>NC_066364.1:25250858-26512733 GCF_013377495.2 Cygnus atratus | reverse complement strand
CTAGGTGAACCTAAGTTCACACAGCGCTTTTGAAATACCTGTGTAAAGAAGTATCCTCATTGCCTGTCATAAGTACCTGGTTCTGAAGTCTAAATAAAGCAGTTAATCTCCACAGGCATATGTCTAATACAGACATTTGAAAGAGGTGTGGTCCTTCAGGAGGCATTTCAGAGCAGAAACCTAAATTATGGCTTAGATTCACCCTGGGAAAGGTATCTATTTGTGTCCACTTACTAAAAAGGAAGGCTAGTCGACCTAAGTCAGGCACCTAATTTATAAGTGAGTACAGCCCTTCAGCTTTTATGTCATTTGGAATCAAAGCCTAAATGTGGTGGTATTTCACCTAGTAATATTCTGATCTAATTTTATTGCATGTTGTGTATTCATTGTTCTAAAAATGCTGCATGTGGCAGTGCTAAACTGCAGACCCTTATCCAAGTGTATATGGATCTGACTGTTAAAAGATGTATTTGCCGAGTCACTGCAACGAGGCATCTGGAGTTAATCAGCAAGAAGCCTTCTTAGAGTGCTCTGTTTACATTTCGTATATAGTCTGCTGTCTGACAGCCCATCTGCTAGAGCATGCATGCAATATGTTACCATTATCATTGTTAGATTCCAAGTGGAAAGAGCTCAATCAAGTTACATCTGAGAGACAACAAAAACTGGAAGAGTCTTCAAATTACCTGACCCAGTTCCAGACAGCAGAAGCTCAGCTAAAGCACTGGCTTGTAGAAAAGGAGCTAATGGTCAGTGTGTTGGGACCCCTGTCAATCGATCCAAATATGCTGAATACTCAAAAGCAACAGGTTCAGGTGAGTAAGGACTGCCAACATGCATTAATGATTTAAGATTTTGTTGTGGTTGGTTGGTTGGTTTGTGCATTGTTTGTTGTTGTTGTTTTTTGCTATTGGAAAGTAGTATTTTGCATTTAGAGTACAGCCCAGTTAATAGAAGCTATGTTATCTGTTTATCAGGAAATATCAGCTTAAGTTATAGTTGACTACAGCAGTTAGAAGAAAAAATTACCGTGAGAATGAAGAGAGATCAGAACAGCTAAAGAAAAAAATGTTCAGGACTTACCCTTGAGGAGATACTGATCCTCAGATGTATTTTTTGTTTTAACTGTCCTGCGATTTCTCTGTAGTCTAATGAAGGCAGTCCTTTGAAGTTTTATTAATTTGAGTGTGTATATGTAACATTTTGCGGTCAGTTCTCATATGCAGTCTATGCTGTAGTTTTTTGAGATTTCGTTCACTTGACAGTGCCAATAGCTAATAAAAATAAGAAAGCAAGTGAAATGTAGTATTGAGTACATATGGAGCCAAGAGAATGAAGGATAGATGAAAAACATAAAGAAAAAGTGAAGTGTTTGCCTACAGAAATACAGCAAACCACAGACAAAAGAAACGAAAGTTGAATCGGACAAAGTTGAAGAAACTATAGATTTTAATTGCAAACGTTTCTATTGCTGCCAGTTAATTTGAACTGTGACAAGAAATAACATTCTTATTTTGAAAAAGTAGTATTAAAGCTGGTGTATCCATATTGATTAAAATAAAGTGTTTAAAACGTGAACTGTTTTCTAACACTATGTGAAAATGACTTAAAATCGGTTTGTAAATGTTTCAGAAATGTAGACAGCTGGCATAAGACTATCATGTATCACTTAGCAGTCCTTAGAAGTTAAACCTCATTGACTTAAAAAGAAAGGGTTTGGAACGCTCTGTAAAGTAAAACCATGATATTTGTCCCTTTTTCTACAGGCACGTTTGACTTATTGTCAAAAAATAAAGTACTGGGAACCAGTGATATAAACTTTAAAGGTCTTACAGTATACATTCCGTCATTTTGTGAATCATCCAAATATTCTCTGTGCTGTAATAATACATTGCAATATTATGTCACTATACACCTTCTTTGAAGTTCTATCTTAAGACAATTGTGAAAACTGTCTAGGAAAGAAGACTGCTTGAAACTAAATAGTGATTATTTTACTTGGTACAGTTCCTTAATTGCTGTAATATTAACAAAATTCATTGTTTACTTGTGTCTACTGTTTGAATTTCCATTAGATGATCTTTTGTTGTTGTTGTTCTTTGATGTAAACGCTCAGAGACAACACTTAATTTATGTGCAGAAGATGCAATTATTTCACTGGCTTTTTAAACCCAGAGATGGATTACTCAGTAAGGGAGCTTAGCTACACCAAATTCAACATAGTTTTTGTCAGAAGCATTTTGCTTCCTTTTTCATGAGGTAAATGCTTCTTACAATTTTCTTTCTTCCCAGATTCTGCTCAAGGAATTCGACACCAGAAAGCCACAGTACGAGCAGTTAACTATGGCTGGTGAAGGGATCCTGAAGAGACCTGGTGAACATCCTCCCTCTCATGAGACTGTGAAAGAGCAACTGGCAGCTGTGGCACAAAAATGGGACAACCTAACTGGCCAGCTGAGTAACAGATGTGACCGAATTGACCAAGCCATTGTGAAAAGCACAGAGTACCAAAGCCTACTCAGAAGTCTGTCTGACAAGCTAAGTGCCTTGGATAGCAAACTGAGCAGCAGCCTGGCTGTGAGCACACAACCTGATGCTGTGAAACAACAACTGGAAATTGCTAAAGAAATGAAGGAGGAAATAGAACGGGAAATGAAGAATATAAATGCAGCTCAAGCTCTTTGTGAAGAGCTGTCAACACTGGTTGGAGAAGAGTATTTGAAAGCGGAACTTACGAGACAGTTAGATGGCATCCTAAAATCGTTTAAGGATATTGAGCAAAAATCAGGTTAGTATTTATTTAAAAAGAAATAGCAATAAAGGCATAAAATTAAGCATCATTTTCATGTTTGTCTTTATAGTCAGTAGTGATATGTTGAGTAAGCTGAGCCTAATGCCAGCTCTTTATTCAGTCCAAACCCTAACCAATTGCACATTAGAATTTTGTAGAGAGTCGCCGTACCTTGAAAAGGCAAAAACAATACTTATATCTCTAGTGAGTAGTCTGGAAGAGAATTTGAAACACGATAAAAGTGCTAATTTTCTCATATCTGCCTTCAGGTGCATCCTTACTGAATTTGGATACCAAAACAGAGGGTGCCATTCATTGAACTACTTAACTGTGTAGATGTAGAGGGGGAGCTAAAATTGTGACTTTTAGGCATGCGCCAGTGATCGGCTTGGCAAAAAGTAGTGGCAATATACAGCTGTGGTATAAAAGTGATATACAACTGCCTGTGAGAAGACTGAGCTGGTAGCGTGCCGCCTTTCCTATCCTGTGAACAACAGAGCTCAGCAAGTAATGCAGTGCAAGCACTATCATACATTTTTCTTCCTAACAGCCTCAGTTTTAGCTTGTTCATTTCCTCTGGTCACAAGGAACTTCAAACGATCTCCCTAAAAACATGTATCGCCTGCAGGCTGAGTTAGACCCTGCTGGGCTAGATTACTTGATATTCTCTGCTTATACTTCATAATACCATTAAACATGACTGTGTGCTTTTTACCCCCCAAATCTGCCTGAATGGGATTCGTGTAGACACAAACTGGCTGAGCTCAGCTGGTTTGGTTCATGTCCAAATGCCTTCGCTGCTCTGCTGTGCTGCAGATACAAGACTATACCTGGCAAGAAGCTTGGTTGTCGGCAAGTTAAGCACTACATACTAAGCACCTGCTTTCCTCACATTGAAGATCATTCATAATAAAATCAATATTACTATTTTTTCACTGAATACTAGGAGATTCTGGTAATGAGCTACTGTGCTATCTTCTCTTCTCTGTAGATAACCATGTTCAGCAGCTTCAGTCAGCGTATGCCACTTCTCATCAGTTCCAGCAAATGTCTAAGGACTTCCAGGCCTGGCTAGATAAAAAGAAAGAAGAGCTGAACCAGGCTCGTCCTATATCAGCCAAACTTGATACCTTGCAGTCCCTAATTGAAGAACAGAAAGATTTTAAGAAGACTCTGACCAACGAAATCGGTTCGTATGAAAAAATTGTTGCAGAAGGAGAAAGCATCTTACAGAAGACTCAAGGAGCTGACAAAGCAGCATTACAGTCCCAAATTGCCACACTCAGAAGTAACTGGGATGAAATGGATAAGCAGGTAAAAGAAAGGCAAGATAAATTAACAGACTGTCTGGAGAAAGCCCTCAAATACAAGCAGCATGTAGAAAATTTGCAGCCGTGGATAGAGAAATGCCAAAGCAACCTGTCTGAATTAAAAGTTGGCATAAACCCTGCAGAAATAGAGAATTCTGTTGTTCAGGTGAGGGCCTGGCAGAAGGACCTGGATAAACACCATGGGATGGTGGAGCTATTAAATAACACTGCTGAAAGTTTGCTCAGTGCAAGTGAAACAGATAAAGAAATTGTTAGAGAAGAAACTAAGGCACTGAATCAGAAAGTGAATATGGTCACAGAACAATTGCATAAGAAGAGAGAGTGCTTGGAAAATATGGCACAAAGGCTGAAAGAGTTTCAGGAATCATCCAAGGAAACAGAAAAACAGCTTAAAAGTGCCAAAGAGCATCTGGAAGCTCATGATTCACTTGGACCTCAGTCATTCAGTAACAAACACCTGACAATGATGCAGGCCCAGCAGAAAGCTTTACAGACTTTAAAGCCTCATGTTGATTCAGTAAAAAAGCTTGCCCAAGACCTGGTGGTAGAAGCTTCTGATTCAGCCGGTGTTTCTGACCTTTTGCTCCAAGCTGAATCTTTGGAGCAGGAATACAATGCAGTGAACCAGCAGGTTGAAGATAGGTGCTCGTTCTTGGAGACAAAACTTCAGGGAATTGGCCATTTCCAAAACAGCATCAGAGAGATGTTCTCTCAATTTGCAGAGTTTGATGATGAACTTGATAGCATGGCTCCAGTGGGGAGAGATCTTGTTGTACTGCAATCACAGAGAGAGGATATAAAATGTTTCCTGAAAAAACTGGAAGATCTTATAATGAATAATGAAAATGCTAATAAAAACTGTAAAATGATGCTAGCCACAGAAGCTGAAGCTTCTCCTGATCTTGTTGGTATAAAACGGGACTTGGAAGCATTAAATAAACAGTGCAACAAGCTCCTAGACAGAGCAAAAGCCAGGGAAGATCAAGTGGAAGGTACAATTAGCCGTGTTGAGGAGTTTTACAGTAAGTTAAAAGAATTTTCCAGTCTGCTTGGGAGAGCTGAAGAGCACGAAGAATCACAAGGTCCTGTTGGAATGGAAACAGAAACCATCAATCAGCAGCTGGATACGTTCAAGGTAGGAAGGTTTCTTTCTTACTGCTATCATGTTTTACCACAATGCAATTTTTTTTTTCAATATCAGTGTGAAAATGGTAAAATCATTTGAGACCTTGGACAAGTCTTTCACATCAGCCAGTTCTACCTGTACACCTTTTGTCTATTTTAAATGGGATATCTTCTCTTGCTCCAGAGCTTTCCTCTGCTGTTGATTGCTAGACATTGGTGTCTTTGCAACCCAATTTTTGCAGTCCCTTTAACCCAGGTCTCCCTCTCTTCCCAGTCTTACTTCTTTGTGCAATCCATCTGCCTTACCTGTTTTTGAGAGCTCCATATTGTTTCTATTCCGCTGTCCATGTATCACACAAACTTCCTCTTCTATGTGGTGTGAGTTTTAGGCTCTGGTGTTCACATACCACAGTCCGTATTCACTTCACTTATCTGAATAGCTTTTTTTTTTTTTTATGGGTATAGGCAGCAGTGTTTGTAGGTTTAACACCTTACCACTGTCCAGTTTTACCTCACCAAATCCTATCCTTACCTAGAAATATACTGATAAGAAGAATTCAGGTTAAATGATACTCCTTTTACAGAAGGAGTTTATTGTAGCATCCTTATCCAAAATGCACTTGGTAGCTTCTGTGCATAGCTTTTTTAATATGCCAGTTGGCGACTGTTGTCCAGCTCAGAAAAATACATCGCGGCGATAATGGGTGTAAACTGTAATGGTGCTTTAGTGCTGAAATGAAATGCAGATCTTTGCAGATTTTAGGCTACAAGAAATGAATTTGCAGTGCTCGCTGAGAAGATTTTATAAATTACACAGGTGTAAGCAGTGCTTGAAAAAGCTCATAGATCTCCCACTGGCTGTATAGTAGCACTCAGTATCATGTGCCGCTTTGGAGTCCTTCCAATCTAATATTGATTCAAATGTTTGTGTGACTTGTAAATTAGTACGCAGTTAATCCTAAAACCAGCCTCCACAACGTGATTTGATAAACCATGTCGGTGGAGAGACAGCCTTGGAGAAAAGGTAATGACATGCTTGGCCCAACAGAGGGTGCCTTCTGCTTGTTTAGACTAAACCATATTGGAGAGGCAAACCAAAAACTAAAGGTTCAATCTGGGAGTTTCAGCTGAAAGTTCCTATCGGTTGAAATGATCTTCTAGAGTGCATAGAGACAGAAATCTGGAACAAATGGTTACATTTTTAAGAGATTCCATTAGATTGTGACTGTTAAATTCGTATGCCAACCTATCGCAATCTAAAAGGGAAACAAATGGCTTATCTTTGTATGTGGTTAGTAAAACACTTGGGAAATTGGAAAATAACATAGTCAGTGCAGTTTCCTATGCATTGTCTTGGTGTTGTACTTTGTAAGGTCAATGGAAAAGATGTACAGCAGTTGCAAAATTCAGGAGTGAGATCCTTGTCTGGCCTGTGCAGGAAAACTGTCGCTGTAACCAAAGAGCTTGTATGGTAAAAAGACCAAAAAAAATGAAGAGGGAAAAGGAAAGCAGCGATAGCAGTGTGTTTATATGAGTGCTCCAGGATTGTATTTATATTAGATATTTGTAAGCTTAGAAGTGTACTTTGTTTGAAACAACTGTTTCAGGCCATGCCGTTGTTTCTGAGTGAAAACACAATGCTATTAAACAGGAGGTAAACAAGATGAAGAGGTGAAGGGGTTGTTCAAAGAAGGGAAGAGCAAGTGCGGTAATAAAAAGCAGAGCGTTTGACGAGTGGAAATAGGGAGAACAGAATAGGGAGTGTTACTGGGTGAGGGTAGGTACCAGAGGCATGCTGAGAGGAGGAGCGTGGGGTCAGTGATCCCTCTCCTAATCTGTGAGCAATACTGGCATGTATGGCAGCAAAATGACAGTAGGTGTTGCACCTCTTCATACTTCTTGTCCTTCCAGAGAGCAGTTTTACCCGAGGCAGCAAACTGTAGGCTCCCATCAGTCTTGCTCCACTCGTGGTGCTCTTGCTCACACGTTTGCGCACGTAGGCAGACACACACAACCTGAAAATGTGGCTCTGGCCACGAAACCCCAGTCTAGCTCCTTATGTCTTTAGCTCCTGTGGTCAAGTACAAGCAACTTCTGTTCCTCAGGAGTAAAGCAAAATGTTCTTTGGTAGATAGATTTATTCACATGATGTCTTCAGTCTCTTCAGGGAAGGATCTCGTGTAATGGGCCAGAGGTGTTTTTTGTGGTTTGACTAGTTTTTATGTATAAGAGTAGAGCTTTGTGCGTCTTCTTGGCATGACATTAAAATGCATAGTTATTTAAAAAAATAAACAGACTTTGAGTAGTATTTTATATATATATTGTTATGTACACACATCCATATTTGTTTTACTTATATTCCTTCTTTGTAATCCACTTATTCTAGCCAGGATGGAATGTTAAATCGAAAGTAGTTATTGTCAGTGTTAAACTGCATTTATTTACAATGCAGATATAAAACTTGCTTTCTGTAAATGAAAATCCCCGGTGGAGTTCATTTGAAAGTAGACTTCATTAGACTGTTACTTCACAAAATACACCAGGAAGAGTATAATCAGTCAAAGAATTTGTCTCAATTAATGTAAAACACACAAAATTAATTACAGATTAATTCAGCTTTATTAGAAGTTCCCTCCCCCAAAGTCTTTGTGTAACGCAGATACTGGTAGTAAAGAAAATTTCAGTAAATGAGGTCTGCTCAGTTACACTGAGTCTGCCTCCCTTCTTGAAAAGTGAAATACAAAAGAATTCTGCAAATGGGGCTGAACGGAGAGCCCTGCGTTTGGGTAGCTACATAGTGCTGGGATGTTGGCACTTGGAGCAGTATTGCAGCTAGGTTTTCCAAAAGAGACAGAAGAACCCCAGAAGCTGAATTACTTTCTTCTCGAAACCTTTGCACAATTCCTTGTACTGCCATAAAGAGGTATTCTTCTTAGTAAAAAAACTACACAGAGCTCTTACAGCTTTCATCAGTATATGGTTCATTTGATTTTTGCTTTTATTTTCAGAAGAAGTGTAGATGTAGCTGTTAAAGAGGTTGCCTTCTAATTTGACTTTATAGGAATTTTTAGCTAGCCTGAGTATTCCTGCCAATGAGCTTGAGCTAAGAGTTTAATTGGCTTATGTTAGTTGTGTAGAGAGTGTCTGTCCTCTGATTTTCACTTTGAAGGCAGATAATGTTGAAAAAATAATCTGAGGTTTCTCTGTATGCTCAAATAAGAAACTGGAAGTGTTGCATTTCCCGTGAGCTGGTTTACAAATACTGTAATAAGCTACTAACTTTCCACAGAATTTACTACTTTCAGGGTCTGTGTTAAAAAGCAAAGGCAAAAGAAAGCTGTTTTAATTTAAGGATTGCTTTTGAAGGTGACTGGTGCATCTCATGCAAGCCTTCAGTGGATATGGTGAAAAATGGTAAAATATTTTTTAAATGTTAATAAAACAATTTTGCAATGCAAAAAGTATGGATTTCAAATATACTGCCCCTGTAAAACAATACAGCACCCTTTGCACTGAATAAGGATCTGTTTGTGACCGTTTGGGGTGAGAGTAAGTACGGATGACAGGCCCTCGCAAATGCTTTGCTCATCCTTACTATTATAGTATGGATTCTTAGCTAGAGAACCCAGAGGAGAGTTTCTGTTTGACGTAATTTTGGTAAGTTTTGGTTGCTCATGGAGCAGGCAGAATTTGTGAGATGGGGCAAGAGAGAATTTGCCGCATGAAACTTAAATATTTCGATGCGTAGCTGACTATATCAAAGAAATCAATAAACAAAAAGTGTGGTCCGTTTGTGTGTCTTGCATAAAATGCATCCTGCTCGCTGCTTAACTCAGAAAGCTTCGGCTGATTGTTGCTAATGCCCTGCCTCAAGTTTTAACTCCGAGTGCCATATGCTGTCCTTAAACTGAGCTCCGAGCCCTGACTGCACCGAGAGCTCCTTTCCCAAGGCAGGGAGGCCTCTGGCCATGAAGGGATGGTTTATACTGGTGGAGCAGGCTGCTTCTCGGGTACCAGTGGCGAATTACCTGTGGGTCTCCCAACCCATCCCGTACATTATTATTAGCTACGTGCAAAACGCTGAGCAGTATTCAAGAGATGGAAATGTCCAAAACCCGATCCTCTGTCCTGTGTCACTGCTTTTGTGCTGCTCCCAGTCTGGTAAAAATCATCTTCCACATATAAGCAGTTTTACTTGTTCATTTTTGCTTTTATCCTGGTGAAAGCTGGGTCAGAGGGGCGGCTGGACCCCTGATGCCCGTAGCCTGGTGCCTGTGAGTCACACACTGGAGGCGAATGGGAACAAAACTGTGTGAAACATTCAACAGAACTCAAAAACATTAAAGTGAAATTGGTGGTGGTGGTGGTGATGGTGGGGATCCGTAGAGAGTGAAATTGGGGGCGGATCCGTAAAGATGTCCGATTTAACTTTCACAGTCAAACGACGGCGCCGTCAGCCCTCAGCTGCCTCGTGCCTCGTCCCTGAGGTGTTCGGTGGGCAGGGGCGGGATCCCCGGCCCGAGGGGGGCACACACCGCCCGGGGGGAGCCGGCCGAGCCGTGCCACCGTCCCTGTCGCCGTGCCGGCCCCGGTGTCACCGTCGGGGGGCAGCAGGCGGCGGGGGGCCGGGGAGGAGGTGGCCGGGCACCGCCTCTCTCCGCCGGGTGCGGGGAGGCCGGGCGGGGCGGGCGGCGGGGGCAGACGGTGCCTGAGAGGAAGGCGGAGGGGCGTTGCTGCGGGAGGCCGCCCCGCAGCCGCCGGGGAGCTGCCGGGCTCCGCTCCGCTCCGCTGGATGGCGGCGGCCCTCGTCCTGCCCTGCCCGGGTCCCTCGTCCCGGGCCGCTGCCGCCGCCGCCGCCGCCTCGCCGCCGCGCCTCAGGGCGAAGGGGCCGTAGCGGGGCGGGCGAGCTGCTGGAAACCTGCCGTGCCTTGAAGGGGGGAGGCTGGGCTTTGGGGTTTGCTCCCCTCCGCCGCTGCCTTGAAAGGGGTGCAGCTCCCCGGGACGGTGTCGGGAAGCTCAGCCCAGCACCTCCCGCTTGCAGCCCCGGGGTTTTTTTTGGCCGTGCCTCTGGGACGCGATGCTTGCCCGTGTGGCTCCTGGGAGCGCCGCCGAAGAGCTTGGGACGAGGGGAGAATGAGCTGCCCCTCAGACCGGGCTTATTTACAGCTGCTGCCAAAAAAGTAAAGGGCTCTTCGATGCTTCTTGCCGTTCTGGATTTAACTTATTTTTTCCTCCGAGATTTTCTCCGTGCCTTTGGTCTGAACCGTCCGCAGCCGCTGCGGAGCCTGAGCTTTGGGGCTGCCGTACCATGTTTTATTTATAAAGGAGATGGATTTCTGCACGCCGGTTAAATGGATTACAGTTAATCAGGCACCTACAGAAGATAATGTGCTCCCTCCTGTAAGGCTTGTTCGTTTGGAAGGCTTAATCTGGAGATTTAAGAGACAAATTCTGACCTGAAAAAAATAAGTGGAATGTTCCACGGAGGGCTTTAAGTGGTTGAGCCGCTGCTGGGGTTTGCTATACTTGGTTTTCCTGTGATATTGGAAGATTTCTGTTCGTTTCTTACTGAAGCACTTTATATTTTAGAGAGAGAAAAAAAAAAAAAGTAACTAACTCATATCCAGGTAAAGTTGCATTTAAACCGGTGCACTGATTCTGACCTTAACCACCTCATAAGTTATGATGTGTATTTTGTATCTATGCATCCTATGCTAAGGGCAAGTTTACTGTAGTTCTTCGGACTGATAGTGGTTTTTTAAATGTTTCCCTTGTATCTCTGAAAGCGGAGGCATAGTGGTACCCTTGTGTGGACAGTTTCAAAATGGGGAAGCCACTTAGCAGGCCAGACTGTTTACGTCAGAATCCTCCGTGTGTAGGCAAAGGGGAGGAAGATGAAGATCTGAACATCGAAGACTGTTACGTTCCCCAGAGGTCCATCTATGACACCGTGCGGCTCAATGAGCAGATCGATTCGGGCTCCAAGGGCAGCCTCTCCTCGAGGCACTTCACGGACCGGACCTTGCCTTACAGTCACAGGACGCTGGATATCAGCACTCTGTGCTCCAACGGTGCCCTGACATCTTCCAGTGTTTTTGAGCTCAGAAGTCGTGAAGCTAACAAGTTGGATGAAAAAATGATCTTCGATGCTCTCAAGCTGAACAGCGACATAATTCGAACAGGGGGATTGCCGAAAGCCAAGTCTCACACAGAAAAGAAGGAGCATCGACGTTCGTGGAGGATGTTCGTTCCGCCCAACTTTTCAGATTACACGAATAAGAGCGAATGCTCGTTTAATGAAACTGCTGATATGTCAGATACAGCTAAATCAGGCAAATGCAAATGGGGTACGAATTCACTTACCTCGGAAGAGGATGATTCTGGTTTGTGCAGCCCTCCAACAGAAAGGGAAGAAAAACAAGATACACTCCTAGCAGGGGAGCAAACCCAAATACAGAGTTTCTCTTCTGCAGAAGAAATCCAGGCAGTTGGTCAGCTCAGACCGTTTTTCCCTGCTCTTTGCAGAGAGCAGCAAGCCCCAGTGCTTGCAAGCAGCAGTATCCCTGTCAAAGAAAGCTGCAGATTGACTTCATGTGACATTTTGCCCTCTGGAAAAGTAAAACAAAGCAGTCCACACAAATGTGAGAGTGATCAGGAAGAGATGGGGGAGAAATACTCTTACTTACAAAGTTTCAAAGAGAGAACTCTGACACATGGAGATCCTCTTCAAGGTGATGGACGAATTGTTTCCCTCAACAAAAACGAAGTGGAAAATGTATATGACGTTCATGAAAAGAATAAAACGCAAGCCACAACAGTGGAGAGGGATTATGTGGATGATGCACCTCATCAGTTAGATGCTTATTATACGAATGGTGCTGTAAATACTGGTGATGTGGATTTAGCAAAATACGAGGTTTTATCTGATCCAGAGGAATCAAGTACAGCACATACAGCCTCAAGTGAAATGGCGTTTTCTGTTCAACAGCTTGAATTAGATAGCACTGTAAACTGTCCAAAAGTTATCCCAGGGAGAAGTAGAGGCAATATCTGGACTACAGGCATCCAGGAAACCTTGGATACAGTCTGCAATGGCCTGTTGTCTAATAAGGTAATTAAAAAAAAAATCCATTTGTGAAATAGCTGTAATGCAACCTTAAGCACAGTTGTTTACAGAAGTCTTTAAGCTTGGCTGTCGTTGGAAAAGTTGTACATTTTATTAATTCAGCAGATGTAGCAGTCAGTGTCATTGGC
The DNA here is from genome assembly GCF_013377495.2 of Cygnus atratus. Lineage (NCBI taxonomy): Eukaryota > Metazoa > Chordata > Aves > Anseriformes > Anatidae > Cygnus > Cygnus atratus. Next base: position 26,500,232 of record NC_066364.1, on the reverse strand, counting down.
GTAGCGCACCCAAGACGTCCAAAATAGGTGAGATGGTCAGCTCCGAAAATGCACGAGGGGCAATCGCTGACAGGGCTGATTACTTCCAGCTGTTGGGTGTATGGTTATTTATTGTCCAGATGGTGTCTGTTACCCTTGATTTGGAGAGCCTCCACCGCGCGCCGATGTTCGTGTTCAGTTTTTACACAGGCTGTGGTTAAAGGCAATGCCATTCAAGGGCAGCTACAGCCCATTTATTCAGGCTGAGCCGCCTTACTCATAAAGGTATAAGCAACAGTATCAGATTGTTGTGGTTTCCAAGGCATGTAGATTAAAGGCTCACCGCATGTTCTGAAAGCCTTCTTTTGCATTTGCGTGCCAGAAAGTCGATCTGACGGCATGGCAGCGTTTTACAAGCACCAGGTCTCACAATGTTTTGTGAGTGGTGGGTGAGGTAAGAAAGTAAAAAGCGAAGCTTGGTAATAAGTAAAGGGTGTTTTGTCAGGTCTGTAATTTTTTTTTTCCCACTCTGGTTGAAATCTGAGATACTTCAAACTTTGTTGCTAAGTTGTTCTGGTAAACTTTGGCCTCAGCAATAATTGTAATTTATTTTAAGCTTCTCCTTGCAAAGAACGCTTGTGTTTGTAAAGGGCAGATTATGGAGATCAGTCCTCTCTGTGGCAGGGCATTGCTTTCAAAAGATGAGGCTTTATGGGACGTAAAAGAAGAATTTGTTATCGATTCTCAGTAAAAAGATTATTCTGCTCCTCCCTACCCTAAAGTGAAGAAAAAGACGGGCATTTTCCCTTTTCTGGGAGCAGCCAGCTGGTTGTGCTCTGTGAGTTTCTGTGGAACCACAGTCCTACAGTTTTCAGGTTTTTTTGGTCCAGAGTAGCAAAATTCGTACGGATGCTTAATTGCTTTTACCCCTCGCACTCAGTATATTTGCTCTAGCTTCTAGATTGACTTGTCAAGCTCCTGGAAGTGTGCTCAGCCACCTGGGGGCTGCCTCTTTAAAAGAAATCACTTGCCATACTGTGTTTGGTGCAAAAGAGGAGTCATTGGTATGTTTGAAGTGATTTCTGCTTTTCAGGATGCTGAGAAAGGTTGCTTTGAATGCTCTAAATGTACACCAAAACTGTTACTGAATGCTGCTATAGAAATAGAAGGATTTAGGGTCAAAAGTTGACCATTCTTTAGCATTGTTTATTCATTGGTTATTTTTCACTGGCCTGTGTAATTAATTCAGGGGCTTCAGGCCATTTTCTGATCTCATTGACACTGGTGTCAGCTCAGCCTCATTCAGTTGAATACAAGTGGAGATTTACGCTGCTGTTGCTAATGGTAATAATCTGACTCTGAAAAGCCTTAAATACCTGAGAGAGTAAAATAAAGCAAACAGAAAACTGTTCAAATTGCTCTTTGGGTATGGTCAAAGCCCTGGCAATTTGCAAGAGTATCTCTCAGAATTAAAAACCATTCTCATGGGTGTCTGCTGTGATACTGTTTCAGCAGCATCTGTACTGCCTCCTCACTTTTTACCTTTATGTTCTCATAAAACCTGCCTTGAAATCATTCTTCCTTCACTGCTTCTTTAACTTGAAAGTTTTGTCTTTGCCCTAATTTGGAAAAAAATGTCTGTCTTGGTGTTTGTTTGTTTGTTTAAGGACAATTTACAGTCCTTCTGCACCATGTTTTGGTAGAGTTTATAGACAGATAGTTAAACAGATAGATGCATTCCTTGTCTTCAGTTGTTTTCCTTGATTCTTTCTCCCTTTTTCCCTTTCCTTCCTGTCTAGAACTACTCATGGAAATGTACATCATTTTACCTCAACGGTGTACTACATTTATTCTGTTTAGATTAAGTCAGTTATGTTTAGATTTATTGATTTATTTTTAGGAGGGTGGTGGTGAGGAATGGTTTCCTTTCTTTTAGGTACCACCTCAGCAAACTCAGCTTTTTTTTTATTGCATAATGTGATGTAAGCACCAGATGCATTTCATGTTAACAGTCACGTGTGTCTTGTTTTTCCAACTGCAGGTATTCCAGAAAGAAGAAATTGAACCCCTGCAAGTTAAGCAACAGGAGGTAAATTGGTTGGGCCAAGGCCTTATTCAAAGTGCTGCTAAAAGTACCAACACAGAGAACCTTGAACATGACCTTGAAGACGTTAACACCCGGTGGAAGACTCTTAATAAGAAGGTTATTATTTTGTATACTATTCTGCTTTTGTCGTGTCCTATATTTTGATTACTTACTTACTGATGTCTCTCAAAACACAGGAAATTAAATATTCAGTGAGACTATGAATTGTGTTGCTTTACACAATACCTTCAACAGTAATTCTAAGGATAAGATTTATATCTCTTGTTGCCAGAGGTATTGCTGTCATTTATAAGGTTTTGTCAAACTTTCTGTAGGTCCTTCATGGTTTTTCATTGAGGAAAGATTCCTCCAGGGCTGTGTGTTCCTTTCTGCTTAAGCAAAGCAGAGAAGTTTGATAACCCAGTGAAAGAGGCAGGAGTTTTGACACATACATGGGAAAAGTAGCAATGTCATTTGTAGATAGCTGCTTTTGAGTAGTTCTTCTTCAGTCTTCGTTCACATGCTTTTTCCCTCTGTTGTATTTGTGTGCACTGGTCATACCTGTGGAGTGCAGCACTGCTACAGCCCAGCTTTGTGTGACTAGCGGCACAATTCCTTTGTAATACCTTAAGGGTTGCCTGAGCCATTGGAAGGTACCACTGCTTTGGAAAACTTGCTGTAGATTTTCTTTTTCCCGATGCTTTGAAGACTTCTCTTCCTGAAGTAGCTGCTGTTGAAAATGGCAAGGGTGGGTAGTGGAAACCACATTTGGTTTCCTCTGCTCTCTGTCTTCCTGAAGGGGTGATGTGGCAGGACCACAGACACTTGCAATTCACCTTTTCACTATTTGTCCTCTCCTTTCCTATTTCTTCTTTCCTTTGAAGGGCTTATTGCCCCTTAATTGCTGCTTTGGGTGCCTGGCTCAGTCTTTTTATAAGGAAAATAAAGACCATCTGAAACACAAACATCCTGTCAGTGTACTTCATAATACTGTAGCTATATAAAACAGGAGCATCTCTTGTAATGGACTACCAGAGCAGTCTAGTTTACTGAGAGTCAACCTCTCTTCCTTGGATGACTGTAGAGATTAATGGTACGTTGTGCCATAGTGCTGCTACAAATAGCTATGAAAATGAGAGCACAAGTTAATGATATTGCCAGGTGTCGAGCAGATTTTGGCTGCTTATTTCACAGAAATAAAAAAAGAGGCGAGTACAGTCAGATGTTCTTTTTTTCGTCAGGTTGCCCAGCGTGCTGCACAATTGCAGGAAGCTCTCCTTCACTGTGGGAGATTTCAGGATGCCCTTGAATCTCTGCTTAGCTGGCTCATTGATACAGAAGAACTTGTGGCTAATCAGAAGCCACCATCTGCCGAATTCAAAGTTGTGAAGGCCCAAATACAAGAACAGAAAGTAAGTAAAATCCGTTCAGAGTCTCTCTCTTTTCACTGGAGCAATGAAAATAAATTCCCAGTCTTTGTCAAAGCATGAAATCTTTTCAAGTGTACCGAGGTGGTTAAGACAGCCATCCATTGGTACTCCAGGGTCTGCCCAGGGTTGGGAGAAGGGCTCGTCTTCTGGGAGGATAGGACAGTGTATGACACTGCAATCTGAGCTCTAGTTAGAATTATCAGCACCCTCTGGAAAGAAATGTTAACGGTCCACTGGAAAAAGAGACAACGTAAAATCCAGTTTTTGGCAATTTCAAAAGTAGGAAATAAAACATAGAAAGTTTTTCATTGTAATAAGTCCAAGGTAATATTGCAGGCTATGGACATAAATACTTGGATCTTGATCCTGTTGTGATTTGATCATTGTTGGTAATTATTTGGAGTGTTCTTGGGGAATGGCCTGGGCTAATATAAAAACACTTGCAGAGTTATCACCTTCTGTGAATTTTCAAAATGGTCACACAAAAAAGAAGCACACTAGCTCATGAAACACTGTCCATGCGGTTGGACTGTGTGGCCATCTCCCATGCAGATATTTAACGTAAATCTGTGGCCAAAACAGGTTGTCATTTTGGGATCCCTGCAGAGGAGAGAATGGTCGTGTTACCAAAGGTTACTAGAGAATGGGGAGAGAAGTGGCACAGAAGACTTGAGGCAGAAGTGGATTTTTTTCTTGAGGAAGAAGATAATTTATTAGACTAGATCAATGAACTCCATGATATGTCAAGCAAGTGATGAACAGATTATAGAATTTTTTAACTTTTTTTTAAATTTCTGTTCACCTATCTATATCTATGAGAATTACCTTTGTTTTGCCAAATCTAGAAGAGCATGCAGCTTTCTCATAAATGTTCAAAATGCATCAAAGACTTTAGATAGCATGTTTCCCTCAGTGGTGTTAGATGTAACTTTTTCCCTTGTATGTTCACTCTTTAGGGTTGCCGCATGTTATCACCTCACAGAAACCAAGGGGGTCTTTTGGGTTTGGAGAATCTGCTGTTTGTCTCAAAACGGTTCGGAGAATAAAATGAGCATCTGGGGTGGGGAGGAGGGGAGCATCTCTCTTTTTTGATTAGCGTTATTCACACCATCACAATGTAGCATCACACTTCCATCAAAATAGCATTGCTATTTTATTTTTTTTTTGCTGTAAGAGGTTTTCAGGAAGTCCAGCTCCTTCTGTTTTTACACTTGTGATATTACAATGTTCCTTAATAACCTGCTGTCTGATTGCTTTCTCTCTAGCTTCTCCAGAGGTTGCTGGATGACCGCAAGCCTACTGTTGAGGTAATCAAGCGTGAAGGGGAGAAAATTGCAGAGTCAGCAGAACCTGCTGATAAAGTGAAAATCTTGAAACAGCTGAGTTTCCTGGACAGTCGATGGGATGCATTGCTCAGTAAAGCTGAAACAAGGTATTTGAAAGTCTTTCATAGCTTTGAAAAATATAGACATAGCACGTAATAGATGGTTAGAAGCAGCAAGTGGAACTCTAATGTGAAATCTTTTTAACTGCTATCATTCTTGTTCATACATAACATTATTGTGTTTCGATGTTGATATAATAGGTCCTCTGAAGAAAAAGTGGAGAGACATGCCTTGAACAGAGCAAAAGCTTTTAACAAATGTTTAATTTGTTTTAATAATGTTTTAGCCTAAGGTGTGACAATCTGCTAGGATTGACTGCATGTGTATCCTCTGAACATTTTATCTCTGTTGGTTCATTTAAATTGAAGTTTCTTGATTAAAAAAAAACACATCTATTTTGCATAGAATCAAGTGCATACTTGACACTTAATAACGATGTTACCTCAAAACTTAAAAATTCTGACATGCTGCTACAGAGGGGGCACTCAACTCTTCCTCTCTTTTGCTGTTTGATGTCATCTATGTCGTCAGTTTCTACCATTTAGTAACCCTCATGCTGTCAGTTTCTGATGTACTTACGCAGGGTGCTGAGCTGCCTTAGTTCTCAAGAAAAGAAGGACCACTGAGTTATGCAGATATATTCTAGCAATGCAGAAACACTCTTAAAGAGATTGCAGTCCAATTCAAGTTCCAATTAAAAAAAAAGACACAATATCCACATATACAGACACTTAGGTATTTTATGATTTGTCTATGAGTCTAAACTCACCTATGTTGTCTTCTACTCCTTCTGGTAGCCTCTCTGTAGTTCCTTTACTCTGAGCCTCTTTAATTGCCTCATACAAATAATAAAATTATTTAATTAGTAGAGTCAACCGCTAATAGACAATTATTTCCTTTTTTTTTTTTTTTTTAATTTATTGAAGGTATCTGACTCATTAGCTGGGTAATGTCATGTTTAATTTAATATTCTTCTCCCAGTCTGGTGATATTTAATTAAAAATCAAATTGCAGTTTTTTCTAAGCTATGTATTAGTTGGAAGCTTGTCTCCATTTTTCTTTGGCTGGTCTCTCAAAATGAAAAGGAGATCTGACAATGATTTTGAAAACTAGATAGAGTATTTCTGTGAGCATTCTGTAGCTAACTGTGCCAGGTCTGTCAGGTCTCCCTTGTTTATAAGCCTTGTGAAACATGTGTAAACATAGCTTTTACCTGGAATAAGATCCCCTGTTGAAAGACAATATTGTGATGTTTTTCATGTAGGAAAAATCTCTCTTAAAAGCGTGTTTGAGGGAGATTTCTTCACCACCAGTGGTGGTAGAGAAGACTATTCCTGTAATTTAGAGTCTTCTCTGAAATGTAATAATCTGGAACAGAAATGTTTTAGATACTGCTTTTTTTTTTTTTTTTGGAGGTCAAGTCTCTGTGCTTTAACATTGTCTCATTAGTTTCATTGGGAGCTTTTATCCAGAACAAGAGATACAGAGTAGAGCCAAGTAGTTCTGCTCACATCACTGAACAAATGTTAAGAGGTATTTTACAATGCTGAGTAAGCATGATAATGTGTTCTGGTTCAATAAAGCCTTTGAGTAACTTTAAAACTTGTGATAGGGGGATGTAACTTAATGCTTAAAGACAGCTAAAAGTTGAGAACTACCGTAATTGGGTATCAAGCAATATTTTGCTGAATGGAGCGCTAGAAAAAAAGTATATGAATACAGCGCTAATCCTTTTACTTATAAAACTTACGTATCAGCTATAAGAACTTCAAACAGCTTTGGAGGTGGGTTTTGTTTGGGTTTAGTTCACCTTGCTTTTTTATTGGTTATTTTGGATATATTTCTATTTCATTTTCATATATTTCTATTTCATATTGTAGTTCCTACAACAAGACAGAATTGTGGGTTTTGTTTGTTTGTTTCCAAAGATTCAAGTGTTGTTTTTTTTAACTGTTTAATATATACTTCCTCACAAAAAAAAAAACAAAACTTGTTTTTAGGAACCGCCAGTTGGAAGGCATCTCAGTGGTAGCACAGCAGTTTCATGAAGCTCTGGAGCCACTGGTGGAGTGGCTGACCGCCACAGAGAAGAGGCTTGCAAATGCTGAACCCATTGGAACGCAGGCCTCCAAACTGCAACAGCAGATTGCTCAGCATAAAGTAAGATACAAACCACAAATTTGCTTGTGCCATTCTTTCTAAACTCATCTGTAAAGTACAGCACAAAGGAAAGCTGTTGTGGTGTACCGTTGTTTTACCATACTGATTTTTTTCTGTAATTTGAGTTTTGTATGTTTGTGTTGGCAGTATGTCCTTTTTTTATTCAGTTTTTATTTAGTTCCACTTACGTTTCTTTTATGTTTTTCTCATTTTCTTTTCCACTATTCTTCATTATTTAAAAAATATATAGGCTCTAGAAGATGATGTTCTAGCTCACAATAAGAGTTTACATCAGGCCATTAGTATCGGTCAGTCTCTAAAGACTATGAGCTCCAGGGAAGATAAAGATATGGTGCAGGAAAAGCTAGATTCTTCTCAGGCCCGATACATTGAGATTCAAGAGAAGAGCAACAGCAGGTCTGAACTTCTCCAACAAGCCTACTGCAATGCTCAAATTTTTGGGGAGGACGAAGTTGAATTGATGAACTGGCTGAATGAAGTCCATGATAAACTGAGCAAATTGTCAGTCCAAGATTGCAACGCAGAGCTGATTGAGAAACAGCACTCTGAACTACTGGTATTTTGATTTCTGTTCATTTATTATTTAGTTTGGTTTTGTATATGATTTACATATCCATGTTTTATTTATTTTTCATTAATATATTTTATTTAAAATGGAAACATGCTTACTCCACATAAAAATAGTATTATTTATTATGTCCATGCTTACACAAATTGCATTTCCTCTTAGGATCTTCAGGAGGAGATTCTTCTTAGAAAACAAAATGTTGATTTGGCTATACAAAATGGCTTAGAGCTTCTCAAGCAAACAACAGGTGAGAGCTTTTAGAAAATTACAATTCACCAGGCTTTTTTTCTTGTACTTGAAAGTGCTTATGAGAAGATTAAAGTCAAACTTGTAAATATTAGTCCATACTTGCTGCTTAAAGCGGTTGCAGTTGTCTATTTTAATAAAGGTTTGAGGTCAAGGTAGGTTATGTTTTGGACCAAATGTATGTGAGCAAAAGTCCATTTATGCTTGTAGGGAATTTGGCCCTTGAATTCCTTATTATTTTTAGTGGAAAATTATTTTAGTGAACCTGCATTCCATTCCTAATAGGAAGTTACGAGCATTACTCAGAATGGAGGGCTGTTTGGCAGTGGACACAGTCAATTCCCTGGAGCCGTTCACAGATGAATGAGATATTAGACTACCTTTTACTGCAAGAGGAAAGCTTTGACCACTGGAGCTAATATTGTGGGAAAAGTTGCATTCCAGTTGTACACAACGTGTCTGTTCTGTAGATCAACATCTGTCCAGATTTTCCAGTACTTTTATAGTTCTTGAACTCTGTAAGACACAGCCGAAGGAGGGGAATCCTTTTTTTATTCCACACTTAAACATTATGCATATTCTGTAATGAAAACTGAATATATACTAATACATTTCAGGAGGTTGCGTTTATTTTAGCCTTTTGAGTTGTTTTGAACAGATGGTAAAGAGTGTACATGTTAAAGAATGATATAAAATATTACTGTAGTTAATATTCGGTTGAATTTTTTTCTTAGTATTTTCAGTGACTTTTATAATCTGTTTTTTTTTTTTTTTTTTTTTTGAGGGGGGGCTTTATAAGAAGTATTGTGATTTTCTAAAGAACATCTGCATTAAATTTTGGGTCACATTCCTTACTTTCTGAAACTTTAGTAAAGCAAAAAACCACAGAAGGTTAGATCCTGAATTGAGGTAAACTTTGTAGCTCTGTAGACTTTTAGTGAAGTAGAATAATTTACAAGAGGTGAGGATTTGCCCTGTCACCTTGTTTGGGTCATTTTATAAATTAAATTATTGAGATTGCTGTAATAGGTGTGGGTTGATGTTTGGGATTTTTTTTTCTTTTAAGGATTTGTGTTCACAGGAAATAACATCCTTCTGATATTTTAGGTGATGAAGTTGTAATAATTCAAGATAAACTGGAAGGCATTAAAGCGAGGTACAAAGACATTACAAAATTGAGCTCTGACGTGTCCAAGACCTTAGAGCAGGCTCTGCAGCTTGCAGGTCAACTACACTCAACCCATGAGGAGCTCTGCAAATGGCTCGATAAAGTGGAAGTGGAGTTACTGTCATATGAAACTCAAATACCACAGGGTGAAGAATTAAGCCAAGCACAAGAAAGACAAAAAGTAGGTTTTAGAACCTGTGAATTATTTATTGCTGAATGATTCAACTAGGTTTTGTGTTAACTTCTGTTTGGCAGGAAGTTGTTTTGTGAATAACTAATTTGGCATCAGTTCATCTGACTAAATGTAGCAGTAGTTAAGAATCGAACTCACTTTCCAGAGTCATCTGTTATAATCACTTATGAAACTGGGCTGAGGTTTATTTTTAGCACAGAAGCACAACATTTCCTTTTTGTTCGAGCAGCTGCCTAATCCTGGGAAAACTCTTAAATTGTCAAACAAAGTTATTTTGGTTCTTTAGTTATGACATGGATAAAATCCGAAAAAGTATAAAGAAGACAGCATTTAAATATATTACTAATTTGTTTATCAATAAGTGTTTTTTTTTTAATTGTAGCATAAGCTGGATAGTTTTGAGAGAAAAAAGCTAAAAAAAAATCCATTAGATATCCGATATATATATTTATATAAAGAAAATAAATGAATCAGCAATAGGGTTTCCTGTAAAGGAAAATGTCATTCCTGAAGGATTGTATGATGATTTGACTGGAATGTAATCCAGTCATTGCTCATTTCAGGAATCGCTTGAATTCATCATATTTTGCTTCATTTCATACTTCTGGTGGTGATTTAGTTCTTTATGGAGTTGCAGGGTGCAAAGAATATGTGTTAGTTTTATGTTATTTGGTTGCTTCATTAAGTACTAACAACTCTAATAAATTCCAGAGAATTTCAGAGTATCGTATTGACTGGAGAAATGTTTTTAGGATTATTCTATAGAAACCTTCAAGCATCACTCACTTTTCTGTCAAACAACTGACAAGTATCAAAAAGCTCATAAAATTGAGCTGAAAATAATTGTGCTAATTTATCCCTTTGGTGTGCCTGGAACACATTTCAGTTCTCAACACGGTAGTTGAGAGAATAAAAACCATGTGCAAGCTGTGTGTGTGTTCAGCTCATGTGCTGGCACATTTACTTCAAATGGCCTTTTTCAGGAGCTGAAAAAAGAAGCAAAGAACAACAAAGCCTTAGTGGACACCCTGAATGAAGTCGGCAGTGCCTTCCTGGAGCTGGTGCCATGGAGGGCCAGAGAGGGGCTCGACAAGATGATAACAGAGGACAACGAGCGATACAGATTAGTGAGCGACACGATCTCGCAGAAGGTGGATGAGATTGACGCTGCCATCCTGAGATCCCAGCAGGTACGGAAAACTGGGGTTTGAGCCATAATAAATTGTCTCTGGCAACTTGTACCTGAACAAAAGATGTCCTTTAATAGCGCTGCCAAACATTTGTTGTGCTCGAGCAGCAAAAGGCCTGTTTGAATGGAATGTGACTCCACTGTAAAGGTATGCATGCCAGAATGTACGCTGGTGTAATCATCTGACTTCCGTTGACACAAACCTCAGTCCTGTAGCTAATATTGCTCTAACTATCCTGTGGCTTCTTAAGTGGGAGTTTGCTTGAGTAAGAACTGAATGGCTCATATCTTTCACAGACCAGGTTGTGTTAAGGAAAATACGGTCCAGTTCCCCAGCAAATCTTCCTGGATGCAACATTGAGATCACTAATGTTGCCATACCTTCAAGCATCAGTTGATTATCTAGCTCCTTGGTACTTTTGACAATTAAAAGCTGGATCATCTTATCCCAAGCTGCACAGGAGAATTTAAATAACAATTGCTTTTACTCATATCCACAACACTTTTCTTTTTGGGACACAAAAATTGAGTTATTAAATACGTGAAAGTTTCTAAACACACACAGATGTATATATATGGTACACTTTGAAAACTGACACTCTAAATTCATAACTAAATAGACCCATATTTAAGCTCCGTGCTTATAAAAGCATTGTGGAGACACAATTTCCAAGGGTCTGCCTACAGTTCAGACAAAAATATCGGTGGAGATTTTTCTCTCTCCTAATAGTTCCTGTAAATAGTTATAATGGGACAAGGAGAAAGCATGTGTGACACTTCCAAAGTTTGTTGAAAGCCGACTGAAAGAGGCTGGCAGTAACTCAGATCTCCTTATTATCGAGGTTAAAAATAACTTCGTGTTTAACTTTTTAAGGGGTATGCTCTGAATATTATCTCATCTCATTAAACTAAACCCTCAAAAATGAAGGGTGATTTTCTGGTGGGTGATAAGGTGAGATAGAAGAGTGGATGTTGGCTCTCCTTCAACCTTACTGAATAGTGTGAGTACGTTGCATCCCCTAGCACCAGTTCAGCAGATTCAAATCCAGGCATGGAAAGGTCCAGAGCTGCTGCTCCACTAGCTGGTGTTGCGAGGGCATCTTGCACCCTACTGCTGCATCCCCCTAACCTCCACTTCAGCCCATCTCACACCACCCCAGTATACTCCCATGTACTACATCCCATGGTTAAGTGGCTTAACATGTTTCCAGTGAAGGACAAGCCGCTCTCCATTTCGCTCAGAGATTGACCACGCATAATAAAAAACATTTTTGGAGAAGCTGATGCTTTGTAAGCTTACCCTGCAGCTACTTGAAGTACCTATACTGTTAAAAATTTCTGGGTGGAGGACAAAGCCACTGAGAACATGAGGGTTCAATGGAACTAGCGTGGTTTTTCTGATAGACATTACTGGGCTAAGGTGACAAACGCAGTAAGCTATATGAATGGCTAAGCATATTGTTTCATGTTGTAAGCAGAGGCTTGAAAGCTTAATAAACCAATGCAGATCCTCCCAAATGGATAGAATTATCTAAGAGAGAAATTCAGCTGCATGTTTTCATCCTTATTTCTCAGTGCTAAAGGTACTGGTCAGTATCTTACCCCAGCGCAAAGGGTGCTGCAAGGAAACAGAAGGTCATATTCTGCAGTTGCCTTACTTGTTTTTTACTCTAAAGCAGCCACAAAGAATGCTTTATGAAACATTCAGAGAGCAAATCACAATGCTGCCATATTCACAAGACAGTCCTTCCTTTCCTATGAACTATGGCTGGTTAAACTTTGTAGGGATGAAATAGATGATTTTATAGTGACTTAAATGAAGTCATGGCTCTCAAAAAATAGCTCTGCCAGGCATAATGGAAAAAAATCTCTTTGAATTTTGGATTCAGAGAGCACCAATTTTGCACATTTTGTTCCTTAATGTTATTTATATGTGCACATCACAAATTTGAAACCTGTACCCTCATCAAATGGAGTTTAGAGTCCAGTCCTTCCTCACTTCTATGGAATCTGGACGTTTCAGTGCCGTGCCTTGATTTTATTATTTCCATTCAATATTTGATCAATATTACTGAGATGCCCATCAATATTTGGCCTCAGCAAATCACACTGCAGTTAGTTTGTACCTGTAACACATTTGACATCACGTTCATTTCCTTTACTTGGGTCATAAATAGATGGGCTTCCAAAGAGCTTGGTTGTGAAATGCAGTTTCTAAAGTCAGGGTTTAAACACCATTGGTGCATGTTTACATGTTTACAGTGCTAATTGTTTCGGAACATACCTTTCTATTGGGAAGTCACAATATTTAGGACAAAACTTACTTTCTTTTACTTTAAATGAGAAATGACATATAGTGAAAAAGAATGTTTGTGCTCTCTTTCATGTAACAAATGGATTAAATAAGGCTGAAAAAGATTGACTCATAAAGAAAGAAATCTCAGAACTGCTTCTTTTGTTTTTGTGTGACTCATAATTAACCACTAAGACAAGAGTGATTTAGTGGCTAAAGCGAACTCCAGCTCTGTTCCAGGAGCAACGCTGTCATGGTTCTATAGCCACAAATGCACAGACCATCAGATTTAAAAGACAAGAGGGACTGAGTGTGGTCAGAAAGAGACTTCTGAAGAAAGCGTGGTAGTCAACAACACAAGTAACAAGTTCTGACCTAAAATGTCCTAACAGACTTTCAGAATAACTCAGAGCTATGATAATCTTCATCTAATTGCAGCAGGGATCAGCGTTTTAGAAAAAAATAGTAGTTAGTTCTTAGTTTCTGTGATTGTTTTGTGTATCTGACCATCCTGCATAACATGGCTGAAGATCAGAGCTGCCTCTCTTGAGTACTACAATATGTATGTGCTTATTAATTTTCTCAGTAAATTCTTACTTTTCAGCAGAATTGGATCCCCAGGTACTTCTTTTCAGGATCTCTTACTCTCCTTTTCAAATTAGTAAGAAAAAGATCCTCTAAATCCTCTAATTACCTTAGTGCTTCAAGGTAATTTTTGAAACATTGAAGTGTTGACTAACAGGATTCAGAAGTTAATCTTTTAGTGAAAGGACTGGCTGCACCCAAATGCCCCAAAGTATTTTCAAATTTAATCCATGGTCTAGATTTAGATGAAATCCTGTCTTCTCTGAATTCAGTGGGTTTTTTTCATTGACTTAGTTGAATTGTGATTGTTTCACCTTAATCTTTTAATATCAAGGCAGCTTTTAAGATTAAAAAGATACCATCAAACAGCTATTTCTTAGGGTAATTACAACAGGAGCAGTAATAATAAATATAGAGATGGTAAAGACATGAAAGTTGAATAAAAAGAAACAATTCAGTTAAAATTATGAAATCATAACCCTTTTAATTTTCGTATGTCTGTTAAGAGAGCTGTAGGCTTTGGAAAAATACACTTCCATTGCTTTGTCATGCTTATGAATTAAGCTGATTTTATTACAATCCCTCAGAACCATTTTGGGCTTTGTATTTAATTTATATAAAAAACTCATATGGAAAGTGAACTGCCATCTTTCTACCAATTCAAAAGTATGCTTTTTAATCTCCTTTAAAATTTTTGAAACAGTCATTCTGATTTCACGTATATAGAATCACCGAACCAATTCATGTCTCCCGCATTTAGTTTGATCAAGCAGCTGATGCTGAGCTTGCCTGGATTGGAGAAACAGAAAAGAAACTGATGTCTCTGGGTGATATTAGGCTTGAGCAAGACCAGACCACAGCTCAGCTACAAGTTCAAAAGGTAAAAGAAATGCATTTCCAACTGTCACGTTAATTATTGGCCAGCACGCTCTCCATCTAGAAAATGTACTAGTGTGATTAAATTTTCTGTCCATCATAATGCACTTCAAAAATAGTTTTTGCTCCATGTACTCTTATTTTTTATTGCTGACCAGTTCTTATTGTGTTTCAAGGCTTTTACCATGGAGATTTTGCGACACAAGGATACTATAGATGCACTTGTTAAATCTGGGGATAAGATAATGAACACATGCACTGAAGAAGAGAAACAGACCATAAAGGTAAAGTTCCATAAGTTTGCAGCTACAGTGGACGTGAAGATAATACATAAGTAGGAAGATTCCTATTATGTATCCTTTGAAATACTAATGAAACAGCATTAATTACATCCACTTTTAGTCTGAGGTTTGTAACACTAGAAGAAATGCTGTCGTGTATCTCTATTCTTCCTTCAGGATGTTCAAAGAGCAAGCACTGGGTACTTACTTCACTGTCTGACATTACTTTGTAGCCCCATTTGTCTCTGGCGTGGTAAATAGTGTTTTAGCCAATGAGATGATTGAGTGAGTAGGTATTAGTCAGCTGGGGTGATGCGTGTGGAATCTGGCTGTTTATCTTCCTCGCTTCTCTTGGGTCTGTGAAGCTCTGGCTGGGTGTGTGTATTTCTGTGCCCCATTCAATGGCTGGCACCTCAGTGTGAATCTTTACTTTCATTTCTGATGATTTCAGTGTGAGCCTTGTTCTTGTTTGCCAAGAATATTCCATCCTGTTGACTAACACAGCCTATGAAAGGCGTTCTTATGCATTTGTTTATATGTACACACAGAGCCTGAGGTTGGGGGCTGACAGAACATATAAACGTATCTATACATGTGCATACACACATGCAGATCTTTCCTACTGGCATTTTATAATGGATTATTTTTTTTTGGTGCTAAGTTGTGGATATGTTATGTGAATGATGTGCCTGGATATGTTATGTGAATCGGGTCCTTCCAGTGACCAACAGTACTTCACTAATTGTGCTCTGCTGCAGCATCTCTGAATAAATTTGATTTGCTCTTAAGTGAATTTAAAATAGATGAGATATTCAGTCTATTAAAATGTAGTCATAAGGGAGAGCAATTTTAGGTGGGCCCCTATTGAATATATGCATTAGTCAAAAATACCATGTATCTGTTTGTTAGGCTGTTTTGTCCTTTGGATAGCATCTCTATACATAATTTTCATGCAAGACATAACAAATGAAACGATAGTTTATTCTGCCAAAAAATATTTTTTGCTTCACATTCAATGATTTATTTATATGTTTAGTTTTTCCAAGGCTAGTATTTACATGCATTGCTGCATGTTATATTTCATGGAAATGATAACATGGGCAGTCCTCCACAGGAAGAACGTATAGCTCGTTGATACTTTTGTTATCATATCCCCAAACAGAGTAGGTTTGTAATGTTTAAACCTTGTAGTTCCATCATATTATTAATGGCAACACGTCCTCATTAGTTAATGTATGATAACCTGGAAAATAATGTGGTTTCTGTGGAAAGTTTGTAAGCTACAAGCAGGACAGCATGCCCTATTCTCTTATCAGATTTTCAAAAGCCAGATTTTTGTGCACTGTTCATGATGCTTTGATTCAGAAATGCTGTGGAAAACTTAGCTTCTGCCGAGTGCTGCTGAAGATGGGTGCCTTCTGTAAGGAACTGGGGCTACAACGTGCAGTCAGATAATCTGCAGCTTGACTGGAAGTCCTGTGAATGGTGTTGTTTGTAAATATCAGATATTGTTAAATGTATTTTAATTAATTTGAAAGCAACCTGCCAAATTCAGATCTCCCATGATATTGATTCTTTCCTCTAAACACTCTGGCCCTGTAGAAATACAGTCAAAACTAAGGTTTGGTTCGCTGCGGTTTGGTGCTATAATTATCAAAGACTGTTTAGAAATCAGGGTAATAGACATGTGGAAAGACAGACATTGCTATTTTTTTTTGTTAATATTATTTTACAGAAAAAACTGGAAAGCCTGTTGCAGAAATATGATACAGTCTGTCAAATGAACTCTGAGAGAAACCTCCAGCTGGAACGGGCTCAGTCTCTGGTTAATCAGTTCTGGGAGACTTATGAAGAGCTTTGGCCGTGGTTAACTGAAACAGAAATGATCATCTCTCAGCTTCCTGCACCAGCCCTTGAATATGAAACTTTAAAGCAACAACAAGAAGAGCATCGGGTAAGAATTTTGCTGTTTAAAAAAAAATAAAACAGAGTGTGAAAGGCTAAGTTGTATTCTGCTTAGAACTGTGGAGTTACTCTAATGAGTACGTATAACCCAGACAGTTATACTTCTATTGAAGAAAGTTATTTAAAATAATAATAGTAAATGCCTCTACTGTTACCCAAACTCTGCACACAAACAAGATTGTCTGGGAAGGCAGCAAACAATGTGTAACCATAGAAGAGGGCTAAAGGGGAAAAAATGCCATTATAGCGACAGATCTGAGCATACAAAAGCTGATAGCTTAGAAGTGTATTTAAAAGTAAGCAGTATTGGAACAAACTGAACCCATAAACAGAAAGAACAGAAATTGGATGATGTAGGAAGACCCAAGAAAAGGTAATAGGAGACTACAGAAAGAACTAGAGTACCTGCTGTCAGCCTGCTGAAACTGAAACGTCTGTGTGTACAATCTGTATACAAGTAAGCATGTATATTGACCTCATGTACATATTTTGAAAAGTGGCATTTGTTTTGTTGATATCCTGGGAACTAAAGACTGATAATTCTAGGCCCAAGAATTCAGTGCTTTGGCTCCAGCCAGCCCCATAACCATTTCTCACATAAAGTATGCTTGTTATGTAATAATGAAAAGAAATAATTGTTTAACATAACATCGCAAAATAGAGGGAATGTTGTTGTGGGCTGGCCTCCATATGGGCTTTCTTACACAGAGGAATAATCAGTCAGCTGGGATAAAAATCTGTATGCTTCATAGATGGCTACTAGTATTACATGGCATCAGGTTTATCCCACCAGTGTTAAAAGCCTGCAGATTTTAGCACATGCAAAGCCCATATTCCTACTGGAGGTACCTGGCTCTCCTCGCAGAGCACAGAGTGACTACTTGTGGGTTTTTCTAATTTTAGCTGTTTCAATTAAGTGACTCAAGTTAGATAGGGTGAAGCCTGGCTTCAAATTCGTGTTTACTCTGAGACCAGTGAATGAAGATGTGCCACTTTGATACACTGGTAAACATGGGGTTCACTCGTTTGTGTCCACAAAGAACAAACATTCTCTGCAAACACTAGGTATATAATATGAGCTTTACAAACTGTCTTGATTAGTCACCATGAACCAAATCACACTACTTTACTTATAGGTTTGGTCCCCATCTACTTTAATCATTCTGCTTGCTTGAGAGGCCCTTCATCTGGGCTTGTATTTTTGCATTTTCCCTGGGCTATGCCATTAGCAGAGATTTGGTTAAGTAGAAGATTAATGTCTGGCAATTTTAACACGTAATCTGATCTGAAATGCTTGTTTACTGGAATTGTTTACCCAATCATAGATCATGGCAAAGACCAGATCATTTGTAGTAATACTGAAAAAAAAAAGGGGGTTCTGAATATGAATAGTTTTCTATATTCCCTTATATTTCATATATATTCACTTATATTTATATTATCATGCAGTTAATTGGTTTGAATTTAGCTTTTGGCAGAGTGACAGTACCAGCATCGTAAGGTTTGCACCTAGAAATGGGGACTCTGGGGATCTATTTGTGCACAAACATAAAATACGTAAGATGATTTTCTAAAAACTTTACAACTATTCTTAGTTTAGCTTTTTCCTCTTGTGCTAAGCAATATTATTTTTCTTGGTGCAAGGCATACAAGTAGAATTCCATTCTCAGTAAGTATCTGGAGTCAGATTTTTTTTTTTGTATTTTCATTGCTATTTCTTCATCAGGAGACAGTGGTTTGTCATGGTCAATGTCTGTTCAACCTTCCCAACCTCTCCTCTTCTAGGCAAGAGCAAGGAAGCAAGCCAGTAACAGGATTCCTTTTTAAGGGAAGGACCTCAGTTGAAGAGAAGAGGATTTATTTACACTGAGACTGATACAAGCCCTTTTCTGTGTCTTCATTAATTTAAACAAACCCTAAGCTAGGAGGAGCAGAGCATGTGCCTGCTGCAGCCTCTCATGTTCCTGCGCAGTGGCTCTAGGCTAGAAATGCGTGGAGTTCACAGCACTGAGAGGGACAGTGCCTCAACAGGCAGTGGGATTTTTCAGAAAAGGAAAGGATGAGCTAAGCAAATAAATAAAACTGGAGGGAAGGGTTGGGCTACTCCCCCCTCCAAATCTTTCCCTTTTGTCACATCTGTGGTTGCAAGCAAACAAAACCAAAATAAGTAGTCAAGTCAGAAGACAGAACGGTTACCTTGTGACCTTTCAGGCCCACCAGTCTCTACCCAGTTTACTGCAATTTTGACTTATTTCGGGGGTGGACGATGAGAGTGAGTAGGTAGATGAGATCACATGTAATGTACATATTAATTACTTGTTAAACGTTGTGTCCTTGAAGTAACAGCACTGTTGGGAAGACAGAGTGGTCTGGTGGCCAGAGGGGAGACTGCTAAACCTGGTTGACTGTTCTCTGCTGATCCGTCTTCATTGTCCTCTGTCCTTTTCACTGGTTTCTTTGACCCCCTCTTTGTGCTAGTTTCCTGTTCTTAAGTCAAGGACAATTTGCATTAATATTCCTGTAATGTCAATACCTCTTTCTCTGACGCTCTTCAATGGAAGACTTCGTGATAAGTAGCAAATGTCAACATGAAAATGTATAAACATAGTGGTGTTATGCAAATGTTTGGAATATGGTTGCCATTTCTGTCATTATAGCTTCTAAAAACGACGAGGAGTGCCTGTTGCCAGCATCATGTGCATAGCTGGCACCTTGCATCCTACACGTAATGATAGCCCTACAGGAGGAGGGATATGCCCTACTGGGCCTTGCCAGTGCATCTGTAATTGTGATGTTTCACGGCTGGCTAGCTCGGTGTTGGAAAGGGCGCCATCACTGGCGGAGCAGTCATTAACTTTATTTGATGCTATTTGTGCTTTACATTAAGATGACGGGTATTTGTTTGGAATTTCTTGCCAGCTGGATGTGTTAGAAGTGTGGACAGCTGTAATGTGGTGGTGTAAGCGTAAGAAACTGATAAGTTGTTTCGTTTGTTATAGCAACTGCGTGAGCTGATTGCTGAACACAAGCCTCATATAGATAAGATGAACAAAACCGGGCCTCAATTGCTGGAGCTGAGCCCAGGAGAAGGTTTTTCTATCCAAGAGAAATATGTGGCAGCTGACACCCTTTACAGTAAAATTAAGGAAGATGTCAAAAAGCGAGCTTTGGCGCTGGATGAAGCCATTTCTCAGTGTACCCAGGTATCAGTTTAAGTTTAAAGTATAATTGGATTCATTCAAATGGAAAGATACACAGACATTATCATCTTATATGTATGTATCAAGACTAAACTGCTGTTTTATCTGGATTTTTCAACTAAATGGCCTGTGAATGTTCATATCAGGGCTCATGGCACTGATTTTTTTAATTTTTTTTGAGGGTTTATAATTTTATATATTGGTCACTGTTATGATGATTCTGTTGCAGTTGAAAATGTTCCAGCTTCTCAATTTCAAAGTTAAAAAAAAAAGAAAAGAAAAAAGGAACATTTAGTCTAAAAATGTGGGATTTTCAGTTTATTCTGTTTCTTTTTACAGGTCTGTTACTAGCTGATGCTTTGTTAGTTGATATTGATGTCACTATTAATCAGTTAGCTTAAATAAAGTTATATCTAGGACTTGGCAGCTTTAGTTACAGTCCTTTACCGATGGAACTAGAGGGTACTTCAGCGGTAACAGCATTTGCTCTTTATTGTAGACCCTACAGGAACTTAATGTAATTTATGCTTGAACTGTTACATAAAAGTGTTGTGAGCAAAGTTAGACTTCACAAAATGTCATCATAAGCAGACAATTCAGATCAAGTCCCTAACCGTTGTGCATCTTACGTTCATCACTCTGTGGAATGAACCTTGATAGAGTATTGTTAGGTATCAGATCCTAGATTACTAGATATTAGATTAATTGTCATTATATCCTAACTGAAATTCTTTCATTTGACAACAAATTCAGAAAAAAAAAAAACAACCTCATTAAACTGTGTACATGAACACAAAAACCTGACTAAAAATACTGTGTTCTGTACTGCTGTTTTATGATAACTTCCCCTTTTGTTTTGTTGGCTGGAAATTAAGTGCTATATTTCTGCTCAGGTCTAAAATACTAAATCAAGAAATAGACCTTAAAGTTCTCATCAAGTCTGCATTCTAAATAATTGTCTTCATAGGTCATGGTACTTAACACTGTATTCCTAACCACTATAGACAAAATCTAAGAAGATAAGGGAAAAAGGTGACATCAGATGTCATCCTATTTTCGACCTGGTTATAGACATTATTATATTGTACTTTCAGTAGTTCTAAACAGCCTCCTTATTCACACCTCTGAAAGAAGCCTGATTATTTAGATTCAGTGTTTTTCTTTGTCATACATGCTCAGTCCTCCCCCCATTTGCAGCTGCACGTTTGAAAACCAAGATGTTGTTCAGTATTCGATCTGTTGTTTTGTATGTGATAGACGTTAACATGAAGAGCTTAAGTACAGAGAAGCGCAGAAGGCTAGGTACAGAAAGCAAGAATAAAAGTGCATTCTTTGGTAACAGCTAGAATCAGATGTTGAAAGAACACTTAATTACTTATAAAATGAACCTTGAAGTATTTCATGTACATAAATGTATCCACAGATGAGAAAGCAAAACATTGGAATGTCCAGAATGTAATTTTATATAATCTCTTTTTTATTAAATATGTATCACCATACTCTATAGCATGGTGGATATGTCAGTGTTTGTCTAGACAGTCCTGGAAGAATAATTAGTTAAATCTTCAGGTTTCAAATTATGTTAAATTGCCTTATGTATCAAAGGCAGCATGTGAACTATGGAGCCAGAATGAGAGGTTATAATGACTTCCCTTTCTTCCTTTTAAGTTCTAAAACGCCTTGTCTCAGTCATTGAAGAGTAAAGTGAGGCCCACTGAGTGCACTGACAATTTAAAAATGCAATATATGTGCCCTAGAATTAGACCTGGATATTGCCAATTTAATTTCAGGTTGAATCACTTCTGTAAGGTTTTGTTGCCACAATCAGTTTTACAGAAATCTTGAAGAAATCTGCTTACCTTTACGTACTATTGCATTTTGAGAGCTTGTGTGATATTCACACTTCTGGTGAAAACAGGTAGCATCAGTCTGAGTCTGTAACGCTAGTCTGAGTCAGATTTGAAGCGGGTTGTACACTGGGGATAAGCAATTACATTTGTTTTGCCCATATTCCTCTGAAAACAAAGGCTGTATCTATTTGTTTGTGTAGGGTAGGTAACCCTGTTTTGCTGTACTTTTTCTAGCACTGTTCCCAAGAGTAGTCAAGAGTGCTCTTTGTAGATCCTGCTGGATCAGTAGTTCTACCCACAAGTTACCGATTTCTGTGACTTGGAAAGGGCATGGTGGTGAGCTGGTTTTAGCAATCTGTATGGATCCGAAGACATGTATTAGAACTTAACTTTGGGCCAGTACGGATGAACCATGCTAATTAACAAAGATGTAGCTGAGTTTCTGGGCACCTGGGCTCAAGTCATATTTGACCTGAGTCAAATACGGGTGAAGGCAATACTTGCTGTTGTGTGCTTTTAGTTGCAGAAAGAAATGCACATTTGCCTCACTAATGAGCACCACATGGGCACCAGGCAAATGTCTTATTGAATGACCTTAAATATCAAATTTTAATCAGTGGTTATATGAGATATGTTGGTCCTGATATGGAAATACACGTTTAATATTAAGGTGAATATATTTCTAAAATGATGAAATCCGAAAGCCATGACTGACCAAAATAAGATAGAAAGTAATGCTCTAACTCTGCAGGACTACATGCAGGTAGATGCTGCCATGTGTAAAGCATTTTCAGATGGAGTGTCTCTGAACTAAACCCAGACTTCATACTAAAATACAGAGGAAGTACCATTTTGCAAGGTCATGTTTTTAATTTAGATATTAAAAGAGGGGGAGAGCCACCGGGGTGTATTGCAAGTTGCATGTATATAACAAGAGATATTAAATATGTCAATTTTAAAGTACTTTATTCCAAGAGAACTTTCAGATGCAGTTTTTCAAATGTTTTTCTTCTATCCCTTCCTTCTGTTCTTCACCACCCTCCCAGTTTCATGACAAGATAGATCCAACTCTTGAGAGTCTGAAACGCATAGTTGAACGTCTGAGGCAGCCGCCTTCAATCTCAGCAGAGGTTGAGAAGATTAAAGAGCAAATTAGTGAAAATAAGAATGTGTCAATGGATCTGGAAAAACTTCAGCCGGTCTATGAGACACTTAAACAGCGAGGGGAGGAAATGATTGCTCGCTCAGAAGGAGCAGACAAGGATATATCTGCTAAAGGTAGTAGACTGAGGAAAGGTTCGTGTAGTGGAAATGCAGGAAGCTGCATCACATAAAGCTCTTCAGTTTTGATGCTCACTAATCTGGGGATTGTGTTCTTCTGAAGAAGCTGTGAAAGATATAAAAAAGCAAGGCATTGTTTTAATAATTGTGGACCTGACCTTTGTTTTAATTTTAAATGCCTTGTTGGTTGTTTCCACTTAACATCTTAAAAAGTCCTGTAAAGAAACAGTTTTAAAGTCTAAATTTTAAAATGTTCACATATGTTTCTGCTGTAGAACTGTAGAGATATTTATGGCCAAGAATTGTTTGCCAAGGTAGTAATTTTGTTCCTTTGTTGTTTAGCTGTTCAAGATAAACTAGACCAAATGGTCCTCATTTGGCAAGACATCCAGACCTTGACTGAGGAAAGGGAGGCCAAATTGTTGGACGTAATGGAACTAGCTGAAAAGTTTTGGTGCGATCATATGGCTCTTGTAGCTACTATTAAAGATACTCAGGACTTCATTCGAGAACTGGAGGGACCTGGAGTTGACCCATCTGTAGTCAAGCAACAGCAAGAAGCTGCTGAGGTCAGTCCAAAGTATTTTGTTGATTTAAAATGTTCTATTCACACTATGCAGGGAAGAGATGGAGTTACTATGGAATACCGCAGGAGATTTTTTTTAGAGACAAAGAGGGATAATTACATAGAAATTTACTATAATGATATCTCAAGAGTATATGGCAAATGATATGTATCAATGCTTAATTGCAATGAGCATACAACTTGTGCTTGTCATTATATTTACATATCTGTGTATGAACATGTATAATACGCATGTCACTGAGACTTTTAAAAGTTACACATACTTTAGATTCCGAGTTAAACCTAATGTCTAAATGAAAGGGATACAGACGTGTGTATTATGCTCCAAGTCTGTAATTATTTATGCTGATAGCTAAAAATTTGAAAGTTGAATGATAACCTCTGAAAAAGAAAACATTCTAATTAAAGAAATCTAATTTAAAACTTCCTGTTTATTTCTCCCATCTCATACAAAATGACATCATTATCCATTGTTATAATTTAGACTGATGTCAGTTGATTTCACTTTGACACTGCAAAGGTCAGTGGCTGGTTAAGGATGCTTAAAATACAAGCATCCAATTGTAAGTCCGGGCAACTTTAAAGAAACAGAAGTCAAATATTGGTGTGTCTATCTTAAAAGCAAGCTCTACATAGATTATTAAGTTTAGTATTGGCAGTGTTGGATTTTTTTTTTCCTTTGTAGGCTGTTAAAGAAGAAATTGATGGATTGCAAGAAGAACTAGAAACAGTTGTGAGCCTTGGTTCTGAACTTAGAGCTGCTTGTGGGGAGCCTGACAAACCTATTGTCAACAAGAGTATAGATGAGGTATGGAAAATGCAGATGCTTAAATCTGTTACGTTAGATGCTTGTTCAGCTGAAAGTAGTATTCCCTGCCCCCCCCCAACAAATTCTGAAAATAAATTCCTTTTATTACTTTATGGATTCAATTTTTTTGTAGAAGACTTTTTTTTTGGTAAAAAATATTTACTGATTAATACAATAGATGACTATTTCTTGCAAAAGTAATGTTAGAATAAGTTGCATGTGTATTTGCTTTGTGCCAAGTAAGACATCTTAACTGAGACAATTCTGTTCACATGACTACAAAGGACTTTTGATTTCTCTCATGTTAAGTAATGTAAGTTTCTTTTAAGCTACCTTCATTGTAATGATGCAACTCCGAATGACTTCTTAATATTTCCCGTATTCACTATAATCCCTATATCAATAAAAATATAGTCAGTGTTGAATTACACAGCTTCTGTAATACAAAACATGTAGTATGGTCTGAAGGAAACTAACTATGCAGTGATAGGGAGAACAAGAGTTTTAATATGGAATGAATATGAAATGTTCTTCGTTAATTTATTGGTGCTACTGGGCAGTGACTTTTTATTTAGTGAATGTAAATTACATGGCAGTAAAATGATTTTTGTTCATTGGAGCAAATTGCACTTATTTGCAGCTGAACTCTGCCTGGGATGCCTTAAACAAAACATGGAAAGAGCGGGTGGACAAACTTGCTGAAGCCATGCAGGCAGCTGTTCAGTACCAAGATGGACTGCAGGTAAGTTGGTGTGATATACTTAACCCAGTCTTGAGTTAATAGGATTTAATGTGGTTGTATTAAAAATGTGATGGGATTTTGTAGGTTACACGTAATGTATCACTCTGATTATAGTGACTATTTTCTTCAGCAGGCAGGTATCTTTACTTATTTTTTTTTAAATTAGACATGAAATCTGTTGATTTCTTTTCTTCATGTTGTTCATACATTGCACAATGTTTAGATTCCAAGATAAAATCTCCTTGTTTATTGACGAGACCAGAGTTTTACTGATACCACACGAGTTCACAGTAATCCCGCTCATATTTTCTTGTGATAGGCCATTCACATGATAGGCAAGTTGTGACACATTTGCATGATCTGAAAGGAATAGAATATAGGTCTATAAACTCATTGTGGCTATTCTTCTTGAATGGAGGACAGTTAAAGAACTTGTCTTTACTGTTAGTCAATTAAATACGTAAGTTTGAATATTTGAAGGAAAAAAACATTGCTGGACTATTATAGTAATTCATAGTATAGTTTATCTAATCACAAATCTTCAGATGTTCACTTTTTAAATCTGTAGGTAAAGATATCTTTTGTCTATATGTGCTATATATTTGGTTGCAGGTTTCTTTGTAGGTTTTGGCTTAGCGACATCTCTCATCTTTTGTCAGTGGATGGCTAGAAGATTGAAACATTTTAAAAGATTCCAAACATAATCAAATTTTGCAAAACTAGTTTTTCTCAATGGAATTAACGTCTGTCTTGGTTCATTGAATCCTTGAAATATAAAATTACAGTTTCACATGACACTGAGCAAGTTGTTTGTGTGTTCAGTGCAGATCTAGCAGCAGAACACTCCTTACTAATAATGCAATGTGCCTGTTTTCCAGTGCACCTCATTATGTATTTTTCTCCCAGTACTCTTATATTCATGCTGTGCAGAGGCTTAACATGAAGGGTTATATTAGGAACATTGCCATTGGTTTAAGTGTTTTTTGTTTTCTTTGGCTGAGCATTGTACAGGCTTGGTACTTTGTGAAAGAACTGTATTTAAATGCCTTTTGGTGCTCGTTGCAGTAGACAATCTGAAAAGTGTTGTGGACAGATTGTTAGCTGTACTGCAGTTGCCTTATCTTATTGAGCTTGTTGGGTGAGGGCAGTTCTCATTTTCTCAGGCAACTATAGGCAGCTCTGACAAGCACTGCTAAGCCTTTCTCCATCATGGATCATGGTTAACAGGCAGGGGAAAAAGGACCTAGCAGAGGTGTTTTTTCCCTATACTATTACCCAGATGTATGTAGCTGTTGGTAATGTGTAAGTAGGCAATCCTTGAGCTTGTTCTGTGTTGTATCAGGAAAAAAAATAGT
Source organism: Cygnus atratus (assembly GCF_013377495.2). Classification (NCBI taxonomy): domain Eukaryota; kingdom Metazoa; phylum Chordata; class Aves; order Anseriformes; family Anatidae; genus Cygnus; species Cygnus atratus. The sequence continues at coordinate 26,473,985 of NC_066364.1, read as the reverse complement.
ACCCACAAAGCCTCAGAATTGTGGGCACTTCATTTATTGTTTGAAAATTTAACTGCGTCATCCTACAGAGACTCAGTCAAGCTGAGTTGTGGCTCTTACTACCAAATGTGTACTTAATGGGTCTCCTTCCATGTTCCTTACACAGATAACATTGTTCTTCAATAAAAGTTCGATTCTTAATGATGATTAATAATCATAGTTGAAAATGTTATATTGTTCAGCCACAACTTGCCATCTTAGCTCCAAAAGAGTATGGAACATGGAACTGGGAGTTGATCTTGTATTTACTTCTCAGAGTGTGCATAAAAATTGCTGATCTTAGTCAAGGAGTAAAGTGCTACTTAGCATGAGTACTGGTGGAATATTGCTGCTCACAGAAGCTCAGTTTGGCAGTACATACATTCTTGTAACCACTACATGGAGTACTATTTGATCCCTTGCCTTGTCAAGGTTGTAGGTTGCATTAAAGGCAACTATTTTATTTCAAAGAGCATAGCAATACTGTTCTGAAGTCAAACAAATTCTGGTATTTTACTTACTGCAGCTTTTAACCATGATACTATTTCTCTCTGCTCACACTTGAATTTCATGCTATGATTTTCAGGCAATATTTGACTGGGTAGACATTGCTGGCATCAAGTTAGCATCTATGTCACCGGTTGGAACAGATCTGGAGACAGTGAAGCAGCAAACAGAGGAACTTAAGGTATGACTTAGCTATTTATTTCATTTGTATTTTCATCCGTCTGAATTTTCCTGCATTGTTTAGTGTTTTCTGCATTCTTCAAGACTGAGAAGCAATTTTCATTTTCAATTTTTAGTTTTTTTAAAAAAAGTAACTATGAAAATTGCAAATAACGTTTCATTGCAAAGTTTACATTTTAAAATATGTGTCTCAAGGCTTTGGAGTAGATTTTGATGAGACTATGTTTTATTCTGTGACTGTGTTCAGATAGTTGAAAAATACTTGTAATGGCATTATTTGCCTTTCAAAGGCTGTAAGGTTATGAAGACAGTTCTTTTGCTGTGACATTTAAATTTTCTGGCTTCCAACATAAACAGTTTCCTTGATGCTCTATGAGAGAGCCTCCAGAGCTTCACTTCTGTCAGTGCTGACTTTCTCTAAATGTTTAACCATATCACATCATTCCCAATACATCCAGCAAGCTGTAAATCAAAATTTCAGGCTTAGAAACCTGTCTGTATTGATCTATGTCTAAGTACACTCCTGATGTTGGTAGTTTGTTCTACAAATTTTAAGTAAAAAGCAGAGATGTATAATAACCGGGGGGATGTCCTTGGTTTTGTTCCTGAATTGTACAATATTTTTTATATACAAACCAGAGAGATCATTGGAGAGGACTTTCGTATTGGAAATCTTTGTCATCCTCTGCTCACACTTAGCAATATCTGGTGGGATAGTAAGACGTTGCATATTTTCACTTCGCTGGAACCAAGTGGATTATCAGTATCTTATATGCATTTTGACCCAGGAAAAGAAACCCCTAGATTTATGAAAGTTGACAGTGATGCATTATTACTGTAAATATTGCTGTACTGTGCTATACTCAAGATCATTACTTTTGATATGTTTATTTGTATTCTTTTCTATTTACCATAGCAATTTAAAACAGAAGCTTATCAGCAGCAGATAGAAATGGAAAGACTGAACCATCAAGCAGAACTATTGCTGAAGAAAGTAACACAGGAAAGTGACAAGCACACTGTTCAAGACCCTCTCTCAGAGCTCAAACTGATGTGGGATAGCCTAGAAGAAAAAATTATAAATAGACAGGTAAATAAACCTGAAGGTGGGGGCTTCATTCATGACTTAGATTTATGAGAAAAGCTTTTCCTTATGCATAATGTTTGTGTCAATTTACATATTTAGTCTTTTTGGTTTGGAAATTACAGAACTATGTATAGTGGAATTTGAATTTCATAATTTACTGAGTTGCTTTTATGTTTTTTTTTTTCAACCCTTAGTATTTTTTGTCACTTCTTCTGTTGGCAGTGTCATGTCGAATCATTATTATTTCATTTTGGCTATTTAATGACATCTTAAGTAGCAGTTGAAAACATGTTTATATGTGCAAAACCATTAATAGCTGCTGAACCAAGCACTTTTTCTTAAAACCTTAGTACTGTTTCACTACTCTACACAACATTAAGTTGTCAAAAAGAGTTGAAGATGCAGTGCTTTGAAGTGTGTTTTTTCCCCTAAATTGAATCATTTAACTGCAAAGAAAAAGTTTTAAGAAGACCATGCACCAAGATGCATTTATACTTAAATTACACTGTAAATGATGAAAACTTCTGTCATATCTCTGATGAGAAGAGCTTCAATCTTAACTCTGCTCTGGTTACATGGGAACTTAAGAGGTCAGGAATTTAAGCCTAGGATGTCAGGCTTTACAAGGGAATTGCTAGCTCAGCTCTAACTATAACGCAGTTCCTTGTGTTGGATAACTGTTTGTCTCTGTTTTTTATGCTATCATATGCATGGACTCCACTCCAGAGTACGGTGACTAATGGTAATTTAAGCTGATTCAATAGCATCATGAAACCATTTTATTGTTAATTTATTTTATTTTTACTATAGCACAAGCTGGAAGGTGCCTTGTTAGCCTTGGGGCAGTTCCAGCATGCCCTGGATGAGTTACTGACGTGGCTGACACATACAGAAGACTTGCTGAATGAACAGAAACCTGTGGGTGGAGACCCCAAGGCTATTGAAATTGAACTTGCCAAACATCATGTATGTAATTATAATGAATATGAACTGAAATGTTTTTTGAAGTTTATCTTAGAGATGAGTCTTGTAGTAAAACTTCGCATTTGATAAATAATTCTCTGTAGAGATTTTCAAGATGCTGAAATTCAGGCTTAGAATAACTAACATCTTTTCGTTTACTTTTCTATATTCCTTCTTCCTTGCATATACCACACAAGTGGCATAGGTCTTAGCCAAAAAGAGCAGCGCACCCTGGCCTCCCCCTTTGTTCACCTTTGATCCAGGGAGCTCCAAAGTCATTGAACCTGTTACTCTTCCTGAAGCAATACACTCTTGATTAGTTGTTTAGACCACGTCTTACAAAACACACATCACCTTTATACAGCTTTGTTCTTTCTTGTCAGAAAAAAATACTTTGAATTTTAGCTCTGAAGTTTGCAAAATTGTATCTTAGTTGGGTCTAACTAAAACAGAGAATGCTGCTCTGAATCTCTTAGCAAATTTTAGGGATATCCATGTCTTCATCTTTTTCTCCTTGCTACATACAACATAGGGTTTTTTTTGGTGATGACAGTTGTTTTTTTGGTTGTTTGTTTTGTTTTGTTTTGTTTTTTTCAGTATATTTACTAGCTAATGTGGCTTTGGAGCCCATGGAAGAATATTTCCATTATTCATTTATTTTGAAGAGTATATATAAAGAGCAAGAGATCTTCTCTACTTGTTTGTGTGGCTCAGTGCTGTTCATGATGATGTGTTTTATGTAAGCCTGAAGATTTCATGCTAACCTCATAAATCCTCTCCTGCCGTTTAGTTTTTGGCTTGCATATGATGAGAAAAGCATTCTCATTCAGTTAATTTTTGGCTTAGAGAGAATAAATTGAAATTGACAGTACACAGATAATTAAGGCATTTTCATTATCTATGTCAGTGCCAGTATGCAGCTTCTGCAGCCTTTCGGGTAGTCAGTTGGAACTTGGGCAGAGTAAAATATATGCATGCCCTGTGTGACTACTGATAGAAACAAGCCCTTCAAAAAATAATAATAATAATTACAAACTCAGCTTCCACTCCGTGAACCTTTTATATGTGTTTTACTACTGGAGAAGCATCCAGACATCATTTATGACTTCATCTGCCTTCAGTACTGAAGGGGTTCAGCAAACACATGAGCCAATCTACTTCCGTTTCGTAAAACAGAGTTTATAGGTTAGAAAGTTCACACAGTAGTGCATCCTGTGGTAGTCTGGAAAAACATCCATCTCCTGAATAACTTTGGACAGAATAAACCTTTTTCCTAGTGAGCCTCAGTAGGAAGGAAGGGATAAGATTCATCTGCTTGTGTGAATATCCCCTTTTTTTTCCTGTCCGGAAAATAAAACAAAATACCTTCTAGTGCTTAGCTTAGAAGAATTAAAGCAAGTGTGATACACATTTGTGCACCTTGTGATACCAGGACTACTTGTGACTTGCTTTTTTATCAGGTGCTTTGTATGTTTTATTTAAAAGTCCTTCCGTATTTAGCTTTATTTATTTATTTATTTATTTTTTAATGCTAGCATTTTGATGGAGATAAGTTTGAACCAGATCTCCTGGAACAGAGCAGTCACAAAGTTTGGCTTTTTAAGTAGGGTTTTTCATTCCCTTAACCCTTTCACACATCTTCTTTTTCTGTTCTTTATTCCTGGTATTTCAAAGCCTTCCATTAATCTTAATGAAATCTGTCTGAAAACAGTGTCTTTTTCCCAATTGTACTTTTTTGTCCTTGGTGGTTTTACTGTGGGTGGTGGTAACAGGTTTTAAAACAGATGGAGGAGATTTTATCATGTTAGTATTACAGTCGTGCCCCAGCTCTTAGGACAGTTGAAGTGTCCTGCAAGCCTGTAATAACACGAAATTGTTTGTAGACCTGAAAGGCCTGAAAAGACATAGTGGCAATCAGAAGATTGTTGTCTTCTTGCTCCCCTCTCTTCTCTCTTCTTAGCCTACTGCTCCAAGAGTAATCAGCAATAGTAGGTATAGCATTGTTTTCACACCTTGCCCTCAAAACCAAAGAAAAGTGCTATTAAAGAAAAGGATGTAGTAAATGAAGGAAAGTGAGGTGATACTGGATGCCTCAGAAGTGATTCTTCACTAGCAGTGCCGGAAGGCTTTCATAATTTCAGGAAGTTATTTATTCATAAAGAATGCATTATTTTTTCAAATATATAACAATAAAATACAGGGTTTTGGCAGATTGGTCTGTTATTGCTATTGAGTAAAGTAAGATTAGTTATTAGCTTTAATTGCTAATACTTGTGCAGATTTTAAACTATTGCCATGTCACTGGGTTAGAACTAGTTTGTTTACTATGTTTGTCTTCCTTCCATAACTTACCGGCATGGCCAGTCATAGGTGCTGTGTGTTACAATTGTAGGTGCTACAAAATGATGTTTTAGCTCACCAGTCTACAGTGGAAGCAGTTAAGAAAGCTGGAAGTGACCTGATTGAATCAAGTGCTGTTGAAGAAGCAAGTAATTTACGGAGCAAATTGGAACTTCTGAATCAGCGCTGGCAAAATGTGTTGGAAAAAACAGAACAAAGGAAACAGCAGCTGGACAGTGCCTTGATCCAGGTGAACGGGAAATGATCAAATAGAGATAACTCAGAAAAAGTGTCTTTTTACGTGAAATACATAGATGCATGTATTAGAAGTTTGCCTAAATAAAAAAAATATAATGCAGACACTCCTAAATTTGGAGAAAGTTTGGAACCAACTGTGTCTTCCACAGCTGGCCGTTGTCTTTTGTAGTGCTGCATCAAGACTTCAGCTTTGACCTATGTATTTTTAAAGGGTGAAATTTCTGTGTAGGTATATTATTCAGGGAAAACATTGATCTCACAGTTGCTCATTTAGCCTTCTTTCAGGATTTCCATAATTTTTGTTTTATTGTTTACGATAAATGCAGTTAGCTTAAATTTTGTTTTTCTTTTGCTTTTTTTTCTTTCATTTCCTCCAATTATTGCAAATACCTGATTGAATCTGTTGCCAGTATACTTCTGCATATGAGTTAGTATTTAGAATAGAAAACATTTAAGTAAGCTCTAAAATGATATGGTGTAATTTAGGCCCAAGGTTTCCATGGTGAAGTTGAAGATATGCAGCAATGGCTGACAGACACTGAACGTCAGCTGTTGGCATCAAAACCTGTTGGAGGCTTACCAGAAACAGCAAGAGAACAGCTTAATACCCATATGGTAAGTATCAGTATTAGAATGCTTTGCAAATTGCATTTCAGGGCTAACTATCTTTCATGAGTGTTTATGGTAAATACAGAGCATGTTCTATATATCACAATGTCTGTACAGTATCTTAAAAAAATTTAATAGCCTTCAAAACAACACTGTTATTTTCAGTGTAGTGAAAGTAGTAATTTGGGAGGTGCCCAAAGCAGAGCCATTAATAGTGTTGAGACAATAAAAGAAGTTTTTTTCATCCACAGTTTCAGAAACAAAAACAGAAAGTGTTTACAGATTTTTTGGTAATTCGTATGCTTCTTTTCCCTTCTGTTCCCATAACTAGAATAGATGTTCTTTCTCAGATACACAGATGAATCTAAAAGTGATCCACATTCATTTGGACCTTGAATTAAGGGGCTCAATCCTTTATTCTTTATTTAACCAAAGCTGGCATTGAAATCATCATTAGCACAGATGTAATAAGGACTAATGGGTCACATAAACTCTGCTTTAATTAGAAATGGAAATCTGATCAGGATGCCTGAATTATTCCCTTCCTTCACTTCCTTCCTTTATAAGAAAAACCCTATGGATTTTTTTCCCCTGTAGAACCATAGAGCTTGATAAAGGATGCCTTAACTTGAAGTTTTGAGGTAACTCAGAGGAAGGTGGCTCCTGGTGCTCCATTTATATAAAAACACGCTGTGCTGCTAGGCCTGGATACAAGCCCAAACCCAGGGATCTGAACTCCTGACCTCCTGGCTCAGATGTAATAGTGATATTTTCTGAACTGTCCTTGAGCTCTAACATGCCTGACACAGTTTCCATTAAAACACTGCATTGTCACAGCTTCATAAATCAGATTTTATTTTGGAATGATGCTAAAGGTCGTTGCCCACAAATGTGGGGCATTTTTTTCAAAATTGAGCAGAAACTATTTTTGAGAAGGGACATTACTTATAGTTTTTGAATCAGTTAATGACAGGAAACAAGCACAAAACACAGAAATAACATTGATTCTTTGACATCCCTCTTCCCTCAAATCCTTCTAATTTTGTGTTTTGAAAAAAAAAAAAACACCACAGAATCAAAAAAGTAAAGAAACAACCAACTGTTTTTGTTCCTGCAAGGGTGGGGGCTGTCTAATCAAGAACCTGTGGGAGTCAGTGGAGTTCTTTCCATTTTTCATCCTGGGCCTGGAATCACACACACAGTCGCAGGATGGCTGAGGTTGGAAGGGACCTGTGAAGATCATCCAGTCCAACCCCCCTGCCAAGCAGGATCACCTTGAGCACGTTGCATGGGGTGGCATGCAGGCAGGTTTTGAGTATCTGCAGAGAAGGAGACTCCACAACCTCTCTGGGCAATCAGACCAAAAGTTTTTCCCTGAAAAAGTTCAGGGTGTTTAGGGTATATTCTTCTACTATGCAAATCAATAAGCCGTTTTCTATATTTCTTGCATTTACAGGTTGAGTAGTTAAGGAATCTTAAAACTGAATGTAATATTGTTAGAATAAGCATGAATGTAATAGTAACCTATATGTACAATTGTTTGCTAACTGTACGGTTTTACAGATAAATACCATGCTGTGGATTGTCATACAACTGCAAACATAGTCATGTTATTTTTTAATGTATTTAACCTTTAAAAAATAGGATTTGATTTCAGTTTAGTTAAACTCAGTCCATCTGTGCAGTTCTGTGTGAATTCTCCGGCTTTTTGGCAGCTGAAATGCTGAGGCCTGTTGTCAGGTTGAGAACAATTTGTCATAACTTCCAAATTCAAATCGCTCTTAAGGGATACAAACCATGTTCATTTGTGACCTGAAACCGAAAAGAAAATTTTGCTCTATGTTTCGTTGTCCTTCTCATTGGAAATAACGTTATGAATCATCATCTTGAGTATAAGGTCTCTTTCTACATTTCTGAATAAGAGAGCCCTCAAATGTAATCAGTTCACAAACAGAGTTGCGAATGGGTAGCATTTCCAGCTAGGGCAGCTCCAGGAATACAAGAGAGATGAAGCAATGTTAAAGGAGACCAACAGAAAAGGGGCTTAAAAAGAGGCCTCCCATCTCAGACTGAGCCCAGCCCCAGTGTTTGAGGCCACTCTTGCCATGTTGTGTCTCACTTGTGATGTGCTCCCTATGTTGACTTCTGAGGGGTTCCTGCACTGCAGTAGAATAAGGTGCTCTGGGGAGTTAGGGAAACCAGAAATATTTGAGTTTGGGAACATAGGAAGAATCAGGCTGGGTGACAACAGTTTTTCATGGTCTGCAGGAAGAAAGGAAGGAAGGTTTCTGGCCTTAGCTCATGATTCAACCTACTTTCTGCTTTGCCGCCCTCCTCTGTAATCAGATACAACCCTCTGTCCAGTATCTCTTACCCTAGAGTAAATGTTGGTTTTACGCTCTTTTCTTGGGAGTAAGAGGAAGAAGTACTTTTCCTCCCATCTGCAAGCCACTTATTGCTCATCTCCTTGAAGAAGTTCCTCACTTGGGAGCCTGTACCAACTTTGTTGGTGCATTTTGAAAGGTCTGTTACAAATTTTGAAAATGACTTTTTGAGTCAGAAGGACATACGTGAGCTCCAATTCTCATGCCACCTCATCTTCAATATGGTTAAAAGAGAACAGTGAGTCAAATAGTTAGCAGGTAAAACAGTTATTACTGTTATTTTTCTAGCTCTCTGTATATGTATAAGATGTCTTCAGTGCTCTTGCCTAGTGAGCGAGGGAAGATACAGACAAAACAAAAGAGACGATGTACAATAAAGCAGCCCTCCCAAGTTGTCCCACCTGCTTTCAAAGGTGCGTGGGTAGGTCTGCGCTTTCAGTGCACTGCGAATGCTGACACTTTTTGTGTTTCAGCTGCAGATGGACTGCAAACTTAAGAGAGTTATAGCAAATCTTGTGCAATGAGATAAGTGCGTAGTACTTTCTTTGCCAAGCTTTGGATCTCAGAAAAAACATCTGACAGACAATACAAGTTCTCATTTCCTGAAGAATTGGGCCCTTTCTTTGCTCATTTGGCTTTTTATGAATTACATATGTTTCCTCTATTAGTCTTAATCATACCCACAAAATGTTGGGGGAGGAATAGATACTATGCTAACATTTGTAAAGAGTATTGAATGTCTACCTGACTTATTTTTTGTTGGTTTCTTAATTTAGGAACTTTGTGCTGCCTTTGAAGCCAAAGAAGAGACATATAAGTGTCTAATGCAGAAAGGCCAGCAGATGCTTGCAAGATGCCCAGAGTCTGCCGAAACAAATGTTGAGCAGGACATAAATAACTTAAAAGAAAAATGGGAATCAGTACAAACAAAGCTCAGTGAAAGAAAAGTATGTTTTTTACATAAAAATACAAGTGTAAATCATGTATTTAGGACTGCTAATGTTTTGTCCTTTTACACATGCATACTTGCTTGGTCTTTTAGATCTGAAATTGTAGAGACATTTTTGCAGAATTCATTGGTATGTTTAGCAAGTACTGGGAAAAAATGGGATTCAAGAAGTTTATTATCCTTCTTTGGGGGTGAGGGCAGGTGAGAAGGGCAGAAGGTTGTTCCGTAGAAATATGTTAACTGATACTGATGATACTCACTTTACAGGGTGAGGGCTTTTCTGGTTTTTACTACAGTTATCATAGACATGAGAGAAGGAATAAAATTATTTGATTATTCAAGTTTATTTCCTTCTCTGTACTGAATTGCTGTGTTAATTTTTCTAGCTTTTATCCATTTTTTTCTTAAAAATCCCAAACACTTGGCCTTCTGCCACTTAGTTCAAGTGACTACCTTCTGCTCTAATGTAGATCAATACCATGATTTCACTGATGTGCAGCATACGTTTTCTTATTATTAATTTCATTTTGCTTTCATTCCTTCACGAAGTATAGTGCATTTGTTCTACCTCAGTCAAACAACGAAGAAAGTCAATAATTACAAACAGAGGAACTCAAACTCTCTATACAGCCCTCCCTGACGTTTGTAAAGCACAAATATTTCACTCACAGCTTAGCCATATTTTAAAGTGAGAGTTCTGATGTCTACTAAGGTAACTGTATAATGGAAGAGTGTCAGACTAACTAATGCATAACATGAGTGCCTTCTTGCAGGAAGGTGTAAGGTTGGAGTGCTCAGCTGAGCCAGCAGTACAACTGAAAATCTGACTGCTCTTTCATAGTCAACAAAAAACCCTGTATCCAAAAGTAGTCTCAGTTCAGGCAACCACAATGACAATTGTGCATTGTTAAAGAGAAGTGGTCTAGGCAAACTTGTTCTTTCTTTAGTGCAAGAGAAAAAATCAGATGACCTCTTTGAGGCTCTTCCAAGTGTACTGCCACCTTAGATTTCTGATATTCTGCTGGTTTTGCATACAAAATTTTAAATCCACATGTCCCATTATGATTAACTACTAGAAGATGAAATGTTCTAACATAGAAAATTTATCCTACTACTAGGTGCTGTATTTTACACTCATCTATCATACATAGTTTCACTGTTACTTTTCTATCTCCTTTAACATGCTCAAATACAGGCTATTATTTTATAATACAAAACTCAGAAACTTTGAGTTGGGAAAATGCTTTAAAATGTTAAACTAAATGCTAAATTAAAATGGTTTACTCCAAAATGCTAAACTAAAATAGTTTACTTGGCTGAAGCCCCTGCACAATATCAAACACTATTAAAATATGACCTATCTTTACAGACCAAACTGGAAGAAGCTCTTAATTTAGCAATGGAGTTCCACAACTCACTTCAAGATTTCATCAACTGGCTTACTCAGGCAGAGCAAACTCTAACTGCAGCTTCTCGGCCAAGTCTTATCTTGGACACTGTCTTGTTTCAAATTGATGAACACAAGGTATTTAAAGAAACAGATGTGTAATGTTTTTCTCCAGTTCTGCAGAGATACTTTAACAATGTTCAAATGAATCCTGTAACACTAGCACTCAGAAACATTTATTTTGCTTAAAATTGCATTTTATAGTCTTGCTACATCATTCTTTATCGGACTGTTTTTTCAGTGTTTACCCAGCATATGAGCAACATAATATTTAGAGTAATTTTCTACTTTTTTCCCCAAGGTTTTTGCCACAGAGGTGAATTCTCATCGAGATCAGATCATAGAACTGGACAAAACTGGAACCCATTTGAAATACTTCAGCCAGAAACAGGATGTTGTCCTTATTAAGAATCTGCTGATTAGTGTACAGAGTAGATGGGAAAAAGTAGTCCAACGCTTAGTTGAAAGGGGAAGAGCTTTGGATGATGCAAGGAAACGAGCCAAACAGGTAATCGAACAACAGCTGTTGTACAATTCTTTGAACTTAGCTGAAATTACAACCAGACTCTTGAAGTGCTTTAAAGCACTTTCATGTAAGTCTGGGTTAGTGTAACAGACTCTTGGTTAGTGGAGCAATTTCAGTGATTCGATCATGGAGCACTTCGTTTGGAAGGTGAAAGCTTCATTTTCAACTTGAGCAGTGACTTCTGTCTGCAGTACGGGATGGTCTGAAAGAGGAAAGTTACAGTGTGGCTTCCAGATGTAGATTAGTAGTGCCATCTGTCCTCAAAAAGAAGTTACACAATCAACCCCTTAGCTATTAAAGAACATGTCAAACCCCTTTTAGTAGTCTGTGAGAATATTGCTTTGCATTTTCTTCTTGGGTTTACGTTTTGCCCTAGTTAATACGCATCACTTCCTCGATTTCTTTTGGTAGTTACTAGACCATTATCTTCAATGTGGCAAGATTTCTGCATTTATCTCCTTACAAACCCAGAGAGGTTTTTACAGACTTCTCCTCAGCAGGGAGCATTCATTTTTTCCTTAGATTCATGTTTCCCTCACTGAAGAACATAAATGATAAGATGCGAAATGTGTGACAGGAATGTAATATATTGAAACATCAATAGGAAGTTCGAGCTTTTTTTAATCACATGGAGCTTTGGTAATGTTTGCAGCCAAACCACATTCTCATGTTCACTGTTACTGCCACTCAGATCATAGAATAAGAACTCTTCTGGGCAATAAATTAGGCCATAAACCAATCAAACATTATTCATTTTCCGGCAGTTTCTGTTGTGCATTCACATACGTGGCCGTTCTGCAATGAGATGGACAGTAGAGAAAATTAAACCCCTGCATCCATTTACAGAGCTGAATACAATGAGTTTTATTCATTTAGGATAACAACTATCTGTGCAGAGCAGGGGAGGAATACTTATGCCTGATCCACAGCCCTGAACACCAGGGTCATAGAGACTTAACAGTTTTCTGAACTGGTTTCTTGTACTTTCATGTGTAGGCAGCCCAGGCAAGAAAAATTTTCAAGAGACATGGAGAGAGAAATGACAGGCTTAGAAAAATCCTGTCCCAACGGGCTGCCACTTTGTGAAAGCTGGTTGAATCTTTAGTCTTTCCCTGCTTCCTTCCCTGAAGCACTGTTGTTGTTGAGAAAGGAAGGAAGATCAAGAATCTGTTCTGTGCCCGTCAAGATAGTACTTGATATAATGAGAGCATTTATGAATGTCTCAGGGAAAATCTTGGGCAATCATCCAGGCAGTTTTCCCCAGTGATTTACAGCTCTTGTCCCATACAGGCAATAGCTAAATCCATTCTTGCTGTATTTTGTATTCATTACTAAAAATGTAGGAATCAAAATGACCAACACATCAACAGAAGTTACCAGTGTGTCTGTGAAAGATGCACACTAGGCATACACATCATGTACATAAAAAGTTGCTAATTTTCCTGGGCAAAAGGAGGCTAAGTCTAGTAGAGCCGATGGTTGAGCCAGTCCCTCTTTGAGAGGCCAGGGAGAAGAATCACACCAAGCCTTTCCCAAGTCTTCAGGGTACTTGTTTGGCCTGTAAAGAACTGGGCAGGGTTTAATGTTTATGAACTATTTTATGTACCATTGCATTTTTACATCTATGCAAATCTCACTTCCCTGCAGTTCCATGAAGCCTGGCACAAACTTATGGAGTGGCTGGAAGAATCTGAAAAATCTCTGGACTCTGATCTTGAAATTGCAAATGACCCTGACAAAATAAAGATGCAGCTTGCGCAGCATAAGGTGAGTCACGACTGATGAAATGCAAGATGCCCATTGAGATGTAAGTAAGTCTCAACCTTGTACTGTTCAGTCAGCAAAGGAAATAAACTTATGGCCTCACTACAATGAAGAGTTTATTAGCATTGAATTAAATGGTGGCATGTTACAGGTGGGGAGTCAACGAAGCTCTTAACAGAACCTGGTCTGTGGTAGAATGGTTAATGATGAAGAGGAAAGACATAAAAATACAGCACCAGGGAAACTTTAAAAAGAGAAAGTAATACTCTCTCAGAAGAGGAATCCCTGAAGAGGTTATAGGCTTTTTTTTCAGTCCTTACAACACAAATTTACCATCCAGTTACTTTGTTTGGTATTTTCCTCTTAATACTACAGGACAACCTCAAAAATAAAAAACAATCTTGTATTTTGATCGACAGCTGCTTTTTAAGTCAAGTGAAAGTATTAATGAAATCCTCCAGAAAGTACAGTGACACTGTTAGTAGAAAAGGTAGTTTCTCTGTATAGGATTAAAAATTCCGGGACCACCTTTCCACAAACCCAACTACTGAGGAGAAAGTGTAAAAATTTCTGCCATTGACATGGCTTTTCAAACAAATAAAGCTGATGTAAAAGTGAAGGAAGCTCTACAGTTATAGCAGACAGAAAAAAATGAAGGACAGAGAAGGTCTTTACTTCATTTTTACTTTTGTAAACAGCCTAAAATAATATATTAGGGAGGATCAAGTGGGTGACTTCTAGAATCTTCAGAGACAGGCTGTGTCTAAAGATTTATCTTGGAGCAGTTTCATCAGAGAAAAGTATTGAAAGATCACTTATTTTTCTGGATTTTGGCGTATATTTACTTTCACTTTTCATGTTGACTGTAGTGTACTGCATTTATTCCTATTGTTTCATTCTACACAATATACCCAAGGTTTTGCATCTCAGCTCTCTACACGCTCTGTGTGTAGTTTCTGATGATTGCTTTTATCTCTGATAAGTTTTTGCTCTGAGCATTAATGATTGGTTACTGCATCAGTCTGCTTCACATTTTTATCATCTCTCAGCTTCCATGATGATTTAAGTATTTTTCATCAAACAGGATAATAATATTCTACTTTATATGGGAAAGTTGGCTGCAGGTCAAACAAAAATAGTTTTACCTACATTTGGTGTTAAAACTTTTAGATAAAACCTGCAATAACATTCTGTTATGCTAACTCTGCAATTTCAGTTTGTTCTGGGGTAGGTGGTGTTGCCAGAACTTGAAGTCAGCTCTGAGGATTTAGAAAAATCTCTATTAAGATCTTCTTTCTTGTATTGTCTGACTATATCAATCTTTTAATCCTACCACTCATTTTTTTTCCTTCTTTATATAAAGTTCAAACTCCTCACAAGTATGGTGAACACATTGTGACTTAGCTTTGAGGTCCTTTTTGGCCCTGGGGATTGACACGCTGTCTTAATTCTCCTCCTCTCTTCTGAAGTTTTAAACTTGATAGCCTACTTGTTCTCTGTACCTGCAGCAGTACATTTTATGAGCCCAAACTTCCTCAAACAGGCTGTCAGATTCATCAGTTCTCTCAGTGACAGATTTTCTCCAGCTTCTTTTCATATAGCATACCTGCAGAGAATAGCTGCTTAAGTTGCGTGACTCTCCTTCATTATAAGGAATGGGCTGGAAGGTAGCACGGGGGCATTAGGATTGAAACTGGTTATTCGGAGGAAAAAGATGAATGTGTATGAGAGGGAGTTTGGTGAACTCTGTGACTTTAAACTTCAAACACCCCCCCCCCCCCCCCCCCCCCCAAGAAATCAACTCAATTGTTTTTTAATGAGCTGTCAAACCTCCCAACACTGCAATGTCCTTCCTTGTATTTTGAATCCTTTCCTTCCACTCCCACATATGCCCTCTTTTGTCTGTCTTTGTCTTTTCTGTCCAGCCTTGAAGGTTTCCTTGCTCCATTTAGTTAGTGATTTTACTGTCTAAACTGAATGTGTGCTGTGTGTGTGCTGTAAGCAATGATTTGGACTTGCTCTTTGCCAGTTGTTACTGCCAAAAAAAAAAAAAAAATGCCCTGAAAGAGAAAAGCCAAGATATGTTTTCTCTCTCACTCATATCTAGTGCATTGCCAGGGACTTTTGGGGGGTTATTCATGGTCTGTTTATCTGTAATTTTTCCTCATTTTTAGAAGTCAGGAGTGTGGAAAATCCCTTACTAGGTTAGCCAATCCATTCCTACGCTAATGCTGAATGTTCCTTACAGTACATTTATGTGAACCTAACTAATTTTATCTGTATGGTCCTGTCTTCATTAGAAGAAAGTAAATAATTAATTATTGAGATTTCATTCATCTTACCTGTCTGCTCTTGGCAGCTGCAATGTCTTAAACCAAAATCTACTCTCAGTTATACCTCTGTGAAATCGAATGAAAGTAGATTTGGTACAGAGTGTGCAGTGTCTCAAAAAGTGAAGTGACTGCAACCCTTTGTTCACCTTTAAATCTGTTTTTAATGTATGCTCCTCCTCTGACAACAATTTCATTGTGTTTCTTTGTGCAAATCAAGAAACATTGTGTGTGTAGCTTTAAGTAGTTAATGAACCCCATCAAACAATGGGAGCACTAACATGTGCGTCATTTGTTTTGAAGAAACTCTTATAAAAATCTGGTTATTTTAATTTTGAAAAGGCTTTTTATTTTTATAGTAGTTCTAGGTTGACAGTGGTGTCTGTATTCTTTCTTAAAACACGATTCCTTGTTTTATATGAGGAAAATTAAAGGACAATAGGGAGATACTCGATTACAAAACAAATGCTGATTTTTTTTTTTTGATAGATTCTAATCCTCAGTTCCCTCTGGATCCTGAAATAACCATAAAATCAGGACAGTGCAGTGCAAAATATCGAGTAAGATTTAAGTAAGGAACCTTGAATCACCCTAGGTAAAGTTAGCATATCATCCCCGTGTCATAATCCAATGCCTACCTACTCATACTTCCCACACCTCCACTGCACCTGAGCTTTCCCTGACATGAATTCACATCTAAAATGAGTAGATGACTGTGTGAGCAGATAGGAAAGCTGGTGAAAGAGGCATGAGCTACCACAGCACAGGCTGGTGCAGAGCAGCTGGGAACAGCTTGCAAGTTGGAGATGAGCAGTCGTGCATGTGCTGGCAGTGACCGTGTGAAGTCTTTGCAATCTTTATGTGCCCTTAGAAATTACTGAGAGTTTTAAGTGGTAATCTTTCCATGCTGGATTTTATGATATTAAACATTGCTCTGAGAATCAGGTGAAAATCCATTTTAGCAAACATTGAGCAAAAACTCTTTTGGCCTGGTATTTTTTCGTTCCTTTTTTGTTGTTGTTTTTCTTAAGTAAAAAAAAAAAAATTAAATTTTATATATATGAAGTTCCTAAAGTGATGTTTGGATTTTTTTGCTATACTGGTTTCCTACTAGCAGTTCATGAAGGTGTGAATTAAAGCACTTCAGGCATTACTACCGTTCAAAAACTACTGTGTAGAGCTTTATCTTTTGGTAGTGTTCATTTATTTCATTATTTACTCTGTCATTCTGTTGACTTTCTGCTGGTATCAGAAGTTTCTGTGTGTTCCTCTGTGCCTGTGCAAAGCTTCTGGAAGCTCTGTGCAGAAGGAGCTGTCAGAGCAGGCAGGCAAATGCAGCTGCTGTGTCACCATCACTCTTCCAGAGTTCCCGGATTACAGTAACCTGTTTGTGATCATGACTTCCAGCCCAAACTGTGTTGTTTGGGATGCCATCTGGCTGCTTATTGTACCTAAATCTGTGTAATTTTGGCATACAATTCTTCCCAATTGTAGGAGGCTTCAGTCTTAGGAGGGTTAAATGCTCGTGGATAGAAGTTCCCCATTTTGTCTTGCCCACACTGAGATAAAACAGAGTAATGTTTGTAGCCTCCAGGGTGCTCTAGACTACTTTGAAATCTTAAAATATCTAAATTTAGTATGAAGAGTGCTCAGTTCATAGTTCCCAGACTAGAAGTCCTTTCACATTCTTCTGAACAGCCAAGGCAGCCTCTTACTGAAATTTAGGTTTTAGGAATGATGGTAAGACAGGAACAATCACTCATGGAGGGGAGGAGTTTCCTAGAGTTGTTCCTGTAGGTGTAGAGCTGTTTCTATTCCCAGAGAGGGATGAAAAGCATGGCCTCAGCTAGCATCAGGCTCTGTATAATTTCAGCTGCACTATGGCACTAGCAAACTAAGAACTTTGTATTAAGCTTAACATTTTCTTGCAGCAACATTTATTATTTACATTGCAAATAATATGGCAAAATTTGATTAACTGTGGACTGTAAGCAGTTGTTGCTATATGGATGTTTTCTTTTTCTTCCATATTTATAGGAATTCCAGAAATCTCTTGGTGCCAAACACTCTGTATATGATACCACAAACAGGACTGGACGCTCCTTGAAAGAGAAAACTACTTTGGCTGATGACAATCTGAAACTTGATGATATGCTGAGTGAGCTAAGGGATAAATGGGACACAATTTGTGGAAAATCAGTAGAAAGGTAAATGAAAGCCAATCTAATTATTCGGCAGATAAGAATGAGGCTTACAAGAATTCTTCTGGCTTCTGTTTTGGCTTCTGTTGCACAAAAGTAAAACCAGAGTGGCTAGCGTGTCTCATAATTAAGAGTGGGAGGGAGGGGGAGAGGAACAGATGAGAGTTCCTCATCTGTTTGAGGAACCTGCTTTGTGCTGGTCAGTGCAGACTGGATAAAGCCCCATTAACCTAATTGGTAAATTCCCACTTGAGCGGTGTCTCCTACGTGTCTCCCTCAGGAGCCACTGTGTCTGAGGGTAGCATGGGGAAGCCAGGAGAATGTTGCCTCTTTCGGAGACAGCAGAACGTGTACATTGCCTATGACAGTTCAGAGCCCAGAGAAGCACTGTGTTCATCCCACTGCAGACCTAAGCTTTCATTTTTTTCCCCCACTATTTAAAAAGGGGAAACACTGATTTAAAGCTCTTGTTTGTTATCATTTTATGCTAAAACTTTTCTCCTTATGATTTTTAACTAAGTTTATTCTTCTTGTTGTGTTCGTTTCTTCCTCCCAGACAAAATAAACTAGAGGAAGCCCTGTTATTTTCGGGACAATTTACTGATGCTCTGCAAGCTCTCATTGATTGGTTATACAAAATTGAACCCCAGCTAGCAGAAGATCAGCCGGTACATGGAGACATTGATTTAGTGATGAACCTGATTGACAATCACAAGGTAATTCCGAATATACTCTCCTTTTTTAATTACTAGACTGCTCATAAGTGTAGTCTTTTAATGCTAATTCATTTTTTGGCTATTCTGTAATTTTAGAAATATGGAATATATTTATGACATAAACATGTTGACAATGGAAAATGCTATAAAACACACTTGGAAGCAAAAAACCTGTTAATAACTCATTGGCACCAATTAGCTTTGAAATACTCAATTTAATGCTGCTATCTTGTATATTTATGAATATGTCAGAAAGCACAACTGTGCATTTATGAACGTGTGTATATGGAAAGAAGTGTCAAAATTGATTTTACTGGAAATCTTTTGGGGAAGAAGAGAAAGGGTTTTATTCAGTACATCTGCTAACCAAATGTCCAGTGCAGTTGTTGTGACTCCAGCAGCCTTTCTGAAAAGGCAGCAGTGAGCATTTCAAACCTGCTGAGCTGCTGTATATTCACAGAGAAAAGCAGTTGCACAACTTAAGCATTGCGTGGGCATACACAACCAGATTCCATCCCAGGAAACCTACATTGGCTGCAGTATGTTGTCAGTGAAGTGTCTTTGGAGAAGGGAGCATACAGGGGATCCAGGACTGCGCCTCTGAATCGCAGTTCTGCAGTTCCAGTTCGGTATGTCAGAGGAAACGGCTGTTGAAGTTACTGGTATTGACACAGTCAGAGCTCTGGGGTCTGGGAGGCTTACAGGATGAAGGTCCCCCTGTTCTTCCACCCGTGACTTCCAGTATCCAAGCACTACTTGGTGAGAAGACAACTTTGTCTCTTGTGAGGAAAGAAAGTATTTGGAAACGCAGTTTATCTGTAAAAACTAGCCTGAAATGTGCTGGAATTGCTTCTGAAGTCCAAGTGGATACCATAACTACATCGTAGTCAGTGGTACGATATTTGCAATTTATGTATTGTCTTATTTCCTTTTAAGAGGCTCCTTTGTGAAAATGGAGCTTGTTCCAGCCATGAATGTGAGCATACTCTCACATAAATATATGAATATGTACAGATTTATAGCCCTACAGTCTGACCCCCAGATGAGGTTCTATTTCTGTTTTTATGATTTTTCAACCTTCTCCTTGATTGTTAGCATTTTATCTGATCTTTTTGTGCTGTGGCAGTCTTGCACATTCATCACTGTGTCAGATCAATTGCTTTGATAAAGAGTTTAAAGCCAGTGTGGTAAGAAGGCTAGATTTCCCATGCATTGCATCAGGATGCGTTGTTCCCAGGATCTGCCTGACATTTCCCTACTATATTCCAGTGTGTAAATATCTTCATATGAAATATAATGAGCAGAACTTGTGCATTGTGTCACTTGTACATGGACTGAACTAAATGCATATTTTGATTTCTTCTTATAAGCAGTAGGCTGTTTTTTTTGTTATTTTCTACAATTGTTATTATTATCTATAATAATTACATTAATGATTTAAACATTCCAAATGTATTTGGTGGTCCTAGGTTTTCCAGAAGGAACTGGGAAAAAGAACGAGCAGTGTCCAGGCTCTGAAGCGCTCTGCCCGAGAGCTGATAGAAGGCAGTCGTGATGACTCCTCCTGGGTCAAAGTCCAAATGCAGGAGCTAAGCACTCGGTGGGAGACAGTTTGTGCCCTGTCAGTATCCAAGCAAACGCGACTGGAACAGGCTCTCCGACAGGTAAAAGAGTGCTGCTGATTCCACGTCTTCTGTGTGAGAAGCAGAGACAATACTGCACAGTGTATTTGAAAAAAGTTCATTTCATTTTCACTTCATGTCATTCCATTTCGTTTAATTTCATTTGAAAACATTCATTTTCTTGCTCATGCATTGTTTACCTTGTCTTTGCCCCTTTACCACAACACATAAATAATACCTGTTAGTACTTATTAGTACTATTAGTAGTAGTCTATACCACAAATAAAAACCAAATGTTTCAAGAACCTTACCATCTAAGGAAATCACTGAAGTTACAGACAAGCATGACGTTTGATTAAGAACTATGACCGCCTCACAGGAAGCTGGAGATTGCAGTCATACTTACGCCCTTTGTACCTTATTAGAAAGAAGTAAATTTATATACTAGAAACATGTTTACATTGGCACAATTACAGAAGAAATTGAGCCGTGCTGAGTGCACTCAAGAACTAGAATGGTCTATGCATGTCAGTATTGGCAGGTACCAGTCCCAGCTGAATAGGTCCGTCTGTATTGGTTGCAGACCTGAGATCCTATGTCTGCACTGCTCACACAGACATACAGCTTGGGTTGATGCTAGCTTGGGGTTCCAGTAACAGTGATGTATCCACTGTGTATAAATTTCCTGCCCTGCTTTCCCCAGGGTACTGTGTTCGCCCGGCTGCCTGGTATCTCAGTAGGAACAACTCTGAGCTATGTCAAACACTGATTGTGTCTGAATGTGGCTGTGCCCGAAGGTGCGACTTTCTTGTTCTTTCCAGCCTTGAAAGGGTCAGTCACCAACAGGCTCTCGGTTAATTTTGCTTAACCAGTGATTTAGGCTATGCAGAAAATACAGTTCTCATCTCTCCAGCTGGTCCATGAAAGCACGTCCCATGTAATTTGTCAGCATAAAGGCATGACATTCTCAACTGAGCTGCAAATACACTATAAATCAGATAGCTAAAAGCATGAGCAGGCTTTTAGGCTTCCTATAATTTTTTGGGAAGCATGAGATATTTTTACGGTTATGAAAATGTAGTACCGTATATCACTGACTTTTTAATGGAAAGTTAATGTGCCAGTACTGCTGCATGATTAATGGCTCCAGATCTGGGCTCAGTCTCCTTGTGTAAGCTGCAGTGTGTCTGTCAGGTCCCCTCATCAGTGACCGTGACTTCTTGTGTTTAACAGGCAGAGGAATTCCACTCTGTTGTTCATGTCCTCTTGGAGTGGCTGGCAGAGGCTGAGCAGGCTCTTCGCTTCCACGGCGTCCTTCCAGATGATGAAGAGGCCTTGCGTACCCTGATAGACCAGCACAGGGTAAGTAAGAAAGTGAAGAGGGTCTCTTTGTTCTAATAATCTACTAGAATGTAAAGGAAAGGAGGCAAAGTTTACCTCATGTAATCATATCCAGCATCCAAGGTTTGTTTTTGCAACTCTTTCTATTGAGAAGTTAGAAATTGAATGAATTTGACAGTTTGGTGCCCATTCTTGTGTTGGGCTGTTGTTTGAGTCATATTCGCTTGTTATGAAAATAATGGGCATTATGGAAGTTGCTGTAATCATTTAGAGATAAATTCAAAACCTCTGGAATGTGTGCTGCCTGACAATTCTAACACAGGCTGTTACAATAGCAAAAGTGTATCCGTCGTTTTAGCACCACTGAGCTAAGAAGACCATATACTTTCAAGGTCATTTGTAAATGTCAGCAGAATGATGTTGTCATCCATTAACCTCCTGTCACGGTGAAACAGCATGCTGTCATGCCTCATGTACATTAGGTACTGAAATATTGCAGTGCATTAGGTACTGCAGATACTAGATTACAGGTCACCAAACTGATTTTGCAGTAATGAAATGGGAAAATGGCTAAGTCAGGAGCCTAACTAAAGAAATGAGAGTTCGTATTTTCCCTCTCTTACACGTAGGCATTTTTCATGCAAAACTTTTCCTTTTAAGTGCAGTAGTAATAATACAAAGAATGTAAAGTAAAAATAAAATCGCATACGATGTTACAGACCATATTATAATAATAATGGATTTGTTTGTTATTGCCATGAAGAAAGTTGTAACCATCATAAACTTAGGGAATGAAGAGTGGAAAAGCATCCTGTTCAGTTTGAGTTTGGGAACAGCAGTACACTGAGCGCACGCAGAATATGACTGCCTAACTGTTCTTAATAGGTAATTTTGAAGGTATTCAGATTGCAGTAGCATATGTTTTGAAGAAGTTTTCAGATTTAATTTAGGGCCCTGAAAACTGGGTGCTACTCTTTAGCTGGCAAACATATGTAGATGTCAGTGTATGCCCATGTGGGGAAGTTGGCAGTAGCAACGCGCTCTCTGATGCAACTAAATTGGTCTGTTAGCTGCCTTTCCTCCACATTGCTACATTTTTTGGTTGTCTTAGTACAGAGGAAAAAGTTGAATGAAATCTTAGTTAGAAAACTGAAACATTAGAAAAAAAAAAACACATTAGTGGTAATGGAGTGTTAAATTTCTCCCTTTGCAATGTAGACTAATTAACAAAATATTTCTGTACAAAAGCGTGAAATCGTGCTGCCAAAACTGAAGCCTAACTTTGAGCCTCAAACCAAAGCAGAGTTTGTCTCTGAGAAACCCTGTCCAGCTGGGGAGAATAATCACTTAGAACAGCGCAATCAACCTCAGCGTTAGATGTGACCGCGTGCTACTTAAAATTTTCTGGTAGACTTTAGAAGAAGTTCTGCCAACCACATTTTCTTTTTTAAAGGCCAAATAATAGAAATGCAGAAATTGTCAATCTAAGAAAGATTGTGGCACTGCTTCTTTGCCACTCAGTAAGCATGTATGTGAAAAGTCCTGCTTGAATGTGTGGTCTCTGCTCTTAAGCTTATTAACATTAGCTTTTAAGGAGGAAACAAAAAGGAAAATGGTGTTTAAAACCAGTATCATACTACATGTCTGTATTATTATGCTGTAGTATTAATCTAAAAAATAGACTAGATTACTGTGATATTGTTTGCCTAGATATGAAATGTATCTTCGTTTTATTACTCTGTGATTTTTGGAAAATAGTTTTAATGCATTTGTATCCAGCTACCTCTTGAAAGGCTTCTTCATTAACATATTTTATCCAAATGGTCTATCTTTATGCCCATTACTTGGTGGTGTTTGTTTTTTTCCTTGAACACTGCAAATGATTTAATGATTTCTACTTATCTCAGCCGGTGAGATAAATCACTCACCATTGTCTCCAGGGACTGAAAGGTGTAGCGAGGTAATGCCCTGCATTAGTTAGTAAGGAGGATCCCATCTCCTCTCCTGTAAATGTGTCTGTATCACTGGACTGCCACAGAGTTCGATACAATTGGTATCCTTTACCAAGGGAGAGCTTAACGTGTGTTGCAGATTGTGAGATTGAATTGTGCAGGGAAAACAAGTGTTGCTATTGCCTGCTTTCCTCCTGGCCCTTGTTTATTTTGGTAATCTGTCACGACAGCCCACCTCAACTTTTTCAAAACCATTTTGAGCTGAAATACTGTAAGAACTCACGGCGTTTTATGAGAGGACTGCTATTGTGATTGAGTCTTAAACTCTGACATTAAACTTAACTCAAAATTACTTAGTAATGAATCCCTGTATACACAGCCTACCTATTCCAGGCATTTAGAACAAGGTACAAGAGATTTTTTTACACTTTTATTTCATGATATTTTCATAGTTAATTTGTAGTGGCAGAGGATAATGTAATTATGACTTGCAGAAGCAGTTTTTACAATGTTCTGGTGACTTTGAATTTTCTAAGATCTGCCTTGGTTGATCATTAATTTCTGGAATCTAAAATAACCCATAGTGGGGGAGAGAAAGAGAGTTAAGTTAAACTTTCAGAGACATGCTTCTATTCTGTAGCCTAATTAAAGATCTTAAAATATAAATAAGAACAATTCCAACAGGCACTGAGAGTAGTTGGCAGTTTCAGTGCTCACAAAGACATGCAAACTTACGCAATGTTTAGACATAACAAAGTAGGCAGAATTGTAAAACCACTGTAGTAATAATAAGAAAAAAGTGAACTATAGAAAGGATGGAAAACGTTTCAGTTTTTTTTTTTTTTTCCCCCCTCACTTCAGTTCTGATCTTGCCACCCTTTCTTCTGCCAGACTTCCTTGGAACATCAATGGCTATGAACTTGGATGGTCAGAGCTGTAAACATCCTTTTGCTTTTACAAGATTTTTCCCACATGGCAGAACCTCTGAAAACAGCTGGTTAATTAACAGTCCCTGTCTCTGTTCTCTCTGTCTCTCCCCTTTGGCTGCTGAGTTTTTCATATTTGTGTTAGTATAGCTGCTCCTGAAGTCCTCTGTCATCTTGTCTGAGCATGTAATTATAGTTGGACATTTCCAGCCTCTGTTAGGAGCCTGATAGTTTATTATCAAGAATTACTGTAACTGACAGACAAACTAAGTCTTCTGAAATGTTGCCAGTAATGATTCTAACCGTTGCATGGCTGATTTACAGCACTTCTGAAGTGCCGTGATTTTCTTTCTTTTTTAATAAGGGCATGTGTATTTCAAGTACTTACAGTATGGTGGAGTGGCAAGATGGGGTAAAGATTTTAAAGCTTCATTTAATACTTTGTGTGGAATAGGCTTTTGGAGCAATTTTTAATTTTTCTCAAAGAAACGAAACTTTTTTTTTTTCTTCTTTCTCTTGTCTGTTGAATCTGTTCAGGCTTTGATTGATCCAGAGCCTTTCAGATTATGCAGAATTTATTCAGATTTCTCGTTCAACTTTTGCCAACACCTAATTGAAACTGTTACTTCTGATTTAGGAGTTTATGAAGAAACTGGAAGAGAAAAAGGCAGAACTGAATAAAGCAACAGGTATGGGAGAAGCTATCCTGGCTATCTGCCACCCAGACTCCATCACCACCATTAAGCACTGGATAACAATCATCAGAGCCAGGTTTGAAGAGGTCAGTACTATCTCAAGCCATCTTCTTTGCAACAGTTCATCTTTGATTGGAACATAGCTGACTACTAACATGGTAGTTGTACTGGGAGGAAATGATCCAGCTGTTAAGAACTAAACATTTAAAATACCCACAATGATGAATGTGAATACCATACTTCCCCAGGTTTTATTTTAAAACTTATAGGCCTTTAAGAATTAAAGCAGATGGTCAAGCTCCTTTGTTTGTATGTATTAAATTAAATAGTGCCTGACACTTCCTATCTGAGAAGAGAAATCTAAAAGTTACAAAGGGAAAAAAAATACAAGGCAAACTTGAAGCATTTTCTAATTGCATTAAAGGAGGATTTGAATACAGCATGTTCTTAATCTAGGAGATTTCCAAATCATTCAAGTGGCTACAAGTAAGTCTCAGAGGGTGCACCAAACTCTTAGTTGCTAAAGTACATTTTTGTGTGTTCATTAAGTTTAAAGAAAAACTTTATAAATACTGCTGCTAGCAAAGTATGGCTTCAGGAGTGTTCACGAGGAAGACAGACCCCAGATCCGATATGATTTACCAACTTATAAGTATGGTTTGATCAAGTTCTTAGTCTGTTACCAGAATGTGTTATTTCCTGCATGTTATTTCCATACATAGACCTCAGTATTCGTGCAAAAATGTGGTTGAACTGGAAATTCTAGTTGCCTAGCACATTTAGTGGTCAGCCACTACACCTAGCACCTTTGATATTGAAATATCAGCAGCACTGGGAGGAAGCTTTGAGTTTACGGTTAGCAGGGCAATTTTAAATACATTTTGAAGAATTTCAGATGTGCAGATATTGATGTGTTGGTTCTTGTATCAAGGTATTAGCATGGGCTAAACAACATCAGCAAAGACTGGCAGGAGCTCTGGCTGGACTTATTGCTAACCAGGAACTGCTGGAAGCTTTGCTGTCCTGGTTGCAGTGGGCAGAGACTACACTCACTGAAAAAGATAAAGAGGTTATCCCCCAGGAGATCGAGGAAGTTAAAGCACTTATAGCTGAACATCAGGTAAGGCATGTTAAGTGACATATATGTCCTACACGTTCGTCCTACACATTCAAACAGATGCTCTTGTTCAGCTAGCCTTCATAATTAAGTGCAAATCTCCTTAGCTGTTTTCTCTCTTAATCACTGAATCATTTTTCAAACACTCAGTTGAGTCTTCACTACACATACTATATGCTTGGAGCTTATTCAACACAGATGTGAGAAAACAACCAATAAAAAATTTAGTGCTGTATTGTTCCAAAAGCAAACTTATAACTCCTTCTAAGAACAAGGATAGTAGTAACCATGTGAAATATGTGATAGTGCTGCTGGCTTAGGAGTAGTGTTGCTGTGTGGCTTTACTGATTGGTTATCTAAAATACATTTATGAAGAGCATGCTGCTGGTGCAGTGAATACTTGTAAGCTTAGCCCAGCTTAGGCACAGCAGTATCTCACTTATGTGAGCTGCAGTCTGGACAGTAGAGGAGTACTCCTGAGTTAAAAGTGTTGTACACCATCTCACTATACACAGTTTGACAAACTGTTTATAGATTTAGACTTCCTTTAACAGACAGGGCATAGCGGTCCTAACACTGCTGTTTTTTTGTTATTATTATTTTTTACCTACAAAACCTCTATTTTATCCGTCTTTTTTGTTCGGTTGCATTATTAGAGTCTTTCTGTGCTGTTGTTGTAACTTTGGTGTTCTGCTCTTGTATGTGTTTTACATTCTTGTGGTCACTTCTGTGTATTGTTAATTAAAACCACCTCTATCTGATTGCAGACATTCATGGAGGAAATGACCAGAAAACAACCTGATGTGGATAAAGTTACAAAGACCTATAAAAGAAAGGCACTTGAACCCACTCCTGTACAATCTCATATTCCTGTCCTTGATAAGGGGAGAGCAGGAAGTAAGTAATGAAGTGTTTTGGGGCAGGTCATATACACCATCGCTCTGTCTACAAAGATAACTGATTACTAATAACCTAATAAGTTTGATTAGCAATGGAACATTCTAATGAAATAGGGTGGATTTTTCTAATTACCTTGTATTTTTCACTGTGAGGGAACTTCTCATAGCACACTTCTGTTTTTAAATTTTGCTCTATACTTCTTGAGTATTTATTTTTATAGTGTTCAGACTTTCCTGTAAACTTCCAAGAGCGTGCACACAGCGAGTCTTTGCCAACCTACTATTATTTAAAAGTGCAAACAAATTATTTTACATAAAGGTAGACAAAATTTTGTTTTTAATGTCTGTGAAATTATATGGAACTAAGTAGAAAGTCTTCTGTTCAGTGGAGTTGAATGGAGAACAAATCTTCAAATGAGGAAATTGGTTTTTGTATTTTTAGATATACTTACCCTTTGCATTTTATATTTGCCTGTACCTATATGGAACCTACTTCAAAAAATAGCTTGATTACTTTGCAGATCTCTGTAAAGGATTTGCAAAAAATTTATTTAGTCTGTGCAGTTTCAGTAGTGCAGCAACTACTAGTTGCTATGGGCTAGAGAAAAGCTGAATACTTAAACCACCCTGGTCCTTCCCCAGCAATGTTAAAGAAAACCTCATTAGCTGGAATCATATCAGGATTTGGGCTCGTTATTTGTGGCAAGGAGGAGTGGTTTTAGGAGGGTCAAGTACCCTTTGTGTGAATGTTTGTTTTGTTTTAACTGGGTAAGACTTACACTTTTTATCGTGTTTCAACAGGAAAGCGTTCCCCCACACCAGGCATATATCCGTCAGCAGCCCAGGCACAAATTGAAACCAAAAATCCACGGGTAAACCTTTTAGTCAGCAAATGGCAGCAAGTCTGGCTTCTGGCCTTGGAAAGAAGAAGAAAACTTAATGATGCTTTGGACAGACTTGAAGAGGTCAGCAATGGACTACACAGAATGCACATATTCTTTGTATAATTTTGTTTAACCTGGGTTAAATTGGCAATACTTTAAACCATCCGTATTTGTTGCATGATACAGCTAACTGAAAACATTGACACATGCTTTAAAGATTGTCATTCTCATTTTAAATGTGAGGAGGTAAGATTTTTGAGGACCTACACTAACATTTTAAATAACTAACTAAAAGAACGCAGATGGTCTCTCTCTCTCTCCTTGTTTTTCTGAATTAATTGATTTCAACTGTAAGAAGTTTTCTCTCTCTCTTTTTTTTTTTAATGAAGCTGAGAGAATTTGCCAACTTTGATTTTGATATTTGGAGGAAAAAGTACATGCGATGGATGAACCATAAGAAGTCTCGTGTGATGGACTTCTTTAGAAGGATTGATAAAGATCAGGATGGAAAGATAACGAGACAGGAATTTATTGATGGAATTCTTTCTTCAAGTAAGTTTTGAAATTAATTTAAAGATGAACTTAGAAGAAACATCTAATTAAAACTTATTGTCTGTATGGTGTACACTATGGGGTTGATCATGTCAGAAGGTCAGGATTCCTTTTTGAAGTCATTAGGTATGATTAATTTAAACTATAATTATTTTACTTGAAAATATTTTTAGATTGTAGAAACTCAAGTTCTAGGGAATCTTCTCTCTTAATCAGATTACAAATGGCACATTTATACTATTGGTTAATTAATATTTACTGGTTTATTGGACTCTGACAATCGTTTCCACAATGCACTAGCTACTTGAACAGATTACTTGAACTATCTTGAACAGATAGTTACTTTTCATTGATTATTCAGAATAGTAAAACATACCTCATAAAACCTACAGATAACTTCAAAACCAGTTCGTGTGATTTTATGACTTTTATTAAAGTACTTGCCAACATGGAATAGCTTCAATTACGGAAGGAAACCGTGTAATTTCTGAAACTAGTGTTTCTATGAACCATGGCCATGTTCATATGCCTGACTCATAACAGATAAGGAGCTACTACTCAACGTTATCCTTTATCTTCAAATCATGGGGACTTTTTGCTTTGAGCAGTGAAGATTCAGAATTGGGCTGCTTTTAACATCTCACATTAAAGTTATGTGGTAGGAGAATACAGCAGTAGATGCATTTTTTCCCTGCTTTGGTAAATGCGCTAATACTGTCCTGATGTGTGCTTTTTGATGTTTTGCATGGATTGCCAGAAGTTGAGGGGAAAAACCTGATACGACCAAGAGGTTAAACAGTTTACTTACTTAACTCAGTTGATACAATCTTGTTTCTGCTAAATACTCATGATTTAATTCCTGTTTACCAACTTAAAATTTTTCTTGACCATTTCATAGAGAATCTCTGTATGGATTAATAATCTGTTGCTGTGAACTTGATCTAAAGAAGGATTTCACAACACACTATGCATGTTTCTGAAGTGGGAAGGCCTTGCATCCCAAATTTAATTATCATTGAAATTCTCGTTCGACCTTTCCTCACTAACAGGTTATCTTGTTAATCTATGGGTATTATATGCACTTCGAAGGTCGAAATGTTGAAGTGCGTAGTTTAATCTGTGCACTCTCTTCTGTTTCTGTCTTTAAGGCAGACTATGCTATTCATTTTTAGCCAAAATCTATTGGAGATCCTGCCTTTTTTCGCAAAAAATCCTTTATTCTTTTGAAAGTCACCTAATACCTGAAAACCTGTTAAGATTTTTGATAAAGCCATTCATTGTACTGGAATAGAAAAGCCAATTTATCTATGTTGTTGTTTTTGTATTACAGAATTCCCAACAAGCCGACTTGAAATGAGTGCTGTTGCAGATATTTTTGATAGAGATGGTGATGGGTATATTGACTATTACGAGTTTGTAGCAGCTCTTCATCCAAACAAGGATGCTTACAAGCCTCTCACAGATGCTGACAAAATTGAAGATGAGGTACATTCTCTGTTTTCATAGATTGCAGTCTATTCTAATGGAGTCACATTCATTAAGAATTAATTTGATTTCTTCCCTTC
Source organism: Cygnus atratus (assembly GCF_013377495.2). Classification (NCBI taxonomy): domain Eukaryota; kingdom Metazoa; phylum Chordata; class Aves; order Anseriformes; family Anatidae; genus Cygnus; species Cygnus atratus. Next base: position 26,444,153 of record NC_066364.1, on the reverse strand, counting down.
CCCCCCATATAATTTGAAGTTTACCAGTTATATAAATCATTTGAAAATGTGACATTAGTGGTAAAATAATCATCCAGTGGTGTTCTTTTTCAGGTTACAAGGCAGGTAGCTAAATGTAAATGTGCAAAACGGTTTCAAGTGGAACAGATTGGCGATAACAAGTACAGGGTAAGTCTCCTAAGAACCTTCTTAGTTTTTTCAGCTTAAAGATTCTTCCTATGATATGGTTCTGCAAGGATATAAACTATATTCATATAAAGGAATTTTGTATGACAATTATATGTTTTCTTACTGTAAGTTTGTCTCAATTTTATGTGATTCTTTCTTATTAGAACATATAGGCTAAAAATACGGAAAATGCTGCTTCATATATGTATTTTTCACTGAAACTACAGAAACTATTTTCAATGTATGGGAATTTCTGCATACATGTATATACATACATACGACAGCTCCTGAAAGTGCAAACTTTTTGTCTGGATACCCAAAGTGTTTACGCTGTAGCTGGTTTTCTATTAGTGTCATAAAAATAGTGACTGATATTTTCCTGTGGTATTGTGTTGTACTTCAAAAATCTTTAACAAAAGTGTGTTTGATCACTTTTACCCTCCCTTGTCATTTTATCGGAGCACACTGTACGTCTGAAGAAGTACAAGAAATCTGTTAGATATCTACTGAACAATTTTAGATCACAGTAAAAAAGTATCACATTGTAGAGAAAGATCTGCTACCCCTAGATTCAATAACCAGAACAATTTCAGATGAAAGATGCAATATTTGGCTAAGAAATACTAAAATGCTTGCAGGTGATTTTTAAAAGACCACAGAAACAGCAGTGGGAAGGAAACAAAGGCCTTGAATATTCTTCAGTATTCAGTCTCCGGATAGCTAGCTACCTGCTCATCTCTGAACTAGAAACTTTATTTAGAATGTCTAATGTGTTCGTTTGCATGTGTTCTAGAGTCATGTAGAGAATTTCCTGTAAACTAATCGTGTCTTTCTTCCATTTTTCATTTCTTATCAGTTCTTCCTGGGAAATCAGGTATAAACCAGTGGAATGTGTTATGAAGTTTCTTTCCCCCCTCCCCCTTCCTCTAACGCATAGTGATTTAAGCTTGCAATGGTCAGTCTTCTCATCCTTTCATCTTCAGCTACTTCATTGCTGGTCAGCTGTGGTATTTCTTTAGATGCTATGGATCATTCCTTGTCAGAGGATCTCTTCTGTTCAGCACCCCCCATCTGCTTTCCTTGGCCATTTTCCTTTTTAAGGAGATTACTTTTAAAGGAACCAGATAATGGTCCTTACCAGTAATTCAAGTATTAAAAATCTTGGGCTTTTAAACTGCAAGTTTAGAATAACATTATTTCATCAGTTTCCAGTTTTACAGTGGAATGCCTCAAAATTCTCTGTTTTGTTTTTTTAGGCTATCAGATTAAAAGCCATTCACAGTAAGCACATATGCCACTATGATATCAGTTATTTATCGCAACTCAAGGTGAAAAGTGCTTTCATTTTTAATAAAACCCCTGTGCAATCAAGCAGACTGATTAAGAACCTAATTGATTGCTGGTATATTGTAAACTAACGCAAGTGAATTATTAAATACATATTTTGGAAACTGGCAAAATAAGCTTGCTATTCCAGTTTAGGCTATTCCCTTTTGCAAAGTGTTTTCAAAGAGCAAATCTACAATGATTGGGCCTATTTTTAAGAATACTTCTTGTCAGTTGAGTGATCAGTGAGTCAGGTTGCAGTGGCACTATATGTACAGTGTGGGGGGGAGCACTAACTGGTGCTTACTCCTGTGGCACATACTGACACACAGCTTCTTAAACTGTTAAATCATCTTTGCCTGGTAATAATGGAAATACCTTAGGCACTCAGTATCTGCTCTCATTAGACTCTTCTTTATGTTTTTATTAAGGTAATACTGTGTGGAATCCATTCTGAATATCCTAGTGTTAAAAGCATTAGTCATTTAAAATCTAGAGATGCTGAGAAAACTTAGTTGCATTCTTATTTATTGACAAAGCTTGTTGAAGTACGGAAGAAAGCACAAAGAGCGGTGGATAGTCTTACCACGTGCCTCAAGCAATATATCTAAGTAATTCTTTAAAATGTTTTCCACATACAGAACATGCCTTGATTTGAAAAGATTATTTGAAATTATGTTAATCCTCTATCTGCCATCTGTATTCTCAGAACTGAGAAAAATACAGCATTTTTTGAGAGCATCTAACTCTTACTGGTGCAAAGTAGTGTTACAGTGAAAAGCACCTACCGCAAGTTGGCCAAGATTTCTCTAGTGGCAGTGATGTTATATGGCTACTATCAAGAGTAGGGGTTTTTGTAGCTTAAACTTGACTTCCTTTAAGTTTTTATCCTCGTGTTTTTTTACCTCTGATTTTCAGTTACGTGAAATGATGCTAAATATTGTTCAAGGAAAGTTGGTGTCCAGGCTGTTTTGAGAAGAAAATAGACTGAGTTACTATTAGGAAAAATGCCTTGAGAGACACCTCTGGTATTCTCCAGAAGTCCCACTGTCTGAATTAATTACAGCCTAGGCAATTTCCAAAGGATGTGGCATCTGACCCTTGGTACAGTTGCCTGATAGGGACTAAATGAAGAATTAATTTGAAAAGGGAAAAAGAGAATGGAAAAGGAAAAGGATTTTTAGAACCACTAGAAAATACTCTCTTTAGAAACAAGCCAATGAAAGTAAACATTATCAATTTGGATGCCATTTCTTCTTTAATCTTTATTTTTAAAACAATTCTTTGTTATGCAGATATTGAATTAATTATTAAAAAGCCTTTACAGATAATTATCATTTGAATGTTCTTATTTATAACAAATTTTTTTGTTATCGAATTAAACAGAAAGTTTGCTTTTGTTTGGTTCCTAAAAGTAATATTCCTTTAAACTTATTCCCTCTCCTTGGCTTAAGTAGTACCAAACAACTGAAGTCATTTAACAAGTAGAGAGTACATCTTTGTAATTTACATTTTAAAGAATTTCAGTCTCCTTATTGGAGCAAGTAGGTACAGTTGAACTACGCGGCAGCCTTCTCTGAGGGTCAAAGGTTGTCCCAAAAATGTGTAGTTGTCTCCTGTTGGTTTCAGTGAGAACGCTGCATGTTTGCGTGTGAGAGCACTACACTTGGCCTGATGATCTGATACCAAAAGAAATGTTTTAGTGGTGTTGGCTAAAAAATACTGAATTCTTCTGGTTAATTTTCGTGAGATTGTGGGGTCAACATTTTGGACACTTTCTTTGATTCAGATTTGAACTGCGATACTGCATACAGGTTTGGTATACGGGTTTAAAGAGCAGGACATACCTTAGGCCTGGCCATCAGCCCAAAGGAAGAATCAGCTAGTACAAGAGATAGTATGGAATGGGCTTTTTGTACATCCCTGAACTGTGAACAACCTTGATGTGCAGACAGAGGACTGAGAGTTTATAGCCAAGGACAGTTGTGATACCTAAAGATGACTCAGTGCTCCTTTAATGTTCCCTTCCTCACATGTAGCTAGCTATAGGTGAGCAGTGTCGATGCTATACCTGAAAAAATCCCTATAACGAGTCAATTGATGGAACAGTGCAACGCTCACAATGCATTGGATTCCCAGCCCATGTACTGATCATTTCAAGTGATACTGCCTTCCTTTCAGCTGATATCATTAAAAACTAGACTGTTGCAGAAGAGTTTGCTTAAGATTTTAACAATAAAATAACACAAATAGGTCTTTGTTAATTTGCACAAATGCAGGTTGTAACCAATTAAATAAGATGTTACTAATTGTGCTTCCTGTATGAAATCAGACATTTGAGAATCAAGCATAAAATAAAACCAGAGATTCTTTTCTTACCACCTTGCCGTCTCCTTTGGATTAACGCAGCAGCATCTGATTTGAAACCTTAACAGCTTTAATAATCTGCATAAATAAACCTTGAATTTTTGGCATTTACTAATAATCAAATATCAAAATAAACTTTTTAAAGTGTCTGATTTTTAACCTATCAGCATTGAACTGTATCTGAACGACTGAGATCCTGAGATTGTTGTTTGGTTTTCTTGCAGTTTGGTGACTCTCAACAACTACGCCTTGTTCGTATCCTAAGAAGTACGGTCATGGTGCGTGTTGGAGGTGGCTGGATGGCACTTGATGAGTTCTTAGTGAAAAATGATCCTTGCAGGGGTATGTAACAAAACTGTTGAAATGGACATGCAGATAATTATTCGGATACAGCCACCAGTCATTGTCTCAAGGAGATTGAATTGTATAAAATGCCAGTTCTGTAAACAACATCTCACTAAACGTCCCATAATGATCTGTTTTTGTAAACTTTAAATCCCATGGTTAAGATCTCTTCACTTGCACTGATGTGTGTCTAGAATAACTGTGGTGTCTTTGGTGCAGTTCCCCAGTGTTAGAGTGATGTAATTAAGAATTGAGCCTAGCCCAAGTAGAGTTTATGCTTGTAAGCTGCTTGTATGACTTGGCAGAAATAACACACAGAAACATCCAATTAAAGCTTCTCAGCAAGAGACAAATGTTAAGGCCATAAATCAAAATAAGGCAGTTGAATCAAAAAGAATACGACAACAAAAAACGGCTCTGGCTGGTGGCTGCACCCACACTTTTAGGCTCTGCCTTTGTAGCCCTCTCTTCTCGTTGGTGTTCTCCCCAGCACCACTTATCAGAGCCCTGAGCACTCTACACAGCAAGTAGAAGTTGCTCTGATCAGGAGAACCTTGTGTTCTGAGGAAGCAGGGAGTGCTCTATCACCAAACACTCCAGGGCATTGTATCGAATGGGTTGTTGTACTAGTACTCAGAAACTTAATGGTGTCTTAGTTTGTTGGAAAACCTGCTTCTGTAGTGGGAAAGTAGGCTGTCTGGTACCAGTCTTGGAGGAATAAGGGGAGATAAGAAAGAAGCCATTTCTGAAGGTAATGGAACAGATGTAAGTTAAATAATAGCCAAAATGGTAAAATTGCAGAGAATATTGAAATTACAGCATTCAGACTGAACTAACTTGGTGTAACTAGGTAATTCTATCCTCTTAAGTAGCAGCATTAAATTTACTCCAATTTACCTCTCAGGGGGTCTGTAGAATTGCAATCAGTGTTTGTAACAGCATGAAAACAGCACAGATGAGTTTGAGGGGGAGAACAGCAAAGTAGTGAAGACAGAGATTAACTGTCCTGCAGACTTTGATAAAGTGCCAGCCGTCTGACACAAATTCAGTTTGGGAGCTGAGATTTCTAAACAGCTCAACATAGACCCTAAGAGGGTGTGCAACTTGTATTTGTATCAATTGCCATGTTAAGACAAGGATGTAAAAACAAAAAAGAAGCTACGACAGAATGCCATGAGAGCTGATATTGTACGCCACTCTGGCCTAGAAACCTTTGTCCACAGGCTTAAAAGGTACCCATCAAACTTCTGGTCATAGCATCATAAAAGAGCTGTTGTAACTGGCTGGTGACATCTGCGAGCTTTTCAGCAGTATTAAGAATAGTTATTTTGCTTACCAGCCTATTGCATATATTGTTTGTTAAAGAAATGTAGCAGTTATATTACATTTATTAGTGGTAGACCACATGCCTAACTGAAATTTAGCACTTGATTCTGCATCTGCTGCTATTACAGAGTCATTTATGCCTGCAGAGCCATCCTTACTTTATGGCTTTTTAGATCAAAAATGCAAGGCTGTGGAAAATGAATATCTCTCAAAATGTCAGGCTTTATGACGGGGTTAACTTGGTCAGTTTTGATGTATAGCAAACATTTTTCTCACGTCTATTGACGGGTAGACTGTTGTAATTCCTACTTGGGTTGATGCTGAAAGCTACAATAATTAATATCTAGTTAATTTATTGGATTTCTTTATTACTCTATCCTCAGATAAAGAGTCCTTTGGTACTTTAGTCACTGGCCCTTCCTTCCCCTCTTGTTTAACAAACCTTGTATTTTACGTACCTCTGTAGTATTTACTATTGTACTTTGCCTCTATGTCACGGGAAGTATATGAGCAGATGTGTAAGTCAACACAGTGAGTGTAAAAGAATACTGATCTCTGTAAAATCAGTCAGATGCTGGAAGTCGTACATTGGAGCATCATCCTGACTGAGCTGAAGTCAGTGATGCGAAGTGGACGTTGATCTTAGTGGTGCAGGTTCAGACCTTTCCTTCAGCACTTGGCCTAGCAAACCTGCATTTCCACCAAGAGCTTCTTGTGTATTCAAAGAAGTCGCATTTCAAAGAACTGTTGTCATAAACAGCTTAAAGTGTATTGGATCTAGTTATGTAAAAGAGTTTTAGCTTATATTGCTTCTTTATGTCAGCAGATAAATACCTTTGTTACACAAGTATACTGGGGAGTGCAGTTGAGTCTATCCAAGCACTATTTCCTTTTCCCTAGGAGAACGTTGAGAGCTCACCTCAGAGCACTTAGAGAGACAGCTTTTGCTCTGAGTCCTGTCCTTTGGCCTGGTGCTCTGAGTCTCTTGCATATGCAGCTGCTATACTTGATTTCTTCTCCTGCTAACGATTTTCTTTAATGTGACCCATGTCCTGTGTCATTTTTTCTAGTTCATCATCACGGGAGTAAAATGTTACGTTCGGAATCAAACTCTTCAATTACCACTCAGCCTACTATAGGTTGGCAAATCCCTCTCTTTGTCTCCTCCTCTTCTCCTTTCTCTTCATTTCCTTCCCACGTTTTTAATATATATACTTTTAACAATAAGCCTCACCTGTCATTTTTAGCTTAATGTGTTTCTACATGGGCTGGTGCTTTGCGAGCTGATTTTTTTTGACACGCTTGAAGAGTGTTTCAAAACCAATTGTCATTCACATTGACGCAGTTAAATGCTAACATTTCCTGCATCTATTCTTGCAGAACGTTCTCTCATATCTGTTTGTGTGTGTGTGAGTGCTTAGCCACCAATTACCTCATAGTTTGGATTTTGTGTTCACCATTGCATGTTGCCAAACTACATAATTTCATAGTTTTGAATAAATATATTTGCTGCTTTCCTGTAATTTGAATTTAGCGATTTCTCCTGGCCATCCAAGCAAGTATTATTTATTATGAATAGCTGTAGAGTTAGCAAAACTGCTCATCAGGTTGTGTCTCTGTATTGAAAGCTGATTGATTAACAGTGACTTAGCACGTTGAGCATTCCATTATCACGCTGACTTCCTTTGACAGTGGTTCATTCCTGCTGGCATAAAGTATTAGAATAAGCAAGTTCTGCACATAACTCTTTTGTGTCCAAAATAAATGCATTGCGTAGTAATGCATTTTATTTATTGTAAAAATGTGTTGGAATTGGCATGGCAAACATGACAATCAGCAACCTTGCGACTGGTTTTCATATCTGACTAAATCGACATCTTTCTTTGCTGCAGCTAAAGGGAGGACAAACGTGGAGCTGCGTGAGAAGTTCATTTTGGCAGACGGTGCCAGTCAGAGCATGGCAGCTTTCCGACCACGAGGCCGTCGATCACGACCCTCTTCAAGGGGAGCTTCTCCCAACAGATCTACTTCTCTGTCGAGTCAGGCTGGCCAGGCAGCTGTCCCACAAGCAGTTGCTACAAGTACACCGAAGGTAAGAAGAAACATACAAAAATGCATGGGCTAACAAATGGGGTATAGATTTTTCGTTGTCCAACAATATTGGTACTTTCCCTAGGTGATAGGGAAGAAGTATCTCAATTTTATTTCATATTCTGGGAGGATCTGAGAAGACTTTTCAGTCTTCTTCCTCTATTGTTTGTTTGCAACACGGGAACAGAAGGTTTCTTTACATTTAAGGTGCTGCATGAGCTACCTGGAAATTTTGGAATAAGGTCTGAAAGAGAAAAAAAAAAATTATTTCATACAAAAAATAAGCTCTGCCATCTCTTTGTTTCAGAACATTTCTCATCAACACTTTCTGCTTAGTTTGTATTTCTACTATGAAATTTGATCTGCTTGTGAAAGCCTGGGTATCCTTCTCCATGACATTGTTTTCCATCTACTGTCCTTCATATTTTGATTTACCATTGTTTCATACAGACACCCCATCATTTAACACGCAACTATGGTAAGCCATGGTTGACAAACAGCAAAACGTCAACTCCTTCTAAGCCAGCAGAATCCTCAGACTATCAAGGGTCATCTGCAGAGGTACAGTAAGGACAGAGATTCTAGTCTAATGATCTTTCACTAAAACTGTCACTTCACTAACAACCACTAGTTTCAGTGCTTCAGTGCTGCAACATCCCTTGCATATTAATGCATTTTTATTTTAGATCTTTGCAAATTATTTCCTTTTTTTGTTGTTCTCTGTTACTTTTTGAATTCTAGAAAAAAATCAGCCTCAATTAATTTATTTTTAAAGTGCAAATGATTATAAAAGAAAGGGAAACCACATATACTCCACATATACTCATCCAGTTTATTGCATACTGTTACAATTTATTAATCATTAATCATAGCTGTTCATATACTTCACAGGTTGTCTTTCCTTAAGTTGTTTACTTTGAGTGTGTAATGTACTGTAATATTCATGAACTTCAGGAATTAGATTAATAAATTATCTCCCATGCAAAAACCACTAGAGAACTACCCAATCTCTCTGAACAAGACTGCACAAAAGACTGACGGCAATATATAAATCTTTCCAATAGCTGAAAGTTTTGTTTAGGGGGGCAACGACCAGCTCTAATAAGATAGCTATTTGATGACTTACAGGAAATGAGCTTTGGTCTTATTTCCAGCCCATGACTTACACAGAGACTGCTAGTATAGCAATTAGGGTTGTGCTGGCAGTCAAGCTGAATGACCAAAAATTTGAATGGGCTTGGAGCCAGTGTCTTCTCTCGTGTCATTACAGCCAGTGAAAAGGCTGCAGCTGGAGCAGGCTGCAAACTGACTTTTCACTTGTAGGAGTTATTCTTGCCCTGGTTTAGATAGAGGGCTTAATGTGGAGAAGCTTGCACTGCCCTCACTTCTGCTGTATCTGCTTTTCACAAGTCTGCACTTTGATGTCTGTTGCTACTCATTTGACACCTTCCAGTGCTAAGTTTACATGACCTGTGCGTGGCTTTGCTCAAAGATGCGTAATGAACTTTTCACTTCCTCCTGTGCGACTGGGTGCATTATTTGTGCACACTGCAGGCGTCTGGATGTATACATCACTTCGAGTGCACAAGACTGCTGCTTAGAATGATTAACAATAGCACAAAATTATCAGCTTCTAATAGATTCTTGTATTTTCATCTCTTAGCTGGTAACTAAATTATAAGATTAATTGATGGTACTTCAAAGATTTGTGAGAAATATTCAGTGTTCACAGACATGGAAAAGTGTCTTGTATTCTTTGAATTAGCATGAAGCGAAAGCAAATGGCACTGATTTCAAATGGGAGCACCATATTTCTCACGTGCTCTTTTAACTGTCAGTAGTTTCAGTGAGTTTCATTTATGTAAAACACTGTGGTTTAAGATTATAGATGGAATGGGTGGGGTTGGGGTAGGTTGTAGAGAATTTCTGAGGCATTCTGCAACGTTTTCTGACCAGTTGTGTGTTTTCAGTTTTCTGAGCAGTTGTGTGCTTTACACATAGATTGGCTTTGGGCTTAGGGCTAAGCTGAAGAACAAGGTTGATCTCTTTTTGTTCTTGCCTCAGAGATTCTATCCCAAGGCCTTTCCTAGTGCAGCAGCTTCAGCAGGGTAATGAGATTTCCCTTTCTGTTAATCATCCCCAGTAATCTCCGTACAGCAGAGGTTTCCAAGGTGTGGCTGGATGGACACTTGCAGCCTGCTAAGCATTTATACTTGGCTTTAAAGAGAGTTTAATATTGTGACCATCGCTGCCGGAGCCAGCAGATGGTCTGCTCCGTAGTATCCATATGCTCTTTCTTTTCAGACGTGCCAGAAGTGGTCCTCGCTGGCAGAGGGCCAGAAGCAGCTGCCAGGCAGCCCCTGCTGGGCCCCTCTCGGTGCTTAGCCCGAGGCAGCTCCCAGCTCACTCTGCTGGGGCCTGGTTTTCAGTACCCCACCTTTGTCTGGGGATCAAAGGCACGGAGCACACGTCCTGGGATCTGGGCCACCTGAAGGGCCAGATTTGTCACTGCACTGTGTCTTCATTTCAGATATTTACTGTTGATTAAATTAATATGAATACTGTGGTTTTCTTCCACCTCCTATCGAGTATGTTTTGTGCATTTGGAGATCTAAGAGTTGAGGATTTAATTCTTGTGGCACTGAAAAATCTTCTTGTTTGGGGCTGGTTGTAAATCAAGGTTCACTTTATTTCAGAAATGAGAAAGGCAAGGTTAAGCTGTGGAGTACAGATATTTCAGGCAATGTATTGACAACAGGGACTTCTTGAATTAGTCTTATATTTTCTTCTGTATTGCGGCAAAATTTTTTGAAATCAGGTAGTTTTGTTTTGCCATCAAGTATTTATAAAGTTGAAACATGCATTCACCACCTATAGCAAGAGTCAGAATGGTGGAAATTCAAGCAATGTAGACGTAAAGCTTCAGCGACTTGTCTTCGTTAATTGAAGTCACATACCATCAACTAATCTTATGTGTTTGACTAACTGTAAGAAGGTAGTATTTTTCTTTCTATATATGCATTCAAATACACAGAGAAAAGACAAAAAAGTTACTGTCAAGCAGCTTGTTAGTGTTCTTTTTTTATGTTTAGACTATTTCAAAAACTAACTGCTAAAGGAATGTTCAAAACTTTACGTCATGAATAATGCTCGTACTGACCAAACCAGCATTTCAGATTCACAGTGAATGTTAAGATGATTACATTCCAAGCTACGTACCTGATACCAGACCTTATCTTCAATCGTGACAATTGAAACAACCTTTTTCTTTCTTTTTTTTCTCTTTTTTCCCCAATAGGGAACACCCATTCAAGGAAGTAAACTCAGACTGCCAGGATACCTATCAGGGAAGAGTTTCCACTCTGGAGAAGACAGTGGCATCCTGTCCACTGCAGCTACCAGAGTTAGAGCTCAGTTTGCAGGTGAGTGTCTCAGCCTTAGAGCTTGATCTATCACGTGCTTTGGTTTCTACCTGAATACTTATGAGTCATGTTAGGATGTGAGGAAGGTGAGTGGGAAGGAGTGATGAGTCCTGCTGTCTCCACATAAGTATTGCCAAGGATGCAGGTAATCAGGATAATTGTCCTCCACTCACATGGTTGCACAGCAGGTACATTCAGCCCTGGATTTACAGGGCTCGTGTAATCGTCACAATTCGTGACTGAAAGCTTCTTGACAATGCTCTCTCAGTGTGTCTGAGGAAGTAGGGAAGCAGTACTGCTTAAAAAGAAAAGGTTCACTTCACAGTATCCAAGTTATGCTCAACTGTGATAGAGCAAAGGGGTCATTTCATCATGACTTGTCCATTTCTTTTGAAAGAAGAACGGCAGCGAGCAGCTGTATATGACCTTATTAATGGAATATCCCATAGACATTTTTAAAACAGCACATAAAAATAGAAAGTGGTGACGCTGTGCTCTTTCAGGATCCTCAGAGCAGCTCTGTGTGAGGGGGAGGGTTGGGTGTTTAGAGCAGAAGATAGCACCACTGGCTTTCCCTCAGGTCTTCAGCTCCTCAGAGCTGACCGAGCAGTACTGGAAAATCCTGTTCAAATAGTACAAGTCTTTTAAGTTATGGGTGATTGGAAAAAATGAGCCACCTAAGATTTCAGTTTTAACTTGGTGTTCTTTGCACATACAGGGATCCAGATTTGTCAAGATCAAAAAAGATCCAATAAGAATTGGAAAATTATGGAAAACCACATTAATGTTTTTCTGTTTAAGATTCTTTGTTGTGGTTTTTTCTTCACAGCACATTGCCTGGGCAAGCTTTCACTTTAGCAGGCTTGCTGAGAGCTCATTTACTCAGTCCTTTGTTTGGGAGAATGTGTACATGTAAACTCTTCCCTTGTTTACTTGCAGCTTTGAACTTTATGGTTTTGATGGAGAAAAAAAAAAAGTGGGGGGGCGGGGAGGAAAGGAAGCACACATTTAGAAACTGGGGTTGTCTTCTGCATCTCCAAGTTATATATTCAGAAAACCTGAATACGTGAAGATGCCAGATACTGAACTCGTGGAGTTCACGGAAGATATTTAATTCTTGGAGTTTGTTGAGAAAATGACATAAGGAAGAAAGGACCTAGCTGTTTAGTGAACGCTTTTATTTCTTTTTAGGGGGAGATATAGTGGGAGGTACTGTTTTATGCTGTTTGTTAATATCAAGAGGAATTTCGATTGTTGTCTAGCTTATCTGACAGGGGTCTGAAGTTTAGTTTGTGCAATGAGAGTTGTCTGGGATTGCCAAAGACCTAGGAAAGGCCTGCACACCTTTTGCATCCTTATGCCTAATGCTGCTGGGTATCTTTTCTCTTTCTAGAAACCAGAAGAACTCCAAGCAGACCTGGGAGCCGAGCAGGAAGCAAGGCTGGCAGCAGGTCAAGTAGCCGCCGAGGCAGTGATGCATCTGACTTTGATATTTCAGAAATCCAGTCTGTATGCTCAGATATGTCAGAGACTGTTCCACCTACAAGCAGACCGACACCCCGAGCAGGTTCTCGGCCAGGATCAGCCAAGCCTTCCAAAATTCCAACTCCCCAGAGAAGGCCACTAGCCAGCAAATTGGACAAGTCCTTGAAGAGATAATAAGATTGGCTACGTAAAGTTTTTTTTTTTCTTTTGCATTAAGTATTTAAGTTCATAAGATGTAAAATATTATGTAGAAATTATTGTGAAATATTGCAAGAGGTGGATTTTTAATTCTGCAGATGGCCTTATTTGTGTATTTGTCTTCTTATTTTGTGTATAATTTTTGTCAGATTTGTTTTTGTTTATCCCATATCCTGTGAGAAGGGGGAAGAGTTCTAATGTAAACTAACAGTTGTACACAGTAATGTGTAGAAAGTACACTAAAAATAATTACCGAATGTACAGTGTACTGAATGTACAGTGTAAGTCTCTGCAACCTGAATAAAATAGGCCTATCACTATGTCATTAGTTAACAGTAAAGGATACCTCAAGATTTTTCTTTAAAAAAGAAAAAAAAAAAGAATAACTAAAAAGCCAAAAGACAGAATTACACATTTTGAGCTAACGAAACAAACACTAAAGGATGTATGTCCGAACTACTAAGGAATACAAAACCACAGTCACAGTACCCTTATTTATACAGCATCTCTCAGAGAACTCACAGAGTTAATTAAGCACTCGCCAGTGATATGATACTCCAATACCTTGCAGCATCTCTGTGCCATTGCTTTCAATGAGGCCAGACACATTCTGGATATTCGAACTGTTATTCTGTGAGAATATCAATATAAAGTGCATTCATGTAAATGTGAGGTTTTCTTTTGCTTGAGTGGATGGTAGCACTGTATCATTGAACTCATTTTGTATCAAAGCAATTTTGCTTGCAGAAAGCTCTGAAATAAACATGTCCCTTAACTTTATTTCTATTGTATTTCTTATTTCACAGGAAGATCATTTTCTGCATTATGATTTAGGGCATATATTATTTCAAATGACCAATAATTGCCATAGGAACATAGACTTTAATGTAATTTCCAATTATCTGCAGTCAGATTTTGGTTAGCTACTGTATTTGTTTAATAAAACACTAAACTGCACATATCAGATCATATGAAATTATCTGTAATTATTGTGTGGTGACAATTATTTTCTCCATATTAAACTGTGACATTTATATACCATGTATGAAAGGCATAAAGAGTAATTTGGCTACTTTTTTGTCAGTGAAATATTTTTGCCATTCAGGGATCCTTTTGAAAGGATTAATAATAGTGGGTTTTTTTGACAAGGATGTGGTTTCAAATAGGAGTGCTACAGAAGAGCTAGGTAGGTGCTGTAGTAACAGAATCCCTAGAAATGCAAAATGTTTGATAATATCAGAAAAATCACTTAAAATTTGGCCAATATGCCAGACCAAATAATCTAGATCTGACTGTCGATATACCAGAAAATGCCGTACCTGGGAATTTTAGGGGAAGGCTGGTTTAGGATTGGTCCCTTAGCGTGCTAAAAATGAAGCAGAAGTTCAGTTGATTGCATGTAGGTAACAGTGACATCCACATTCTCTGCTAACACTCATTGCAAGTATTACGAAGATGATTTTTTCCGGGTTTTCACAAGAGCTTTCTGCAGACACGGAAGTTGAATCCAGAGTTGGTTTATACGAAACTGAAAAACAATTCTCAAAATATGGATCAATCAATCAAAATCCACTTGTGTCAGGATTTCCCCCAACGTGCACGCAGGAGCTGTACAAGTGTTTGTGGAAAACGGGCAGGAAATTCCACTGAGAACTAAAAGGAAAAGTGCAGTTTGATGGGATCCTGAGTGAGATTGCAGCTGGTGGGGTTTGGAAAGAAATCGCACTGCTCTTCACCTCTTTCTTAGCCGCTGCTGGGTGTATGAAGGACAGATTTTGCTGCGTGGTTCAGATTGAGCCCCAGTCACCTCTTGAAGCCGTTTGCACCAGGGGCACCTCCTGCCTGCCAGCAGTACCTGGACTGGGAGAGGCAGCAGTGAAGGGACGCGCAGCTTCTATCACAGGGCAAGCAGCGTGGGTATAAGCCCTGCTGCAGCAGGTTTGGGAGCAGGCACATGCATTTACCCCATGTTACAGCATCGGTCTCTGCTGTAACCTTTCCGTGTTTCATCTCTCCTCTCCCTGCTGTTCATCCAGCGATTGCTCTCCCACAACGTTAAAGTAAATGAGGGTGACTTCAGAGCATTTTGGAACCCCGCAGCACCCCTGGGTAGAGAAGCAATCTGCATTTTACAGGTGCTCATCGAAGCATCTCTACTTGCCAGCTGTAGGAAGGAGGGGAAGAGTCCAATGTAGGCACTTGCATGGCTGCCTTGGCTGGAGGAGGGGTGGTGCCCAACGTGACATTCTCGGTGCATTTTGTAACCGCTAGAGAAAAGGGTAGGGATGGCAGCTCTGAATCGCTGCCTTGGAAGTATAGGTGTGTAGTTGTTGTATCCCAAAGGGACAGAGCAGCTCCCTAAGCTCTCCAGGGATGAGGTCATGGCACTGAGCCTGCTGGAGATCAAGAAGTGCTTGGACAACGCTCTCAGACACACGGTCTGATTTTTGGGTGGTCCTGTGTGGAGCCAGCAGCTGGACTTGATCCTTGTGCATCCCTTCCAACTCAGGATATTCTGTGATTCTATGATTCTTTGAGCTTGGCCTTCTTGGGGTAGTGTTGGCATATACCTGAAACACCCTCTATGTATATTCTGGTCTTAGCTTTAAACATGTTTATAATACTTCACAAAATATGCAGCTACCTGGAATTTACTTGTTGCTACGTTGTAACTTCACAGAAATAGTAAAGCTGTGACCAGATTCTGAGAAATTCAGCGTAGACTAAAAGAACGACCAACTCGCTTTCTGTAACTTGTTGTCTATGGCAAAACTATGGAGGTTGGGGCTGGGAAAGTGGAGGAGCTAATTTATGGATTTCTGAGAATCGTTCCAGTTTGGAAACCTGATTAATAGTAAATGAAATGGGATTAGGAATTCTCCTGTTAAAAGCCCAAATCTTTCTTAAGATCTGGTACTTTACATAATTACCTTCTTCCAAAAAAAGATTTAAATGCTTTAGATTGATAGTAAGAATTCCCCAAACTTAGAGGCTTTCTAAAACTGTGTTTCCTGTTATAAAAATGACATTGACAGAAGTCTGAAAATAAATATCGGATCCTCTGCACTTTCGTGACGCAAAGACAAACTTCAGGATTTGATTGAGTCCCCATCAGTGTGGGGCTCTGCGTCCCAAGTAGGTTGAGCAGTTCACTGAAGTGGGGCTCCTATTGCAAACAGCTGTGGGTGACAAGCCCTGCTCCAGGGTTTGGTACCACTGTGTTCTGGGAACGTGCTTAATTATTAGTCTTTCACTAAGAATAAAATGCATGGAAACGTGGATTATCTGAACATTGTCCTAGTGGCCAGGGTCCCATCATGAAAGGAAGAAAATGGAATTGGCAAGGTCTCAGCTAACAGGCAAGTTCTCCGTGGTAGGAGACACTACCAGCAGTATTTAAGGGCTGTCAAACCACAGTAAGAGATAAATAGCACAGTTTTATTGAACTTGCTTTGTAAAGAAAGCAGTGCTATTCTGTTTCCACCTTCCTGTAATTCAAAAATGTTATTTCTGTGTTCCCAATATAAATGATACAGGAAGGATCAGCCCCACAACCATATCAGAAGCCGATCATGAAGTCAACCTTTTAGGACGGCCTAGGTTCTTGTATCTAGAAATTCTGTGATTCTTCAGTAAAGTGATGGTACGGAGGTAATGGGGAGGAAAGAAGGGTTGGAAGACAAATGGCTGTGAGATCCACGTTGTCCGCTGAATGAGGCTTATTTAGTGCTTTGAAAAGTTGGCTCAGTTCTTAGCCCCTTTACTTTTCCAGTTACTTTTATCTTTCTGCATTTCTGTTTTGCTGCCTTCAAAAAGGGAGAGTGTCTACAGGATATTGTAAAACATACAGACGAAACCTGTAAGTAAGAAAGCACCTGTGGAAGAACTAGGCATGCCTTGTGGCCTCGGCAGCTTCAGCTCGCTCGGTGTTGATGTACAGCGAGCCTCTTAATTACATGCTAATGTACTGGATGACAGTAATTCAGGCTTTGCCTGCAGCACATCCTTTTACAAAAGCACAGGGATGAGGTTATGTGTGATCTTAAATTAAAAATTAATGCATTTCTTAAAAATAAACTCTGGTGCAAGCAGCTATGCTGTACTCAGCAGCAGCATTTCAACCACTGTCTGCTTCTGCCACACCCTTATGTTGGATCTTATCAATGTTTACAAATACCTGAAGTGTGGGAGACAGAGGGATTTGGCCAACCTCTTTTCAGTGGTTTGTGGGGACAGGACAAGGGGTAATGGCCACAAGATGGAGCACAGGAAGTTCCGCACCAACATGTGAAAAAACTTCTTCACGGTGAGGGTGATGGAGCACTGGAACAGGCGGCCCAGGGAGGTTGTGGAGTCTCCTCTGGAGATATTCAAGGCCCATCTGGATGCCTACCTGGGCAGCCTGCTCCAGGGAACCTGCTTTGGCAGGGGGGTTGGACCCGATGATCTCTTGAGGTCCCTTCCAACCCCTTCAATTCTGTGATTCTGTGATCCACCCTGTAGGAACAGCAACACAACCCATGGCCAAGAGTTCATGTGCGAGAGGAGCCACAGCACTCGCAGGGATTGGTCACAGCATGTGGCAAGAGGACACACTGCTGAGCACCCTCTGTGCTATTGCACAAATAACCACAGGGACGGAAAATAAGCATTTTGGGAATACAAACCTGGCCTGCCTCATCTCAGCGCAGCTACCCCAACAGCTCCCAGGTGTTTCCAGCTCTTAAGCTGTGTGTTAGCACCTGATCTCGTGCTAGGGTAGTGGTATTTAGCTGGATGTTTGCTCTTGCTGTGGGCTGGAGTGGGGAGTGGTGGTGTTAGGAGGTTTATAGCTCAACACAAGCTGAGTGGGATTTTGCAAAACAAAGAAAAGGTGCTTTCCTAACGAAAATTGCTCTCTTTGCTGAATTTGAATAACCTGTTTGCAGGCACAGAGGTGGGAGGGATGGTTGGGTTGTTTGCTTGCCTTTTTTTTTTTCCTGGTAGTAGTGTTCTTGTAAGACAATAGTGTTAGGAGGTTAAGTGCCCATAGGTTAGTCATCTCCGTAGAAAAAGAAGGAAGTTATGTTTTTTAAGAAGGGGAATATTGCAGAGGAAAAAGGAGCTGTTCAGAAATAATGGATGAGGCAGCAGCTTAAGATATGTGTAACTTGCACGAAAATGCTTGGTAGCTGATACTGTTGAGTGTTTTTTTTTGTTTTTTTTTTTTTTAATGCAGATGTAAGGCCTTCTGTTAGGACTTGTTCAGAGTTTGGCTGCCGCAGATGAAGCGGTATCTGACCTGAAGCTAAAAGAGTCTTGGGGGATGTAGTTTCATAATTAAGTATTTCTTCTGAAGTGAGATAGTTTAAATAGTCTGAATTGCAGCTTGTGGTGCTAAATCTGTGTTTTTGTATTTGAAGGTTTAAGGAAGGAGTGATGAAGGTGAATTGTGTAACTCAGCTGGCATCCTGGATGAGTAAGTACAAGCAAGTTAATAGATGTGTTCTTAACACTTGGATGATCGAATATGAGTAAGAACCCCAAACCATAAATCAGGCCCTGTCAACATCCACAGTGCTTTTTGTTCCTCCGGGAAGAGGCAAGCCGAGTGGTGATAGCTCTGTCCTGGCAGGAGAAGCTGACTTGAAGCTTTTTGTGGGGGTCATTACACTCTTTCCAATGGTTAGAAAAATATCCAACACTTCTCTTTTTTTTTTCCCCCTCCCTTCTCTTTTTGGGCTTGATCATGGCACTTCCAAATCCCTTTTTTATTGGCAGAGTAATGGTTATCTAGGGACCTATGGAAGAGTTTGCGTTGTCTGGGCTGTTTTTGAAGGCAATGAGTTTATAGGATAAAGTAATAACCCTTCATTTAAAAGCCAATGATCCAAGGATGAGACAGGAAACAAGTGAGCTCAAAATGAGGAGGAAAAAAATAGGCTTGTATTTATACTAAGGAACTCTACATTTGTGGATCAGAAGAGCTTCAGGCCTGGGTTGGTAGAAGTGTAATAGAATAAAGCAGTGAAACAAGGTAATAATCAGGGGTAGATAGTAGTCACCAAAGGCTGCTGCAAGGAACTGAAGGGTGAAGTACCTGAGCTACTGTCTGGAGTCCTCATTTTGTACAGACTTGGTAGGAGAGGTTTGGAAAGCATCTAACATGCAATACCAGCTCTTTTCTTAAAAGGTTCTGGTAAGATCTGGGGACCTGCTGATCAGTCAGGGCTTGAAAAAAAAAGTGTTAGAAGCAACAATAAATGATGTATTGGTGGAAACCTGAATAAATATGCTGTGGAAGAATTGGTTTAACTTCTAGAGAGAAGTCACGCCTTACAAACTGCCTGGGAAGCCTTTGAAAGGCTCAGTTAGTGAGGACAAAGGTTGAGATAGACCACATGGCTTCCCAAAAAATTCAGCAAGGTTGTTCACCACGAGTTCTTGAAGCAAACACTTATGGGATCAGAAGAAAGGTCTTAACGAGGGTAAATAGCATGCTAAAAGCTAGGAAAGACCGTGTAGGAGACAGCGATTTTAATAGTTTTAACAGGAAAAAAAATAAAAAAAAAAAGAGGCCTGCTGTGGAGCCCTTGACAGGTTTTAACACACAGCTACAAGCGCTGGCTCAGAAGTTCCTGAAGCACACATTGTTGGAAGGGTGCTCTGGAAAAAAGCATCGCTGCCTTTCTGTGATTCATCTCGCCTCCCGGGAGGCGCGCATTGCTTTCCGCTGACTACCAGGGTCCCGCAGTGACTAGCTCAGCCCTCGCCAACTAACTTTTGGTAGAACGAATCCCACCCCAAATTAATGAGTTTATTTCTAGCCAAGTGTAGCAGGGGATGGGATTTTTCACAAATGGTTTGGAAGGTCTGCTGCTGGCTTTTATCGCTTACGCACCCTTTGGGTGGACTACGTGTGTTCTAGGGATATGCAAATCATGAAGCATCCCAAAATTTAGCCCCATTTCTAGTCACGTTTAGGAAATGCAAACGTGTAAGAGGGGCAGAGAATCCACTCATGTTATTGCTCTGAAATATTTTAGGAACTTTGGAGCATTCCTTTGATCCTTCAGCAGCAAACTCAGGGATGAGCAAGCATATTCCCCCCCCCCCACTCTGTATTGCTGCCAGTTGTGCATCCTCTGCAAGGCACAGGCAAATCCTATTTCCTTTGGGTTCCCTGATAACTCATCGTACCAGGAGCTCTTAGATCCATGTGCAACACAGTAAACAAACACTTCTTTCATGGGATGCTGGCAGGCCACACACGTCCTTAAGATCCAAGCCACTTAAAATTTTGTCATTGACAAGAATACCACAGTGGCGTGTTTCTCTTCCTTTTAAGTGTCCTATGCATTGGAGGAAGATAACAGAATGGGATTTTCCCAAAAAGCCATGAGCTATTCATTACTCTAGCGTGTTTTGTTTTCTTTATTTGCATCTTGAATAAGCACAACTGAATGTGGCCATTCATAAATTTCTCTCTCTGGAAGGAAGAAAAATAAAAATAACTGTTAAGTTCTGGGTGTAATGAATATTTACTTAAAACTATTTGAATAGCTTTCCATTCAGTTAGAAATGAATTCAGGGTGCAGTTTAGTATGTTTGAACTTAGGGGCAAAGCATAGGCATTCGTTTTAAAGCAGATTTAATTTGCTCTGTAAAAATACAATGAGATGCAGTAAACAAACCACAAATAAATTAGTCATCCAGTGCCTTTATTTTTCAAAAGGATGGCAAAATGCTAGCAGTGCGTTCTGTTTCCACTCATTGTGTTAGTGTTTTTTCCTCACAGAGTATATTTGCAAATACTTGCTCGAGTTGTTTTGAACCGTACGGCAACCCTGTAGCATTTCCTATTAAAATGAGCAAACTGAATTTTCCAGCCCGTATGTGTCGCTCTGCAACAAAAGCATAAGTGATGCTTTCCCCAGCCAGATGGCAACGAGGGTGTGTGAGCTGCGGCTCCTGAACTCAGGCTGAACCTCGCGGTGCAGAATGATGCTATTATAGTCCCTGCGTAGGCTGCCGGCACAGCTGCCTCCTAGCCCAGGAGGCCCGGCCGCGTGGAAAGCAGCGGCCGGTCGGGAGGAGATTGCTCATTATTTCTGCTGATACTGGGGAAGAGCATCAGCTTGACCACAGCACTTCTCAGTCTGAAAAGTCGGCTGATGTGGTCACTTAACCAGCACAGGCTTTTCTGTGTGATTTTTTTTTTTTATAGCATTTTTTTTTTTTTACCTCTTATATACTGCATTTGCCTGCTGTTTAATTATGGGGGCTGGGGAGATGAAATTGTGAAGAAATAATCTTTATTCTGTTCTCCTCCCCTTTTTTTCCCCCTTTTTCTTTCTTTCTTTTTTTTTTTTTCCTGGCTTATGTGGTCTTATTAAATCTTTCCAGATTTTAGGGGAGGGGACTGTTCTTAATGATGCAAAAGAATTTTAATGCAGCTCTCGTTAATGGTAAAGCTCTTAATTACTGGTGAAAAATTCAGCCCCATATGAGCACTTAGTATTTGGTACCTCTAAAACTTTCCACACAAGAGAGCTCCTCTTCACCTCTGAGTTTCCACTCTGTTTCCAGCGATGTGCATATAACTCTCCAAAAATATTGCTGTGATCTCATCCCATAAAATAGCCCTGGTCAGTGTTGGCCCAAATCCTCAGTTAGGCTGTATCAGCTACAGGGGCAGGAGGCTATGGCCAGCAAACACACTCTCTGTTGCAGAAGCCATGCCATTAGGTCAGCCCAAGTGGAAACTTTGTCCTCCCAGGGGTAGAGGATAATGAAATGTTGTATGGTGGGTAGACCTGGTGGCTCTGCAGGGAGGTGTGAGTCCAGGCAGCTTCTTGTTGGCCCAGTTTCATGGGTGCAAGACTTCTGAGATATTTGGGCATTCTCACCCCCAGCAATATGAGGTCCTATTTCCCCTGGCCAGACCTTAGGAAACTTCTGCACAAGTTGGATCCTTGCATCCTCTTTTTTTTTTTTTTTTAAATGCCATGAGTTGTATTTGTTGGGCTCAGGGCTGGCTTCTTCTTTCAGCTAGTCGCTGTACCACTAAGTGATTGCAATCTATAGAGCAAGCAACTACCAAAGTCTGCAAAAAATGAGCTACGTAATTAGTTAGGATTAGATATCAATAATGTCATAGGCTATTGGCTACTCTTCTGCTTCCTCTGAGGATCTTCTCTTTGTGTCCTCCACAGAGGCTTTCTGAAAGAGTACAGGAGGTGGTAATTTGGGAAAAATCATCTTGTCTCCTGAAGGCGCGCATGTATGACTGTGTAGCGAGTCCTTAGCTCTGGTTACTCTCGGAAGAGATGAAAGTAGGACCATCCGATCACCTCGTGTGTCCTGCTGTTTTAGGGAAGTAGACCAGGGTTTGTGCTACTTTGTAGAATCACAGAATATGCTGAGTTGGAAGGGATCCACAAGGATCATTGAGTCCAACTCCTGACTCCATGGGACCACCCAAAAATCAGACCGTGTGTCTGAGAGTGTTGTTCAAACACTTCTTGAGCTCCAGCAGGCCCTGGGGAGCCTGTCCCAGTGCCTGACCACCCTCTGGGTGCAGAACCTTTTCCTCACACCCAGCCTGACCCTCCCCTGTCCCAGCTCCATGCCGTTCCCTCGGGTCCTGTCGCTGTCCCCAGAGAGCAGAGCTCAGCGCCTGCCCCTCTGCTCCCCTCGTGAGGGAGCTGCAGGCCGCCATGAGGCCTCCCCTCAGCCTGCTCTGCTCTGGGCTGAACAAACCAAGGGACCTCAGCTGCTCCTCATACGTCTTGCCCTTTAGACCCCTCACCATCTTCACAGCCCTCCTTTGGATATTCTCTAATAGTTTTATGTCCTTTTTGTACTCTGGTGCCCCAGACTGCACACAGTACTGGATGTGGGGCCGCCCCAGAGCAGTGTGGGACAGTCACTTCCCTCAACCAGCTAGCAGTGCTGTGCCTGAAGCACCCCAGGACATGGTTGGACCTTTTTGCTGCCAGGGCATGCTGCCAACTCAGATTCAGCTTGCTGTTAATCAAAACACCCAGGTGTACCTTACCTTGTAGGAGTGACTGAGTAATGGGACTCAGCCCTGTAGGATATGGCTTGTTCTTTTTTAATCTTTCATCAAAGGCAAGACTGTATGTGTGGTAAAGATTTTTGATTTAGTAGTGTTTATTTATACACAAAGCTTCTTAATTTTTATATTGAAAGGACTATTGAAGATGCATTCATTTTTTCTCCAAATGGAAGGTAGTATGTTCTTTGATTTTTTTCCTTTCTTCTTAGAATCTGCCCCAAATTTAAAAGGAATTCCTTGAAAAGCTGTCTTTGAAAAAGATATTTTTTTATTTTTTTTTTCAGAAAATGCCGTTGTATGGGAAAGAGCAGAACCATCTGTTGTAATTTTATTAACCATGATTTGAATTAAACTAGTTTCGGCAGAGAAGACACGTATACAGTGCAGACCTATGCTTTTGTTTTCCTAAGTTTTCCTCTGTTTTATTTTAAGCTTTTCTAGTGAAACACTGGTAGTACTAGAATATTGCTCAGGAATTTCCTAAATAGCAATGCAAAATGAAAAGGTGGATTACCAGCCTGGAGTTAAGTTTTTTGCTGTCAAAATGTCAGAGATGGGAATCTTTTCCTTGTCCTAGATACGTGGCTTGTTCTATACAGGAGTGTATTTTTATATTATGTCTTTATATATTAGTAGTCTGCCTCTGGCCCTGAATGCTATTTTCTGTTATTAAACTCTAGGGTATAAGATGTGGCCTCCAAATCTACATAAATAAAGGCAAACATTTTCAACTGAGTGGAGTAATTAAATGTTTTCCAGAGAGTCTGAGTCCAGGCAGAGTGATGTCATTCAACTGTTTTTAAAAAAAATAAATAAACCCTGAAAAAATACATCACTATGCAGTAATTATATAGGCACAATTGCTAAAGTACTGAAAACATTTAGAAACACCTGTTGAATGGGCATTATTTTAGGCAGCTGCATTAATGCAGCCTTGATTTGTCAAGTTCTGTTTTGGGGGTTGTTGTTGCTTTTTTCAGGTTAAGCGCATGTGCATGTGATTACCAGAGTGAGGTCATTTGTAGTCCAGCACCTGGCTGTGTACATGGTTTGAAAGGTAGAGTTAGAGATAAAAATCAATTGGATTAAAATCCAAGAGGAGAACACAGTTTTGTTGTTGTGATATTAACTTGCAAGGAAATATTTTTGCTGTAAATTATACTGTGTAAACTCACATATGTAGTCCCAGACTGGAACACCAGCTGTGTCTATCGCTGAAGAGATTTAGTGAACAATGCATGTCAGAGAAAATTATAGTATAATTTATTCATACCTCTTAGAATAGCAGAAGTAAGGCTGAAATCCATGTGCCTGTAGACAAAAAGTTTTGTCCTAGTTTGTATCCTGTCCAAGAATGCTATATCACAGTGAAAAAATGCTCTTGTGAAGGATGATAAAGTATATTAAAGCATAAATTCTAATTCACAGCTGAAATAAGCATGCAATTCAGGAAGAAATAACTGACAGAACCTGTCAGTCAAAGCATGAGCTGCTAGTACTGTAGCACAAAGCGATGCTCTTGATTTTGAGGTTTTGGGTGTGTTGGGGGTGAGTTTGGGCTTGACTTCATCAGGCCTGGAGAAAGATGGCTAAAAATCGAGTTTCATTTATATTTTTTTAAGTCAGTGTTTAGTTGTGTTTTCTGTCAAGATTTTCCTTCTGCCTTTCAGAAGGAGACAACGGCCAGAAGAAAACAAGGAGCCTCAGATTTAATGTCATATCTTGCAATAGCTCTTACTTGGCAGGGATCTGTTCTGGCAGTAAAGAAGATGAACAGTGCTTCTTCAGGCTGATACAGCATCAGGAGATTCTTTGCTCAGTGATGTTGCAGAATGGTGTAAAGACACAGGCTAGTGTTTCAGGCTGAAAGTTCTCAGGACATTTCTTGAGTTGGTATTTCTTGATGCAGTTCTTATGTGCAGTAAGGCACCAATATAAAGTACTTATATTGGTGATAATTCTGTAGTTAAATAAATGGCAAATTACTGGAAATCTGAAAAATATGGTATGCGATAGTTTCCTGGCTTGCACTGGTTTGCCTCAAAAATGCTTTGGTGATGCTATGCTTCCAACAAACATTAATATAATAAAACACACTCTGTGTGCAGTGCTTCTGATGGTGACTGTTCTCTCAAATCTCTAGCTCTTTGTTGTCTCCTCTGGTGAAGTGGTTACGGCACTTTGCCAGCACCGTTCCTCTCTCTCTAAACTGAAGGCTGTGTCTACAGTGGTGACTAGCAGAGTTGGCAAGAATAGAAAGGACATTTCTTGCTCATAGGGGGCTGTTATTCTTGTTCTTGGATTTCATGGTTCTGGGTAGAAAAATTGTAGTGAGTATTTAGTACTTCTTCTCCCTTTAATGAGTGAAAACAAGAAATGAAACTCTATGTAAGAATATGAGTCAATATATGTAAGTGCTTTGAAAAACTCCAGATAAATGCAGATCTAATTTTAATCTTCAATAGTATGCCTTAGGTTATTTTTTCATGTTCATACATATGTCTTCCCAGTACATCACAAACAAAGTTCAACTTGAGAATGGAATTTAAATTGTACTGAAGTACTTTTTATTTTTTGTCTGGTGAGACCAATTGGTGGTTGATCTGGAAAGGAATAAGTATTCAGTGCATTTCCAAGTTTTCTTTTATGCTGGAGATATCATGTTATCTAAGTTTTGCTCCGAAGTTATATTTAAAATTAAGAAGATGAGACGAGAAAAATACCTATCTGAAAAATGTGGCCCAAAGAGAAACAACATCATCTTTGAGCATTTGCAAAAGCTAGCATGTGCCAAAACTGTCTACAGGGTAGAATTGCTCAGTCCGTATGAGAAGTGTTGTCAATATGCGTTTTTGAACGTTGTGGCACTGCTGGTCTCTTATTTTAGTAATTCTAACCTCTGCAGAGTACTGGCCTTCTCTTACCATTTTATAACCAAGATAGATAGCTTAAGAGTAGAAAGAAGGGAAGTAGGAATATGCTGCTTTTGCAGATAGGAAATGGAGAAACAGATTAAGCAATTTGCCTGGGAATACTCAGGAAACTTGCTGGTAGATCAGGAAACTGGTTCGGTACACTACTCCTCATCGAGTCTTCAATCTGCAAAGAACATCCCTCTCTTTCCAACACAATCTTAATATGTCTGTTTAGAAACCTAAGTTAAGTCTTCCATGTCAGGAAACACATCCTCAGTTACCTGGAAAGTTAAATTATACTTAATTTAAAAAAAAAAAGTCACTGTTTGCTTGTAGAGGATTATCTGATAGAGAAGACGTTGGATGTGCTAGGTGCAAGTGTACGAGTCAAGCAGTAACACTACACTGTGCCCATCAAGTGTTTCTGCTAGGGAACACAGGCTAGAAGGGAACACAAACATGAATATGAATTTATCTTTCAGTTTGGGACTCTGGAATGTTTCTGTTTTAATAGCGTTCTAATAAAATCAAAACACTGAATCTTTCCCAGCAAAGTTATAAATAGAAAGTAGGCACACTCCTTCTTATACAGAAAGATAGACTCCAAAAGGAGATTGTTCACAAAATGGAAAAAATCCAATTAAAAATGCTGACATTTACTTGTATCTCAGAGCTGCCACACTTCTGCTCAAAAACAGCTGTTATTTTTCCTTCATTTTCCCGTGTAATTGATTTATTTTCCTGACTGAGAACAGCATGGTGCAGCATGAACAAGACAAATGGCCTTTCTGTGCAGTGGCCCCATCGTGCCTCTGATGGGTGAGCTGATGGTTAGCCCACAGAAATGGGTTCATCTTAAAGTCTAGGTGGCCTCACCAGCTTTGTGGCTGTGCAAACCATACAAGCAGAATCTACTAGTAAGGTCAAAATGTACTTCTGTTCCTGTGCTATAATCCACATCACGTCTCTTTGTTTCTGGGACGTGCTCTGCACATGATACAAAACTGGAAGGAGTGGCTAATGCACCAGAGGGTTGTGCTTCCATGCACAGGGACCTTGACAGGCTGGGGAAATGGACTGATAGGAACCTCATGAAGTTCAACAAAGGGAAGGGCAAAATCTTGCACTTGCAGAGGAATAACCCCAGGCACTAGGATAGGCTGGGCGCTGATCAGGTGGGAAGTAGCTTTGCAGAAAAAGACCTGGGTGTCCTGCTGGACAGCAGGCTGACTGTAAGCCAGCAATGTCCCCTCATGGAAAAGAAAGCCAACAACCTCCTGAGCTGTGTAAGGAAGGGCATTGCCAGCAGGTCAATGAGGTGATCCTTCTGCTCTGCTCAGCACTGGTGTGGTCACACTTGGAGTGCTGTGTCCAGGCCTGGGTTCCCCAGTATAAGACATAGATGTAACAGTTCAGCCAAGAGCTGCAATGATGTAGGGACTGCAGCATACATGGAAAGCCTGAGAGAGAAGGGGCTGTTTAGACTTGATAAGAGAAGGCTCAGGGGGGATCTTATCAGTGTTTATAAATATCTGATTGAGAGATGATGGGGATAAAGAAGATGGAGGCAGATTTGCCTCAGTGATATCCTGGGAAAGGACAAGGGGCACAATTTGAAATACGGGAAGAATACTTAGAAGGAACTTTTTGCTGTGAAGGTGACTGAACACAGGAGGAGGTTGCCAAGAGAAGCTGTGGAGTCACCATGCTTGGAGACGTTCAAAATCTGACTGGAAGTAGTCCTGAGTGATCTGCTCTAGCTGGCCATGCTCTGAGCAGGGGTGGTTGGGACAGATGATCTTCACAGATCTCTTCCAACCTCAGAGGTTCTCTGGTTCTGTGAATTTTACCATCAATTTTAGAACATACAATATCATATTCTTAATAATATTTGATATTCATCATGATACCAAAGCTAGGAGCACTAGCTACAGTTATGGCTTCCAATGAGCTGTCAGTCAAGTAGACATGGCTTAGGACTATAAAAAGAATAATAATAAAAAAATCATTTGCTGAAGGTAAGCTGCAAGCCCTATCTTCCCTATTCCTTGCACAGTGCTCCATTCACAACACCATTTATTTTCCCCTCAAAGTATGCTCTGGGTTTTGTTTCAAGGTCTGCATGGGTAACGAATGAGATATGAATGCACAGATCTCACTCGTTATAAATATACTAATAGAGATTATATTTCTGAACCAAATTTGCCCTCTATTCAGCGCTTGCAGAAACAGAGGTACATTCATGCTGCAAGAACCTCTTCAAAGATCTATTCACAGCCACTCATGGGAAGTGCTACATCTCCAAGAATGTGTGAGAGAAAATCTCTCTAATTGAATGCATGAGTAACTGACTGACTGCCGGATTGTGACTGACCTCTGTTCAAGCCCAAAGTTGGACATGTTCTGCTGGGAGCAAGAAGCCACTGCTGGGCCATCTGGTCCTCTTACTCTCTACAAGTAGCCGTGAGAACTGAAAACAAGGCTCCATGTAATAAGAGAGCATTCATTCTGCTAAAGCACCTCCTAAATACAGCTTCTATGTATGTACAGAGGTGTAGGTACTCAAATAGAGTCGGATGTCTTTACATTTGTTTAAGAAAGAAAAGTTTCTAAAGTACTGGGGTTTAAGATTAGTCTGGGGCACCAAACTGCTGTGAAAGGCAAGTGACAGATTCATGGCTTTACAGAGTTCTTTTGACTATTTGTCTCTCTAGGTATGTAGTGGGTTTATGTGGCAAGGTTTTGGTAGCAGGGAGCCGCAGAGGTGGATTCTATGAGAAGAATCTAGAAGCTGCCCCCATGTTAGATAAGGGCCCTGCTGCTGGCCAGAGCCAGGCCAATAATGATGTTATTTTGTGCCTCTGTGAGAGCATATTTAAGACAGGGGAAAAAAAAAATGCTGGGGAACAGCAGCTGGGAGAGAGAGAGAGTGAGAAACAGCCTTGCAGACACCAAGGTCAGTGCAACAGGAAGGCAGGAGGTGCTCCAGGCACGCAGCACAAGTTCCCCTGCGGCCTGTGGAGAGGCCCCTGGTGGAGCAGGCTGTCCCCCTGCAGCCCATGGGTCCCACATGGAGCAGATCTCCACACTGCAGCCTGTGGAGGAGCCCCCGGTGGAGCAGGTGGATGTGGCCTAGAGGAGGCTGCGGTCCATGGAGAGCCCCCGCAGGAGCAGGCCCCAGGCCGGAGCTGCAGCCTGTGGAGAGGAGCCCACGCAGGAGCAGGGGGGCTGGGGGGAGCTGCCGTCCACAGGTGGGGGACCCATGCTGGAGCAGTTTGCTCCTGGGGGATGGACCCCATGGTACGGAGCCATGTGGGAGCAGTTCTTGAAGAGCTGCTGCCTGTGGGCAGCCCCCGCAGGCTCAGTTCCGGAAGGACGGCATCCCGTGGGAGGGACCCCACGTGGAGCAGGGGCAGAGTGACCATGAGGGAGTGGCAGAGATGAAGTGCTATAGACTGACAGTGTACTCTTTGGTCTCTGAATTTAATTGGAAATTGACATGTCCACTTGAGCAAAATTTGGCTTTAGTTCCCCTTTACTGCTGTGGGAAATTATGCTGATTTATAATACATATGTATGACTTCTGATCCTTAGATGTAGAGGAATTCACAAGTCACAATGTATTTTTAAATGTGAACTTCAGTTTCACTCAATATTTTTGCTTGCTTACTGCACAACGTTTCATTTTCTGTTTTTCCACTATTAAAAGCTGATCTACTCATGCTTTTCTAGAAAACAAAAACAAAAACAAAAAATCCCCACCCTGATGGATTATGACTAATAATGCAAAGCAACGATGGTCAAAAGCATCAGGGTACCAAAGGATGCACTTCCGCTGTTCATTAAAAATATACAAATCTGCTTCAGGAGATTTGATAAACATTGATTTTGCTTGTGAAGAGCAGAAGATAAAAAAACAGCCCCCCTCCTCTTTTTCTGCAAAATGAAAGGAACTGATGTAATTGTTCTAAATTCAGTACAATGAAGTGCTATCGGACCCCTGCCAGCACTGTATTTCCTGCCAGTGTCTGCTCCTCCAATCAGTTTAATTATGAGCAATTGTTTGGGTTGTGCTGTGAAGAAATATTAGAGAATGGAAAAAAGAACATACTTCAGGTCATTATTTTGTAACTGATTCATGGTTTGGCAGAAACCATTAACTAGATTTTATGCTTTACAACACTGTAATAGTATCAGCGTGGATCAACCTTGCCATATAAGCACATAGAGCACAAATCCACCATTTATTTTGACAAGGTTCTGGTTGAAGCATTTGAAAAATGCTGAAATAACATCAGCTATTGGCTAGAATTTTAGGTTAATCTTGTGCCTGCACTTATCCAAGGGATCTAAGCAGCCCATGAAAAAACTGGCTATTGTTAATGCCTCCTATGTTTATCTGTCATGTCAAATTTTGGTGATGATTTTTCATGTGCTTGACACACATCTCATGTCTTGCTGCTACATGCAGAGGCATTTTGTAATCCTAGATCAGTTCTTTTGGAGGTGCAGAGTAGGGGAAGATGGTACTTTCTCCAGCATGCAGGATTGCTCTTCTTCTGATATGTTTGTTTGTTTGTTTGTTTGTTTTGTCTTCCTGGAATGCTGAAGATTTACCTGAGCTAACTGGATTGCTCAGGAAGTGAGTGCTGGTTAAAGTGCCCCTCAGCCTTGGTGGAAAGGCATGAGTACAGAGTAGATAGGGTGCTTACTCTGGCAGTGCTTCTGTGCTGAATGGTTTTAGTACAGAGTTCTGCAGGACAAAACCTAAAATGCCAATTAGCACTGCTTGGCAGCCTGGTCAGCTGCCAGGACAGGAGCCAGCTGGGTATGGCATGCAGTGCTGGAGGTGAGGAGGGCTTCACATTGCTGGGGCTTATGTAGCCACCCTTGGTGTCATTCCTCTGCAAGCACGGGATTTTAGATTTCAGGCTTTGTCAGATAATATTTACCAGAAAAGCTGGAAAAAGAATCCCTTGGAACACAAAAGATGCAGAATTTATAACACCTGTGGCAAGTGTTAGTTTTCATGGGTTCATGCCTAGATCTGATATATGACATGCTACAACAGCATGCTCCCTCCAGGAATGTAACATAAGCTAGTCTGATCTGGATCCTATTCCAACAGAAAACAAAAGATGCACTTGTTTTCAGATTTGCTAATGGAAAATATTATTTTTCCACTCCAATTTGCCTTATGTACACTCCTATGCTTTCTGATACCAAAGTGAATCTTGGATAACTACCGCATCTCTCCTTGCACCGAGTAATACGGGATAAAAGCAAATAAATTGGGTAAATGCCACAGGTGACGCTTTACATTTCTGCTGTCTTTACATTATGCACATTTCCTAGATGTACTTTAATTCTGCAGAGTTCAGTGGGTACAAGGATTCAGCTGTTTGTAAAAACAAGGGGATCTCGCTGCAAATTATTCAAGACTGGGTCAGCTCTGATTCCACGGTTACAATGTGAGCAATGGTAATTTCTGGCAATGAAGTTCTGCATTTCACCAAGTACAGAAATAATAGCTACAGAAATGGTTCTGCATTTGGATGCTATGCTTAGTATTTCCATGTATCTGCAAAATCCACTTAGCTTGAAAATGTTATATGGTAGACATTTTAAATGCAAGAGAACATATTTGCCTGACTAGGTGGTGTACCTTTGTTACTTAAGTGTGACTGGGAAAAACATTTTCCACTAGGAAGTCATGTTTCCTGTGAATATGAAATCCATCCCTTCTTGTAGAGATGTAACAGAAGGAAAAGTAGCACTGGTCATTAGCAGGGCACGGAGACTGGGGAAAGAAAACTGACGTTTGGAAAAGTAGGATCAGAAACATAAGGGGAGATAAGGCGATGAGAGCATGTGACGTGTCATAGATCTTACCAGAGAAGAGTAGAGAGGAAAAGGATTAAAATCTCACCATCCTAAGTCAATTCAATCTAATAAAACCATGAAAAATGATCGTATTGCAGCCAATGACATAGCTAATGAATAAGGGCAGAGGTGGGTTTCATAAAGAACTTTCCATTACTACTAATGTTTTTAAGCATTGTATTTTGACAACAGTCTAAAAATAGAATTATTTATGGTGCCAGATTTATAAATGCTTTATTTTTTCCAGCTGTACCCTTACAGAGTTGCCCAGAAAAGTCATAGATTTGAGGGCATGGCTATCATCTGCTCTACTGCCTTGTGCTGTTGCCTTCTTCTATGGTACCCTCAGAAATGACATAAATAACAAGATTTATCCAGGTTTTCAGTAGTCAGTTACCAGCCTCACAATGCTGCTTAACATGACATGCTGATTGTAAGCTCTTTGCCACATGGGAAACTGCGTCCCTGACATCCTCTGGCTGTTCAGTGTTGAACCTCAGCTTTCGTTGTATTGCCTCATCACTGGGTTATGTGATATCCTCACAACTCTTTACTTTTGTTTGTGCTCAGCTGCCTCTTTCTCTATACCATTTACAAATGCATTGAAAGGCACATGTCCCTACAAGAATATAACTCCACTGCAAAAGCTGTTTTTTCATTTCTACCTTTTCTCCTCCATCCCCTAAAAATAATAATAATTCATAAAGGATCTCGCTTCTTCCTTAATGCCAATCTGGGTTTATTAGGACTCTTTGTGAAGGACCTTGTTAAAAGCAGCCTGGAAATCCAAGAGAACTGCTTCAAGTACATCGCCCCAGCAGTAACTCTAGGAGTTTGTTGAGGCATGACTTCCCTCTTTTCTAGGAACGCTCTTCCTCAGGCTATCGTATTTGGCAGTGTGTCCACTGATTCTAGTTCTTGCTGCAGTTTCTACCAATTTCTCAAATCCAGGGGTCAAATTTACTGGTTAGAAATTCTTCAAGCCACACAGACCTATTAAAAATTAACCCTGAATTTGCCAGTTCACCTCTTTCTGTTAATGTAACTGCTCCATGCAGTAGCTGAAATTGGTTGTTACCACTAAGGAACTGTTTTAGTCCCTATATAGCAGTTCCCAAGAAAGATTTATATGATCTTTGCATATAGCTTAGTATATAGGTGAACTATAGCATATACAGTGCATGGCAGGAATTAGACTTCTGCTGAGAGTCACTCTCTGTGTTTACACCAGAGTTATGCAGTGCCTGAGAACCAGTAGCCAGTCACATCCATAGTGTTAAGCTGTTGGGAAGGTCTCTGGCGTGGTTTTGGCCTCAGATAACTTTTACCCTTGTAAACAATTCCTGGTCACAGTTTGGGAGCTGGGGGCAGTCTTCATCCTATGCTAACAGCTGGTTTGGATGCAGCCTTCTGTTTTGGAGAGCTGTTTTAGTGGGAGGGTTGGGAGCTGCTCTATGGCAGCTGTGTCGGGAACAGTCCCAGTTCTGGCCAGTATACAGCCATAGGCCCAGTGCTCAGCATGTCATGCAGGGGACGCTGCTGGGTAGCAGCCTACAACAGCTGATGGGTGATGGGTTACTTATTTTTCTTCCAAAGAACATCTCAGAAAATCCCAGCACATCTCCCACAAGCAGCCAAGTGCACTATGGTTTATTTGCAGTCTTATTTATACTTCAGAGTCTTAGAGTTCATTTGGCTCTTGTTTTCTTCCCCATCTCTGTACAGTGATTTCTCCTGAAAGCTGCCACTGCGCAGTGCTCGTCTGCACGTGTAGCTGCTCGCCTTGCTCATCGGCGCGGTTTCCTTGCTCCACGTAAGGTGCCTCGCTCTCCTCCAGCAGTGCCAGCTGCATGCGTGTGGTTCTCAGCTGGGGGCCACATGTGTTTTGGATTTGGTACTTGGTCTCTTCAGTTGATTTTTCCCTGTTGTTCAGTCTGATTACAGAGTCCTTAGTTCTGCCCTGATGCACTGGGATAAACACTCCCATCCTCATGCTGTGCTTGTACACAGTGATTGTGTTCATTATTGTGCTCATGTCATTTTTCTGACTGTGCTACTCACATTCATAATGTTTTATAGATCCAATATAGTGCATTGACTGATTTATACTTCCAATAGTTTTAGAGAGACTTTTTTTTTTCTTCAGAAGAATCCTTAGTTTCATCTGATCTTCACGTGTTTAAAATAGACAGAAGTCTTCGAGCTGTGCTGATACTTTCTCTCACTCTTTCCCCATGTCTTTTTCCCTGCAGCACCCTTTGCCCAGTCGCCTAGTGAATGAGCTCACCTACCAAGGCTGCTTTTCCTACAAGGGGGCCTCCAACAACTGCTCCATACAACAGAAAGCAGCAGCTACCTGCGTAGGCACTCACAGGCAGGTCCTTCCCACCCAGACCACTTGCCTAAATTTAGCAAGATTTAAACTCCAGAGAGATATCCCAAAGCATCTTTTCTCTCCTTCTCAAGCAGCTAATGGACCTGAATTGTCCTCCATCACATGCTGATGCTGCAGTATGAGGGATAGCTGCAGTGGGAGGACACCAAGGGCTGGACCCCCACCAGAAGAGCAGGGACATTTTGTGCTGGCTGCAGAGGGGAAGAAGAGCAGCCATGTGGCTGTGCCTGGCCAGTGTGTACAGCCCAAGAAGAAGATTAATGGACAATCTGGAAGCATTAAACTACCCCTGAGACCCAAACTAATATCTCTATGCAGGCCGTTGGCCTTACAATATAAAATCAAAACTTGTCTGTTTTCATATCCTGTCTGTCACTGGCCAACAGCAGATGCTTTGGCTAATGATGTTTATATCCTGACCATCTTGCTGAGTTAGTTGGTGTTGCTAAAATGACAGTTTACTGTTCAGTACATAACTTAAGATCCACGGAAAAAAAGAAAAACAACACTATGTAGTATGTTACACATCAGATAGTCTAAGAGACCCTCTGGGTACTGCTGTAATACAAATCATTTCAACCTGCCAGACTATTATTGCAAATGATTTTTTTTCTCCAAAAATAATGTAGTGCCCACATAGTCCTTTTCATGGATCTCTCAGTCACCTCTCACCTCAAGCTGTCAGCTGGAGTGTAAACTCTGCAAGGTAGACCAGTTTTTCAGCTTCGTGCATATTATTTTTTTGTGTTTTAAAATAGTCTGGTTTTATAATACTTTTTTGTTGGTTGGGCTACTTTACTCTGCAAATCTATAAATAAAACGAAAACTTCTTAGGTCTCTTCAATGCTCTTATCAGAAAAATGATGTATTGCTACACAAATAGTAAAAAAAAAAAAAAAAAAAAAGCATATTTTTTTTTCTAATTATAGAGCAATTTTCCACAAGCTTAGCAATGGAAATACTTGACTGGAGGAATCTTACGGTTTTGCTTTTGGGGGTTATTTGCTCATGATTCAAATTCAACTTCTGCTTTTTAGTTCATTTTTCTGGTTTGCCACATGAGAGGAATTCTCTATTTGTTTGCAACCTGCTGTCTAGCTGAATATGTGAAAAACGTGAAGATAGAGTTTTATGAGATCACTAACAAATTGTATTTCTGATCAGGACTTCTTCACAAACATAGATTTAATATCTATCTATCTATTTATTTATTTATTTATTTTTGTTATATCTATTTTTAAGTTCATGCCTTCACTCTATCTTCTTGCTTTGTTCTGGTGTGGCTCCTATCTAAACTGGAAAAGTTCCAGCCTTATAAAAATGCCATGCTATTGCTTTCAGGTGCTAAGTGCAAACGCAAGCCCTTGGAACAGGGGCTGGACTGGGTGTGCTGCTCTCTCCCCTGGGCACTAACCTGCCTCCCATGGCTTTCCAGGGTGAGCTAGCTCAGAAGCTGAAATCTCTCAGGGAGAAGGAACAGGATATGATCCTGGACCTGAAAAAGAAACTGTGAGAAGAGAGGCCTGGAGTTCAGCAGTTGGATCAATGCCCGGAACATGTGCTACCACGTGAATCAGGTGGAGGAGACCAAGTACATTGTGGACAACAATCTGCTGAAGGAGTACTTCCCATGCAGGTGGTCACCATGGGCGTGCTGGCCATCTCCCATGAGGTACTGGGGCTCACCTCCCACTTGGAAGAGAAGGCTCAAGTCTGGCACGAGGATGTCTAGCTTTACACAGTGAAGGACACCTCCTGTGGGGGGACCGTCAGCGAGTTATACCCGGACCTGTAGCTGTGGTGAGGCCTTGAGCAAGCCAAAATGAAGGAAGAGGGTTGGGGCAGTGGGAGCGGAGCCTACTACGTGCCTGGGTCATGTACCTGCTGTGCTCCCCTGTAGGGTTAAGTGATTCCCCACTCTGAGCTGGCTGTGTTGATGGTCTGGATGTCTCCTAGGCAGAGTTTGCCAAGTTCAGCAGGACACAGGTGGAGCGCAACTTTGCTGAGGCACCATCAAAGATGCTGGAGAGCTGGGTGTGGGAGAAGGAGCCACTGCTGCGCATGTCCAGGCACTACAAAACTGGAAGCTCTGTCCCTGATGACCTGCTGGAGAAACTCATTAAATCCCAGCAGGCAAACACAGGTGGGTCCCTGTGGAGGCTAATCTCCACATCAAACTCCAAGAGCTGCTTGTCAGCTTTGGTGTTCACCACACAGATGTTTGCAAAGAGACGTGCTGGGTGAAGTCCAGCATGTTCTGGTGGACTGGAAGGACAGCAGATGGATTACAGCAAAGGCAATAGCTTCATGTCCCAGAACTGCTCGTGAGCAGCAGTGGTGTACATCGTGAGTCTGTGTAAATTGAGAGCCAGATGGACAGCCTGGACCTGCCTGCCTGCACAAAGGAAGAGCAAGGCAAGCTGCTGCCCTCCAACCAACCTGGACCTGTCCTTGCTGAGCAGCAGTCACCCGCAGTGCCCGTTCTCTCCTTGTTCACTGCCAAGCTTGCTGACCCGATCTGTCCACTGATTTCCCACTACATTCAATCTTTCTTACAAAACTTGTGGGAATTTCATGCCTGTGAGACCCCAGCTCTTTCACCAGATGCAGCTGGTACCAACAGCCTCAAGAATTGTGCATGTCTCCTTCCCTTAGGGAGCCTGGCTATTAGTAAGACACCTTTCCTGCAGATGCCTCTCTAACACTGTGCTGCCCCAGGTGTGCTCTGTCCTGACGCATTTCCATTTTAGAAGTGAAAAAAGCAAGCACTTTCCCTGCCATCATCTCTGCAAAACCTCAACCGAGACAACAAAAGCACTTCCAGGAAAGTCCTGGCACACAAACTGTGCAATGGGCACATGGACTCCTAAGGAACCAGAGTGCTGGAGGCACACAGCAGCCGAACAATGTTGCAGGCACCACTTACCCTGTCAGTTATGACAGAAACCTGGCTCCAGCCCTGCTCCGTCCCCACTGCTTGGCCCCTGTGCCTCTGGCAGGGGCATCTGGCACAGAGGGGAGGGGACCACACAGCAGTGTGTGGAGGTGGAGATGGTGAGAGACCATGGTGCTTGTGTGCAGGCCTTGTGTGCTTGCCCCTGGCCCTCTCGTCCTCTGTCCCCATGCCAGGTTTGTATATGTGGATGTTGCAGCTGGAGGACAGCTTTCCTGTCAGAAGCATCTTCGGAGCCCATATTCACTGGCTTTGCAGATGAACCTGAGAAATTGGCCTCCTTGAAAGGCTTGGCCACTTTTCTCTTGGCATCCAAAGGACAAAGATGAAATTGCTGAAGCTGAGGGGTGGTGGCCCAAGAAAACAGTCCTGTGAGGCTGAAGGGTCACCACTACTGGCTCATGGGACTGCTGTATCCTCTCTGCTGGAATCCGGTCATGATGTTGGACTGAGGATCTGAAACAAGTCTACTCTCTAGGGTCAAAAAATAAAAATAGAGCTCAAGGGAAAGAAAATTTATACTACACAAATTTCAATGGCTGATTATTAACCATTGGCCACTGCAAAGTCTAGAAAAACAGTACCGGTTGAACTCAGCTCTGAGTTCAATAAATGACTTAATGCTGCACTATTTGTGCATTAATGCTGCTATTTTTTTCTGAAGATATTTCATGGGGAGTGATTTTCCACCACAAGTGTTATAGATATGCTGCTAAACATTATTTAGGTACAGATTACTGGTAAAAACAAGTCGGAGTACTGGGAATGAGGGAGGAGGTGGCAATCTCTTACAGCCTTGGAGATTTCTCTGCCATGTCTACCACACCAAAGATGCATTCTTCCTTGTAGAAATTAAAACAAACAAACAAAAAACACAAACAACCATGGAAAACCAAATAAAAATAATGGCTACTAGCCAGTTTGAAGCTGAAAATATACTGTGTGGACCATTCTTCAGGAAAATGGCAGTTTAGGCTGTGTGACATGGTGAGCTCTGGAAAAGGGTAACTGATGTGAATGACCAGGCAGGGCAGAGGGTGGTAAAAAATAGACTGTGGCAGAAGTGGACAATGTAGCTGGTGTCTCAAACCCCCTCACAAAGCTGAAGGTCAAGAGCTGTAAAGAAGCCCAGTCAGTAAAGGAGGTTAGCTTGACAGAAGAATCCATAGATGGTAATAAAAGGAAGCAATTAGAACAGCTGCTCCCACGGTATGCTGCTGTGTTTTCCAAGAACAACGACAAATTTGGATCACAGGACTGAGTGCAATACTGCTTTATGTTAAACCACTGAAAATTCTTGCGAAGCAGTGCTTACGCTGGCTGCCGTACACTCTACAAGTTGGGTAGAAATGTTAAATTACAAGCTGGGGCATGACCTGACTGTACATCCTACGGTGCTGTTGGCATCCTCTGTGGTCCACGCAATCCTGGGTTTCAATTTTTGCTATTGATACACTTGCTACCTTTGAAGAAGCTTGGTACAGTGGCACGAACAGCTTCTTTCAGGATCTCTGTTGGCCCAGAAGCAGGTCAGTTCTCTCTGTTGTGCCCACACAAGATAACGACCCCTGTGCTGGCTGCAGGCCAGAGCTTCCTGGGCACTGCTTTGGATGGAATGGTGTGGTGTGGTTTAACCCAGTCGGCACGTACGCACCACACAACCACTCACTCACTCCCTGGCAGTTTGAGAAACAAAAGAGAGCTTGACTTTGTGTAAGCACTGCTCGGCAACAACTAAAACACTGGTATATCAGCACTATTTCATTACAAATCCAAAACATAGCACCATACAAGCTACTATGAAGAAAATTAACTCCAGCCAGACCAGGACAGGTGTAAAGGGTGCTGAGGCTTATGCCAAACATGCACACCTCTGTAGGCAGTACTCATCACTCCATCCATACCTCAGCTGCTTCCCTCAGAGCCAGGTAGGTGTTGTGGTAACACACTTTTAGTACTCGGGGTGTGTTAGCCTTGGTGCACTGCCAGCCTTGAGCTGGCCACACACACGTGTGCTGCTGGAGGAGCTGGCAGGGCTCATCACAGCCAGTGCTGAGCTGGAGCCAGCTCCACAAGCCATTTCAGTGTCTGCGCAGCATGTTCCTTTTCCTTCTTCCTTCTACCTAGATGTATACTATTTAGGTTTTTCATTCTTTTGAGTAGTCCCTCATTTCCTTAGGTGAAGTTTATTTTAATTATGTAAAATCTCAGAGGAGACTTGATACTGTGTGCTGGCTATGGAAAGTTTAATCTCCAGCCTGTTCAACATAGATGCTTACTTCTCTGTGCGGTATATGTTTAATTTTATATTTGAAGGAAAAGAGGGCTTTTTGTTTACTTAATTGGTTTTATTTTCTTTTTATTTTGGTACTAGCTAGAATCTAGTAGGATTGGTTATGTCCAAGAATTTAAAACACTAGTCTTTGTGTCTACTTCTGGATTATTGCAAGTCTCCTGAATTAAGTCAAGACATAGGTGGGTTTTCCCACTACGGTGTTCCCTTCAGGCTAATGTGTGTTCTGATTTTGAAAGATCTTTGTATGCTTTGTGTGAACTTCACATATTTCTCTAAAATGTGGAAGAAACAGCTAATATTAGAAGGAGAGATTGTAAAGCTTGTAACTGTGCCAGGATCTAAATCTGGAGTGCAAAGGTATGCAATCATTTAAAAGCAGAAATCTAACCCGCTCCTGGAGTAGTCTGGTACAAATTAGTTGTTAAAGACTGTTGATGTTAATGGCATGACTAATGCAGGTACCTACCTCTCCCTCCCACAAGGATCTTCCCTCAGCGGTGCTTAACCTACCTGTTTGCTAATTCCGACTTGGGCTCCTCATTAATCTCCACTTAGAAATGTGATCAAGACCAGCATAAGTGTGAACAAGACCAGAAAGAAAGCAGTGTAGACATTGAAGGAACCGAAAAGGAAGGAGACATAAGGTGAATGAAAAAAAAATATATAGAAGCTTACAATTCTGGTGCAAATTCTCTAAAAAATTTACTGACAAGTGGAAGTAGTTCAAGTTGGAGATCTGCCTTTTCATAAGGGCAAATGAAGACACTTTAGGAAGCGAAACATAGGTAATTTTCTGAGTGTTGCTGAATTGGTAGCAGTGGATATTTTTGACAGTCTATATAATGTGAGGTTGGTTTTTAGGTATTACTACGTAGATTCTGCACACTCTTTACACCCCAGAAAATGAAGTTTTGGAGATGGGTCAGAAAAAGGGGAGGAACCAAGAAAGGAAGAAAGCTTAAAAGCTTTTATCGTGGAGATGAGCTGGTTGAGACAAGCATGCAGTTGTGGAGGGACTATGATGCCAGATTGTATGAATCAGACACTGCCCTGGGGGGAAAAAAAAAAAGAAAAAAAAAAGTTTTGGTAGGCAATCATAAGCCAAACTTAAAAAGTGCAATTGGATGCTAAATTTCTTGACAAACTGGAAGAAATAGAAGAATTGCAAGCTGTGGAGTAATTTTGCAGTTCACAGTACTGAAGAAAGGTATCTGAAATATCACTGGGTGAAGACTCTTTGTGGATTTTGCCAGAGTTAACTAGATAATTGGTCAAAGTGAATAACTAAACTTCAGTCTTAAACCAACTATTATATTATTTAATTCTCTGTTACAGTTATGGTGACAGTTTTTTAATAGTCTTGATATTTTCCTCATGAAGTAACTGTGAGGCATCTGTTTCAGCATACACTTGTATGTGTATAAGTAATTTTATTTGTACTTCTTCCTCCTTAGATTTTCACTTGGCATAATTTATAAAAAGAAGACAAGAAATGGTATAGTGGCAAGATAGGAAGAAGTAAAACCCAACCCCCAAAGCATTGTAATGGTAACAGAAATACTCTAATTTGCCACTTGTAATGTAGTGAAATAATTGCTCTACAGCAATGGTGCATATTACTCTAAGTAAACTTAAATTTGCTGTCAAGTCTGTATCACCTAGTAAGAGGTAATATCTCTTCTCCTAAGTCTACGTGGGTCACTAGCCCGTTTTCCTACACGGGACCATTGATTTTCTTCTTTGGGCATCTGTGCTACAGTCCCCAACTACCTTAGTAGCATCCCCAGTTATATTTTTCCCGGGGAAGACCTGAAAATAAAGAAGTTTAAAAACGTAGGTTCAGCACTGAGATGCAAAGTCAGGAGTGCTGAATAATGAGATCTTTGGAGTAACTACTTCGGTATTTAACATACTGGTGAAGTTTCAGATGTGATTCTGCAGACACTGCACTTTCAAGCAAGATGTGGCCAATTGGACAGAGTCCATTAGCAAACAACAAGAATGACAAGGGTATGAAAAATCATGCCCTATGAGCTGAAGGCACTAGGGCTGTTTAGACTAGAGAAAAGAAGACTGAGGGGAGGTGTGATAACAGTGTTTGTTAAAATAGTTTAAAGGATGTTCCAAGGAGGAAGGGAATAAATTCTTTGTTTCAGTGGGGAAAGCACAAGAAGAACAATGGTCTTAACTAGCAGTGAGGGAACTTTCTCTTAAATTTCAGGGAAAAATAAAATGTTCTAATGGTAAGGATAGCAAAGTACTGGAGGTTCTTGTAAGGAGTATTGGGAGGTGGTAGGATCCCCTCATTAGAATTGTGTAAAATAAATGTCTGTACATATATACACACATACATGCATGCTGTATGTATAAATATCCGAAGTCTGACCGGAAGGGTTTAGTTCAGCGATGAGCTGTGGTGAGCTGCATAGTCTCTTAAGGAGACACTTGAGGACGACTGTTCTTCCACCATGACACAAACAGAGCTAACGAGGGAAAGGCAGGGCCTTGTCTCATTGTCTCATGCTAGGTGCTTCTCAGTCACTGGGGGAGCAACACCTGCCTTGTGGTAATGCAGAAGAAGGGCTCTAGACCTTTGTGAAATGAGGCAGGCCTTGGGCCACAGGTAGGTGTCCACTCTGTGGGTGCAGCAGGCCAGATGCTGCTGCTCAAGGTAGAAATGACCTTGCCTTGACGTGAGCAAGGTGACTTCTTGAGTCCAGCTTCTTTCTCTTTTCTTTTGTTCTCCAAAGATATGAAAACAAATGGGAAAAGGCTGTAATAAGAAACACTGTAGTAGTGGTCTTATTGCTGGAACACCCTGTCCTGCTTACGTGTATTTCCTTGCCCACGTTTCAGCTTGCACTGGCACCCCTTGGGCAGCAAGGGCCAGTCTTTTGGGCAATCTCCACCCCTTTTCAGGCCATGTGCCCTCCAATCAACATTTCATAACACGGACATCTTTCTTGAAGGTACATGCTTGCAGTGCTTGATGTAGTTTTGCTTCTTAACGTCTCTTTATAGTCTAGACACTCTTGATGTCCCATCATAACCAGAATATCTCTTTGTGAACTGCCACCTTCTGCTTTCCTAAAGAATTATCCTAAAACCCATATGTGCAGAAAGGCAGTGAAAGGCTAGCAGAACTGCTTGAAGGTGTGAGCTTATCTGCTTCATTGAATAAACTGGAGAAGCTGGCTGAAGCTCTCCTTCAAAAAGCTCAGTCATACCTACAGCAGATGATTAGGGTATAAATAATCCATTTGGCAGGGTTAATACAAAAATACCTCTTTGTAGCTCAGCACTTGTTTTTCATCCATTTTCTTGGTTACGCTGCCTCACTGCCTCTGGCACCCACTATATAGTTTCTATTTTGGGATTTTCCCTGAGTGAGTGCTCTCTGGGGACTGTAAGGATATTGGACTTTCCTTTACAACTAGATTTGTTGCTGGCATGCACATGGCATGTTAAGCAAACGGAGATCCCATTCACCAGCTGCACTATGAAATCATGCATATCTCATAAGACAAATCTTAGCAGCTAAGACTATATATGTCACGTCAGGTAGGTACATCCTCATCTCTGCTCCTTCCTTGCAAGTATCTTCTAGCTGTCTGAGAACCTCAGTCTGTAAATCATCCCCTGAGGCTGTATGCTCCATGGAGTTTTGTTCTCTAAGCCTCAGGGATCAGTACAAATTTAAGGAATTAAGCTTTCCTCCTTTTCCTGAGAGTCTGCCCTGGCCATCTGGCTGCATGCCTCATGGCTTTTAGCCTCAGCCAGAGGGCTAGACAAAGGAGCCATTCTGCAGTTCGGATTGCAAGCCTGTACAAAAGCAGTTAGATAGGCATCTCTATCTCCCTCCCTCCTTGAGGCTGGGGCAATAATTTAGCATGCGTGCCCCCTGCGG
This sequence comes from Cygnus atratus, assembly GCF_013377495.2. Lineage (NCBI taxonomy): Eukaryota > Metazoa > Chordata > Aves > Anseriformes > Anatidae > Cygnus > Cygnus atratus. The sequence continues at coordinate 26,401,016 of NC_066364.1, read as the reverse complement.
AACTGGCATTGTCTGCTGTTTCTCTGCTCACCATTCTGCAGGGTTTCTTGCTTTCCTGCACATACGCACATTATTTGTCCCAGCTGCAAGGTGCCTCCTGTCCAGCTATCATTCACTCCCATGCTTGGCAAGCTGCTTTTCTTTTCCCCAGCTGCAGCTTTTGCCACTCTTGCTTATAATTCAGGAAATGGAGCCCGTAACAGGAAGGTGCTGTTCCACCAGGGCAGTAGCTCTGTCTCCCTCGCCTCCTGGTGAGACCTTGCTGTTTTTGACCATGCTGGACCCTCCCTTGCCATACAAGCAATTTCGCTAAAAAGGACTGTGCTACATTGCCCAAGCATCCAACGAATGCAAGAAGCATCTTATTTGTCCCTTATTTACTGCTTGTCTCTGGGCTCTCCATGAGGTGCTTATTAAAATACAATTGTACCTAGTGTGTTTTTTTCCCCAGTGGTATTAATCTCTCATTGCAGGAAAACAGTATAAATCACCCTCATGTTACTTCTGACAATATTTCTTGTTCTGTTGTCTACAACCACAGTTACAGGGATAAATACATCTGAGAGACTCTTAGCAGATATTCTGTGTTTGTGCCTGGAAATTTCCAGGTAGAAAGATAGGTGAGTTTGTGATGTGAGGTTGATCATGCACAGCAGCTAACGCTTTTAGAATTTGCTTTATGTGTGCTGGGCCTGCCAGACCTGCTTGTGAGCTCCCTGATGAGCTTTAAAGCACATACACAGTCAGTTTGCTATATCACAGGTCAGAACTATTGCTCTAAATGTGTCCTGGCAAAAATATTGGGCAAAAAAAGATACGTATAAGAAAAAAGCAATGAGTGTAAGTCAGTTGCAGAGGTGGAGCCAAGTAACAGGGAGAACAGTAAAAGGCATTACCTTTTTTTGCCCATATTTTGCAAAAGGGTGAGGTAATTTAGGGTTTTAAGACAGGGAAGGTGTTAGGGAACCAGTCCAGGCAATAGCCAACACAAGAGACACCGCAATATACAACAGCCAGGTTTCCAGCTGTGAAGAAATCTTGTGCTGTCATCCTTGCAGTACAAATGTTTTGTGTTTTGTCAAGGATGGGAAGGAGCTGCTGACCCTTCAGTGGAGTGTGGTGCTAAAAAGGCACTAGATGTAAGCAAGCAGAGATGGGCCACCTGGGAGCTAATGCTGGAAGTTCGGAAGAACCTCACAACAGAAGCTAGAGAGAACATGCATGCTGTGAGCAGGACAGGGCGTTTCCTCCAGACCTGATGGGAAGCCAACAAACCTGGAAAGGAAAGACCATCTCAAGTGTTTGCATTGGTGTCTCTTGGACAACGTTGGCCAAACAGTTCAGTCCCAGGGAGCAGGCTCCATGGGAGGCTTTTTAGCAGCTGTGAACCTGCTTATTGTGTGCATGGGACCACTCCTTCTCTTTGCTATTGTTTCACTTTTCCGGCTTTGTTCCTTTCAACATCTCCATCTGATCAGGCTCCACAACAATTAATACTACTGTAAACAACTACTTAAGACAGCTCCATATGCTTTAGAAATAATATCAATGTTTTCCAGTTTAGAACAACTGCATTGGATGAAACTTGCACTGATTGTACTCTTGGTCTTCAGCAGACCTCTGCCGTCTTCTGAAAGCTGCATGATCTGTGTCAGTTAGTCTGTCAGTCTTTGCATACAGTACAGCAGAGCAGTTTTCTTTTGCAAGATTTCCATTCTGGTGCCAAGGTTTGCTTTATGAGCACTGTGTTTTCTGTAATTACATTTACTACAGCATGTATCAATGAAAATAGCTTAACAAGCCAAGTGTGAGCATAAAGTAGAATTTATACGTACATGCAGATACTTTGTGCATAGTTGTGAGTCATGATGTACTACATACAGTTACATCCTATCCAATAAGTATTTATTACAGATAGGTCATCCAGCTCCAAGAGGAAGTTGCAAATTGGCTTTATATTGAAATATCCTACCTCAGAAGTTTATTAATTTAGGAATAATGCTGCATAAAATTCTGCCCTCCATCAGTGCTTTCCCTTTTCCTGTTTGAAATCACATGTCTCAATAAGAGATCTCCTGTCTAATTTATATTTTCCCTGAGCTGTAAAGAATTTTACCTGCCCAAAAGAGCCTGCTGCAAATAATCTGGAGTTTACTGCATGATGACCCTGCAGGACAGCCTTGGTAGCTTGCTGCATCCCTCAGCTGCTGTCCTTGCTCTTTGCAGTTCAAACTGCACTTCTGCTGTATGATGATTTTCTTTGCTTTCACTGCCTGCAGACAAGTGTCTGCCTGTACCAGGAGCTGATGATACCTTTGTGAGAAACACAGCAAAACCCTTTCTGTTTCTGACAGTTGCTAGATTTGCATAGGCTACCCTGTTCTGATTTTCCTGTGGTATAACTGGAAATAATGTCATCATGTTTTCCCTACAGCCCATTTTCTGGGGTTCTCCAGTGTAATCTATTGTCTAAGCACTCAGTATATACCTGCGCCCAGCTACCTGATAGCTAAAAAGTGCTAAAAGTGATAGTTATACACTTTTAAAGTTGTACACTGGATTTTGCCAGGAAAAAGATGACCTGCAGGATTCGAATTTCTCACTGTAATGTTTGCACCATTCCCAATGTGTGCTCCTTTGTGCTCCTCAGTGCTGCAGCATGAGCTCTTGAGCTGACTGCTGAGCACACAGCACCAGAAGTACAACAGTTGTCACCCTTCGGACACTGGCATCTGCTCCCTGCTCCCGCCAGAGTGACCTCCAGAGCTGGAGCCGCTCTGTGGCACAGGTATCGCCAGCTCCGTGTAGGGAACGAGCAGATGCTGGAGGCATAGCACAGCCTCCTTTGCTCCCTTCCTGACTTCATATCATTATGTTGTGCTTCTTTGTTCTGCCTTCTGCCTTATTGTCATTGTAAAAGTCAGTAGGAAATCTCATTTCCAGGAGAATGCCCGAAACATTTGGTAAAGAGAGTGAATAGTTTATGGCCTATAAAACACTTGCGCACTCCTTAGTTAAAGACCTTTTACAGCTCCTGTGATTTAGACTGAAGACTTTTAGACATTCTGTATTTTCTTATCAGCAATCTTTCCGCAGTCAATCTGTTCCTACGTGGAAGACTATTATCAGTAACTTTTCATGAAACATCACTGTAAAATTAATATATTTGATATTCAGATTTTACTAAAGAGAATTGTATAAAATCCATTAACAGGCACATTAAAATATTTTCCTTTTTGAATTCGGCTTCCAGCTTAGGACACAGACTCCAAGCTATTCCATTAGTACTGCTGACTCCCCTTTATATTAAACTAAGAGCTGAGATAACGTGCGCTCATAGCAAATGAATGATGCAAGATGATCAGTGTGCCAATACTGCTGTGCTGGAGATACGAAGTTGGATTTAAACCACTGGTAAATTTATGCAAGCTTTCCAGAGGAGAGCGGACTAGCCGGCTGCGAGGCAGAGCATTGCTACCCTCCTTCTCCCAGTGCGGATGTCATTAGCCCTGGAAAGAATGGGAGCACCACAGAGTTATTTATACAGGAAGCGTTGTTTGTTTTAAGGCACGATCTCTGATGTGAAAAATAGTCTCAAACAGTCTAAAAGCTTAACTTCCAACTAAAATAAACAAATATGTAAGATATTATAAGTCAAACAAAGAAGTACCGAAAGTTTTCAAGGTTTTTGTGAAACCTATTGTTGGGACAGCTCAGTGATTAAGCTATTAAATGAGGAATCTCTTTAGAAAATATTTTGCTGCCCTCCACTGGACCAATAAGAGAAAATCCCCTGCTAATACATGTGCCACAGAGAAGTGAGGTCCTTTTACTTCAAACATATTTGAGTCACCATATTTTACCTGAAGAAGTTAGGTTTGCTCTGTTAGAAGTCAGGTTTCTCGGATTCAGTGGAGAAAGCAGCTTGAGGAGCTTGTGGGGTGAGGGGGACCATTGCTTAATTCAGTTTTGAAATGAGGCAAATGAGGCAGCCCTGAGGTTGGATATGGTTTCCCGTAGTGAGTTTGAGTCACTTTATCAAAATAGGAGATTGAGGCAGCCACTGGAGATGAAGGGGAAAAAATTCATAAGAAGTGGAGGAAGGACAACTGTTGAAGGATTGTGTATTTGCAAAGAAGAGAAGTAGTAACTAAGGCTCGCAAACTAGTAACAGGCTAGCATGGACGTGGTAAACAGAATTCGTGAGGACCAGCTTGCTAAGATGGTTGGAAGAGATATTCACCATGTATAGTGCAGCAAATTTTCTAGTTTAAGAAAATTGTGTACAAGACCTCCTCGGGAACCTTAGTACTACAAAACTCATTAGGTTTCCATCCTTATCATGCAGAACACAGATACAGATGAACCATGGCTGCAAGGGGCAGTTTTGGTGTTTGGCGGTGAACATTTTATTCTGAAGATTTTATTCTGACATTTCAGTATGAAACAGAGGATGTGGAAGCAAGAATGAGAAACATTAATCTGTTTGTTTACAGCCAAAGAAATGAGGTGTGGTTCTTAGCAGGCAACAAAAACTGACCACATGATGATCAAAGCCTGAAGAGCCTGAAACCTGGTGGTAGTTATTCATGTGTGGATGTCCCAAGGTTTTTTCAAATGTTCATGTGATTTGCATTTGTTATCTGAGTATTGTAACTGGAAGGGTTACTACTGAACAGGTTTCAGCTAAAGTTTTAGCTTGAAGGCTGCTTAATAGCTGCTGTGTTGGATTTATCTCAGTTGACAATTAGACCAAGGCATGCCAATAGTCTGATTCAATTTTTACTTCACTGCTTCTCCAAATGATATATTTTGCTAACTTTTTGCAAGGAGTTCTCCCTGAGATAACAAGTAATCTGTGGAAATGTGTTGTACTCTTTACTGATAATTTTAAGAAGAATAGATCTCTCTCTCTTCATTAAAGAGGTACAGGAGACAAAATAACAGTCCTCAAACCTATGGACAAATATGCTATGAAAGAAAAAGGTCATTAATTGTAGTGTTTTAAGTCAAGAAATTGGCGAATATTACATTGTAGCTTTGTAACTGCTGAGAGTGCAACATGCAGCAAGCACTCAGTTCAAGCCTGTAAATCAGGAGTATCAGGGAAGTATTATTTTTTTTAAACATAATAATTCTCTGTTTTCTGTAATGATTTTATGTTTTGATGTAGATGGTGTATGATAGAAGTTCATTATCACTAAATTTGGTTAAAATAAGAGGGAGATTTCTGCCCTGGATGAGAGAATGGGGAGCTTCTGATGAACCACGTGATCGAATGCTGTTTTCTTCCTTTTGGAGGGATGGGCAGCTATCACAGAAAGCACAGGCTTGGACATCACATGCTAAAGTATCTGGTCTACCAGGAAGAAATGAATTTTTGAGCATTTTAAGTCTTGATGGAAGCTGACGGTAATGACTACCACATGTATTCTCTGGGAATTATTATGATGTTGAGTGAGGAGATACAGCCAAGTACTGGTGAGAGTTACCTGGTGCCCTGGTGCTGCAGTTAGTTCCCCAGGCAGACAAAATATAACCCAGGGAACACCCAAAAAATGATGTTTTGGGTTACTGGCAACTGTTCAGTTTTCTTATACTCATGTAAATAAAATACCAAGCATTTGTTGGGGTTTCTGGGGCACCGAGACGGACACAAATGGCCTGTTTTGGGGTTCTTTCTGGTGTCAGACATAGTGTGTCCCATTCTTCTGTCCTGATGTCCCAGGATAGCCTAACATGTACATTGCCCTGGAGACTCCTTAAGGTGGGATAAGAGGGAGAAACAGATAAATGGTTGCTGATGGGCCACTCAGCTATGACACTAATTGTTTCTTTTTTTGTTTGGTATCTGTAGAAGTCAAAGAGAACCAGCTGGAAGAAAAACCTCCAAAATCCATTCTATCTGCAGCTGATGTATTTGTCTCAGACCTACCAAGTCCTTGTAAAACATTGCATCTTTGTTACTATAAAATGTCTCATTGGGTCCAGCAGAATCTTACATGTGTGAACAGAATTGCCTCCAATAAGGAGAATAGTTGTTGTGTTTACTTATGCCTTAAAATTATCAGCAACAATCGGATTTATTGTAATGATTTAAGACTTTTATTAACTCTTGTGTTAAGTAATAGACAGCCATAAATTCTATAGTAGATATAAGTAGCAGCTAGAAATATTTTGTTAGATTTTAGTTCAACAGATATTTTTTACTACTGGACTGTAAGTGACTTGCTGAAACATTACAAAACTACAAACAGGTAAAATGAGGAGATGAAAATCTTCTAAGGAAGACTCAGTAAGTGTGAAATCTGGAGCCTTGAGGATGGTTGAGCAGTTTTTACCTACTAACCAAAGCTAAGTTACACTGCCCTCCCAGTAAATATTCATATATCTGAAAGCTATTGGGCAGATGGGAGAAAAGCAATCCAGAAATATCCTTCAGCCTTGATAAAACTTTCCAGGCAACCCCATTTGGAGAAGAACCTTCCAAAGAGAAGCAAAAACCTAGGAGTCCCATGTTCCTGCAAGAAAGCAGAGTTTGTAGGTACTGCAATGGGCTCTATTTTAATGTAAATTTACATATAATTTAACAGTGATTTTTTTTTTTTAGTAGCTTTGAGGTGATACAATAAACATCTCCCTGTATTAAGTATATAGGTACATAAAAGTAAGTGAATGTACTAATAGAACATTAACAGCAAGGTTTTGAAAGATGGCACTTGAGACCCAGTCCTTTGATCCTTATTTAAGGAAGTGATTTCTATGGCTGCAGTGGTGTTATTTATTTGAATATCAGTATTTAAAGCACTATGCATATTATTATTATTGTTGCAACATCCTACCAGCATATTAATATTCCTGTCCTTGTCCTTGATAAGTATTTGTGTATATCAGTACACACATATCCCCTTATTCTGCTTTTTTTTTTCTGTTCATGGCCAGGGATGGGCTGATGGGGGAAGATGATAATGCAGGTTGGCTGCTGCCAGACCCAGCAATTGCAGGCTTGATGCTAAACAGGTTACAGCTGGGCTCAGATGCAGAGTTTGCATCACCCAGTTGGAAGCACTCCAACATGTCTCAGCGTCAGAAGGATCTGTTTCTATCGACAGGCTTTGGAGGGGGTTTGTAAAGCTCATCGATCAGTCTTCCTTTTGGTCTTCAACAGCTACGTCCATATACAAACTTTATGTACGTATGTAGAAGCAGTAGCCGTTTGTGGTGGGGATCTCATCATAAAAACAACACTGCAAGTCTGTCAATGGATGGTTGCAGACTGACATTAACAGAGTTTAGAAACAGAAGGAATTGATCAGGGGGCTCGGGGAAACGCGTTGAGTTTGAGAGCCTGAATCTGGGTTATTCATTGAAGCTTGCATGTTCTTGCCAGGGGCCTGATCCCTACCTCTCTACAGTCCTAAAGGAAGCAAAAGTTTGCTTTGCAAGTAGGAGGCCTGGGTGGGAGGATATAATAAATCAAGATGTGTTTTTCTGTGAGTAATTTTGAGTCTTATCTTTTTAAAGTGAAGTTGAGAACAAAATTCCTCTGACATCAGTAGCTTTAGGGCTGGATCTTACAGTGAGAATGATAAGAAGTAAATCTGTTTAATACCATAACTTTCCATGTAAAATTATGGCTAATGTCTGTATAATTAAATTCAAGATATGGGGAAGAGAAAACCATCAATGTGAAATAAATAAATAAATAACTACATTGATCATCCAGTAAGGATCTATAGAAAAGCAGAAAGCTAAATTTTTAAAACAGAATTTTACAGTAAACTCTAAGTGACACCTTCAATATTTAACTTTACTTCAACCAAAGGAGGGTTGAATTGTACTAATCCCGTGTGCTGTCTGGAATGTTCTAAGTACAAGTGAGTTGAAATTCTGTTACTTTTCCAACAATTACAAGGAGTTTAACAACATTAAAAATCTAGCTATGGAAGATGTTACTTACTGCTTTCTTACGGTGGATGATTCTTCAATTTTCGAAAGAATTGCTGAGTATATTTCTAGACTGAATTTATATAGTGAAAGGATATTTATATTCTTAGGACTTATGTATTTTTTGTTCAGTGTAGAGGTAGAGCATCTTTAGAGTGAGATTCAGTGCATGTTAAATAAGAGCATCTATAAGGATATCTGCTATTTTTTTTATGTTCATACATGTATTCTTTTTGGTATAGAAATCACTGCAAGCCTAGTGCTTAAGAGATTGTTAGCAGTGGACTATCATCAACAGTGATCAGAATTAACTGTTAAAGGTTTCTTTCATAGATACATGTACTGAAGGTCATACAATGCAATTTCAGGTTGTTTTAGTCCTCCTGGTGATTCTCTTCAGTACTTCACTGTGCCTGCACTTAGCCAATATGTGAACGTAATTGTGTTCTCTCTGAACCTTTTTCTCCTCATAGCTGATAAATTCTAATTTGGAGTTGACTGAAAATACTTTTGTTTGTTACACAGATATGTTACAGTGAAGAACAAAGAGGAGTAACAATGCTTTTTCTTCATTACTTGAATGTGATATTTTGAAATGGAAATAGTCCAACAAATTAATAACATTAAAGGTGTTAATGAACACCTAAAGTAGACCTAAATGACAATTTTTTTCTTTTTTTTTCTTTTTGATAGAAACTTTTAATAGGTTTTTTTTTTTTTTTTAAAGTTACAAATGTGATTCTGTGTATTTATTTCATTTGTGCATATACAAAATTAGAAGAACCCCTGAACAACCTTCATTTGGGATACAGTTTAGCTTAAATTACTTTTCTGTCTGGCAAAAATGAACAGAAAAAAATATGAGTGCTGCATCTAAAGATTATGCTATTTTATAAAGCAATCCACTAAATACATTTGTCCATCTTCGACTGGGTCTGCAACAGATCCAGTGCTGTCACAGTCCATAGTCTGAAAGCTAACAGCAGTGAGGCACTCCAGCCAAGCTTACAAAACTGAAGCCTGCTTGTAAAGTAACCAAGTGGATGCAATTGTATTTCACGTGGCTGGGTAAGAAACACATTTCCTGAGAAAACATTCCCTTTTTACTTCTGATTACCTATGAAATAAGCAATTGTGAAGAGCAGATTGTTTTTTTCCCAGGGCGAGAAGTCATTGTTAGAGCAGGGGAAGGAAATGTCTCATACCTTCCAACTAGTCTTTCGTTTTGAGAGCACATTTACTATAGAGTGCATCAGGTAGCCAAAACAAGGGAATTTTTAAAGATCTCACTGAGCTTTCCCAAAGGAGAAATCAGACATGATTTAGGTGCAGCTTCAGAACTTGTGGGGAGCTGGGATTGCCTTCTCCTTTCCAAATCATCGTAAACTCCCAAATTTAGTAGGTGATCAGGAAACAGGTTGATAACAGTGTCTTTGTTGGACTTCCTCTGGGGCAGCTAATACCCCTGTGGGCATTGCCAGGGCTCTGCATGCCCTTGGCATCCAGGCCAGCTTTGAAAGAAGAGCAGTATCTTCACTCCTTTGAGTTGCCAAACCTGATAATTTTAAGATACAGGCCTGGAAATAACCACAACAAATAAATTTTCTGTTGGCAGCATTTCTAGATAGCAACTTCCTCCAGAGAGCAACTCGGCCACTGAGGTCAAACAGATGGGCCAAAAATTCTACCAAGTGCTAATTTTTGTGGTTCCATATCAAACAAATGAAAATAATAGAAGTATTTCCCAAATTGCAGTGTTTGAGCTTCTTCAGGATTTCAGATAGTCTGAAGGAAATGAGATAAGCATAGCTGAAGAATCAAACTCAGGGACATAAGTCCATCCCCAAAATCCTACCATGCAGTGTAGGAGAAGCTCTGGGTAACCTATAAATTAAGATCTCTGTGTTTTTTGTTGTTGTCATTGTTTTTATTATTATTATTGAGAGTTGAGATACTGCTAAATAAATAAATCACTGTTAAAAAGAGAAGGTGAGGAGGTTTAAACAGTACTGGTATTAATCAAAATGTCTTGGTAGACAATGATATAGTGCCAAGTGCTTTCCACGGCCTACATCCTGGGTGGGTGGGAGGGTGTTTAGTGCAGTCAATACACATAAAAGCACCTCAGGATCACTCCCCTGGTTGTGTTGGAAGGCAGCCCACCTCAAAGGATCAGGGAGATGTACAACCTGCTCTTAGTGGCCTCACCCTGGTCACCTTTGTGGCTGGCAGAGCACTGCTGGATGCTGCACAGACCCACAGGAAGAGCTACTCTGGTGTTTTCAGCAGAAGTTTGCCTGAGATAAAAACACAGATAGTGGCCTTTTCTTCTTTGAAGTCCCCAGACACATGGCTAATTAGAATCAGGAAGCTTCATGGAGCCAAATCCTTTAAATACTGATCTTAAAATTTATTTCTCAACATCTCTTGATGTGGGTCTCTCTGCTGCATTACAGTACCATCAAAATAGCTATGTGAAAATCATTAGAAATGTGATTTACAGAATGGATCGTTTCTGTATTTGCCAGCAGGCAGGCTCTGACAGGCCTTGCTTGTATTTTTCATACAGTGTGGCTCACCCAAATGGCTTTCCACCAGAGTACTCCATTGTTGCGACATTTGAGGTTGTGAATGGCCGTCCACAAATTTATGGCTAGTTAGTGATTCTTGATGGCAAAGACCATATCATCATTTGTGTCCTGACAGACAGGCAATTTCTGTGTCTCTTCTATGCCACTCCAGATAAAACTCTCATGCTCATGGCCATCATCATTGGAACAAAGCTTTTGATGGTTCTTGGCACAAGACAGCACTGAGCGTGAGAGAAACTAATGCAAAGTTATTGCTTGCATGCCAGGAGGTGAGTTTTATCTCAATGCATAAGGAGATCAGTGCTTACAGAAATTAATACATTTTGCAACTGAAACCATCGGTTGATGAGTCTTCGGGTTGGGTAAGCACCTCAGCCAGGCGGCTTCCTCCCCGTGTCCCATGCTGGGTGACGCTGACTGGCTTGACCAGCAAGCCTCACTGGTGACACTCACAAGTGGACTACTTACTAAAGTAAGCTTTTTTACAATCGTAGATATTCCCATCATCTCTGATGTTAACTGTTCCTCATGTAATGTCTTAAAGCATACACTCTTTTTTTGTTACATTCAGTACTCTGTTTTTCATTTGTGTGTCAAAAAACTCTTTATGTTTATGCTTTTCTCCTTTACTCTCCAGGTAGATTATTTTCTTTTCCTTATTTATTGACCTTTCAGATATCAGATTAAAAAAACAACAACAAAAAAAAAAACTTTTTATTTTAGAGGCAAAATAATAGAGCTTTTTATTTGTAGGAAACTTGTTTTTCCTCTTTCTTGTTATGTAACTATATCTTGTAAGAGCTTTTTATTTTTTTATTTTTTTCCCCTAATGACACCTAACTATTATTTAATCAACATCTCCCTCTAGTGGTAATCACAGGGTTCAAAAAGGAAAGAGGATTTCCTGCTTGAGTGCTTCACCCTGACAGGTTACAGAATTCTGTGCAGTGCTGACAGACTTCCTGTATCTAAATGCAGTACTGTGGCTACTAACCAAAACCAGCACTTCTGAAGTATTTTACTGTGCTAATTTTAATGTTTTTCTTCCTAGAATGGAAGAAATTAAGAGGGAGAGACACTAGTTAGATGAAAATTAGGCGGTGGATTTTTAAAAGTGTCATCCCTGACAAAGCTGCAGACAGTGAGTGTTTGACTGCAATTTTCTTTTACAATTGAGATTTTTATTTACTGCTGAAAAAATGAGATTAGCAGAGATGTAATTGCCTCATATTCGGTATTTGATTAGAAGACTTTGCAACGTCTCCACAGGAGCTGAAATATTGCATGCACAGGATCAGAACAGGCTTAGCAATCTGTTTTGTGCTTGATTCCTGTATTTGTTTATTAATTGGTGCCATCCTGTTCCTAGTTAAAAGGCATTCTTTTATGTGTCTCCAGATACTCTTAAAGCAACTTGAAATACACTGTAACGCAGAAAAAGCCTGCTTGGAAGGATGCTGTGTGCTTCCCTGCACAGCACATCTGCGCTCTCTTCCCAGCACTATGACTGCTTTCACCGATGATTACTTAATATTAGCTTTCCAGGTCCTCTTAATTTTCTGCACTGTCTGAGAGCATCCAGCTTCCTTATCGACTGCACAGCTGAAATGAGATTACATACAGAAAGAGCAAGCTCCAGGCTCCACTCACACAGCATATGAGGTGAGGGCGTTTGGAAACTAAGATGTTTTTTTCTCAATATTTTGAGAGGAGGCTGGTGTTCAAAGTGCATGCTGCCTTTGGGCAGGGTTCAGAAGGGGATTGCCTGGAGGGAATGGAGCAGACCTTCTGGGCCTGTGGGCTAGCCTGGTGGTATGTGGGTCACCTCCCGAGGGCTGTGTGGGTGCCCAGCCAGTGGTAACGGAGGAGGTCCTGCTTGATGTAGAAGTTATCAGAGCCCCGGGATGTTTGTGTGACTGCACTCCCTGTGTTTGCCAAAAGGCAGCTCTGCTGTACGACTTTCCAGCCTTTCTAACGCCCTCTGGGAGAAAGAGGCTTTGCAATTCCACGCACAGAGAAATCCAAATCAAACCCAGGACCCAGTCCAGTTCCCGAGAGCTCGTTGCCGAACCCCAGCTGTCTGCCTGTGCTTGGCACAGCTGGGGGCTGCTCTTCTCTCCTCCCCGCCTCCTCCCTGCCTGCCCACCCTTTGTCCTGGAAACCTTCTTCCCAGATGCTGAGGAGTGAAGACCTGCCAGTTCTTCTCTGCTTCTCCTTTTCCTGCCTTCAGAGTTGCAGAAACTCGTTTGCCAGCAAAGCTCTGCCTTTGGATTTCCCTTTTATGATTCAGAAAGTAAATAATGTGTCTGTGGCCAGGCTGAAGGAAGCGCTGGGCTCAGTGTTGCTGGAAACCCAGCATGTGAGTGTGTTGGTGGGAGACTGGGTGGACGTGGAGCACCAGGCCACCAGGTAGCCTGGAAAACATGACTTGCTGTCCTTGAGAAGCTTTTTGTGTCTGCGTGGAAGTGCTGCTGATTCCCCTCCAAATCGTTTTTCTTGTAATGCAGCTACCAAGGGCAGAAAGGACAGTCTGACAGAATTAAAAATATTATAGCCATATGCTTTGATTCTGATATTAAAACAAGATATTGTCACTCACATGGTCTGAGTGACTAGCTCTCTGCTACCAAGCCAGATGTGAGGTGAGTATGGTGGGCAGACAGCTATAACACCAGGGCTTAGGCTCCTCTGTCCATCTGTGTTGGGCTCCAGCGCAGGTTTGCTGCTCCCTTTAAAAGTAAAAATCTGTCAGTCAGCACAATTTTTGGATTGCCTGTACACTGTTGTTCCACATTAAACTATAAACAGTTCCCCACACCTCTGCCCTCCGGCTGTGGAAAAGCACCAGGGTTCTAGAGACTTGGCCCTCTTTAGGCCTTGCTTGGCTCCTCTTGGTGGGGAGGAAGCAAACACCACAGCCTGTTGAGGATTGCTCTTGTGGGGTTTGAGATTTTAACTATTCATTAAAAAATATATATGCTTCGATTCTCTGAGGGGAAAAAAATAAATCCCAAGCTGAATCTTCCTGGTGTCACTATGTGTGAGCTGTCATCCTAGCAGCCAAATCAAAAAGCACAGGGAGGAAGCTGAGAGGTTTTAATCATTGCTGTCATGGTAGGCTCTGGCTCATTGTGTGACCTTGTCTGTGCTGTTACATTTTGCACACTCATGATGTGGAGGTTTCTCATGCTTCGCTGTCATGCTTGCCGGATTCTCTAGTTTCAGTCCTTACTATTAGCTTGGATATTTGCTGGAGCTGCTGCAGGGGTTAGTAACAGAGCAAGTGCCATGGTTCCTGTTTGCACAGCACCTCATGTCTGCATTGAGCAAAGGAGTAAACCAGGAAGATGTTCTATGTGTAACTAGAAGGTGAATGGAAAACACTGCATTCTGGGGCAGTCACTGAAAAATATTCAGCAATAGTAAAATTCACTTAGTGTGAAACGATGCAATTGTTTGCGGAGTTCTGGGTGACCCAGGAGGCTGTGGAAATGTCAGAGGCCTGGCACAATTGTACAATTTTAATAGATTTTTGTTTTCAAGTGCTATCTGCCTAACTTTTGTTTTGATTTCCTTAATGAGAACAACATTTTTTTCTTTAGGGAAAAGTAGTTGTTGAAGGTGAGAAAGGTCTGAGAAGGTTGCATAATGGATGGAGTTTTTGCTTTCTGTGCTGTGTATTTTAAGGACCTGACAAGTGGGAAAACCAAGCATGCTAAATATTCTTTTGGTATATTTTTATGTTAACTTTTAGAGAAAAAATGTGTACCTCGAGAAGGCACTATGTCATTATTTCACCTAAATCTTTATGAATATATTTTATCTGTAAATGGTAAATATATAAGCTTGAGAGAGGTGCATAAACCTCTTTTATCAATAATATAAAGCTATATCCTTAGACACATCCCTTGCACAGCTTCTTTAAAACACACATTTTAAAATACACCTTAGCATAAGGAACTCAGTCTGCATGATTTCCTTATGGCTTGAAGTTACGTAATTGGATGGAAAATGATACGAAATCAGCAAAATAAAAAATGGCAATTTGGCTGACAGGCAGATTAATGCTCCAGCATTTTCCGTGTTATGAATACGTTTCTCTTTCAAAGGGGTTGAGTTCTTTGACTGTCGTAAATTCTCCCAGCAATAGCTTTGTGTGTCTCCTGTAGTTTAAGTGCATTATTAGAGTCCAGAGTTGAAATACATGTAACATAATGTCATCGTCTTCAGTTACAATAGAGCCATAAAATTGTTATCAATGAAAGCAGCTGTTAATATAAATGACTTTCTTCCCCTTTAGGGAGTATCTGGAATACTTGGAAACAGAGGATAATGACAACCTGGAGCGAAAGGAGAGAAGGTTGATCGTACAACTTGTCTCCTACATCAGGATTTTGTGTCACTCTTGTCATCTTTCCATGTCCCATTGGCCAATTCCAACAAAACGTGAAAAGAGCTACACATCTCAGAGTTAACAAGCTCTTACAAGCTCTGTGAAAAGTGATGGCTAAATACAGAAGAGGGCTGTAGTTTGCACTCCATGTTTTTGGAAAGATCAGGAGAATTCACCCTCTGTTCTGCTGGTCAGGCAGCAGATGCCCAGTATGCCACATAGGGGTCTGGGCCAGCTGCTTGTGCTGCTTTTTCCTGTGTGCCAAATCATGAAAATGTTGGTAGAAAGCAGGGAAGGAAAATAAGGGCCAGATAGTTCTTTAAAGTGGGGATGTGTGATGATCAGAGGTTACAACATAATCAACAATCCTTAATTTTGCAGCTCATTTGTAATTGAACTGTTAGAAAGTAAAATGCAAGTCTCCTTGCCAATGCAAGGGGCACTAGTAGTGATTTCAAAACTGAGAAATGAATTTCAGCGTTCTAATATTATGGTAGGAAAAGCCCCAGTGTGCACGTGGTGGTGCCAATGAATCAGGACAGCTCTCTTCTTGTTGAGTTAATACTGAACTGGTGTTACAGGATTTTACAGAATGATACCTTGGTGCCCCTTTTCTGATGAAATTCGGAAACTTCTCTGGGGTTACTTGCATTCTTTGTTGTTTTTGTTGTTTTTAATTATCTGCTTTTCTGTCTCAATTGAGGCTTGAATCAGCTTATTCTGACCAAAATTTTCTCTTTCTTTAGATATAGAAGCATTTTTCATTCCTTCCCCAGAGCTGCTGTACTGTATTGCTGGTTATTCCAACCATGGCTGCATTTTGTGCATGTATGTGAATCTGCAGATGCCAGACAAGTAACATGGGAAGCAGTGTAGGAAGGTAAAGACATGTGAGTTGCATTGAGGTCTTTAAAGCAGTGTGCTACACTACTGGTGTAGATTTCTAGGGAAGGTTAACACATCTGTGTCTAATATTGATAGTTGTTATTCAATCTGTAAGGGAGATCAAGGGTATTTGAGTTTATGGGAGTTTGGGGATTCCAAGCTATAAAGGTACTAAAATTTTATACTAAAATGTGCAATGTTCACTACAAAGCAATAAGATATACTAAAAGTTGATGACATCCTTCCGGCAGTACTATAAATATTTTAATATGTATCATAGGTATCATTAAATCCATACACAAAGAATAACTCTCAAGCAGAGCAAATAATATTCAGGTTCATTCAGTCATATCTTCCTTTTTCAAGGAAGTGTACTCAGAATTAAGATTTTCTTTTTTTTTTTAACATTTTTTTTTCTGGGATTTTTTGACTCCTGCAGCTCAGTCAAAGCTTCTGCAAAGTCATTGCATCTCCTCTGTTGTGAGGCCAGATCACTTTGCACTGTGCATATAAGAAGCATCAGAACTGGGCTGCATGAGCAGAGAAGTCACAGATCAGAGTCTGTCTGCACTGGTAGGTTCATGCTGCCCACAAGTTTGGGGTTTACCCATGCAGACAGCATACATATATGTGCATGCATTCCTCATTTCTTTGTGCATATGTATATACACATATACACATCACATATGTGATGTGTGTTTCCATCAGGAAAATCCTAGACAGAAATAGGACAGCTCAAAATCCAGTATACTCTCAACTAATCCAGTTCTAGTTGCTAATATATGGCCCCTGTGCCTAACAGTGGAAGCAAGCTTTCACAATTACAGCACCGAGGGAATGCAGAGTGTGGATGTAGCTATGGAGCAGCGCAGAGCTATCTGAAGTTCATTCATGTTAATTCTGAAATTAGAAGTGATAGGTGAGCTGGCTGCATGCAAAGTGATTGATGGGTTTGTAGACAAAAGCATCTGTTGGGCTGGAGGCAGCACTGTATGGCTCAGATTTCTGGTTGTGAACCAGAGTTAAATCTGTGCAGGCCAACACTGTGCCAGGTGGATTTACCAGCTTGGATATGTCCTCGTTCAAGAGTTTGTGACCCAAAATACATTGTGTGGTTCTTCATTGCAATGGGCCGTGATACTCTTGGTGGGGTAGGAGTTAAAGACCAGGGCCTGAGGTTGCATCTTCTCCAAGGGACATTGTTGCTAGCAGTATCAACATGCAGTACACCACTGGTGCTTCTGGTGTGGTCTGACATGCTCTGTATCTACTTGCAATTTTATTTACTGTAGTTGATAGAAGTGTGATGTGTGATGAAGTTAACTCTGTTTATATCTGTAGGGCATCCACCTTTTTAATGCTTTGTGTAAGCCTGACACAAAGTTGGCTTCTCTGGGAGGCAGTGGGACTGGGAAGGGCAGAGAGGAGGGCAGGGAGTGGGTGCTCACCTCCGGGATGGATGCTTCAGGATGTGTTTGCTACAGCTCGTGAGTGAGGAATAGATCTGAGGGAGGGAAAGTGAGGCAAAGGGTGGTGGGTTTAGGGTTGTGCTGGAAGGTCCAGAGGAAAAGACATTGATTCACGAGGGAGGGAAACCAAGTGGATGGAGGCATGCCTTCTGGCTTGGTTTTTTCCTTAGTAGCCATCATTGTTATAGACCTCAAATTAGGGGATGGATTTGAAATCAGGGATCTGGCTATCACAGCTGCAGACATTAGACCATCCTATGGATTATTTGGGACTTTCTCATTTCATAATCTTGTGGTCATGCGAAGAAGAAAAACTGTTGCAAGAGCATTGCTGCTCCCTTCCTCCTTTCTAGAGGGCAACAGATCTGCATCGTTTTCTGTGTTTGAGGCTGGAGCTGTGCCACTGGAAAGAAGGTTGCTTGCATGCCACAAGCAGAAAGACAGGAGAAAGGCTTCAGTAGCCTGCTGGCAGGATGAAAATACCAAGTATGGCTGAAAATTACTCACAAAGTAGAAGTCAGTATGTGCTGACTCACAGAGCTCTGAGTTACTAGGAAGGAGTGTAGCTCTCTAGGATGTGCAAACCTATTTCCACATCCATGGATGTGCACATCCATGCTAAGGATGTGCAAATGCTAAAGAAGCCCAGAAACAGCTTTCAGTGACTAAGCCTAGATTACCCAGTCTTTGGGATTTTTCTCTGAGTCAACTTTTCCATATTTGATTATGAGTTAAACTCTTCTCTTAAAATTTATTCTGATAGCTTGCGAAAGAGCCAAAGCATTTTCCATCACTAATGTATGTTGGAAAGCAGTTCAGAACATGTCCATCATTTCAGTTTGGAGTCTACAAACACAATGGCAGAAGAAAAGCAGTCCTTCCCTATGGAGCTCTGATTCACACGGATAGAAAATCTAGACATAACTGCATCTTTACTTCCACCCAGCTTTTCAGGATCATAAATAAGTTATGCATCCTTCTCATTAGTAAACAAGCCCTGGTTACTTTTACCCTACAAGCTGAAAATTCCCACTGGACATTGCAGTGGGGGGCCCTTACTTGTTGCTCATGGCAGAGGGCTGCTGGTCTGCAAATACTCTGGATAGAATCAGCTTCTTGGGCAGCTCGAGGAAGAAGTAATTTTCACTTGTCATCTGTTTGTTGCTCATCTTTCTTGAGCAGATGGTCACACTTCTTTACTTTTTTTTTTTTCAAACGTGACAAAAGTAACAGATTCTTGAGATGTTTTGCTCTGTGATCTGTTCTGAATTGTCTCTTCTGGAATGAAGTCTGTCTCATTTTCACAGAAGTCATGAATTGGTGTATGCTTTTTCTTTTAGTCTAGACATGAATTTTCAGTGAATCTTAGCTTCCTTATCCAAAAATCTGTGCAAGACTACTTTAGTTTTTTTGACCTGAAATCATTCTAACTGGTAGGCGGTGTAACATATAACAAATGAAATAGGGATTAAATGTGCATGATATGATTACGAATGTTGCAATTTTTATATATGTGCTTGATACAGAGTAATTAGCTGTCTGGCTGGGATTTTTGTAGACCAGGCTAAAATCATTCTCTGGATGGGGAGATGGCCACTGGCTTCAGACAGAGCTCTTGGGGCAGTTCTTAGAGCTGAATGTGCTCTATGAGAAATAGGGAGAAGAGTGGACAAAACCAGATGCTACCTCTTCTTTGCACACTGGCTGGCACTGTGAGATGTACCACAAAGTCCACATGAAACAAATACGCTGGGGGAGTCACAGGAAACATTGCTTAAGCAAAACTTGCCCGTTTTCTTCCTTTGGTAGCTGATGGTCACAGGAGTGAGACAGATTCACAAATACGAAATGTGAACAGGGAGCAAGTGGCCCTAAAGGAACTGCAGCAATTCCTGGAAGCCCAGGCCTGGCTGGTCTCCCTGGGGCTGTTGGAGTTTGAATTGTCACTAATTACTGCAACAGAAGTCAGTCAGTTTTGTAATCAACACAAATAGCTGTGAGACTTGGGATTTAGCTTAACACGGATAGCCATCAAGTAGCTAAGAAATACAATGATCATCACTTTCTTTTCCTGCTTTCTACAATGTTATGCAGAGGTACCGGGAAGTCACCAAAATAAGGTACCGAGAGATGTAGTTAGTCATGAGGCTTTCCTTTAAACTGATGATTAGTAATTTATTTGATTTTTATTATGATATAGTCAGCTCAGGGCAATTAGGGTTAAAGCGGAGAGGAAATATATTTCAGAGGTAAACAGATATGGAAAACAAATCAGCAGCTAGCTGGAAACAACTCCAAATTCTAAGTGTAAATATGTGTGAATGTGGCAAGAAACAAACAAACAAACAAAACCAACAACCATAAAATACCCAAGATAGTAGCAAAGACATTTTTCTTTATTTCACCCCTTTAGAGAAAAAATCTTTCAGTGCTGCTGTGATTATTTTGCACTGTTTATGAGCAAGCCATACCAAAGTGCTCTGGCATATATTCTTCTGCAAACACGGTGCTCCCTGACATGCAGAAAAGGTGGGTGTGCTCACTGCCACGTCTTTTGATGGTGCCTGGTGATGAGCAGGTCAGCAGAGGCAATGGTCTGAGGTCCTACTGAGGTACTTCACCCCCTTTACGGTGTTAAGTGCTTCTGTGGAGCAGAAGGGGTACACATACACCAAGTCTGTGTTTTCCTGGCTCTTCTGCGGGCCGGCTGAGAGGAAACCTGACTTCAATTGCTGGACAGAGATGTGTGGGCATCATGTAGAACCTGGCTGTAAATCACTGGAAAACTTTATTATTTACCAAGAAGTGAAACAGAAGTTCAGAGAGGCCCAGTTCTCTGCGCATTCACAATGTCCATGTTCTTTTTTTTTTTTTTCCTCCAGAAAATCTGGTAATTGCATGAGTAACAAGCAAGAGACACCTATGCCTTCCTGTTAGCGCACACACGTGCAGACAGCCAGCTTCTGATATTTTTGGCAGTGCATGAAGGCAAGACTTGAGAATAAGGTGAAAAGAGTCAAAATACTGTAGAGATAATTATTGGATTGGTGACTTAGATACACTTGCAACACCTTCATTTAGTGTGTGAATCTTCTGCCTGAGTCTGAATGATACCTCTTGGTTTTGAGTAATATAATTGCGAATACTTAACAGCCTGTTTAATTCTATTTGTAGTCCACTAACGCCCACTCTCAGCACTTGCCCTTTGAAAATGACCCATTGAAATCTGTCTGTAGCCTAACAAACGCGGACCAGACCTAAAGAATTCTTCATCTCTGGCACACAGCACTAATTAAGAATAAATCTGAAACACAATACATTTTGTGATCTGTTATTCTCAGATGTGTAATAGGAAGAAAGGTATCAAATACATCAGGATATATTGAATAATAGAAATAAATATGTAAATATAGCACAGGTTAAAGTGTTATGACTTTAATAAATTAAAGTTGTCCATTAAGAGCTAGTTTCCTTGTTTTGTAAACTGTTAAGAAAGTATTGTTTTCAAGAATCCTACTGAATAAATGCCATCAGGATAGTTATTATTAGAAAAAGGATGAAGAAACGTTATCATTCAAAGTGGAAATGACCAGAATAATTAAGATTTTAATTATATCGGAAATAAATAATTGGGCATTTGTGGAGATTTCTAAATGTTTTATATGCAAGAATTTTTCTTCCAGCTTTAAGGGAGAATTTAGCCTTACAGGTACACATGGTAAAAGAGATGAAATGATAGTTTGTTACGTGTTTGTAAAGAAATACAACTTGCAAAATATTGTTTTATCTCTTTGCATGTTCATGATTTTTATTAACTTTTCACACTCATTGTTTTCCTATATTATTCTGGCACCAACATAGCTCCCCCACCTTCATCATCAGGATCGATAATTTGTAGATTGCTTGAGTCTGAATGAAGATGCTAATAAACTGTAAAATATCGACTCTGCATACTGAAAGCTGGTATGTAAACCAGAGGGGAAGTAATTAGTTTGTGAAATTAGATGCAATATCAGCATTTATATTTATTTATATATAATATAATTTATTTTAATAATAATTTTAATAATTTATTTTAAAGGGATAAAAAGGTGTTAAAGGACTGGAAGGAACTGTAAGTAAAGGAATATTTTTGATCCACTTGTTCCTTTCTCCCTCCTTCTGTTGCACTCATCTTCTGTCTGAACTCCTTGCAAAAAACAATTGAATAAAGCCAGGAAATAACTATTCCAATGGTGTTACAGCAAGGCGTAATTTACAAAGTGCTACTAAAAGTGAGCTATTTGTTTAGGAAAGGAGGCAAAGGACTGCAAGGGCTTGAAGATGCTATTGGTGAAACAGAAAAGGGAGGGCTGGATGCCAAGGTCAGACGGGGGAGAAAGGCGCTGCTGGAGCTGGCAGTCTGATACCAAATATTTAGGGTAAGGAGAAGATACACAGAACTGAGCTGACACAGAAGGAAATCATTGTAATGAACACAGCAAAAGGATCAGAATGGGAACAAAATGGGCAAATAGTTATTCCTCAGGTCAGTGCAAATGCATTAGGGAAGATTTCTGGCTCACCGAATCTGAATTTAACTTTACAAGGAAATTAATCCAAACTGATAGGAGTGCAGACATTTTCTTCTATTTTATCCCTTAGTTTTGGAAGAGCCATGTTTAAAAATAATTGTGCTTGAATATTTGGTCTACAAATACCATTTTTGCCTTAGCTGGATGCTAGAAGAGGGCAGTACAGCCAAACATTGTTAACCAGATAATCACAGGAAATTTGGGAGGCGTTTTGGTGGGATTTGCTATTAATGGAAGTGTTCTTTCCACTGCTTCTACTTTATTTTCCTAACGTTTCTAATGCTCTTTAACTACAGGGACTACCTTTTCCAGCAACTCATGTGACAGGACTGTGTAAAAGAATATTCTTAGAACAAATCTTACCTTTTGCAGACAGTCTGAGGAAGAAATGTGCCAGCATATATCCCCTCTGTGGAAACGTACCCCCTGGTTCTCCAGGATGTCAGGGTATTCCTGGATACCTTTGGCAAGAGGTAAGTGTAGTGGGAGAGAAAAATAGGCCCACTTCGCAAATCCAAGTGTAGTTGAGCACTGAATGACATGAAACGTGACATACAAGGAACAGAAAAGACTTTCTTTAGTGTAGTATTATACTTGATTTTGTTCTTGCTGAACCAAAGCCAAAGTGAGTTTTCCACTGACTTCAGTATGAAACAGGGGAATTTGCTTTCCTGCAGGGAAAACAAATAGAGAATAGCTATGGAAGAAATTAGAAGGCTGCAAAACAAAATAAAATGCCCAAACCAAGAACTTGAGATTTTTACTGTTAATTTTAGCTTAGAGAAACATGCAATGAAGTTACAGTAAAAGATTTGATAAATCCACTTTAATGCTATTACAAACTGAGCAATAATTTAATAAACATTTTTTTTTCTAAAAACTACCCCCAAATGATATGAAACAGTTTTAAAACTTTAATTGTATCATTATTTTCAACAACTCTGAAAGCAAACTGTGACTCATAACCACAGCATTCATCTCCCACTGCTCTAAAAGGGCAGGGTCTTGAGGGACCATAATTTGCCTTTCCCTTACTTGAGGGACCTGTGAGGGATCATAATTTCATTAGGTATAGTTGATTGGTATTTTCTGGTACCTACAGCAACGAATACCAGAGAAGAGTAAGTTCCAAAGCAATTCTTTTACTGGAGTTGTTATGTTCGTTGCTGTGCTGCTGCCAAAAACCTTACTGCATTATCTAAAAGAAGGGGGAGATTTTAAAAAGTCAGCAGCAAAAATGTCTGGACTATTTCTTCTTGTTTTCACAGTTTTTTGTACATCTTTGTTATTCTGCTGATGACCACTACCTACTGTGCCATGAACCTTAGACGAAAAAGATTTATTTTACGAATCAGAAGTTAAATACCATGGCTGCAATGAGGTATTCTTAGTGATGCTTTCCAAGAATAAACAAAATACTCTTCTGAGAGTAGAATGAAATTGTAAGGGATTGCATGGCAGATTTGGAAAAAAGGTAAAAATAAGTTTGTTTCACTTTGCAAATTTTGGGTTGCCACCTCATAGACATACACCACCTCATATAGAGACATAACATGTTAATGACCTAACTGTATAGAAAATGGTTTTTTAAGGCTTGAAGTGCTCATCTACCTTTAACACTTCTTCCCTCATGGCACTGATTCCCACTAACACATTTTGGTATGTGCAGACCACAATGCCAAACTGAAAGCAAACAATGTTATCTCAGTTTTCTTGCCACACAGTTAAACATCTGGGATTTTGTTGTTGTTCGTTCGGTTTTATTGGCTTTGCCCTTGTGAACAAATGTTAAATGGCTTTATTCTGTTATTTCCTTGCTCTAAACATTCTTTGTCTTCCTAATCCCTTAATTTCTCCTTAGCTGTTTTTAGTGTTGTCTCTCTACCTTTTGCGGCTGTGCATTTTCCGCTTCATTCCTCTGCAGGGAGAAGTCTCTCCCTATATCTCCAACCTCCTCCTAACTTCCCTTTTTGACTTGGAGTTACAAGTACAACAGGGAATCCTTTAACAGCTTCCCTACTGGCTTCACGTCATCGCTGTTCAGAAATAAAACTATTAAATAATGTGCTCACACGCAGTTGTTGGAGGGGATGCAGACCATTGCTGCCTGTGGGACTTGTCCTCATCCACAACACAATAGACCATGGTCAGCCAACTCTCAACTGTTACAGTTTAAGCACTGCTCCTAGTAAAGCAGGCATCTGTTGGTGCTCTGGCTTCAATACACATATTGAACCATGCTAGGAAGTTTCCTTATAAAGTTTTACAGGTATCTGAGGTGGGGAATGTAGACCAGAAGGATTTTATGGTGGTTTTGGTTATCCTGGAAAACAGGGACGAAAGGGTAGAATATCTTCAAAGTTTTTTTAACATTGTCTTTTGCTCAATTAATTCCAAGTTGAAAGTTTATGAGCAATGGACTGTCTTCCCCTTGAGTGTAAATTGTTGTACTCATTAACTTTTAGATGAGCATGGTGAAAATTGAGATAAAGGCATCAGAGGTTTTGGACTAGTTGGTTTCGTAGACAACCAAGGCCCAAGAGTTTTGTTCTTGAAATTTGATGATTAAGTGGCTAACAACAATAAATTTTTTTTTGCTTTGCAAAATATTTTCTAAGATGACATGAAAATAACATCAGAATACGTACACGTACATGCAAAGAACAAAACACATTTACATTTAAAGGTAATAATAACAAGTGGGTTCATAAAAAAAAAAAGGATTTTTCTTTCTCTTTTTTCTTCCAGCAAAGCCAGGTTCCTTTATTTTTCCCCCCCAATTAAACCATAACACAGAACTGCCATTAAGTATAAATATGAAGAGACCACGGTAAGCATACATACTTTTGGTATTCTTTGTTCTCAGCTTCCCAGATGATCCTTAGTATTTCTTTGCCTGGGATACTGGGGTGGAATCAACAGCAATATTGACCATTCAGGTGACCATTTGCACTATTTACTTCATGATGTCCTAGGACAGAGATTTTCTTTCTTGCTTGTAATACTTATTTTCACGGGTGAAAGCAGCAAGTGCTGCTTTCCATGCAAACATGGCCCAGATAAACTCCAGGAGGTTGCTCTGCAACAGGCTTATTCTAACTTTTACAGCAATTTCATCTCACAAGGCTACTTGCATTTGTTTGCCGGATCATTTATTTTCTACAAGAATATATTTTCTCTCTGATGAATTCCAGTAACAACAAAATAAAAAGCTTATGCACTGGATTGGAGCATTTAGATGAGTAATGGGACATATATATATGAACAGTTAATTCCACTGCTTATGTAGTGCAGTTTTTGTACCCTTGCATCCTTGAATAAAACAGTTTACTGTTTTCAGCCCCAATCGGTTTTTGGTTCTCCACAGCAGCTGCAAGCCCCCAGCTCCGCCTGCAAATCCTGGGAATGGTCACAAAGCTATTCACAGGACCCTGGCCTCAGAAGTCCCTCCTGGTGATGTGTACCTAGGAGAGGAACAACCTATGTATTGAAGCAGAAAGGAGGCATCTTGGGGATGTTTTATAGCCTGTAATGTGGGACTGGAAAGCAGAAGATCTGTTAACATTCCTGGTTATCATTTACCAGATATGATACAGCAAATTACAGCATTAGGCAAGTTGTTACCAGATCCTGGTCTCCATTTTCTTATCTATAAGATGAAGTTTATGAACTACATTCCTACAAATTTTTAAAGGAGAAAGAATATAAAAATGTGTAATGATTGTTTTCCCTCAACGCTTCTATAATCTTTTCTCTCTCAGTTACATCTGTAAGGAAAGTACACATATTCAGGAGTATATGTACTTATTCACTGTAATGTTCATGCTTCTCTAGAAGGACCATTCTAACCCTGTCTCCACTTTGTATTCATTGGCTAGAGTTCATTCATATTGGAATTTTCTTCCTTCCTTCCTTCCTTCCTTCCTTCTCTCTTTCTTTCCCTCCCTCCCTCTCCCCTCCCTTCCTTTTTTGCTCTCTCTCTCCCTTTTCCGTTTCCTTTTCCGTTTCCTTTTCCGTTTCCTTTTCCGTTTCCTTTTCCGTTTCCTTTTCCGTTTCCTTTTCCGTTTCCTTTTCCGTTTCCTTTTCCTTTTCCGTTTCCTTTTCCTTTTCCTTTTCCTTTTCCTTTTCCTTTTCCTTTTCCTTTTCCTTTTCCTTTTCCTTTTCCTTACTGTTTACCACTGTTAAAATATCAAAGCTGTTCTTCCCATTGGTCTTTGAAAACATGAGCAGCCTAATTGCCACAATCCTGGTGTGGAACAAGGCAAACGCAAAAGAAAACGTCATTGCTTCATTGCAAGGTGCACCAAACTTCCTCCTCCCTCCACAACATCTCCTGCTAGGTAAAAGCCGAACAAGACACACTTTCTGCTTGTTAATGTAATACAGATTGATCTGAAGAAACAGGGCCATTGGGGTCACAGGCCTCAGGAAGGGTTAAGATCATATAGCTGAGGCTACTTCATAAAATAGAATCATCGAATATGCTGAGTTGGAAGGGATCCACAAGGATCATTGAGTCCAACTCCTGACTCCATGGAACCACGCAAAAATCAGACTGTGTGTCTGAGAGTGTTGTTCAAACACTTCTTGAACTCCAGCAGGCCCTGGGGAGCCTGTCCCAGTGCCCAACCACTCTCTGGGTGCAGAACCTTTCCCTAACACCCAGCCTGACCCTCCCCTGTCCCAGCTCCATGCTGTTCCCTCAGGTCCTGTCACTGTCCCCAGAGAGCAGAGCTCAGCGCCTGCCCCTCTGCTCCCCTCGTGAGGGAGCTGCAGGCCGCCATGAGGCCTCCCCTCAGCCTGCTCTGCTCTGGGCTGAACAAACCAAGGGACCTCAGCTGCTACTCATACATCTTGCTCTCTAGACCCCTCACCATCTTCACAGCCCTCCTTTGGACACTCTCTAATAGTTTTATGTCCTTCTTATGTTGTGGTGCCTCAAACTGCACACAGTACAATGTGATGTACCCCAAGACATGTCTGGCCCTTTGGGCTGCCCGGGCACACTGCTGGCTCACATTCAACTTGCTGTCAGTCAGAACCCCCAGATTCCTTTCCATGGGGCTGGTCTCCAGCCTCCATTCACTACTTTGTCTGCTGTGAAAATAATTGCTGAGATAATTAATTCTCTACATCTCTCTCCCCACCTTGGGTTAAGGTTTTCCCGGATGAAGCATAAGCTTAAAGCTACTGGACAAAGGGAAATTGGGGCTTTAATCCCTTTTAGCTGCCAGCAGATAACCCTCTGTTCTGGTCTTATTAACATCCTCAGAAAGAAAGTCAAGGGAGAGAGGAAGCTGAGTATAACAACCATGCCCAACCTTCCCCCTGAGGTCTGTAAGGCAAATCAGAGACACATTTCTGCAAGTGATGTGTGACTGAGTTATGAGGACAGGAGCAAATGGGCAATGGGCTGGTTCAGGGAGGTACAGCAGAGGGGACAGGCTGGTGGTGAGCGCAGGTGTTTTAAAGCTGCTTTAATGAGGCAGGTCAGGAGATATATATATATATATAACTATATATATATATATTACAAGTTACGTGTTTTCTGTTCTGTGGTTTTTTTATTTCTGGGTCAAGCAGAAGTCAGAGAAGCAACTAATAAGAGCTTACCTGAACCACTGTGTGTGCTACCACTGCTTAAGAACGATTTTTTTTTTTAAATTATTATTATTTTTTTTTTTCCCAGGAATAGTGTATTTCATGGTTTTAACCTCACCTCAGCAATACTGCAGAAACATTTCCTTTCACTTTGGAGGCAAAAGTTACAAATGAGTTAAACTGACTGATGTGATTGTTGGCTGAAGAAAATAAGAAGAAAATTACTTGTTAACATGGATGTATAATGCACTTCAAGGTGTGCAGTGTAACTATTGTTTTCTGCGAAGGTATCACAACCTGTTCAACTAACCAATGATGAACACCCAGTGAAAATGAAATTGCATTAATTTGGAAACTGGTGCAATAAACAAGACTAATTTGCCTTTTAACATGCTGGAAATCTGGGTGGATGCTTCAGTCATCATTGCCAGCTGTTCCAGTTCTCTGTGGTGAGGAAGTCTTGATGTGGGTTGAGAGGCAAGGGGTCAGCAATGCTCAATATCTGTTTCCAGAGTAAGTATGCCTGTGAATGCTGGCAGTGGTTTTGGTACTGAGCTTCTTGTCAGAAAATTCCCTGTAACACATTCCACGGGTGAAATTTATCCTTGTCCCCTCACTTTGAACTGGTTCTTCAGGCAGGCTGCTTAGGAGATGTGAGCTGAAATCTCTGTCAGAGATTGTGTTGTGTGTGGTTCAGCTTTTGTAGGAATCTATATGTACATAAACAAAATGACAATATGCAATGAGGTTTATCAATGATTTCTCCTAGAAGTTCTGTCCTCTATTAATCATTTAGGGGAACTGGAGTGAGAGGGACAGGTATTTATACTTTAATTTAATATTAGTGTTTAACATTTCCAATTTCTCTATTTCAGTGAGGAAAAAATCATCCCATAGATTGGCCTCTATCCCTGTGTAAAGGGTGAATATTTGAGAGACTTGTAATAAACTCTCTTGTGAGTTCTACTCTTGTAAACACTAAGTTGTGTGCACAACTGTTATGGCTAGTTATATGTAAAGCTTTGCAGCGTTAGGTGATGACTTCATAGCATGACCTTGTTCAGAGTCTTCTGTAAAGCTTTCCCTTTTTACATCTGGTATTTGTTGTTGAAGATAAAGCAAAGGCTAGGATTCTTCCATTCTTTTTATTTACATGAGTTTTAACAAGCTTTAGGAAGCCTTTTAGTGGAAAATGAATTTAATTGCTATTTTACAGCAAAATTTCCTTTATTTTCAGTGTTGGAATATCAAATTTTCCAGTGTTAGGAAAAGCTCAGTTCAAGCCTGATTACATTTCTTATAACACAACTTTGCTTCAGTTTATTGCTCAGAGTACAGAATAGATGATGCTCCCTTAGGAACACGTTTTCAATCTTCTGCTGACTTCAGTCAGTGGGTATAGGCTTTCTTAATTCATGATATTTGAGCTGCTACTAGAAAAAAAAAATCGTTTACTTTCCAAAGGACTTTTGTCAGGCAGGTGTTGCTGGAGTAGCTTCTATGTTTCTCAAAGATGAGCCAGTTTGATTTGATGGGACATTATATGGCAAAGGAATATTTTCATGTCTCCTTCATAGATGTGAAACTGAGGAACAAGGGAACTGTGGTGGGGAAAAAAAAAAGAAACAGAAACCTGAAATTTATGTTCCAAAGTACTTAACTTTATATGGTCTCTTTTCCGTGGTCTACCAATCAGCCCTTTAATCTGCTGCTCACACTAGGAAGCTCACACTTAGTGGCTGCTCACTGAAGACCTCGCATTAGCTACCTGCTCAAAATCATACAAAAAAACAGGTTTTTCTAGGAAATCTTTTGAAATAAACCCTAAGGGGAGTTTTCATATGAGTAATCCACTGGGTGGCAGAAGTACATCAGAAAAAAAACATACTCAAACATATCATAGAAGCATATGGACAGATTAGTTTAGACAACATTTAAACTATTGTTTAGCAACACTACTTGAATTTTCCACCTGAACTGAATGCATTTGAAAATAACATATCTGAAGAGATAATAAACAGGAAAGTTTTTTAACTCTTTTTCCCTTTCCATATATAAACAGAAGGAAGCTTCTGCATGCTCGTATTTTTGTCCCTTCTTTCTTTTTATTCTCCTCCTCTGAGCATTTTCAGAGAGGGAAAGGACCTGGGCTGCTTTGTCATCTCATGCATTTCTTCCTGCACCTTTTGGAGGATGAGCACTGGTGCTGAAGCTGGAGACTTCACTGGGCCCACTGCCCCAGCTGCTGTTGTCTTGCTTCTTCTTTGAACAGGAAGAGATGTGATGAGGATGTATGTCTTCTACCTTCTCAGTGTTGCTATAGTTAAAAAAAACCTTGTATGTCTGTATTGAGGATATGCAGATCCTTTTCCAAAGTACATGTTCCCAGGTAATCCAGGTCCTTGGTTTGGTTGTTTTTACCCAGTCGCTGTCCCTTTGTTTTGCTGGGTTTGTAACTCAAGGCAGGTTTGCCAGCTCCAGGGAGGAGTTGCACCACTTATAATACAGTGGTTGAGTAGTTAAGAGACTTAGAGGGCAGGTGATGATTTTCATAGTAATTAAAACCACCTGGTATGGTTAGTTTCCGCAACTGTATTCATTGGATTTTGGGTGACCATAGTGAAAATGGAGATAAAGGGGACAGAGCTTGTATGGACTAGTTGGCTTTGAAGGTGACCAAGACCTAAGAGCTAAGTTTTCATCTTTAATTTTTTTCTGCTAGATATATGTTTCAGTCTACATGGTTCCCTGTGTACGTGTAATTCTGTCAGAAGCAGACCAGCCTAAGATAAGATTGCGATCCAGTATGCTTCTCATGTCTGTACACCTCCTGTTATGGCATCTGAACATAATTCCTCTTTGGAAAATAATTTGGAATAAGTAATCCATCCACTGTAAATCCCAGAAAGCCTAGGGCTCACCCAAAAGATCCAGGGGGTTTAAAAGGATATAATATTTTGGTTCACCTCCTGTGTTCTTTTTTATTTTATTTTTTGTTCTTGTGAATTTGTTTTGTTTTTAAATGCTTTCTCTATAAAATGTGCAAGGAAGAAATAGAACCACTGTTGTCACCATTTTTATTTTTATTTTTTTACAGTGGATTTAGCCTTGTTGCCAAAATTTGTCCTTTACATCTGCTGTCCAAATAACCCTGCTTCAAATCTCCCTCTGTTCCTTCTCTACTCTCTCTGGCAGTCCTGATTTCTTCCACTGCCTGGCCAGCATAAGGTGCAGTAACCAGTACGGTTAGTCCCCACAAATGTTTTTGTCCTATTAAAATCAATGTTCAAGAACTTCTTTATTATGTGTTTTTTTATTCTGAGGCTGTGAGGATAGCGGCCCCTTGAAAAAACAGCCTTGCAGGTGGGCAGAGTATGTGGTGGAACGGGTCATACTCAGCATCTGGAGGATTACCTTTAACTGTATGTGGGGTGACTGATCTGGAATGCTTTTATTTTACCCTCTCAGAGTGTGAGGATAGTTCCCAATAGCATATTTCTAGAATTCTTTCTTTAGAGGACAACGAATGCCAAATCATAATAACTAAAATGAGGTCATCTATATCAGGCCCAAGCTATTCAACAGCACACCGAAATCTCTGCAAAGAATTGGATGAAGGAAACAAACTGTTGAATCTTGCACTGGCGTGACTCCTACTCCCTTTTTTAAACTAATTTCTTCTAGCTCTATTATTCCACTTTGAATACCCCTGCTAAATATACACAACATTGTGAAAATGTAAGTATTTATAACTGTTGTAAGTTGTATACCACATTGGCATATAGTTTTAGGGAAAACAACTTATACCTAAATTTTACCTAATCTTTGAGTTTAAATCTGAAGATATGATACTGCTGAAGCTGCATGGAAGAATACACAAAAATTTATATTCTATATGCAATTTTATGCTCAACTTGATTTATCTATATTTGATGATCAGTAGAAGTTGGTAAATAAAATAAGCTCTCTGCAAACAGCTATGATAGCTGTAAATAGTGTTGCTTTTTATTTTTTAAAAAACTGAGCAGTACTCATTCTAGTACTAACAGACAAGAACGGTAAGGGTTAGAAAATGATATTTTCCAATTGTGTATATATTTTTATGCAAGATAATAAAATAAGAAAGGTAGTTTTCTGGGCACATTCAACGAAGGCTTGCGCATTAATCAGGTCCAAATGCACTGGACAGACTCAATTCTCCCAGTCAGCCTCAGTTCTGGGGGCGGTGGCACAGGGGGACCACAGCAGTGTTCAGCCCTGTTAGAGCAGGGTCCCACTGAGTCTATTTCCTGGTATGTGTTTTCACGTCAGCCTTCATCCAAACCAGCATCTCTACTGGATCCACAATTTGTATTTTTAGCAAGGAAAAGCTGAACAGGTGAATGATAATACTTTAAAAAAAAAATTATGTTTAGGACAAAAAACAAATTTCCAAAACTGAGGCTGAGGAAGAAGAAATGAATAAATATAAAAATCCATATGAGTTCACATGGATTTTTGATTCCTCAGCTGCAGAAGAGATGCTAGAATAGGGTGTATTTGTCAGTTGTGTCCCCTTACCATGCCATTTTGATACTCTCTCCCTTTGAGAGAGTATAGAGGATCCAGAAATTAACAATTTTTTTTTTTTTTTGGGGTGGGGGGGGTGGTGGTGTCGGGGGGTGGGAAGCATAGACACGAGCTTGATATTAGTTTCATTTTATAAAATATTTGATTTTGTCAGAATTTGATCTGGGAATGCATCTTCATATTCCATTGAGCTCTGTAGGGCTGGTGGTTGGAAGTTTCAAACCCTAGTGGGGGGTTGAATTTTGAACATATTGCGAGGGACACTTGGAGTGCTGTACTGTATTCAAATGCTGTCACATTGTCAAGTATGTTTATTTTTCATCCTTGCTTTTTGTATTAAGGAAAAATGGAATTGAAGACACACTACACTCAGCTATTGAGACGGAAATATTTTTTTATTTAGAGAAAACACAGAATTATTATCTTTTGCTTGTGCTATTTTGTTGTTGTTATTCCTTTGTCTATTTAAATAAACAACAACTTAACACAAAGTATAACCAAACAGGAACATCATTAACTTATACAAAAAATGGAGAGAATACTCATGGGCTAATGCTGTTAGTCCAGGAGAAGTTATGGCTTTAGTGACATTGCATGATGCTGACATGGGCTTTGGAAGTGCAGTGGTTTACAAAACTGCTTCTATCCACTCTAAGCATATACGTTTTCCAATGAAATAGTCCAAATTTTCCAAATAAAAAATGTTGAGTGGAAGGACATCCTGGAACCCGAGAAAAAAGCCAGGGCGGGGGAAATGTTAACTCACAGAGCAATTGACTAATGCTGATTGGTCCCTGTCCCATTCCCCACTGACCTTTCAGAAACCAACCCTGGAATGACTCATTCTGCAGTCCCACCTCACCACCTTGTCTTTCCTCCCTCCCTTTGGGGCTGCTGAGAGGTTGTAATGACAGTCGTCTTCATTTGGCTTATTCATAACAGCATTTTGTGTTTTGTTTATTTCTTCCTTTAGTTTATTTTGTTTTTCTTTTATTTTTTTCCTAGCTCATATGCAAAACCATCCCTTCACTTTTCTTGGCTTTCGGTAGAATTCAGTGTATTGCAACGTTAAACTAAACCCTTATAAAAAGAAGCTCATAATCATTTCTTTTCTTCTCTAAGGTCCATTCTAACATTTTTTTTGAAGTTTCTTTAAATGAGTTTTTATTTCTCAGCTGTCATCCTTTTAATTATTTGATTCCAGTTTACCATGATACTTGTAAACAAAACCAAAACTACCAGGCAAAACCAGCTCAGTGCCACACAAAACATACTCTGTCATCTTTTTCCTCTGTGCCAAAGGGCAGTACCCAGCAATGATGAGAAGAATGTTAATATCTGTTGATCTTTAAGGAAAGTATAATTGTCCTTCCACTTGCTAAGTTTCCAGAAATCAAGTCCCTAAAGACACTGGGATCAGCTTTCATGCTGCAGTCACAATTTTATTGCAGCAGTTTATTGCCTAACCTTGAGTAATAACAGGATGGACTCGATTATACTTAGAGCAGTAGCACTTAAAATTACAGAATTGGAAAGAAAATTCATGCCTGTTCTCTGGAATACCCAGGGTCCAGAAGACTTGAAAAGAAGTCAGAAAATCATTGAGACATTGCAGCAAGCCACCAGGGAGCCAGAGAAGCCTTCCAGCACTGAGTCAGCATGTCATTTCAGGAGTGTATATTTCCTCAAATGCAATTCAATTTTATTTACTTTTTCCTGATTTTTTTCCCCTACCTTTTTCCATGCTTTCCATGTTTTCCTGGCTCTGTGATGATATTTTAGCTTTTGAAAGAGAAGTAGAGGAATAATCCATTTACTTACTGGGAACTTGTGTGTGTTAGGCAACCTAAGAGGGAAAAATTAACAGTTCTGGAGATTCCATAAGTATGCTACCATGGAATTGTTCCAGGTATCTGTGTTGAAAATACCCATTGAATCGTAGACCCCTCTTGAATATTTCTGATTAACTTAAATGTATAACGGCCTTTGACAAAAATCTCTGTTATCTAATTTCTGTAATAAAGTTATTCTTTTGTTTATCACACTTTGACAGCTGTCTTCATGCTCAGGTAATTAAGTAAGTAAGTGGTTGACATTGTTAGGATTTAGTATTCAGTATAAAATTAACTTATGGTGGCTGCTTCTTGGAGCTGTCAGGAGGAGCATGATAAAATCTGGGTGCTTACATATGCAGTATTAAAATAATGGAATAAAAATAAAAAGCGTGTGTGTTAGTTGTAAAATATGCTCCTGGAAAAACATTGCAAACCTTGAATAATTCCCAGCACTGTCATTTATAATACTGGAAATCATGATTTTTATTTTATATGCACTTATGGATATAAATGGATTTTCGTTAGAAAGTAAATATATAATATCTTGAACAATCTGACAAAGTACGATGCAATGGGAGTACTTCTCACAAACTTCTATTATACTTTAGTAAATACAGGACTTCTATGTGGGAGGCTAGAATATGAAATAAGTTTACTTAGTTAGCAATGTGCTCCTTAATTTTATATATCCATTCACTTACAACCCACAAAAACAACAACAACAACATAAAAATTGAACTCCTTAACTGTTTAACAAATTTGATTTCCTTTTATGATAAGATCGCCCATCTAGTCGATCCAGGGAAACCAGCTGATGTAATCTTTTTGGATTTCAGTAAAGCTTTTGACACGGTTTCCCATAGGATCCTACTGGACAAAATGTCCAGCATACAGCTAGACAAAAACATCATACAATGGGTGAGCAATTGGCTGATGGGTAGGGATCGAAGGGTTATGACAAATGGAGTTGCATCAGGCTGGCAGCTGGTCACCAGTGGGGTCCTCCAAGGCTCCATTTTAGGGCCAGTTCTCTACAACGTTTTTATAAACAATTTGGATGTAGGACTAGAAGGTGTTTTGAGCAAATTTGCTGATGATACCAAACTGGGAGGAGTTGTGGACTTGGATGAGGGTGGAAAGGCCTTGCAGAGAGATCTGGACAGATTGGAGAGCTGGGCGATCACCAACCACATGAAGTTTAACAAAAGCAAGTGCCGGGTCCTGCACCTGGGACGGGGCAACCCTGGCTATACGTACAGACTGGGTGATGAGACGCTGGAGAGCAGCCCCGCAGAGAGGGATCTGGGGGTTGTGGTTGACAGCAAGTTGAATATGAGCCAGCAGTGTGCCCTGGCAGCCAGGAGGGCCAACCGCATCCTGGGGTGCATCAAGCACAGCATTGCTAGTCAGTCGAGGGAAGTGATTGTCCCGCTCTACTCTGCGCTGGTGCGGCCTCACCTCGAGTACTGTGTGCAGTCTGGGCACCACGGTACAACAAGGATGTGAAACTGTTGGAGAGCGTCCAGAGAAGGGCTACAAAGATGGTGAAGGGACTAGAGGGGAAGACATATGAGGAGTAGCTGAGGTCACTTGGCCTGTTCAGCCTGGAAAAGAGGAGACTGAGGGGAGACCTCATCGCAGTCTACAACTTCCTCGCAAGGGAGAGTGGAGGGACAGGCACCGATCTATTCTGTTTAGTGACCAGTGATAGGACCCGCGGGAATGGTGTCAAGCTGTGACAGGGGAGGTTCAGGCTGGACATCAGGAAGAAGTTCTTCACTGAGAGGGTGGTCGCACGCTGGAACAGGCTCCCCAGGGACATAGTTACGGCACCGAACCTGCTGGAGTTTAAGAATCGTTTGGATTGTGCTCTTAGTCATATGGTCTGAATTTCTGGGTAGACCTGTGTGGTGTCAGGAGTTGGACTCGATGATTCTTATGGGTCCCTTCCAACTTGGGATATTCTATGATTCTGAGTCTTAAAAAAACAAACGAACAAAAAAGAGAGAGAGAGGGAGAAGTAGGAAAGAAAGTGGACCTATATGACCTATATTTAAATCAAGTTACTGACACTGAGATGTATCTCCCAGTCTCAAGTGCTAGCCCTAAGGAAACCTACGGCAGTTCCGTCACAGATTTTAAACAGGACCAGATCTCACTCTTATAAATTCTTTCTCTAGCACAGATGCAGTGTTTTTCAATGTCTGACTTTGCCGTTACTCACATTGGCTTCTGTAGTTTCAAGGACAGGGACACATAATTTATAAGAACTTAAATATTATTAATTTATAATTAATATGAAAAATATATGGTTCTTAAAGTGTTAAATGGACTTTTGACTTGATATTTGTGAAGGCGTGTAGTAAACAGGGCTATTTGATTGCTCTTAAAATTGGGAAATTAAAAAAAAAATTATCTAGATGGATCTCTTTAAGTCCAAGGTGGATAAAATAAGAGTTGTGGACATAACATGCAATAATAAGTAAATAAATAATGCTAGATAAGAACAAATTAGGCCAACACCTTGTAGAAATCATTTAGGACTGGAACTATGATTTTCTGAGGTTCCTTGACAGCTTTTTTTTTTCCCCCCTCGTTTATAATTCATTAATTTACATGCCTTCATCTTGCCTTAAGCTACCATTTTAAAGAATGAATAGTAATGAATGACTTTTACTGACTTTCACTAACCATTTTAATAACTGATGTAAAATTATTTTTCAGATTTTTTTTTTCTGTAACCCTTAGGAATCTACAGAGTCTTCCATCTGGCACAAGCAGCCACAGTCATCTGCTGAGTTGGGTTCAGTATTTGATTATAGGTTTAGCCTGTAGTGGGACTGAGACTGATGTGATCTAGCTTGAAATTCTTTGAATGTTTCCATCTGCTTCGTGGACTTTTCCTTAGAGGAGACAGAATACGACTGCTCAGGTAGTACCTCTGTCTAGGTCAGCTAAAAGCCTTCTCTGGTGTCACTGAAAGGCTACTTTGCAAGGTAACTTCACAAAGTTCTTAGAAGTCATCCCAACTTCATGGTGAAGTTATTCTCACTACGTTTGTAGCTGAATATCTATATAACTACTTTTCACTTTCTAGCCTTGTAGTGTTATTTGAATGCTTATTTAGACAGCTTGTGAATTCACAGGCGTCCTAAGAGGCACTGCAGGAATCCCAGGCCTATGTACCTGTCAGTTCTATACCCAGCAAGTTTATGACAAAAATGGGGGATCGCCGTAGTAACTAAATAAATGAACTTTCATGGCTCTTTTTAATTTTTTGCTTTCACAGTGTTTGTTCTGTGCCCATTGAACTTTTTTTTTTTTTTAAGTATAAACTTAACAAAAACCTTTGAGTTATCACAGGTTTATGTCAAGTAGTTAGAATGGTTCTAGCACAGCATACTTCTGAAGCCCCTTCATTCTTCAGGATTAATCTTCTGACTGTTTCCCAGTCCAAAAGAGTAGCTTGTATTTTCTGCTCTGTAAAAATTTCATATGAAGCCCCTGTAGAAGTCTCTGCACCCTCCCCACATCTGTAGGAACTTTCTATTATTTTACTCTTCCATATTTTTGGACACAAGGCTCCAGCCCACCATTGCTGACTTTTTGTCTCAGGAAAACTGTGAGATCTTTTGTAAATGAGCATTATTTCTTACAAATTTAAACCCTGGCTTTTAAAAAGTTGTGGAGTACTTTCCACTCCTACCAGATGTTCCACCCATGTTTTATGGGAACAAATGAAGTCATTTGAGGATGTGAGGATGTTTTTTGATCCTCGGGACTTGAGTTATACTCTTTACAAACATCTGAAATGTCCCTAGTGCTTTCAAGAGTCTAAAAGGCAGTCTGTATCACTGAAACAATCCATAGGTTATCTATAACAATTGTTTTTATCCTCTCTCCTCCCCCACTTTGAAGAATATCCACGTATTGGGTAAATGAAAACTATATTTTGGTCCTTATCTTTTATCCAAAGTGTCTCTTGTAGAATAAAGTGGGTGATCTCTATGTCTCTGTGAATTAAGACTTCCGTAAACAGAAATCTTTATGTCCCTTCATGTCTGTATCAGATGTTTAATACAATTGTGACCATGGAAGATCATGGTGATTGTTGCTTCTAGCCATCCTCCAGCATGAAATTTATTTTCTTTTTAACTACTATGTGATACACCAGAAAATTCAGAGGGGGTGGGGCTCCTATTCCATGAATTATGCTTCATTGCTATTCTCATCATATCTGTTCAGCTCTTCATTATACTTGGAGAAGACAAGGTACAAAATAATTGCTCTGTTCACTTCCTTTCATTACTTTCCATGGACATTTCCGCTGGGTCTGTTCCCAGACTTTTTTCACTCCTGGGTTTCCCCACCAGTTTTGAGTTCAGTCTTTCTAAGTGGCTCTGAACCACCAACTCTGTTGTGTACTCTCCCCGTGGCTGTATCTTCCTTTAGCTCCTGGCCATTCCTTTCTCTCAGGTCTCAAATTCTTCATCTAGCTTGAATGAAAGTTCTGGAAAAGAGCAGCCCCAATTTCAAAGAGCGGTTCTTAACCTTACAGATGTATTTACATGATGAGTTATTGTCTTTCTAATTCCATTCTGACCCATTCCTCAGAACGAGAGTAATGGGAGAATTTCTTTCTCTTTACCCTGCAGGCAAGCCCATTGCTTAAGGAGGTCACACTTCTTTTTATTGACTTTGAGCGCTCAAATGTTATCCAGAAGCAAGCTCGTTTCATTAGTGCTCTGGGGAATCTTATGACTTGGATGAAATCCCTTACCCAAACATCTTGATTAGAAATGTTAGTACCGTAACAACACATACACACAAATCAGTTGTGAAAGGAAGCATGCAAAGTAAGCTGCATTTCTCTTCTCATCTGCTGTGGCAGAGGGTTAGTATTAAGCACAATTTCTTCAGCCCAACCCCCCTGAGCGCCGTTTCTTTCTGGCACGTCAGCAACCTGTGTAACATCTCTGCCACTTCCCAACCATGGATGTCTCCGGTGCTACAGGAAACTCAGAAAGAAGCTCTAGGGTTGCCAAGGTCCTTCCAAAATCTGTCACCAGTCTTACAGTGACACCAGATTTTCTTCTCCTGTAAGCTGGCTCCCCTCAGTATTGGCTGTTCTTCCATCCAATGCCTCTGAAGTCTACTTTGTCTGTAAACATCATGTAGATTGGGGCCAGCTAAGAAAACAAATTTTCTCATTCTTCTGGTCCGTGCACCTTGAAGTCCTTCAGTATTTTCTAATTTCATTAGCAATCTTTCTTGTTTTATCCCTGAAGAAACAAACAAGAAACCTGTGAAGTTTTATGTGACAGTTTCTATTTGTTGCTTGGAGCTATCATCACATGCACCGCGTTCTCTTTGTTCACTGTAAAATTATTGCCAAGCCATTTACAAAGTTAATTTTCACTCAGGCTTTGGAGTTCCCGGGCGCAGGTTGCCCTCTGAATTACTGGTACCACAGGCAACGCAGCAGTTTCAACCACACTCAGGTCATCTCTTAAGCGGAATGATACAGGAATTGCTCATCCTTTCTTCTGTTTAAAATAATAATGGCAAGCCAGGCAATTTTTTAAACTTACAGGCTTTTCACTTTGAGAATTGCCTATAAAATAATATTGAAAAGGACTAATTTTTAAACACACTTTTTATGTACAGTATTTTCTAAACTCTACCCTGTTCTTCAGTTCTGGAATATGCTAGGTCAGAAATCCTGGGCTTGTCTGACTTGCTGGTGATTGCTTTTTATGTACAGAAGTCACCAGCCAGAACTACTGTGAATGGCAGGCTAGCATTCTGATGCAGGACTGAGCTTTCTTCCCCTTATATCCAAAGCATCAACATAGAAATCCACTGCTAAAACGAAGCACTTCCTTGTGGAGGTGCTTCCTAGGATGATTCTTCTTACATCAAAATCAGATTTGGGGCCAGCATGCTATTGAGCTGCTGTTACGTTAATGATCACATCACAGGCAAAATTTTGTGTTTTAGCCAGTGCAAATATATTGGAAACACTTTTTGCCTACAGCAGGTCTAAATTCAGACCTGAGCTTCAGCTGGTCAATATGGATTACATTAATCCACAAGAGGATAAAATAGCTCATGGTGTGGTTTACAGGATGCCTAAGTTACAGAACAGCTTTTGAAGCTGGAAGTTCCCTACTCTACGTAAAGTAGTGGAGTATAATATGTGTAGCCTTCTATCCATGGTGAGTGTTACTTTTTTTTTTTTTTTTTTTTTTTTAATGGCAAATCAGAGTGATTTTAACTGGGGGAACTTTCTGTACATCACGGCTATACAAAAATTATATACCTGGGACCAGAGTCTGTATTCTAAATCATGCTGAGAGTTGTACTCTGAAAAGTTTTAAAGATTTACACGGGCCTACTGATTTAATACAATATTATGCAGTGGGGAGAGGGGAGAGGGGAGAAGGGAGAGAGGAGAGGGGAGCCTAGCTCTTTTTTTTTTTTTTTCCTTTGTGAATGGAAATCTCTAAGATTTCTGTAAAATGTGCCAAGGCCTTAAGGGCAAAGACTAAATTTTTTTCCAAGTTTAAGTTTCTGTGCATTTTAAATACTTGCCTTCTTCTGTGTTAATGACTACACTTACTAAAAATCAAATGTATTACCTCTTTTTTTGAAAAGAGCTATTTAATCCATGAGGGTTACTCACCTTACGTAACTTCATCTTAAATTTGTAGTACTAATGAAGGATAAAGACTTAATGCAAATGTTCTTTGTCATCTACTGCAGAAATCTCAGTGTTTTTGTAGGGAGCCAGGGCTCTTTAAGTGGGCACCGAATTCAAGTGTTTGTATCTATTGCCCATATTGCCTACATTATCATCATTAAACTGTGAAGGGCTATCACTTTAACTATGGAAATACAAATTTCCAAACATCAAGCTTTTTTAAGCAATGGCTTAAATGACAGAGATTGTGGAAACTTCTGTTTTGCAAATCCTCAGCTCCAACTACTATTTTCCAGTTGTTTATTTCTCATGCATTAACTCTAGTTTCTCTTTTCCCAGCCCCAGCCCCTGCTCTCATCATGATAATGCAGAATTCATTTCAGAGTCTTGGCTGTGCCTATGTGGTAAACCAAAGTATATTTATTGGAGAGGTAATGCAAAATACAGAACCGCTGGTATGCAATCAAGTTCTCAAGCTTCTGTCCCTTAAAAAATAATCTGATCGTGCAGAGATGATTTAAAGAATGTGGTGTGGTTGCTGACAGCAGAGTTAAGTAAATGTCTTGCATTGCTAGTTTTCTATAGTGTAAATTCTAAGCAGTGTGATTACTGCAACTCGTGAATTTACTGTGATTTCATATACAGTTTAAAGTTATATCTGTCTAAAATGCAGTGGACATCATTAGGATGCAAGGTGTGATCCTGTGCAGCCTAAACACTTACTAAATATTGCCATTCACAGGCAAGCGTATGTTTATGAGGAGTGTAGTGCTCTTTATTCATTAGGTATCTGCTGAGGTCAACAGAAGTATTGGTCCCATGAAAATTATCATATGCAATTGTAAATTTGGCTGGTTCAGCATCAGCACTTATCTCTGGGCCTACTGGTTCCTGGCTGGCTTCCTACTATTTATTGGCTGGTTGTAAGTCTGGCCAAAAGTAAAGAAATCATTGACAGAGAAAGTTTGTGCTGGCTACATCTGAAAACTAGAAATTACATTTGAAACCAGTAGAAAATATCCTTACGCTTGAATGTACAATTGATACCAGCCTAGTATTCTGTAATACACTGAAATGTCACTGTTTTACACGTACTTACTAGTAACAAATGCAGAAGTTTATGTAAATCTTTCAAATTACCTGAACACTGTATTACTTTGGAAATAATCTAAACGGATACATTTTTTAACTATTGAACAGGACAGTTGATGAATTTAAAAGATGCTATTTCATGAACCAGTCTTTCCTGCCCCACCGTGTCATGCAACCAGTTAGTCCCACACCAAAGGGCATGGGAGAGGACCCTGTGTTGCTGCTGTGAGAAAAGGAGGTGGAGAACTTGTGGTTGGTGAGATGGGTCTTGGGAGAATTGACCTTCATAAGATTTCTACATGGATGAGTCACGCTACCCCCATTACTCACATCCTTAGGACTATTCCCTGCAAACACTAATACACACACCAATACACCGTGCCATCTTTTGAGTAAAGCTACTCCTGTACAAGCTGTTACAGAAGCAGACCTATGCAATAAAGAACTGTACATTAATGCATATTTTATCTTTTCCAAGCATTTCAGTTAAAACCGCAAAGCTATGTTTCTGTTTCACTTGTAATATTCTGTCCTTTCAAACTTCACTGAGGAAAAAGTAGCAAAATTAAAATATTGCTTTAGCAAGGAAGAATAAGGGCTGCAGAATGTGATTCGTTTTTCAGGAGGAGATACACAGACGTGAGAAAAGGTTTTTAAATGTAGTTGTCTTAATTTCAGTGAGTAAAACTTGAATCTTAAATATATTTAGGTATTATGGGTTTAGTATAACTCTTGAGAATTTCCACAAGGAAAGTTTTCTGTTGACATAGACTTGGCTACTGTAACTTGTTTGTAGAATAACCAGAAACTTAATTTGAAACCACAGAAACCTGACACAAAGAAAGACATCGAGAACTTTCACAGTGTGGGAGGAGGATGACACAATTTCTGATTGCCCGAAGCAAGATGGGAATGTAGCAGGGACCTCAAAATGACTAATTTGTGCACAGTTCATGCTTAGATTTCAGACTGGATTTTCATTTCATTTCTATTTCATATGATCCCATTGGACACCATACCTTTTTTATGCTTTACATGACAATGTTATTCTTTTCCCTTTTAAATATCAAATATTATTGATAAATAATCAGCCAAAATTCACCATTTTCGTAATTTAACAGTAGGAGAGTCTTAATGGGTGAAAAAACATTGTAATGGCATGACAGTAATCTACTGGGGGCTATGTTCACATCCACTTTTGTGCATAACTTACTTTCCTATCTCACTGTTTTAAGTTAAAAACAAAATCATTAGTGAAATCTGGGTTATCACTGCTGGATTTAAGTCATATGATGGCTAATTGTAGTTGGGACCACTGCTATAATTTTTCAGGCTTCATTGTAGATTCTGTTAAAGGCAAAGTTTATGCATATAGTGTTACAATGTTTCAAAATAAATTCCCAGGAAACATATTTGTTAAACAGAACACCAAAAAATTTGCAATTGATTCATGTTTAAGGGTTCACAATATATTGGTTTTGAGGGCAGGGTGGAAAATGTTAATGATGTCAGTAGAGATGTTCTCTTACTACGAACAACAGCCCAGAGGTGCAACATGTTGAAAAATATTGATTTGGTTAGATTTAAGCCCTCTTAGAGATGGCATTTGCTGTTATGTTCTCTGTCAGTGGTATAGTTGTTATTTATTTTTATTTTTCAACATTTTTAGCTAAAATAGGTATTGTCTACTCTATGATATTTCACATGCAGAATTTCTTAAACATCTGTCTTCTCATGGCTCTTCTTTTCAATATGAAAAACATATACACAAAAGACGTGTGTGTGTTTAGGTAGATATGTATATGCATATAATTGAATGAGTTCATTGAGAACAATCAAACTGCATGATCACAAATTGAGATATGCTCAGAAATGAAGCAATGTATATCAGTTTTCTCAATGTGTGGTCAGAGTGAGAATAGGAAACAAGGAGCTGCTGCCAAAGATGTACCTCCCAGGTGCCTAAATGATGCATTTCTGGGGTAAGATTTAGAATGAAACTCATCTTTTGCTTCTTTGCTGTGTCTGGATAGCCAGACGACAAGAGTGTTGATTTTTATTTGTTATTTTTATTTTTTTATTTTTTTCTATTTGCAGTTAACTGGAAGGTGATAGCTCTGTCTACCAAATGTGGAGATGTTTTTGTGGACTGTGTCTCTGTGTATGAGGGTGTATAACATGGACACTTAGTGCCTTGTTCATCCACAAAAAATGCTGCTGTTCAGTGATCCTCAAAACAGCCTACATCTCAGAGCACACCCGAGGTTGTGTTTGAACCTAGATTTGTCTCCTGGCTGAACTGCACGAACACAAACTTGTACACAGGCACGGGTTTTAGGCAAGCCTGAAAGATCTGGGGGAAGAGCATAAATTGGGGCACAGGAGGTGCCACCTGAACATCAGGAAGCACATCTTTACTGTGCAGGTGACTGAGCACTGGCACAGGCTGCTCAGAGGGGCTGTGGAATCTCCTCCTTAGAGATCTTAAAAAGCCACCTGGACGTGGTCCTTGGCAGCCTGCCCATGTGGCCCTGCTTGGGCAGGGGCTGGACCTGATGGGCTCCAGAGGTCCCTTCCCACCTCAGCCGTTCTGCGGTTCTGTGTGTTGCACAGGAGGCCAAGAGGGAAGGAGGCGTTTGGGTAACAAGCGCCAATAGTTTTGCATGAACAGAAAAAAAGGCTTCTCATCTGAGCTCTGGCAGTACCACGGACTGAGGAAAGGGCAGCGTGGCGATCACAGGCGGTCTGTGGGACAGCTGCACTGCAGAAAGCTGAAGCTCTCCGTGGCCCTGGCCACCCAGCCCTCCGCCATCCCCCCACACTCCCCGCTTGTTGAAACAGGAGGTGCGCCATCACCAGGCTGCCTCCAGCAACCGGTGCGCCCCTGCAGCTCGGAGGCCGCTCTCCGGGCCGTGTCGGGCCCCTGCAGCCCCCGGGGCGGGCGGGCGGGAGGCGGGCAGGGGCGGTGCAGCGGGCGGGGCGGGCCGGGCCGGCTGCGGCGGCGGCGCGGGGACGGGGCTGCCGCCGAGCTCTCGTGGGGCAGAGCCACGCCGCAGCGAGCCGAGCCTGCCTCAGGTGGGGCAGCGCGGCCGGCACCGGCCGGCTGGGGCCGAGGGGGGAGCTGCGAGGTTCCCCTTCGGGAGGCAGGGGCGAGTCCGGAGCCCCCGCGGGGCTGCCTCGGCTCGGGGGTCGCGGTGGAGTTGGGGGGAGACAGGGT
Organism: Cygnus atratus; assembly: GCF_013377495.2. Taxonomy (NCBI): domain Eukaryota; kingdom Metazoa; phylum Chordata; class Aves; order Anseriformes; family Anatidae; genus Cygnus; species Cygnus atratus. The sequence continues at coordinate 26,356,140 of NC_066364.1, read as the reverse complement.
GGGGTGGGGTGGGGTGGGAGGCAGCTGCTCCCGCTGCAGTGCGGGCTGGTGGGAGGCAGCGAGCCGTGGGGCTGACATAATGAAGTGTCGTGCCTTCTTTTTGACAGGGAGCTGCGAGCGGAATGCGTCGATGGTGTGGTGTTAGTGTGCTTGTTCGCGGTGTGATTTCAGTGCTTGTGGGCAGGTTGTGCTGGCTTGATACCCTTGCTCATCTAGTTGGGACAAGATGAAATCATTTACGTTACCTTATATCGTTCTGTGTCATACAGAAATCTGCCTTATCCTGATACAGGGGTGAAATGGATTGCTGGCTTTACGTATATGTACTTAAGCTCCTTTGATAGTTTGTGGCACGGGAGTTCAGGCATTACAATAACGAGCAGAGTAGAGGTGTTCGTAATAACTGCAATTATATTCATTTCTGTAGCTAGAAGGAGAAATTTGCTCCGTGGGCCACTTCCGATTACTCCTGTACAGTTGTGTAATGCTTAGATGTACATGGTACTTACAGTGCTGAAAGGATCTGGTCTCTGATTCAGGGATGTCACGGGCCGGAAAACCAGTCACTGGTTGATTCTGAAAGTCTTCGGACTTTCATGCGCCTGAGAAAACATTGTGGGTTTATTAGACTTGCTTAATAAGCTTACCTAAAAGTTTTCCCCAGTCCTTACTGATTGTGGGGATGCTTATTTTATGTCTTGCAAATACATAGTACTGAACTAAAGAATGGGCACAAGATATGTATTTGAAGAATTGTGAAAATTGTGCTAAGTATATTCCTTAAGAAATGTAGTTTTCAACCAGGAAGACTCTGATAGGATACGGTATATTACAGATACGTGCAAAACGTGATGTCCGAGCATGAGGTGACAGAGACTGGCAAAGCGGAGTTTCTGTGGAAGGACTGAGGAGTTGCTGCTGATCAGAAACTGAGCAGCAGTCAGTAAGAAACCTACAAATTGTATATGCGTTTATATTTAAACAAAAATCAAGACAAGCATCATTCTGGGATGCTGAACTAGCGTGTTGTAGACATATGATGTCATCTTAAGTTAGTTACAGCTTCAGTGTCTGGTGTCTGCACGGTATGTGATTTTGGACACCACAGCTCCAGCAGGCAGTTTAGTCAGGAGATCTAGAAAACAACCCATGAGAAAATAGCAAAAGAGCTGGATTTTTATAGTCTAGGGAAGCAAAGACTGATGAGAGATGTGATAACGATCTTCAGATGTGTAATTGGTTGCTGCAGAGTGGAGGGAAATAAACTGCTCTTCACACCTAATGAAGTTGTAACAAGAACCAGCATGCTAAACTGTAGCAAGAGAGATTAGGTAAATAGCAGGGAAAGTCCTCTCTAACTGCACAGGTAATTGAGCATTGGATTGTCCTGATAGGGTGTGGAATCTTCTTCACTGGAGGTTTTTATGATCTGATCTAATAAATGTTTACTAGAAATGCTGAATGCAAGGGTGACCATGGCAAGGGTTGAGAGACACACTACATGACCTCTACAGGAGCTTTACAGGCTCCTGGCGTGGCAGAGACTACCAGAAGGCAAGCCTGTGAACCCACACTTTTGGTGACAATCATGCATTTCTAAGAGGCAGCTTAATAAGGTAAACACTACTCGGTAATCCGCTTATTGTATTTCACCCACATGCCTAACTATTATACTAGGTTTTGTGATCCTTTTTCCTTCTGCTCAAACCGCATTTCCAGCTGAGGTCTAAGAACAGTGGTGGATGATCTGCTAAAGAACATCTTGGTTTGGCACCATCAACCAGTAAATTGGCTTACTGGTAAATGTTTAGGAAATTTGAGCTCAATTCCAGAGTACAGTTCTGTAAACTGTATTGCATCGCTCCCTTCAGGTCCTTGGTAACACAAGCATGTTTCTGGCAAGTCTACATGACAAAACTTAAGTACTTTGGTTCAATTTATCGCAATCTTTTTGAAATTACTTGCATTATAATTCAGTTCTTAAAACATACTTGAAAAGTGTAGTTTGTCCTGCTGAATTCAACAAGATTTTTTACCCAGTCCAATTAATTTAGCCCAACTAATTATGGAAATAGCTAGCTGAAAAGGGATTTCTCTTTGTGTTTTTCTTCCCTTACCTCCTGTACCTTGAGGTTTTTTCTATTTTGCTCAAGTTTTATTTTTTTACTGTGTTGTTGTTATCAGCTTACATATTAGTTTTGGTTAAAATTCTACTGCATTCTTTTGCTTCTACTGGTGGCCTGTGAAATTAGCTTCATGGACCAAAAAAAGGATAACTTTTTTTTTCTTGAAAGAGAATGAGAGCAGACAAGGCCTAATCCTTCTTTCTAGGTTATTCATTACTTTATGCATCTGTGTTTTGCTCATACTGCTTTAGAGAAGCATTGAATAAAACTAATCTTCCCAGTGTCTCTTTATAAGACAGGACTTTTTTTATGCTCTTAGTCATCTGTATTTTCAAGATGTATTTTTTATCTTCTTTGAGCTGGCATGACCAGAGCTGAACCGGTAATCCTGTAGAAGAGCCACTATTTATGCAGGGTTTTCTACTGTTTCCTGTTTTGCTGCTCCCTTTGCTTTTCATCATATCCGCACTGAGGGAGCAGCCGGTGACACTGGGTAGCATTAGTTCAAAATGCTGGAAGAGATCAAAATATGGCTTATAAAATGCATTGTCTTGCTTTTAGCTTTCCCAATTTCAGTTTGCTGTTGTGTGCGTTGTCTGAGTTTCTCTGAATCACAAGTTTTGTCAGGGCTGGGAGCAGCAGGGGCTCCCCGGGGCTGTCAGGACAGGACCACCCGAGTCTCATTGCCCTAGCCAGGGCAGCCGGGGGGCACCTGGGCAGCCCAGGCACCCTGCTGCGGATGGGGACAGCCCAAGGCTGGACCATGACATGGGCCTTTTTGGGGGCCTGGCCCATCAAGGCCTGTGGCCGGGCAGGGCCAGGCTGTGGGGAGCTGAAGCCCAGCCTTGCTGAGGCAGAGGCTGAGAGCCCCAGACATGGGGCCCTGGGCTGTGGGAAGAGGCCGGTAAAGTCCTGTGAGTGCTGTGAAGGCCCTGATGCGTTTCAAAGCTTCACTGATCCAAGTTTTGTGTTGGAAACGTGAAATTTACCCATTAGCACACTATCTGAAGTTGTGGTCTTTAGGGAGCCTACAGAGACTGGAAGGCAATGTTGCCATCCATCCCAGGGTTAGAGTCACAAGGAGAACACCAGAGAGTTTATCTCCCCCCACTACACAAACCCTCTACAAGTGTTTTATATGGTCTAGATCTGTGGTTCAGCACGGCCCTGGCTTGCCCATGCTGTAGCATGTGGGATGTTACGGTCCCCGTGTATCCCGTGCCAGGGAGGATCCAGTGCACCTCCTCAGGCACCAGTGGTGGCCATGCGCTGTGGCTGGTGAGTGGCCAGCTCTGCTGGTGAAATTTAGGGACAAGCAGAAAATTGAGGAGATTATTGGATTGTTACCATGTGTACTGCCTTGTTAAATAAAAAATAATCAAGACTTGGCATTTCTTCACTGCCCATGAGTGGGAAAATAGGGTGAGCCTTGCTTCACGTTGCTTCGTTTAGAACTGCACTGGCTGTGGAAAAAAACAATATATGGTAGGAGAAAACTTAACTGGTGTGGACATAGACAAAATGACTTGAGAGGCTTTGTCCAGGAGTCCAGGAGTTGGACTTGATGATCCTTATGGGTCCTTTCCAACTCGGGATATTCTATGATTCTATGATTTTTTTCCTCTCTCTAGTTTCTGTGGTAGTAGGGTACTGTGAGATTTATAAAGCAACTTAGTTCTAAGTCGCCCTTGATCTGCACAGACATTGTTTTAAAGCAGTGCTGATTGATTTGGCTTTCCAGGGGAGATGTCAGGCACGCTAGTGGTGATTAACAGCAGATAGAAACCAGGGAGATGAGCAGTGTTGATCACACTGAATAATATTATGAATGGAAATAGGAGTACAAAGTAAACATATGTCAACCTTTTGGAATTTTGTGTGATTTATTTTGTTTCAAAGTTGGATTGAATAATTGATCTTTTTATCAGCGTGTTTTATGCTGTAATAAAACAGGGTTTAAATAGTGAGAAGTTAATAGTTGCTCTAAGTAAAACACACAGGCACTGGAATGAGGTATGTTCTCTCTAACAAAGAACGTGCAAAAATTGCAGGGAAGTTTGTTTGAACTTGGTGTGGTGAAGAATAAAACTACCTTTCATGCCAGTGAGAGATTTACATTTTTCCTTGAATTCTCTGTAAGTTCAAAGTAAGCCTTTAAAGAGTGCTGCATTAGCACGTAGGAAATCTAAATTTCCTCCTTGTATGTTAGTACTTTAAGGCCTCTTCATAATTCAGACTTTTACATTCCAAGATTTTTCTCTCTCCCATGATTAGTTCCAGTAGCTTGGTCTGAAGCTTTGGTTAGAGGCATGAGACACTGCACTAATAACAAAGAGAAGCTGGAAGCTTCTTAGCAATGTAAACAGAAATAAATAGTGATGTGGTAAAAATGAGTGGGTTCTGGAGGTTCGGGGGGGGGGAGGGAGAGAAGGAGGGGCTGGGAAGAATTGGGGCAGGAGGGGTTGAGAGGCAGCTGGAAGGACCACCTGGCTTTGGGTGTGGGACTGGGGAGCAGGAGTCTTCTGGGTTCTGACAAGGGGACAGAGATACGAGGAGGGCTTGGGATGCTTTTAGGAAGGGTTTGTAGGAGCATTGTGACAGCAGGATCTCTCTTGTTCCCTCATGCATTTCATTCAGACTAGCCTTCCTCATCGACTTCATAGAATCATAGAATGGCTCAGGTGGGAAGGGATGTTAAAGATCACCTAGTTCCAACCCCCCTGACATAGGCAGGGACGCCACCCACTAGATCAGGTTGGCCAAGGCCTTGTCCATCTGGTCTTGAACACCTCCAGGGTTGGGGCATCCACAGGTTCTCCGGGCAACCTGCTGCAGTGCCTCACCACCCTCTTAATGAATAATTGCCTTCTAACATCAAATCTAAATCTCCCCTCTTTTAGTTTAAAACCATTCCCCTTTGTCCTGTCACTGTCTGATTAAGCAAAAAGTTGCTCTCCATCTTTTTTATAAGCCCCCTTTAAGTATTATAAAGCTGCAGTGAGGTCATCCTGGAGCCTTCTCTTCTTCAGGCTGAACAGCCACGGCTCTCTCAGCCTTTCTTCACAGCAGAGGTGCTCCAGCCCTCTGATCATCTTTGCGGCCCTCCTCTGGACCCGCTTCAACAGCCCCACATCCTTCTTGTGCCGGGGGCCCCAGACCTGGACGCAGCACTCCAGGTGGGGCCTCACAAGGGCAGAGCAGAGGGGCACAATCACCTCCCTCAACCTGCTGGCCACCCCTCTGTTGGTGCAGCCCAGGATGCAGTTGGCCTTCTGGGCTGCAAAGGCACACTGCTGGCTCCTGTCAAGCTTTTAATGGCAAGTCGTTTAACGTCAAGTCTTCTCCACTGTCCCGTGTTGTGGGTGCCTCTCAGTACCTTTGCAGCCATACATTTTTTTCCTGAAGCTAACAGTTTTCCTTTCTCTGTTCACTGGCCCCTGTGATTCTTTCCCCCCTACCAGACTTTGGGAAGAGGTTTAAGGTTTTAGCACCACTTGTTCTGTCTGTTGGGATGGCAATGAAAGGAGGTAGGATATGGGGACTGTGCAGCGATGAAGCACTTCAGTGACTTTGAAGAGCAAGGCTTGCTTCTCTTGTGATCCTGCTTGACATGAGAGAGATGTATGGGAGAGGTGTATGGCAGTTCCTGATGATGCTTCATGTATACCCATCCTTAGCAGTGGTGGCAGAAGTGCTTAGGGACTGTGTGACCAGGAGGTGCTCATTAGTGATGTGGGATGTAGCTCTGCCATCCCCATCTTCTTCGGTATAGGTAAAATCTGCCAATTGTAATGTTCTAGTAGCTAATATGTGGGCAGGTTTATGTATGGCTATGAAGGGCCCTGAACAAAAAAGCGAGTGTTGGATTTTTGTACGTTTTAATTTGGAAGTTAAGATTTTCTAGGATAGCTCTGAACATGTCTGTCTGAACATGGAACATGACGGCTGTAGAATACTGTACATCTGCTGGTGTGACAAAACTCGTGGGATTTTTTTTTAAAAGATTTTATCTGTGGAACGTGCTAGAAATGCATATTTACCCAAGCTGCTTTTGAAGGGAAGAAATTGAGTTGCTGGTATGAAGAGTGTTCCAACTTCTGTGGTTAAAGCGTACATTAACACTGATATTTGGTTAGCTCAGAACATTTTTGTATATTTTAAAGAGCATTTAAAATAACCAAAGCTCTGTCTTTTTTTTTGTGTTTAGTCCAATTTATCAAATTTACAATATTGAGTTGCGTTATTCAATGTCTTGATTACTTTCCCCTTTCTTTTGTGTAAATCTTTAGAGCCATGTTGATGATAAAACATGTTTTAACTTGCCTGAAATGATTTATATCCTACATCAACAGAAAGTTGGAAAAAAACCCCAAGCTCTAGATCGAGAGTAAGCCAACATTTTTTAAAGCATGCCAGCTTGTATTTTCCGAATTATTTTATAACAATCTGTACTTTCTTCATTAAGCAGAGTTAACGATTTCCAAAAGTTTTATTTTTAGTCCAAGCTGTTGCAGCATTTTTATTTTGTATTTGCTGAGCCCACTTAAGGTGATTTGAAGACATGTAAGAGAAGGGTGCTGTAGTTGCTGCAATAATGGAAGTATCCATAGGTTCAGTCTTTCACAAAGACTTCCCAGCTGCCTATTATCAAGAATACCTTGTGCTTCTGTTCATCTCAGTAGGTAACTGCAATTCCTATCACCTTTGAGTATTGCTTCCCTAATTCCACAACAGCCTGTGGTATCATATGTAGAGAGGTCAAGATAACACTACATAGTTGTAAAAACATTATGATTTATTAAAATACCAGATTATTGATCTCAGTGTAAAATGTTGTGGCATAACCCTTGCTTTGCTCAGGTGTGCAAAATTGTGTGAACTTTGGTGAAATTCGCAGAACGCCAGGAAAGGACCACTTGATCCTACAATGAGCCTTCTAGACCATAAGTGTAATGAGTACATTTGAAGGCAGATGTACAAAGTGGTACTTTAATTCCTTTCCTGATATCAGACACTTAAAATGTTCAAATATAGGTGCAATTAGAAAAGGATGTGCTGCCTTTAGTGTCTGCAAGTGTAATAATTTATTTTTCTTAGTCTTTTAACCACCTGGGATGTCCTGTGTGGCTCCTTGGAGCTCTGGCCCAGATAGACTCCCATTAAACAGTGATGTAAGCACAGCTGTCAAAAATGAACATCTCTTCCTTTAGTTGCGGCTCTCTTTGACCAGTTCAGCGTGTTCCTACCTCTTGCACTTGGACTCTGACCCTGGTTTTCCACTGTTTCCCCTCTCTGCGCTGCAAGTAAAGAAGATGGAATCAGATTCCCAATTTAAAAAAAAAAGGCAGAAGAGAAAATACTAAGTGTAGCTACAGTGTAATATGTGGAGAAGAGGAGGAAGGCACATCTGTGCAATAACTTACAGGGTGGGTGAATTTTGGAAAACATGGCTTGAAGTTGGAAGAAATGAGTGTGGACCATTGTTGGATTGTTAGGGTCACGGATTCATTCCTTTCTCAGCTGTGGGAAGTGTTTCAAAACAAAAAAGCACTCTGTGGGGAGTGGCTGTCTGAGATTAGAATTTATGTCCAAGTCAAAAACCCTTGGGAAAGTTATATAATACTGCACTTCCATTTAATCCAGGCATTGGTTGCTTATGGGAGACAGACACAGGAGTCTCCCGTTCTTAAAATCTTCGCCTTGATAGCACTTGATTGCAAGATAAAGCAGATCACTCTTGATGGTATAGAAGCTGAATTGAAGTGCGTGTCAGCATGTTGGAAAAAGTTCCTTACCAAGAAAAATGGTTTCCACAGAGTTACCACATTTTGTTTAAAAGGCCTCCCATTCAGAGGGAGCAGATCTAGGCAGGTAGTGAGAGAAGTGAGAGAAATTTTGAGATAAACCATGAGAGAAGTGAGAGAAATTTTGAGATAAACCATAACTGTCAACTCATGAAACAAAACCATGTGGAAAAGTGCAGCCAAGAAAATGGAGCTATGTAAAGAGAGGAGTCCCTTATTTCATAGTAATTTAAAACAAAAGAACCACTAGGTGGAAATACAAGAATTAAAAGGTGTTATATAGTGGGGAATTATGTTTCTTTACTGAGAGGAAACTAAAACTTTCACTTACTGAAACAGAGTCCTTTCTGTACTTCAGGAACATCCAGAGAAAAGTGAGGATCAAATGGCAACCCTAAGGAAACCAGCCAAATAAATAAAATGACATTTTGAATAGCTCTGGCTGGAAGTTGACAGTAAAACAATGGGGAAATAATGGCAAGAAGAGAGTTGGAGGTGATTCTTCCTATCCCTGAGAAGTAAAATTGAGAATCCTCCACATTCTATGTAGACTTACACAAATCATGAGAAATCGTTGTTGATATAATATATCAAAATGCTGGCAATCTATTAAGCTGAAAAATAAACTGAAATACAATAGAAGATAAAGCAATAAAGGATTTTTTTTTTTTTTTGCTTTTTTACTACTGTGAAAAAGAATGAGGGGTGGGGAAGGGGAGGAAGACTTGAATAGGAATAGCATTGATTTTTTTTTTTAAGGTCCTAGACAATAGAGTTTTATGTTTCTTATTCCCTGATGAATTTGAAATGAGGAGGATGGAATGTAATTGTATGCCCCTGTGATTAAGTCCATTTGCTGTGCAAAGAGGCCCACATGGCCGTGGTGTGCTCATGACTCAGCTGAAATGAACATTGACAAGTTTTGCCAAAAAGGGGAGGGAAGCTAGGAGGCAGAGGATTTCATTTAGGAGCTCAAAAGAGAGGACAGCTGGACCTAATTTTTCAGAAGCACATAGTTGTCTTTGAGGAAATCAAGCAGTACCAAGAAAATAGCTTAATTTTGATTTCCTAATGAGTAAAGGCATTCAATTTTTCTCTTTTTCGATCTGGATTCAAATAGAGTATTTACTATCAAAGGAAGTATTACCAGCAAAGGAGAACTTTAATTTTGTGAATGCACAGGTACTTTATGCTAAGTAATCACTACTGTTAATGAGTAGTTTGTGCTTTTATGCTACCTGGCAGTAGCAAGAAAAAGACGTCTGACAAAACTGTCCTGGGAGCTGTCCAGTCCCGAGCATTTCACTTGCAAACGTCTCTGTACTTTGCAGGAGACATGATTCTCTCTGCTCCTCAAGACTGGACCACATTCACTTCTGAGTTTGTTTCCTGTATTTACAGGACGTCGTTGAAAAATTGTTCTGCCCTCATAGGCAACTGCATACAATGAAATCTTGCTCAGAAATCAAAATGATTTGAAAATTTTGTTATATGGTGGTTTCTGGAAACTCCATTGCACTAACAACAAAATAGAACTCAAATGTGGATGCTATCATCTTTGTTGGTGAGATGGACAGGGGAAGTGAGTGCACCCTCAGTAAGTTTGCGGATGACACCAAGCTGAGGGCTTATGGATTATGATATAGTTGTTATTATAGCTAAATTCTGTTACTTGTAAATTAATTGTAAATCATTACACAGCCCATACAGAGAACATAATTGCACATCTTGAAATAAAGTTCGGGTGAAAATACATTTTAGTCAAACAGTGGATCAATTTATTATTTAATTAAGAGAACAGTATATGATATTCAACATACTTATTTGGATGTTGATACTATACATCAGAGATTCCTCAGATCTGATTCTTTTGACGGTGAAGACATTTTTATGCAAAGTGATTCTGAAGTGATGAAGAAACTTACGAATTAGCTTATAGTGTAGAGTATCTGGAATTCACAAACTAATTATATAACTGTTAAACTCTTGTGTACCTCTAAATACCATCCTTTTTGCACTGGCAAATATAGTTTCTGAAAATATGCCTAGAGGTACTCAGTCAGTATTCTCATAGTATTAAATGTCAGTAGTTTTGTATTTTGTAAATGTAGTAGCAAAACTGGGGTGAATAGAACATCAAAGAATACTTCTTGAATTATGATTGTGTACTTCCCATGGAAAGGAATATTAGCTGGAAGGTAGGGCCTGGCATATCATTCTGTAACTGGAAATAGAATAGCCATTATTTAAAATTTCAGTTTATAGAATGGAATCATAAAGTCATGAAGTGGTTTGGGTTGAAACGGATTTTAAAGATCATCTAATTCCAACCCCCTGCCACGAGCAGGGACATCTCCCAGTAAATCAGGTTGCTTAAAGCCCCGTCTGGCCTGGCCTTGAACACTTCCAGGGATGGGGCATCCACAGCCTCTCTGGGCAACCTGTTCCAGTGCCTCACCACCCTCTGAGAAAATAATTTCTTCCTTATATCTAATGTAAACCTACCCTCTTTCAGCTTAAAACCATTTCTCTTTGTCCTATCACTACATGCCCTGACAAAGAGTCCATCTTCTGCTTCCTGGTAGACCCTCTTTAGGTACTGGAAGGCTGCAATGAGGTCTCCCCAGAGCCTTCTCTTTTCCAGGGTGAACAACCCCAGTTCTCAGCCTGTCTTCATAGCAGAGGTGCTCCAGCCCTTTGATTATCTTCATGGCCCTCCTCTGGACTTGTTCCAATACATCCATGTACTTCTTGTGCTGGGGGCCCCAAAGTTGAATGCAGCACTTCAAATGGGGTCTCACAAGAACAGAGTAGAGGGGAAGAATCACCTCCATCACCCTGCTGGCCACACTTGTTTTGATGCACCCCAGGATTGAGTTGGTTTCCTGGGCTGCAAGGGCACGTTGCCGGCTTATGTCGAGCTTCTCATCAACCAGAACCCCTGGGTCCTTCTCCTCAGCGCTGCTCTCAATCCATTCTCCACCCAGCCTGTGTTTGTGCTTTGGATTGCCCCAGCCCAGATGCAGGACCTTGCACTTGGCCTTGCTGAACCTCATGAGGTTCGCACAGGCCCACCTCTCCAGCCTGTCCAGGTCCCTCTGGATGGCATCCCTTCCCTCCAGCTTGTCGAATGCACCACACAGCTTGGTGTCATTGGCAGACTTGCTGAGGGTGCACTCAATTTCGCTATGTCACTGACAAAGATATTAAACAGGGCTGATCCCAATACTGATCGCTGATGAATTTGTCCACTTAGTTTGATGACTTCCTCAATTGTTTTATTTAGAAGTCCTGTTGTACAGGCAGTGCTGTGTTTATTTAGTAGGTAATCCCATTGAATCAATTGGAATAATTTATGCCTGAATACAACAAATTGCAGTTCAGATGCAGATTTTATGAGATCATCATTAATTTATTCTGGATTCTTTTTGAGTGGAAACAGCAGTCGTTTTAAGTTGTGGGAGCAAACTGTGTGTATGTATAATGACTGGATTGGTCTAAGCCAGCAGGTGCTAGTTTTGCAGCTTGTGGTTAAATGCCTTATTTATTTTATATTTTTTAAATATTTAAACATAGAATTTAGAGTATAACATATTTTACTGTATAAAAATGCATTGAACTTTACTGAAAATGAGTTTGTCCACCTTTCTCTTAGTATTAATTTCTGTACAAAATTTTCTATAAGTTTTGATGCATATGGGATATTATTACTATTAGCTTGTTGTAATGAATGAACCATTGATGAGTGAACTATCAAAATCCATACAGAATTAAAATAAGTTATGTGCTTTGGGTGAATGATTGTGTGAGCTTCTACAAACAGGTCATACATGTGGGTGGATAGTGAGGGCCATAGTGGTGGATCTGAAGTTAAATGAATGATATTTGCCAAGTCACAGTGTTAAAAACTTGATTTTTCAGGTTTCAGTGGGACACATGGGAACGCAGAAACAATTGTAAGAATGAACCTGAGGAGGTTTATTCCATGAAATGAGAATTTCTGGGAATGCAGTTTCAGCAAGCAGCACTTGAGTTAGATTTTGCTTCTCTGTTTCAAAGCACAGAACTAATGCAAAGCGTCTGCATTCTGCATCACTTGTATGTTTTGGCTTACCTGTGGATTGCCTTCAGGTACAGAAATGAGTCTAGATAATATCATTCCCCAAAGACCTAAGGACTTAGATGTGTAACTTTGATTTTGGGTGCCTAGGTCAAGCATTTAAATGACAGAGAGACTCTTGCTTCTACTCAACCCCAGAGGTAAATGACGTCACTATGCCTAAGTTTCTGTCAGTAAAAATTCCTGCACACCTACATGTCTGATGGTAGGCATGCCTAGACCATGTAGCAGGGTACGTAACACAAGCCTGATTCCTAGAAAGATTTACAAGGCAGAAATTCCCTGTCTCACCTGCGGATCCTGATCCAGCAGGAATTTTTAAGACCTGTTTTTCGAACAAGTTCCTTGAATAGAAAGGTGTTCTTTTTTTTTTTTTTTTTTTTTTTTTAATTCTTTATGCTATGTAGTTAATGTAGTTAGAGCATTAACCAGAATAAAGAAGACCTGGATTTAGTTCCTTCCTCAATCTATCTGGAGCAGTTTGAACCATTTACCTCAACATTTCTGGCAAATGTTTAAATGGTGAGCTTCAGGCCAGAGGTGGCATGGGAGAAGAGAGGTGTGAGGGCTGGGTTATGGGTGGTATTACATGTTTCAAGACCTTTTTTGCCAGCACTGCAGAGAGCCATAAATACAGGTGTCAGTATTCTCAGTTTCTAAAGTGGTTCTGGTGGCATAACAGAGATGTGCCAACGCCAGAGAACTCTGATTCATTTTAGGTGTTAGACCTTTGAAAGCAGGCCATATCACTCAGTAAGCATTTGCGTTTACACTGGGCCAAATGAGCTGTGTATATATGTATGGTAGAGATTATGCTTCTTACCAGGCAAAGATGAAAGCTATGTGAAAAGTTAAGGATTCTGTTAAGGATAATGGCAGACGTGGGGCAGGGGTGGCTGTACTAAGAACAAACTTGCAAAAGTAAAATACATGAATGCATTGTTCCTACTGCTACAAACAAGAACACGCTTGGTAGCTTCTTTAGAATTTTTCTATTCAAAATATCTCTTAGCAAAATTGAAGAAGTGTCTCTGACACGTACTTAGTGATGCTCTGTAGCACTGCTGGACAAGAGTTACCCAGCAAAGGCTGTGCCTGACTCCACACTGCCTTTCACAAGAAGAAGGTTGCCTTCTGCTAGAGGTTTCAACACCTATTAGTAGTACCCTGTTCTTGCCTGGACAGTGTTAGAGGACTGTAATGTAGAAATAAAGCTTTAATATATTTTTAAACTTTTTTTTTTTTAATTCATAATAATTAAATCTACTAAAACTTTCACTATGAAGTGAACTTCATGGATGGGGAACTTGATATAACATGGAATATGTTTAGAAATTCTTTACCTGGATCTGTTTTGATCTCTATTTGTGTATGTTGGCAAAAATAAACTATTTATTGTGTTCTGTTGGATAAGTTGGGTATAGAACATTCTTTCTTTGCTTCTTTATCATGTTCTGTGTGTGTGTAACACTGTGTGTTCATGCTACTGGATTACTATAGTTATAACAGTTTATGAATCCAACAATTAACATGCTAATAGATATATTCTAATATCACTACAGAAATTAATAGAAATCTTGTTCATCATAGAGAGCAAATCAAAGACATGATTTTGTGTTAATATTCCAGGACATAAATGTAGGCACTGAACTCTGAGTCTGGGTTCTGTTTTCTGCTATGAAAAGCAGCAGCAGCATTTCCTCTTGTAACTAACTCCTTTATACCAAGTATTTAAATATTAACTGGGGCCAAAAAAAAAGTAAAAAAAAAACAAAACAAAAAAACAATACCAAGATAACAACAAAAACCAAAACCATCCTGCTATTGTTACCTCCAGCATCTGTAGTGTTCTGGTGATAAATGGCCAAACTGTTTAGACATGCTTGCAGGAGGCTAAGGATTGGATATAGTTAAAATGGATCACTCCCAAAAGAGAGACTGCGGAACACCATGGTCTGAAGAATCTGTGCTAGTAATGCATTTAAACCATGACTTTCCATTTACTGTAAAAAATAAAAATTGGAACTGACATTTAACAGATGAATTTATCTCCACAAGTCTTTAAATGAAGTCACTAAGACTGCGTGCTTAGTGTTTTTGTCCAGCTGTATAATCCTTAGTTTCCAGTGCCAGAATCAACCTTGGAAACACTTTTTGCTCTGAAACACTCTAAGTGATGCTCAGGAGTTTTTGTTCTTGGAGAGCAGTGAGAACACAATATGTTAGGATTCTCCCTTGTATATGTATTCAGTATTTTGTGTGTTTTTGTTTTTTTTTTTTCTTACCATTTTTCTAAGAGCATCAGTATAACATTAAAAAAAAAAGAAAGCCCTTCTGAACTTGAATGAACTCTGGAATATGTCTGAAAATGCATCTGGCCTATTTAGAAATGTCAAATTTCTGGCATGCATAATACCATGTTTAATTCCTTTCACTTTTTTGGAAAACCATATATTAGAATCTATGAAGATATAAAAACTGCTCTTTTAATCTGTGAAATGTATTGTATACCTGCTTGTATAACTGCTAAAAAAGAAAGCATGACGTATAATCTCTTCAGGCCTATCCAGTGTCATCAATGTGCTATGTAACCAACTTGTTATAGGTCTTAGCAAGTGGGCTACGTTGTTTTATCCTTTTTTTGGAACCTTCTTTGGTGATGTGGACTCTACAGAAAATGTTACATATGTTTTGTTTGTTTTGAGGTATGTGAATGATTTGGGAAAATTAATCTGCAGTAGAGTGTTTTGAAAAATGTCTAAATCTAGAGTATGAAGAGAGAGGTGTGCTGTTAGTGCTGCTAAATGCAGTGTTGTGGGAAGGATAGGGTTATAGTTAACTCATTCACCATAGTAAGACTCTTATCTAACATAGTCTCACAAACTGCTTGATTTAGGTCACTTCATTTAAACTCTAAAAGAATTAAGTGACTTTGCAACTGTATTCTAATAGCTTCTAATGTGGACTGCTTTGTATGTGAAGTCATCAGAGCTAGTTGCTTAATGTAGGTGGAAAAATGGATGTGGTACTTATCGTAGAATATTGTAGATATTGTATAATACAATCCAGGATACTGTAGAAATAGCCTAGAGACTGTTTTCTTCTTTCCTTCTTTCTTTCTTTTCTTCTCAGATGAGGTTGTTAAAGTTGAGCGGTTGATCACATCAGTTTGTGAGTCAGTTAAGTATAAAATTTTATATCAAAAGAAGCATAGCCAGCAGGTGATTGTCCTCCTGTACTGTGCTCTTGTGAGACCCCACCTGGAGCACTGCATCCAGCTCTGGGGCCTCCAGCACAAGAAGGACATGGACCTGTTAGAGTGGATCCAGAGAGAAGGTCTACAAGGATGATCAGAGGGCTGGAGCACCTCTCCTGTGAAAACAGGCTGAGGCAGTTGGGGTGTTTCCGCCCGGAGAAGAAAAGGCTCCAGAGAGACCTTATAGTGGCCTTCCTAAAGCGGGCCTACAGGAAAGATGGGAGGAGACTCTTTGTCAGGGCGTGTAGTGATAGGACAAAGAGAAATGGTTTTAAACTGAAAGAGGGTAGATTTAGATTGTTTATACAGAAGAAATTATTTACTCAGAGGGTAGTGAGGCACTGTAACCAATTGCCCAGAGAGGCTGTGGATGCCCCCCCGTCCCTGGAATTGTTTTAAGGCCAAGGCTTTGAGCAACCTTGTCTAGTGGAAGGCGTCCCTAGCCATGGCAGGGAATTGGAACTAGATGATCTTTCAGGTCCTTCCCAACAGAAACCATTCTATGATTCTACATTGGTACTATGAAACATCATCTTGTTTAGCCAGGTTTATTGTGTGATTAGCTGTATGGTATGAACAAAAAATTGTTTGAAGATGGATGTTGTGCACATTTCTGAGACTGTATGGCAGAAATTCATAGCGTTATACTTTTCTGGGAGTACTTATATTTTGTTGTTAAAAGGATCTTGTTAGTACAAATGGGTTAATTCTGTGAGATATGAAATGGAGGGGTGAACATTCTTCTGGAAAGCAGAGAGATATCTTCCTAAAAGAATTTGTTAAATTCCTTGTCCCTTGGTACAATCTGTTCCTCTCAGTGTTGCTCAGAAGTACTGTTGAGAGCTCTGGGGATAAATAAAAGAGTTTCTTTCTATGGTTCTGACAGAGAGAGCCATTAGTTTCTTTATATTCTCCTTCTTTTAATAATTTTACCAAGCTCTTCTCAAAAGGACACAGGAACTCCTAAAGTATTTCTGGAGAGTGCTTTTGAAATAAAAAAGTTGTCTACACTGCTCTAGCCTCTAGGGGCATTTAATTTACCTGTTGCTAATTTAAGTCAAGCTAGCTGATTCAGAAATATGATGCTCCTGTATGAAGTACAGCTTTATTATTAACAAATTCTAAGCCACATAATGCCAAAGGGAGACAATGGGCAGAGTTGTTTGTTCTGATCTTTTGAGCAGAAAAGATGCAAGTGGAAAGGTGTGAAGGGGATAGAATAGGAAATTCTTCAGCTAGTTACTGTATGGGCTATAATATTGTACTAGATAAAATCTTTCAGAATAGCTTGAGGTAGGATGCTTAACGTATTCAATTATTGCTCAAAAGAAGAAAAAAGTCCCTGGTTGAAACCTATGCAGATGACAAGCGCTCATGACTCTTTGGGATCACTGCTGAGTATGGTAGGAAATATCATCTCCGGGTCCTAGATGACTCTGACCCATATGTTGAAGATTGTTTCATAGACAAAGAGTGGGAGGAAGGAATTTGCCTTCTTCCCATGTGCTGTAACCTGACAAGATGGAACAGGATGCTGCCTTCCACCCCCGCTCCATCCTTGCAGTGCCAGCTTGTGGGGAATTGTCTGCAGCAGCCGAGGAAGAATTTTCCAGAATTTTGAACATTGAGATTTCTGAGAATTTCCAAGTGCATAACAAACTTGTGTGGCCCTGACTGTTGTCACTGTTGTAATGGTAAACACCTCTGACGTGAGGGTAGGTCTCTTCTCAGTATCCTGGTGACTTGGAAATATGCTCCTATTGTACTATTAAATCCTCATTATTGAATGTCTGAAGATTAAACAAGTGGCCAGTAGCATGAATGGTCTGGAGTGAGAGAAAAGGGAAAGCAAAGTTAGTGGAGGTAAATGGATATATCAGGGTGCAGGGACTCTTTCACAGGGAGAGGTGATATTTGTGGTTCTCCTAGATTGGTAGTGGGCAATCGCTCCCTAGCATCCCCAAGGTATAGCTCATTATAAGACAAGAACGTGGAACTATGTATCCAACTAGGAGCCAACTAGGAGTTATCACCTGAGAAAAATCCAGCACAAAGACATGTAATGACTTTAACACACATGAATACAAACACTGACCTTTCAAAAGCAAAAGACAAGAGCTGGAGATACTTGTGAAAGGAGGAAGGCCACCACTACTTGTTAAAAAAACACAGGCAATAAAAAGCCACTTTGAAAGTTTAAAGCTGGTGGAAGTCTGCTAAAAAGGCCCATATTGCCTTTGAGCACATAAGTTCCTTCTTGACCATCTCTGAGGTACTGTAATGGCCCATGGGTCAGCAATGTGCCCATGTAGCCAAGAAGGCCAATGGCATCCTGTGCTGCATTAGGAATAGCATTGCCAGCAGGTCGAGGGAGGTGATCCTCCCCCTCTACTCAGCCATGGTGAGGCCTCACCTGGAGTACTGTGTCCAGTTCTGGGCTCCCCAATACAAGAGAAACGTGGAGCTACTGGAGTGAGTCCAATGCAGGGCTTCTAAAATGATTAAGGGACTGGAGCAACTCTCACATGAGGAAAGACTTAGGGAGCTGGGCCTGTATAATGGGATTTAACATCAAGAAATTATTTCGTGTTTAAGGAAGGGAAAATAACGTGCCAGAAGTCTACATGAAACCGCTAGAAGGGAACAAGATCTAAGTATAGGCTAGAGAGTTGCTGTGACTGGTACTGTGGACTGGAAACACAACCCTCAACCATTCTGTGATTATAATAATAGTTTTTAAAAAGTTTATTTTATCATTCCTGATGTCAAACTGGAAGACGTTTTGTAAACACTTCATGTTCAGGAATATGGCTGCATGTTCTGTGCATGTGGTGGGGAAGGTATAGTGTAGGTGTTGCGGCATGGTGTTCAGTGAATAGCCAAACTTTGTCTCCTGGTTACTGAGCCCAATTCTGCCCTCTGGGGCATCAGGGAAACAGGGCTGTCTGGGTCTGCTTTCCTTACCCTGTTTCATTTCCTCCTCCTGTCTGCTCTTCATCTCACTGCTCTTTTACCTTCACAGGCCCTAAAACTGAATAGCTCAGGAAAGCAAATGGCTTGTAGAAGAGCAGTGTGCCTTAGGGATGGAGGGTCATGCAGCTTAAGAGCAAGTGGCCTGAATGTTGTACTCAAGAGCGAGAAGGAGAGGCCCTGGAAAGGGATTGCAGAGACACAGGAACATGGAGGTTGGGCCTGCTGAGATCATCCAGCCTAGCCCTGCTTAAAGCAGACTTGGTATAGGCTGGCTTGGGCCTTATTCAGTTCAGGTTTGAATGACCCCAAGGATGGAGAGTTTGCCACCTCTTCCAATGTTTCCCTTGCATCCAGTTGGCATTTCTTCTGTTCCAGCATGATCCCGTTTCCACTTGTCTTTCCACTGCTTGGCTCTGGGGAGAGCCTCTCTCCATCTCCCCTACGCCTTCCCTTTAGGTAGTTGCAGACTGCACTAAGATCTCCCCTCCTCTTTCTCTGTATTCAGACTGGAGAGAGAGAAAGATACCCCAATTTTATTCCTATTTCTCATTTAGCCTCTCACAGCCCCAGAACAGTATTTACCAGGACTGCACGCAACTTCCCCATCCCTGCTTCCCATGCCCCAAGACTCCAACGGAGTCCCCCAGAGATCTTATTTTCCTATCATTTCACTCTTAAAGACTTGTAGCTATGCAGCATTCTTCCCTCCTCCGTCCACACTGCTTACATTTGTTCAGCAAAGGACATTTAAATAAGGTCCTTTAAATAATTAGAAACAGGTTGATTAGCAGACAGTGAGGGATACACACGAACAGTGTAGTATCCTCATAATGTGTCTGAGATCATCCCTAATAATCATTCTTTGTCAGAGGTATACTCTTTGTAGGTTACTTCAGAGATTATTTTTTTTGTTACTGTTCAGTAGATAATTGCCTCAATGTGTGCTGTTGCTACAGTGCTGGGGCAAAATAAACCAGTATGTTTGAGCGTGTGAAGTACAAGACTTGAGTGGAAACAGTGAATTATGGGATCTTACAATAGCAAGTATGTTAGAATACTATACCCTGTTCTATGTCAACACCTCAGAAATATGATGTCAAAAACAGAGCTCAAAGGAAAATAATAGAAAGGAGAAGTCATTTGGAAAACAAGCATTGCAGTATGAACCTTATGAGAGTCAAGTATATGAAGGACAGGACTGAGTGGTGGCTTGGATTGTGTATGCATGTAGATAGAAGGAAGCAGGGGGACCTTTTAGTTTTGCTAAGAAAGTCATAAACAGAACTAGCAGATGGGGGTTCAGACAAATTCAGTGTTGAAATATGGTGCAGTTTCTTAAGTGTTCAAAATACGATGCCGTGCCTTAAAATTGAGGGTAGTTCAACAGTAGAAAAGGGGGGTGTGGGGAAAGGGGGGATGCACTCTTCAGTCATTAAAACAAAGATTAGATATATTTTCTAAAAAGCACATTTTAATCCAGTTTATTGTAAAGTTTCTACAGCTTTATGCATATAGGGGTCAAACTAGGTGACAAAAATATCCTGGATGATCTTTTCCCTTCCCAAGATCACACAACGGCTTTGAGAAAGAAGATGAACTTTCACTTAACTGTATGGGTGTTAAAACAGCATTTCTCTACTAAATGTGTGTGCTTTGTGCAACTTAAAACAGCTTCTTGCTCAGGAACCCATCTGGGCTGTTGGGAAACACTGTTTTTTTGTGTTGTCAGAAAGTGATTTATGACATCTAGGGTGAGGTTTGTATGGTTTGTACTGAATGTTTTTTTCATAATGCTGTTTACCTGTATGAAACAAAGCTGAGAGCAGAGGGGGATACACAAGAGTTTCCTGGGAAGGGGCTACCCAGAAACACTGTTCATATAGGACTGGATGGCACTGGCCTTCCTTCCCCTTACCCTACACCTTTGCAAAACCTTATTGGTGTGCGTTTTCCATTCATTATTTATCCAACTCCGCAGCTGCTGTGTCCTCAGTTGTCTGGTGGACTGAAAGACATATGGTAAGGACCAGGAAGGAGTCTTAAACTTCATAAATGTAATCAAAATGATTATCTTCACATAACAGGCTGTAAAAGTCATCACATTTTAAAGAAAGTGAGCTTAAATATTTACTGGAGTATCTTTAGTCTTTTTGCAGGTGGAAGGTAGCTAAGCATGTAAATCTTGCATGTTTTAAGATTTGCCTGGGGTCATAGTGTATTTGGACCTGCAAGAGTTTATTAAAGCACCAAATTTTGGATATACTAGAAAGAATAAATATTTATGTTATAAAGATGTTATCCTCTTTAAGCATGAATGTGCTAAATTTTTCTTCCTCAAAAAAATGTTTAAAATGTAGAGGGTCTGACTTAGCTCCACTGAAGAGAATGAGTTATTTCAAGTTTGATAGTTCTAGAATTGCTACTATTTCCATTCCTTCAGCAATCACAGCCTCCTTTGGATGACTTGTCATTATTTTCAGTAAGAAAAAGGCTAGGCTAAAACAAATGAATGAAAACCCACTGTAGTTTAAGAACCAGAACTAGAAAAGCTAGAATTCTTTTTTGTCTGTTTAGCTCATATGATTCTTCTTGCTTTGATGTTTGTGAGTTACATATTATTGGCAAAATGTTAAAATATAATAAAATGTTTTAAAGGCCAATCTATTCCACGATACCTTTCTGTGTAGTCTAAAGGCTGTTGTACTAAGTTCAGTGGAATGAAAAGTCCCGAAAAGACAAAGATGTTAACAATGGCTTTCATTTAATAAAACAAAAAAAATCAGGTTCTGAAGCTTGAGACTTTAGCCAGCTTTTCCCATGGCTATGTACTGCTATTAATAAAAAAAGCAAAACGGCAATTTGTTTTACCTTTAATGGAATGCTGCCAGAAATGAGGGAAAAGAGGGAAGACTGTGAAAGAATCGGAAAGGGCTAAGATTTCAAATAAAGTTTTGAAACCTTCAGCTAAAGCAGAGTTCTGTGTTGTCATTTTTACCCCTCCCACATTTGACAGTACTTGACACAGAATGCTGTTAACTAGAAGATGACGAATAACTGTAAAGGGTTGGATCTGTTGTGCTTGATGTTGGAATCCAAACCTGCTTGAGGGATAAACAAAACAAATGAATAGGAGAAGGAAAAGACAGGAAGACAGAAAATGTAACTCCTACTTCTGATGCTCTTACTTGAAAGAGACAGACAGAGCTCATAGACTTAATCTTTTCTTTGCATAGCAAACTTGTTTTAAATCACCTGTTGTGTATTTCCTACTGCTACTTCCTTGATTTCACTGAAAATATTGCAGTCATCACATTGCAAATAATGGGTCTTAACTAAGCCAACCCTAAGCTCTCTTTTTAGAAAGTAGAGAACAAAAACAAAAAGATGGCCAAACAAGAAAAAAAAGTATGGGGAAAAGGAAGGAGTGAAGCAGAAATGTTTCTCTGGCATATCAGGACCCAGCTGAATTTGGCAGCAGTGGCAATGTTTCTGAATCCTTTGCTGGCTTGCTTTATGCAGACTTTGAGAACGTGGCAGTAGTGGATGAACAGTTCTGTGTATCTCTAGTTCACTGGGTATAATCCTAATTAGTCTTTAAATTGCGTTAGAAGTTCTTACTTGCATTGGTTCAGTTTTTATGTTACCATTATGCGTCTTTCTATCAACATTCATTACAGATTGTTGTACCTTTCTGTCAGACTTCAGCCAATTTCTCTAGTGGTTTCATTACCAAACTATTTATAATTTTGAGTTATTGCCCTATGTGCCCCAGTGACTATTTTCCTTCCTTTATCAACACTTGTTGGCCCAATTAAGTTCTGCATTCCTCAGTGCAGACAGAATTGTCTCCCAGGCTATTGTTCCAGGATTAAATTGTCATTTGGATTAATTTTCTATTTATTTTTTTTAAACATGCATATACATATGTACACTTACAATTAGAAATTTTGGATTTCCAGTAGGAGTAAGTTCAACTATTTCTTACACAGAATCTTACTATCATATCCGACTTTAGTTTCAACTGTACAGTTTGAGTGTCAGATTTTATCCTATTGATTAGCTGTTTTGTTTCCTTTGGATCTGTCCAAGGAGGGAAAATTCTGTGGAATCTCAAGTTGCTTGATAAAGAGAGAGAAAACAGCATGGGCTTTCACAGGCAGGATGACATCATGATTTCCAGGGAGACCTCAAATTCATTTGTTGCAGCCAGGATGCTGAGCTGCCAGTGGTGGTTGCTTACATAAGTTGCCCATCCTATATTGTTTTCAATCAGTTGTGTATCAATCAAGCAGCTCAAGTGCTGTGGTAAAACTTCTTTTTTCTTTAACCCATAATAACTAATCTCTGTAACATGGCACAGCGTCATCTTGGAGTGGGAGCAAATCAAGCCAAGTGCAAAATGCCAGAAAAAAAATGGATTTTAAAATGCAACCCTTCTGTGATTTCAGATGTTGGAACGTGAATACAAACTTTCTCTGCTGTAAACTGGAGGAGACTGTGTGATTGCTGTGCTTTGCTGAAGCATATGAAAAAGAACAGTCAGCCCATCCCACTTAAGAGGACTGTTTAGCTTTCAGGAATATTTGTTTTTGCTTGGATTAAAATATGTGGCAGTAGCATACGTTCACCTGTGGCATAGGTGAATGAAACATCAAACATAAACGTGAAATAGTTGTTAGTGCCTTTTCTGAGCCATGGGCAAGAAATCCAAAATAACATTTGAGCAGCAGCAAATGTTGAACAGATCATGCTAGCGGGTGCTCGAGGGACCACAGAAGCATATGATGTGTGAGAATGCAGATGAGATGTGATGTTACTGTGGCACATTTGGTATTTCAGGAGATATCCCATGTGGGGGAAGAAAATGGAATAATTTTACAGTGTGGAACTTGTGTGTTTGTGAGCCTTTTGTAGCCTTGGGAGTGCTAGTCACCTTAAGGCTTGCAGAAGTCCTGCAGCAGTGCTTGCTGATGTGGGTGCACACCCACTTCAGACACAGACACACAGATTTCTAGGTTGGAAGAGACCTCAAGATCATCGAGTCCAACCTCCGACCTAACACTAAGTACTCCACTAAACCATATCACTAAGCTGTACATCTAAACGTCTTTTAAAGACCTCCAGGGATGGCGACTCCACCACCTCCCTGGGCAGCCCGTTCCAATGTTTAATAACCCTTTCGGTAAAGAAGTACTTCCTAACATCCAACCTAAAACTCCCCTGTCGCAACTTTCGCCCATTCCCCCTCGTCCTGTCACCAGGCACGTGGGAGAACAGACCAACCCCCACCTCACTACAGCTTCCTTTAAGGTAACTGTAGAGAGCGATAAGGTCTCCCCTGAGCCTCCTCTTCTCCAGGCTGAACAAGCCCAGCTCCCTCAGCCGCTCCTCGTAAGACTTGTTCTCCAGACCCCTCACCAGCTTGGTCGCCCTTCTCTGGACTCGCTCGAGCACGTCCATGTCCTTCCTGTAGCGAGGGGCCCAAAACTGAACACAGTACTCGAGGTGTGGCCTCACCAGAGCCGAGTACAGGGGGACAATCACCTCCCTAGACCTGCTGGCCACACTGCTTCTTATACAGGCCAGGATGCTGTTGGCCTTCTTGGCCACCTGAGCACACTGCTGGCTCATATTCAGCCGACTATCAACCAATACTCCCAGGTCCTTCTCGGCCAGGCAGCTTTCCAGCCACTCATCTCCCAGCCTGTAGCTCTGCTTGGGGTTGTTGCGCCCCAGGTGCAGGACCCGGCACTTGGCCTTGTTGAACTTCATACAGTTGACCTCAGCCCATCGCTCCAGCCTATCCAGATCCTCCTGCAGAGCCTTCCTTCCCTCGGGCAGATCGACACACGCACTTAGCTTGGTGTCATCTGCAAACTTACTGAGGGTGCACTGGACGCCCTCATCCAGATCATCGATAAAGATATTAAAGAGGACCGGCCCCAGTACCGAGCCCTGGGGGACACCACTTGTGACCGGCCTCCAACCAGATTTGACTCCATTCACCACAACTCTCTGGGCCCGGCTATCCAGCCAGTTTCTAACCCAGCGAAGCGTACGCCAGTCCAAGCCCCGAGCAGCCAGTTTCTTGAGGAGAATGTTGTGGGGAACGGTGTCAAAAGCCTTACTGAGGTCAAGGTAAACCACATCCACAGCCCTTCCCTCATCCACCAAGCGCGTCACTTTGTCATAGAAGGAGATCAGGTTCGTCAAGCAGGACCTGCCTTTCATAAACCCATGCTGACTGGGCCTGATCGCCTGCTCGCCCTGCAAGTGCCGCGTGATGACCCTCAAGATAATCTGCTCCATGAGCTTTCCTGGCACTGAGGTCAAACTGACAGGCCTATAGTTACCCGGGTCTGCCCTCCGGCCCTTCTTATAGATGGGCGTCACATTGGCTAGCCGCCAGTCAACTGGGACCTCCCCCGATAGCCAGGACTGCCGATAAATGATGGAAAGCGGCTCGGCCAGCTCCTCCGCCAGTTCTTTCAGTACCCTCGGGTGCATCCCATCCGGCCCCATCGACTTGCGCACATCCAAGCTCCTTAGCAGGTCGCCAACCATTTCCTCATGAATAGCAAAGGCCACATCCTGCTCCCCATCCCCTTCCGCCAGCTCAGGGCACTGGGTATCCAGAGAACAACCGGTATTGCCGCTAAAGACTGAGGCAAAGGCGGCATTAAGCACCTCAGCCTTTTCTTCATCCTTAGTAACTAGGTTTCCCCTCGCATCCAGTAAAGGATGGAGATTCTCCTTAGTCCTCCGTTTCGCATTGATATATTTGTAAAAGGATTTTTTGTTGTCTTTAACGGCAGTAGCCAGGTTGAGCTCCAGATGAGCTTTGGCCTTTCTAATTTTCTCCCTGCACAGCCTCGCTACATCCTTGTAGTCCTCCTCAGCGGCCCGCCCTTTTTTCCAAAGATTATAAACCCTCTTTTTTCTGCTAAGCACAAGCCGCAACTCTCTGTTGAGCCAGGCCGGTCTTCTTCCACGCCGGCTCGTCTTTGGGCACGTGGGGACAGACCGCTCCTGTGCCGTTAAGATTTCCTTCTTGAGGAGCGCCCAGCCTTCCTGGACTCCTCTGCCCTTCAGAACCGCCTCCCAAGGGACTCGGCCAACCAGCGTCCTGAGCAGCTCAAAGTCAGCCCTCCGGAAGTCCAATACAGCAGTTTTACTGGTCCCCTTCCTGGCCTCGCCAAGAATAGAGAACTTTACCATTTCATGGTCACTCTGTCCAAGACAGTTTCCGACCACCACATCTCCCACCAGTCCTTCTCTGTTTGTGAAGAGAAGGTCTAGCGGGGCACCACCCCTGGTGGGTTCACTGACCAGCTGCGTCAGGAAGCTATCTCCCACGCTCTCCAGAAACCTCCTAGACTGCTTTCTCCGTGCCGTGTTGTGTTTCCAGGATATATCCGGGAAGTTGAAGTCCCCCACGAGGACAAGCGCCGACGATTTTGCAACTTCTGTCAGTTGCCTATAAAACTCCTCATCCGTCTCCTCATCCTGGTTCGGCGGTCTATAACAGACCCCGACCAGGACGCTAGCCTTGCCGGCCTTCCCACGGATCCTAACCCACAGGGATTCAACCTTATCATTCCCAGCCTGGAGTTCCACAACATCAAAAGATTCTCTAATGTAGAGAGCCACGCCACCACCCCCTCTGTGCTGCCTGTCCCTCCTGAAGAGCCGATAGCCAGGCATTGCAGCACTCCAGTCATGGGAGCGGTCCCACCACGTCTCCGTGATGGCAACCAAGTCGTAGCCTTCCTGCTGCACAATGGCTTCACTCACCTTTCTGAATGGTCTGCTGCAGTTTATCCAACCTCTCCAATATTTGTTCACTTTCTGCAGGTGCTTGGACATTCACCTTCAGCTAACCAGGTCGCTTTGCCATTGTCACTGCACAGCTCCTTCTGCTTCAGCCGTGGACTTGATGTACTCAGCTGCAGTAGGCTTTTTTTGTCTGCATCTCTCCTTGCTTCTTCTTTCATGTGTCTCTCCAGCTCTGCTTCTGTTCTTTAGTTTATTTACCAGGTAGGCTTTTCTACAGAGGGGGAACAAAGCAGTCACCTCATACCCTTGTCACTATTGTAAAAAGAAAGATAAGTAGGAACGTGGGGAAGGGCCCAAATAAAATCTCCATTCACCTGTGTGTTAAGAGAGTCCATCCAATGCTTTCTGCTTGATTTCAGGATTAGGAAATAAAATGTTTCTGTGTACTATAACTGCATGTGTCTGTATAACAGCAATAATATAAATAAGTATAAATACTGCTTAGCCAGAAAAAAAGCCATTATACAACTACTTTTCATTCTTGTTGCAGTAGAATTAACTATAATAACAATATAGAAAACTCACAGTATATATAACTTACACACACAATTCTCTTTCTTGACCCCTCTTAGTAAAAACTCATCTGAATTACTCTGTAATCATGTATTCAGTGCTGTGGAACAGTCCTAGTATGAATGTAATTATACCAGTGATTGTACCAAAATAGTTCATTCCAACATAGAAAGAAATGGTATGGGAGTACTGATGTACTTTTTTACTGTAAGAGATTTTATCTATTGATGTACAGTCTTGCATTTACGTACTTCTATTTATGTTTAAACTGAGCCTAAATCGTGGTAACAGCCTCACCCTCCCCAGGCAAAGCTGTTTTTCTTTTAAATGATTGTAATATAATAACCTCATCAGTTGTGGCCCCCCCCCCCCCCCCCCCCCCCCCCCCGAAAAATAAATGTAGAGGAGCAATGTGGAAAATATGAATGCAGAATGGGACCGAAATCCAAGTGGAAATATATAGAGATTCAGATGTTTTATTTGTTAAAAAGTAACTGACTTGGAATGACCTCATTGACTTTTTGAATGCCTAGGACTAATAATATTAGGAATAAGAATAAACAGTTAAATAGAAATTGCCCCAGCATTTTATTTGTAAGACCCATGAATTTTGAAAACCCAGACTGTGTATAAAAAGAAGGTGATACAATACTGCATTACTTTTCCACATTATTTAATGCGTATGAATCAGGATTTTCAGGGCTTTTCTCTCACTGTACAATTTCTATGTTATTACATAAGTTTTGGAAATACAAAAAATCTCCAGTATGTCCTTTTAATCATTGTTATTGTAATGTTTTAATCTTTGTACCTTTGTAGGCCAAACCTAACGATCCCTAGTTGAATTAAGAGATGTTTGTGCAGTGATGTAATATGAGAGAAGTGTTAATTTATACTTGGAAGATGAGATAATGTACATAACCTTTAGTCTGATTATTTTCCTGGAATGCTGGAAAAGGTTAAAATCATACCCTTCACGGCTTCTTTCTTAGGCAGTAACTAGCAATGGGAAGAAGTGAAGAAAGGCATTACTCCTCTGTAACAGTTCTCGAGCAAGAAATCTTTATGTGGCAGGGAAGCCAGGGTTTCAGAGAAAGGAAATCTCTCTCTCTGTTCCCCAGTTTGAATAGTGACAAAACTGCACTGAAGAGCAAATATTTTTGATTCTGGAAGATTCCAAATTTCTCTAAATGGAAAGTTTTTTCAGAAAGTATTCCTAGAGTAGAGTGATATACTTATCTGGGCACTGGAAAGCTACTGTGGAAAGACTGCATCAGTAGGCTGCCTTTCAAGACACAGAAGGTGTTGCTTTTAGGCACCTTAAATACAGAGTGGAAATCGTGCCTAACCTGCTTAGCCACCTAAATTTCCTGCCGAAAACTTAATTTCAATGTGAAATTCTTCTGCTGTGTATGCATACAGAAGATGCTATTGTCTGAGCCTCCCTCTATGCACTTTTGTGTAGCAAAGATGTTTTGAGAGTTGCATGCTTTTGCTTTTGCCATCCGAACACAGAGCAGAGGCCTTGTCATAAGATGTTTGGGATCTCTCTGTGCAAGACAGTCTGTTTTACACCAGGGAACTTGTTTTCACTCACTCTAAACATCCCTTTTGCTATCAAAGAGGCAACGGAAAACAACAACCTCAAAAATAAACAAGATAAAAAGCTTACAGTGAAGAACAGAATGGTCATACTGAGTCACACTAAATGTCCACTCAGCCCAGTATCCTCTCTCAGTTAATGTCTGATAGGCCCTTGTGGCTTTGAATTAAACAGGTTTCTGGAGCTGGGAGATAGCCAAGGGCTTGCTTCTGCTGCCCTGTGCATCACTAGAATTGCAAAGCCTCTGGGTGTGGTACACTGTCCCTCTTACGGTGGAAAAATGAAAGAGACATGGGGGGGGGATGCTTTGGAAAGCATGGTAACGTATATGATACTTCTCTACTAATACTACTAATCCCAGTGCCCAAACCTTTACTTCAGCTGGATGCGATGTCTGTGTATTTATTTAGCAGTCCTGTATAGAATGCTGTTTCACGATCTCCCATATACTAAAACTGGTTTGGTATAATAAAGAGGTAGGAAGAAAAAATGATAAATATGTTTTCCTGGTTACATTTGGCAAAACCACAAATTTACTCGTGAACAGATAATTTGTAGAAAGGCTAAAATTTTTATTTTAAATATTCTTTTCTGTTAAACAGATTAAAACAAATTTTTGTTTAAATTTTTCACTTAGTTCACTGTAATACATTGAGCTATGCCTGCCTACTGTTTGGCTCCCTGCAGATACAGAGAAGATAAGGAGCAAACAAGAATCAGTCCCTTGTCCCTCTGCCTGTGCAGGGCTGGGGCTCATTTAGCACCCCTCAGTGCTTCCCCACGCGGTCTGAGGCAGCTTCTAAGCTCCAGCAGCAGCAAGTTGGCACAAGGACCCTGACGTCTCCCAGCGGCTGATAGAGCTCTCTCAGGGCACAGAAGAAAGCAGGGAGCACTTCCATGGACCACCTTTCAGAAAGGCAACTTGCTGTTTCTCTTCCAAAAGAGAAAGATGGAAAGGACACGATCAGCAGGGATTAATTTTGTCTTTTGGCAATGTCAGTGGAGAGGTCCTAGGCTGATATTAATGGTGGCCTCTCCATGGTAGCAGTGAGGTACTTTGGCAAGAATTTTCTGTAAGTGATTTCAAGTACAGTTCTGTAGCCTGTGCTGTAATTACTGTGTTGACAAGACACAGAAGTTTGGTCTCTAGAGTTGTTGGTTTGGCATCTCTTTTGACTATTAAAAGTGCAGTGCTATATTATTATTTTCTTTAGATAAATTGAATGCTGGATAGTTCCTGGAATCCTCATTGGGTGGTTGCTTAAGTCTTGGGTTTATCCTTTTAATTTTGGTTTCTATTAGTAAGTCTGTTTTGGACTACCATGTACTTATTTGGCTTTGTACTTATAATGAACTTCTCAAGTTCAGTATCTCATATTTTTCAGGTTTTGTTGTAAATGAAATACAGAAGGACTGTCACAAATAGATGGAAAATTTGATCCACTAAGGGAATACAATTTAATTCTGCAAATCAGATAAGCCTGTTTTGCAAATTATTTTAATGACTCTTTTTAAGAAATATCATGAGTTGGAGAATGGTTTTCACCAAGAGAAATCTTCTTCTAATGTAATAGTTTAATTATTTTAATGTCTTTCAAGGTTAAACACTTAACCTGAAGGCTGCTGTAGCATTCACCAGTGAAGAAAGGAAATTTCTTCAGTGTGAGAATTGAGATGTATATTATGCATGCCTTGTAATTCCCTCCCGTGCTTCCCACACCGATGCCTGATAGCTTGTGAAGCATTTGCAGCATTGTTTCTTTCATCGGTGGAGCAAGGAGGTCGGATATGCCCCACTTTTAGAGGCCATGGCTGCATGGTGAACAAAAGTTCTTGCTGTTTGGGTGCATGGGGCTGAGGCCAGGAGGACCTTGTTAATGTTTTTGCTTTCTTGTTCTACTGTTCGTTTTTTTTTTCTGCTGGGACTTTTGTTTTGCATAGGACAAGGACAACTTGATGAGAGCTGAACAGCGGGATAGTATGAGGGCTGCGCCGTTAGGTTTTGCCTGTTTAAAATACATCCATGAATGAAAGGAGCAAGAAGGAGAACACAGAACTGAAAAAATCAGGGAACAACATATTTCTGTTTGGTGTGTGACTGGGACACACCACAGCACATCTCCGAGAATTTTCCTTTCCTTACGTCTAGTTCCCCTGTAACATCCCTCATCTCCTATTTGCAGGGGTTTTGACAAGACCTTTCCTTCTGCTCCTAAACCAGACTCCCTGACCGTCCCTGTACACCAGAGCAGCCAGTAATTGCTGCTTTCACACATACCTCTTCCGTGGTGAAATGCTAGAGAGTCTGAAGGTCCTTCCTCAGGAGCACAGGAGCTGTGAGCAGGGCTTCAGAGCTGCTCTTTTCTCTCCCACCAGGCCAACTCTTCTCGTGGTGCTGAAGGCTCTGAGCATCTTCCTCCTTCCTGTAGCTTCTCTTGTTCCTGCTGAACTGGGGTCTTCATCTCTCAAGGGATCAGTGGGTAAATGTTTGGGGAGAGATAAGCAGCGATGAAAGGGGGCGTTGCAGTTTAAGGAAGGCATTAATGGCTTCTTCAGGGGTTTATGGAAGCGAGCAGCATCCTGACATTCCTGTGCAACCCGAAATGCCTTCACTTGTGGCAGGGAGCACGTACAAGTTTTGTGTTGTGGGGAGTGTCTTGTTAAAATAATTTTGTAGATTTTGTGCTATTTTATTTTCAAAAAGAGGTGAAATATTAGCAGTCACTGTACTGTTTTTGGTCAAGATACATTGAAGTCCCTTCTTTTTTATTGCTGTAGTATCATCTTCCTTTTGCATAAATTTTGTGTATTTTATGTAAGTAACCATTTAGACAACCACAGAGATGACAAATAACAGAAATTTGTTATTGTACTGTTGTGATACTGTTGTGATACTCAATCTTCTTTTTCAAAGCTGTTCCATAGTATTTTTTTAGACTTTTTTCTGTTGGGGTATTGGTGGGAGGAATCTGTGGGATTCTGTAGTTCTTTGGGGCCAACATTGTGTTGTTTTGATACGTATCAATGCAAAGTAGTCTGTTTTTTGGTGTTTTGTTTTGTTTTGTTTTGTTTTTTTAATTTCAGTTATAGGCTAATATTTTTCTGATAAAGAATACAGTTATGCTTCTTAGTGATAGTGACCTGCTAGTCAAATTCCCACATAGATTTCATTTCATATGTTCTTTTTTGGTATTGCTCAATTTGGTGCATCTTACCCTTCAGTAAACATGTGCTGCTGAAAAGGCTGAAAGTGATTTTAAAATTATGAAACTTACAAATCATCAAGTCTGAAAAATGCAAATTGTCCACTTACACTATAGTAGGCATGTAATACGTGAGAAAATCTTAGTATTTATACATGCAATTCATAGTTTAAACAGATCCTTTTTCCAATAGCTGGGACAAGAAATTGCTACTTAGTCTATTTAAATGAAGTTGACATCCCAGTATTTGTATAGCATCATTGGAGCAGTGCATCGTATATCCTATCCCATAGATCTCAAAGTACATCTGGTTTCTCACTCATTCTATCGTAAGGTAATATGAAAAACAAAGTATGGTGTTACATTGTAATTATCCATGATCTGAATGTGATATTTAATAGCATAATCATGTTTTTTGCATTATTAATTTTTTGGGGGTTATACTAGGTATCAGTTGCGTTTCCTTGAAATTGATTTTGTACATTCCTTGAGATTGTGGATATTTTTTTATCTTAATGGGATGAATGGTTTATAAGCAGTGGGAAAAGCAAAGAAGCTGACTAAAAATCCAGATGATTACTTATTTCAATTTACTTATTTCTTCTCCTAAGAGGCACTTCCATTAGGTATGCTGAATTTTGTTTTGGTGTATATTTGGAGAACAGTATTTTCCAGCATACAGAAGTTTCAGAACACACCTTTTTACTAGTAATATGGTAGACACCTTGCCTACCCTGAAGAGTTCAAAATTAAAGATTGGCTATACAAAAAGAGCAAATGCGAGCAACTTTCATCCTCCGTCCAATATAATGACGTTTAATTTTGTTGTGTAATAAATATTTTCACATATATTTGACTGCTTAGGTAAAAGTGTACGTCAGTTTGATGTAGGCATGAGTAAATGCTTATGACTAGAAGAAAAAGATGTGAAAAGGGAAGGGAATATACTTAGAAAAAATTCATTTTGCATTGAAGATTGAGATGATGATATAAAAGATTCCTTAATTTTTTTTTCTTCTTCTGAGATAATATATCACTAACACAGTACTCCAGAAATGTATCTTTTCCCGTTACGATTTTTTATGCAATAAATAATAATAATAAGTGAAAAAATGTGACTTAATTTAGGTAAATATGTTAAATAATACTTATGACAGCAACATGAGACCAAAATTGCAGGTTTGCTTTTTTTGAACTATGTCCTTTTGGAGGTGTCATTCACAGACCATGATAACAAAGGAGATGATATAAACCAAATTCAAACAATATAAAGTTGAAGATGCATATCATTTATATAACCCTGAGGTTTATGGGACACAGTTGATGGGGGTTGGTGCTTGCTGGGCCCCTGAATTCTGGTGGCAGTCCCAGCTCCAGGTTGGAGGAGTCAGAGGTGTGCTGGACTCCCTGATGCAGGCGGGTGCGTGTGTTGAGACTGCAGTAACTTCCCCACAGCAGTACCTGGTACGTAAACACTTGCCATATATTGGAGCAGGAGTTGTCAAGACTTTGGATAATGGCATCAGAGGGCGATAGCAGGTGGGCAAGTGTAGCTGTTACTGATCATATAACCTAATCATGTATGTACCTAGCAGGAGGAATATACATACAATATATGTATGCATGTGCCTTGGTGAAAACTGAGCTTCCACAAACTCCATTTTGGGCTTGCGTGCCTGACTGACGCTTTCTGGGTCTGAGGTCCATTGCAGGTTGGCTTCACGACTGAGCCTGCAGATTCGTTTCAAAGCTGTTCCTCATGCACAGGTTTTAAAACAAATAAATTTGGATTTATTTATTTTTGTAATATAATGGCACTGTTTTTTCTCTTTATTTCTTCCCTTTCCAGTTTAATCTCAAGATTTTGAAAATACAATACACATGGCACAGATCATAAAACTTTTTAAGACACTGTTAATTCTGATACTTCATGATTACATCTCAGCTGAAGATGGAGAAACAAGAGCAAGTAAGTCTTAATTTTTGTATTTCAGGTAAAGGCAATTCCAAAGCATGCCTTATATTTATAATATCCATGTTCAGGTCCACGTGCACAGAATACAGAATAATATATGGTGGATATTTCAGCAAAGCACTGGGTCCAATGCTATCCAAAGTCCCTTCCAGCCTAAACTACTCTGTGATTCGTGTCCCTGGACCTGGCTATTTATCTTCTCTCTTGTACTCTGAAGTGACACTGTGCTCACCACTTGAAACTTCTCCCAGTGTCTCTTTTCTTTGCCATCACCTGCGCTGCAAAAGCATCTGGCTGTGGCCACCTGCTTTCAAGGAAGGTGAAGTCTTGACAAGAAGTTTCTGTAGACATAAGTCAAGACAAGGCAAAACTCTTCTTCATAGTGTGGAGCTCCAGCCTTTCACAAAACAGAATGCACAGTTATACACAGCAACTCCCATGACCCCACATACCATGGGATCAGATTAATCTCTCCTGATTTGGGCCATCTCTTTGGTACTTTGTGTATCCATTATCTCAGGTCCTTTCACAGTGGATGGGAGGTAGCTCTCCCCTCCAGAAAGTTATTCCCTCCATCTGAGGATGTGCATGTAAAATAGATAGCACTGACATACAGAAACACTTGTGTCTGTCTGTGGCCTGTAGTTGGCAATTTGGTTTGAAAGCTCCGTTTATGAGTGGCTACAGCTAGAGGTGCTGAATCCATGCCACATCATCATGCAGTTATGATGACATTTCTAAGGAGAGTGCATTGTATTTGCTAAATGAATAGGTGATTTTGTGTTCTGGAGTTTGACTTCTTCACTGATCATTTTTCTTATAATAAAATCAGAATATACTATTAGCAACATGCAATCGAAACTCAGGACTTTATAATAACTGGTTTTGTAAGTGCCAAGTAATAGTGTCAGAAGTGCATTAGAACATATTTGCAGAAGGAGTGGATATTACTACTGAATTCTGCAGTATGTAGACTATAGCCTTCCTCTTCAGTGTGTTTGATTTGTGTTGTGGTTTAGCCCCAGCAGGCAGCTCAGCCCCATACAGATGCTCATTCACTCTCCCCAGGTGGGATGGGGGAGAGAATTGGAAAGGTAAAAGTGTGAGAATTCATGGGTTGAGACAAAGACAGTTCACTAGGTAAAGCAAAAAGCGTGCACACAAGCAAAGCAAACTAAGGAGTTCATTCGCTACTTCCATCAGCAGGCAGGTGTTGAGCCAATTCCAGGAGAGCAGGGCCTATCACGTCATAGTTCCTTGGGAAGACAAATGTCATCACTCCAGACGTCCCTCTCCTTCTTTCCACCAGCTGTTATTGCTGAGCATGACGCCACATGGTGTGGAACATCCCTCTGGCCAGCCTGGGCCAGCTGTCCTGGCTGTGTCCTCTCCCAGCTCCTCGTGCACCCCCAGCCTCCTCGCTGGCAGGGCAGCACGAAAAGTTGGAAAGTCCTTGACTTTGTGTGTGCACTGCTCTGCAACAACTAAAAGCATTGGTGTGTTATCTCCACTATTTTCATCAGAAATCCAAAACACAGTGCTGTGCGAGCCTCTACGAAGAAAATTAACTCTATCCCAGACAAAACCATGACATTTTGCTAACAAAAATGAGTTCTTATGTTGACCAATCTCTGCAGACAGTGAGATATGGGAAAAAAAAAAAAGTATTCCTCTCTGCTGATTGCATGAAATACAATTGGCAGCTAAGGAACTGAATTCCAGAATATTTCGTAGTTGTTTCTGGTGATAATGTAAAAAACAGAAAATGGTATGGTTTTCAGATATGAAGTTGGATCCGTGTGATTTACAGAAACAATCTTGTTTTCTCTAACAAAGTCAGCTGATTTTTTTAATGGAATGTATTTGTTGATATAGATTCTAATACAAACACTATTAAAATGGAAAAAAAAAATTCCTGTGGAAGAGAAGAGTGGATGAGTTCACTAAAATATTTGTTTGATATGTGTTCTTTTTAGGCTGCAGAACTGCTCCGGCTGATTTAGTCTTTATCTTAGATGGCTCTTACAGTGTTGGCCCAGAAAACTTTGAAATAATCAAAAGATGGCTTGTCAATATTACAAGAAATTTTGACATAGGACCAAAGTTTATCCAAGTTGGAGTTGTCCAGTACAGTGATTACCCTGTACTTGAAATCCCCCTAGGAACACATGAATCCACTGAAAACCTCATCAGGGAAATGGAATCCATACACTACTTGGGAGGAAATACAAGAACAGGAAGAGCTATTCAGTTTGCCTATGACCATCTTTTTGCAAAATCTTCAAGATTTTTAACAAAAATAGCTGTTGTTCTCACTGATGGAAAGTCCCAAGATGAAGTCAAAGATATAGCAGCAGAAGCAAGGAAAAATAAAATCACTCTGTTTGCAATTGGTGTTGGCTCAGAAATTGAGGAGGATGAACTTAAAGCTATTGCTAACAAGCCTTCATCAACTTATGTATTTTATGTTGAAGATTATATTGCAATATCCAGAATTAAAGAAGTTATAAAGCAGAAACTCTGTGAAGGTGAGTGATCATAAAATGTTTTAGAAGGTGTGCAGAATGGACTTCTCAACCCATTTTCCTTTAGTTCACAAGCAGAATTCATGATTAGTGTAGTCTAAGGCACTTGATAAACTATACTATGATCTTGCTTCATTTTGATATTGTTTGCCAAAATCCCTCCCAAAATGTTATTTTCTCCATTAA
This sequence comes from Cygnus atratus, assembly GCF_013377495.2. Classification (NCBI taxonomy): domain Eukaryota; kingdom Metazoa; phylum Chordata; class Aves; order Anseriformes; family Anatidae; genus Cygnus; species Cygnus atratus. Next base: position 26,320,020 of record NC_066364.1, on the reverse strand, counting down.
ACAAAGAGATATACTTCAGAAAGATGCAGTATGTTAGCACAGTATGTGTTTAATTTCGCTATGTGGGATTTTGCCCTAAGCACCAAATTTTTTGCATTGATAGAGTTTAGAAACCCTAAAATAGTTGAGCAATTCTCAGAGTGCTGAGACCACAGGGCTTACTTTATCCCTTTTCCTAGGTTCAGTTGATACTAATCTACAATTCAGCATTTCTTCTTGACAGTTGAGAGGATAGCCTATTATTACAAACAGGAGTTCTTCCTCTAGCATGTGTTGAAAAACCCAGAAGAGAGACTCTTGGCAAAAGCGCCTGGAATTGTAACAAGCTGTTATGATCTTTTTAAAAAGGATTTTATAGAAGAATTAGCCAAGACCAACGTTGTAAAATAACTTTTCAGTTTTAGAATGCTAGCAGCATTATTGCATTGAGTTTTCTGATAACTTTGTAAAACAACGGCTTTCCTGAATATAAAAAAAAGCTTGCAAATGTCTTCTAAAATATATTACTCAGAAGGACTGTATTATACAGTGAGTATGCATCACTGCTATGTTGTACATTTTATTACCAATAATTGATGGAAGTCGTATTTCAGTTGTACCATATTTCTGCACTTAATAAGAGTGAAAAACAGTTTTCATTTTTTCTCACTTAGAGTACTGACTTCACTGAAAAAAAACAGTTATATTTATGTTGAGGTTAATAGTGTTTATTTCTTGATAAAATTATGAAAATCATAATAATTCCATGTAGCTGATGTAAAGTAAGGTAAAGTCTGTCAAAAAAATTAAATCAGCTAAGTGCAGCTAAATTCTTTAATAAATCTTCATACAGGGACAAATTCCCCAAAATAAACAATATTTTCTTTAAATAAACTTCAGAAAAAGTGACATATTTCATCAAGATGTATTTCCTGCTTTCAGGAGTAAGTTTAGGGGCATGGTTTAGCAGTGGACTTGTAAGTTAGGTGGATGGTTTGACTTGATGATCTTAAAGGTCTTTTCCAACCTAAATTATTCTATTATTTTATGTTTACTAATATCCTTTAAAATTCAAGTGAGACATTTGACTCAACTCTTACATGCAAAATACTGTTTCCTTTTACTTGTTTTAAGTGTTTTACTGTTTTATTTCAAGTGCCCCTTTGCTTCCATGCCCTTACGTCACACTCTTCCCTCACATTAGCATTCAGAGATACCTCATGTGAATAGTGATCAGTGCCAGCTTTGTTTCTAACTGCAATGTTTTTAACAGATGAACTCAAAGACTAGCAAACTAGAAATTTTATATCTGAGTGGTAGATTATTTTATTCCTGTTGTTAAGATTTGATTCTGGGAGAGGAAGTATACCCCTTACTCCATAAGGGTAAAGCAGCAATGATTTGACTGTGATCAACCACATGAAACTTCCTCAAAGTTAAATTCTGACTTACTCATCTGCGTTGTAATGTCTAAAGAAAATGCTTGCCTTTACTCTTTGGAGTTTTTAGGTTTGTTATTTAATGAACGTAGATACAAGAGCATAGGGGCAGTGTTTATTTTTTGGAAAAAGAAGGCTGAAGTTTCGTGGCTTATGTAGCAAGTAGTGCTGATCCGAGTTGTCTTGTGGATGGAGGGCTGTTGTGCATCTTTTGGGAACTTCAGTGTTTGTTTTAGAGTAGGCAGTGTGAAAACAGCTGCTGAACATGTCTTCTAGAAAGATGAACAAGGAACTCCTGACAAAACTGAAAGATAAGCAGGAGGCGTACAGGAGGTGGAAGCAGGGGCAAGCCACTTGGGATAAATATGGGAATGTCTGTCAGAACGTGCAGAAATTCAACAAGGAAGGCCAATGCCAATTTGAAATTAAATCTGGCTAGGGATGTCAAGGACAACAAGAAGGGCTTGTTCAAATACATCAACAACAAAAAGAGGAAAATGTGGCTCCCCTAATGAATGGAGTAGGGACTCTGGCAACAGAGGATGTGGAAAAGGTAGAGGTGCTGAATGCCTTCTTTGCTTCAGTCTTTGCTGAGAAGGCCAGCCCTCAGGAATACGTAACCCAGGAGACCAGGGAGAAGGTCTGGACAAAGGAGGACTTTCCCTTGGTCGAGGAGGATCAGATTAGAGATCATTTAGGCAAGCCTGACATTCACAAATCCGTGGGCCTTGATGGGATGCATCCATGAGTGCTGAGGGAGCTGGGGGTATCATTGCTAGGTATCATTACTTGATCATCTTTGAAAGGTTGTGGCAATCAGGAGAGGTGCCTGAGGACTAGAAGAAAGCAAATGCCACTACAGTCTTCAAAAAGGGCAAGAGGGAGGACACAGGGAAGTACATGCCAGTCAGCCTTACCTCAGTCCCTGGATGGAACAGCTCATCCTGGAGGCCATCTCTAAACGTGTGGAAGACAAGAAGGTGATCAGGAGTAGTCAACATGGATTCACCAAAGGGAAATCATGCTTAACCAACCTGATTGCTATGGTGGAATAACTGACTGGATAGATGAAGGCAAAGCAGTGGATGTTGTTTGCCTGGACTTCAGCAAGGCTTTTGATCCTGTTTCATGTTTTCCATGATCGTGTTTCCCGTGATCTCACAGGCAAGCTCAGGAAGTGTGGGCTGGACGAGTGGAAAGTGAGGTGGATTGAGAACTGGATGAATGGCAGGACTGAGAGGGTGGTGTTTAGTGCCACAGAGTCTAGTTGGAGATCTGTAGCTATTGGTGTCCCCTGTGGGTCAATAGGTCCAGTATTATTTAACTAATTCATCAATGACTTGGATGAAGGGATAGAGTGCCTCCTCACCGAGTTTGCTGGTGATACAAAACTGGAAGGACTGGCTGACACCCCAGAGTGTTCTGCTGCCATTCAGAAGGGTCTCGACAGGCTGGAGAGATGGGCAAAGAGGAACATCTTGAAATTCAACAAAAGCAAGTGCCAGGTCCCGCACCTGGGGAGGAATAACCCCGCACATCACTAAAGGCTGGGTCTGACCTGCTGGAAAGTAGCTCTGTGGAGAAGGACCTGGAAGTCAGGGTGGACAACAAGTTGACCATGAGCCAGCAATGTACCGTTGTAGCCAAGAAGGCCAGTGGTATCCTGTGCTGCATTAGAAAGAGCGCTGCCAGCAGGTTGAGGGAGGTGATCCTCCCTGGCTATTCAGGTGAGGCTTCACTGGGAGTACTGTGTCCAGTTCTGGGCTCCCCAGTACAAGAGAAATGTGGAGCTCCTGGAGTGAGTCCAGTGAAGTGCTACTAAGATGATTGAGGGAGTGGAGCATCTCACATGAGGAAAGGTTGAGGGAGCTGGGTCTGTTCAGCCTGGAGAAGAGGAGGCTTGTGTTTTGAGATGAGTAAGAAGGAAAGTTGAGTTGGACATCGTATTTTTTTTCCTTGTAGCATTCAGAAGGTAGACATTTTAGTTTCCTTAATGTAGGCAAGGGAGTTCTTGGAATTCTTCTTGTAGAACCAGACAAATAACTTGTGATATATTTTTAATTTGGGAGTCAGGTGACATTTTGCTTTGAGGAGGAAAAGAAAACCAAGGGGAACGTATGCAGCTTCTTGCTGCTGCCCCAAGTACTTGTGGCATGTCCCCTTAGTGTGAATTGTCCTTTCCCATGAACAGGGTAGCTTCTGACTGCCCTTAAGTTGGCTAAAAAGAGAAGACATGCAGTGTTGCTCATATTATAAAGTGAAGCCAGTCTAAATCTTTGAACTGATAATTCCCTGGCACTGAAACATGACTTTTCCAGCCCATGGCTGGTCCAGAAGGAGTTGAGAGAACTCTCCACCCCTTCTTTGAAATGCATTCCTAAGTTCTTTCCTTTCTATGAACGGATGCTTTTCTGAAGAAACAATGGAAAATGATGAAAACTTAAATAATTTAGCATAATTTTAATAAAATGAAACATTTGCTTTCTTTTAATTGATTTAGTTTAGTAAAAATACTGGCCTTAGCATTACATTTCACTTTGCTATCTTGCACGGTTTTTTTTTAAACATTTTAGTCCACTGCCTAAGATTATTTTTGTGTAAAAAGAATTAAACATAATGTCCAGCCAACTTTTGTTTCCACAAAAAGTATACCACACAATATTTCTCTAGTGAGAATAGCTTCAAGCAGATTCCAGTGTAAGAAAATAGATTGGTGAAATTTTGATTGAAAAATGAAAAAAATAGTTGTTAATAAAGAGGGATGCTGAATTAATCTAAACTGTTAGTGTACCATAGAAATTAACGTCTGTAATTTTGTAGCATTCTGAAACCATGTATTTTTAGAAATTAAATCTAATATTATTTTTAGTCAAATATTGTAATACCTTTTACTACAATTAGTTACAAATCAAAATAGAAATACGTAGTTGCAGTGAAATATGGCATCTCAGTATTCTCACTTCATGTCTCAGAGGATACTGCATGTCACTTCTCTCTTGTTATACTTAACTGGCAGTTCTCAATTCTTTTTTTCTTGAAAGGCAGCTACAAAAAACATTAGGTAAGTGAGAGGGTATCTTTTGAAAGTTTTAAATCCTATTTTTATCTGTCTGTTCATTTATTACTTTGCAGAATCTGTTTGTCCAACAAGAATTCCAGTGGCAGCTCGAGATGAAAAAGGATTTGATATTCTTCTAGGACTAGGTGTGAAGAAAAAGGTTAAAAAGAGAATTCAAATACCAACTACTAATGCCAAAGCTTATGAAGTAACCTCCCGTGTTGACCTGTCAGAATTGACAAGGTATATACATTTATAGGTCTAAAATTAAAAAGATTTTGTTTGTTTGATTGTTTAAAGTGAGAGAGACTTGTTCTAAGATTTTGTTGTGGTTTAGCCTGGTCGGCAGCTAAACACCACACAACTGTTCGCTCACCCTCCCCCCTCCCTCTCTGGGATGGGGGAGAGAAATGGGAAAGTGAAGCCTGTGAGTTGAGATAAAGACAGTTTATTAAGACAGGAAAATAATAAGAACAATAATAATAATAATAATAATGATAAAAGTACTACTACTAATAATGTGTACGAAACAAGTGATGCACAATGCAATTGCTCACCACCCGCTGACCGATGCCCAGCCTATCCCCGAGCAGCCGGCCGCCCCCCACCCCAGCTAGCCACCCCTATATATTGTTCAGCATGATGTCAGATGGTATGGAATACCCCTTTGGCCAGTTTGGGTCAGCTGTCCTGGGTCTGTCCCCTCCCAGCTCCTGCTGCACCCCTAGCCCGCCCGCTGGCAGGACAGAGGGAGAAGCTGAAAAGTCCTTGGCTTGGTGTAAGCACTGCTCTGCAACAATTAAAACATCAGCATGTTATCAGCGCTCTTCTCATTCTAATCCAAAACATAGCACCCTGCCAGCTACTAGGAGGAAAATTAACTCTGTCCTAACTGAAACCAGGACAGATTTATATTGAATGTTCAAGTATTGTCCTTTTTTTTCCACTTCCCCCTTATTTAGGAATGTGTTTCCAGAAGGTCTGCCTCCATCCTATGTGTTTGTTTCCACTCAAAGATTTAAAGTAAAAAAGACATGGGATTTGTGGAGAATTCTAAGCCTGGATAAGAGACCACAGATAGCAGTCACTATTAATGGAGAAGAGAAAACATTATCATTCACTACAACGAGTTTAATAAATGGCACACAGGTTATTACTTTTGCTGCACCTCGTGTAAAGGTAAGAAATAGGTAGGCATCATGTTGGAATACTCATTTAAATACACATTTTTCCTTTGCCCTTTATGTTTTTTAACGATGCATGATCTTATTCTTGGCTGCTTAGATGTTTAAAAATAGATGGTGAGTACTTCATCCATGTTTCCTGAGAGTCCACAGTGGTCATCAGTGCAAATGCTTTGCAGGTGCTTTCTACTCAGCAGTTTCCAGCAGGTAATTGTGAAAATCACAGAGAATGTTTTGCACACAGCACTTTGCCTAACATATGCTGGAAAGTATTTTCTGTGTTTGATGTAGAGGCTAGAAAATTGGAATAAGAATAGTCGATTTTTAGAGAGAGTTTTTGTTAAGCATCTAAATTCCCTTGAAAATGCATAATGAAAGTAGCTATTTTCTTCTCCAGAAGAGCAGCATACAAAATAAGTTCAGCCTAGATTTGTCTAGTTCTCTGTTGAGTAAAAATGCCTTTCAGCTGCTTATTTTTCTCACTAAATGGATTCCTCTCTTTGTGTAAACCATCTCCTAGCGTAATCTGAAGATTGCCTTTTCAGTCTTTTTCAATTTCCAGCGAAGTACTCAACTCTGTAGGAAAGATGATCTAAGTTCCTGTGAAAGACATTGAATGTCTCTGCATGTGTGTTTGTACCAGTATAGGAATACACAGCCTAGAGATTCCCATACCTGTCTTGGGGAGTGTTTATTAATTTGAGAGAGAGGGACACTTCAGCAAAAAAAGCGGGAAAGGTTTTACTGATGGAGCACTTAGTGGCCAAGGGGGTTCTAATTTTCTGGGAAGTGGCGGCCTGCATTTGAAACCTTCCTCCAAATGAGGCTGAGGCTGAAGGAATTTGATATAAAGTACTCTGAGAAGGAAGGTCTACTTTCCAAGAGAAGGTCTTAACTACCAGGCTTTTGTTGGCAAGGAGTATTTTATTCTTGTATTAAATGGAGAATTTTGCTTTTTTCTTTCTAAATTGCCTCTGCCTTTTTATAATTATTTGTAGGTGAAATATATACATTTTAAAGAAGCAAAGTGTTAAATTTGTTTTACTGGAAATTGCTGGAAATTTCATTTTTAAGTCAATCTGAAATATTTTAAGTGTTTTGGGGATCTACAAGGAAAAATCAATTTTATTCCTGCAGTCCCAGGTATCCATGAACCGCAAAGACAACTTTTTTTATTTCTTCTGTTTTTCTCTATGCTTATATTTGCTATTATGGAGGACAATAATTTTATACCTTTTTTTAGATCTGCACATCTCTAAACACACTATAAATATCACTGCATTATTAACAACCCTTTTTTAAATGATTATTTATTGCGTTACTGTGGAAAATGGAAATGTTTTATGTTGTGATTTGTTGTTTATTTTATTTTGTAATGAGAGCCATTACAAGTAAAATCCCAATCTACAAATGAAAATACAATGGAAACAGAGGTGCTGTCTAAGTGTGTATATGTTTTCAAGTACCAGTTTGTTTTTACCATGATTTAAGATCTGAAGTGTTTGAGATGTTATATCTGTTATACTGCTGGAAAAAAAGGTCTCTGATTTCATATTTATAAGGAATACGTTTCAGCATGTTCAGGGGCAGACTGAAAAAATCTATGTGAGTTAAAAATAATTCTGAAGCATAGACTTACTTATTAGCAAATATCATTTTTGCAATTATATTATTACTTGACTACTACTATTTTGCCTGTACAGTTATAATTTTTTGTGTGTGACAAAACCTGGGACATTGATCATCTCAACCATTGACAGGTAGTTTCAGTGTTGAAAAGAAGTTTTATTGTAATGTAAATAAAAGACATTTTGTTTTAAACATTTCCTTTTTTTTTTTCACTTTTCTTAGACATTGTTTGATGAAGGCTGGCATCAAGTTCGTCTCTTAGTAACAGAAGACTTTGTAACTTTGTATATAGATGACCAAGAAATTGAAACAAAGCCATTACATCCCGTTTTAGGTATTTACATCAGTGGACTAACCCAAATAGGAAAGTATTCTGGAAAGGAGGAAACTGTACAGGTATGCTTATGTTAAAAACACAGTAATTTAAATATCAGGCTAATTTAGAAGTTCTGCTGTAGGTTAACATTTCATTGGTGCTTTCTCTTTTCCTGAACCTACTCTTCTAATTTACTCTAGGTTGAAATGTAATATATTAAATTTTAGTAGTTAAGAGGGAACATAAACTGTCATAAGGACCCAGCACAACTGGTGTATCCTGTGCGATGGGTACTTAACTTGGTCTCACTGACTTCAGCGGGTGTTAGTTTTTGCCGAAGCACTGATTTGTTGCAGTGCAGTTGCTCAAATCTGGGGAACAGCATCCCAGAGCAGGGGACATCCTCTGTGCTTGACGCTTGTGTGTAATTTCCAGTGTATGGGTTCTGTTGGCACAATAGAGAGAGAACACAATTTTGAGGAAGTTTCCTTCTCATTGAGCTGTCAAGAAAGAATGAAGCACGTCAACTCTAGATATGTTGTACTGCGAATATTTGGTGCACAAACTAGCACTGTTTGATTCTGCTGTGCTGGAAAAGAGCCTTGAAACTCCTGTACTGAGGCTCTCCTCCACTGTAAGTAATGTGTACTCCTCTTGCTTACAGCTGTATGGAGACACCAAAAAGCTGGTAACAACGTCAGGCTATGTAGGTAAAGGATGTATAGAGCAGCGGTGAGGACTATAGCATTGACAGTGTTCCAGATGTTTGCTAAATAGATTGTTTCCTTATATTTATAACAATGTAGTAATAGCATTACAAATTAGACTGAGAATGAAGAAGCAATACTAAGAAATACTGAACTACCTAAGTAGGTGGGTTTTTTTAGTCATTTTGAAAGCTGTGCTTTTTTGTATTCTACTGTTTAATTTCATGATCCTTACTACTCCTATTAAAACATATTAATGTGTTTTGCATCATCTTCATTAACTCTCTTCAGATATTGTTAATCATTGCTCTCAATTGTATGCATTTGTAGCCAGGCTTCATTTCTATTATTACCATATTCTAAAAATGTACGCAGAAACTTGGATGACATACTGTGTGTGTGACTCAGCATTTCTGGTGGAAACGTAGTTTGTATACTAAAATACTTCTTTGTGAAAAATAATGAATGCTTCTCACAGATTTCTGGTAGGACTTCAGGCACTTAAGTCAAGGAAAGTAGAGATTTTGGAAGTGTAACCAATCGTCTCACACGTTTTCCCTGTCAGTGTGGGATTATCCCGTTTCCATAGTTTTGTGCGTTCTAGGATTTTAGTGTTGTTTGTTGTGCCTTGTTTCTTTCTCTTAAGTTGCTGCAGAAATGGGACTTCTATAGATTCCCAGTAATACAGTTTCTCAATTAAAGAATGTTATTAGCCAAACATGTTGTCTATAATAAAAATGAAAGCATTTTAGGAGTGTAGAACTGTATAAGATCCTCTTCTGACAATGGACTAGAAGAAAAGTGGAAAATCTTCCTCATTTCCAGCTGATTTCTAAAATCTGAAAAAGGTATTTTTTGTCCAGTTTCTCAGACTGCAACACATTCTGTAAAGCATTAGCAGTCAACCTTTGCCAGAATATTTCTATTTAAACTGATTATAAATATTTTAATGAATCTGCATGCCAACTTTCACTGAAAATGTATTGTGAAATCCTTTTTCCTTTGAATCCTTTTTCCTTTGAATCCTTTGAAATATTTTTGAAAAACAAAGTATGATAGAAGATCCTTCAGAAACTCTTTGGTGATTTTTCATTCTCTTTCTTTTCTCTGATTTATAAGTTTTCTAGTGATGTTTTGCAAGACTTCTCAATTTAATTAAGGTCTTACTGGCTTACATGCTTTCCAGTACAGTGATGGTAAACTTGTGTACATACTTAAGTGTTGAAAATTGTAGCTAAGACATTTTAAATTTGAAACTCTCTATTACTATGTATGGCATTGCCAGACTTGATATTCCATGCTTTATTCCCCCTGCTAGTCAAATTCATGGTCTGTGATTTCTTGTAACAGGGCATTTTTCTCTCTGTGGTCATGGTAGGTTCATGATAGAAAAACTAACTTCAGAAATTTCATTCTTCTGTAGTATAGCAACAGAGCAGAATGGCACAAACTTTTGCTTTCCTGGTGCCAATGTTTCTATCAGCTGCTTTTTACAGTTTTGCATCACAAAGCTAAACTAAAACTAATTATTTCAAGTGTCATGGATGCTTTCTGATGCCTTGCCAAAATTTAGTAATCTTACATCTAGTAGAGACAGGACAGTGGAGAAAGATTGAACCAGCAGCACTGTTAAGGTAAAAAGGAAAATGTACGCTTTGCTTGTGCAGTTGTAACTGTTTCCAAATGGTGTTGGCAGCGGGTGTAATTCGTGCTGTGCATGTTTGGATTTATTGCCAAGGATTAAGGGTGGTGATTTCTATTACTTTAGAAAACAAAATGTTGGATTGATTATTTTTCTTTAAATAATTATGCTACAGAATTTCGAATTGGTTACATGTATGAATCATTGTGAGAAGCCTGATGTTTCTACACCTTTAATTGATTTTTAACTATAGTAGACATACAGACTTCCCTGTTTCTATTGCTTTTTAATATTTTGTTCTTTTTTTAAAAACTGTGGATGATATAATTTAAGAAGGGTCTAGTTTAAACTAATGTCAAACTATTAACACTTTTTCTAAAAAAGTCTTTTATGTTTTGAATTATAGTTTGATATACAAAAGCTGCGAATCTACTGTGACCCAGAGCAAAATAATCGAGAAACAGTCTGTGAGATCCCAGGATTTGTGAGTATGATAGATAAACTTTTGCAGACTACTTGGCATTCTTACAAATCACTGTTTAATGCTGACTTAATAGTGAATTCCTAAAATAAATAACATTACATTGATTCAGCTGGTGCAAACGAATGCTTGTTGCTTTTGCAGTATAAGGTGACCCAGAATTTGTCTGCCTTCACCCTTAGTTTTGCATGAACATATTTTAAAAGCTTTTCTTTTTTTTTTTTTTTTAGTTTAGATATTTGATGGTGCAAATTTGACAGCAGTATAGAAGAATCTCAGAATCATCTGTTAGAAATTTAAGCCTTTAAACATTACAAATAAATAAAACAGCTAGGTTACAGCAGTGTAAAATACTTTAAATATTGCTTTTTAACTTATCTGGTATACTTCTATACTTGTTACTTGCCAGGTCATTTAATATCTGAAATTTCTATATGTACCCAACAAACCTATATTTTTAAATCACCTTTTCGTATCAGAAGTATCAATGCTGAAGTCTGATTTAAAAATCCCATTGACTGAAACAAAGTCAAGATTTCACAAAGAATGTTATAGATAAGTCAAAAATAAAATGCAGTTCAGGGTTTTAGGATTCTCGTACACAATTACTAACTTATGGGGGTTCTTTGATCCTTTCTTTGCCCTCTTCCATAGAGTTAATTATACAGTGAAATGTAAAACACATGTAAACAAACTTGGAAATCATTCATGATACACAGTTGGGGCTAGATTTTCAAGAGCATTCAACTCACATCTCAAAAGAGATTGGTTTATATTTACAGTTTCCTTCAAAATGTCATCCTTTGTTTGGTGTCTAAGATAATCAGAAACCAGTGTGTTAGTCTGCAAAAACATATTCGGCATGTTTTGATTTGGTATATTAGGACTTAGGACCATCTTGCCAATTTGACAACAGTGCCCATGAATCTTCAACATCCAGATATTTCATTTTTTACCAAACTTGCATAGACCCACAGCTAGTCTGTTTGGCTCCTGTTTAATTAGGGCCAGTACTTCTGTTATAATCAGCACTCAATATGAGTCTATTTAAAACTCACACCTTTAATTTAAGCAACAAGTAGGTGTCTGGATTATTAGCTGTTCTGAAATCTGACTGTGTAGGAAACTAATGGGTTCAGGAATGCTATTGTAAAGTTAGCTTTAAATCTGATGTAAACTTGATATTTAGCTATTTACCTGTAACACATATTTTCTTGCTCTTTGCAATGAGTAGGTAGGATATGAAAAATGAACAAATGAAAAAAAAATGTGGCTAAAGAAAGCAAACACTAAAAACTCCATCATATTTTGCATTCTCTACAACTTGGCAAGAAGTCTGAGCAAAGAGATCACATTTTGCCAGTTTAGTTTCACTTACTGTTGTTGTAAATTAAATTTGGGCTTCACTCATGAAATTCTGGACTCCTTCAGGAAATAAAAATGTTGGATGATCTCCAAGGAGGTAATGAAAGTTGGAGGCATATGTGGTTTGTGGTTGTACTCCATCAGAGTGTGGTTGTGTCAGAGCTCCTGAACTAAGCAGGGGCTGTATGTACTAATTACAGCCTAAATTCCCTGAGACGACTGGCTGCATCATAATTTTAAGCTCCCACTATGATCACTGGGGAAAGACAACTTTCTCTAGACTTTGCCTGAGATGAAAATTAAGTACAGAGGAAGCCACCTCTCTCCACTGGTTGTGTGTAAAGTCTGTGGTGACAGTGTGCATCATAAAACTCCTGCACGTAGGGCAGGTAATGGTGGCTACTAAATTATTAAGAAGTCAATTACGTGTTTGATGTGCTGAAATATTTGGGGATGGTTTGTTCTATGATACTATATACTATGTTCTATGTACTATGATACTGCAGAATCATGCAGTCACACAGGAAAGCAAGTGACAGAAAGCCAGCCTTGCCTCTGTGCTGCTACATATTTTCCCAGATGCTGGATTCAGGCAGAAATCAGAGATTTTTGAAATGTTTTGGTACATTCTTGGACATCAATGAATAAGTAGAGGATTTTTTTTTTTTTTAATGAGAATTTGGTCCTGGCAAAAGTTGTGAGCCAAATCTAAACATTCAGTGTATAAATATTTACATGGTCCAGTTTTACTTTAAGCTTTGTCATTGCCTTTGAAAAACTGCTACTGGCAGCTCCTTTTGAAAGACCCATAAATGATACTAAAATTCATGTATGTTGATAGCAGCTGTACACACACCTGAGAAAGTCTGAAATTTTGAACTGTAGTTGCTTGGTATTTACAGCCCCACGTTTATGATTGGTTTTGGTAATGTTTACAAACGAATTGATTTTGTTTATTGCAAATATTGCTTTATTCTTAAACTGTGTTTCTTCTTGTTTCAGAATGGAGAGGTAGGCTCAATCCTAAACTGCTCAAACTCAGTTTAAGGTAGTATATGACTTTATATAACTTACTATACTAGGGAATATACTCTTTGTTTTGAAAAATGGACAGAGGTTTGCTAAGCTTAAAAATGCTGGATTTCCATTAATTGAGCACTCAATGGCAAATTCAAAATCAGTTTTCTGTAGAAGCCCACATTTATTAGAATAAATGGCCTGATTTTTTTCCCAGTTCAATTGAATTGCTCTTATTTGCAGGGCTGGATGCCGTTGCAAAGTGAATGGTCAGGTTCCTGGATCATGCGAATGGGAGCTCCCTGAAGGGGAGCTGGTTTGAAGGCTTAGTATGATAGTTCCCCTAGCCACCCTGGTTACACCATTCCTGCTTGGTACCATTATGAAGGAGATGTGAATTTGCTTTTTAAACAGTCATTTGACCCTAAGAGAGAATTCTGTTCAGAGACCATTTTAAAAAGTCTTCATTACTGTAGAAAATCTGAAAAAAGATGTTATAGAATGTGTGTTAGATAATAAATACAAAATCTGTTCTTTCATAGCTTGGATTCCCATATTTATGCCTTTCCACATCTCTGAGAACTAGGTCAAAGAGAATTCACTGAATCTAACCTGAATCTAATCTTATAAATTGAGTACAGATGCACCTAAATTTTGGGTGCCTAGCCCTGGTCAAATGAATTTGATCTAGTAACTCTCCCTTTGCCTGCCTTAGTAAAACACTGGGGTTTCATGTGAACTCAGTGGTGGGAAGTAGATACCTCAAATGATCTGTCAAGGTTTAGTGTTTACTGCTGTTTGTATAGGGAGTGTGGTTTGAAGGAGTTCATCGAACTCTCCTTACTAGATGATAGACACTGGTGGGGTTACTGGTCGTAATCAGTGGCAGCAGACAGACCTCACCTTTCCTCAAGTACCTTAATGGCTGGGGATGTGCCCATGAGGTGGGAGACATGGGCTTTATGCTCTTTTCAGGCTTGTTACACGATAACATGCAGTCAGTTATTGTCACTATGCTCTACATATTATTTATTAATTATTTTTTAAAACTTGTATTAAATAGTTACATTTAATAATTGTTCACACTTCAAATGATGGTTATTGGTTAGTTGAGGAGAACAGATTTGCATGTTGCCAGATTGAAAATTACCAAGCTATTTGACAAAAGATTTGTGGAGGAGCAAATAGAGTTTCAGGTACCAACTCAGTATTAGTACTTTATTTATTTTTCTTCTCTGTTAAATGGTGAATTCATGCATGCAGAGTAGTTGTAAGGCAGTGTTCAGGTGAGCAAAAGTTCCAGGTGAACAAAGGAGTGAAAGCTAGGACCTATGCAACCTAAGGAAAATCAGCCTCATATAATGTTATCATACGTTTGCTCAATGCTTTTGGCATGTGTTTTGATGGTTGGTTTCACTCTTGGTAGTGCATGAATGGCCCTAGTGATGTAGGCTCCACGCCTGCCCCCTGTGTATGCCCTCCAGGGAAACAAGGACCTCCAGGCCCCAAAGTAAGTTTCCATCCTTTCTTCTTGAGTATACACTACTTTATTTTGTTGCTTGAAGTTTTACGTTGATCATCCATGGTCAAGCAGGTTAAAAAAGTAGGGGACTAGTTCTGCTAGTTCTGGTTTCCACTGGATGAATATAATGATTAGGATCCGCAGGGCCAGGTTGGGGTGCCATAGCTCCTGATAACACAAATGTGTCTTCTACTTTCGAAGAAAATGCTTGTGAATTGTGTTTTCTTGCCAATCTTCAGCATTGGCAAGAAATCTTGCACTTGATCAGTTGCATGATCTTGCACTGTCAATTGTTTGAGAATGAAATGGTTTGCTAATAGGATAGTCTTTAATGGAGAGTTTTCTTCTTTCTTTAAGAATAGACTAAATGCTTACTGGGAGAGTAAGGAGGGTTCCACCTTAGTTGTTCTGATTTTTATGACCTCTCATCAGTATTGGTGAAGAATTAAAATGCAAAATAGACTTGGGTCTCAGATGCCTAATGTGTCAGACTCAGATCACTAGTATTTTGCTGTAGTACCTTCCCCAATAACTGTGCTAAGCAGTGCTGTTCCCAGTTACTAGCTTTCCTTAAAGGGTAGACCAGAAGTCCCTGAAATGCGTATCTTTCATTAAGCAAATGATTGAAAGAAAATACTCTCATCACGTAAGGGATAACAGCCTGTTGCAGCTACCTCCAGTTAAAGGGCATTTTCCTATAATGACAAAGGTTTCTGATCAGGGAGTTGGAAACCATGTGATGGAGATGACTATTTTTTAATGTAATAGATTTTTTGTGTTTTTCACCCTTTCCTTCTTCTTTAGCATATTAAAAAAGAGAGATAGAAGGAAGTACTTATCATCCTGTACATCCTGTAAAGCATGAAAGAGTATGAAATGTCAGAACTAAGGTGACATGCAGTCTTCCAATTGCATTGCAGTATGATATTTGTTTTAGGATAATGGAATAATACAGCTGACAAGATGGTGCCTAACCCAAAAGACTGCAGAAAGAGTGAAAAGATGGCCAGTTTAAGATCTATAGGATATCACAGTTACAGTACATATCAACTTTTGAATACTGGACTTTGCAACCTTATAAATTTAAACTTAATTTATGTGTTTGTGATATTAATGGAGTACAATAAAATTAATTCAATTAAAAAAAATAAAATATAAATAACAGATATTTTAAGTTTTTTAAGCCAAGGGCATAACATTGCATAGTTTAGAAAGTATATTTGAAAGCAATTTATTTTCTCTTAGATCTCAAACATGGACTCTTTAATTTGGACAATAATAACTCCAGAGAACCTACCATTAATTTATAAAATAACTGTTACTCTTTGTGGTTTTTCTAAAGAGATGTTATTCTATGTCCTTTCCCATTTAGTTGAGCATTACATTTCTGTGGTTTATTTGCGAAAAGATGTTTTTTCACAATCACACTGAAAACTAATTTCCTATTTCCCTCTTAATGTCCTCCCTGTTTATAACAGTTCTGCAGTTGTAGCTGACCTGGTCTTTTGGTGGATCAGGCTGAAGAAATGCTTAAAGTGCATGCTTAAAGCTTCTGCAGAAATAAAATGTTTTTATGGCTGAAGTCTTAATGTATTTTTCTGGGACCAAATTAAGTCAAGATCAAGTCTGTTAGTAAAATAAATAGAGAACTGAAATACACTAAGAGGATATATTGAGTAGGGAGATATGCTTTTGCTCTCCTACAATAAACTTGGTCCCTGAGAAACTGTTTTCTTTTCCCTTACTATGGTCATGACAGAGGTTATCAAAATAATTGCAAAGGCCTTATAAGAAGAAATCTAAAATTATATATATATTTATAGACAGCAGTAATTGTGTGGAGAAGAGTTTGTTATTTAACAGGTTTTAATCTTGGCTCCTGCCTTCCCATGCTTTTGCTTTAAGAACTAGACTCAGACAAATCTTTGGTGTACAGGTGAGAGTTTTCCTCCCAGTAGAAATGCTAGAATAACAAGGTTTTAATAGAGATTTGATGAAACTGTTTTTTTTTTTTTTTTTTTTTTTCCCCCTGTTGCTAGCAATGTTGAAAAGCTTGAAGGCATGTGAGGCTATGGGTCAAGCCTGCTCTGTAATAGTGAGTGTGGGCTTGCTTCTCCAAGTCCTGAACCAGAAGTTAGGAAGAATTGTCCCAGGGAGGGGTTACAAGATCAGTTCCCTTTTGGTGTAGGAATTACTCCTCAATAGCAGGTATCTGGGCTTGCAGCCAGTGTTTTATGGGAAGTATTAGTGTTAAGGTTGCTCTCTGCTAATTTTAAAATGCTTTTTCATGTCTTGTTTGTGTCAACATACTACTTCTCTGTAGGGTGATCCTGGTCAGCCTGGGAATCATGGTTATCCTGGTCAGCCTGGTCCAGATGGTAAGCCTGTGAGTACTAAAAACTTAGTCATATATTGCAAATGCAAAACTAGCAGGAGAAAAGACATGTACCACTAATACCAGATTCTGAAATTTAGATGCTTTTGTCTCCGTTCTTTGAAACTGTGAATGTAACAAATCTATGAATACAATTCTATGAATCACAGTATTGTTTCAAGCTAAAATATAAATACGATGGCATGAGGTAGGCACTGTTATAAAGCAGAGAACAGGGTCTCAGTGTTCTTGTTGGTCTTTGCATCAGTTTGCAACAGTTAACACCTTCTGACCTTCAAACTTTACTGCTTAGATTTTTTGCATTAGAAACAGTTTAGTGCAGCTAAAATCCTGTTGATTTTGTTTTAGAGATTGCTTCTCATGTTTAACGTTGGTTCATTTAATTTCTTTTAGTCTGCCTCCTACAGAAGTAGTCAATCAAAATATGTAGATGTATGTATACAATGTAAAAATACCTTTTGCAGTTCTACACGTTATGTGTTAAAACACGCATAACAAAAAATACCCATATTTTTCTCTTGCCCTATTTTTACTTTTTAAGCTGTCATTCCATTAGTATGGATAGTAAAGAATGGAAGAAAATAGATGAATAACACATGTATTTAAAATAAAAATGCCAGGTTTGACAGTGGCTAGTCTCGTCTTCATGATAAGCATTCTTATTGCAATAAAATCATATAAAAATAAATAAATAAATATACTCTAAAGTTTCATGAAAAAATATATTAGATCTATGAATCTAATTGGAAGCCTCTCAGGTAGTGACAGTTGAGCAAGATTCTGTTAACAGCTGGCAGTCTCTGCATCTACAAAGCAGTAGTGTGTATGTGCCTCTGATGTGTTGAGAGAAGGCAGGCTAAAAGCTGGGAGACTCAACCAGTCATGTTTCTTTTCTCAGAATATGGCCTCTGATGTTAATTAGTATTAATTGGAAGGTAGTCATTAAAAAAAATAAATCAAGAAAAAGATAAAAGATATTATAAATAATTTACTTATAAAAAGAGGATAATTTCTCTGCTGGATACTTGGGTACCAAAAGCAGGAAAAGAAAAGTGCATGCCCATAACTACAGATTATTAATTAATTGTAGCATTTCATTCTTATCATGAGGACTAAATTTTATGGTTGAGTCCTTAGGTTGTAGTGTTATTTTGAAATCTCCCTGGTGAAGTAGAAGAGAAGGTAAGCATCGTGTCTTGAAATCAGAAAACACAATTATGGAGGGGTCCCAACTGCTATCAAGAAAAAAAATACAGAAAAATGTACCCCAAAAATTAAAAAATATAAGTGGTAGAGCACACAAAAGCAGACAAAATCATTTATGAAATGAGCAGACAAAATCATTATGAAAGAAATATTGCCTTATGGATGGACTTGTGGATTAATAGTCTGTGGTTTTGGTTGAGATTTAAAAGGGATGTTAAATTATTCTGAGTCATTTTAGTCCATGCTTGACAAACTAGAGAGACTTCAGAGAAGGACAAAAAATGGCTATATTGGACCTTTCAACTTAGCTCTTTTTTAGTAATTGTTCTGTGGGAAGATTGATTATGATATTTTAACTAAACCCAAGTCCTTTCCAAATCTGGCCTTGCATTTCAATTCCAGCACCTGTTTTGTCTCAATAGGCACTACCTGCCAACTTCAATGGCTTAATAAAAACACCTAAGGTTCTATTTTTGTTAATTTTTAGTACTTGCCACGCATTTCATTTCTATGTCAGCTAAAGGTGGAAACAGTGAGATTGATACTTGGAAGTGTGAAGTGTGTATGTTTTAAGGGCAATGACTATTACCAGTTACAAAGAGGAAGCTCCTTGGTACACATTATAAAAAGTTCATATTTCTCCTATTTTGTTGCTTAGTTACATCTTGGCCTTTTCTTAGGAACAGCAGATGGTTGACTTAGCTGTGGTGATTTCTTTTGGAAGTATAGTTAATTTGAGAGGAAAAAAAGTAGCCACTGAAAACAAACAAAAAACCACAATTACTTCTAAAAATTTGAAGTTTTTCTATTTTAAAGTATCAGACTTCATATATTGAGACCTGGGAATGGTAGTCCTGATGGTCTAGGAGAGCAGCGAGAACATGAATTTTTCAATAGTTCCATGAGTAAAGATCCTCATTTTTCCTGCTGTAAATATTTTCCCTGTGCTTTTGTCTTAAACAGATTTTGATAACAATTACCTTCAAAGTTAAACTAGAATTTAAAAAAAGTTAAATTATCATCTTCAAAGTTCAACTAAAAATACAGAAAACATGCTGAATTGAAATTGTTAGTGATATAAAATACTACTTTTTCACACGATCATGAAAATATAGGTTTTAAAATAGGAACAGATGGAAACTGAGCAGGGTAGTTATGATCTCATCAGAATAACCTTTTTATTCAGTTGATTATTGACAGTGCTTCAGTTTCTGAAGAGCATTCCTGTTCTGCTGTACAAAGACAGGTATACAAACTGCATCAGCCCAGAGTTACATGGGGAGAGTGTACATCACAGTGTGACCATAATGACTGCTAGAAGTAGAGTTGCAATATGGATAAGCATAGCAGAACTGTCTTTAATCCAGCTAACTCTGATGTTTTGAAAAATAAAATGATATTGTGTAAGTGTTAGTGAAGCCAGAATGGACTGGATATTGGTAGGGAACTGTCAGTTTCCATTCTCTCCTTTAAAAAATAGATTGATTTTATTTCTTAAGCATCCAGTCAGATGCCAACAGCATTGCTTTAGAAACAAGATGTTAGGACTTTTTCATACTTTTATTAACCATTTTTCACTTCAGTGCTATATATCTTCTCATAAGCACTGAAATTTGTAACTGTATGAATCACAGAGGAGAAATAAATCCATGCTGTAGTCTTTCAGTAACATTGAATTCTGGCAGTTACTTTTTTTTTTTGTGAGAGTGAGTCATAACATGCATAGATGGGCATTCTCTGAACATAGAAAAGATTAACAAAAGTATCTTAGACAAAAGTTAAAAGCTCTGCTAATGGAAGAAATTTTACCATTTTGCTGTATTGAAGTTCATATGTTATGTGAAGTGCTTATAGTTAAATCCTATAGCTTTATTAACTTACTAAGTTTTTTGAAAGATCAGCTGTAGCTTTTTGCACTTGTTCTTTGTAAGGACATAATTGCAAGCCTATTAGATCATCTGCAGCTCTGGCCAGTACATCATTGTTCCTTACAGTACATTCTTGAGTGCTTTCCAGGCTAGCTTTTAGCCATGAACGATAGAAGACCCTGTAGATACACTGTGTAGAAAAACAGATCTCTCCCTCTGTCTTTTTCTCTCTTTTATTTATTTGCTAATACTACTAGCTTTATTTGCTAATACTACTAATAGTTTATCTGTGCTGTCAGAGATTTCCCTTGTTCGAGATAACTTTGCTCATCTCAGTCTTTTTAGCTGAATCTCCTTGGAGAACTCTGAAAAGCGAGCACAATAGGCTTACAGGTAGTTGCGTAGTCAGTGTCGTTTAAGCAAATGGCTTTTGCATGAAAAGCTTTTCCTGGAAAGTCAATCTTTTTTGTTCCCAAACACATTTTTATGTTCTCCTCTAAAGTTATTCCAGTTTGCCTATCTGGTATTCATTTTCTTGGAACAGTATAACTGGTCAACAAAATGTTGCTTCCTGTGAGAAAGGTTTTAGGCATGCATTTATATTACTATATGTAACTGATTTTTAAAGCCAAACATCAAAGAAAATTTAGTTTATTTTTTGTGGGCTGGCTAGATGGTTGTAACACTTAAAGTTAGTTTTAGTCTGGAAAAATTCAGAACAATTCCCATGAATATCTTCAATATTACCAGAAAATAATTGTTCACGTGGTATTACCAAGTAAAATTGTTTGGTGTAACATTTGAGGGAAGTGAACATAAACGGGACTCAATTTCAATCATTCTAATCATTCTTTTTTTTAAAATAGTTTTGGCTAAAGGCTCTTTTATTGTTTTTTTTTTCTTTTTTTTTTCCCTTTAATCACCACTTCTGTTTATTTTCCATACTCTGATACAAGGAGAACAGATCAATCAAAGTAAATGGAGAAAATCACAGAAGTGAGAAGCCCAATTTGTAATAAAAATACATTTTAATTAAAAATGTTATTCACAACCTGAAATCATTAAATTGCCTTGCCAAGAGAAATTGCATTGATAAATAACCATAAGTGTAAAACTAGTATTTGAATCTCCATTGGAACTCATTTTAATGGGCATTATTCATCAGAAAGAAGCAGCTGGAGTAGTTGCTGGCCCTGAAAATGCTCAGCAGTCTGACTGCAGTCACAAAACCATTTTTTATTCCAAAGAATACTTTATAGATCCTGGAGAAAAACTCAAGCGAAGAGGGAAAATAAATGAACAGAGTATATGCAGCAATCACTTGCGGTTAATAGAGGTGATAGGTTATCAGCCTGCTGAAAGAAATGAAAAAAATACACTTATCTGTCAATTTTGAACTTTGAACCACATGGCTGACAAATCTGGAAGATTTTCTAGTATTCCTTCTAGTTTCATTCATGAAAGTTTGGAATTGTTTACCGTGTATTTACAGTGTCCGTAAGCAAGAAGCAGTTCAAAAATAACCTGGTGAGACTGACTTTACTGATATATCTAGATGCAGAGTTCATATGCTATCGAAATTGTGACATAATAAGCAACTTCTGATCATTCCAATATTTCTTTTTGAAAACCTCTAGAACATTGTTACAGCTGTAATACGTAGAGTTCAATAGTATGTGGTGATCAACTGAAGACTGAATCTTTTATGATGAATTTAGTATAATGGCCAGCTATTTCAACAGAACTCTTGGAAGAAAAATGGGTAAGAGTTTCATCTATACATAGGATTACCTGTGCTGTTGGATGGTCTGTCTAGGGATTTAAGTTGATATAAGCTCTGCAGCTACTTTTCTCAGGAAACTTTCCCAAACATAGTTGATGACTCTGCTGTGAAATGCTGTTCTCAATTCCAGAGAAATACATATTCCTTAGTAATACTGTGACCTTGTTACTGTTAGAGGAAGTATGTTTGCTCCATTCTGACTAATACAGTCATGTAATGGCTTTACGGACACCTACTACTTTGAAATCAGAGTGATGCCTGCTGCTGACTTGTGTTACATACAGCTATGCATCAAACATCTCTGTGCATTAGTACAGACAAAAGTCCATCTGACTATTTTCAGCAGTGGCCAAGCGCAGATGATAGGGACGAACACCTAAGCAGCAAGCAGGAAGTTATACTTGCTTAGTACATCATCCCATTTTCCAGCAGTCTAAAGCTTGGGAACTTTCCAAGTCAGAATTTAAGATGTTGTTTCTAATAGTCTTGATGAATTTTTTCTTGTCTATGGTGTTTGAGCCCATACAGATATTTATCACACAACATCATGCTCAGGTAAAATATATTGCTAATGTCTCAGAGCTATGAAAGCTGTGGTAGATGGCAGAGTAGCCAGTTGAAGGAAGTGTAATAATGTGGAGAAAGAACTAAACAGGACAAAACAAAGCAAAATGAAAAAGACAATGAACGAGTCAATGAAAACTCTTTTCCCATAATAATGTTCATGTGATGACAGATCTTTGATCAGGAGTCACCAATAAATTTATGTTGGAAAGTAAGAGCTGCATTTAGTTACCTTTGTGATCTAATGCTAGATCTACCCTTCATTTTCATGTTTTGATAGAGACAAGATGACACTTGTTTTGATCTCCTGAGTTACTAGTGGAGCTCTAATGCTAAAGATGCTCTTGAAAAAAGGAGTAAGGCACAAGCTCCAAACAGATCTGCTAGAGATGACCAACTGGCATGTGTGGGACAACCTGGGGCTCAGACGCAGCCAGCATGGGTTCATGAATGGCATGTCCTGCCTGACCAACCTCATTTCCTTCTATGACCGGGTGACCTGCCTGGTGGATGAGGGAAAGGCCGTTGTTGTAGTCTACCTAGACTTCAGCAAAGTCTTTGACACGGTCTCTCACAGTATTCTTCTGGAGAAGGTGGCAGCCCATAGCTTGGACAAGTGCACTCTTTGATGGGTTAAAAACTGGCTGGATGCTGGGCCCAGAGAGCAGTGGTGAACGGAGTGAAATCCAGCAAGCAACTGGTCACCAGTGGTGTTCCCCAGTGGTTGGTGTTCGGGCCCATCCTCTTTAATATCTTTATTGATGATTTGGGTGAGGGAATTGAGTGCACCCTCAGTAAGTTTGCAGATGACACCAAGTTGGGAGGAAGTGTCGATCTGCCGGAGGGTAGGAAGGCCCTGCAGAGGAACCTGGACAGGTTGGGTAGATGGGCAGAAGCCAGTGGGATGAGGTTTAGTGTGGCTAAGTGCTGGGTCCTGCACTTTGGCCATAACAACCCTGTGCAACGCTACAGGCTTGGGGGAGAGTGGCTCGAAAGCTGTGCAGAGGAAAAGGAAGTGGGGGTGCTGATTGATGCTCACCTGAACATGAACTGGCAGTGTGCCCCGGTGGCCAAGAAGGCCAATGTCATCCTGGCTTGTGTCAGGAATAGTGTAGCCAGCAGGACCAGCAAAGTGATTGTCCCCCTGTACTCTGCTCTGTTGAGGCCGCACCTCAAGTACTGTGTTCAGTTTCGGGCCCCTCACTACAAGACGAACATCAAAGCCCTGGAGCGTGTCCAGAGAAGGGCTACGAAGCTGGTGAAGGGCCTGGAACACAAGTCCTGTGAGGAGTGGCTGAGGGGAGACCTGAAAGGAAGTTGTGGGGAGCAGGGGGTCGGCCTCTTCTCGCAGACGACCAGTGATAGGACTAGAGGGGATGGTCTTAAGTTGCACCAGGGGAGGTTCAGTCTGGAAATCAGGAGAAATTCCTTCTCAAAAAGAGTAATTAGGCATTGGAACTGGTTGCAGAGGGAGGTGGTGGAGTCACCGTCCCTGGGGGGTGTTCAAGGAAAGGTTGGACATGGTGCTTAGGGACATGGTTGGTGACCATGGGTGACATTGGTGGTAGGGAGATGGTTGGACCAGATGATCTTGGAGGTCTTTTTCAACCTGTATGTTTCAACATGTCCAGAGGGGCAGGAAAAGAGCAGCAGTAGGCAGATGAGTACAGGCAGAGAGGAGTGTTAGAGTAGGTTGTTTGGGGGAGGAAAGGAAAAAAGCTCATTGAAAAAAGAAGGAAGAAGGACCTACGGCAAAAAGTTTAGATGATAGACAACTTCTCAGAGAAAGGATGAAACATTTCATTCAAATACATCAATTTCTTTCTAACATTTCTGTAACCTCACAGGATTTTAGTTGCTGAAGGGATATTGCCAATGAGGGATAAGGTCATACCGTGACTGTGAATTTGAGTGTAGGCATGGATGTGTTTGAATAGCTGTAGGACTTTCTCTCCTTTCACATGTAATGTGTTTAATAAATAGGGTTTGAAAGCTTTTCTTGTAACAGTTTAGATACCCGTTTTAAAAGTAGTAAAGATTTTCTGCAAAGAGACTTTCACAAGGGGTCTGCAGACCTCTCCGCTGGGATGTTTTCCGAACACGAAGTCAAAATTTTCTTTCACAAATGAATTCCATTATGATTAGTTACATCACCCTAAATAGTTCTGTTTACTTAGTGTTTACAATCCTTAAATATCTTTAGACCATTACTTGATCCTTGGTTGATCCTTGGTTATTTCCTAGCCAAACGGAGCTTGTTTACTTCTTCCATGTCTTTCCCAAGTAGTCCTGTTGTAATCCATTTATCATTTATGTTGTTCCATAACTCCAAAAGCTTTTCAGTAAGGAAGTGCACAGTGCAAATTACATTGACTTATCAGTTATTTTAATTTAATTTTATTTAATTTTATTTATTTTATTTTAGTTTTCTAACATGATACACCCATAAATACCGTCTGAATTTTTGTCCTTAGGCATGCAAGTGCACTGAAGGTGTACTTCAGACATTTACTCTGCTATTGCACTTAAAACATCTTTGGAATTAATACTTGTCATATGCCCTTCTAGCTCAATTTTTTTCCCTTACGTATAAGCCACCTTGATTTTCCTGGCAAGACTCTTATTGTACTGCCAGCGTCGGTATTGCTAATTTGTCTGTGTCCTTTATATAAGTTCTTTGGCCTAAGTAATCTGCTCAGCTTTTCATCTTAGAATTATTTATAAATTGCTGTCATGTTATTTAAGTATTAAAATGAAATTTATTTTTTTTTTTGTAGTTTTGTTTTGGTTGGTTGTTTTTTTTAATACCCAGCCATCTGGTACCTAAAGATCTTGGTGTCTTGCTGTTTATCATTTTGCCTTTACAAGTTTTCAGGCACATACAATTTATCAGTTCTGTTCCCATCCACAACAGCTTAAGAGGGAGATTTCATGTGATCAGTTGCACTGCTGAAAAATAATGAATGAGAATATAAACAAAGTGCTGTGGAGTAGTGCTGTTGCACAGCATTGATAAAACATTATAGGTGGAATTCAGTTTAAGACACCTACATTTAGTGTTTATGTGTGTGCAGGGACACTCGCTGTCTAAATTCCCCTATTAATGGACAGATTTTTAACTACTATCCCCTAGGAGGTATGGGGTTCTCATGCCATAGGGCTGTCTTGCTTGCCGCTGCTGCTTCAAAAGAGTGAATGCATTCCAAATATTTTGTGCCTCTTTCTTCTAGGACTGTGTAGGTGTCTAGGGAATATCAAAAGGCAGGAGATGCCTGTGTTTAGGCCACAGAATTCAGAACTTAGTATTAAGTTCAGGGGTAGCAATAATACCTTTACACACCATTTTTTGAACTTCTGAGGAGTTTATGAGAGAAAACCAAGCCCAGACAAAAAGAATTCTATTTAGTGGCAAATGTAGTGTTTTCACCTTATCTGAAAGTGAGTCTGCAGTCCTGAACTACCTCTGCAGTCAAATGAAAAGTGAACTTTCACCTCTGACCATCTAACAAAATGTCAGCTGTGGCATAGCTGGTCTTGGAGCATATGTATGTATGCCACATACATACTTCTGTTGAGAGCTTTGTTAGGAAGGAAGGTTTAATCTGACTTTACTGAAGAAAAATGTAGGTCTTAGCATATAGTTTGATGATCCATACTACATTTGCCATTTAGAATATGTGTTTTTAAATCAGAGTTTTGTGAGTGACAAATACGTGTGCAATTAGGTTAATGAAAGGGAACAAAAGGAGGCTATGCAAATTGTCAGTGATATAGGAACACACTGCTTCTTTCTGATAACTGGAAAAAGAAGTAGTAATGCAAAAGAACAATCAGTTTTTATGAAAGTTGTTTGCCATAATTTATAGAAGGTGTTTTTAACTTGTCCAAACAATTGCTAGGTTATTTTTATCAGACATTGATTCTCAGTTTTGTATCTTTCTGTGAATTTCCTTTTGAATCTTCTCTGTTGCAGCTTTCCATTGAACAAACACACTGAACACATGCTTGATTTGCTCTGAGATCACATTACAAGATCTAGCTCTGAGCTAAAGATGTGGTTTTGTAAGCTGAAAACTCTTCTGCCATCCTCCATTCATCTCGCGAATTTTGAAATTCAGTTCAGCCAGGAAATTATCCTCCTCTATTTCTTCTCCTACTCAGTTAGAAGAAGGAAGGGAAATTGCATTTCAGAGATCTAAAACGTGAAATAAAGTTTTATTTATATAGGACTATATCCTACAGGAAGTAATCCAAACTTTTTGCTTTTTTTGGAGCAGAAATAAAAGGATGAACTTTTAAAGGCATTTTTGGCTTGGTGAATTGTTTCAGCTACCCAGGAGGCTTATAAGCAATCTTGGAATGCTACACCATTTACAGTTAAAGCTGATTTTGCTAGAACTGCCTTGAGCACTAAAAGTGAATTGCTTGATAAAGAATCCATGTAGGACAGAGACCTAGAATTCTGTTTACTTCTATACTAACCATTACCAGCTGGCTCTTTGGGCATGTGCTCAAACATCTTTTGGGAAGAGGGCACAGCAAGTACTCTCTTGTATCTAACCCAGGAAATAATTTTAGCTCTGATTATTATTTCCAGGCAGCTCTAACTGATTTAAAGAAGAAATCAGATGTACAGGTTGCCCTCCTTGTATTGAAAAGATTCTATTAGTTCCTCTGTACCAGTGTGGGAATCCAGCCAATACATTTTGTCCTAGGTTTTTAAAACTGAAGCTCGCTCACTAGAAATGGGATTATTAGTTCTTTCAGGTCAAACCAGGATCAAATTCTGGGTAGTTGAAATTGGATATTCTGTTTTCTGGGATTTATCAAATGGAATAATGTTTCCATTTAGCTTGGGCTGCCTATTGAAAGGTCTCAGCCTCAGAATTTTATAGGACAATTTATCTTCTCGTTTAATATATTTCTCAAAACACACAGACAAAAACAAACAAGCCTCTCCTTGCAGCTCATTTTGTCTATTGGAACAACATGTTCTTATTGGAATTAGCTAGAATTCCCCATTCTTCACTTACTTGCCTCTGTTAAAGCATTCTTTGGAAGTGCTGGTTAGTTTTGCATAGAAAACTGGCTATCCTTGCAGTACATACTGAGTGCAATCTACCAGTACACCTCAGGCATATATTTGAGGTTTTGTCAAGGTTCTGCAAATGCTGATTTCTAGTAAAGCATTCCTGAAATTCTCCTTTCAACTCATGAATTATTTAGTATTTCTTTTCCTAGTCCCAGTCATTCAGATTGCTTTTTCTACTCGTATACATTGTTATGTACCTTTAAGCTAATAGCTAAGTGCTTAGTATTGAGAATGGAATTTTTATTGTTATTGGATTTTTTATTTTTATTTGGAGGTTGGACTAGATGATCTTTAAAGTTACCTTCCAACACAAACCATTCTGTGATTATTTAGAGATATTATAAAACTAGCTGCATAATGTATTAGAACATGCCTTATTTGTTAAAGCTTTTTCCTGTAACTAGAAATAAGCCTTTAAGAGTCCTGGCATTCTTCACCTACTTTTGTGAAGAGAAAGAGGAAAAAAAGTGTCTGCATATGTGGGTTAATTTGTTCCTTTTTTTTTTTTTAACAATGGTGAATAAAACAGTATGTTTGTTACATTCCCATGTAACAATTTTAAAATAATGGGTTTTCCTTATTGCCTGAAAAAAATCACCTAGCATAAAGTTTGGAGGCTGCAAATTTCAGATGCAGATGTCAGATATTAAAACTTCTTAAATCTAAATCTCAAAAGTAAGATTGTGATAGCACTTACTGAATTTTTTGTGATCTAAAATGACACAGTTGCGATTACAGTTCTCCAGTAACTAGGGGGATTGTTTTTGTTTGTTTGTTTTCCTTAAGTAGGTGTTTGAAAATTTGTGAATATAACTTTTGAAAAGTCACAAGTCTTGATTCTTTTTCCTTAGGGATATCAAGGATCAGCAGGAACTCCAGGTATCCCGGGAACTCCAGGGGTTCAAGTAAGTTCCTATTTCATTCCTGCAGTTTAGAAATCTGAGATAAATTATTATCTGCTTGAGGATAGGAAGTCTCTACAGATGGATCTGGATAGGCTGGATTGATGTGCCATGTCCAGTCACAGGACATTCAACAAGGCTAAGTGCCAAGTCCTGCGCTTGGGTCATAACAACGCCATGCAGCGTTACAGGCTTGGGGAAGAGTGGCTGGAAAGGTGCCCAGCAGGCAAGGACCTGGGGGTGCTGGTTGGCAGCCGGCTGAGCATGAGCCATCAGTGTGCCCCGGTAGGCAAGAAGACCCATGGCATCCTGGTCTGCGTCAGAAATAGTGTGGCACACAGGACTAGGGAAGAGATTGTCCCCTTGTATGCAGCACTGGTGAGACCACACCTTGAATATTGTGTTCAGTTTTGGGCCCGTCACTACAAGAAGGGTGTTGAATTGGTCAAGCATTGGAACAGGCTGCCCAGAGAAGTGGTGGAGTCTCCATCCCTGGAGGTGTTTAAGAGACGGATGAAGCACTAGGAGACAGGGTTTATTCTTAGGACTTGGTAGGTCAGACTGATAGTTGGATTTGATGATCTTGAAGGTCTTTTTTCACCTAGATGATTCTATGGTTCTGTGATTCTAAATGCTGCCAACTCTCTCTCAGTATTCGTTGTTTATCAATGAGAGTTGCAGTATGAAGAGTGAAAAAGGCTCAAGGGGTTACATGAAGTCAGGGGCAATCTTCGGGTGAATTGCTTTGATACTCACATGGCCTTGGGGTTTGTAGTTACGCTATCAATTAGGCTGCAAATCTAATCATTGCTAGTCAAGGTCTGTAGGAGCAGGAGCTGGGGTGTGGACATTTTCATCCTGATCTAGAAGCCAAACAGTGGTTCCATCTATTTTTCTTTGAATCAATAACAGTCATCTTAAGCCATGTCATGAGGATTGATTTGCTCTAGGTGTCTCTGCTTCAGCAGGGGGGTTGGACCAGATGGCCTTCAGGGGTCCCTTTCAACCTCAACCATTCTGTGATTCTCTGATTACCCACAATTCGCATGTCCAAACAAAAATTTCAGATAAAGCCAAGACTAACTGAAGAGACTTCTTTTTCTTCTTCACAGTAGAAATTTAGGAGCACTGACTGGGACAGTTACTGCAAACCAGTGCTGTATTTTATATGTAGCATGATCCATTCTGGCTGAATAGTTGAGAACATGTTAATTTATTGAATTACATATCTGAAAGCATGCCAGGGCCAAGAGCCAGGCCGAATCATGGCATATGTGAAGGCTTTCTGATGGACACTTAAAAGGAAGGGGACATCGGTACAGTCTGTGTGACAATCGTATCTGCCTGGTGTACTCCTCAGTTAGAGCAAAGAATTGTTTTGGTGTTCCCCAGTCATGGGTTATGACAGTGGGGCATAGTCTCACACTGGATACATTTCGTGTTGTTTCTGCTTTGGTATCCAGTTACCAAAATACTGTGATCAGCCAATTCATGGATAATTCCCTGGGTCACATTGCATTACATTTCTGAGTCTCATTCTGTAGCACTGTGTGTTAATATTTGAGCTGGTTTTTTTTTTTTTTTTCATTTCTTCTCTTAGGGACCACGTGGCTTACCAGGTATCAAGGGAGAGCCAGGGAAAGATGGGGCTAAGGTAATGAGAATCCAAAATTTAAAATGTTACCTCAATTCTGAATCTGGTCTGCTTTATTTAATAAAATTTATATAGCTATTAGCACTGCTAGTAATACCTTTATTGCACTGAATATTTTATATTTAGAAAACATATCTAAATATGTGTACCTAGAAGCATGATACAGACATCTGTCAGAATGGTTTATTTTTGTCTCTTTTCACCCTTTTCCTCTTTGAGTGACCATCCAGATGAGCTAGATAAGAATTTTTGGGTGACACTTTTTAACCAGAAAACACTGACTAATTGAAACCAAAACTTTTTGTGGAAAAATTCTAGCTGAGGTGTAGCCAGTAGCTTGGAACTGCAGACAGATGTGGAAGCTTATCCCTTCTGGTAATCAGGATAAACTTGAATCTGGATCTCCCATATGCACAACGAATAAACCAACCTCTGGCTATTGGCAAGTCTCCTTGATATGTGAATATTTGTGTCCAACCTTCTGTCACACTTTTGCCCTATGAGAAATATGTTTAGAAAAGTTTAAAGTCCATTGTGATACAAACTTATTTTCTTTTTGGTTTATCTAAACTTCAGACTCTTTTTTTTTTTTTTTGTACAATGAAATCTTGTTTTCCAAACAGATTTTACTGAAGAATTTCCTTCTTCTAATGTTCCCAATCCTGAAAGCATCCTAAAAGTCCTTGAATTCATAACTGTTCAGCAGAATTCTCAAATGCATTATTAGAGCTGAAAAATGTACTTACGTATTCTGTTGCTTCAGGGATCTTATGTTAATCTAATTGATCAGTCAGTATTGGGCCATATGCAGAAAGAAATGTACTGCTGACAAAAAACAATATTCTCCTGGCAGTGCAGGGTTGTGACAGATAGAATATTTCCTAATGCTCAGTCCAGCCCTGTTTAAAATGTGCCAAGAAATAGGGCTTCCACCACTGTTTTAGAAAACTTCTTCCACTGTAAAGTAGGTCTTGCCATTAGTTTTTTTTTCCCGATGATTCAGCCCAAATTTTCATCTCTTAATTTCATCCCATTACTTGTGAAGTTTCTACAGCAACTAATTTAAAATTACATCCATTGCCAAGTATGTTATTTTATGTAATAATTGAATCACCACTTCTGAGCAGAAATTGGGGCTCCATTCTTTTTCAATAAGAAGCAACGGATGCATGAAAGGTTTATTTTATAAGTTTTGATGATTTTTTTGAACTGCATTCCATTTCAGTTGCCTTCTTTCAATACTTACTTGTTGAGAGATACTTTGACTGCATTAACCCACATTCTGTCATTCCTGTGGTCATGTCTCTGTCTTCTGTGAATGTGACAGACCTCTACAAATCCCTGTAGACATGGATGGTTTTGATAAATGCCACCATATTTTTGGTATTTTGGCTCGGAACTTGAAATATTATATAAAATAACTTCCTGAGCATAATTTACTATTCCTCTCTTGTGACTGAAGTACATTAAACAAATTGAAATATATTGCTCCATTTAAAGTTCGATATTAACAGAGAGATAACACTGTTATTGTTCAAAAACAATTTGGTGATTGGCTCTGTCCTGAGAGAATTAGGTCCGGTCTACTGAGATAAGCAACTTATTTTGTTTTTATTGTTTCAAGTTAGGTTGTGCCAAGTTAGAATTAAGCATTTTGTTGTAATAGTTCAAGAGAACTTGCAGATAAATTGTCAGATAAATATCCTTAGTACCAATACCAAAAGTTTGGGAACTCCTGACATTTGACAGCAGAGAACAGCAGATAAAACTGTTGTTTTGGCTTGTGTTTTCACTTACAACTGCTTCTAGCAAAGTACATTCTTTCTTTAATTGAAATGAGAACTCATTTATCAAAGTGCCAACGTTTTATCGATTTATGTTTCCTTTTTTTTTTTTTTTTGTTTTACACAGAAGTACTTAATACCTTATTATTGAATACATTACTCAACTAGAGTAAGCTGGTGAGAAATTTGATAACGTCAGCAGGAATTTGATATTTCCAGTTAAGAGGTAGGAGCAGAGCCATCCCAGATTTAGGGAATTTCCTTACTCTTCAGGAATTAAGAGTGGATGGTAGAATTGTAACAGTTTCTACAGTTGCATTCAGAGCTCTGTTCAAAACTTTTTCTTTTCCACTTGTCAAAGAGCTAAGTTGCTGCTTTGGAACCTCAGCAACCCTAATCGAGAGATTACAGTAAAATTCATTTTTAAAAGTTTAGTGATTGGTTACTTTTTTCTTTTCTGTCTTAAATCTTGTCTAAAGATCAACAAACTAATCCATCAGCATACCAATATTATGTAGTAGGTATTGTGATATATAACATTTTTCCTCTACTTGTTGATTGTTTAGATTATGAGTGCTATTATAGTATATATTACTATTATTTTGGACATAAGGATTTCAAATATGTTTGTTCTTTTAGGGTGACCGTGGACTACCTGGTTTTCCTGGATTACATGGCATGCCTGCACCAAAGGTTGAAATTAAATAGTTGTTCCAATATTCATGTATCTCTACTTGTTCTGTAGTTTAGTTTTTAAAAAATGAATGTTTATATATACAATACTTATGTACTTAATGAGATACATAAAATGAATAGATAAGATGTTGAAATTGAAGGGTGATACATGCCGTAGGCCTTGATTAAGTATGTATCAATCAATGGAAACTGACTTTTTTTTTCATTTTTGTTCTGTTCTGTTGGATTTTATGTGAATTACTTTGAACTTTGATTTTCATAGTACTCTTCTACATCACAAATAATGTACCAGGAACTTAAAAATAATTATTTAATTTTCTTGAGGTTTTTTGATTTGAGGGGCGGTATTTTGAAGGGTAGTTCTGATCTGACCGGAGCTGATTTTTCTACATGTATGTTCCCCACAGCATCAGCAAACATATTTTTGCTCTTCTATGTTAGTATTCAACTCAATTTACTTCTTAGTTTTTCCAAATTTGTGTTTCAGACTTTTCAGATAAGGTCTCCACAAAAGTGCAGGAATTTTCAAAGAGCTGAATTTTCTGTTAGGTACCTACCTATACGAAGTGACCGGAAACTCAAAGTGCCTTCTGCTCAGCTTCCATTGAAAGCAGAAGCACTATGCCTGCTATCTGTGGGTTGTCTCACCACAGTTGTTGGTGTTGGACAGTCTGGGCTCTTCTAGGAAAGCTTGGAAAATTCAAGATTTGCATTCACTGTCTTGATAGTTTTCTTTCTTTATATCAGAAGGAGTTCTTTACCTCCTTCATTTTATGTCTGTTACCTATGTTTCTTTGTATATATATCTGTTTGTAACTACTTCTATTTTAAAAAATTAACTTATACACATTCATTTTGTCTAGGGAGAAAGGGGTCCTAAAGGAGATCAAGGAGTGCCAGGAATATATGGAAAAAAGGCAAGTAAAATTACAAATTAAAACAACAGCATCGTTGATATTTGTGGTGGGGTTACCATGGCGGGCTGCTAGATGTCCCCCTCAGCTGCTCTGTTACTCCTCTACTTAACAAGACTGGGTAAGAAAATAAGATGAAAAGGCTTTTAGGTCAAGATAAAAACAGGGAGATCACCTAGCAGTTACTTTCATAGGCAAAACAGACTCAACATGGGGAAAATTAATTTATTGTCAGTTAAAATAGGTTTGGATAATGAGAAACAGAGACAAAAATTAAAACACCTTTCCCCCATCACCCTTTTTCCTAGGCTCAACTTAATTCCTTCATTGCCAATCCCTCTACCTCCTTCCCCACCTCCATGAGCCTCCAAGGATAAATGAGGGCCTGTGGTCAGCTCCTGTCTGACACTCCTTCCTCCTCACACTTTTCCCCTGCTCCAGTGCAGGGGATATATTTTTGCAAATATGCCCATGCCTTTAATATGGTTGATATGTAATAATAATATTGCAAAGGCTTTTTACAGCATATTTGCACTTGTGTAACAGGTCATAATTATTAATCAATTACTGTTTGTTTTAAGGAAGAAAAACATCTTCCAAAATTTTTCAACATAAAAAATAATGTATATGAATATGCTGATTAAATATGCTGAATTTTTAACATAGACATTTAGTACTACTTAATTCTCACTTGTTGCATTTCTCAGGGCTCCAAGGGAGAGAAAGGTGATACCGGGTTTCCAGGAATGCCTGGGCGATCCGTAAGTTGTGCCGAGACAATTTACCTTTAACTTCTGTTTGTTAATTTACTTACTGATGACTGTTAACTGTTGCCACAGGGAGACCCTGGCAGAAGTGGGAAAGACGGATTACCAGGAATTCCTGGTTTCAAGGTAAATACAAATACATATTCATATATATCTTGATGAAGTTTTTAATAGCATTCCTATTTGTCCCAATACATACAGTTTATTCTGTGGAGAATAACTGGGAATTGAAATAATACATGTTGCTGGAAATGCTAAAGTTTACTGTAGTGACTGGGCAGACTTCATTGATATCAGTCGGCTTGTGAACTGGGGCAGTAGTTTTGAGTGTATTAGTGATAATCAGATATTTGCTTATCCTTGGGGCATCTCCATCCTCAGCCAAGGATGGAGACAACACAACTACCCTGGGCAGACTGTTCCATCATGGAATGTCTTCATGGTGAAAACATTTTCACCCTTATTTGCAGCAGGAAATGGCTCTACATTGCCTATATGTTGACAACTGAATCAAGCTCTAATCGATTGTTTAAAGTGATTCAGCTGCTGACTGTTAACTGCTGAGACCACTCATAAGTTGCAGTGTTCTTTGCTGCTTTAGAATATCCCAGGAGACCTGTCCATGCCATTTCAGAAGGACGCAGGTCTTCTGTAGGTGGTAGCTGCCGGTCTGAGGTGGAAGCCTTGGCTGCCTTACAGCACCTCAAATGGCATGAGGTAACTGAATCAAGCCCCTCTTGACTGTAATGAGATCTTAAGTGCCTAATGTATTCTGGTAGAAAAACACATGTAGATGTCTTAATTTGAAGTTAAAGAGGGGAGTCAGTTCAAAATTATCATGTGTATACAACCATACAGCACTGTTAGTCGAAAAGTTGCTCAACTTCAATGTACAACTAAGCATTCTGCAATTCAAAAATTTGTTAGGAGAGCATATCTAAAATAAAAGCCTTTAATATGTACATATAAAATTTAAATTTTACAGTAGGTAAACTCCTGCATTCATTTCATTTTAGTCTTTGAATCCCATTTATACTTGCATACAAATTGTCATTATTAATGTATATTTACAACAGTGTGACTCTCACAGTGGCAAATATGTCATCCAAAGACAATTTAACAGACGTTCTTAAAACACTTAGCTAAATTTGGGTCTACGGACATACTGTGTTTTCATTAAAGCCATTGGAGGCCTAATAAGTTATGCCAGTGGAGTCTGGTGAGCATTTCAGCTCAGAGAAAGAAGACTTGTAGGTACCAACTTAGTAGCCTACATAAAAGCACCTAGTGCTATTTGAGATGTGTTAGTGTCTAAAGCATTGTAAGGGAGCTGACAAATATGACTTAAATCCTATGGAAAGCCAGTGCCTTTCTGGAGTGGGAGTAGAAGCCCAGGATGTCTATACAAGACAAGCTTGGGTATCTCAAATATGACCGAATGTCCATGTGTGGGCAATGAAATTGAGCTCCTGGTGACTGATCAGCTGAACCAAGACTGTCAATTTTCTTGACTATACTTCTGCTGGTCGTGATAGGAATTCACATGTCTTTATTTCAAATGAATTCTCCTTTATTTTCACTATATATATGCAGATATCTCTGCCCAGCTGGTGGAGAAATTCCTTGTCTGCTATTATGGGAAACAGAAAAAACAATTAGATGTTTTTCCTTTCTCGTGTTTGATAACATGGAAAGGTAATAGTTGCAGTTGTTTAACATAAAATTTTAACTGTCACAAAACTTAACACCCTTTAGAGTGGAGCATTATGTTGATAAAGCATGAATTTGGAGAGTGTATTGGTATGTTTTTATGCTTCTAAACAATGTAGAGATAATTCAGTATATTAGCTACATGAACCTGTGTACATTTAAACTAAAAGACATTTTCTTGACTATTTTCTTGATCTAATTACTGTAGTACAAAAATATGACAACTCATTAGTTTTTATTAGTTTTAGAATATAATAGTTAACAGAAGTTATGTTCTTCATTCAAACATCTTGTCAGTTTGACTTCAACATCTGCTTGCTATAAAACATTGCTTCATTCTGGGTCCGTAATTAAACTCAGAGCAGTAACAAACAGGCTGTCTTTGAAGGAAATTTCTGCTAGAGCCTTCTTTTTGTTTTACAATATTCATTCTGGGAAAGAATTTAGAAAAAAAGCATGGCTTGCAACTCAGATGCTACCCATTGTGACTTCAAGACCATATCTTTTTAATTCAACGTCAATTATTACTAGATTGTTTTTTTATATATAATTGATCTGTGCATTTGTTTTATATACTTTTATTTTTGGAATTATTTTTCCAATTTTCAGAATATTTATAGGGATCATACATATTTTGAGTAAGAACATAAAGATTTGATCGTATCTGGTACTACTGTAGTTCTGAAGT
The DNA here is from genome assembly GCF_013377495.2 of Cygnus atratus. Lineage (NCBI taxonomy): Eukaryota > Metazoa > Chordata > Aves > Anseriformes > Anatidae > Cygnus > Cygnus atratus. The sequence continues at coordinate 26,283,658 of NC_066364.1, read as the reverse complement.
GCTTTGAAATCGTTTTCAGACTATTAGTTGTATTTGCGATTAGGCAATAACAATTTATTATTGTTAAATGACCTTCTTGAACGAGTAACTGCTGTTCTGATTCAACTGTTCTCAAATTTCAAAAGACAATTCTTTCTCTCTCATCTCTTTTTGCAAACTGTTTAAGAACTGTTGGACACAGCATGGGAGAATTCTGGATTGAGAACATGTCTTGTGTGTTTGAAACTGTTTTTGAGACGTTTGTTTGCTGAAGCTTTGAGCTTGGTTTACATTTTACTTATAATAAAAATGATAATTTACTGTTAAAAATCTTTATTTTTTTATGCAAAAGAAACCCTGTTGTGAATATGGTATTTAACAATCTTTTTCATTTTAAAGGGGGAAGTTGGACAGCCTGGATCTCCAGGACAAGAAGGACGTCGTGGAGAGCCCGTAAGTGTTTCAGTTGCTGGCATATTTTTACATACTGTCTTTTCTTTCCATTTATTTTTTAGTTAATGGAAATTGCACTTTATGTTCCACCCATTTTGATTTGAATTGGTTATTATGTCTTTTTTTTTTTTTTAAGAATATTTATTGTCTGGTGTTTATCTTTAAATTTGGACTTAGTAAAAGAAATAAGCTTTTAAAGTGCAAGATTTGTTAAAAGAAAATATTTTTAAGTATGCTACTGTTATACACCAATATTTGTAGATAATATAAAGTCTCATTACTGATGTCTTTCCGTTGATAAGATGGTTTGGCTAAATGCTGGTGGTTACTTACATGAGGAAATATTCTGGGTGTCTTTAACTCTTGCTTTTGCAACATGGAATATGTTCTTTTATATTACTTGATTGTACTTACATTTATTTTTTCCTTTTCTGCCTCCCCCCTCCTTTGTTCAATCATTTACTTTCTTGCACCTTGCTATACTGTCCATGTTATCTAAATCTCAGGTCTTCTGGCTTACCTGAGGAGCATGTTGCTGCTTTTTTGTTTTGCTTGTTTCCTGAGACATTTTTTTCTCTGCTGGTGTTTGGGCAGCTCATTTTTTCCTCCTATTTTTACGTGATAGGTAGTCTGTGTCCTCCTGGTTTCTTTATCTCTTTAAGGCCTCCAGTCTTTGCTTGAAGCAGAGGAGCTATGACATCTGAAGAAATAGCTGAAGGTTTTCAGTGCTGAGAGTGAGCCAGCTACTTGGAAACCATCAGTGATCAAGAGCAGTAAATAGTGCTCAGCTGTTGAACCACTGCCTTTCAGATGTGTTACAGTTTGCATTACATTTTGATTTGTAAGATAAGAAGATGCAGTTATTTACGTTCACAAACTTTTCACTGAATGTAACACAATGAGAGGCGATGTGTTATATAATTCTGAAATCCGGTAGAGTTTTGCTAGCTACAAGGTAGAGGTGACGCTCTCAGATGAAATATTGTCAAGCTCTTTCCTTTAGATTTTTTATATATTCACCAAAAACTCATAAACACACTGAAAGTAAACGGCAATGCACAAGGCAGTCATTCCAAAAAGTCTTTCTTTCCATTTTGCTGGTTTAAGTGAAGAACACATTTAATTCCTCCCTTGGCTTTATTTTTTACTCTTTTTCTGCCCCAAGTAACCGTGAGATGTATTAATCTTTTACAATCTATGGTATCTTCAGATGTAAGAAAAACTGAAAGTGAATGTTCTTTAAGAAACATAAAATCCAAGTGAAGTTTTTTTAGTATATTGTTATAGTACACTGTAAAAACATTGTTAATATAATAACAAGAATTCCATTATTTTCCCTAGCCTTGTTTTGTCTTCTTTCATTTTTAGAGAGTATGTTAGTTTGTCATAGTCATTTTTTTAATTAATTTTAAAAATAGGAAGAAGAAAGCATTTCTGAACTAGGAGAAACTAATTGTTAAATACCTTAATGGCTTTCTTTCTGATACGATAGCTTTGGTTAAGACTGACCTTTAACTACTAAAGGAATATATTTTGATTTAAAATTAATATGAATGCTTCACAATGTAACATTTTAAACAACAATATAAACTCATCACTTACATCCCATACTTTTACTTTAAAGAGAAACGAAGTGTCAGATTTAAGACATTAAGATCACTACAGAATCTTTTAAGGTCACCATAAAAATAATACAGAGGAAGACTTTCAATATATAAACAACTACCAAAGATATACACAGTCCTGATAGGGCAAGCCAGATTGTACTATATACTTCAATTTTAATCACTGGAGGTTCTTCTGAAGAGCAGAAAGTCTACATGCTGATCAGGAAATTGCCTCAAGGTAACCAATAAGAAATCTAAGACACCGAGTCATATTATATACACTGATTGCCTGTCTCTATTGCTGGTGTAGCACCAGAGTGTGTATGCTGGTATGGTGTCCCTGTCTATTTAAATGTTGGAGGGGGAGCGAAGAACATCTCTGTGCAGTCACTTCAAGGCCAAAGTGTGTGCAGTCTACTACTTCTGTTGTTTCTGTTGTTCTAACAGCATGTATTTGATGCGTAACGTGTGAGTACCTCCTCCCTGCTCTTTTGCTGGCAACATGACTTCTCACTGTGCAGTCTCTGTGTGGTCTTCTGTAGTGGGTTACCCTAGTAGTTAGGGTAGTTAGATGTAGGAGGGAGGCACCAAACTCAGCTGTGTACTCGGTTAGATAGTGAAATAGGCAGCCTAAGCTCAAGACAGGCCTTGGATGATACTGCTGAAAGTGTATGAGTGTGTATTGACCAGCCAGCTGCAGCTGTGGCCCTGGAGCAGCTCAGTAGGTTGCATGGATACCCCACCCACACAAGCATACACGCAAACAATCTTTATTTCTTCCATTCAGCCACATTAGTGGCAAATTTGTAAAGTTGGTCTCTTTAAAAATAGTGATCTTATGATCCCTTTTGCTTTAGCAAATAAAAAGAGCATGGTTGCAAAATGAATGCATCTTGAGACAACATCTAGGAAGCAGTTGTCTAGAATGGAGCTCACAGCTGAACTAACTCCCATGGCCTCCAGCATCTGAGAGATGTTATTATTTTCTGGACAGCATTCTTTCTGGTATATTACTGCTCTTATTAATCCTCAGATGTATGAGCAGGAAAAAGTAGGTTGTTAAAGTAATTAATTCCAGTGATGTGCTTGTTTTCCCTCAGCAGTACTAGATGGAAATGAAGTTATCCAGGCCATCCCTCCTGTCCTGCCTACACTGTGTAAGAAAACATTTGACATTATGGACAGAATACTTGACAAAGCATTTAGTAAAGCTAGTAATCAAGCTCAGCTTACTAATGACAAATAGGCCATGCTCCAAGTGCAGTCATGCTGTCACTTGAGTGACACTTTAATGGCTAGTCATGCATCTTTCTGATGACAGGCTGTTTTGATAAATACAGTTTTTTTTGAGGGGCCAGCTGTCTAGAGGGTAGAATAAATCAATACATATTTGAGCTTAATTTCAGCCTGGTTCTCCTTTCTAATGTAGGTAGTTTTGTCAGAGTTCGGTTTTAGAGAAAACAAAGTGAGACTTGTGTTTACAATTCTGCAGATGGGAACTCTGAAGTGAGTGTCTGTGGGTGAAGCTGGCAGGACATTTATAGCACTCTTCTATGCCTAGCATATGCTGTCTTGCCACAAGTAATATGTTTGAACAATTGCAACTGCTGATGTTTATTCTCCAGAAATCATATTTTTCAGAAATACAGCTGCAAATACTTAAAAGGATAGAGCTTGCCCTTAATATTTAGGCCACATCATCAGACCTCAGATGTGGTCATAGAATCACAGAATGGCTTGGGTTGGAAAGAACCTTAACAATCACCTAGTTCCAACCCCCCTGCCATGGGCAGGGATGCCACCATCCCTTGGAGTTGCTCTCCATCTTTCTTATAAGCTCTCTTTAAGTACTGAAAAGTTGCAGTGAGGTCACCCTGGAGTCGTCCCTTCTCCAGGCTGAACATCCCCAGCCCCCTCAGCCTGTCTTCATAGGAGAGGTGCTCCAGCCCTCTGATCATCTTTGTCACCCTCCTCTGGACCTGTTCTAACACGTCGACGTGTGGTCTTTTGTTTGTGACAGGGGTAGAAGTATAGCAAGGCTGGCAGCTTCTGACCTGACTCTCATTGTTATACCTACACTGCTAGTTTGTCTGTTGTTCTCCTATAACTGCACCAGGAATGTCAGATCTAGATCAGTGAGATTCTCTGAAAATTGGTCTCTAATATTCACAAAATGTGTGTTTTATGCTGGGGTATGGTAGCAGAATTATTTTCAAGATAAACTAAAGATAAATCTACAGACTACAGAATTTACTGTTTTTTTCTTCATAAAGCAGAAATTGTTAAAATATGGCACAGAAAATGGTATAACCAGGTAGCCTGTTTATCTTGAAAGCAGAGATAAGGTTAGTGTAATTCTGCTGCATCTATAACCATGGTGTGATTTATAGAAACAGGGTCCAAGGAGAGAAAATTCCTGACTTAGTGATAAGGTAGTATACAAGACAAGATATATTTTTGTTGCTTCTTTCTTCTGTGTGTCCAGTCCCTTACTATACAGTTTTCCACATTTCCTCCCTACCAACAAATTGTGGTGGAACCCGTAGAGTGCAACACCTCCTTGAGGCAAGATGTCTTGTTAAATAGTATTTATTATGTTCAGTATTGCCTCTCTCATCTTTCTTTGCAATTTCTTTTCAAACTATGAAAGAACAAACACAAAAATAGTAGCAATTGTTTTAAATGTATGCTGATAGTATTCCTTACAGATTGCATTTTTCAGGGCAAATGCCTGGCAGCTGACAGTCATAACAGGAAATAATATTTATTTATTTAAAAGTAAACGTTGCTGATTCTAATGAACTTTATGATAATGAACTTTTTTTTTATTCTTCTCTAGTTCAGCTGTACAGTTTATTGTATCACTGTCATTTCAGAAACTGCCATATATAAGTGAGCAAATATTTTCAATATGGAGGAAATTCTGAAATTTATATTTCATCGTTTACCTGCTGCAGCAATTTTTCTTTCACTTTAATTGCACCCTTTTATACTTCTAGTCTTGTGTATGTTCAAGTGAGCATCACTGAGGAGAGAATATAATACCCCAACCATATAGCATTGAGTGAAAAATCAGAAATAAAAGAATGGAGTGTAGAATTTTCTTTTTGAGATTAACTAATATAGTTGGATGAAGTGTTCAGATTTTAAGGTGTTCAAATCCTTCCTCATGTCTAAGACAGAACAAAAAATAATTTTAACGTGATTTCTGTTCATTTAACTTGGCTTAGTTAGGTAGACAATATGAGAGGGAAAGCAATTACCCATGTAATGAGGTGGGAGTGTTAATGATGGAAAAATTGGTAATTGCTTCAAACTATTAATGGAAGAAAATTAAAAAATCACAATCAAAACCTTTGCAGTAGATAGATGAGTGCAAGAGCTATGCTAGTCTCTTTAGGAAGATACTATTCATTTTGCCTTTGATAAAATAGCTTAAATTTTGTACTTTTAGTGGTCATTTTTTATCAATATTATTTACAGAAATGTTTTTGATACCAAACATATTTGAGGATGCAGCATCATGTGTGAATACATTGTCAGTCCAATCACTGTAGTTCAGAAACAGAAGGAGCAACACAATGTGCTTTAGTACTCAATGCTTCCTTGAGTACTAAATGTTTATTCAAGTTTTGTACTGCCTCGAAGTAGGCACTGCTATGAAATTAATGTATTGAGAAGAAATGATTCTTTAGTCAGTCATTAAGAGAAAAGTGATCGGCATGCACAGGAGACTCAGCAGTCTGGTTGGTGTGAGTCCATCACAATTCTTAGCTTCAAATCTAATATCAGTGCTTTTCCACTAGTCTGAGGAACCTCAGTAGTGGCAGCTGAGCACTGTTGGCTTCCTTTCAAATGTGCCAACATTATCATCATAAGGGAAGTAAGGACAGTGTTTTCTCTGGAAATGATGTCCTGTGGGTCTCAAAAGAATACCTGATTTTTTTTCTTGAAAAAATTGTCTTTGACCTTTACATATAAAGTGAAATTGCTATGCAAGTGGGATGAGTTTTTTTTGATGTAAACAGCTGATGCAGTAAGACTTTGATAGGCTTTATGCTGTACATCATTTTTTCTTTACAAGCAGATTTAGCTAGTCAGATTAGTTTTTTAATGATTGTTTATTAATTTCTTCTTCCTCTAAATTAAGTCTTTGGAACCAGAAGTGCTTTTTTAATCATAGAAATTCTCCTTTCCTGCTTCCTCCCACAGCCAAAAAAAGAAAAAAACAAGTAAAAGATAAGTGCACCATTAATTTTTCCTCAAGAGGCTCTGCTGAATTGTGAGAGTAGTCAGGGCAGACAGAGTCTTCTGATGACTTTCTGATTGCTGGAGCTACTATAACAGATGGTAGTCTTGTTCCTACTTGAGGAAGGGGGAGATGACAGCTTTGACAACACAATAATTTCAATAATCTTTCTTTAATTATACAGTGCTTGCTGTAAGCTCAGCCACATTTTTTAGACTGAATGGAGGTTTTCCTGTCAATTATAACTTTTAAGTCCACTTAAAAGGTGTATATATTTTTAACAGACATTATTTGCAGTATAGCTTATCTTCATCATTCAATTTGACAAGTTATGTTAATTACATACATTCCATCCGTCATTTTCAGCAGAGCTAATTGCTATTAAGAAGATAAATGTGAGAATGGTGCTGTAAAGAAACAGTCGATTAAAGACTTCTGGAACTTGAGGCAGACTAGTCTCAATGGCTCTATTATTCCCATGTGACAAAAATGATGTAAGACATGACAACATATTTGCTGATCTGAAGCGTATTGAAGTCAATGGAAGGATTCTCATTGAATTCAGTCTGGACCAGAGCCACAATAAATGTTGTAATAGACTTGGACCCACTGACCTAATGCGACTTGGAAAATAATTCCTGCATTTCTAAGTTGTAAAATCTAACAGTTCTCTCCCATCTAATTCTCACTTTCTTTCTAATCTTTGTGATTTCTAATTTTGAAATTTCTGGCTGCACACACCAAGCAATTAGATTAATTATATTCATTTTCTGTAATTATATGGTATCTTTTTATTTTTGTTATGTCTACAAAGACTAAGGAAAGTATTGTTTTTGGATTTTTTCAGTTAGCAACGTTTCAAATCAGATAACTTACTCTGAGAAATCAAACAGAGGAGAGATGGCATACCCGGCTGACATTTCTTTAGAACTGTTTTATAGATGCAATGTTAAGAGAGGCAATTTCTTAAAACATGTAACGGAGTACTAAAGGATCTGTAGTTGTAAGCCTATTATGGACACGAATGGCATGTACTATAAATAATTATAAACAGTACTCAGGAGTATTTTGTTTTATGCTTGTATTCTGCAGTGACCTTTTAATAGCTATGCTGGCATTTTTCTTATTAATTCATGTGCTGATAAAACTTATGTGCAAGCATTCCCCCTCCATTGCAGCTGGTTTGTAAGCCTAGTGGTAGAAGTACCTCTGACCAATACGTCGTATCATTTAAAATCTCCCTACTGACTTGCTGAACTGCATTACAATAAATGGATATTTTTCTTTTGTTAAAATCTCTCTTAAAAGCTTGTTAATCTTTTATAAATTAAGAAATCTTTTTAAAAAGCATGATTCTGTAAGAATCGTCCTGCAGGAAGCAGTTTAAGTGCACTTTAAAAAAAAATTCAGTATTTTCTAAGCACAGAAATATTGGTAGTGCTTATTTATTTGTGTTCAATGATTCCAATGAACTAGTCCTTTTTATACACAAAACCATAAACCCATAGATCTGAAGAGCGTAATTTCTTCTACGTATTAAAGTAATTTTGAGTGTTTATTGGGAATTTTCATGTTGAGACTTTAAACTTGAAATTGTACTTACTAGCTGTACTAGAAAGTGAGCTTTAATTCTCAGATGAAGTGTTTGCCTGACATATGCTTATAGTGTAGACCGTAAGTCTGCAGAGTAAGAACTGTGACACACATTGTTCCATATGTGCCTTTTCCCACTGAGGCAATGCTCATATTTACCTCATACTGCAGTTTCAGCTGTTGTGTTCTCAGCTTGTGTGAGATGGAGTACAGAGATACGGTATGAAAACAAAAGTGAATCAGCTTGGCAGTATGGATGCATACAGTATACATCACCTATCCTCTCTTGTGGTAATATTACTTAAAAATCCATATAAATGTTTGCCCATTTAAATGTTCGTGCATTTAGGAGACAGGAGTCTTTCATATCAGTTACAGTGATGTTTGTAAGCATGTAGATACTGCAGTCACTTTTTTTCAAAGTATCAGAAACATTTTCTTAGTATTAGTATTGCAATGTACCTTCCTGTAGAGAGAGTTTTTCAGTATTTAAACATTATAGCTATGCAATTTGATTTTTAATGATTTTTTTTGGGAGCAAAAAGTCAGTTTTCTGCAATTGATTATAAGTTAAAAATATTTTTAATGTTTTATGTTATTGGGAACAAATGATGAATGGATACATATATGTATATTAGCTAACATACAACTGCATGGACTGGAAAAAAAATAAGACATTTTAACAAATTACTGGACTTAAGTAGAGATTTCTGTTGAATGGAAGAATCCACACAAGTGTAAATAGATGCTACATTCTTTATCAGGAATTTCGTAACTCCCAAATCTCAGTTAAAAATGTGTTTGCTTACTGAATTGGTTTGGATTGAAGAATGATAAATATGTAATCTCTGTGTGTCAGTCCAGCTCAGCTCTGTCTGGGTATCTCTGATTCAAGTTAGAAAGTTCAGAAGTTCTTTAAATGTTCTTTATTTTCTCAGTAGGATTACTAAATTATGAACTTGTTTACTTGTTTAATCTGATTTGATCTGATCTAATACTTCCTAGGCAGATGCGTTAATTTACCCCAATAAGAAAAGAATAACTACTCCGGACCTTGAAAGTTATGTCATATAACTGGTGCAAAATAGGTATACCTCAAGTGATTAATATTCACTTTATTTGACATGTGATATTTAAAAGAAGACTAATTTGCGTTCTTTTTGATCCATCTGATATCAGTAATAATATTTATGGCATTCCTGAACTTGTGTGGTAGTTTCATCCATGAAAGGCTTTGCTGAAGCACAGGGTGCATGCAGAGAATATTTGGACTGGTATTTGCAATGTTGTGTATTGGGCTGACATCTGCCATTTTAATGCCAGGAAAGTTGTACTTCCAGTGAACAATATTTCATACTTGCCGATTAATCTTCTAACAGCAACATCTCCCCGTTATTCTCACCTTACAGTTTTCTCAACTCCCACGTATTTCAAGGAATACTTCAAGACCCCGTAAAATGTGTCAGTAATCTAGATAGCACATTGGAAATGACAATTATCAAAATGCATTTTGTATGTTCCTCAACAGAAACATTATGCCTAGGATCATAAAAATAAGTTTGTGCATAGAGGACTGCTTATGAATTTTAATGAACTTCTGACAACTGAAAGCACCCAACAGTCCCTGCTGGGTGGCAGTTCCATCACATGATTTTGGCCTTATTTAGTCATATACACATCACCTCTTAGCCAGAATATGGTATGATAAAGTATTTGAAACCATTAAAGAAACATTTTTGCCATTTAGTGGGAAGGAAAAGAACAAAAAATGAAAAAAAAGCCTTTTGTAAAGAATAAAATATTTGACAAACAGTGGAACAAATATCCCATTCGTGAATTGTGGCTTAGAAGTTACAAGTAAGTAAAATGCCAGATATTTTTTCTCTTTGTGTTTAAATATTTTGCAGCAATGACAACTTTGTTATTTGTGTTTTTGTCTATGCTAAGTTCCCACTCTCACACATATTATAGAATTAAGATATAAAATGTGTCAGTGTTCAGTATCTATGCTGATAGAATTAAAAATATTTTTAGTAACAATAAATGATCATTTAGTTAGTACATTTTATGTGAAAATGCAAGACATAGGACATATTTGCAATCTTTTCAATTAATGACAATGCCATTTTTGTAACGCTTTCATCTGTAAACACAGCACTTGTGTTCATGACTATTGCTCAGCAGCTGTGTTCAATCACACAGAAAGGGTAATATTTGTTAGACTATGTTAGATTGTGAGGTGCATGAATATGTAAGTAATAATGTGCTTACCCTAAGTGGTGAGTCACTAAACACTGTGCTTACTGTGGTCTTTCATCATGTCAGGTCACAGAAGCAAGCTGTGGAAAATCAAGATGCATTTGGATTTTTTGGCATTGTTTTAACATGTATCGTAAAATAAAACTGTTTTAAATTTTTAAATACTTGTCAGACAATAAAGTCTAATTTAAACTCAGATTATCACTTATAGTGAATAAAAGGAAAGCGTGTATGTATTTTTTTTCACCATTTATGGTGTGTAACTGAAAAATTCAGAGCAGGCTTTTTAAACTGTGTGTTGGTAGTTCCACCTAGTCGCAGACAATGCTATAGGAGCTAATGCTTCATAATGCAATTTCTGTTTGTATGTGCAATTTCAAAGTATTTCATTTTTATGCACACCAATTATCCATCTTCAGTGGTTTGTATCATTGCTTTTTGGCATAACAGTAATAGTGTAATTTGAATCTCAGTAGTATGGCTCATAAGCAAATTCCTAGCAGTATTTAAATGTTCTGTAGAGCACACGGACATGGTGTTTCTGGTTTCTAGGGAAAGCTCTGTCTTGTTGGTGTGAATTTTGTCTCTGTTAATGTTCGTGCTAGAGAATAATCAAGAGAAGAGAGATCTGAATCTTTAACACATACCCAAAATATTTCCTTAAATCCTGTCTTAATACATTTTGAACACTAGGAATTAGCATTTAGATTTACAGTTTAGGTATATATCTGTTGGAGTTTCCAGGGACTCTGGAGACTTTTAACTGAACAGAGACTTTCCTCAGTTGATTCCTAAACATAGAAACCAAACAGGCAGTAAGTACAGGAGGCGATGAATGAAGACACTCAGTTAGTATGTAGCAGTCATAAATATTTATTATTTCAGTTAATTTGCTTTTTTCATTGCTGTTGTATTCTCAGCATGGTTATGGTGAGTTCCTTAACCGCAAGTAGAAACAGGGGGACCCAAAGGATGTTTGACCTTCCTTCTTATTTAATTTCAGCAGGCAACAGGGTAGTAACAAGGTAGCGAGCATTTTTGCTAGTCCTCATTCTTCTTCAAGATAGGGGATGAGCCAGAGAAAAGATTTATTGTACGTATGTCCTGAGACGATCTGAGTTACAGCCTCCTTGAGAAGGTGGTAATATGGTGGAGGGTGGTAATATGAAGCAATCTAGCTATGACTCCTTCGGTGTTCTAAATGCTGATAGTGGGCAGCTAATCTACAGTCTGTGCTCTGATAATTACCCAGTTCATCTTTCATTTCACCTAATATAGTCAAGTAGACATAATTTAGTCCACCTCTGTGTTTTGGTTCCCTGTACTCTTCTCTGGTAAGAATCTATATAGGGTTATTCATCTCATCATGAAAGTGGTCTCAAATAGAAGGGATCATCACTTCTGAAGTTGCCTATTTTTTTAATTAACCATAAAGGAAGCCAAGTTTAGAAGATTGGCTTATAATAAAAGTAAGGTTTTTAGATGGACTAAAGTTTGTTGAACTGAACCCTTCCAGAAAGTGTGGAAGAGAAGAGCAAACAAACATTTTTATTTTTTATTCTGTGTTCAAGTGTTAGCTGGGATGTTAAAGTAACTAGTTTCTTATGCTTTTTCCAGGTGTCCTTAAGAACAAACAGCATTGCCTTACTCTTGTACTGTATGTTTAGTTGGGGTCCTGCCAAGTGTTCAAGATAAATCATCGCATACTATGTAGTGTAGGAATAGTGAAAGATACTGTGAAGTTAAATAAGGCAGATCAGCAGTATTTGTGAACCTAAAAAATCCTTTCATCAGAAAAATGATGTTACTATTGCTTATACTCAATATTCTTGCTATAAAGAGGATTGAACAATTGTTTTGTGAGACCAGTTGGTTCACCTCTATTGAGGAAACAGTGAAGACAATCCTTGTCCACAAAGAGCTTTAAATGTGAAATTGAGAAGTTGATACTCAAGCCTCAACTTGAGTAGATACAGCACTAGCAAATTTGGAGATACATGTTTCAATTTGTGTTTTCATGTATGTAAGATACACGCGTTAAAATTACAATGAATTGAAACCCCGGAAAGCCTTGTCTGAATATAGGCTGGCTTTCCATCCATAATGAAATGAAAACCTAAACAATCTTTAATCAGAATGAATTTAAATCCTTTTGTAGGTTTTAATTAATGCTTCTGCTAAGATTATAATATTGTGATGGTATAAGGCCTGTCCTTCCCAAACTGAAAAAAATAGAGTAAAAATACATAATTTTTCATTTGTTGTATCAGAAGGCTTCATTTTTATGTATGTAATGGCCAGTAACTATTTCCTTTCAGACAGACAACTTAAAAATACTGCCATTCTTAGCCATTGGTGTAAAAAAGATGACACCAGAATCAAGTAGTACTCTGGGCTAATGAAGCACGTGGAACAGAGTGTTATGTGATCCTGTTCTTAGGTCAAGCTATAAAACAAATTGTCTTGAGGATTTTTACACCTTTTACTCATATTGGACCAATATGGAATAAATTACTACAGCACCAGCAAAAACACGGTTTTTGGATCCAGTAAGACAAAGCATGAAGTGATATACTGCAGAAATATTAGACCATTTAAGAAGGAATCTTTGACTCACATTGCAAAAGTTCGATCGTGCTTTAGTTTTAGTAATTAAATATAGTCTTAGCAATTACTAATTGAATCAGGTTATGATTTTCCTACTTTGTGCTCTGGAAGAGTTTCATCCCATTCTCCACACCAAATTTGTTTAGCTGTTTCTTAAACACAGGTAAGAACTGCCAAACAGACCAAAGGAATTATCACAGAACTTTTTCTCTGACACCTAATAGGAGTATGTAGAATTTTATTTTTCCCCCATCATTTACTGCCAGATTCTGACTGTCTTTAGGGACTTCCTTAGCCAAAAGTGCATGCTGGCCCACCTTACTTAATAGCCAGCAATGGACTAATTCTCTAGTAATTTTATGGTCCTTTTTGGAACACAGTTTTATTGTTTTCTTTTGCTACATCCTGTGACAAGTTTCACAGTATCCACCATATGGAAAAAAGTGTGATTTGTTGTTAAACCTACTCCTTGCTAATTTAAATACGTGGCCCCTTACTACAGGAGAGGGGGATAGCCCAAAATTACATTCTTCCTCACCGGTGTGATCTGTGTGAGCAGAACTGCAATTCTTGTAGTGTTAGATGGCCAGGAGGGTTGGGTGCAAGGAGCAGAGCAACAATCAGTGCCCCTCAGCCATCCTCAGCCTGACCTTGCGCTGTGATGTGCAAGGTGGTCAAAACTGTGCGATCAATCAGAAGCTTTTCTGCATAAATTGTTAGTGGAGAAATTTTATAACATTTTGAAGATATGTAACTGCTTGAATATCAATGTGTTTGCAAGTAAGTATGAAACATGGCTGGGTTTGTCAGCTGTTTAAAGCTGTCTGAGCTTTTTAGCCAGTGGATGTGCTTGGTTTGCACAGTCCATGATGCGTGGCATGACAGGCAGAGGGAGGACATTGCAGTGTCACCTGTGGGGCTGGGGACATGGGTTTTGTCTGACTAGCTTTGGATCCACAAAGATTTGATGAGTCTGTTATTCATATTATTTTGAAGTGTATTGCAATAAACAGTAACATCAGTTTCACCCTGTGAGAGAATATGCACAGTTCTCATTTTCTATTAAAATTTCCAGCTTTCAAATTACAGTTTTCCAAGTTCTGTGTTATTGGCAGTGCAACAGGGGGTCACTATGTTCCACATGTAACGTATGTGTGTTTCATTTTTCATAAGCAACTTGCCAAAAAAAAAAGTGCTTGCAAACTCTGGTCTTATAACTGTAAGGATCTTGGTAATGCTTTCTCCTTTCCTGCATTTAGTTTAAAGCTGCAATGTTAGTCTAGTGGGTACTCACTATGTATGTGGGAACCCTTCTTTGTATTTAGCCCATTTTTATTTGTTGTCAGTTCCAGGTAGTCAGTAGTAACATGCAACTTTTGAGTTTCTTTTACACATATTTTGCTACTTCCCACAGCAGAAGAGTTTTATCCATTATCCAAGTTGGTTTTGTGTCTTTCATTCTTCTAGGATTATCAAGGATTTGCTCTAATCTTTTAAAAAGTATCTGGGCTGTTACTGTACTTTTATTCAAATTTTGACTTGTACTTTTTTTTTTAACATACCTCCACTAAATCTCTCATGTATCTTGAAGTCTGTTTAAAGCAGACAGCTGAAAGGCTACAGTTTTGTATACCTGCCTTTAGAAAATAAGATGATTACACTAATGCTCTTTCCATCTTCTTGGTGAATTAACCGCAAAACAGTTTGCTCATAACAGAGAATCTTTTGAAAATATTCTGTAATTTTGTATCTCCTAGAGAGAAGGTTTTATGGTAATGCATATGTTTTCTGTAGTCTAGAAACTCTCACATTCCATACCAAAGCTGTTGACCAGTGCCAAAGAGTGATGTTCTACCAGGCACATGGTAGTAGCAGAAAATAATAGAATAAGCTGATAAATGCTCATTTTAGGAGTAAAATAATTTTTGCTTTCTTCTTGCAAAAGCTTTTATGCATGGTTTCTTCTGCTATTCATAAGCATGAGGGAGATATAAATAATCCATGGTGCTAACTAGTAAAAGGGGGTGAAATATTTTGAGAAGTGTAGCTTGTACCTTAAGTAAAAATGCTTGCACCTAGTTGGTTTATATATAAAGCCTTGGCCAACTTAATGGAGTTTTAGTTGGATTGCATGGAAAAAAAATCCAGCTGTTTAATATCATCCAAAAACAAAAATAGACACTTCATGATTAAGGAAAGCTGCAAGACAGATTTTCCAGGGATTGTGAAACCATGTTCCTTTTACAGTTAAATCCATTATATCTGCCAGATATTATCAAATAATGGAAGATATATTTAAATTGCTAAAACTGGGATAGCATAGAGTATTTATACAGAATTGTTTAAGCTCATCATCATAATTGAAACAAATTCTTGCTTTTATGTATCCGGAATTCCTGGCTGTGGAGGCTGCTACTGAGGAAGACTGCATCAAGGGATTTAGTTCCGTGTCCAGGCAAACTTCACTCTGTGGTGAAGCAGGGAGACCAATGGCTAAGCAGTGGTATTTCCCACATGTAAAGGACACCCAGAACTCCTTTTACCCTTGGATATCCTAGTTTACAGTTACTTTTATTGTGATTCTTAGTCAAGAATCTTAGTGAAGATTCTCAGGAGGCTTTGCTAGCTGTGTCTGTAGGAACCTATCATCAGGCAAAGGAGGATGAATAAAAGGGAAACACAGCTGTATCTCAAATTAAAAAATCTTAGTTAGCTGTCAGACTGATATGTGATTGATCATGTTAGCTTTTAGGCACAAACTTAGTTGTGCATGATAAGGCTGCAGTAGAGAAGCCAAAGTTTTAAACCTATGAATTTGACTTACTAGGATATCTTGCTGGCTTTAAATTTCATGTGTCTATAGCACTTGCTAAAATTATTAATATAGGCTTATAAAGGGGTAAGGGAACATTCTCCATTTAGGGGAAAATTTTAGAGGAAAGATTAAGACATTTGAAGGAAATTAAGATGGTTAAGAAAGTCAGACAGCTGATGCTGAAAGAGCTGACTAAGGCAGTGGTAAGACTTGCAATAAACTTATTTTTTAAATACCAAATTGACTAAGCCTTACATGAAATTTGAGGTGAAAGAACATCAAGAAATGAACTGACTCTGAAGTATAAGATGGTCCAATGTGTTTAAGGATAGAAAGCATAAAAGCTCAGTAGATGCTTTGATCTGTAGTTATTCTGGTTAGAAATGTAATGCTATGTTTATTGGTATTGTAACTGTATGTATGATAAATATGAACCATTTAAAATAAGTCTTCTGGAAAGAGGAAGAAAAGAAAATCTAGAATTACAACCTTTTTTGTATTTCATATGAACAAAATGTTGCTTAGAAGCTCTGTAAAAAAAATAAAAAAAAAAAATCCCTAAAGGCATTTTTTTCCCTAGCCCAGTGAATCATGAATTATTCCATAGCATTGATTCTCTTACTCCCTGTGGGTGGCAATTTTCCCATTTGTAGTAGTTCCAAACATTGTGTTTCCCTTAATGGCAGAAAAATTGCATGATGAATCTGTTTCATATTAAGTTTTGATTAAACACAGGCATTTGTGATAATTTTAGTTACAATATGCACTTCACAAAAATTGCATTTTCATCTAACAAATGGAGTGAAACTTGTTTCACCTCATGCTCAGAAGAATACATCTTTTGATAGAGAGATTAAGGTTTCTTTGATAGTTATGTCACCCTATTAAGCATAACTTCCTGTTAAAAGTGCCTTATTACTTATGGTGGATAGAAGGAAAAAGCAAGCTCAGATTTTGAGGATTTGTACTGTGGATTAAATCTCTGTTTAGGAACAAGGATACTAATACATTTCCAAAGCTTGGTTTGGCTTTTGACTGAGAAGGTAGGGAAGAAACTCTGGATATCTAAGCTACTTTTTAACCTTGCCCTCTGGGACAGTGCAAGTAATTCTAGTTGGCATTACCAGGGATTATCCATGTAAAAGGAGGTAATAGATTTGGAGTAGACAATGAGAAGGAAACAAAATTTACTGTTTTAAGCATCCTGGAACTGAACCTACAGAAATTAGTCCTTGCAATTGCTGAACCATGAGAGCTATAGAGAAAAATAATCCTTAAGGGAAAAAATCATTCTTTAAGGACAAATTAGCCGCTTCATTCTCCTTCTCCTGTGCCAACTGATTTGTGAATAACTGTGCAAATCTCCACCCCATGTAGTCTGGGAATCACTCAGATTAAAATAAGTGATAGATTCATTCTTAGCTGAGTGAATGTCAATGAGCCGTAAGAGAATTTTGAGGGTCTGGATCATCTCCCACTGAAATAAGAGCTTAAATTCCCTGCATTTCAGTAGTGCAGAATCAATCAGAAAAAAAAAGAAAAAAAATGGCCCAGTGACTTAGTTTTACAGTTGTTCTTTGAGTTTTGTCCTTCTTTGCCACTGAATAAAGGTAAAGTTAAATGTCTTGTATCAGCGATTTCTTTTAGCCCAGAAGTTCGACAGAGCTCAGCAGGACATTCTGTTTCTTCTCTTAGGCATGCTTATATAATGGTAAATCATTCCCTGTGTTGGATAAGTATGTGGAATGGTCTTCTCTCAGCCCTGCACATAACTTAGAAATGTAAACATGGAAAGCTGTGGTGCATCCTTTCAGTAAAAGAAGATTCCTGCCTACTGGGAGATTTTTTTCAAAATTGTGTGAAATTCTGGTATGGATATTTATAGTTTAGTTTTACGTTTTACAGCTACAGAAATTAACTGTTAAATAAATATACTGAGAAGTCATGGTCGGGTCTGGAAGTTCTTAATGTGGTGATAAATGCACTCCATTTCCTATCAGTTTATTTGTGCAAAAGATGGTTTTGGACAGAATTTTAGCCAGAAGACTTACATTATGCAAGGTGAATGGAAGTCTTAGAATGAGACTTTGTTTTCCAGTTATTTGTACTATATTCTTTGATCTCTTCTTTTAATGATACATACATTGGAATTTAGGTGACTTGCAAGATGCTGAGGATACCATAGTTAAGTCGTGCAAAAAGACCAATGAACTGCTTCTGCTTGATGGGTTCATTAATGAGAAGCCGGGTATAATCTGCAAAGCAATGGAGCTATCTTTTCCAAGCCAGCAGTGTACAAATGTAGTGCATATGGAAACCGTTAAGTTATTCTGGTTGTTACATTCATGTTGATTTTTTTTCCATAGAATGTGTTTGTTTTGGTGTTGTCTAGAATAGTCCACTTATTTTCACTATAGCATATTAATTTCAATGTGATTGAATCACAAAGTCTATATACCAAATCCTTGCTGCAGATCGATAATAGTACAAGTAAGAACAGTACCTGTACAAAAAATTTGAATGGATTTAACTAGGAGGAAAAATAGATTAACTGAATACAGATTACAGTTTTCAGTATATATGGAGTTTTGTTTTAAAGCTAAACTATATTCAGATAAATGGTCACTTTAAGAAACCAGTATGAGATACATTGTAGAGTTAAATGAACGACGATGGTGAGGAAATGATAGAGATCTTCAAGATTTATGAAAGTGGGAGCTAGCACACATCACATATGATAATATCTCTCTCTTGTGTTCTGTTACAATCACTGTAATTTAAATAGGAAAATAGGATTTGTGGTACTCAAACCTGATGTCCTGTTGGACAGGACTTTTGATGGAAGAAGGAAGGCATGCTCTATCTTATATGGGAATCCTATGAATAATGAGTAGTGGCTTCTTTCCCCACGTCAGGGTTTTCAGTACAGCATTGCAACCTTTGGTGGGCAACCAGGAGTATGTGAGCCTGTCCAGGGCAGATGTGGAGTTCTGGCAAGAAAGCACCAGGGAGGGACTGAACTTTGCTATTTCGCTGTATCCCCAGATGAAATAGTTTGCGTGTTTCCAGCTGAAGCTCTTTTCTTATACCTGTTTTTTTCTTTCTTTTTTAATTTTTCTATTTCCTGCCCATATTTGGAACCCTTATTATATATCAAATGTTAAATATATGAGGACATGTTTGTTTGTTTGTTTGCTTGTTTTTTAATATATTATTTTTTGGATAAAATATTCTATATATTTAAAAGATTTTTTTTTCCTCCCTTCTTCCCTCCTCCCCCCTCAGGGAATTCCTGGAATCCCTGGAAATCAAGGAGCAAAAGGACAAAAGGTATTGTTAATAACTCAAAACACAGTTAAAAACTGTGCATATATATACTGTTTCTATGCTAAAGGTTCAACCTGTACTGAGAGGAGAGTTTTCACAGGGGAGATTTAGGACAACAAATCATGCTGCAAATGAAAGGAGACATGTTCCAAAATGCTTATGGCATGTTTGGCATCTCTTATTAGGTCTTATTTCTACTATTCCAGAAGGAATGCATAATTTAAAAGTAACAAAGTTAATGTCATAATACTTTGAATCCTACTCAAACAGATGTGCATAATTAAAGGGAATTTAACACAACTGTTAATCGTACATATATTAATTACACAAATATTCTCTGTATCCAAAAAATATAGGGTGAAATTGGACCACCGGGTCAACCAGGAGCAAAAGGCTCACCAGGGGAAACTGTAAGTCTGCAGAATCATGTTATTATGAACAGGAAGTACCAATAATTCTTATGCTGTTGTTTGCTACCTGTGATAAGCAAACAAGCACATATAGTAGCAACCTAGCATTTTCACATTTGCAAATAGGATCAGATCATGTCTAATTTATAAGTTATCCCCCAAAATATATACACAATTTTCTTTTAAAATTGATAGTTTTCAGACTGCACATTTGATAAACAAATCCAGCAAACACATTGTCATTAGTGTGAATTTACTCTCTGAGTTACTTTAACTTTGATTTAACTCTGAAGGTACTCAAGTCAATTTATTATGAAAGTATAGACTGGATTATATATTGTCATAGTGTGCAATGGATTTCTGAATGTGAATATCGGGATGTTTTTCTAAAAATATTCACTTTCAACAAGGACTGTGAGAATAGCCGAGGTCACAAAATTCCCAAAATGCTTAAAAAGAAATTTTTATTTTGTTATATAGGAAATTGAAAATAATTTAGTCTTTTTGGACAGTCTAGCTTAACACATCTTAGTTACTGCTTAAGTAGAGTGATTTCTGTGTTCTTTATAGTCATTTAGAAATCACAGAAGATGGTTAGAAATCTTTCATTAATTAATAGGATCTTCTTTGTTAGTTGAACATATGCTGCTTAAAAAATAATTATCTTTTTATGTTGAAATCATAGAATCATTCAGGTTGTAAAAGACCCCTCATCTAGTCCAACGTTTAACCTAGTACTGACAAGTCTACCACTAAACCATACTATTAAGTTCTACATCTACATGTTTCTTGAAGACCTCCAGGGATGGTGACTCAACCATTTCCCTGGGCAGCCTGGTACAATGCCACACAACCCTTTCAGTAAAGAAATTTCTCCTAATATCCAACGTACATCTCCCCTGGCACAACTTGAGGCCATTTCCACTCATCACTTGGTGCTAGGGAGAAGAGCCTGATCCCCACATCACTAATGTTCAGCAATGTTTATGTGGTTCCATTTTTAACCATCCTTAATATACCTCAATATTTTTGTTTAGTGCTTGATGTATTTTATCCTCTTTGCTAAAATGCTTCTGACTTTCCTGAAAGGTGCCCAACTTGGCATCATAACTATACTGTTCAAAGTGACTTTTTATTTACTTAAGGAACCTATGTTTCACTCTATATTTGACTTTGAGCAGATTAATGTGGACTATCATGGCTAAAATGAAGTAAATACTGTATAGAACTAACTATAGATGCTATTATCTCTATGGACCATGGTGGACTAAATGACTAAAATGTTTTAACCTTATAAGAAATTCATTGTTTATTCTTATTGTATATAGCTGTATGGCAGTATAAGAGATTTTATGCAATTGTGTTGAGGCTACAGAATTAGTAGCATGTCAGAGAAAAAAATAGATAGCATTTCTTGATTTGAAGTTGACTGGCATGTGCAGTTATTTTATTGTGTTGATGTTCTATTTTGTGTGTCTGATGTGTCTTTTAATGTGTCAGCAATGGGAAGAAGAAAATTTGTGTTTTTCTCACCTTGTTGCTTTATCTTGAGATTCGTTGCTTGTTTTGCATGTAATGAGCTTGTTGACACTCAATCCAAATAGAATACACAGCCTCCCTTTCTTAGAAAGCCAAGAAAGCATTTCAGTGAAAATATTTAATCAGGAAATTTC
Source organism: Cygnus atratus (assembly GCF_013377495.2). Lineage (NCBI taxonomy): Eukaryota > Metazoa > Chordata > Aves > Anseriformes > Anatidae > Cygnus > Cygnus atratus. The sequence goes on along the minus strand of NC_066364.1, from coordinate 26,262,686 downwards.
AGCATTTCTATAGTGCTACTACTGAGATAAATATGATTATATGGGAAACTATAAGATACAGTTTAACTTACTTGGCTTAGAAAATATATTTGAAGATAAATCATCACAGAGTCCAAATCTGTGATTTTTATTGTGGTAACAGCGAAAGTTTCCAGTACCAGAACCAAGAAGAAACATCAAATTCTAATGAATACCTTGACAGCGTTGCTTTAATAAACAAGAGACTAACATATAATTCAGTCTATCTGAGATGGAAGTGAAAAATGAAGTAGTAAATTAAAATTAACTGGACAAGGCTGAGGGATTTGAGTAGTAGCAGGAAGAAAATACTCTGGATAGAGTTTTAGAAAAATCACTGGAATTAAGCAGATAGCATTTAGCAAACAGAAGAGACTGAGCAGTTTTGAAAGTGATGTCTGTAGGTATAGGTGGCACAGATCTTTTTATCCCTAAATAGGGAAGCTATGTGTAGAAGTCACAATATCAACATCACAAGGCAAGGTTATGGCAAATGTAAGTTGTTAGCCCAGTGGCATATTTGAAGTTTTGAAACTGGGGGTGAAAGTTGTGAACTGTTCTCTCTGCTGTCCTTGCTATCACATTAAGCCTCTTGATATTTTAGCAACAGGTGAGAGTACACTGCTATAGATTCTTGGATTTTGGCAATCATTAACAGATTGTGTCATTCAGTTTCATAACTTTTCTATCTCTCAATTTTTCTATTACATCTCTTTTCGAGATCTTTCCTTTTGAAAAAGCTTCATCAGTAATGAATTTGTTCTTGACCCCATGAGCTATCAGTTTGGATTTTATCCACTCCCAAAGAGGAAGGGGTTTCAGTGGCCACTTTGCAGTGTTAAAAAAGTAGGAGAAAGGATAGGGCACATTCTGAACTTAAAGAAAACCCTGTTTATATCTGCAAAATCAAATAGTGGCTCTCTAAAAGGGGACTGATGTACATCTCTAAGTCATCAGAATGCCTGGTGTTATTCTGCCATGGTCATCTTACTGTCAATATCTACCCTTCATTGCAGGACAGGAATAATCTTTTCAGGAACCTTTCTTTTCTGCTCTCAGTGGTGTTTGCCCAATTTCTTGTAGGAGCTCATGCTTCATTTTGGTGGGCGACAGGAACCTAGAAAAACAGGATGCATGCATTTCATTGTGGACCTTTTGTTCCTCTGGCTTTCTTGCTGAGTCACACAAAAACCTAACCCAGTTAAGTTTACCATCTTCTAGAGTATATGAGGGCAGACCTGAACTTCAAATTATTTGGGGCTTATATCTTGATGCATCATTCACCATTCTAACGTGAGCCTTTGTTCAGATGGAGGTCAGCAAAATGTGTCTGACCATCTTGGTATGTGCAGTCTTACATAACTGTGTGTTCCTGCCTGTCCTTCTTGGACTATCCAATTAGGGAACTACACTATTACTTTCCCAAATTAACCAATTAAGTATGAAGGTAACTGTTAGCCTAAGGGTCATTTATATGCAAGTGCTGGAAGAGTATGGTACTTCATTCTCCTCTATGTCCATATTGTTACTGTGGAATGCTTTCCTCCTAAGAGAGAGAGCCTGCTAGGGGTACTTGAAACCAGGATTCAGTTCTCCAGAGAAGTACTTTAAAGTATTGGAATTCAGAGCTTTAGGGGGAGTTTATTTGGGTGGAGCCCAGATTAAGGGCTCACTATAAGCATACAGTAACTGAAAACATGATGGTTTCCATCACCAAGCAAAGTAATGAGACAGTATGTCTTCTGTGATGTGAAGGTACTGAAATAATTTTATCAGATATCTGAGTCTCTTGTGAGTCTTGAACATAGTGCCAGACAATCTCATTCACTTTAGAATATTGAATCAGGACAGGGAAATTTGCTTTTGTTGTCATTTTAATTTTAAAATTTTCCAAGATTGTGTTTCTTTTGCTTTCAACTCTGCTTTCCTTTGGAGTATACTCTGCTTTCCTTTGGAGTTCTGTACTTCCAGAGTTGAAGTCAGAGAGAGAGATAATGTTATATGCCTTTCCCATGTTCCTATGGCTGTCCAATAATCACCAGAAGATGATGTAAGAGTTTACCAGATCTTGCCCACATGTTTCCAGTTAAGAGAGTTAACCAGTTTTCTGGATTGTTCTGAGCTTGGTGATAAGGACTCTAGCCATGCTCTCCATGCTATGGTTTAGATAAGACCATACACTCCAGTAATAACATGTGTGGATGCTGGATCATTGTTGTTTCTAAAAATCGCATGTTCTTCTGCAATTATTGCTAGTAATAAGAGCAGTATATACCTACTCTGCTAAATGAAGTGCGTACTCGGTCTAAGACTAAATCTGATTCCTTTCAATCCTTAATGTTTTTGATTATATCTTAGTGTTTTAATCTTTTTGATTATATACATCAGTTAGTCCTTTCAGTATCTGTAATTCCCACTGTCCTCTTCCTGAAAGCAAGTCCATATTTTTTTCTGCTCCAAATTTCTTAGGATGTAATCATTTTATACAGAATTATTTAGTTGATTATTTGGTGAGAAAGTCTTTGATTTAAAAGATGTTATGTCCATTGTTGGAAGATTATTTTTTACTGGATATTTGTTTTCTATTTATTTGTCTGGAAAGTTTGCCTATATGTCCACTCAGAAGGTGGATGGACTTCAGATGTGTAAACCTGAATAGTATTCTAACTTTACTTTTCAGAGGGAAAATATTTTCAGATCCATCCAAAGTTTCTGTTTTATCTTGCATCTGAATTGTACTTGAATCACATGCTAGCCTTCATTTGTAATTGGATGGGTTAATCAGGAGCACATCCAAAACAGGAATCATTATTCACTGTGCACGTCAGCACTTGCTGTCTGTTCAGTAATGTATCTCCATTCCCACACAAGTACACCTCATCTGTCACTGTTTTTGAGGTGGTCTTCTAGTTTCCATTTTGCATTTGTCAGAATGATGCTGAGATTACTGATTCTATAAAGGACTCTTTCCTTTAGGATGCGGTGATTGTGCTGAAAATTACTTACAGCCATGTGCAATTCAAAGGGATATGCGGACTATCACCTGAAGACGCTGAGGAAGTTGTTAAGCTGTAAATTGACTTTTCAAAGTAGTATGGTCCACAAATCTCATCTTCTTTTGTGTTTCTTTTCTTCTTTTCACTTTGTTTTATTGTTTTTCATCAAAGAAGATTCAGAAGAACTAAGACAAAGAGCACCCCAAACTTGCCCCCTGAATAATGCTAGGTGTAGAAAAACTTGACTCTGGTTTCCAGATAATATAGATTATAGATTATAGATTATATTATATAGATTATATACAGATATGAATGTCTGTAAATCTATTGATGATCTCACCTCTTCTGTCATGATTAAGTTCCTTAATAAAATATAGGATCAATTGAAACCAATGCACTCCTAGATGGAGAGGAAGACTGAATCTAGTTTTGTGTTCTACAAATTCTGGAATACTCTGTCATCCAATAACTTCAGAATTTCCTGCACAATGTACAGCTACGCTGCATCCATCCAGCAGTATTTTTTTCCCTACTCCACCATAGGCATGACCACTATATTACAGCTGTCAAAAGCCCCTTAGAATAACATGAGTACACTGGTTAATTTTCTTTTTATGAACTTAAAGGACTTTTTCAGCTCCCTGAAGATCTTCTCTGAAAGAATAAATTTCCTTGAGAACCTGTTCTTGGAGTTGTTTGGATCACATTTGGAAGAAGCATTGAACTGGGAAGTTCAAATACTTCTAGTTAATATGTGCTCATTTGGTCTCTCACCTGTTCCTCTAATCATTTTTATTATCTATCACTGGAAATTTTTTCTCCAGTTCTTTCTGAATAAAGCTGAACAAAATGCTGGAGGGGAGGCTGTATCAGCAGCTATAATAAAGCCATGTGGGATTCCAAAATGTACATATTTATTCAAGTAATTCACTATTTTTTTCTTCAAATTGTCTTTACGTAAATAACATCTGGTTCTGTGATACACTTGAAAATAATATATTAATGTTTCCTGACAACTCAATTTAATGTATCTTTTGTCACCTGATAAAATAAGTAGAAAACTGATGCATGGAATATTTGAATATGTTATGTGGCATTAGGGAATTTTAGCCAGAAAAGATAGTGGGATTTTCCTTGTATTAGTCACACTGAATATGTTTGTTCCAGAAAAAAACAGATGGAAAGCTTGTGGATGGGCTATTAATACCTTGGGAAAATTCTTCAGTAACAAGTTCTTCTTCAGTAATAACTATCCCTATTACATTGCCAACATCAGTAATTTATTAATTTATCTGCCACATAAATAGTGTCAGATCTGGAAAACAGGGAAGTAACACTACATTTTATGTTCTTGAATTATTGTTTATTTTTATTCAGGACATATTTTTCTCTTGTAATTTTACATGCCCTAGTTTTCAGATTATGTTCTCAAGCCTTTCTTAATATTGCATCAGAAAGTTTTCTTCTTGCAGAGTACTGATTTCATGTAGTTACCTTCCTGTAGGTTTTTAGTTACAGTGCAAGAAAGGAAGTCAGAACAACTGGGTTTTATTTCTCCCTTGTAATATAAAATTAATGTGGGACATTTGTGATGAACTTTTAACTACTTCTAATCCAAGCACTAGTGTGGGCATAAACTGGAAGTAATCTAGCGTGGAGTTGGTAGGGGGTAGGTTCTCAACAGCACGTTACATGAACTGTAACACAAGGCCACACTGAGCTGGCAATGTGAGAGGAACCAGAAATCCCCAAGTTCCATTTCTCATCCTTTCCCACTATTGCTCCTCAAACTTGTGTTTCCTTTTCTCTACTAATTAATGTGCTAGAAATGAGCACAGAACAGGAATCCAAGGAGGAGAAAATAATAATTTCACAAGAGTTTTCAGAGAAGAAAAGTAGCCATCAAGGAATGCAAAAAACATTACAGAGCTGTATTTCAGAAGGTCAATAGATAATACGAAATTTGTTTTAAAAAAGCAGAACTGAATTCAGGCTTACAGTGAAATGAAAATTTATAAAAGCTTATGTTCCTATATAAATGGAAATAGAGAAAATGTGAAGAAGCAGGACTGATATGCAAGTAAATTAAGACAGTCCTAATGTAATCAAGGTTCAGTTCTAAAATGAAAAGGATATTTTCTTACACTATCCGTAACAAAGCTGATTCTGAACATATGCCCTAAGCAAAAGGTTAATGGGAATACACTGTCTCTTAGGCTGTAAGTGGAAGCAGACTGTGGAAGCTTCACTCCAAATAAAGAGGAAATGGTAATTTCTATTCCAAAATTATGAAAGAAATGGCACACGCTATAGTAAACCTTTATTCACCAAAAAAATAGCTTATTCTAGATTAACTGAATCATCTCTGATGACTGATTTTTAAGTAAGAACAAGCAGATTTAATCTTCAAAGTTAGGATAGTGTTGGAAGTTATGTGATGTCTATGGTATATATGTGATGTGTATATATATAGTATTTATATTAGAGAAATAGAAATGTAATAGTTACTCAATAATTATATAATTACTCGAGTTTTACTCTTATGATAGATACCATTTGTGTTCTGTATTCACAGCCCTGTATCTGTGGCCCAAAAAGCAAGTTGTTGTGCTTATTGAAGTTAATATATTAATTTGGTGCCCAATAATTTATTACAACACAGCATGATAGAAGCCTGAGTTAACCTCTGTTGCCTCAGTTAGCAGCACATGCAAAATAACAGAAAAGTGATGGAATGGTGAAAACCCTGCATACAAAAATTACTTCCCATTCTAAATATTTTGAAATTTCTCTTGTATTTTCAAAAACAAAGCCATCCTTTTAGTCTTAGTAAAGTTAATTAATTTTTTTTTGTCACAACTGGATTTCTGTCTGTGTAACAAATTACTGTAGACACATTTATTTTTGATCACATGCAACTTTTGAGGAAGGACTGGGATATTATCATTGAACTGAATTGTTCCTAACATTTTGTACTAAATGGATGGTGGTTGGTTTTATCTATATGAAAGCAAAGATTAACTTAAATAACAATAATAAGAGTAGTTCTTGAAAATACTAACAATTAGAAGCATTGATAACATTTAATCTCTAGTAAATTAGATTACGTGACCTTATTTAATTGTTTGACTTTGTGTTATTTCTTGTATTTTATGCTGTGTCTTGTTAAGTACATTCTTACAGCAGATCATATTTCAGAGTACATATGGAAGTCCAAATAAAACAATAATATATTGTTTTTTATTAACACGCTTCTAGAGTAAAGAAGAAGTGAGATGAAGTGGTGAGAAAGACATATATTGACACCAGATGTAGAAAACACTATAAATAGGAATTCCTTCTTGGAAAGTATGATTCGAAAATAAGATTTCTTTTCTAAATTATACTTGAGAGTAGCTTTAAAGAGAAAGGGAGAAATCCAGCAATTTAATGGTTTAATACCCTTTTGTTATTAGTTTATGTATGGAACAAAGACAAATATGGCTCCATCGACACATTTCCCTGAGAGGAGTCCAAGAGACTCTTTTTCGCGATGTACTGGTTGTGCACATGTGCTGAAATGGCAGAAGCTGTTGGGGTCTTGAATGAATGGTTCAGTCTCAAAGACTGCTGAAAAAGCAAAGGTTTGGCCCCAAGTTAACTGATCCAGATAAATCTCCTCAAGGCTTGGAAGGGGGGTCAAGGCATGACAACCTTGGAGGGTCACATAGTCAGAAAGAAGAGAGAGAATTCTGAAATACCACAGATACTTTCTTCAGTTTCGGGAACCCTAAGTGGAAACTAAGAAACTTGTGTCACTTTCAATTATAGCTAAGGACATTTTAAAGTTATGTTAAAAATTAGATGATACAGATGGAGTTTTAATTTGCAGAAGTTTTTCTCTCAGGAGTATTTTATGACAACACTGTTCTTTTTTTTCCTGAATGTTTTTTTCCATTGCACAGTGGTCTTTCCTTAGGCAATAAGAGGCCTAAATAACCCAGAGCTGTATCCTGTATAGTATTATGATAAAAACCATTATATTTCCTATCCATTTATTTTGCTGTAGAAACATAATAGTAATACTAATTTACACTGCATTGAAGACGTTATTCCTCTAGCTTATTATAGAAATGTCTCTGCCTTTTTCAAAAATAAATAGGGCATGATGGGACCGGAAGGCTCATTTGGTCTACCTGGAGCTCCTGGGCCTAAGGTGAGCATTTGTGTTTATTCACTTGTGACTTTGATAAATGACTGCTTTATAGATGTCAAAAGGTCCACATTTTGCAGCTAAATTTTTGGTATACTGAATACTGGTGAGTACCTATATGATTTCCATATATTACCTTATATGATAGTATGGTCTCAAGAGAGCTTAATATAGTTTAGTAAATGGTGCCTGTCATCCCATGAGGTTTGGAACTGCTGCAGAAATGGTCATGAGGATTTGCTGTCCTGGAAAATGTTCTGCAATGCTCGGAGCCAGATAATTCTCAGTATACATCAGAACTCTCTGCCCATGTTACGTTTATTTATATTTTAATTGTGTTAAATAAAGTTACGTGCTGCTTTTTCCACCCGAGGAGCCAAATTTATTTCAGATGTAACTTTACTGATTGCACTACAGCTACAGCAAGAATTAATTTGACCCATGCTCTCAGAAACCAAAATAGATACTATAAATCTAGATCTTTTAGTGTAACCTTTTAGTTTAATCCGAAATTAGTTTTGGCTAGTAAGCATTGAATTGTATATCCTAGAGAAAATTTATTAATATAGAATCCATTTCCTGAACTTTGTATTTACATTTAGGTTCACTTCCACCCATACATTATTTATATCTAAAACTACATATGTATTTCTTTAAAGTTGTGTACTGAAGGCAACATTCTTTAAAGTCATTAATGTTTGCCATGGTCAAGAAGATTGATCAAAAAAAAAAGTCTTATTTCTATTTGTGAAAAATGTTTTTTTTTTTTTTTTTTTGTATTTATCTCTCATTCAGAATATAAGCTGCATTTCCAGAGGAAAACTTCATGCTTACAGAAAAGCATTATAAAGGAATCTGTAATTCTTAGATTTAAATGAAAATCCTTATGCTGAATATATGCCTAATTCCATTGGCTACAGTATATATACATATTTGCTCAGACAGGTCCAAGGAGTTTCAGAATTTTATTAAATAGTATGGTGGAAATGTGAAGTCAGTATACACAAACCTGGTATGACTGGGCAAGGAAAATGATGCAGGTGGGGAAGGAACGGTTGAGAACAGGCAGGTGGATTCCATTTTGTCACGGGTATTTCATCTTTCCTGTGAACCTGCAAGTTTCCTGTAAAGGAGCAGTACTGTAGCCTTTTGATCACACACCTTATTTTTAAAAGCTGGTTATCCATTAGTGTCTGTTTATATTTGATAGTAATACCATATGTGGTAAAAAATACTGATGTATCAGTCATGTTTCTGTGTTGTTATATAGGGTGATAAAGGTGAACCTGGACTACAGGGGAAACCAGGATCACCAGGAGCCAAGGTAAACATGAATCTGGAAGTATTTAGTTAAAGCAGAGATTGATTTACTTTTCCATGATAAAATTCTTAAGTTTAAGGCAGTTTTGTTTCAAAATAGAATACCAGTGAACATAAAATCACATCAGAATCCATTTGAGAGGTTATTCTTACTGACTTTGTATTAGACTATGGGATACAAGGCAGCAGTCACATTGAAACCTGCTTTACAGTCTTCTGTGTTGAGCTAGATCATGTGGTTGTCTCCTTCAAATTCCTATGCATTTGGGGTTAAACCAACACTTCCAGTGTCACATCTGCTGACCCCTGTGGCAGGTACAGCTGTTTGACTGGTCTATCAGTTCTGGCTTGCTGTCTGTAGTGCTGGTAATGCCTTGTGGCCTGGGGTCACATATGAGAGAATTTATGGTGCTGCGCTTGAGCCAGGACTCAGGAGAACCAGCAACCTTGATGCCAGAGAGGTACTCTAAAACATGTGTTTGGATGGGGAAGCAGCACTACAAGGAGTTTATCTTCTCAATCCAAAGATGACTCCACGATCCACAAACAGGATGGGACTGGGATGGACTCTCTGACTGGTCAGCTCAGCCCTCACCAGAAGAGCAGCCATTTAAAACAGAAGGCAGTGATCAAAAAAGAGAAACTGTCTTTAGTCAAAAAAAAATAGTGCTGGGAATGCTTTGTGGGGAAGAGCAGAAAAGAATTAGTTCATTTTCTTCTTTTCATCTTTTCTTCAGTCTTTTGCTGTCTCTGGGCTTCATATGTACACAATGACACTGGCTTCTATTACAGTCTTCTAAAGTTGAAGAGACAACAAAGTTGGGTTAAATTACACTGAGATGAAAATAAGACCAATATGTTCTGAAATGTTCTATAATTTCCAGCCTCTTAATGAAATTCAAACCTGCAAACATTGCAAACTTCAGATAGTTTTATTTGTGTAACTTTGAAAAATCAACATCAGATGTATTAAAAGGCAATAGAAGATAGGTACTGGAATACTAAGAACTAGGAGTGTCTTTTGTGGCTTGTGGGGGTTCAACATCCCTTCACAAAATCTCCAAACATTTCAATCATCCTAAGTTATAAAATTTCAAAATACCATAACCAAATTGTATCACACGACCTTGAAAAAACAAGCAATATGTTTTTACTCACAACATATCACTGATACTTACAGAGCTATTATGTTATTCAGGGAGATCTAGGAGGACCTGGTGCCCCAGGTGAACCAGGCTACCCAGGCATTCCTGGTACCCAGGGTATAAAGGTAAGCTGTTTTTTTTCTAGTTTTATATTACTTACATCTTTTATTGGAAGTGCTTATTCTGTAAGTGGTCATTGTCAAGGAAAATCCTTTTTCCTTTTTTTTTTTTTTTATATATCATTATTATTAGAGACTATTTAGTATATTTTGGAAGGTCCATTTGCTAGAAAAACAATCTGCTTTCACAGGGAGGAGAGAATGACCAAAAGGGAGAAACTGTGTAACATAAAGTGCTGTTACGTAGGTATATTAATGAAATTTCCATTATGAATTATAGTACATAATAGTATGATCTGTGATTCTGTATTTACTTCATATTATATTGTCTCACAGTGTTATATCTACAAATTCTATTGTGCAAAGTCTTTTTGTGGATCTCCCCTAAGAACTGGAGCAATTAATCCCAGGCAGCTGGGACAGATTCAGCTCAATTACCCTTAGCCATTAAGAGCTATTTGATCTAGCCAACTAGTCCAGGTTTTTCTCCATGTTTAACTGAGAGAGTCTGAACTCCCTGGGGAATCATTCATTCACATATTTGCTCAGGAATGGGTAAATCTGGAAGTACTTGTCTATTACCATTGACTATATCTGAAGCCTAGATAAGACTTTAGCTTAGCTAAATTAAATGTTGAAATTTTTGATGGCAAAGGTTAGATGGATCCTACTTCTGCTGTCCTGGTTGAAAATTATTCCTTCTTTTCAGGCAGGAATCTGTATTTTTTTCCTCGTGCATACTGAGTTCTCAGGTAGATCATGCCTTCAGGATCTCACCATCGCTTGGTGCAACCTTCCATCAATCAAACACTGTTATAGACATGGTTATGCTGATATTCTTCATTGCCAAAGAACTACTTTGCGAACACATCATAAAATTTAGTTATTCATGTTTGAATTTCTGAATAGTAACCTTTATTTTTAATACGTAGCTGCATAGGATTTTCTGACAAACGTATTAAGGAGTCTTTAAGGAGTCCCTGGTTGAAAAGATTATAGGCAATGTTGTTTTTTGGTACATTTGGAAATTCAAGCATACATTTTTTTTGCATGCTAAAACCTGTAATTAACATTACATTAAGTCCTTCCCTTGAGATTTTGTTCTATAAGATGTCATTCTGAAAATCTTCCGTGTTTTTGAAACTTCTGTTTCATCTCAGCCATTAACACAAAACTTTTTTGACTGGAAGCTGGAAAGCCTGTAGAATATTTCCAGTTTTAAAATGCCTATAGAATCTCTTGCTGTAACTCTCAGAACTTACTGGAGTGTGAAATGAATCTCTTGAGGAAAAATCAGCTATGCATTGTCTGTGGAATTGGATTTAAGAACCTGAACATTAGTAGTAATTGAAAATCATTACTTTTCATGTCCTGTGGATAACAAAGTTGTGTTTTCTAAATGATGTTGTTTTCAGGATGGCACCTTTCTTCTATGTAACTCAACCAAGAAGGAGAGAAATACCAAGAATTTACCCTTTACGTATGCTATTAAGCAAATTGATATGAAGGAAATACTCGATGTATATTTGAAACAGCTGGGAACAACTGTTCTTGTGATCTTCAAAACATGATTTTGGGAGATTTCAGGGTTAAAGACCTTTCTTGTGGTTTAAAATTGATTGAAGTCAAATTATTGACTTTATTGCTGCAAATCAATTAATTCAAAGTGTAACTGAAGCTCATATTTGTATCCATTATATTTATAGTTTAAATTTTGATTAGGATTTCTTTATTCTGGACACTATAAAAGCAATAATGTGTGTCCTGAAAAATAAATGTTTCATTGCTTTGCAAGATAGTAAGTACTGCTATTGCTTTCAGTATTTTGTTGTATTTTTAAGGGAGAACATGGCAGGTCAGCTAAAGATTTATTATTATTTTTTAAATTCTTAATTGGCATATACAAATGTAAGGCTTTTTTTGATGTTATGCTGTTTTTTTGGAGCAATGTAAGTTATCTGATATGTAGCAGGCTTGTTTCCTTAAGGTATAGCTTATTATGACTAACAAGCTTCACATGAAACCTTTCAGACTAGGTATTTATTTAAGCAACAAGTTGTCAAGGCTAAAAATGCTCCCGTATATGCTATCAGTCCAAATTTAAAGTTTTAAAATTAATTTAAAATAATTTAGATAAATTAATAAATTAAATTAATTTAAAATTATATTTGAACAGGTTTAACAATAGCTTTACATTTTTATGCACCAAGTTTTTAAAAATAAAAATAAATGGAGTATGTTTAAGTGATGTATCGGACACATGTTTTGGAAGCCTAGTACTATTCCCTGGGAAATGCTGAAGACTCAACTTAAAGATTAAAGATTTCTCCATTACATATCTGAATTACAGATTTCAGAATAAACAGGAAGTCCTTTAAAATCAAAGGAAGTTCAGGTAGGGTGTCAGATAGAAGTAAGCAGTTAATCAAAAATGATAATGTGTGTGTAGCAGTACCAGCAATGTCAAGGAGCCCCTTTTGAAGAATGATGACCTTCATATAAAGCCATTACAGAAATAGATGAATCAGGTACCTCACTATGGAAAGTAAGGGTGGAGAGTAAAGAAGCTTGTTTCTTCACCCATAAGGGTGGTGTTATATTTAAAGCTTTATTTAAAATCACAAGTGGAGGTATTCCACTAGACTTTAGCTTCTAGTCCAGAAGGTCACAGGTTTCCTGTATGTCCAGTGTCATATATACCAGCATGCATATGTGCAGTCACATATAGATGTCTTAGATGAAACACATATGGGGATGCCTTATGATGCTTAGAGCACCTTAAAAAACAGTGCTTATTTAAGTGCTTATATGCTTATATTTAGACAACTGAAAGCAGTCCCTGGTCAGTGCAGTAATGGAGGCTAGAGAATGATTCAAATTTAGGTGAGGTTATTTCAACCTGAGTTCCATTTTCCAAGAGGAGAAGTAGAAAAATTAGTCTTCTGACAAATTTTGAGGCAGATTTTCCAGAACACATAAGGGCAAAGACTTCCTGGCTTAATTAAGTCTTTCAAAATGCACTGAAACCCGAGTGACTGGTGTTGAGCTAGTGTCATAAGAATAGTTTAATTAGTTTCATTATCAATATATGCTCAGTTTCAATATCTAAGGGTCATGGATCAAGACATTAACACTCATTTTAAGAAGGGAGATTTTGTTAAAATTTATGGAAAGTCTCTAAATTTTAAAGTGAAGACAGTAATTCTTGCAATGGGTAATTCTTACCCATTTCTTATGAAGGTGGAAGTCAGAATATGTTTTGCTGGTTAACTGGAGTTACAAGTCGGAAGTATGACAAAGTCTTGAATTATTCAGTGCTGTTTGGGCATTCAGCAATAAAAGTGAAGCCCTTCAGCTATAGCTCATTTTAAAACTTGAAGCGAACCAAATATTTTACATTCAAGTACAATACAACAACTGGCATAAATACATTCTTGTGGGATTTTCAATTAGGAAAATATTTACCCTGGCCAAAATCTCCTCTATGCTACTGTTTAACATTTAACTAAACATTCTCTTAAAAAAAAAAAAAGAAAAGAAAAGAAAAAAAAAGTAATAGCATGGTTGTGTTTTATCAAAAAACTGGTGAAACGGACCCCAAAACTCCATCCCAATTCTTTTCCTCTATTAAATGCAATTTTGCCTCCCTCTCTCCTGATCTGTCTTTTGTTTTATGGGTTGCTGCATTATCAGCCCACCATTTTGATTCGTGTCTATTTAAATAGTCACTCTGATTTCAGAGGTCTCCCATAACTTTTAAGTTTTCTTTTCAGTCATTGAAGAGCGGTAGGCACATTCTGGGATTATGTACATCTATCGTTAATTGGCATAAATAGTTTTCAAGAGCTGACTGTTTCTCTCCATTGACAATTAGATGGTGGTCGACAAATTGATAAACCTAGGTACCCACCTTTTATAGTGTCATTTGCACCATCTGGTTGTCAGTTACCCGCGTAAATGTTAACTTACTATAAACATTTCAAAGACAAAAGGAGTGGGTGGAACTTATTCTCTACAAAGTTTTGGTTAAATTCAAATATAATATTTTTTTCTGATTAGAAAGAAAAACAATTTTTTTGCCGTGTCATATATAACTTCTGCAATCAATGGGTTTATGGTACATTACATAGATTATTTGTACTCTGTTCTCTGTGGGCAAAGGCAAGCACACTTAGTGGTTAGCATCCAAATGAAATTTAACCCTTCAGAAGTACTGCCCTTCCTTCCCCTCTGTGTCCTTTCCCCTCTCATATATTCAGTAGATGAGCTTCTTCTGGGTTTGCCATTTAACTTGGTATATGAGTATCTAATTTTCTTTTTGACAGCTCTTTCTATGGCAGATTCTCTTCTTATTATAACTTTATTATTATAACTGTATTTTTTTTCAGTGTTTATGTACATGGGGATACATTTGTTTTCATTCAATACAAATAGAGGCTGTTAGATGCTTCCCTTGTATTTAGTGCATTAAATTAAAACAGAGTACAGTTCTTGGAGATGAATCATGTTAAATGGAGACTTTTCTTACACTATTTTACAGGGGGACAAAGGAAGCCAGGGTGAAAGTGGTATCCAGGTACATCAACTTTTTTTCTAGTCAAAATCATCTGATAACACTTAATAAAAGTGCTAGTAGTTAATTAGGATTTTTTTTTTTAAATTAAGCTCTACAAGAATTTTGATTGAAGAAGAGTAAAAGCACTGAGCCCTAAATCTTCTTCAAACAAAACTACCCAGTATGCCCTGTATGAATTTCCAGCTGCGTTTTTTGGGCTGAGCAGGCTGTGATGGCATTTGGTGCAGACCTTGTGTGGCTCCAGCGATGACGCAGGCTTGAGCATATTGGTTGTGTTGCTGACCTGGGGCACAGGGGCACCCTGTTGCTGACCTGGGGCACCCACCATCCTGGGACAGGCTCTGTCCCTGCCTGCTCCAGTCACCATGGCACCACGTAAATCCTCGTAATCAGTAATGCCACCTGGCCTCTGCCTACTATTATATTATAAGCAGTGGCATTTTTCTTCTTCTTGTCTAAAAGTCATGGAAATATCTACAAGAATAGGTGAGGATACTGTCACTACTCATATCCTAACTTTTGTGTTTTCAGAACAGATATTGTATCTATCTGTACTGGTTCTGCTCTGAGTTCTTGAAGAGTAAATTTTAGATTGATTGGGCCCAGCTCTTGTGTCTTTGTGATATTTTTGATAGTTTAATTATTTCTCCCAAATAAATATATATTTTAAGAAAACATACTTCTTTTCTGAAGGGACGAAAAGGAGAGAAAGGAAGACAAGGAAATCCAGGCTTACAGGTACTGTCAAAATGATAATCCTAGTTCACGACAGCTATGATTCATGTTTGTTTCTTAAGATTATTTTCATCAGCATAAGTATTTATTTTTTTATTGTGTGAAATATATTTATGTAGAACATGATTACATAGTTGTGTTAATTACCTCTTAAACACCTTAAGTATTTTAAATATAACAAATACAACACAAGTAGAGAAGATGTGCATAGGGAAGGACAAGAGGAAATGGACATGATTTGCAACGCAGGAAATCCCAACTTGATCAATGGGAAAAACATTTTGCTGCAAGGGTGGGTCAGACACTGGAACAGGGTGCTTACACAGGTTGTGGCAGAACCTGGCTGGACACAGCACTGAGCAGCCTGCTCTAGCTAGATCCACTCTGAAAAGGAGGTTGAAATCCTGGAGCCCATGTTTCTGTGGCTCAGGGATATTATATCTTGGGAAACAGTCTGGAAGTTCATTTTCCTGTATTATTTTATGAAAGAGTTCATTATGGAAAATTTTCATTAAACTGTTACAAGTAATATAAAACAGATAACAGCACAAAGTGACCTTTGTGAAAAGTTGTAAGAGTGATGCTTGTGATGTTAAGATTTTGTGTATACCATGCTGCACTTTCACGCAGTTTATTACCCCCAATAGTATACTGAGAGTCATTATTGACATCTTCTGTGCACATAAATTACAGATGTTTCCTGTTTCAGCTGCAAATCAGTGAGATCCAGTTATTTCTCTTTTCTTTCAATTCTGAGCCAATGTATTCTGATTGTGTCATAGTTGGCTATCTTGTTATACCACAGAAAATAACTGTTAGTATTTATAAATGCTTGTTAACTACATAATCTATGTCATGTCTAAACAGAGAAGTATTTGTCAGAGGTACATATCTAAAACTAGACTTGGAAGGAAGTCACCGTTGTTTTTTCAGAATTACGACATTGATACAGCTGTCTGTCTAGCCAGAAGGAGCTGATTCCAGTGGAGCATGGGCAGGAGGTCTAGATTGTATTTTAGCTTGGTTTTATCACTCTCAGGGGTATGTAGCTTGACAGGAGCCTGGTAATAAAGCTAAGCAAAAATTTTAAAAAAGAAATAGTTTAAACTAAAAGGCCAGGGACTGTTTTTAACCAAAAGTAATGTCATACTCTGACATTCTACAAATTAAACTTTCTGGGCTTTACCTTTGCAAATAATAGACCCATTTCCATGGGTCATTTATTATTTTAATTATAAGGTGAAACAAACAAAAAACCAAAACAAAACACTTTTTTTCAGATAGAATGATACAGCTGAGTAGCTGTTGCTTGCTTTATTTTATTTTATTTGGAGAAAGCTGAAAAAATAATACAGGGCTAGTGTAAAATTGTTTCCCATGCTTTTCCAGTTTGGCCAGCAACCAAAGAATCAGTCATTCAAATACTTTGTTAGACAGTACTAGGTCCTTCCAAGGTTTCTAAAGCCCCCAGGGCTCCTCCAAGATATAATACAGATTCGCTTGTCCATCAGCAAAGTCAAAAAATCTGTGCTAAGCTGCCAGCTTGCCTGGAATTTAATGATCAATAACACCATTGAACCATTTGGTAGAAATGGCACCACAACCATTTGCCAACATGCAAAATCTGTCTTACAAACTCAGTTGGTATTTCGAAGGCTCTGAGCTTGATTTCTCTCTTGTAAGACAGTATGAAGCATGCACAAAATAAAGTTTCCTTTTGCTAGAGCACAAAACTTTATTTCTTTTGTCTTTTGTAGAATAAATAAGATTTTGTCTATATATGCTACTTCTACACTAATAATATGTGGATAATATATGCTACTTCTACACTAATACTTCTACACATATAATATATATGCTATTTCTACACATGGTATATATTATGTATGATATAATCCCAAGTTACCCTTTTGGTATATGGTATTAAAGTATTACTAAAGTGTTGGTTCACCATGATATACATTTTTAATTCTTATATACAATTTGTTTTTTATGCAAATAGAAATCAATCTTAAAAAATTAACATTTGTGATTGATTATTGAAAGCAAAGGAAAAAAAAATATTTTTTTATTCCAAGTAACTTGGCTCAACTTGCTTCTTTTTTTTCTTTTTTTTCTTTTTTTTCTTTTTTTCTTTTTTTTTTCTTTTTTTCTTTTTTTTTTTCTTTTTTTTTTTTAAATTAATTCCTTAAGGGAATAGAAGGATTGAGTGGAGAACAAGGAGAGGTATGTATTTTGTAATGACAGAGTATTATAAAATTATTCTATTTGTTTCTGCAAATTGTGTTCTGTAAAACATATGTTTAAAGTCTTATTTCCATACTCACATGCATAAGCAATAGAAGAGAAATTATTTGAAAATATCAGAGAATAGAACAGAAATAAGTATTAGTTAAAAGACAACAGATAGCAAAATGCATATTTCATGAAATGCAAAATTTAAAAAAAAGCCAAATATACCTTTAAGAGAATAAAAAAATCAGAAAAGGAGCTGGTTGGAGAAGGCAAATAGTAGAAGAAAAAAAAACCTAACTTTTGGAAATTTAGAAGTCACAAAACACTGGGTCAAAATGATCCTTCTTTTTCAGTACTTTACCTTCAGCATCAGCCAATGCAAAAATATGGAGCACAATACATAATGAAGATCCTTCCTCTTATGTTGCTTTGCTGATTTTGCCAGTCAACAAATTAGGGGCATTTAAGCTGTAGATCCAAACTGTTGCATTTAATGTCAATCAGAAATTTGTCTAAAACCTTTTGAACTGTGATGATACCCTGACTGTACTTTTAGCTTCCCTAAAAGTCTGTGACAAGGGCTTCCACATCTGAACTATTTATCTGTGCATTTTAAACTTGACCAGTGAGATTTCTTTGTGTGCCTTTATTTCAATAAAAGTAATGAAAAGGAATCATGAAGCATATAAAAATATTTTAATTTATTTTTTAGAGGATTCTGTCTTTGAGACTGACTCAGAAAATGCAAGGCAGACTTCTTTCTCTCTACTACCATGTTTACACAGGAATGATTTCCAACTCAGCTTGAAACTTGAGGGGCATATTGGGAAGCCCACTTGGACTTGTCTGGCAGAAACTAAATCTGTTGCTCTCTGGGTTATTTTTAGAAGCCCCATCTCTTTTTCTTATCTAGTTCTTTTTGACTATTGTAGATATATTTATGGTCAGACCTTTCAGTATTTGTTTTGCATATTGTTTTGAGTGTTGGTATTTAAAAGATTAACTTTGTTAGTTGTTTTTGATTCATATTTAGTGAAATCAGGGTGCATGCTGTCTTGTTAATATCATCTTGCTCCAGCTTTACCTAGAGATGTCTTTGTTCAACCCTTTTTCATTAAAGTAGTGTTGCATATCAATAACTGGACATATTCTTCAAAGCTCACTTGCAATCAAATATTTAAATTGTCCTACATGCTACTGCAGTTCTATGAAATACTTAAAATTACAGTTTTGCTTACAGGTGCTTTACTGAATTGTAGCCAAAATTGCTAAGGTGTTACTTGTGTACCACTGAAGTAGCCTCTTTACATGTTTAAAATCATGGTAAAATTCTGACAAATCCTTTCAATAATATTCTTACTGTACATTAAGATACAGTGATGTCGTGGTGTTTACTTATCAGACCTATAAAACTAGTTTATTTTCTGTTTTTATAAAATATTTTGTCATTTGTTTCAGTCTGATTTAATAAAAAGTTTCTTCAGGCTGTAATTCTCAGCATTTACTAAGCTTTTTTCCTTTTTATTGATTTTCTTTGCCAATAGCAAGGGTCGATAAACAAGGCCACACATGAGATGTGGCTGAACATTACAAAACCATGATGCACTGCAGAAAATGTTTTCTCAGCAGTTTCATTTGCTTTTTGGCAGCTTTTTTCCCGTGATGTTTTTTCTACAATAGATGTGATTTTCACAATACTTCACTGGTTCTTAATGCTTTATAGCTCTTTTAACATGTAATTCCAAATAAATCAACTTGCAAGTCAGATGTCGCTGTGTAAACATAACCCATAGCTGTAAAAGTAATTGAAATTAAAACAACTTTTGGCTACATGAACAACATTATTTTCAGATCCCAACACGTACAGCTTCTGGTATAGCCACAGGCAGCTACATGCACTCCATATGTTTATCCCTGAGCCTTGCTGGCCTTGTGAGGGTATTTTAAAAATAGCTGTTAAGTGTAAAAACATTTGCAATTGTGTAATAGAAATGAACAAGTACAAATCTATCTGGTGGTAACTAGAATATCAAATCTCTGTGACTATAATGTTCAAGTTGACAGTAACAAGAAAGTAAAATACAGCTAGCCTGGAAAAAGACAGTTCTGAATTAGCGTATAACTTCTATAAAGGGAGGAGGATATAGACTGCTGTTCAATTCATGCTTGGTATCTTACTGGTGGAGCATCTTTCCAGGAGTCTCTTAGGCATTTTACTGACATCTGTCACATTTTTTCTCATTTGTCTGGTTATTAAGAGGAAAAACTGCCTGCTTTCTTTTAATGCCTTTTTTTTTTTGAGTGGGTCTTGTAAAACTAATGGAAGCAAAATATCTGCCCCTCCAAAAAACAAACAAACAAACAAACAAACAAACAAACACCCTAAGAATGTTTAAAATTCACAGATAACCAGTCACTTGAGTATGTTTTTCTGTGATGGCTTCTCACAGTAGGGTTGCGCTGCCCCAGTGGCATCAAATTTTATTTACAGCAAAGCTAAATGACTTAACGGAAGAACTTAGTTAACCTGAACAGACAGCGGTCCTTTTGCGATGCCAGGTATGCAGTTCTGAGTACTTCTCTTTCAGTGACTTGTTTTCCTCAGCTAGGTATCAGTAACCATGTCATGGTTTTGAGATATAAACCATCTAAACGTAGCAAGGTGAAATTCCTGTCTGTTAGCTCCTTGCATAAAAATGAGTAAGCAGACACCAAATTTGAACCTAGCTACCTGTAGTAACTTATTTGGAGAACTCTGGGCATTGTTACTAATCCATACCAATCCAGAAAGCTTTGAGTGAACCATATATTTTTCTGATGTAAAGTGTTTTGATAAGTGCTATATAGAAGGATATAAAGTAATTTAAAAACATAATTTAAGAATCAGCATGTCTGTGAAGACTATATGCCTAAGTACTTCTTAAACTTGCATTGTTTGCTCCAGTAAGTTTGTTTGTCATATATAGTGATTCTGCTGCCTTGTTTCCGTAATTCCATCAAAATAGTTGGAAAATGAGAAAGAAAAAGTTAAAGTTACTGGTAACACTATGCAGAAGCTGTGAAAAAATGGAAGGAAAAAACTCATCAGGGAGTAAAGACAGTTTACTAACTTTAATCTTGGGCATGTACCAAATTACATTCTACTGAAGTTTTGTTGGCTTCAGCGTAGGGAAAGAGCTCCACAGGAACTATTGCAGTAGGTAATCTCATACACAGAAGAACCATTGCTTTGATAAAGATATATACAGTATTATTTTAACATTTTCCAGTGAAGCAAATGGACTACAGCTATCAACCATACAGAGAGTAAATGAAGTTTAAAAAAATAAAAAGCACCACCAACAAAACAACAAAAAACCCTAACTGAAATCAAACTACTTTTTCTTCTGTCTTAAACACTACAGACGTAGGGTAAAAGTCTTGATTGTTACAGTACATGGGAGGTTTGCCAAGAACTTCAATAGTGCCAGAATTTCACTTGTAATTTTTCCAGCCTTCTAAGAAGGATGTTAATGTACTGTAATGAATTATTCACTTTTTCATGAGAAATTAACTAAGTATTTTCTTCTATATGTTAATAATGAAGAGATTTTTGTTTTATATCAATTAGTAAGTCAAATAAGTCTCTTTAAGATGGAAATTTAGGTCCTTGGTAAATTATTGTATCTGAAACAGTTGTTAAAGAATCTGAAAGCTTAATACATTTTAATGAAATGGATCTAATCAGTATCAAATTAATTTTCAATGACAACTTGATTATATTAATTTTATGAAGATTGTCAGTGAAGATTTTCTCAGAATGTGTTTGCTTGGTGCTACATAGCTTCCAAATGGCATGTAAAGATATGATTGGCTTTTCATTGGTTCTCATTCCAGAAAGGTGAGAAAGGAGATCCAGGCATTCGAGGCATCAATGGACAAAAGGGAGAATCCGGTATCCAGGGTTTGGTTGGACCTCCTGGTGTCAGAGGTCAGCCAGGAGACAGAGGGCCCCCAGGACCACCTGGATCAGATGGAAAGCCTGTATGTATGGGACCTCATACTTGTCATTTTGAGTACCTTAGAACCCCAAACTTACATGCTCTCTGTTTTTATAACTCTTCTCTGTTCAATTTAGGCACGAGGATTTTCAGAAGAATTTATTCGACAGGTGTGTTCAGATGTACTGAGAAGTAAGTTTGAAAGGCTCTTTACTGCTTTTTCCTTGTTTAAAGTACTGAAGAAATTTCCTTGTAATTATAAAGATGTTTTCTTGAAAGCAAGATCAGTATTTTGTTCTGATTTATCACTGGTTTTCATACAGATGTCGAAACACATTTCCACACCACAGACTCCATACTTTAGCATCTTGTTTCCTAAAGGTACCATATTGCATAAAGAGAGGAAGCTGGTTTTGTTTTACTGGGTGGATGGAAACGTTTTTATATTTTACTGTTACAACACTTTAAGCAATTTTTTGTTTGAATTCTCACAGCCCAATTGCCTGCTATTCTTCAGAGTGGAAGGCTACAAAACTGCAACCACTGTCAGTCCCAAAGTGCTTCCCCAGGACTTCCAGGGCCACCAGGTCCGAGAGGCCCCGAAGGTCCAAGAGGATTTCCTGGTTTGCCAGGAAATGATGGTATTCCAGGTCTGACAGGCGTCCCGGGTCGCCCTGGGGCTCGTGGGACAAGAGGTAATGTGTGCATGTGTTGTAGTTTCACACAGCCCTTCACTCCCCCTGCCAGTGGGATGGCAGAGATAATCGGGAGGAAAAAAAAAGTAAAAGCTTGTGGGTTGAGATAAAGACAGTTTAATAGGACAGAAAAGGAAGAGAAATAATAGTCATGATGATGATGATAGAATGTACAAAGCAACTGATGCACAATGCAGTTGCTCACCACCTGCTGACTAATGCCCAACCATCCTCGAGCAGCAGTTCCTCCCACCCCCGCCAGCCACCCCATTTTAATTGTTCCGTGTGATGCCACATGGTGTGGGACATCCCTTTGGTCAGCCTGGGCCAGCTGTCCTGAATGTGTCTCCTCCCAGCTCCTGGTGCACCCCCAGCCTCCTCGCTGGCAGGGCAGCACCAGGAGCTGGCTCTGTGTGAGCACTCTCCTTGGCTCTGTGTGAGCACTGCTCTGCAGCAACTAACGTTATCAGCATTATTCCCATCCTAAATCCAAAGCACAGCGCCATACCAGCTACTAGGAGGAAAATTAACTCTATCCTAGCTGAAACCAGGACAGCAGGTCACCATGCTAATGGCCTTTATGACTTTGTTTTCTGCTTCCAGTTTTGAATGGGACTAGTGCAGTGGAGTAAGGGAATAGCTGGGTTTGTATCACAAAGTGTAATTGAGCAAAGGTTTCTTTGCTTTTGAAGTATGCATGTCAGAAGAAGAGAAAACACAAGAATGCAACTAGGTAACTAGTGTTCAGTTCTGTTATACTTTCCCTTGATCTTTTTACAGAGATTTTTGTTTCCTTTATAGTTTCCTGTAGATATTTTAAACTGCATTTAGATTTTCTTTCTTTTAGATCAGATGTGTTTAGACATGAGCTTCAGTGTATTTTCCATGTTTTCTAGTTTGTTTTCTTCCAAATTTCTTTGTTTCAGCTGTTTTAAAATCTGTGTTTATTCACTGATTATTTACTGTCTGCTACCTGTAGGCTGATTTTTGGTATATGACACCTTTATACCCCTCTTACTCCTGTTTTTTTCTCTCCTTTTTTCTTTTCATCTCATAAGGATTTTTATTCCTTTCTTTATGCTTTTGTTGAAAATTTAGGTTTCTTTTTAATAATAATAGTGAAGCTAATGATTATACTTTTAGGTATCTCAGCCATACAAGCAGTCCAACTGATTTCTGTGAGTTTATTTACAGACTTAAAGTTAAATATAAAGTTAAATAAGGGAAAAATAGATATCTATGTTTATGAAGCAATTGAATTCATTGGGCTGTACTGGTATAAGAGAGCATAGATTTTGTCCCTCTCAGAGAGTACTTCTTTGGTAAAAATTTAATTCTGCAGTGCATTGTGGAAGATTGCCTATGTAGTGTGTATTCCACAGAGACTGTGGTGAATACTTTACACTTTCTTCATGCAACTTCTTAAAAACTTTGCCAATGAAAAGGCAATACAATTAACAAATTTCTTAAATCCTCATCATCTATTCACTCAATTTACAGTGGCCACCTGCTTATTAGGTGCTAAATTGGCTCTTAATTTAGTGGAAGTGAGGATAATCAAGAATTCAGGTACACTATACAAGTTACAAGGAAATGAATATTTACATCCCTTTTTTTATTCAATAAATATCAAATGTTGACTTTCTGATTGTTTTGATGAAAATATTCTTAGTGTGCAAAGATATACATGAATTTGCTAATCCACAGGGCTGCCAGGGAAAAATGGTGCAAAAGGCAATCAAGGAATTGGGGTTCCTGGGATCCAAGGCCCCCCGGGACCTCCAGGTGAGAGATGGCTTGTTTGTGCAGATTCAGTGCATGCTATTTATTAAATTTAAAAAAAAAAAAGTTTGTACAAATATCAATATAGTTAAGAAAAATGTGAACAGTTTTTGTACACCGTAATTACCATATATCTTTCATGGCTGGAGCCTATCTCATGCATGCCTTTTAAATTGTCATAGAACACATTATTTAATATAAGGCACGTCTTGTAGAGATTGGTATCTGAGATTCCCTTTTCTAAACAGACAGGTCTTGAAATCAGACGTTATCTGAAAACTGAGCCTTTATATAATCGTGTGACTTGTAACCATTGCTTAGAGAAGGGAAGTATTCTTCCAACATGCAAAGTTGAGTATTTGGAAGAGAATTTAGAGCCTGATCCAAAGCTAGAGAAATAAATAAAAATCAGAGGACTCTGATTCATGCCCCAGTAATTCCAGATTATATGATAAAGTATAAGCATACCAAAGCAGATTTTCATATTTCCTTTTAAAAGCTGTTTTTACTTAAAGCTCTCCATGCTTTTTTTATTTTTATTTTAAATCTTAATAAGATAACAGTTTTGCTATGCACATATATCAGTAGTTTGTGACAAGAAATGTCTTTTTCAGAAAATAAAACTTTCTTTGTCTTGGTACTTCAGCAAAGAGCACGGCTTCTGCGTGTCCATACTAGTTTCCATTTTAATAAAAATGTAATATATTTATTTCTTTTATATGTGTCACTAAGGTCCAGAAGGTCCCCCGGGTATGAGTAAGGAAGGACGTCCTGGAGAGCGTGGGCAGCCTGGTAAAGATGGAGATCGTGGCACACCGGGAATGCCAGGACCAGTCGGACCCCCTGGAATTTGTGACCCATCACTGTGTTTTAGTGTAATTGTGGGGAGAGATCCCTTTAGAAAGGGACCGAACTACTAATTTGTGATATAATAATTTAGAGGAATAGGAATGGTGCTTGTCTTTAATGGTCTTTCAAGTCTCAGGAAGGTGACCAGCAATAATCCCGTAAACAGGAACAAAAGTACCTCTGACATTATAAACATTACAAATAAGGATCCCAAAGGTTATACAATCCTTTACAAAAGGAACTCCAATAATTTTTTATAACTTGCATAAATTAAATCTCAAGTGTTTTTAAAGAGATCATCAGTTTTAATAGGAATAAAATTAACTATAATATTTGGTATTTAGTATTTAAGTGTCCTGTCATAGTCCTGCTGCCACTGAAGTCCTTTGCAAAACAGCTGCAGACTCCACTGGCAGCAGGATTAGGCCTTAAAAGGTATTGGTCAGGTGTAAATTACTGTGAAAATTTTCACATGCAGCCAACAGATACATTATTTGATTTTGAAAGGATGTGGCTGGCTTTAACTTCATATGTGTGTGAATTTCATTGGCTTGTGTACCTTTCATTTGTCATAGCTCCAAGTGTTGTGTGAGCAAAAGCATATATTTGATTTTTATAAATTAAGAGAAATATCTGGACTTGTTATAGAAATAATATCACCTGTTTGCCATGTAACTCCCTTTTTAAAACCAAGGTGAAATGCAAGGGTAGAACTCCTACTGATTCAAGAAGGGCCAAGGTTTTACTGAAGATGGTACTTTCAGCTACAGAAGGTCAAAAAGGTCCCATGCGGGTGATTCAGTTTATATGAAAATATTTAAAAATAAAAAGAATGGAATATTGGTATAGCTGGCTTATAGCTGTATTTTGACAAGAATAATTAATAAAAAAGTTTGCACAACCCCATTGTAACAGTTCTGCATAATTATGGATTAAGTTAGGTACCCTTTGCTGTTTCTCCCC
Organism: Cygnus atratus; assembly: GCF_013377495.2. Classification (NCBI taxonomy): domain Eukaryota; kingdom Metazoa; phylum Chordata; class Aves; order Anseriformes; family Anatidae; genus Cygnus; species Cygnus atratus. The sequence continues at coordinate 26,237,081 of NC_066364.1, read as the reverse complement.
AAGGACTGCAGCTGCCAAGTTGAAGAAGGTTTACAAGGAGAAAGGTCTTAACTGCTGGCTAACTAGCTGCAATGTTTGCTATGCTGTTTCCTTTTTCATTTTAAGCAAGCTATGTGTAACTTTCTTTGTATGCTTTGCTAATAAGGTGTATTGCTTGCTTTTACATAAACAGCAAATGCACATTTCCACGAGAATTTGAAATCCTTTTCTTAAATTAAGGCAGAGTTGTACTGAGCTTATCCAATGCTTTATAAGTGGCTTTTTCTAATGTGTTGTTTTTCTGTTGTCCTACTATCAGATTGGTAATATGCTTGACATTCAAGGTAAAATAAAATTTTGTATAGAACTGGTGGTGGTTTGCTGAGCGATTGAAAGAGTTGCTTGTGTCCTGTGTCACAGAAAAGAGTGATGCCTGCAACACAGGTAGGGATATTTCCACTTTACAGCTGTGCCGTTTTGTTTGGTGTCATTCCGTTTTCTCTGGATAAAACAGCATCCCCAGGAGCAGAACCTCTCTGCCAGGCTCTTGCTGCATGGTGCCCAGTGGCTGCTGCCTGCCAAGGGCTGCAGCCTGTGAAGGGTGCCTGCAAGAGCTGCAGTGAGTAGCTTAGCCAAGCCACAGCCTTGGTCATAGCGGAGTCCAAGCATTAGTCTCTCATGAACCTAGTTTAAAAACCTCCAAGATGATCCTTGAAAGACATCAACTTGAGAAATGAAGCTGTGCATAAAATTTGCTCCCCAAACAAGTGTTCCTTGGCACACACTGTGGGGCTTTGCTCATGTGAGCAAGTATTGACTGAATTTGTGTAAGAATGAATCTAGAAACCTCTTATTCAGTTGCATTCAATCTTATGTTCTTTATTTTTTGAGAGCTGGAAGCAAAACACATTGCTTGGTCAGGAAGGAATCAGGAACAGCATGCTTTTTAGAACCTTTCTGAGCTGTCCAGTCTGTGTGTTAATTTAAGTCTATGTTTAAGACACCTTTTTCTGGTAAGATGTATGGTTTTGTGACTAGTGAGCCATACCTTTTGGGAGGTGTCCTGGGATGAAGTAAAGACAACAAAAGAGCAAGTCCAAAGGACCTCTGACTGCAGTGAACAGAAGCAGAAAAACAGAATTCCTTGCTTGTAGGAAATCCGAGTGTTTGCTTCTATTATAATGTAAAACACCACCCATATGTTCTTCTACCTCAGAAAAATTGTGAAAAAAAAAGGAAATTTTGGAATATTTCACTTTTTTTTCCATTCATCTACACAGAACATTTCCTTCTGTATCTAAACACTTCAGTTTTATCAAGTGTAAGAAAAAAATTAACACGATGCATTTGACCAGTAAAAATGTCTTGATTTGTTCAACCAGTCTGATTTTTTGGTAATCTAGGTTATGATTTTATTTATCAAATTCACATACATACATTATTTCAAAAGCTGGTGATTTTGTCACCCTGTTAGTCCTATTGGAAGGTTATTCCCAAACTATTCTGACTGAAGATCTTTTTGTACTTTCCAGGCTGCATCTATTAATAGCAATTTTATATAACTTTATTCTTATGCTAGTATTGTCTTTGGTTGGAGTAACTTTTTCTCTTTTTTTGGCATCTTTTAGAAAGCCAGTGTTCCCTTACAGCCTTTTTTCTGCTAGCTTTGAGTAGTAAAACTTTAATTCTCTATCTGTTTGAAAAGCTCTCCATTGTAAGCTATACAACTGTCATGTAGGTCTTTTGTGTTTATGTAGTACTACCCAGATCTATGACCTCTGCTGTTTTTCTGCTTTTGTTTTTTCTAGCAGGTGAACTCCTGCAGGATAAGGTAATTCTCATTGGAGGGGACCACAGCTTAAAGTAGCTGTGCTTATTAGTTTTTCAGTGTATGAGCTTGTGCTTTGTAGTACTGCATTTCAAAGCTTTATGACTGTCCTAATTCCAAGCTAATCCCTCCTCTGTTCTGATCCTCCTTTCTTTTGTTCTGGTCTTTATTAACATGCTTCTACTTGTTGTGTAAAGGTCAATAAGGAAAATAGTACCGTCAATTCAAAAAAAAAACCAAACAAACCACAAAACAACAACAAAAAACAATTCCTGAAGCAATCCAGTATTTCCCTTTGAATAGCTCCCATTTACTTTATCTCCTTGCTCATTGCATTGTTCCTTTAATTGGAAGCCTGTATATTTTACCTTTGTGTCTATACTAATAAAAGATTGACACTTACTTTTTTTCTACTCCTTCTGGTATCTAACATAGCTCATTCTGACCTAGCATGAGTATTTCTGTACAGTGCTGCATAAAGAGTACAATCTCTTGCCTTTGTTACATCTTCAAAGCAAAATCTCATTTGGAGCTATTTCACTTTGTGTGATAAGATGCTTGACAAGAAAGACTGATTTTCAAAACTTAGTAATTAAGAGGCTTCACTGAATGTAAAAAAAAAGCCAGCTTAAATCCTTTGATCTGCAAAAGGAGATTTGAAGCTGAATCCGTTTGATTGCCTTACCTGCTGAGCTGTTTAGCTTTGAGGTTCAGTATTGCTGTATCTTTGGTATTTTGCTCTAAATTTGAGTTTGCTGAACCTCTTAAATATATTCAAAAAGGGTTTGGCTTTGACAAGTTCTCATTTTCCAAAGGAAATGGTAACTATCTAACCTGTTCAGGTGCCTTTTTCAAAGCCAGTAACAATGTAGGTTACTTAAATAAAGACAAACGCTTTGAAAACCAAATTCTACACAATCAAATAGCCAGAAACTATTACTGAGCATCCTGCATCCCAATGAGAGGCATAAATTACAGCCTAGGAACCTGTGATTTAGACTATTGCTTCTTACAATTCTTGCAGAATTTGTCTGGCTTGATAATCTACAATCCTTTAATTTTCTGACTTCATTTGATGTACAGGGATTATAGAATAAAATGTAGATGTATTCAAGGTCATATCTTGATTGGATATTTTAGCTAATAATATGAATATTTTTCCCAGGTCTTCAAAGTAAGGGGTTAAACAAGTGGCATAAATTTGAGTAGCATCAGATTAGTGATCCACAGGAGAGTCTTAAATACTGTTCATGCAAACTGTATGAGGTTCATGAGGGTGTTGATCTGCAATCAGAAGCTGTGAATAAAAAAATTTGCTGTGAAACATGTCACCACCTAACAACCAGATACCTGGAAACAGTTACGAGAAACTCTCAGAACTGACATTTACTGTCCTGATGATAGTCTTTAAAACCGGAGCTTGGGCTAATTTTTAAGCTGAGGGCAAGATGCAAGAAGAATTTTTGGACTTCTTTTTTTGTAGCATCTTGCTTTGTGATCTGGAGTTAAAACAATATACTCCCTGTTGGTCTAATGCCTGTTGGTGTCAGCAGAGGAGCTACAATTCACTACAGTAATTTGAGTATGGCTTAAACTCATCATATCTGTGCATGTGTGAAATGGATTTAACATTTGCCACTTAATTACAGTTCTTAGTTGCTTTTAACTCTTATATATTGAGGTATGTCCCCGGATGTAAAGATGCAGAATAGCAAAGCATTAGTGTGGGAGCTGGATCTCTTAATGAAAGCCTAGTGGTGTGTGGAGCTCAAAAATTTGCACCTCTGAGGATCATGAACTTCTTAGGGAAGTCTGCAGTAAGCACATATGGAGTGACGTGTCTCTGTATACATACACATAATTTGGTAAAAGACCAGATGTCACAGATGGCTTCCATGTGCATATTTATTTGGTGAGTGCATATATGTATGTGTTTTTGTATGGTGTATATATGTATGTATGGTTCTCAGTTCCTCATTTAATTGAAAGATATTATAGTCTTCCAATTAGGGAAAAAAAAAAGTCTAATTGCTGTAACAGCTGAACTCTCACAGTCACTGCTGCTTCAGAGCCCAGATGTCACTGTCAGCTTCAGTTGTAGGCTGTATATTTCAAGGTTGGTTGGTCCCTTAGAGGAGGAGCTGAAAATTGTTAGCTGTGCATCTTTCAGAACTAGAGAATCTGATTTCTCAGAAAAATCAAGTTGCAATAAAATGAAATTTCCTGTCAATGCTTCTGACTGGCCTGGCAGTGAACACTGTCAGGATCTCTTTTATAGGTCACACAGATTGAATCAAGCCCTTATGGAAAGAGAGTAATATTTTCCTTTACAGGGAAAACACAGATGATAAAGCACATCTGAGGAATCTATATTCAGCAGTGACTGTAGACCACTGTAAGGACCATTGCCATCTGGGATGCTCTTAAAATGTTTAAAACTTGAATAAATACAAAAAATGGGCTATTTTTTTCTGTTGATAGGCAAGATTTTCTCATAGAGGATGTCATCTGTGTATCCTGGAGGATCTAAGGCCAATTTACAGTGGGGAAATCATTACTATGAGATTCATGAGATTTTCTTTATAAGCATTTTCCCACTCCTAGTAGTCACGGTATTTGCATAATGTACTTTTTGGTAACAAATATTCTGGTGATGGCCCAGTGTATTGTATTGTGTTATTCCTTCCTTTTTTGGCAAAAGATGGAAGCATTAGAAGCTGTTTTTCCAGCAGCAGCGTCTGGCCACTAGGCTAGCTCTCCAGAAGGTATATTGGCAGGTTGGAGGCTCCTTGGTTGTCTGCCATATGCTTATGGAACTATGTAAGTGCTCCATGTGGGTCATCTGACACTTTTTGACAGTTTCCTCTTGCCGTTGATAAAAGTACACAGCATTCTTCCACTTAAAGAAGAGGTAGGTGTGAATTCATCAGAAGGTTTAGCCGTGTGACTGTTACGGCATCGTATGTCCATATCGTCTGCAAAAAGTATCTTTCTCATGCTGGAATCTCGTAAATTCCAGAGCGTGTTCCATTTGTTGTTTTCAGTTTTTCCTTTTGTAAAGCACGAAAAAAATTCATGGTATCTCTGTGACACATTGAAATCACTTATTAAATATCACAAAAAAAAAAAAAAAGGAAATAATGTCTAGAAACTGAGTTTCAAAGAAATAACTTTCTTGAAGTGCTGAAAAATACAATAATACATGAGAGACAAAGGAAAGTAAAAAAGAAGCTGTCTTGTAATTAGGTCATGATTCTTCAAGGTGTATAAAGCTCTTATTGACGTGCAAGTGAATTGTGTCCTTTAATGTGGACAAGATCCTGAAGAAAAAATACTGGCATAAGCAGTACAGAAGCCTGGATATCAGATGAAGGAGAAGGAAAAGGTTATTCACTTTATTCCTCCATTCTAACACTATATTTTGAATAAATGGTGCTTCTCCCTGTCCCCTCAAAAACATAAAAAATAAAAAAAAAAAGAGAGGAAATACGTTGTGAAAATAACGCCTCCTGGATATGAAGTGACAGACCTCCCAGAGGTGAGAGCTCAAGAAGACTCTGCCAATGCTGAGCACCAGGAATCTCTGGCAGCCGGCACCTAAGTTCTGGATGAGACTTCAAGAGATCGTAAGACTTGTCCCACCCTGATATTATCTAACTTCTACTCTGGAAATTGGCAAGCAAATACTAGCACTCAATAGTGTCTGTGTTATGAAACTTTAAAAAGATTTTTTTTTTGTCTACGCAATAAGTCCTTTTATAATGTTTCTTAGAAAAAAGATCCTAAGCCTAGAACTGATGAAAGACTCCTGGCTTTGTGGGTTGTGACAGGTCTTGTACTGAATACCTGATGCCATCTGAACTGGGGAACTGGGTTAGTTTGCTTTCATGAGGAAGGGGCTGAACTTCAGAAAATCTTCTGTTCTTTCTTTTCCCCCCTCTCTGTACCACAGCTTCTGTCACACACAGGCACCCAGCAGGCGGCAGCTTTCTCAAGGGCAGTTCCTTCTTACCCAAGCTATAGCGACACAAAATTCAGTATTCATTTACAATCTACACTGTGAGCAATTCACTGCTAAATTATGAATCAAATAAATAACCCCTTTGTGCACACCGCTGTTTGTTGGGCAAACCTGCACTATACCACCAGGCATATATAACTGTGGGCTGCTAGGAAGGCAGCTATGGGTGGTATCTGCAAAGTACCTGTCTGCAAAAGTAAACAGCTACTAAGATGCTCCTTTAATGGCTTGGCATAGCAGATAATAAAGCAAGGGAAAAAAGAAAAAAAAAAAACACACTAAAACACTTATTTGGTGGATAAAACAAATATCTGGGTCTCCCACAAGAAGGTAGATTTTATAATGCTTGGCATAGCAGTTGCTTTTTTAAAATCAAATTTCCCCACAATTACATCATTGCCTTGAGGAAGACTTCACATTATGTACACTGGCAAAACCTTGAGAAACCTTAGAATAATATGCTGATAATAACTCACTAGTGAATCATTACGATACGTTTTAGTGGTTGAGAAGTTGACAGCATAGCCCTGACCACTTTAACATCACTTTCTTACAAACCGGGCAGAGTGAGAAAGCCAAAATTTAATGTATACTTTATGATCAGAAGCTGACAAGAAGTAACTTGGAGCTGTATGTGATGAGGGAGCTTGTAGTATAGCTGTGAACATTCTGGTGACTCCCGGAGTCACCGATTCGCTTCTGCACCTCCTACTTACAGGAGCACTGGAGGAGAGACTGATGTTGAAGCAAGACATGGACAGAGACACACAGACAGTAGAGTGTAACACAGATGAAAGAACATCCAAAAATATTTTTAAGATGAAAACAAAAGTGAGACTATAAAAAGCACTTTGAGGGTAGAGCAAAAAAGAAAGAAAGAAAAAAAAGCGAGCAAACAAATTATTTATCAAATGAAAGAAGTGAAAGAATGTATTGTAGAGACCCTGTGAATGGACTCCGGAAGCCTGCAGATGTCAAGACCTGTGAGAGATTTATCCCTAGCAGGCTGAGGGGTGTTGCTGCTAATAGCAGCCAAACTCAGTTCCCAGCTACAATGGGAAAAAGCAGAAAGCAGTAACCTAGATAATGAATGTCAGAGCTAAGCATCTGGGGATACTAAAAGTGTTTTTGACAACAAAGAATATCTTTGTGACATGCCCGCACCTGGAGAATTTTTATGTGTATTTTATATATATTATATGACAGGTTTGCCTTCAACAATATACCCTCTGGGAGAGAAACATCTAGTTTTGACTCTGAATTGTTAGCAAACTAGTTGGCCTTATAGAGCAATCACAGAAATAGCTAACAGGTAATTAGTGGCTATCTTACTGTCTGTGGATTTTGTATGACTATTATATAGGTATCTGGAATAGATAGAGACTCTGTATCTGTGGGAATGCTGTGCAGTCATCTATCCAGGAACAGAATACTTGGTGTAGAAATGTATGTCCTGTTGACCAGAGACAAATGGAGAAAAAATAACCAAAGCCTTCTCATCTCCTCTCCATGTTACATGTTCCTGTGTAGTACAGTGGCATAGGAATATGGTTAGAGTAAAAGCAAGTGCTAAAAGACCACCTGGCTACCTAGACCATCTCTTTCAGAGATCAAGCTTTTAGGCAGAGTAGAAGGCAGTAATGCTGTTAAAATCAGAGAGATAAATTGCACTTAAAATTAAAAATTTTATACTGTCAATACTGTTACAGTGTGAAGTCTAAGAAAATGGACATACTATTTACATTTTGGGTTGGGATTTTTTTTCTCTGTAAGATTTAAAGGCCAGATGGTATGTGTATGGTGAAGTCCTGCAAAGTGCAATCCATAGAAATTTCATGTATTTTATTGCCTTTCTCTCTCTTTCGTTCTGCTCTCCCCCCAGTAACTCATACCCATGGCCTATCTGCTTTGGCACACACTTGCAACTTGTCCATTCACAGGGTCTCTACAATACATTCTTTCACGTCTTTCATTTGATAAATAATTTGTTTGCTCGCTTTTTTTTTTTTTCTTTTCTTTTTTCCTCTACCTCCAAAGTGCTTTTTATAGTCTCACTTTTGTTTTGTTCTTAAAAATATTTTTGGATGTTCTTTCGTCTGTGTTACACTCTATTGTCTGTGTGTCTCTGTCCATGTCTTGCTTCAACATCAGTCTCTCCTCCAGTGCTCCTGTAAGTAGGAGGTGCAGAAGCTAAGTATTGCCTTGGGTCTTGAGATATAAAGTGAAATACTGGAAGACTCACAGGAATCATAACCTGTCTGTTGAGAGTTGTGTGCATATACCATTACCAGTACCCACTCTATCCCCTTGTGACTCTCCTGATTGCTGAGTTGTGTGAGAGGGAAGGGAATGCCTAGAAGAGGTAGCAGGTGCTGAAGGGATCTGCTAGCAGGACTCACCTGTGCTACATGGCAGAAGACCTTTAGCTGCATTGTGGGAAGAAACTCTGAGAAAGTGGAAATCTTACATTGTAAATCTTCCTAGGAGCACTGCTCTGTTTTTTACTTTGCAGCTGTTACTGGGGCTGGAAGATCCTGACAACAAAAATAGTTTAGTTACTCTCTGTAAAAGACTTCCTGCCTGTTTGGACTCAGCTTCCTACACTGTGCATGCGGCAAATGTGAGGTTCAAAAAACCTTGCTGTGTATCCCTTCTGCTACTGCTTGAAGATTGAGCCTTGATGTTTCTCTTGTTAAGGAAATGAAAGATGACTGGGGATATAGCTAGGTGCAATTTAATGGATTGCAATATATGACACCTGACAGTCTCTTTCACCCTTCAAATCTGAAGACTTTGGCTTGCCTACCTGGTGTAACAAAACAGATAGTGCAAATCCTCCTCCCCCTCTACTCTGCCCTGGTCAGGCCTCACCTGGAGTACTGTGTCCAGTTCTGGGCTCCCTGGTACAAAAAAAGACAGGGATCTCCTGGAAAGAGTCCAGCAGAGGGCCACAAAGACGGTACAGGGCCTGGAGCATCTTCCCTATGAGGAAAGGCTGAGAGACCTGGGTCTATTCAGCCTGGAGAAAAGAAGACTGAGAGGGGATCTCGTCAATGTGTATAAATACCTGAAGTGTGGGAGACAGAGGGATTTGGCCAACCTCTTTTCAGTGGTTTGTGGGGACAGGACGAGGGGCAGTGGCCACAAGATGGAGCACAGGAAGTTCCGCACCAACATGAGAAAGAACTTCTTCGCAGTGAGGGTGACGGAGCACTAGAACAGGCTGCCTAGGGAGGTTGTGGAGTCTCCTTCTCTGGAGATATTCAAGGCCTGTCTGGACGCCTACCTGGGCAGCCTGCTCCGGGGAACCTGCTTTGGCAGGGGGGTTGGACCCAATGATCTTTCGAGGTCCCTTCCAACCCCTACAATTCTGTGATTCTGTGAAATCTACAAATATGACAGGGTAAATGGTAGGGAGGAAAAAGAACTACTTACGTCAAAGGTATTACTGTTCGAGTAGATGGGTGTAATCTAACCACAGGTGGGCTGCAATGGAGAGCAGGTGGAGAATTACAGAAGCTTTGCCTCTGTTTGGGAGAAGAGCCTCTGGCAGCTGCCAGCTCCTGGTGTGTGAAGTTCTTGTGATAAACACTGCCTACAGATCCACAAGGGTCTGGAACAAACCCAGTACTGTATGTCATGCTTCCAGTAATTCCCAGTACCTCTTTGAGTAAATCTTGTACTTATGTATACCAGTACTTCCACCTGTCGTCTCCAGTACTCAGATGTTTTACTTCATGTGTGTAGAATTCCTTCTACTAATATTTGTTAGCTGAGCTGTACCAAAGTAAACTCCTAAGCAGGGATAGGCAAATATTCTCAAGTGAAAGGTTTTTGTTTGTTTGTTCAAAAAAAGATCTCTTGTCAAAATGGAAACTGAGTGGGAAGGTATTTGCCAGCTGGATGGAGAATGGTGTTTTTCCTGTGTGTGTGTGTGTGAGAGAGGCACCAACTCTCGGCCACCTGGGAACTGAGTTCTCCTTCGGGCTGTTGGGGTCACTGATCACATCAGCCAGTGCAGGGTCTTCTCTGCTTTTCTGTGCCAGTTCCTGCAGTTCCTGAAGTACTGATGAGGTAGGCAAAGGCTGGTGCTTTCAATTTTTAAATCAACTTACAATATTACATTTCTGTGAAATTAAGAACATTTCCCACACAAGTCTGTTTTTAAGTTCTACTGGTTATAAGCTAATCTTTAGGAATCTAGTCCTGAAATGCTTTCATTTCTGGTAATGTAGGTTCCTTTCATATAATACAGATTATCTGAGAGATGTGTTCCTTTTCTTATCCGCCTGATTAAACAGTCAGTGTATCACGCTACTCAAAACCAGAGGTTATTACTGTGGAAATGATTGATAACCTTGGTGGACACCCCAGGTTAGAGATCTCTGTTGGGCAAGCTCAGTAATAATTCTAATACTAAATGCCTGGAAATGAGAAAACTTTCACTATCTGCTGAAGAGTGCTCTGTTACACCTTGGTAAAGATGCTGTGAATGTTTATTCCTGCAAGCTTATGCAATGTATACATTAATGATATAAAGTACCATTGATTCCAAGGTGGTCAAACAGGAAAATCTTAACACCAGTTCCAAACTCTTCAAAATTGAGAGGAACTTTTTTCCAGCATTATAGCAATTTGTCATACTTACTCCATCTGTTGTGCCCATATGCCAAGTAAAGAAATACTGTGTTTGGAAGAAGTGAAATTTCAATTTCCAGTAAAAATATTTGGATTCTGCAGAACTTTATGCATACATAACAAAATGTTCCTCCATCTAAATGCTTTAAACAAATGTTTAAACAAATTGTCATCTGTTAAAGTGCCCTGAGAGCCCTAGGCACTGGGTGTTGACAAGTGGAAATTCATTTTGACAGTGAGTGTACTAATGGGAATTCTTTTATGGTTATGGGAGATGTTCCAGCATACCCCTGACAGTCAGCGAGCTCATTTGCCGTGCTGGATCATCAAAAGAAAGATGTGTGCTTGTGCGCTTTGGTTTCAGACAAGCTCATCTACTTATTTTCCTTGTACATACAAAAGCAAGGAGATATTTTATTATTTTATTTTGTTTTGTTTTTTTTTTCTCCTCCACATAGGTTCTTCAGGGTCTTTCTAGAGTCACTTAGGACTGAGGGAGAAATTCCAAGTCCAGTGAATGATTTCTCTGCTTTCAGACCCGCATTACAACCAGGGTCAGGTGCTCTCTCTCCCCGCAGTCAATCATCACCTTGCAATTCTCTTGCATGCAGAGTGCCCCAGCCTGGCCTCCAGGACGTCTTCCACATCTGTGTTCAGGTTCAGAAAGCCATACGGGCTGTGATCACCTGGGGTTGCCCATATACAATGTCTATATGTATTGTATAAGATTAGTTGGTGGGTGCCTGAACCTCATCTAGTGTGCAGCCTGTCTGAGGAGCTGGAATGAGGTCTCTTGCAGCAATGGAACTGCTTGGGAGCTGTAGTTTGCATGGATTCAAACCGTCTCTGAATTTGATCTGAAACACTTAAGAAGTTTGGGTATCAAGCACATCTCACCAAGAAAGAGAGAGAGCACAGATAGAGTTATTTTAATGTAAAATTTTTTTTTCCAGGAAGGTGGAAATAAGCTGTATTTGGGCATTAAAAAACTTCCAAACACTATATTACACTAGATCATTTCCAAAATTGCCTTCTGTGCTGTTTAAGTTACTGTTGGAACAAAACAAAAGCATACTGAAAACCAGAAAACAAAAACTTGTTTTTCGTTATAAAACTGACTGCATTTTTGTATTTTGCTCAGGTAATTAGGTTTCTTCCAATTAATGCCACATTACTTGCAAGAGGCAGTGTGTTTGTTCTGTCCTCTCAGATATTGTAGGCCATATTTCAATGCTGGAGAACTTCTTTTAAAAAAATAAAAAAATAAAAGCTTTGTTTTTATCAAACTTTCAAGTATCTAGGTTAAATTTTGCCCATCAGAGTATACATATTCTTTATAATTCCTTTTTCAAATGGAAAATAAGCACGTCATATAAGTCACTGCTATAAACATAATCAAGAAATGTAAATATATGTGTAAAAACAGTCCTAGCCAGGTTGGGATTTTAAATGACACACAATCATGTTAAATTGCGAAATAATATAAAAGGAAGTAAATAACTATGTGGGTTTGTTTTTGTTGTTGTTGTTGTTTTAAGGAAATTAAGGACTTGAAAATTTCTGCAGCATATTGTTGTGGTTTAATTTGTTCAAAGGCTTGTCGTTGCTCAGGGCCCCATTCAAAAGCATTCTTCTTACGAGTTACTTGGTAGAGCGGGTTTACAATCAGAGTGTAATTTGGAATATGCATTCTCCAAAACCCCACGACACCTAGGAAAGTTTGTGTTTCCTTTTTGCTAGTTGGTGGAGACATAGCTGTTATTTTGTTGATCACATCCATTGGGATTTGACGACGTCCATCTTGCCATTTTATTCCTAAAAACTGGATCTCTCGTGCAGGTCCTTTAACTTTATTTTGTTTTATGGCAAAACCGGCCTTCGGAAGGATTTGGACTATTTTCTTCCCTTTCTCGAAAACTTCCTCTGCAGTGTCACCCCACACAATGATGTCATCGATGTACTGCAGGTGTTCAGGAGCCTCCCCCTGCTCCAGCGCAGACTGGATCAGTCCATGGCAAATGGTAGGGCTATGTTTCCACCCCTGGGGCAGCCGATTCCAAGTATATTGGACTCCCCTCTAAGTGAAAACAAACTGTGGCCTGCACTCTGCTGCTAGAGGGATGGAGAAAAATGCATTAGCAATATCAATTGTGGCATACCACTTGGCTGCCTTTGATTCCAGTTCGTACTGGAGTTCTAGCATGTCCGGCACTGCAGCACTCAGTGGTGGCGTGACTTCGTTCAGGCCACGATAGTCCACTGTTAGTCTCCACTCACCATTAGACTTTCGCACTGGCCATATGGGACTATTAAAAGGTGAATGGGTCTTGCTGATCACTCCTTGGCTCTCCAGTTGACGAATTAGCTCGTGGATGGGAATCAGGGAGTCTCGGTTGGTGCGATATTGCCGCCGGTGCACAGTTGTGGTAGCGATTGGCACTTGCTGTTCTTCAACCCTCAGCAACCCCACAACAGAAGGGTCCTCTGAGAGACCGGGCAAGGTAGACAACTGTTTAATGTCCTCTGTCTCTAAGGTAGCTATGCCAAAAGCCCAGCGGAACCCTTTTGGGTCCTTGAAATATCCTCTTCTAAGATAGTCTATGCCAAGGATGCACGGAGCATCCGGGCCAGTCACAATACGGTGCTTTTGCCACTCATTTCCAGTTAGACTCACTTCAGCTTCCAATACAGTTAACTGCTGGGATCCCCCTGTCACGCCATAAATACAGATGGGCTCTGGCCCTTTACAGCTTGATGGCATTAGAGTACATTGTGCACCGGTGTCTACTAGAGCCTTATACTTCTGTACGTGAGACGTGCCAGGCCATCGAATCCACACAGTCCAATAAACTCGGTTGTCCCTTTCCTCCCCCTGGCTGGAGGCAGGGCCCCTCTAGTCCTGGTCAGAATCTTCGTTTCTGTGTTTAAAAGACTGCCTGCTAGAAGTTGGAGCAGCAAACTTTTCAGAGAACCCCTTTCTCCCGATTGTTTTCTTTTGCAACTCACGTACCCGTGCCTCTAGGGTCTCAGTAGATTTTCCATCCCATTTTCTCATGTCCTCTCCATGGTCACGTAGGTAAAACCACAGGGTGGCGCGGGGTGTGTACCCACCATATTGTCTTCTTTGCATGGATGCACGTTTACCCCTAATAGCCGAGACGCTGGTTCGTACAGGTGGGGAAGAAAATACACTCTCTTTAAGTTGGTGGACCTCTTCAAAAAGTTTCTCCAAAGTATTCTCTTTTAGTTGGTGGCCACTGGTTTGTTCAGGTGGGGGGGAAAATAAATTCTCTTTAAGTTGGTGGACCTCTTCAAAAAGTTTCTCCAAAGTATTCTCTTTTAGTTGGTGGCCACTGGTTTGTTCAGGTGGGGGGGAAGATAAATTCTCTTTAAGTTGGTGGAACTCTTCAGAGAGTTTCTCCACAGCCGAGACGCAGGCCTGTAGGGAAGAGGAGAGATTTCCTTCGTACTCCTGGAGTTGTTTAGCCATGTCACCCACTGTGGGATCTTCACCGTCTTTCCAGGTTATTATTGTCAATGTGCTGAATACAAATACCAGGTTAGAGTCATGACCAGATATCTCATCATTTCATAAGCCATCGTTACACCACACAGCCGTTCGCTCACCCTCCCCCCTCCCTCTCTGGGATGGGGGAGAGAAACGGGAAAGTGAAGTCTGTGAGTTGAGATAAAGACAGTTTATTAAGACAGGGAAAATAATAACAATAACAATAATAATAATAGTATTAATAGTAATAATGTGTCCGAAGTAAGTGATGCACAATGCAATTGCTCACCACCCTGTTGACCGATGCCCAGCCTATCCCCGAGCAGCCGGCCCCCCCCTCCACCCCGGCTAGCCACCCCTATATATTGTTCAGCATGACGTCAGATGGTATGGAATACCCCTTTGGCCAGTTTGGGTCAGCTGTCCTGAGTCTGTCCCCTCCCAGCTCCTGCTGCATCCCTAGCCTGCCCACTAGCAGGACAGAGCGAGGAGCTGAAAAGTCCTTGGCTTGGTGTAAGCACTGCTCTACAACAATTAAAACATCAGCATGTTATCAGCGCTCTTCTCATCCTAATCCAAAACATAGCACCCTGCCAGCTACTAGGAGGAAAATTAACTCTGTCCTACCTGAAACCAGGACAGATATTTATTAATAAAAGAAAACCACAGAAAAGAGCTGGATTTGAATTGCTGGAGTCTGGTAGCTATTGATTTACAAGCAGAGAAAAGGGAAATTTGCACTAACAATGGCAAATGAATGAAAAACCTTAATAAATTTAAAATAATATATCCATTGATAAAAACTTAATGTGCAATGACTATGGAGGAAAATTGAAAAGGTTGCATTAAAGGTAGGATGTAGTAGTTGAGCTATCAGATAGGTGAGCCCTCAGAAATTGCTTCCTTTTCTTGTTTTCTTTATTGCTTGTCCATTGCATCACTGAATTGTTGAAGCACATGTGTACATGCAAGCAGATTAATAAAGTCCTTGGGGCTGTTAGACCTTGAAGTGTTTTCAGGCTTCAAACTAGTCATGTATAAGTGCTTTACTCATTTGTGTTTTTGTAAATAATGGAATAAATATTGCCCAAAGCTGTACACAGGAAGCAGTGTTTAACAACAACTTTATCAAATGTATAAACTTCTGTGCTGGGACAAAATTATCATGGGCTCATCACAAGCAAATTATTTTCTTCCCCTGGATAGGCCTTTCTTTATGTGAAAATGTTTAATTGCAGGTACTGCTGGGACATAATATTTTGTACAAAAAGACTTTTTCTTTGAAAATATCAATTTAGATAGTACAGCTAAGTCCCAGACTCTTTTCTAAAGGAAAAACAAACAAAAAAACACAAACTCTGAACTTTTAGGCAATATAAAGGTTACTCAGAGAAGTAACAGAAATGAATAATAATAATAACAATAATAATAATAATAATAATGGAACTGAAAGGAACATATCCAAATGCTTCCAGCTCTTACAGATATAATAATTGTGACCTGGAACGTGAGGTGCAGATCTCATATGTTAACCATTAATGTAAACATTTACTGTTTGCTTCATATTTTGTTTAGAAATTGCTACCAAGACAAAGTTAGTCACACTTTTATGAGGAAAGAACAGTCGCTATGATTCCTGGTGAACCAAATCATTTAGTGCTGAGAAACACGATTTCATTGGTAAAGAAAACATCTTCAAGTTCATCAGACAGATAGAAGAAATTCAGTGGGCTCTGGGTAGGGTTTCTGAAACAAGTGTTGAAATTCAAGAATACAGACGAATCAATTAGTTTTAGGAACGCGTCCACCTTCAACCGACTTTTACTTATTACCATATGACCCACTAGTTTTTAAAGAAAACTAACAGCCTGTGTGATACAACTAAGAATAAAAAAGGTTAGAAGCAACAGTCTGGAAGTGCCTTGGCTGCTGCCTCGTGGCACCGTTTTTTATTCTTTGTGCATGTGTGTGTATGTGTGTAGAATTTAGTCCATAAATTACTGGCATTGTCCTTTAACAAGTCACTTGAAAGCTAAAGCAGTGAATTTCCTTTAACGTAACATTTCTAAGACAAAGGGAAACATCCCAAGGCAGCTGTTAGTACCATATTTTAATGCTGTCTTTTTGGCTGTCTCTATCTGCCTTACTGTTACAAGCCAACAGTCACAGTGAAAAAAATGGGATGGATAAACAAAAATGTCATCAGTGATTTATGTCTCTGAAGAAGCCACAAATTTGTTTGATGACATTCCTAGATAAAGCCAGGAACAACTTTCTAGTGAGCAATTTTCCATGCAATAGGGAGAGAAACAAGTTCTTTCTCGTACTCCCAGTGGTCATGACCTATCTGGTTGTGGGAGAAATTCCTTCGTGATCGAAACATGATATTCTGTATAGAAATATGCTCAGAGAAAATATACCTATCATCCCAGAGACTTTGGTACTATGAGTACGTGTACATGTTGCCTACAAATTCTATTTTTAGCTATAGAGCTGGACCACATCTCTCTGTCTACTCTATGCTGTGCTCAAGGTAGTGAATAAATAGCTCAGCTTCAACTTTACTAAAAGTTCACCTTTCTGTGAATATTCATAGTCATGAAATTCACATAGTCATGTGAATATTCCGTCATGAAATTCATTCCTCAAGCTCTTTAAGAAGTTTGAAGTTCAGTCATGCGCAGAAGTCAAAGATGGTGTTTGTGCTTCATCCAAGTGTTCTTTTCGTTCATAAGAGAAAACAGGTCCACCTCATTAAAGTGCAGACATTTCTGAGTACTTTGGAAATAGTAATTTGATTCTAAAGAAGTTATATTCAGTGATAATATGCATGATCATGTTTGTGATCTTTCTCATTTGAAAGCTAACAACACAAGAGACCATTCGAGTAGAGGTGTGTGAAGTCAGATTGGCTGAAACAGTACCTTACCATTCCAAGGGCTAATCATATTTTGTGCCCTTTAAATATAATTCTGATAAGGGGGAAACAATACAATGTTTATGACGGAGCATAGTCTTCCTTACTAGAAGTTAGCACAGAATTTGGAGAGGAAAAGCATGTTCTAAAAGCTATTCAGCAACAACAGAACTGACAGTGTTCCCCGAATTATAGTTGAAGGAATATCGCATGCGTAGTTTCTGGGTTCCTCAGTTCAGCAAGTGTCTGTTCTGTAAGAAGAAGATAAATTCCAGGTCTGAAGAGATACTTGCTTTTCTGAATGAAGCTGTTACACTGGTTTTCTAACTGATATTACTCCAAAATAGAGGAGGATGCAAATATATTACAAAGTATTTCCTAATTCTTTGGAGTAAGAATGAACCTTTGAGCACATGTATAAGCCTCAGTCCATAATTAATGAATAAGGTGCTACAACTAAAGGAAACCAGAGGTTGGTTGGGTGAGGTACCTGGATTTCCTGAGCCAGTAAATACCTGTTGGGAGTGAGCTGAGAGGGAATTGAATGGCCCTGGGTTCTGCCCTGGAGGCATCTTGCTCAGTGCTGATGAGAGGAGTAAAACCATCCTGTCAGCCATATCTGAAGTTAGCCACATGAAGATTTTCTCTTAATATATACCAAGATGATAGTAATTGCCTTCTCCTATAAAGTAAGCTAATTGTGAAACTGTTCATCCAAAACATTGATGAGAGCATTTGGTTCCTGGTCTAGACTGAAGAGTTAGAAAACAGGCATCCTACCCCCTCTCCCAGTGAAGCTTACAGGTGTTTGAATGCTCATTGCCTGCAGAAGCTGGCTTTGAAATGAGGTGACTGCAGTACTTGCGGTTAAATCACAGTGTTGTGCTCCCGTACTTCACAGAGTTAAACAAGAGGGGCAGCACTCCAGGGTAGTCTTGTGTTTTAGTATTTTGGCTGGGAATTTGGGTGTCTTCAAGCCTAGGAGAGAGTTGAAACTCCTTCCTGATTCCTAGCTGTTTTGCCTAGTGGCTGGGCTGTGACAGATGCTGCTGCGGTGCTCTGGCAGATAGGACCTGCTGTCGGATGGAGCTTGTGAGGGGCAGGCCTGGCTCCAGCAGGACTTAGGCAGCAGACAACCTAGTCCAGGACAATTCATACTGACTGTGCATGTGGTCAAGGGGTGTATGTGTATGTTCTTCCTCTCTCCTGGGGCAGAGTAGGGAACCCCAAAAGGCTGGTGTGATCCCAGAGACACCTGAGGTGTTTGGAGGTGGCTGGGCCAGGTACAAGGATGCCGAGACTCAGTCATGCTGCCAGTGAGGCTGTTTTGTGCCAAAAAGTTATTTCTGGTATGCCCATACATGGATGGTGGAGACAGGGCTGAAATCAGGCACCAGATCAACTTCATGTTGGCTTTTATGAAACAGCGTAATAAATGTTTGGGTAACTTCGAAGGAGAAGGTGAGACACTGGTGAGGCTGAGCTGCTTTCTGAGTGTGGCAGTGGCTGGCTGGGGACGGGGGATTTCGGGATAGCAGGATTTGACTGAAACATTCAATTAGTTGTTTTGTGGGCTTGGCCAGTTCCAGTAATCGGCCTGGGCCCTAATGAGCTAAATTACTCTACACATAAAAGACAAAATCCTCCACTCCGAGATTTATAATTATCCTGCTATAAAATTCTTCTTGACTGCAATTCCATCCATAAGAATTATTAAGTCGTTATGTTTCCTTTGGTTGGCAACCTGGTATGTTTTTTCATTCCTGAAAAATCAAACGAAGCTTTTGGAGAAAAAGATACGAATGAAAAGGAAAAAAAAAGTAAAGTAAAAAAAAAAAGGCAAGGCAGATAAAACCACTACCATCAAACAAATGAAATACATATGTTTATACAAATGGGATGTATTTAAAAAGGCAGGCAGAAGGCCCACTGCCTTATTTGTTGCTTCAGCCAAAACTTCTGTTAAATAATGGACCACAAAAACTAGCTGAGAAATTATATAGACAAATATGTTAGAATTTAATTATGAGAGAGAATCCACATGGAATTAAAAACAGTTGGTTTGGGTAGATTCCTTTCCTTTCCTTTCCTTTCCTTTCCTTTCCTTTCCTTTCCTTTCCTTTCCTTTCCTTTCCTTTCCTTTCCTTTCCTTTCCTTTCCTTTCCTTTCCTTTCCTTTCCTTTCCTTTCCTTTCCTTTCCTTTCCTTTCCTTTCCTTTCCTTTCCTTTCCTTTCCTTTCCTTTCCTTTCCTTTCCTTTCCTTTCCTTTCCTTTCCTTTCCTTTCCTTTCCTTTCCTTTCCTATTCTCTCTCTCTCTGGCAAAATGAGAAATGTGTGAATGTAAAATGCATTATTTCTTTGATGGAAACTGCAAAGAGTTGGGTCTGATTTCTCACCCAGTTATTTCATTCCCTTGCCGAGCTTCCCAATTTTCTCCAAGGTAGATGTAAATTCCTCATGGAACTTACATTTTCTAAAATCTGTAAGTTAAACTGCTCAACTTTTCCATACTCTTCATGATTTTGTAGATTTCTCTCACATCTTGCTTGAAATATCTGTTTTTCAGCTCCTGATCATCTTAATGGTCCTTTATACGGGAGCCTTTCCACATCATCCTCATTGCCTACCTTTCCTGAGCTTTTCCTAGTTGTGTTATATCCTGAAAATCATGATGTCTGGACATGGTCGTAGGCAACATCCTCTAGGTGGCCTGCTCCAGAGGTCCTTTCCAATCTCATCCATTCAGTGATTCTGTGATATGTCTTGGTATGATGCAGTATTTTATGTTTTCCATATTATGTTTTCTGATTTTTGTTCTACTTTAATAATTTCAAACCATATTTGACTTTTTGGCTGTAGCTGAGCTTTGAGTTTTGTATTCAAAGTGACTATGAGGTCTTTGAGGAGTGATAAATTCATACATCTGTGTTTAGGAATTATCCCCACCCTACATTCCTTACTTTTCATTTGCTGGATAATGGCTTTCATCTTTAGGCAATTTAATTGCCTGGTAACTCATTCTAATGAGAATTTTTTATTGCTCTTTTCAGTCATTTTTAGATTTGATTATCGTGAGTACATATGTGTCATCTGTGAACTTGTCAGCATCTGTGAACTTATTATTTAGTCCATTTTTCAGGGAACTTCTGAAACTTCTGAAAATGTGGAGTAGCTAGAAGACCTGAGATTAGATTCTTCCCATCTCAGTATATGTATTTATTTCTGCCTAGTTTTCTGTCTCTTAACCAGGTATTATTCTCCTGGAAGAATTTTTTTTTCTTAATGGTTTCTTTTCTTTAGCGTAGTTTTGCTTGAAAAGCTTTGAAAAATTGGGCATTCTATATTCCAATGATCATGCTTATTTGTACACTTATTAATGATTTTTTGTTGTCTTGATATGGATTTAAATTTACAATTTTAACACATTTTTCCTCCAATAGGATGTTGATTTAATTATTTAAACTGTATTCTCTGACTTCAAATATTTTTATTTTCCCCTTTTCTGCTATTTATCTACACTCATATTTTTTCACTCATTTTCTGGGATCCTAACTTCCTGTTTAAAGTCACGCTTGCAAATTCTTTTAGACATTTATTTATTTATTTATTTAAAGGAGTCTTCTTGTTTAATCATTTCCCTCAATAAAATTAAAGACAAAGTAGAAGTACATCTGGGGGGAAGAGGAAAGGTATTTTTCCATTCTACAAGGATGCTGAATATACACTATGCTTGTAGCTGCATTTTCATTTTTGTCATATGAATTACTCAGGAAACTCCATAGTTACTTTTCCTTCTGCAGATTTTCTGCCTAGACTTTGGTGGTCCCATACCATATCTTGTTTTATGTTTGCTTGTTTGTTTGTTTTAAATTTCATGTTGCCTTTTTTTTTCTCTATTTCTTCACAGAAACATGCTTTAAGTTATATAAACTTCTTGAAAGCATGAAGATAGTAAACAAGATTTTCTTCATGGGGTACTTTAAGACTTCTGTGTTTACACAGTCCACATAAAGTATTAATGTTATCATCCAAGTGAAATGTATTATGAGTGTCTCAGAGAACATCTTTAAACAATAAAACTTTCATATTTCTTTTCAATTTCAATGTGCAGCTTAAAATACTTTGAATGATATATTTAAGGGATGTCAAATTTAACTCTAAATATAAGAAGTTTTTTCTGTGCTTCGAAGATATTCTTAACATTATTCTGATGTAGAGGAAAAGTAGAAACATAGTAAGATAAAAGGAATAAAAAGTACTCTTCAGTGACTGGAAAATTGAAGAAATCCCGCTGAAAGCAGGAACAGGCATATCTCTGTCCTCTAAAAGGGGTATAAGCATGAGGTATAAGTGTGCAGGTGTAAAAATATAAAGGTGAAGTTTCAAACAAAATTTTCAAGATACAATAAAAGAAAACTCAGATTAATATAATGTTTGACTAAAATGAAATGGTTTATCACAATTCTTCTTATTAATGTTAATAAGAATATGGGACATGAAAGGAGAAAGGTCAGTAAGTGAATGCTTAGATAAATAAGTAAAGCATGACATGAGATTATAGAGTTTACTTAAGGTACTAGGTGAAAACTAGATGAAGAAATTTCTGAATCATTGTGATCTCAGGGAACTCACAGATGGTAACTGAATCCCTGAGAACTGGCAAAAGATAGAGAAATTAAACATAGAAGAAAAAGTAGTTTTGAATGGGACCCATTTACTGGGAAAACTGAACAGACAAAAAATGCAGAACTTTACTTGTCAATAAAATGTCTTCTCAAACTAATTTAATATCCTTCCTTGACAGAACAAGTAGTCTAATGTCCAAAGGGAAGTATCATTTTTAATACAACTTGACTTTTAGCCTTTAGGTCTGCCCCACATGGAACTGTCATGAACAAGTTAGGAAGTATGGTCGACTGTGAGGTGGCTATAAAACTGTGTGGAGACCTGTAGTCAGAAAGATGTTGTTGGTAGCTGGCTCCCAAGGAGACATCAGTGAGGTGAAGCCAGTCTCCCCTGGGGCTACTGCCATTCTAAATTTTCATGTGTGGCCCATATGTGGCATTGGAGAACAATAGGATGTTTGCAGAGGACAGCTGACTGGAAGAGGTTAGGGAAAACATGAGTGCAATTCAAAATGATATTTTTAGACTGCAGAAATAGTCTGAAATCAATACAATGAATGGTCACCCTAACAAGACTTGCTTTCCAGCTTCTTATCCTTGACTCATTTCTGCCTGTTTTAAAAATCCAGTGTAAAAGAACAGTCATTCTCATTTGTAGCCAAGGATTGCTCACTACACATTGATAGTTTCTCCTTTGTGTGGAATTCTTCTGCGCATATATAGACATAAACATTGCAGACTTTTGTATCTGAACTTGTAATCCATAATCAGAAATAGACTGTGATTTTTCTCATCTTACACTAAATGCACAAATTCGGTTAAATTTAATCCTGTCTAAAAATGCCTGTTTTCATCTACTGAATACTAAAGATTATTATGTTGGAAGTAGCATCTACATCAGAAGTGTATTAAAAAAAGGCAAGATATGGCTGAATCTATACTAGAAAGTGAAGCACTGCCAGTGAATGTTTTTGTGTTAGTGAACTGATGGAAGACTCCTTGGCTTGATGATTGATGTTCTTCCAAATAATTTCCAGGTACAGTTCAGAAGTGAAAACACTCCAGAGACTTTTCTTTCCAAGTCATTTGCATGGAGACACCATGTTTTAGAGAGCTTAGACATAGTCAACTCCATACTGGTTGACTTTGCTACCTGGGAAAGTCACTAACTCATGTCTGGGGACATTACTAAATCACAGGAGTATAGAATTATTCATTTCCCCTCTCTGTCTTAGGACTCCCATTAGTACCAGCTCTTACGTTTTGAATATTTTTACATTTGTTGCCCAGAAAAAGGCTTTTCCACCCTGTACTGTTTTGGGTATCTACAAACAATGCACTTTAGTCCTTGCTGCTTGAGAAGCCCTAGAGCCTTCACACTTCCAGACTGAAAAAGTCAGAAGGACAGTGAGGCCCTTCTTTCAGAGTCTGTATTCATATTGAAAATCAAGATCAAGCACGATTTTTCCCTTCTGCTCGATAGGAGGTTTCTGTCCTCCTTAAGCTGGCCTACGGACACCTGCATTATGCTTTGACAGGTTATAATTTGCTTCATGCAAATGTATATTCCTCTAGTTTCAGTCTGCCCACTTCCTTCTCAAACTTTTCTACTGTTCTTGAGAGGTTCCACTAGAAGCAACTTTTGTAACATAGTTTTTTATTTTATTTTCCCTCCTGACTTTCAGTGGATGTAAGAACCAGTCCTTAAAAAATCCTGACCAGTATATATTTATGTTTATTGGAATCACTGTTTGCACAGAGCTTTCATGGAAGAAGTGGAAAATCTGCCAAGGAGATTCTTGCAATGAAACACGGATACTGCATCATTTTTGTCCTTGAATATTTTTGCGATCTTCATTATCATTTCTGTAACTCTGACAGGAACTTCCTCTGCAGCTCCCTCTTCACTTTCCTCTTTTCCATGTGTTTATTTAGGTGGTTACAGAAAGGGAAATGCTCATTGAAGCCTGGGGTATCTTCCTACAAGATGATGACTGTGGAAATGCATACAAATTAGTGGTTATTATAAATGGGTCTCTCATTTGGGAGTTCTGACAAATATTAGTAACCAGAATCTCTTTGCAGGGCATAGAAACAGAATAACTTAGATTGGATGGGACCTCTGGAAGTCATCTGGTCTAACCCCTTGTTGAAAGCAGAGCCAACTTTGAAGTTATATCCAACTTTGAAGTTATATCAAGTTGCTGATCTATAAGATCAGCAGTTTTATTAAGCCCTGTTAGTTGTTGAAAATGCTTCCTATTTCTGTGATCACAGAAGCTATTATTTTCTATTAATTTTCTGTAACCAAAAAGTACATTTTTATAGATTTTTATAGAGTCCTGTTGTTTGCTGAAGAGGCTGCTGTACTGGATATGTTAAAGGCATGATGTAGAAGGGAAAAGAAATGAAAGCAGAAAAGATGCCCAGGAGCAAGAGAAACAGGTAGGAACAGAAAAGGTGAGTTACTATTATAAAAATCACTCATCAATGGTACCATCAAGTGCACCAATCAAGGCAGAAGTAATGGAGCTGATAGACTGGGAAAGCCTTTTGAGTTACTGGAGGGCACAGTGCCTTCACACAAATCTGATTTTCTAGTTGTGGTATTCTTGAGGGAGGAGAAAGGAAGAAGAAAATAAGAAGGGCTAGACTGAGCCTAGCTTTGGGCAAGTAATAAATAAATGAGAAGGATTCAATATACTCCACACATTCCTGTACAAAATGTGCATCAAAACAGCCTTGGGGATATGTGATCTGTTACAAACATCTGTATTTTGTAAGCTTGTACAAGCTGACTTGGGGCATGCCCATGTTTAATGCTGGTTGAACCAGTTGTGCTTTTGGTTTCATTGAATTCTGTACAGCTATTTCCCGTCTACTTTAGCTGTGCTTTCATCACATCATGGCATCAAATTAAAATATGGTGGGTACTCAGACCTACTTCTGAAACTAATAACTACGATGGTCCAAACAAATAGCTAGTATCCTTCCAGGAAAACTATCTGCTGGAAACATGGCAGCAAAAAGCTTTGGTTTTCTTGATATCTCTAATTATTAACCAAAGCAAATTCTACCAAGTTTGCAAGAATTTACACAGTAGTGTAGTTTGGGAATAGAATACTCCAAATTAATCATGAAAGATCAAGACAGAATGTCTTAAGTCTGTTAGAATCAAAAGGGAATCTCCGAACACCGTGATAGTCATCCAAGTCCTCTAAACTTGGAAATAATCTTATTCATCATAGCTGGTTATTAGTTACCACACTGAAGATGATTTTATTTTGATATATTTGATTCTTTGCTACTTTTCCTCTTTACTTTTTTTTTTCTTTAATTTTTCAAATACATTGATGGCAAAACAAACTAAAAAGCTACTTAGTTTATGTTCTTCCAAGCATTTTAAATTGCCACGAACCATCTAAAATCTAGCCAAATTATTTGCACAGTTTGCTGAGTTGGAAAAAAGTACATGTAGCTGACACAAAATTAAGCAGCTCCTGTGTGCAGCTGATCTTTGGGGATTCTTACTCGAAAACACTGAGCTAATAGAACTACCACATGTGTTGGCTACCAAAGTGCATCTTGTTACTCATTGCTATGGTCATTACCTATGGAAACTTGCTTTTCTGCCTAATGTTAAAACATGGCACTTCTTTCTGTAAACATGGTAAGAGCTGGAAACTTCCTTACTAAAACACATTATTATAGTCTCCAGCCATATTTTAAGATGATGTGCTCTAAGTTCACTTATACTGTCTTTCTTAAACATGAAATTATAAATATATTCAAACACTCTCTTCAGTAGTAACAATATGTGGCTAAGTCTGTCTCTTCAGTTTTTTGGCTCTCTCCCACATGCCTCAGTATTTCATAAATGTCATCAGGATCTTTGAAGAAAACTTGATTTTCAAGAAAATTATTTGGATGATACAATTCATAGTGATAAAGATAACTTGTTAAATCATACTACATGCTCAGAGGCTGATTATGTGGAATTAGGCAGAAAAATAGGTTATTAAAAATGTGCCTTATGCAGGCTGCTTTTCAGGAATACAAAAGAAACATAGTTTTCCCCTCATTTATTCTTAAGCAAAAAGGAAATCTAACCAAAAGAAAAACTGGAACTCTTCAGCCTTCTAGTCGTGGTGCTCTAGGGAGCATATGACTATAACTGTGCACCCTGTATTGCCTTTTATCCAATTTATTTTTAAGGTTCTACCAAGTCAAAATGGCAAACACTTAGTATTTACTTTTCATTCATATAAATACCTAGCAGAAAAGAACATAAGAACTGCCACATTGAGTCAGGTCAATTGTCCATTGTGCCTTTTATTTTGTGCCTTGCAATGACCAGTAGCAGACACTTCTTATAAATTTCATGGAAATAGAGTATGCTTAACCTGCTCATTTCCCTGGAATAAGTTTATGACAACAGCTTGTAAGCTTTCCTGCACTTTAGGTCTCGTCTGGAATATTACATTAGGTAGTCTCTGATAGATCTGTTCTCCATGAGAATGCCCTTTTATGCCTTTTTGAACCTTTTGGACTTTTGACCTTTACAACATCCTATGATAATGAGTTCCACAATTTAATTTTACATGAGTTTTAATTATGTGTGAAAAATGACTTCCTTTGTTTGTTTTAAACTTTCTGCCTGGTGAATAAATTGGGTACTCCCTGATTCTCATACTAAGAAAAACAGTAAATAGTGCTTCTCTATTCAATTTCTCCACATATTTCATATTTTTATAGACCTCTATCATATCTCCCTTTTTTAATCTCTGTCCAAACTGGGGAGACGTTGTCATCTCTTTGTGCATTAAAATTATTTCACATATTTGCTCAGCTTTGTTTCAAAGATATGATATAATGATGAAAAGGTGAAGGTGATGATACACTTGGTGATAATAACTCATAATAAAATGACTGTGACTCCATTCCTTTTCCAAACTAGTGGAACTTGTGACCATTCCCATCC
Organism: Cygnus atratus; assembly: GCF_013377495.2. Taxonomy (NCBI): domain Eukaryota; kingdom Metazoa; phylum Chordata; class Aves; order Anseriformes; family Anatidae; genus Cygnus; species Cygnus atratus. The sequence continues at coordinate 26,210,585 of NC_066364.1, read as the reverse complement.
TTCCAACTACTGGACTATCCTAAAATGTGTCACTCCTTATATGTATACTTTTCTCAGTATCCCTAAACAAGGCAAATTCTATGTCAAGTGCATGGCTTTAACTTCAGAGATTCTGGTTAAATTTCCATTCTGGAATTACTCCATGACCTAAAATTTCCTTGCCTCAGTCTAATATCAATGTACTTGTCTATGATTATGTTTGTATCTAAAAATTACAAAGGGTGATTTAACTGCTAGGTGTTTTTGACAGTCTGACCCAGTCACCAAATCTACACAGTGTCTTTATGACCTGCTTAGTTATTAAGAGGTTAGCAATCCAAGAACCCAATTAACAGAACTAATGCCCATAGAAAATAAGACTTCTACGTCCAGCTGCTTTATGTCACACAATGAAGATGCCTAAGTAGCCTGATTTGCAGCTGGCAGCTACTTTGGGTATCACCGTCAGTGCCCATTTCAGTTGCAGGCATGTGCACAAAGAGTTTTGGGAACTGACAGAACCAGAACTTCTATTAAAAGTGCTGTGCACGGAGAAGTAATTCAGATTCCAGATGTTCTGACTTTGCTTATATTTCCAAAGATGTCTCTTTCATTCTTAATCAAAATAATCATAACTGCAACAAACCCTATTTTTATCACATTAATGCTTTTACCTTATTTTGATTAAACTTTTTATTTATGATAGCATTCAATGATCCTTTTCCATTAATGTTTCTAACGTGTATGCAAGTTATAGTCTGTGAAAGAAAATGACTGTGTGAGGGGGCAGTCACTGTCTCAGTGACATTAAAATAAACTGACAGCATGTCAACGGGAACCTCTACGGACTTTGGCTTTTGTTGTATTCTCAGGCCAGGTTCCCTAGGTTTTGTCAGTCTTTTGGTGATTCCTGGTCATGTTCCATCAAGTTAGGGCCAAGTTTTAACTACTCTGGAAACTGGACTTTGTTCAAACCTTAGAGTAATTTATAGTTTAGGACAATATTAATATAAAACTTTGATTCAGCCAAAATTTAGTGGATTTATTTCTGAGTTTTATTTCTGGTTTTATAAAGAAGTATTTTATATATATATTTATAGATAGATAGTTATTCATTTGTATATATTTATATTTTTATATCTATATAACTGGAATCTGAATACATAAGTTAATGGGGAATAAAAAGGAAAAAAATCTTAGCTTAACAAAAGTACTAGCTGTTTTCATGAAATAAGGAGTGAGATGAATAATTTTCTTCCATTCTACATTAAAAAATTAACAAAGTTCAGTGATCCATTGAAACATAATAGTCTTCCGGCAAAGATGATGTTCTAATAGGATCATAATATGATCTTAAATTGCTCTGTTTGCCCCTGTAGGAAGAGGGGCAAACATATCGTATACCTACTATGTCAATGTGAATCTCTTCATGATGCTCCTATATTATCCAGAAATAACATAGCACAGGTTAGTCTGAGACCTATTTTGGAGAGGATGATGTAGTTCTCTCACACACAGCATTTGGAATGGTTTACCTTTTGTATGTTAAAATGTTTCCATCTCAGAGAGAGGTCTCGTGGACAAGTACAAGATCTGGACAATTCGACAGTTTGCAATTGCACAATATTGTTGCCTGTGAGTACTTTGCTGGGTGACTTCTTAGTGGAGCCTGTGAAGAGTTCCTGAAATAAAAGAGCAAACACCAGAAATCTAAAAGGTAGCTTGTGTAAAAGTCTCTGATGTGCCTAGTGTAAGTAAGATGGGCAGGCTTGGATGTGAGCAGGCACAAGGACCTGTAGAGCAGGGGCCAGTACACTCCAGAGGGTGCTACTAGTGCAGATGGAAGACAACAATGGTCCAAAGAATGCATAAAAGATCATAAAGGTAGTACATGCGTACATAATAATTATTGTCTGCCAAGTAAGTCTGCAAGATCAGGGCTCTTTGACTTAGCACAGTTAAATTCAGAAACAGACAACAGATCTCTGTCTCTCTCTCTATATATATATATTTAATGCAAATTTTATCTCTGTTTACTTTGTAATTTGTCTGCAAGATATTATTTTCTCAGATGTATATGCAATATTTATTTAGTAATTTTGTAAAATTAACGTCGATAACTGGCTTTTGCAGAGATGATTACAGTATATGATAACGAGAGTCTCTCCAGTTTAAATTGAGATAACGACAAGTCTGTTTCTTTCAAAATATGTAAAAAGATTTAAAGGATTTGGGATTGTAATTCATATATGCTTTCAATCAATATTCTGTAATATTTATTTTAGTTGCTCTTCGGGATGCAAACTGAAAACGAATGCAAACATAGTGGAAACAAATGGTCATAATAAAGTAGGCATTTCCTTTCAAAAGGGACATGAAATTTTAGGAGGCTAAAATTCAGTGACATTTAATCTCATTAGGCCAAATTTTGAGAGAGGTTTATAGGTGCATACAGAAATATACAGACTTGAATATTTGTATGGAATCCCATCAGGCTAAAAAAAAAAAATGTAATTTATATTTTTTCCTCATTAGTAGTGATGACTTTACCTTGCTATTCACATATTCACACCCATTATATACATTGCAAGTCTTTGCCTCAACTGGGGCCTCAGTAATTAACTGAAAGATTTCCTGAGGGTGGAATGAACTGTAACTGTTGGAGGCATTACCTGATCTCCCGCCTTATGTGAACACAGTGACTATATGGGTAAAATTTAATACTTGGCCAGGTAAGCCCAGAAATTTTCTGGTTTTTTAATAAATTATTACATAGTTTCCAAAATCACCTCTGCTGTGGGAAACAGACATTATCTTTCAGGTCCAGTACTAATATGCTGGAAAGTACAGGTGGCCTGTACTTCAGTTTTTCCCCAGCATATTTTTCATGAATGTCAGTCTTTAAAGTAATGTCACATATGATGAGATTTGCCTATTTATGATCATTTTACTTAAATTTTATTATGACATTTGATTTTTATTATTTTTGTAATTCAGAATTTGATTATCTGAAATGCATTATTTATTGCAAAATTAAGAATACTCCTCTGATTCCAAAAACTACACAATGACTTAGAAAATCATCTAGGTTGGAGAGGACCTTCAAGATCACCAAGTCCAACCATTAATTTGACCTACTGAGTCCCATCACTAAACCCTGTCCCTTAGTGCCACATCCACATGTCTCTTAAATACCTCCAGGGCTGGGGATTTCACTACCGCCCTGGGCAGCCCGTTCCAACGCTTGACTATCCTCTCTACGAAGAAATTCTTTCGAATGTCCAACCTAAACCTCCTCTGGCACAACTTGAGACTGTTAACTTGAGACTTCTGCAGTTCCCAAATGGCACTAGCTGCCTATGTAAGGACAGGTGAATTGAAACATTTGGATTACTGAAAAAAATAAAGATGCTTTCCTTTATTTTAGAGAAATATTTGAGAAACAAAATCAGGTAAAATACGGTTAATTTCTGACTTACATATTTTATTCTTATTCTTCTTTTATTCTTTATAGTATTTTATTCTATTCTTCTTATTCGTATTTAGTCTTCATCTGTACTCCTAACATAAGCCCCTGGAAAATAATTAAGCTCTTATCCTTTAAATACATCAAAAGGAAGCCTTAGACTCAGATGTTATAGGCACAGTAGTCACAGCCTTATTGCCTTATCCAAAGTCAGCAGACTTATAGCTGTTGCTATTCCCTAATCAGAGAACTGCTTGGGGAGAAGATATGTGGGAAACTGATGGGAACTCGTCTGGAACCCTCGGAAACCTGCCCTAGCAGTACTACCTAGTCAGTTCAGTTGATGTATTTGATCCCCAGACATATTAAAGGGGTTGGAAAGACTCCAGTAGACTTCAGTGGGCTTACATTAGGTAATTATAAGATTGCTAGAGGACTGGAAATTGATGGGCTTTTGCCTTAAGTAAAAGTTCTTTTGAAATCAATGTAAAATGATATGAGGGAATCTTAACAGATATTCATCTTAGTGACATATGTGTGATTTCCTCTAAGTACCACCATTGCTGAATGTTAAGGAGTGATGTACTTGAGGTTTAATTAAATATTTCATAATTGTGTGGGCTTAGAAGTTTTGCAGTGCAGTGGTGCTAGGGAGCTGGTACAAGCACATGAACACAGCTGTCTGTGCACAAACAGTGATATACTCACTGACTCTTCCATGGACTAGAATGGTCATTTTAATTAAAATTACCATTTCTCAGTATTACATTTCACTAACATAATTTTCTTTGTATTGACAAATTGATTTTATAACATAGACAACTGCAGATGTCAGTCACTTCTATTACTTTGTAAACATGAAAAAATTACAATCCCAAGGCAAGTCTCAGTGTTCTCTCCTCCGTGAATGCTGTGTTAGTATCCAGATTCTTCGCCTCTCTGTGTCTGAAGCCATGAATCAGTGCAGACTTCCCCACAGCCAGTCGGGAATAGCCCACAACATGTAAATGATATGTTAGAAACAATTATCCACTCTTCATTTTCCCTGAGGTGTTCTGAGCCTTTGCACTTAAACGTATGAACTGCCTTGTTGAACGCAGTGAGTCTACAAACAAAAGCTTTAGGATTGAGCCATTTGTAATAAATTTGGTCTTCGGGGCTTTCTCATTGATTTATTTCCGTTTATAACATACTGTAAGTTGGGCAGTATGTAAAACACTTCTGATGTAATACTAAAAGAAGAAATTGTGGTTTTGGACTCTTACTGGCTAGAAATTTTCAGATTCAGAAATAAATACACTGAAGTCACAGTCAATCCAAAAAGTAATCCCATAGGAACATTTGTTTTCTGGCCAAGCATTGTAGTCTTTCTATACTCAAGCTTTGTGTTCACATTTAGAGTTTCCCCAACGGACAATAATTTCTAACAAGACAGATTTTTATTTCTATCTTTTATAGACTCTCTAGCTCTCTGAGGAATGCCATGAAGATGCTTTGTTGGATAAAAAGTTAAGTCATGAACCAGCATTGGCTTATTCAAATGGTTTTGCCCATAGTTGTTTGCCATATATAAATATATTGTATAGCGCACGGAGTAAATACAATATCATATCATGTGTGCTGACTATAAGGAATCAGTGTTGACATTTATGCATGCTTATTTCTATAAGGAAGTGCTTTAGTTATTGCTTTTGTCTCCTATTAGTTCCCTTTCCTTTTTGCCAAGAAGCATGTTTTTTTCAAATGAATCACTAATTTTTTTCCAACACGATTATTTTGTTTAGCTAAATTTTGAGGCCCTCTTAATAATCTGGAAGGAAATCTTGGCAAGAAACAAAACAGATCTTGAATTAGTTTTCTGAGCCCGTTTTTACACCCCTTTAAAAAGACCAAGGGAACATTTCAAAGGAGTTCAAAGAGAGGGAGTACAACATTTGGTGCAGATGTGACTTTATGACATGTGACTAGAAATGAATGGTAATGCAAAATGTATATTTTGATTATCAAATGTAAACAGCTTTGTTTCTTATTCTTTTTAAGGGTGTTTTTTCTCCTTGATTTATTTCATGGCACATATTGTTTGCATTTCAGCAGCTGGACTGACTCTAGGCTTTGGATTATTTAGTTTTTCATGTGACCTTAAATCTGTGATGACTGTTACATTGATTATATGCTTCACTACAGTTTTCATTCTGTTGCAACTATTCTTAATAGGTTATGTAATATTTATAGATTATAATAGCAAGTAGCTATTGCAGTGCAGTTGGATATCTTACATATTTGTGTCTTGGGTATATATTTAAGAAAAGCTGAACTGATGCTACAGCTTTGGGGCATTAAAAAAATCTGTCATCTGTTGCTCTGCCTATACCAACTCCATGAGATCTTTGCCAAGTCTGCTTATCTTTTGGTTAACTTGAGATCAAAAGTTTGTGGGTAAGACTGTCAGTATGTCATACAATACTGAGAATTTTTTGTAAGTATCCAGACCAAAGAATAACAGACCAATACTGAACCTTATCTTCTGAATTATATGTCCCTTCCTCTCTACTCAGCTTTTGGCAATCAATGGCTTAGGGATTTCCTGAGCTAGAGGCAGCATCTGGACCATCATATTTTAATAGCCACTGGTGGACCCTTCCTCAATGAATTTGTCTAGTCTCTTTTTTAACTCCATTTATGCTCTTGGCCTTAGCAACATCCTGTGGCAATGAGTTCCAAAATGTAATTATGTGTTGTGTGAAAAAGTACTTCCTTTAGTTGGTTCTTAAATACTTGTTATGGGCAAAGTGTGTTCTCCACTGTGTGATATAACGCTTATTTCTTTACTGCTCTGGGAAGCAATCATGCCCGGGACAATAGGTGTTCCCAGCAGTAGGCCAGTGTGATAATATGTGGACATCAGTAAGAAGAGAGACAGGAGAAAAGAGAAGTGTGCAGTGGCCCCAAGTTTTTTTAACTTTGTTCTGTCATGAGTTAATATGTAAGAACATTATGCACTTAAATAGGAACTGCACTGCTGGATCATTTATTGATGATGTTTAACAAAGTGGACAAGTGTTTATGGTAGGCTCTTCCTCTTCCCTTACTTTGCAAATGAACTGAAATATAAACTGAAATTTACCATACATGGTTAAATGCAAGTTTCCATTGCTCTGTATTTAACAATGTACAGTTAATATATTGTACACTGAACACTTGGGTTTGCAACACAGTAATGTTGCTGTCTGACCCACACAAAGTACTTCACGTGTCACAAACTTGGGGGTCATTTTTTTTCTGGTGAAGAGCTCAGAACTAGTAGCTGCATCACTTGATTTAGTTATCAAGCTGTGTCCCTGAGCATTAGGATCAATACTTTTGTTACTAACAAGATTTCATTTAGTAAAAAAGTCTTGCCCCCCTCCCCCCCCCCAAGACATGCTAATTTAATTAGAATTGTTGATTGCTTGGAACTTAGGCTTTTTACTTATTCAGCAAAACAAGGATATAGGGAATATTAACCCCATATTAATAAAGAAATTAGTGCCTGAAGAGTAGGAAGAAAAAATAGCAGCTAGATCCTCTCGTTCTTGCAGCGATATTCCAAAAGAAGACTAGGACAAATAAAAGCTTTTGTGTTTTTGTTGATGTTGTTGTTGTTGTTTTTCCTGTAACACAGTGAGTTAATTTTGAGTTACATCATGTTGTTTGTTCTTTGAGCTTATATTTCCAGAGCAATCCTAGAATCTTTTAGAGAAAGATTCAAGAACTGTTGTTATTGCAGAAGTAGAAGAAGGTCATTCATTTCGCCTGGGTTTTGACTAGAAGACCAGATCAAAATTGTTACAGGGTCGTAACTGATTGCAGTGTGATGTGATCTCCTCTTTCACTTTTCATTATATTGAACACTTATTTACCAATGAATACAGGCAAAAGGTGACAACAGAAACATCCTATTTACCTGTTAAAAAAAAACACTAGCTTATGCTACACATGATGGTGACAAAGTGATAGGTTTCACTAACCTATGAAAGTTTATTGAGATGAAGCCATGAAAATGCAACATATAGTCTATATCACTATATCTATTTGGGTGGACATGTGGCTCCTTCTGCGTTGTCAAATTATAAATGCCTGACTCAAATACCTAAGTTGGACGGCAGTCTCTCTGTGAGACAGAAGGAGAAAGGAGGGTATTTGAAGAGTAGCTTAAATTTGACTCCTTCATCAAATAAAGACACTGATACAGGAGGGAATTCATGGCTCCGATTCAGAATTGCCCTTTGGAGGTGCCTGTGTCTCTCTGTTAGCTGCATACAGATATTAGTTAAGACAAAGGTATTTGCTTGAAGTTTGGTGATGTGAATTTCCTCCCTGCATGCCTCCCTTCAAGGAAGTGTCGTGAACTCTTTTGCAGGTGGTAAGGGAATTCAGAATAGTGTAGAAATGAAAACAAGGGAAATTACAGCATTCATGTAGACTGTTGGAATCAGTCAACAAGGAATTTCACTTCATTCTAGATGTTTTTAAAGCACTTAATCCAACTGCCATGATTTATGCAAACTTGGGAGGTCAGAATGTAATAGCTTCAGTCCATACCATTTAACTTAAATTTCACATGTAAAATCATTTCCAGTGAAATGTTCTCCTTTTCAGCTTCATAGGAGAATAGCAGTTTTATTGCTGGAAGGCATTCATCAATAAAGTCATCTGTTTACAAGTGACAATCATTAGGGGCCCTAGAAACATGCTTACAAATCTTTTCCTTTAAATCGCGCTGATCAGAGGTATCAGGTAGATAAACAAGAACTCATCACATGGTAGATTGTAGTCCTTAAATAGTTTAACATTTAATGGAAAAGTAAGTCTTTTTTAGTGTTAAATATGTTGTGTCTTCTCTCTTGAATATCTGATTTATGAAATAAGTATTAAATAAAGACTTTTTAAATTAGTTTGGAAATGTTACATTGGTTGATCTAAATGGAAATTGCTGAGTATTGTTCTCTAGAACCAGCACTGCATGCTAGTGAAGATGACGGCAATTACTTTGGTATAAGCCCCAATTAACAATGCAGCTGTCTACTATAAAACGAAGCTTTAGGCAGAATCTCAAGGGTACCTACCTCTTTTCCAGCATCTCCGTTTGGGAGCTGGGGCTGGATTTAGGGTTGGGTTAATAATATTCCCAGCTTTTGTTTCTGTGACCTGGTCTCCTCATATGTTCTTCACAATCAGTGGAATGGCATTGAATTTGCACACAATGCTTGCTACATGTACCTTGCTTTTTCAAGCTCTGTTAACAGATGCTTATTTTCCTGTTTGGAAAATAACCTAGGTGAAAAATATATATTACAATGCACATTATCCCTTTAAAACCAAATCTATGAACAATTTAGCTCCTTCTTTTATGAAAACAGAAGCCAGGCTTCCCTTGAGGCTTGGTAGATTTCTGATTGCACATCTGAAGGCGAAAGTGTATCCAAAACCCCTTGAAAATATTGTAGCATAGAAAGAACAGCATGTATAACTGAAACTTTAAAAATATTTATCTTTTTTAAATAATCAAGAAGACCTTACATTAGAAAGTAAAGAAGGAGAAAAACAGAATTTATTGGAAAATATTTGTAAGTGTTCAGGACAGACTTCTAACCATATGGGCAACATATGTATACACTAGCTGAAAACAAGATGTATTTTCCACTGTTCAGGCACATAGAATGCACTCATTAAATGCATTTTATATTGACAGTTGTATGACAAATTTCCTCATGTTGATGAAACACAGTTATTTATTTATTGACTAAACTAGGCAGGTAAAATCTGCACTTCCAGTAGCAAAACTTGAGATGGTACCCCTTATGACTCACTTTCTGAGCCCAATTTTTTAATAATTGAATGATGCGAGGGAGAAACATGGTAAGCAAAAAACATGTTTGTTAATATTTGATGAAAACAACAATGAACATGCTTTTGAAAATTCCAGTTTTATTATTATTATTATTATTAATTGTTTTTATATAGTGGAGATCTTTTTATGTAGATTTTTCATTTTAAAGGTATGTGTTAATTTTTTGTAATGTCAGGTTGCATCACAACCTTAACAATGGTTCTTGGTATATTACTGCTGGAATGGACTACCTCTGAAGGGAAGAGTTTTTTCACATGACCTAGAACTATTTCAAGCAGAGATATTCTTTCTATCTCTGCTGAGGTCTCACCCATGGGGTCTGTTGCAGCATCTGTAGACTGACTGGTACTCTGTCAAATGACTCCCAAGGAGCAAGGGCACTTGGTTGGTCAGCACTGAAGGCATGTCAGGAGCAAGACAGTTTGTAAACCACCTGGGTAACCTGGAGAATAAAAATCCACAACAAAACTGGGAGTGACCCAAAACAAATGGTGTACACAGCTCTGTATGTACTGCTGTGGGGAGGAGGTCAGCCACTGTATCAAAAACATCCATTACTCATATAGCTTCTCTTTTATATATTTAAACATTTTCAAACTTGCTGCTAGTAGCTGAGCACTTCAGCTGATGGCGAGATTTTAATCTTCTGAACTGTTTATTTCTAGGGGTGCACTGTATTCTCTTCCAACCACAAGAACATTTCACAGCTGAAGTAGATTTAACTACCTGAAATATTTTTTTTCTTCCTATAGCCATGACCATCTACTTTCAGGTTATACCTATTTCTCAGAGATTTTGGAAAACAGGTATATATACAGTTTTGGAATAAGAAGGCCACCACTTACCATTAAAGCAGTTTCAGAAGGAGGCATGTCTCACTTCTTTAGAGATCCTCAGATGGCCGTTCCTATCTTGTTCCATAAGTATTAGAGAGATGTCCACTCCTAAGTTTAAGTACACATTCATGATTTTAGTTTCAAAAGCTAAGACCAATAAATGTGGGCTACAATTTTCCATTGTATTCTTAAGTGGATGAAGAAGTTTTTGACTTTTGTTTTGGTAGAAAAGGTATATTTTAGGTGGGCCTGAAATAACCAGAAAATAACACAACCTCAGAAAGAGCAATACAACCTGTGCTTGTGGAATATGCTATAACTCAGGATAACATACCGTCACACTGAGCAGTGATCCCCCAAAGAAAGAGCAAGAATTCTGTTTTCACCTTGAATAGGACACTGATATGGGACAAGGTAAAAATCTGTGCCAAGCAGGGCTGTAGTCTAGGTGGGTGAAGCTGATAAAAGTTGGTGAGAGAATCTGAATGAATCTGAAATCATGAAATCATGAAATGAAATCATGAATCTGAAATTGCACCAAAACAGAGATGTTGTGATAAGCAGGATTAATTCTGGATTAAATAAAATTTATTTAAAGCAGGATCAAGCTGGTGACTAAGATGGGACCTTTGGATGAGACAATCAGGAAGTTTTCCAGCCATCACTGTAGAAAGCACACTGGAAGAGATTTTGGATCCACACTGAATATCTGATGACAAATAAGTCCCTGCTACTTATAGATAAAGATCGCAGGAACTATAAGGGGGTGTTTATGTGTGATGATGATGAAACTCCAGTTCCTGGAACAACCATTTGTTTGGATTTTTCTTCATGGGGAAGGGTGTCATTCTCATTCCTAAGTCCAAAGACTCATTTCAGTTTTCTTTCACACTGAAAGACCAAGGCTAAAACCAGTCCACTGCACGGAGATGAAGAAAGGAATTTCTGTGAGAAATAGTTTTAAATATTATGGAGGTGTGGTAAAGACTCAGAAGATTTTTAGGCTTAAACCTCTATTTCTAGGACTGTGAAACATACTACCACCATGCAAAGCTTGTGCCAGTGTAGCTTAGCTGTTAGCTATATTAGATCTATGTAGCTGTTAGCTGTATTAGATCTATATATCTTAGAGTATAACCTAAGAAATGTGTTCAGGAATATATATATATAAGGAGATTGTTAGGGTTTCACATATGCCTTGTTGTTTTCTGTTGAACACTGCTAGACACCTTTCTTTGACAGTTTTTAGAGATGACAAGGGTTAGTACAAGTTTGAATATATTCAGATGAACCCCTATTGACTTCCTGACTTGCAGCTGAACATTAATGCTCTTTTAGTACAGGCCTTTGCTTTAAGAATCCTTTTCCATTTGACTGTTCTAGAAATTCTCATATAATGTGCCCGCAAGACAATTGCTCATATAAATCTGAAATCTCAATTTAAGCGAGTGGATTAAGTACTACCGAAAACTGCTCTTTAAAAAGTGAAGTTGAAATTAAAATTCTACCCTGTTGAAAAGAAGGTCTCTGCTGAGAATGTCAGATGAAGAGTTAGGCCTGCACACGAGAGCAATTGGATCAATGTCTTCTGGTTCGTCTCATTTCCAGTAATAGGTTAATCACTACAGTCTTACAGGTAAACTACTCATAAGCAGCAATGATCTAACAATCTCTATGAAACAGTTATTTCAGCCATTTTTATGAATACATTGCCATCTGGTGTACAAATTATTGAATTCCTTTGCCTTTACTATTTGAAATATAATGTCCTTGAGCAGAAAAATCTCCCATCATTTGAAACTTACTTCCTGGAATCAACATACTGATCTAAATGAATTAAAACCTCTTGTTACCTTTCAATGCCAACTGTGTCATAAAGGATTTCTGAACGTTTGCGAATTTATGCAATGGAAATAATAAATTTAAATTGTTATAGAGAGTAGTTATATGTAGGGACTATTAGTTCCCATATGATTTAAATTTCTCTCTTATTTTATCTAGGATTTAGGAGAGGAAAGTAAACATAATCCTACAAAAATAAACTGCGCTCATATCAATAGGATATGTACTGCACTGAGTTGCAGTGTTGTTACTGGTGGTATCTTGTGGAAAGGGAAGTTTGAAAACAGAGGGACAGATCTTCAGCCCAGGTTTTACAGATTTTAGAGAATTTTTCATTGATTTTTCATTGATTAAGGGTTTGATTCCTGATTTATAGGTTAAGTATCCATGTCCAAAAAAGGTGTGGTTAACAGCAGTCTTTGAGTAGTTACTTTCATTTGGTCTCATATCTCACAAAATCATCTCTGAGTTTGTAGTAGCTCTTTAGAATACATATTTGGCTGTTGCATAAAAGGTTGATCAAGGTTGATCCATCTTATTATGAAAGCTGGTAAAACTGGCTCCTCAAATATTATATTTATGACAAGGTAGGCATCATACAGCGATTTTTCTACTAGAAATACAGACAATCAGAAAAACAACAAAAAATATATATTTTGCATAGTGCCTGTCTTTACTCTAAAGTACAAAAAAATAAATAAATTGTGAGTGCTTAAAAATAAAGAGAAACAACAACCCCAAGCCCAGTCCATGACCTACCCCCAAATGATTACACTGAGTCCGATGAGAGATGAAACAGTCCCTGTTTCATATTTAATTGTGAGATCAATTTGGAACTTTTATGTAAAAAACAAACAAACAAACAAAAACAACTAGTGAAGTTTGAATAAGTTGTGTGTTTTTTTTTCCAATTAATTCTAGTTTGAGTAAATTTTAAGGAAATTGATAGAGTGATTTTCTCATTATCACAGTAGACTTGCTACCCTGTGCCTTTACAGAGTCTAGCACAATGGGATCCAGCTATCCTTGGTCATGAAAGACTGCCATGCTAATAAACATGTTTAATACTAATCTTTCTTATCTTAGGTTTTTGAAGACCTCCTTTTCTCTTCTCATGGAATCTGAGGAACAAACACATGAGGTTACTGGGTCAGGCTCTAGTCCTTCTAACAATGAACTTTGATTTGTTTAATTTATCTGTCAGGATTTGTTTGGCTTTACATAATTACTTCCAGGCTTATCTGTGATAACTTAATGGCTTACTTTTGTTGTGACCTTTTTGGTAAGGTTATATATAAAAAAAAAAATTCACTGATTGCTTAAGAGGATGTGGGCTGTATTATAAAAGGCATTTGTTTGATTAAATGGTAATTAAAGAGAGAATGTAATTAAAAATACAGTTATGCCCAGCTCTTGTTCACTATAACTCCTGTGGAACTTAAAGGTCAGTCTATGCTATTGCTTATAGTGGTTACTAGTATTTATTACATGTAAGCTAGACTAAGCACTGCACAAATAAAAAACTACAAAATAGCTCTTGCTGTCCCTTTCAAAAAATGTATTGTCTCAAATACAGTTATAGTGAATTGCATTTTAAGCCTCTTCCCATTTTTCATTCTGAAGTTGCTCACTGCAGTCAGGTTAAAACTTGCAGTAGAAAGCTGACCATTAAGAAGATGGTAACTTTCAACAAAAAGAAATATTTTAGCACGTATTTCAGAAAACTAGAGCTGCTTTGATTTTTCAAAATTGTGCATGGGGATAATTAGTGTTTCAAGGGAAGCTTGTCACTGCTGTGTATGAAGATATAAAGATACAATCGCACAAGTGTGGGAAGACAGTGAGTGTTTGCACCTCCTAATGAAAGAAAGCAATGAAAGAGGGAAGACTCCCTAGGTCCCCATCTCTCCATGACAACTTTATCTTTTCTCTATTAAACTAAATTTTGCACCCTATTGTTGGTGAGTCAGGAAAACTCAGAAAAGAAAACATAAGTTAGAGTTGTTTAAGTAAGAAAAAAATAAAACTGCCTGGTTAATCAGGAGAATCAAGAAACAATGTCAGTTTTATGATTATGTATAGAACTTTATTTCTGCTTCCTCATCAGGATGATTTGCTACATTATCTCTAATTTTGTGATTCACATTATAATTTTTAAATAAGATGGCAATCTGTGTTTTTCCAATGAAACTGTGTAATCACAGTGACCTAATCAGGGGATAAATTGATGCATTTTGTTATTTTGTTTTCTCACTGAACTGCTTTTTCATCTGGAACAGAACCTAAGACAGGAAGTCATGAAATCTTGATTTCTGTTGCCACCCTTTTCTCGTTGGTCAATTTTAATCCATTTTTAAAGTCTTATGAAGTTTCACAGCATGAGAAGTGGTTTCAACACCTACATTTCACAATGATCTTGGAGGCACAGAAAATTCAAAAGACATGTCCATAAAGAATCTTGTTGCATAAATGGGAATAACTTCCAGATCATGGAATATGTATTGTTTTATTCTTTACAGCACCTTTTTTTTTTTCAATATTATCTTGCATAGCTTTCAGGGGGAAAGAAGCTTCTTATCTAGTCACCTCATTACGTTATCTGTGTATAGTGGCTATTTGTGCTTGTCTGGCAAAGATTTGTAATCAGTTTTGAATGGCAAGGTAGTTCAGTTCATTTGTGTTTGGATTTTCAAGTAAATAAAATTCTTCATGATAATGCAAAAAGGTAAAGAATACTGTTTTTTTTTCCTGTTGGCTTAATGCTAAACTTTAATTCCCTTTTGTGCTGTTCTAGTAGCTATAAATTCATCTAAGTAGCTATAAATTTCTAAGTAGCTATAAATTCATCTTGGTCTGTATTTTAAAGAACTTTAATATTGCAGTGCTGGTCCCAATCTGCTTTGCTTGTGCCAGATCTAGATCTCTCCTCATCTATATTTCTTTTTCTGGAGTTAAAATCCTAATTCAGGCCAGCTGCTTAGGTAGCTAACATCTAGCTTTTTTTCAGCCAGTGAAAAATAGCAAATAGTAATAAACACTCACTGTGGATGTGGAAGATTGGTGGTTCAGTTTCTGCTCTAAATCAAGCATGAGTTGTACCAGCTGTAGCAGGTATTCACATGCCAGATGAATCTCCCAGATATTTCTGTGCTGACCTTTGGCTGTAAGTATGCTCTGAACAAGCCTGTAGGTTTAAGCTTCACTAACAAATCGGGTGTTTTCTATAACGTTACATCTGTAAATGACAGTAACTCTAAATTGCTTGAGAAGCTCCATAGTGGAAAGTGTACCTTCCTGGGTGACTCAACAGGACAGCAGCTTTGAGACCAGAGCTAATGCAACTTTGGCTATCCCTTCCTTCCTCTCCCCCTCATCTTCTGTTAGGAGAACTATATAATGTGAGGTTCAGATGTAAACACAGAACAGTTTGTTTAATCTCTTCTTTCCATTTGGAGATTTGACATGCAGGGCAGATAATACTCATCTGAACGTTAACTGCTAGCTTTTGATGACAACAAAAGCCATCTTCTGGTGTGCTTCCAGTGAATCTGCCTGTCCTCAGCTGTACCTGGTCACCTGAAACAGGATTGTTCCTGGAAGGACCACCTGTGGTGCATATAGGGAAGTAAAGACAAAAGACCAGAAATAACAGTTTCAGGTGTTTTCCTTCTCTTTCAGGATTAGAGAGTTCACCAGATGGTCAGAAGAGGGGGTTGGATCACTCCTTTCATACCCAAGACAGAAATATTTTATCACCCAGTAGAACAGAGTTCAATGAGGGTATTTGTTTTTCTTATTTGCTGTTTTTATTATTATTATTTTGGTGGGTTTCCCTTCCTTTCCCTTTCCCTTTCCTTTGCCTAGATTTAGTATAAATGCTTAGACCATTATGGCCCTTGAAGAACAGTGGGCTTGAGACAGGAACAATAAATCTTCCCCTGATGCTTATATTTGCTAGAGATCCTAGTGGAGGGAAAGCAATATAACAATTCATAGTTAACCTTACACTAAGTAATGACTAATTAGAACCCAGATGCATGTTAATCAACTCCTCTATGCCCCAAGGTGTATTATATATGGGTGTCCAGAATTTGTCAGCAGGGGACTGTGAGGCGGCCTCTGTGAGGAGAGGCTGGGACTGCCCTGTCCTGGCCCCAGCCGGTCACAGCCAGCTCCAAGGGCCCCACCACAGGGCATGGCTGGGTCCAGCAGCCAAGACAGCGGTGCTGTGGGGAAATGTATCTAAGGAAGGGTAAAAACAGAGTGAGGCACAAGGGGAGAGAGAGGATGAGAGAACTGAGTGGGAACAAGAGGGAGCAGGAAGGTCAGAAGAGTAGGGCATGCTCCATGGTGGACCCGGCACATCCCCAAGAGGGACTGTAGGACCCTTGCTGAAGAACAGGAAAAATTAGAGAAGGAGGGAGCCCCAGAGATAAACTGCTGTGCATTGACCCTGACCCACCAACCACCCATTGCCTCAAAGAAGGCACAGACACTTCTCTGTGCTACGTCTGTTTGGATTTAAGACATAAATTCATTTACTGCGACTGTGGAAACATGGGCGAACACCACTGGAGCTCATTGTAGTCCTGCCACTTTCCTGCAATGAAAGTACTCAGTACAGCTTTTCAGGCTTCTGAGGTATACTTCAAGGTCAGGATTGTGACTGTATCTGTAAATACACTAATATATTGCTTCTTAGGACAGACAGTTCCAATGTATTTACGTGAGGTATTTAATTACTTTGAAGCCCAAGAGGAAAAGTAATGATCTTTGATGCCTTCTGGTTTTCTTTGGGCTAAATACTGTAAGATCCTCCCCTCATTATACACTGGAGTAAATGCATTTTAAGTTGGGTGTTCTGACTGTAATAATCTACAAGCAGATATTTGAAAGCACTCATCATTATGTGGAAGAAGTTTGTGAGACATTTTGCCCACTAGATGGCAGAAGATACTTTGGGCCAGAATATCCAGCAACTCATAAAAAAAATACTGGATTTAAATCCTCTTTTTGACCAAACACTGCAGAGTTTCTTACAAATATATATAATCATATACTAGCCAGGTACCTTTGAATATGTAGGCCCACTCTCTCTGAATTATTGCAACTAAATGTTAAAATTTAATCATATATGACTACATGATTGATGGTTTGACTACAAAATTGTCTTTGATGCGGCATCAAAACCATACGTGGGTCATAGAAATTTCAATATGAAATAAATGCATAGAAGACTGAACCAAAACAAGATGCAAAGGTGCAAATAATCCAAAGCAAGTACTATCACTTGAGTGTTTCCAATATAAACTGTATCTTGTTTTGAGACTGTATATATAGTATACTACATGTATTTTAAGTCCTTTATATTAGGTAGCATATTAAGTTGTTGTATGGCAAACTTTTTACCCAATGATTGTTTTCACTAACATTTTCATGGATGTTCAGTTCAATGTGGCGTTAGTACAACACCGTGACAGAGCAGTAGTCCTTGTTTTGCCAGCTCTTCCTAGAGCATTTGCAGTTCCAGCAGCTGGAATCTTCACTGAATAATGCAGCAAATATGCACTGCACATATACATAGAAATCCCCCTCCCTCTAGTGTACACGCATGTATGTAAATATGTATCTATGCTTTGATTTATTTTTCCCTAAGGGCTTCTCTGACTGTCAGACAAACACTGCAGTTGCTAATGCCATTGTTTACTGTGGATGTTTTCCATACAAATTTGGCGTCAATAACATCTGCTGGCTGGAAACACTGGAGAAACACAGCTACCTCTCAGGTGGAGGGTGATATAATACATTCTGAAGCATTCAGTGGAAAGCAAAAAGGTGTCAAAGACCTTAACTCCCTTAATTTACCCTGTTGTTTTATATCTACAGAACAGCTACTGAGCATCAGTAGAAAGTTTCCAAACAAAACACTTGGAGCTCAGTCAGTTTGCCTTAATTAGCTTATACTCACTGAACGTGTCCTGGTGACTTGAAATATTTCATAGATTTTATGTAAACTGTGCATTACGGAGACTAATAGAATCACCCGTGTTTTTCATATTGCCAGTCCTAAACCCTATTTTTCAGCTCCTTATGCTTTTCTGAACTGTAACACTTCTTCAGGGCAGTGTTTTATATCCTGGCTCTGCCTCAGGCTGAACTTTGTGGAAATTTTTGGCTGAGAAGGTTCAGTCACTTCCAAGAAAGCCTAGGGAAAATGCGTTAGTTATTCCACGTTTAAAAAAAAAAATCTGGGATCTTTTCTGTGAATGACTCTTGCTGTCTGATACGCTGAAGTTAGGGTTTGAAATTATGCTGTTAGGAATGGGTATGAAAAGGCAATTTAGAGTCAGAGTATGACCTTTGCTAGTAATGGGAAAATCTGTTACAGGCTTTTGCAAAATCACTCCTTGCACATAGGCAACATAATCTCCCTTGGTTTTAGCAGCTAACATCACCAGAGAGCTTAGTTAGGCACCGCTTGTGCTGGCCAGAGAGGGCACGTACGGGACTATGGCCAGAGGCAGAGAGAAGCAGTCTGAACTCATCACTCTCTATTTCAGATGCCTGCATCTATGTTAGCTGCTGTGTGCTGCTGCCAGTATAGGCTTTCCTAGGCACAATACATATTATAAACCCTGAAGATAAAATGAGCTGCTGCCAGTGGGTGCGGTGGGGTAACTTATCTCAGATATACATATATATTTCTAAGCTAGATGTATCTGATCTGTTGACTCAAGTAAGAGAATAGGATATGCAGTTCTGGAGAAGGCAACTGGGGCTGGCTGGATGTCAACAGGGTAAATATTCTCAGCATAAATTAATTTGAGATACCCTTTCTTGCTTGACAAAGGAGACCTCCTAACAGTTCCTGAAGTCACCTCCACACCTTTGGCATCACAAATCATTCCCAGAGTGAAAATACTCTAATGCTACCCCCAAAATTCTAAATTATTAACTTGTATAAGCAAGAACAGATCACAAATGTTTTTTCAAGGGATACCTTTGTGTCTATAGTGTAGTTTGAGGAAGGCCATTGTATTACTTTACTGATACGAGTGCTGATACAAGCAAGTTATTTTCTAACTTACTAGAGATCTCCCTTTATTTTGGATGTTGGCTTCTTTGCACTCCTTTCTGAGATCTCCCTTTATTTTGGATGTTGGCTTCTTTGCACTCCTTTCTTCATCCTTTTATTAAGCAAGCAATATAAACATTGTCAAACTTGTTTCCTTTATTTTAACTGATGTCTCTTCTCTTTTGTAGACGCAATGCTTTATGTTAACTGTATTTCTTAAATGAGCTCATCCTTGTCTTCTCAGCTAGCATTTTCAGGTCTACTCTTTCACAAATCGTATATCTCAAGAAGCAATTACTATATAAATATCTTAAGAGCACTGTAGAAATCAACTTGTCCTCAACAGTTAATAGAGACCAATTAACCTAAATAAACATTTTATTCCAGAACTGGAAGAAGGTTCTCTGAACTGTATAATGCTTCTTCTCTCCACACTGCTTTAGGGAACTTTTCCAGTGGTATCTGTAAGACAGAATGGTATCATAGTCTAACCAAAGTCTAGAAATATCCTTTCTTATGTATGAAAAGTCTTTTTTTATACATGTAAAAAAAAAAAAAAGGAAAAATTTGGTTGAAATGACTGCCAAGATGATTTTTTTTCTCTTTTTTCTATTGCTAAATATAAAACAGAGGGAAAGCGTTAGACAAAGGAAGTGTTAATAGTTCCTTTTGTGAAGTAGCTTCTCCTGATGCCATTTCCAACTGATCTGAGATCTCCTAGAGCTCCATGCAGGTTAGGACTTCTCTGACAGAAGGCAAGGGCAGCCAGTAATTCTGCTTTGTGGTTGTGGTTCTAAGGTTTTAATGCTCTTGCGGATACCATATAAATATTCCAAAAAGACTTACACTTGAAACCAGTTTGAAAAATCAACTATGTCATTTGGGGGTAAATTTGGGTCTATATTCCCTTTGTTGTTGCTGTAAAAGATAACACAACACTCCTTTAAATATACGTTTCCTGTCTCCCATAAAAATCTTGGCTCTTAGTTTGCTTTCATGTTAGCAGAAGAGATTAGTTCCAAATGACATTAAGAATCAAAGAAGCTCAGCAAATTAAGGTGCCTTGAAAAATCTGTCACATAAATCCAATATAATGGATTGTTAGGTCCTGATAGCAAAACAAAACAAACAAAAACAACATCCCATGTCTGCTAAAATTTCAGTACGGTGCTGGAATGGAGGTCAGAGCTTCCTCGATATGAAAAGGAATCCTGTTACAGGGATAAGTAATCAACCACCTGGGAGAATATAAAACTAAAATGAGAGGTGTCCACGGAGACGCAGCAGTGCTGCCAAGTTAAAGATTTAAATCCAAATAAAATATTACAGTAGTCTCAGGTGATAGCATCCATAGAAGTTTGGACCTCATTAGGGGAATTGAAAAGCTTAGAGCTGTTTCCAGTAATAACACTCAATTTAGTTGGTTAAATTAAAGCCAAACTAATCTCCTTTCCATGAAGTGTTTGAGCAAGTTGTAGAAAACTCCCCCATCAGGATTCTTGTAGGAGAGAGAAATCTCATATAAATAGCTCTGCATGATTGAACTCAAACTCTTTGCACCAACTTGGCAATTGCCTTTTACACTTTGGTGTGGTCATCTCTCTCCACCTGTTAGGCAAATCTAAGACCTCACTGTTTCATCCTTCAGCAGATCTTATAAAATCAAACTTCTGGAGAGTGTTTGGGTTCAAGAGTGTCAGCTTCACTCTCGTAAAGAAAGTGGTGAGTTCATAATTTCAACAGAAGCTGATGGAATTTGGTTTGAAGGAACTGCAGTAGAGTTTTCCTTTTCATGTGGCGTCCTCTGTGTTTTTTCATGTAGTCCTCTACTGCTTATAAAGATTCTTAGGAAACATTTAACTAGCCAGAGTTAAAATGAAGAGATGACTTTAAAGGAACTATTGAAGTAGGGAACAAAACATGTTCCATGCACTACAAATCAGTACTGCACTGAAAATAAACCGAATTAAGCAAATGCTACGCTTTGTAATTCTGAACACAGAAAGTGTATTTGTACAGTGTAATCCTTCAGCAAAGCTTTTTCTACAAACAATGCTCACAACATGTCAGTCAAATTAGAAATTCCAGGTTTTATTGGTGATTAAACTTAATCAGTGTCCATCCCAGTCTTTGTCTAGCCAGCATTAAACAGCACTGTTTCCCTTTACTCTTTGTAGTTTTCCATGACACTTCTGAAACAACTCTCAGTGATACAGAAAATGTGTTTTCCAATTTTCCCTGGCATTCTGAATACACATATATAGCCAGACTGAATAAATTGTCTATGTTTAGATTTACTAAGAATTTTGCTCTAGCTAAAATTAGAGTGTTCCAGCAAATTGAGTTTGATATCATCATACTTTAAAAGTTGTGGACACCATGAAGGCAAATTTACCTCGTTTAGTATGCAGAGATTTGGTAAATGCATGGAAATAAATCTTGAAAAATATGATGTCTGTTGGCTTTTTTTGCTACTTCTCTATTCTACAACTTATCTTAGATCCAATAGATTACTTAAAGGAACGGGCCTCAGTGAATTTCAGCATGTGTTTAAAGGGCAGTGTGTGCTGGAAGGCTTTGCTGAACTGGACATCTCGCCTGTGCATTATTGTTTATTGTGCTTTTATTATCCTTTCTAAGTTTCTCATGCTTGTCACCTTTGCTTTCACATCTTAGATAATTTCTGACTTTTAGAAAGTCAGACCATTAGGTCTCCAGACCCCCAAAAGGACTATTCTTAGGCAAGTTATGTCTACTTTTCATAGGAAGGATAGAGGATTACGTGCACGTAGAATGGGGGCTTCAGACTGGTCTAAGTTGCTGCTACTCTTCATGTGTCCACACGATCCACAGGCTGTGAAGTTTAGCTGGACTATGTTGTTAATGAGGGCAATGCTATTAATTTTAGGTTGCCCATCTTCAGCCTGACACATGAATTTTGCAGATACGGTCATGTAGTCATGGAATGGACGGTAGTGAATTCTGAAAAAAACAGTTTATGCTTTAGTCAGAGATAGGCAGCTAAACTGTGGAATTCTGCTGTATGGGTTGAATTTAGCAGCGAAAGAAGCAGAAAGGCTCATTCCCATACCATTGACGTTTCCTTGCTGACCTACCCAGGCAGAGAGTGACCAAGGCATTGTCAATAAGACTTGAAGTCTCAAGTAGATTCTCTATGTCTCTAAAATACATGATCATAAATGACTTAGCTTGAAAAGTTGTAGAGAAGAATTAAATAAACAGCCACATTTAAAAATAAAAATTAACAAAGAGGGGGGAAAAAGCTAGAAAGCTCAATGTTTTAGCTGACTTTCCATGCCAGATATACTTTTTTTTTTTTTCAGTAGTAAACGCCATTTATGCTTTTCAATGTGCTTTTTGTTAAAGTAATCCATGTTACATAAGAAAGCCTTAAATACGTACGGATGCTCACATCACACTGTTTTGCAGTTTTAGTGGTCTGTTTTTTAGCCAGTATGCTCTTCCTTTCCACAAGTCTTTTTCCTTTGGCTTATTAAACTCTTTTTCTCATTTACTAAGTCCACTGATAAAGAAATTGAAGTAACATGAGGTAATTAAATAAATTTATTTTTCTAAAAAGCATTTGATCCAAAGTCTTCTTTAGCATTAATTCTAGATAATAAATATTGCAATTAAGCTGTACTCATTTAAAAATTATCTTATTAAGAGCCCAAGCTAGCACTTCTGGTTGAGAAAAAAATCAGTGGAAGCTTTGCTGTTGAAAGGAATACACCCTTGGTCCCCAAATATTCACAAAATTATAATATGCTTTCATTTTAGTACTCCTGAAATTGCTAATTGAAGAAATTAGATTACAGGCATGATCGTGTCCTTAATACATACAGCATATTTGTGAAACTGTTTTTTCATTTAGGCTTTATTCCTATTGTATAGGGTCTAGAGAGTTATTTTTTTATTTTTTTATTTTATTTTTTAATAACTATGTATAGTTGTCTTAAATTGTGAGAGTCTCTTTGGAATATAAGCCTGTTTATTTTATTGTGCTCTGTTTAGTTATTCTAAAAAAAAGTTACAGACACATAATTGTAGCCATCTGTTGTGTTTTAAGTCCAATCTAGCCCAAAAGTCAAAAAAGTCATGGCAACAACTTATAAAAACAATGGCAATAATATGAGCTCACTATGGTTACTGGTGAACCTTTATTTCTCCCTTCAAATGAAGTAAGTTTCCTCAGAGAATTATTTTAATGTTTGATTTATTTCTTTATTAAATTTGCCCACAGTATGACCAACATTTCTATCAAGATTGTCATATAGCTGTCTCCTTATAGTAAATCTGTATGTCTCCGCAAAGGTGAATTCTGTTATTGTACAAAACCAAACTCTAAGGGAAGCCCCACTGCTTGCCATATATTACTCTAGCATGACCATCAAGTAGGATTAAGATTGTTTAAGAAAATTTATTAATGGAGTTGAATAAAATTTATCATATAATATATTTAACCCATATTCTGACAGATTTAAAATTAATTATTTATAGATATTAGATATTTGAAATATGTATTTGGTTTATTATTTGTGTTATTACTGAGATATTTGGTAAATAGTTTGATCAATGAATTTAATCAAAATATCAGTAACTTTTATGAGCAATTGATAATATTCAGTATTATCCTCTCTTCTAGATATACTCGGTTTGTAACCGTACCACAGTTATTTTAATGAGGAGTGATGCATTGTGTACACACAGATATTTGTAGTGTGAGCAATAAATGCCACACCTGTGTTGAAAACGACCTCTAGATGTATTAGATAAACTCAGTCAGGTGGATGCTTTCTGCTACTACAGATTGCTGTCACAGTGTATTTCATTTGTTCCCTCTCCTCCATACTTAAGGAAGAACCACACACTGCAAATCCACCCACAACTGTTTTTACATAGTCATTCCCACATCTACCTCCTGCTAAATGGAAAAGCTGAAGAGCATTTGGGGAGCACTGCTGTCCTTTTAGTAGAATTGTACATCACTGAATGCTAGTGCCTTGTACCTACCTGAGAATGGTGACGGTGTCTAAGACATGAAATGTGCGTTGGCCGTACCCATTTCTCTCTTTTGATTATCTTAAGCTTACAAGATTAGTAATTTTGAGACTCATGCAGAGCTTGTCATTAGGCAGGATGATATGAAGTTCCACCTTAGTCACCAGCAGGGAAGTGGATTGTTTCTGTCAAACCAAATTTGGCACTGTAATGGTGAAGTCAGGGGAAACAGATCAGTTTCGAGTTGAAGCCACCTCTGTGAAATAAGAAGAGATGTAAGTAATGGGCAATGTGTGTCAACTGTTCTAGTTAGCTAGTAATCATCTAAATGAAATGGCAGGTATTTCATATTGCTGTAAAAGGGAGGTAAAATAGGAAATGCAAATGATGGTGTATGTGCAAACTTTATTCAGAAGTATGAATGTCATGTGAAAACCAACTGCTATTTTTTCACTTGTCATTTATTGGGCTAATTAAGATTGTGGGGGGGTGTCTTTGCTTTTACTCGGCTCTTTTGATAAATAAGTCTGCTGGGCATGGGAGTGAACTCACTCTCATTAGTATCTGCCTCATACTACCATTAACAATAGCGATGGGGACTTGCTTTTACAAGTTATTGCTAACTTTCCTTTTTTTCAGGGATGTAAAAAATATCCATTTTTAACCTAAAGATTATATATTAACAGAGTGGTAGCAACTGCAAAGATTTGGGTCAAAATATCAACTCTTATTTTTTATTTTTATTTTAATTTATTTTTTTTTCCTGAGAAGCTTACACTGAGAAATTCTTTACATGACCAGACTTCCCTTGTATTTTCTTGAGCTGCAATGAAAAACTTTATATGCAATATCATCTCATTTAGGAGTCCTTGGAGTCCTTCCCTTTTTTGCTGTCCTACTTCTGCTTTACCAGACTTCTGATTCTCTCTCATTTGAAGTATTTTTCCAAATATTTATCATTATTTCTAGTTTGTGTATGCATTTCTGCAACTTGAAATGAGTGCAATCATTGTCTTTTGAGACTTAATCCCTGAAGTTATCTGGAACTGATGCATTCCCTTTATTACCTTTCATCAAATAACACAGTAAGTGAAAATCAATTTATTTTATATAATATAAGTATTTAGTTCTTTATTACTTCATTGTACAAAACTTACTCAGGCTTTTGTATTAATTCATTAGAAGCAGGTCAGTGTGTAAAAGTAGGGCATGCCTGTGGTTCAGAAGGCAAAATGTGCATGCGGTTGGAAAAAAAGAAAATGTGCCAGACTCATGCCTGATCAGTAGCACTGTTGATAACCTCACTTGGTCATCACCCATTCGCAGCTGGGACTATGTTATGCAATTACAAGAGTTTCTGATTTTTTTAATACTCTGTCATCCACAGCAAGAAAAACAACTAATTTTAGAAAAAAGAAAGACCTTAGGATGTTCTTATCCATCTCCGGAAGCTGAAACACTGATTACACCAATTTAAATATAAGTGGGATGGTTTAGGATGACTTAAAAGCAAAGTTATTAAATATATATATATATTAATACTCCTCTGAAGACCAGAGACTTAAGTTTCTAATCAGAGATCTCATCTGTTATACAGGTGGTTGTACAAACCATTTGAAAAATATTAGTAGGATCAAAATATCACAGTTGTGTGCTGTAGTGTTTGGAATTTCAGTTCACTATAAACCCCACTTTCCCATTTCATCTCTTTTAGTCTCTGGTTAATATTAATACAGGCTAATGGTGCAGACATTCTGGGTGTGATGCAACAAGGCATAAAAGCGTGTTCATAATCTGAAGTATTTGAGTCATCCTTTTAACTGATAAGCATATGATTAAGTGCTCTGCTGGAACTCTGC
The DNA here is from genome assembly GCF_013377495.2 of Cygnus atratus. NCBI lineage: Eukaryota > Metazoa > Chordata > Aves > Anseriformes > Anatidae > Cygnus > Cygnus atratus. Next base: position 26,184,616 of record NC_066364.1, on the reverse strand, counting down.
CAGAGTACATTTTACTGCTAGCTAGAATGAGTTTGCTCGCACACTGTAATACACACCTTTAAATCCTAGTCAGGACGAGCCATCCCTATGCAGGATAGAGTTGGTACATCATCGACTGGACTGTTATCACATTGAGCAGCCAGACAGTGTTCAAACCATCTGCCAGTGCCGCACAAAGAAGACAGGGATCCTGATCTGTGAGTGGATAAAGAAACCGGGCCAATTTCCACAGTTAGCATGAAGGAAAAATCTCCCACTGACTTAATTAGGTGCACTGCCTGACTACAGGCTGCATGATTTGGCCAACGTTTTCTATCATTCCACTGTTATGACAGAAGTCACCAGAATAATTCCAGCTGAGGAGTAATCATGCTCCACATTTCATTTGGAGAACAAATGGAGGGCTGCAGCAGAACCTGCACACAGATTTACAATTGCTAATGATACTACATAATCCTGTTGCTCAGCTCCTGAGGAGATCTCAGATTTAATGACCCTTTTATTTACACAATGACATGAGACAGAAGAGGTTTCCTGTTAGGTAAACAAAGTGAAGCTTTTGCTCTTAGCTCTTATATATGTTGTATAGAAAGTTCTGTTCAACAAATTCGTAAAAACAGTATTTTATTTCCAATAGAAGCCTTAATCTTTTATTCTACTTGTTATATTTTTTTTTCTGTCATTGATATCTGGTGGCAGAGATTTAGCTTCATTAGTTTCCTGTTTGCATATCATTCTTGCGAGACTGATAACTAATTCTGGTTTCTACCAAACACTCCCCATGGTATTTTTCATTATCTCTCTTCTGTTCTTGAATAGACTAAATCTTGACAATAACTCAAGTTCAAATTACCAGACACTTGAAGAGGAAAAGCTTTTGGTTTTCAAGGACTCCTGTGTATACAGACCTTCTCTTGACCATAGAAGACAGAATTATCCTTTTTTATTTGATTTTCCTGCTACACCTTCCTTTGTAATTTTATTTCTGAAATGCATCTTCTTTTTCACATTTTTTGCTGTTTTGAAGAGGCCTTATTCACTTCCCTTCTATAGCAGAAAATAACAAGCTGCTGAGGTCAAATACACCCTCCAAGGAGATGGACTCTACTGGTTTCTGCTTTCACCTTTGTAGGTATCCTTTGCTGGGAATTAAAAAAAGGCCCCCAAACCAAAAAACATGTGGAACTGATAAACATGATGTCAAGGCAATCAGTCTAGTCAGTTTGGATAAAGGAGTCAGATGATGGGGCTGGTATTTTCTTTCTTTTTCATTGTCACACACAGCCTGTTCGTTTGCCCCTCTCATTTTGTGCGTGGCGCAATATACGTGAGGATCAAGAGGTGTTTTAGCATACATCCAAGGGGAACAAAATATAGAACTGAACCTACAGTAGCAGTTCATGCAGTTATTCATCATCAGTCCTCAAATCTACTGTCTTTTCCAAATCCCTGTGTTTGTACCCCACCCTCCTTCCTTGGTCACACCTCCAGTCCTGCTCAGGCAGCACTGGGTGCATCCTCCCAGGACACCCTGCCTGTGGCTGCTGCTGCCCTCCCACTGCGCCCCTGACTGGAACTGGCTGCGAGGTAACTCACTGCCATGTTTGAAATCTCACCTTAAAAGCTCCTCTCTCTTTCCCATGATTAAAAGCAGAGTGGGAGTCAGCATCCAGACAGTGATCTACCACTGCATCAATTGGATTTTTCTGTTCTTTGGGACCTCATTGGATCCTGGCTGGTTGCAGGCATCCAAGGCTCAGACCTTCCAGTCTTTCCAGTCATCCCTTAGATTATTGCTTGTTCACCAGTTTTTCTGCCTGAGCTTTATCACTGAAGCATATTTTCCAGCCTTTTTTCCTCACACAGTTGAAATCAATGTCACCTAATAAATAGCTGGTGAAGAGTGATACTTGAGATATTTGAAACCTCAAATATAGATATTGGAGGAAGGCCCGCGGTATAATTTCTGTGCATTTTCTACGGACTTTCTTGCTGTTTTTTTTCCCTTAAATTTCTCTCCACTTTGCATTTGTTCTCCAAGGACACAAAATAAAAACAAACACTGTATTTCCATTTTCATTCAGCTGTTTGGACATAATTACATCTCTTTGGTAATGTAATACCAATAGCTGTATCAGGACCTGAAAGAAAATCACAAGACAGTGCAATTGTTTTCTTGTTAATTTTAATTTTGATTTGATTTTATTTTTTTTCAAAGCTTGTACTGGTAGATTATCTCCTTTGCTTTTTCCCACATGCTCCACTTGCAAGATACAAAGGCAGCAAAGACTCATTGAAGGTCCTCTTGGCAGGAGGCAAAACTCCTGTAGGAGGAAGCAGGGAGAGATCTGCTGGTAACTCCTTTATCTCTTTTTCTTAGCCTGGGAGTGTGTTGGAAAGAAGCAAGGAAGTGACATAATTAACTTTGATAATCTCTCCGGTTGGTAGATGGACCCTGGGGGAAAATGACTGAATAGCGTTTGTTGGAATAGTCTCATTCTGAGGCCAAGAGGAGAGAAATAAAGGAGCTGTGAGCAACGCTTCTAGCCGAGCCTTCACCATACCCACTGCAATTCAAGCATACCAAAAAGATGTTGAGAAATATATTTAGAACTGCTTCAGTTTGTGTGTTTTTTTTTTTCAGGTAAAAAAGTTACACACTTCCATTTATCTCATTTGTGTGGGGGGGGGCGTTAATACTGCAGGACGTTAAATGGCACAAGTGGTTAAATGGCACAAGTGGTGTTGTGACCTGCTTAATTTTGGGCATGTCACTGAGCATCTCACTGCCAGCGCAGTTTTCCTGTCACAACTCGGCAGCGCGCACGTACAGAGCTGCTGCCGTTTGCCACGGAGCAATACCCGCTCCAACTGAACCTAAACCAAACGTGAAGCCCCTCTATGAGACAGGAGGGAGCCCGTTCGTGCCACCGGCCGGAGGGCAACGGAGCCGGGGCGAGGGGCGAGGGGCGAGGGCTGTGGCTGTGGCCGTGGCCGTGCCTGTGGCCCCAGCAGGTGGCAGCAGGGAGCGGGCGCCTCCCGCCCCATCCCGACCGGAAGTCGCCGGGTGTGGGCAGTGCAGGCAGCGCAAGCAGCGGCGGGGTCCCGGAAGTCGCCCCCTGAGGCGGTGCCATACCCCTGTGCGCCGTGCGATAGCGTGGGGATATGGGGCGGCGCGGGCGCCATCTTAGCTGCGCCCTGTTCGCTGCAGGTCGGGGCAGATAGCGCGGGCCCCGCAGCAGTGCGCTCTTCGGAAACTTCAGCTGCAAACGTTTTCTGGTCCTGTAAACCTTTTCTGGTCACAGATGAGAGGGACAAAAGTCTCCATTAAAAAATATAGAGCATCTGAAGTCACCAAAAGACAGTTAGTAATGACCTATAAAATGCATGCGATCTTCCAGTCAACAGTATAAAATTTATTTAAAATATTTAACAAAGAAAGACTACTACAGGCAACAGTCTCTTTTACAAGGGTGTCCTGGCAAGAGGGGCAGCGTAACAGTCAATTATTACAAACAAAATCCAGGTTTCTTAATTAAAATACAAAATACTGGCTCTGCTGCGTAGCCTGTAATAAGTTATGTCTTGAGAAGACTGTAATTATGCTGGCGCCTGCTAGTGCCGCCATAGTTAAGTCTGTCACCATTTCCATTATAAACCCCATTTTTAAGCAATTTATAACTTAGCCATAAAAATAATTTTAGATTGAAACTTGGCAAAGAAATTCTTAGACCAAAAAGTTTTGCTTTTGTTTTTTACTTATTTATTTTTTATTTAATATAAATAATCTGTTTGGTCATCTTTTTGCTTTTTTAGGAGAGCAGTAAACGAGCCAGAAGTTTTACGGTTTTGAAGCTTTCAGACCATCCTGTAGTATAAACATATTTTCATTTTTTTTGTCAGCATCAAGAGTATCCTTCATTGCTTGGAAGCAGAGGATTTTAGTTCTTCAAAGATCCATAAATACAGGAAAACAAACTTCAGTATTCTTTACAGAAATAGTGAAAACCGATTAACATTGAATTACAATGAAGAAATGAGAACAAACATAAATGAGTTAACCCTGGGCCTCAGAAGAAATCGTTGGACAATGTTTCGGCCATGAGACTGACCTCAGTGTTCCAGCTCCCAGCAGAGACCTGCAGCACCTTCTTATGCCAGAGGAAGACATGGTTGGAGCCAGAGGCAACAGCGTCTCATGGGTCTTGGGTGGACAAGACCAAGGCTGAAACTTTCTTAGCAGCCTATTGTATATGCTTTTTCTAGAAGTGCTCACAGGATGATGAGGAAAATAGCTGTCAGGAAGTCAGAGAAAATTCTCATTAACTTGGCCCGGTACACATTTTATCACCAAAGATAAAAAAAAGAAAAAAAAAGAAAAAATGAGCAGGCAATATATTGGACATCTGCTCTGAAAAATGACGATGAGATGGTACACCTGTGTACTTGTGTACTTGGGCTATGCTGAAGTAAGCTATACCTGTTGAGCATTATTGATATAACAACTGAGTAAACTGCAGAAGTTCCCCGTTTATCATCCTAATCTGAGCTATAAATGAACAAAAAACAGTTTATTTTTATGATCCAGGGCTGATTTTCTAGAGAGGCAGATACGTTTTTGATGAGTAGCACTGAACAACAAATCGTAAAAAACCATGAAAATATCATTGTGAAACTACTCCCCAAAGGAAAAGACTGTTCGCAGTCCCAGTCTGCATCTGTAGCTGTCTTATAATTTACATGGCTTAACTAGAATTCCTCCGGGAAATACCATTTGTTCCAAATTAAAGGTCTGAATGCTAAGAGGCACTAAAGGTAGCGAAGCTAAGGAAGCAGAAATGAAGGACCACTTGTATATCTCTTCCCTGTTTAGATTACCTTGCAGATTTGGATGCAAAGGTTGTGATGTAAATTATGCTTTTCTTGCCTAACCCTGTCTCACGAGATACATGCATTATTCTATTTAACATCATGCAAATCCTGTTTTCAAACCTCCAGGTCCGTGAAGGAAAGGTTAGCAGCTAAAGAGATGTTTCAACTCCAATATACAGATTTTAGTGTAAAGTAGGTAAATACTTTGTCCAGTATTTCAGTTTTTCTCAACCACTCTAACAAATCACTAAGGAAAACAAGTGAGTTTTCTATGCCAGCAGCACGGACGATCTTTTCACTTTATTCCTTTGCTTTGCCAGCTTACCACATGCTGGCTTGAACAGACTGTTTATAGTAGTAAATTTTGGCAACAATTACCCATTGTGGGTTTTAAAAAATCCATCAGCTGTGGCAAATTGTAATCATTTTGAAAGATAAAGGCATTATGTGCTAGAAGGGAGTACGGTCTAATGAGAGAAATTCAGGAAGGCAGTATTTTATTTTAAAAACTTGTGTCATGGCTGTTGCCGCCACGCTGCTTCTGCACGTTGTCTATTTGAATAGACCCAACCCTGGAGAGTTCAAATTTTTCCCTGATGTGTTCACACGCTTGACTGTCACAGTTGAGCTTGGTTGCTAACTTGTTTCGGGTTCTTGTGGTTCAGTACAAACACAAAGGATACAAATAATGTCCTTTCTGACTGAGCTGGTATGAAAGTACTGCCGGCAGAACACCCGTTTTCTAATGTTACTGGACTGTTCAGAAAATCTCAGGTATTGTATTGCTGATTCCTGGTTAACTCTGATGTTGTCAGTTTTCCTGAAAATGCTGTTTGTGTGAAGACATTTTGTAGTTGGGCTGTTGCCAATTCCTTAGCTGGGTCTGAGCTATCTCCCTGATGGATCGCCACTTCTGAAGAGGTCCACATGGAAAGACCAGCCAGCATACACCACAGGCTTTAGGGTGCATGTAGTCTTGCAGTGGTCCCATGCATATCTTTTTCTTTCGCAATCCTCTTCGAACAGCAAGAGATGACTGCTCTCTCAAGGACTGCATGATTCATGGTAGTGTTCACTTAATTGAAAGTACTGGAGCAGCAGCTCCTCTTGTACTGCCTGAGAGGCCAGATGATCTCTTACAAAAGGGGAAGCATATTGCTAAACAAAGGAAGTCATTTTAAAAGAAGAAAATAACATCTGTCTACAGATATGTGGGGAGGGAGGGAAGAAATGTAAAGGGCAGGGAAGGAGTAAGACAATGGAGATGATGGAGGAAAAAGGTTTACAGTTTAAAAGCTGTAAAGAAAGGCCATGTGGCATCAGAAGCAGCACGTCCAAAAGTAAGGAGACATAACGGGAGGAAATACAGGAAAGAGAGGGGTAGCATGTGCAAAACAAGGCACAGAAAAAAAGGTATAAAAACAAAACTGCAGTTACAAAAAGATTGCGAGACTGCTGCATCATACAGTTGCCAGCAGAGGTGCTAAAGCCACAGCTATAGAGCTTAGTGGCAAAATGCTCGAGGGAAGAAATAAATCCTAAATTTAGATAGGTAGAGTGTTTCAAGAAATGAACAATAGTGCATTGCAGCTACTTGAGGGAACTCAGTCTGGGAATGAATTTTTATACTTCTTTGTAGCTGAAAACGAAAAGGCAGCCAGCAAGAGGCAGAAGAGGTTCCCCAAAAAAGCACTGGGGACAGCATGGGAACAACAAAAAATGACAATGGAAATACGTTAGGTGGAGAACAATGAGACTAGCAAGTACCAGTGTGCAGGTGGGGCACAATAAAACCCGTCTGCAAGCTAAGCCAAGAATAATCTACTTTAAAAGTGCTATGCTTTGCTACTTATAAATGTTGCTCTTGTCCAAGTGTTTTGTATTTGCCTCAGTGCAGTTCCTTTTTTCCCCCCCCCCCCTTTTTTTTTTTTCTTTAACTAATTAGAGGCTTATTGTAAACCAGAAGGGATTTCTGGGAGCTCTTTGGGTTTGTAAATTATGCAAATGACAACACTCTGATGTTGGATCGTATTATTAATTGTATATTTTGTGGTTCATGTATTCCAAAGAGTATGTGTGAAACAAGTTCTTTTTTTTTTTTTTTTTTCCCAGTCCTCAAACACACACAGTAAGTCTTCAAGCAGATTACAAAATGATTTTTCTACCTTTTTTTTTTTTTTTAACTTTAAAGAAGAGTATATTGTTAACGCTACAGGGTATTCTGTGAGGATAGCTTTACAACATTGTGTGTGTACTATGAATAGAACAAACTTCCCAGATGATTATACTTTAAAGCTGGAGGTCTTTCTGTAAATTTTAAACAGTGTTCTATTAAATGCCATCTATAAAATGCTTGATGACTTACCTCTTGGGATGATTTGTGATTTTGCCTGAGCTTTTGAAATCCTGAATGAAAAACTCTTTTGCTACAGGAAGCTGATTGGTGACTGGATAAATTGCTCCATAATCTGAGTATTGAACACTTGTACATAGCAAGCTTTATTTTGCGATGCATTCTGCCTGCAGCATAAAACAGAAGCCCTGTCTTTATATAACGCTTAACAGTCCTCAGGAATACATGTAAAGATTTCAGATGTTGGGTAAAACCCTGGTGATTACCCTGAAATTGCCCTGTGGTTGAAGAGCACAGCACAGCTATCTTTCCATCCCGATATGAAGTTTAATAAAGTAATCACATTGAACAAATTTTCTGTTCCAGAAGCAGTAGTGGTTTTGCACATGAAATGATTCCTGTCTATCAATTAGCAAACACGGCAAGATCATCCCAAGTAAAAGGCTTTTATATAGATAAGCTACATTTACAAGCATCGTAATCAATTTATGTTCTAACTGCCAATTTCTGCAGCTAATTCTGCCAATTTTCACACTTTGTCAATTATAAGTGGAATTCCCTTTGCATTAGGAGACATATCTTTCATTGACAGAAAAATATCTTCATTTTTCTGTGGTACGCTTGCAGGGTAAGAATACAGCTTCCATAGAACATTCTACTCAATAAATTAAAAATGAAAAAGTGAAAGATGTCATACATGTTTTGTGGATTGGACATTTGGAGCACACAAACATCTGCATATTTATGTTCAAAGTCTCACAGGTACAGCTCATGCAGTCCATACCATTGTAAATCCAGCTCAGATGCAGGTAGTATAACAGGTATGCCTGACTAGGATGTCTGTGTAATGTTTCTGTCCCTGGAAGAGTACAGAAGACTTTTTTGCTTTTTTGTTGGGGAGTCTGTAATTTGAACCCCTGATAATTTTCCTGCTTTCATGAAACTTTTTCATAAACGTCTTGCTCCATATACCTTTTTTCAGAAATAACCTTCCAGAGAGACAGCAATGACAGATTTACACATTTTTAACAGAGGGTCATCTGTTTATGCACAGTACGAATGCCAAATTTAGCTGGTCTTTAAGGGGGAAAGAGCCAGCAGAATCACTCAACTTGCAAGTGTAGGCTTCAGATTTAGGCTGCAAATATCTTGGAGAGGGTCAGCCTTTTATTCTGTTCTGCATGTGCCAGGCAGTTACAGAGACCTGCTGTTGTGTTGAATCACTCACAGTTGATGTGACAGCGAGGATCCAGTGGGATGCTGTCTGCTGATTTTATTTTTGAGTGGTAGGCACTGCCCATACAAACAACTGCACCCTTAATGACTGCAGTAGCCTGCTGGATAATTCCTCCCTCCAAAAGGTCTGTCCCAAATGTGAGCTCATTTGTGCAGTCATTCTGCTTTTCCCCTATATTTTCTTACTTTTGTAAGGGCTGGATGAGCACTGGTCAGTTAATTTCTTATGATGCTTCCAGGTTGAGCATCTGGGGAAAAAAAGGAAGTCAATCCATGTGTGTGTTTTGTATTCCAGAATTTCAGTCTTAGATGCCGGAATCTCTGGGGCATCTTATTCAAATCCCTAGGTTTGATTCTGGGTCAGTACTTTATACTGACCTCAACTATTATTTAGATTTGAATGCATCTGAAAATGGCATGAACATGGTATTTTTTTAAGTTTTAATATTACGCAAACAACTTGGAATAATTTTTTGTTGTAAAACTTGAAACCTAGATCTAAGGTGACTTTGAAACTGAACCCCAACCTAAACTGAATCCAGATATCTGTGCCAATCTGTTTTTATGTATTATCAAATAAAATATCTTGACATGCTGAAATTGTATGTCGTGTTTTTCTTTAGAAGTAGATTGATTCATATTGGAAATATGAAATAGGACCTATCAGCTATTACAAAGTCCTTTCATTTCTCTAGCAAAGGCTTTCAGTTTTAGACCTGGCTATATCTCCCATACATGAGATATCCACGTTAACAATGATTGTTTATGGAACGCAGGTTTATTACAAAAAGATATTGTGTTTATACTAATAAAAATAATTTTATCTTTACGTTCTAGGCAAGGATGTTTGGTGTAGGGGAGGTTGCCGTAAAATAAATCCTTTGTATTTAGTTTGCATCTTTGGTTGTGGCTCCATCTGAAAATAGCAGGAGCTGTTTTCATCAAACATAAGATTACTAGGTTATATGTTTTCCTACTCAGTTTCTGTCTAGAAATATGTTTACAACATAACAGCATCCTCAAACTTGAGGGCATTTTTGGCTTTTTAAATAGGAAAAGGTTAACTAAATGTGGAACACCAGACACTCTAGTGGGATAATATAGGAAGTTTCTATTGCTGGATGTACTGATGGGCTGAGGACTTAAATCCTCTGAGCAATCAATCCACTGGCTTTTATGAATGTTTAGGGAAAAAAAGGAAATACATTGCTGGAAAAGAGAAATAAACCTTGTTGCAAAATACATGATGGGCTGATTCAAAAAAGACATATGTATGGTAAAGTCCCATGTATCATTACAGCTGTCTGAGCAGAACAAGTGAAAGCAAAACAAAACCAGAAATAACACTTTTCTTGTAACAAATGGGTTTTGAGAAAAACCCTTAATGAGGACAGAAAGCATATGTTGATTTTGACTGTTTTTCTACTAAGAATAATAGGACTTTTGCTAAATAGCTTAATTAATTTCAGTGTTAATTCAGCAGGTCTAGTATGAGATAAATCCTTCCTTGATAGAAGCATTGTCTATTATGTGTGCTGATTTATGGGAGAGAATCAGCTATATGTTAACGATAGCTGCACTGGACTGCAAATGTAGACCAGGACTCACAATATATGAGAAAAGCTCATTTGTACTTAATATACTAGATAAATTGTTCCTGGCTTCTTAGGGTGTGACTGTACTTGCTGTCACACTCCCAAGTTTACTCAAGAACTGTGTGATTTGCTGAGTAGGTGCGAGTCATGTAAGGGAAAACCCGACAGGATGCATTTTATATACCTGTTTTTTTCCTCAGTGTCGTGTGTTTTATTAACTTTTTTTGTCCTCCTCCCACCCCCTCACCCCCTTCAAAGGAAAATTTCCCCGAGACTTGAGGCAAATTGTAGGAGTGAGAAAATATGACCACAAACAATCTGAGCAGTATGAAATTTAACACTGTGATTTTGTTTTAGTGAGAGGAAAATACAAGTTGCTGGCTGTCATAAAATCCTAAGCTAAATCTTAACTGCATGTGTAGCAGTTTTTAAATCTGTTTAATATTTCTTTTTTCTTTCAGTAAAGCTGTTTCTTTCTCCAGTTAATAACAGGTTGTGGGATTAAATCTCAGCTTTTGATATTTACTGGGAAATGCAGTCTAACAGTTTATGAGTCAAAATTTACTTTGAATAAATTATCATTGCAAATTACAGTTTATGAAAGTTGTGACTATAACCCTTAATTACACTGTTGGCTATGCACAACTTGAAATCTCACTTGCTGAATAAATTTGTTTTCATTCGGAGTGCATTCCCGACATTTTTAGAGAAGAGTGAATCAAGCCTAACCGACAAAATTTCCTACAGAGTTTATTAAAAAGGTCACCTTTGTTTGCTAAACCTACCTAAAATATAAACATTTCTGGAATTAATAGGATGCTATTTTGGTCTGTTATAAGGGTTTCATATTCAAGGTTACGAAACTATATACTCATAAGTAGGCTCGCAGGAGCTTCCACGTTACGCCATGCCTTCAGCTATCTACATATCCTAAAACTGCTAAAGTTAAAATTGTTTGCTGGGATATTCTGCAAGCTGCAAGGAAAAGAAGCAGTCGATAGGCAAATTAGGTATATTACTGTAAGCTGGGGGGGAATGTTGGGGGGTTGGTTAAAGCTTTGTCTGGCAACAGAAGGGTTAAGGACTTTTTTGCTATACCCGTTTCAAATTACAATGAGAAGCCTCTTCTTTCCCAGCAGGGTTGTGCTTACATTAGTCTTTAGATCTCTCTTGAAGAGAGCTGTTATATTTGTGCCTGCTAGAGTTGGAAATAACAGTTGAGAAGCTGAAAAGGGTTGAATGGATTTACAGAAGGTTTTTTTTTCAAGTAAATTCATGGCAACACATTAATTTGATTAGTACATGCTTTAGAATTACTTTACACTCAAGCGCTTCAAAAGATGTTAAAGTTATCACCAGGCTGCTGGACAAATATGTGTTACACCACCAAGGTACAGATCAAGACAAATCTGTGACTCAGGATTTTATCTTGGGAAGAGCGCAAGGTGTACGAAGAACTCAGAATAAGAAGGGAAGATAACTCTGGGAACTACAATGTGTCAGAAGAACAGCTCTTGCTAATACAGCTCCCCACCCAAGACCTGGTTATCTAAGGTTTATATAGGAATGCCTAGGTCAGCTGACAAAATACTGGTCTTCTGCTCCATAAATGCAGAAAAAACGATAACAACAGTGGAAAATTGGAAGTCTGAATTTCAGCTTTCTTAGAAATAACTGCAACCTGACACATTCCATAATATTTAAACAGGGTGGGGGGAGAGAAAGCACCAAAGATGTTATGTTTAGAGATGACATTGACATGAAGAATAGGTAAATTTTGTTTTTCAGCCTCTGGGAAAGCAGACCTCATAGGAACTCAAAACAAGTAGGAGAAAAGATTTTTTTTTCCTTGTTCTTTTTCTTTTCAAAGATGAACCTAACTGCGTTCAAAGCTTTCGTGGGCTTGCTCTGGAATTGCTGGGTTCTGGTGGGTCACGCACAGGGAGTTTTAGGAGACAATCATGTCCATTCGAGTTTTATTTACAGGAGGCTGCGGAACCATGAGAGAAGGGAGATTCAGAGAGAGATTCTCTCTATCCTGGGTCTACCTCACAGACCCAGACCATTTTCACCAGGAAAGCAGGCTTCATCTGCACCCCTCTTCATGCTGGACCTGTATAATGCCATGACAAATGAAGAGGATACTGAGGAGCTGGAGTATTCACTAAAGGGATCCATGGCAGGGGAGAGCAGAGGGATACGGAAAGGATACCCTGCCTCTCCAAATGGATATTCGCGGAGAATACAATTATCTCGCATGACCCCTCTGACCACACAGAATCCTCCCTTAGCCAGCCTGCACGACACCAACTTTCTGAATGATGCTGACATGGTCATGAGCTTTGTCAATTTAGGTAGGTCAAAATTTTTTATTTGTTGTTTCTGCTCTGTTTGACTAACTGTTAGCCTGATCTTGGAGGGCTCAGAGGGGCAAATCTCTCAGCCGGAGCGTAACCTGTTCTAAAAGAGCAGGATTGGGCCCTGGCTGCTGTGCCACTAGCAAAAGAAAAGTAGTACTAATGGTAAAGTAGCTACGTTGTAGGTGGCCATGGAAAAAGATTTTTCTCACTGTTTATATAAAGTCAGTTTCTATAACTCCCCTCTGCTGGCTTCTGTTTTCTTTCTTTCATTGATGTAATGAAAATTCTAGCCTTAGGCCAACTAACTCCTTTTTTTTTTTTTAAATCTCAAAAAATCAAACACTTATGCCTATTGCTCGGTTATTTCCCTCACTGTTTTGTTTAAAGCTCAGACATGAACAAACATCAGTTGTTAATATTTTAAAGCCCAGAATGTTATGAAGAGGGAAAAGTTAATCCATTTATAGAAAAAAAAAAAAAAAAAAAGCTTTCTTAGGTTATTTAGGGCTTTTTTTTCTGTTTGTAAGAGTCAGATTTTTATTATCTTTTCAGCTGGATGGCTGGATTTTAAATAATCTGTTGCTGTTTCTTTGTTATTTCTATTTAATAATCACAGACTGTGTTTTATTACACTGCCATGGTGCTCAGAGTCTGCAATGGTTCTCATTTTTTGTCATTAATAAATTAAATAACAAATAGAGTATTAAACACCAGAAACATGCAAGCAAGGAATGCTTTTGAAAATTATATCAAATCAGACACAAAACCTGATAAAACTAAATTATATTGGCTTCTGAGTATAATAAACATGCTTACCAGTTATGTTGTGGTTAAAAAAGCAGTTACAGATTTCTTTAATAGAAGGCAACTTAAATCTCATTAAGAAAACTGCAAATAATTCATGAAATGTATTTACTATTTTTATAAGTATTTTAAATGCTTCAGGACTCATGAAGCTATCTAAAAACCTCTTGTTTGATCTGGATAGCAGGAGATTTAATTGAAAACTTGAAGTTACTCAGTAAGCTCGTACAAAATCTGATAAAACCTTGCTTTCCAGGATAATACATTCTGTAGAAACTTTTTAAACAATGGCACATGTTCTGAAATACCTTCAGATTATCACACATACTCTATATCTTTTATGTCTACCAGGTCTTTAATTCCAGCAAAAGGATTAAGAATGTTTCCAAACACTAAATTCCTCAACAACTCGAATCTCTAGGAAAATGATACCCTAGAGGTAGTTGGCATAAAAATAAAATTACTTTTCATTAATTATTTGGCAGATTAGGTGGTGTTTAATTCTGAGATCTTTTTTCCTTAAGAGCAACATTTGTCCAAACTCTAAATTCATATACTTGTTGCTCTTGCTCCGAAATAGCAGATTAGAAGAAAATGAAATCCCTGTTTTTGGAAAATATGTTCCTCATCCTTAAGAAAGAGTTACTTCTTATCTGCGTATTTCTTTTAAGTTATCATTGAACAACTTGATTCACTCAGAATAGCTGGAGTCCATAGAATTTGAATTGGCAATGTTGTAAAGAAAAATGATAAACGCTCTGATCTCTTAAGCATTAGACAAGGCCCTGATCCTGCAAAAATTTCCTCATGTGTCCTTAGAAAAACCCTCCGTAAATATGTCGCAGACCGTTTCATCAATGGCACTGATGGCTATTTACATGGGAACTAGCCTTTGATTTCAAGAAACATCTTTGACTGCAGGAGGACTTCTTGCACTGCATGAGTATAAGTCTCTGAAGGGTCAGTGTCAGATATGTGCAGGCCTGAATCCACTGTGTTTTCCAAGACAAAACTCCTGTCTGTAGGACTACAAGTTTCCACTGCTTTACCTTGACTGGGAAGTTTCTAATATTTTGTCTCATTTTGTTTGGAAGGCAGTGTTGCCTTAAGAAAGTCATTTGGAGAAGTTAAAGTCTATCTTTCATCTTATGTTTCTAAGCTGTGAAAACTGGGGGTGAGATGTGTTATTTTTCTAGTGGTTATGATTAATAGACTCATTTAACTTACAAAAAAAAAAAAAGTAAATACCAGTTTTTGTTTGGCCTCTGTAAAATTAAAATATGCCTCAGCTTTTAGTGAGGCTGAACTCTAATTCACTACAAATTCCCTTCCATACACATTGGTTATTGTGGTTTATCACATATTCCACCATGTAGCTTGCATAAGAAATATTGATGGCTGACATAGATTACCTTCAACATTTTTATTAAACAATCCTATGTTTCAGTATAATTAACATAATAACAAAATAAATCATGGAAACAGGTAACCATTTTATATGATTTATGCCATATAGGATTGTGACAGATGAGGGCATGCTCTTTTAATGTAGAATGGGGAAAATATGCAGTGATAAGCGAATGCTAACACTGTACCTTAAAATCAATAAATGCTGGTGCAGCTCAGTAATAACTCAACTGGTTTTAGATTTGAAGCCTCAGTCAACTTGCATCAAATTAATCTGCTCTGGAAATAGTATTCACCATGTTCATACTTGCACACCATTAATTACATAAAGTGTAATTATAAAGCTTTATTAATCATCTTGATATTTTAAATTGAAACTTTTGTATATAATTGCAGCCAGGTATAATAATTTAAGACAAATATATTTAAACAAGAAATATGTAGCTGAGATGTTTGATAGGAATTATGAAGCATTAGATTGAAAAGACTGAGTAAGATTAAAAATAAAGTTTAAAAATATTTTTATATTAAAGATTAAAAATAGGAACTTATATGCTAATTTTGATAAAAATCAACCTGTCGGAGCTGCAAATACCTCACTTTCCAAAGCAAATTTAAAAAATAATCATCAAGGGAACTGCAATTATAAGTCTGTCAAGCAACCAGGGAGAAAAACAAGACTGCATTTACTTCTCCTGAAGTTGAAATTGTAAACACCTGCTCTTTATACTGGAATTTATAGCAGAATTTCCATCTCTTTCTTTCTTGAAAGATACAACAAGACAGAGACTATGCCTTCTCCTGTATTTTGTATAAGACTGTGTGCATTGGCAGCTCTCCATAAATATTGATGATTGTAGCAGAAGAGTTAACTGGGGTTGGTCCAGCAGTCAAAGAATAAATCCTCCACTAAATACACTGGGGTTTTCAAAGATCTGATTATATCACCTACAAGTTCAGGACTTTGTTTTCCTCACTGGGTGTTTTTTATCCTGTTGTTATATTTTATTATATTGTTGCAAATCCCTGACTGTTTAGAGTTCTGGCATCTTCTTTTTGGCTGATCTCCCAAAATGACATATATAGGATACCCTGTTCCTCAGAGAACAGACAAATAAAGCTCGTGTAGCTCTACTCACTTTTCTGCTCACTCAAAATTTAGTTGGGGAAGGACTTTTTTAAGATAAATGTTAGCGTTCCCACTCCTCACCTCTCACCAAAAGACAGGGATTGTATGAAAAACATACACATGCCTGATACTTGGAGAAACAGCAGCACTTTTTAAAAAACTACATTCAAGCATTTCAAGGACTGAATTTTCCATTAGCATCATAGTGATCATTAAATCCACTGGACTTAAGTGTTCCTTCTCATTCAATTCAAATGTTCTGTAGTTTCTTTTGTTTACAATACATCTGTAAATTTTTCTTAAAACAGATTGCTGCGTTTGCTAAGCAACTCAACTTCTTTCTGCATATTTTCCTGTGAATTGATCTGTACTCTATATGATAGGGGATAAAGATATAAAAGTTTTGTGTTTTTCTGTCAAGCTTTTTGTTCTTAGCATCTAAAATTAATTTCAGAGACTCAAATGGGAAGATCACTATAAAATGTGTGCCTTTGACCTACCCATGCTAATTTAGATAACAATGCCAATATTATGGAGATTTTTAAAGTAATTAATGCACCATTGAACGACACCTTATCTTCTTCACATTCAGTGTGATCCCGCAATCTTAATTAAAATAATTAATAATTTAAAATCACACCCGCTGTGATCAGTTCTTAAATCAGACAGGGAAATCCAAGGGAATGTTGCCTATTAGAGGCACAGAAAGCTGTTCATATTTCTTCAGTTTCTCTACCCCAAGGTCATACGCTGCCTTGAAGATTATGTTCTTCTTTAAAACACTGAGCAAATACATAAATTCACAAGATTTACAACCCATTGTGTTCAGCCGAGAATGCTAACATGGTAGAGCACAACTTTTATAGAAGTGCTTTAAGAAACCTACAGTATATCAATCCACACTGAATACCTGTACAAACATATTTGCATTGCATCTGAGAAAGAAAGGATTGCTAACTGCAATCAGATCTGGAGCGTATATAGTAGCTAGTTTCCTAAATTAAACGAATTCAGTTTCTACAAGCTTCCCCTCACAGCTAACATATCACCAGTGAGGGATATGGAGTGCTAAGCCATAAAATGTCAGGAATTGTGGAAGGGGAGTTGGGTTTGAAGTATACATGCAAAAAGGCCTCAGGATCATTAACTTCTCCCCTCAAAGCTTAAGAGTGAGTTCTCTCTCTCTCTTTCTTTTTCTTTCTTTCTTTCTTTCTTTCTTTCTTTCTTTCTTTCTTTCTTTCTTTCTTTCTTTCTTTCTTTCTTTCTTTTCTTTTTTCTTTTTCTTTCTTTCTTTCTTTCTTTCTTTCTTTCTTTCTTTCTTTCTTTCTTTCTTTCTTTTTCTTTTTTCTTTTTCTTTCTTTCTTTCTTTCTTTCTTTCTTTCTTTCTTTCTTTCTTATTCTATTTCTTTCTTTTTCTTTTCCACTCAATTTCATATGTTGCTGTCTTACTTTTAACCTTACATGAATTTCCTTGGCTATGGTACAGTTTTAGTCTTTAAAATGCAGACTTCTAATGAAAATATTGACACAGCCTGAAGTGAAGTGACAGAAATAGTACTATTATCTTGCTGTGGACAGAGAGATGCTATTACAGAGATAAAATAAAACTTGTTAAATAAAAAATAGACCCCATCTCTTTATTTGTGGAGTTGGATTAATACCAAGAAAAAATGACAGAGTGTTTTTGAAGCTTTTTTAAAGGCAACCCAAAATCAGTAAGGTGGTATTTTTCACTTTTATTTAAAATTTAAGGGAAATTAGATCAAGCGGGTCTGATTTAACCTTCATCCGAAGACCTCACTGGTATCTTGAAATCCTGATTTTTTTTTCTCCCTTGATAAAATTTTAGTCACCCAATCAGTGAGATGAAATAATTTGTTGTCACGTTGGTACCCGATCAGGCATTAGAAATAACTTTTAATATGGAAGCATTCTCTATACTCAAATTAAATATTAAGATAACTTTTTACAGAACATGTTTTTATTTATTTATTTATTTATTTATTTATTTATAGAACAAAAGGGCTTTACTCACAGGCTTTACTCACTTTATTCCCTAAAAATCCTCACCCAATTCTTACAACTCATTAGGCAGATTTAACCAATATTTGTGTGATGACACACGTTGTTAGGAATTGTTTTTGATTTCAAGCAAGAAATATTCTTCTCCATATTCCTTTTTGGAATTATACTACATTTGTTGTTTTGTATTGAAATATTTTATATTTCCTTTGAAATCTCTCATGTTACATTAACTTTATGAACTATATAGTTCTACCTCAAAATAGGTTTGTGTGCTATCCGTGAATATCATCTACCAAAATAATGTTTTTATAACTGTCAATTATTTTTTTTTGCCAAAGTTAACACTTTAAATCCAAGTAAATTATTCTATCTACCCAGCCAAAAAAATGTCAAGCTCTCCATTAACTGGGGCATAAAACTGTCTGACTTTCCTTGCCGACAGATTTGAAAGAAATTGCAGATAACTGAAGAGAAACTGATTTAGCAGATGGTTAGACGTGCATGGTGAAAAGCTATATATATGCATGCATATATATAAATATATATTGTTAATAATATTTTTCCCATTGGGAAGAATGGCTGACCCAGTTCCGCTGCTTCTTTAGAAAGCGCTGCTTTCCAGACTAAACACAGACTTTGGGTGGGGTTGTGGGGATTGTATGTATTGTACAGTACATATTTTCCCAGGAAAACACAATCTTGGAGTGACTCTGGCTAGCCATGAAAGAGAGAGAGGGCGGCTTGCAGAGACGCCTCTGTGTGGAGGATGTTAGGGGAGGAATTGGCCTGCCATGGACTGGATGGAAATCCTCTTGGTTCTCCTCCTAAACCCCAGTTTATATGCTTAGATAACGGGACAACTTTGGCACATATGTGGTCTCCAACACTTACTGCTTCTGTTATTATTTTCTCTGGATGTTAAATTATGCGAAGAATTTCACCATGGCTACCTGCCTGCTTACTGCCTGAGTTATGGGGGTAATTACGAGATGGGCAGTTCCTTTCTCTTCTCTTTTTAGCCATGGCAGTTCCTTTCAGCTTGCTTTCACAGGCCCACAGGCTAATAGAGTTTTGCAGAAAATTGATTGATTATAGTCTGATCATGCTAGGTGTCGTCTGGTGTTTCCACATAGCTGAGAATGAACAGTTTATGAAGTGCCAATTGCAGCCTCCAGCTAAAGAAAGGCTCCCCAGGGTTTCAGGAGAGCTCTGGCTGCTACCAGACTTCATAATTATTTCCCACACTTTTCCCCATCCTCTCTTGCTTGTCCTTTCCCTTGTCTCTAGCCCCCTCCGTCTGGGCAGGGTCACTGAACTTTAATTTTATGTCACTGGTGTTTGGCTGGAGAAGGGATTAAAGGAAGAGAAGCGGTGAGACCGCGCAACGGCACGGGAAGTGGAGGAATGAGAAGAAAATGGCAGGGCACAGCACAGGCTGCAGAGGGAGGAGAGGCCTCTTCTCAGCAGGCAGCGGCCAGTGGGCCTGGGAAAGGTTCGGGGCGGACACGGGGTAGGCTGGGGGACACTGGTGTTACTGGGGAGCCCCACATGGGGCATGGTATTGCAGCACTGAGGGCAATGCCCAGGCCAATAATGCTAGAGAATTTGGGGGGACAGAAGAGGGGAGTAATGGTAGGCAGAAGAAGGTGCAAACAGACAGAGAGATACACACAGAGGAGAAAATGAGATAGAACATGATAAGTATGGATAACGAGTAAATGAAAGAGAAAATGAGTTGGGGTTTGGGTCTCTTTTTCCAGCAAGCCTTGCAGGTGAAGGGAGCACTTTTCTTCACAATCTCTCGTGGCAGAGCAACTACCCCAACCTCCCCAGGCAAAAATTTTCATTCCTGCAAAATAAAATGTAGCCCTCCCCACCTCCAGCCTTTGTGCAGGGAGTACACAGACGGGCTACTAAGGTTGGCAGCCATAAATAACGTCGAAGCTAGCTTTTAAAAACCGCAGGTTAAAGGATGAGGGCTGCCATGACGCACACAGAGAGGTTGAGATCAGAGGAGCAGCTAAAAGGGGTCGGGAGAAACAATGAATCCCCTTGTTCTGAGTCATATTTATGAGTGCTCCATTGCACCTAAAGTTCATATTTTATTGGCTAGGCCATGGGGTTTCCCCATTTGCTCATCTCTTAAAATAACACCCCTGGTTAAAATTTCCTATAAAACACAGAAGTGCTACAGCAGGCAGAACTTGTCAACCCTGACAACTACATTATTTAAGTTTGTGGGTGGGGTACACCTAGCAGGAGCTGCTTTGTGTTTGGGACTGGATTATGAACTTGTTTCAATATAAAAAAATGACTGTGAACTAAGCAGAAAAAGAGAGGTTTTACAGTGTGGCTCCCCACTCTGAAACTTCCCACGATTCTTCAGAGGTGCTCTAAAAGGTGAATCTAAACTTTTAGTTTCCAACTCTTTTTTGAGCAACTGCTCGAGTGCAATAGATTGAGATCGGCCACTATTATATAATTATATAATTCAATGGCCTGTGTGGTACCTTGCCAGACTGCAGCTTTACTTTGTTCCCATTGTAATGCAGGGCAAATTGAGACAACAGTTATTAATGAGTCAGAGCCTAGAAAGTTAATCAGGGCAGCTAGTGATGGCAAATGATATATACCCATAGCTGACAACTGGTAGCTCTACAGAAGCAAAATTTCACCTAAATCTGTTTTTGGAGAAGAATCAGGAGGAGGCAGGAACTCGAACAGCTGAAATTTCTATTAGGTTTGTTTTCTACCAGCTTAGCAATATTATCCATTCAGACCCCACGAGAACCTGGTTTGTAAAATCCCTCTTGTAGTCTGTACCTATTGAATTAAA
Organism: Cygnus atratus; assembly: GCF_013377495.2. NCBI lineage: Eukaryota > Metazoa > Chordata > Aves > Anseriformes > Anatidae > Cygnus > Cygnus atratus. Next base: position 26,163,999 of record NC_066364.1, on the reverse strand, counting down.
TTATTGTTGTTCTAATTTTCATAAATTTGACTATAAATTTGACTGTAGTTAAATTTATGAAACTTTATTCATTTTCTCTTGAAAAGCTGTGGCCATGATCCAGTACAGTGATAAATTAATAATAATTTGTCTAGGTATAACCATTTAAAATATCCCATGTTTTAAAAATGGAGAGGGAAGTATAGATGGAATATTCACTTACCTCAAAGTAAGTTCAAAAAAAGTGTTGTGTTGGACTTTTACAATATGGATAGCATCAGTTTTGGAGGTAGATATTTTAAGTTCAGTCCAGGCAAACCTGGGCTGCAGGAGATGAAAGAGCAGGGCTGCTAAATGGTTTGTGAGTCTGATTTTGGAGCAGAAGGTGGGTGGCACCCGATGGCACTGGTGTCTGGAGCCATGGGATTCTGATGGTATGCTTTGCAAAAGAAGTTAGCAGAGAAATCAAAAGCGTGGGTGTGGATAAAACCATATAATATTGATGTGAAAGAGTATGATTTAAAGATGACTAAGGGGTAGTGTGGATAATAAAGACCGTGGAGCATGAGCAACCCTAGTGTACAACACCATGACAGCTGTAGTCTTTGTGGTGATTTATGATGGGACAGCAGGGACATTGCTTTGGGAAGGTCCTTCCGTAAGGATCTTAGGGCTTCTATAAGCTCTGGACAAGAAGACTTTTTACTGTTCTTAAAAGAGACGGTTTTGCAAAATAATGAAAAAGAAAAACAAATACTAGAAATAGAGCACCAAATCTGACATTTCAGACCTGGTGTAAAGAACAGTGAGCATGTGATTAGTTTTGCTCTTGTTCCCATAGCGTAGGCTGGTGCCTCTCCGAGGCATGTGTGCATGCGTATCAGTGTGTGTGCATGAGTTTGTGTATGTAATATAGCAAGCATGTAAATCTCTTCAGTTTTAGTCACTGGGATTTTTTCCCCTTTAAATCATAATATTCTTTCCCATCAATACTATGTGGTTTTAGCAGCCCTGACCTTTCAAGCTGCCTGTTTGGGCCAGTGTTTATCAGATGACCGTTTGACCTCCTTGTTAATTGTACTTAATTACATCCTGTCGTAACATTTTGAAATAAGGAGGAGAGTTTATGGATCTGCTCCAAAGAGCTGAAGAGTAAAACAGCAGAAGAATTCAGTGGTATGAGGTGCTGAGTAATCTCCTAGTTAGGTCAGTAAGTGTTGTGCTTTGTCCAATTGATTGCAAAATTCGATCATTAAACTGCTCCATTTTGATCCTCAGTACTTCTCAGAATAAAGTTCCTCAATTTTCGTTGTTCAGAGAAGGGCTTCTCCTCTCTGATTCTCAGCTTGGAGCTTTCTCTAAAGAGATCAGGGAAGGAGTGAGAAGCCTATCAACAGCACTGCAAGGGCTGAAGTTCACATATGATGAGGTAAAAGAGATGAGCCTCTGTCACCACAAGCAATCTCCCTGTGGTTTTCCAAAACTTCAGAATTCCTTATGCTTCCCTAGAATTGCTAGTTCCCATGAGCTTATTGAGAGTTGTATAATGTTTGGTATGAGATTTTCTGTGAGTTGATGATTTATGGGAACATCTAAGGGTTCATTAAAAAGCAGCAATTATCTCCTGTTGTTGCAGAAAAATAAAAATAAAAACAAATCAACACCCAGAAACAGATGCAGTTCTGGAAAATGGGTATTCTAAAGACTCAGAAAGCATCTTCAAACACTTCATATTTTGTAATGCTTGTCATATAGTTGATGTCTTTTGAAACACTTGGGATTTACCATATTGCTTGTCTTCTCAGTAAAAATGAGATATATATGTGTTCTTTCTATTGTTGTTGTTTCACAGCTCACTTTTCACAAACAGATTATATTAAATTCATTTCCTAAAATGAATGAAGACAAAAAAGAGTGGAAGTTATAAAATAAAAAGACAGGTGGTGCCTATGTTGTATATAAGCATACATACACATACATATCCTTAGCTGATTTAATATTTCATCTCTATTAATGTTAGTAGAACAGTGCTGATGAATACCAAGTACAAATTTAGACCCAAGACTTTAAAAAACACAAGGCAAAGGAATATACCTTCATTCTTATTTTATTAAAACACTGATAATTAGACTTACTGGAGAATGAAGTGTCACAAAGAATTGTCTGTGAACTACACATAATTATGGATTTATTGTAAAAGGTCTATCATTCAGCATGTGTCACATTCTAGATAAAAAAAGAACAAGCTACTTGGTGCTGTGCTGTGAAGCTGTAGGCTGATACAGTACTGCCCGTGACTCTCACACCACGAAGTGAACGGAATTATTGTGAAAGCTCAAAATCTGTACCAAGACTTCTGGGGAGCAAAGGCTAAACCTGCAGTACAGCTATACACAATTGCATTTACACAGATGAATGTTTTTATATGTTGATTTAAATTACAAGCTTATATGATTAAAAACAAAACACAGACTTTGCTGAATATCATAGTAAGGTAACCAAAAGATCATAATGTTTAAATTCTCTTTGGTGTTATGCTGTAGTAGGTGTAACTGAAATCATACTATTAAATATGATGAATTTCAAGAATGCTTGATATTTTTTTTCAGAATTTTGGGAGGTACATGCATTGTAACACAATATAATATTCTTTATTAAAGTCATTTAATATTATGTATTTTTTCAGAATAAAGTTCTTTGATTCCTTGGCATGCTGCTTTATTAATATCATTTTATAGTTCTTGAGATGAGTTTCTATTTTAACCATGTGACTCTTCAAAAAGTTGTACTTTTTATCACTTCTTAAGACATGAAATTATTAATCATGTTTAGTGAGGCTGTATATCATAAGGAGACCACATTTTACAAGGATATATATATATGTATATATAAAGTACAGTCTAAATAATGTTTTATAATATATATATACATATATATTATTGCCATATATATATAACAATGGAATATCCAGACAGAGTTTATGCTAAGGAGTGAATACCAAGTGTTTTAAGTTCATGCCGCAGTTCACTGGGTCAGAATGGAGGGACCAATGACATTAGGATTAACAATATTTTTCCCCCATTTTGGTTTCCCAGCTGCTGTGTTTCACTTTGTCTATATTTACTTGTATTCATTAGAAAGGCAAAAATACTAGCAAATGTGTATGTACGGAAGAGACCTAATGTTCATCAGGGGACTTGAGTGAAACAGGCACACAAATGAGCTGAAAGCTAGGCTCAATGGGGACAGCTCCTGAATAAGTTATGAGAAAAAATCCAGACTGGCTCATCTTGTATTTACATTGCCATTTGCTGCCATACAGGAATGAAGCTTCTTTTATTAACATTATATCACCTTGGTCTGTGAGATTTACTGGGTACTCCATTAAAATTTGCTGGTCCAGCTTGTCTTCAGGCAGGGAATGCGGTCTCATCAAAATGGGAATGAAAACAAAACTGAAAAGAAGATGCTGTGATACTTCCAGTTTTGGAGATAGGCAACAGACAGTTCTGAATTACTTTATAAAGAAACTAGGCCTATCATCAAAGATTAGGGCAGTAGTCACAGTAGAACTCTGCGATCACCCAGGATACTGCTTTTGTAAGTAGTTTGTCAGGAACCAAGTAGATATACCATAAAACATTATGTCTATATATAGATCAGAAATGCAGCCCCAGGTGGAATAATGGTGAGAATGCAAGAAGTATTCAAGTATGTCCATCTGGACGTGGGCCTGGGCAGCCTGCCCTGGGTGTCGCTACTTGAACAGGGAGGTGGACCAGGTCACCTCCACAGGTCCCTGCCAACCTTAGCCTTTCTGGGAGTCTGTCATCACAAAGAAGGCTCTTAGTCTTGTCTTCTACATTGACACTAATTGTTCCTGCTTTATGATGATGATGATGATGATGATTATTATTATTATTATTATTTTATTATTATTAATTATTGTTATATTGTTCTTGCTATTTTATTGTAATTTTTGGAAGTGGGGTTATAATCTTACATGGACAATTGCTGAATTAACACTTCTATATGTTCAAAGCGTTGTGCTATTTCTCTCTTCCTTGGAAATTATCTTGCAGTTGGTTGGTTGGTTGGTTTTAATTTTGACACTCCTGTATCTTTCTTTCTGCATCTGTCCAAAATAACCTACTGTGAGGGATCACCACATGTTCTTATGTTACGTATAGCAAATCTGAGTTGTTTTTTTTTTTTCCCATGGCACAAATATTTTCTGCAAAGACTTTTTTTTTTTTTTTTCCTCTGGCAGTGTAGGCATAATGCTGGATGGCCAGCCCAGAGATCTTTTAGTTGTTCACTAACAGCCAGAGAGTTTCTGTGCTGAAAGAGGGTTGAAATAATCATTAACTTTGGTAAGATTTAATTTAAGCTTCTTTCAGGGAAAATAAAAAAATAAATAAATAAAAGCAGGTGTTTTTTCCTTCCCAGTGGGGGCACTTACTCATTATGGGGAATTATTTGTAGGTGAAATAATCTCTCCTTGCGATGAATTAATCATAATCTGATTAGACCACCAGAGCTGTAGAGGAGAGGTTGCAGCCTGAATCAGTGTAACGAGCTGTGATAATCACAGCTAGCTCCCAAATTGGCAGTTAGAACCTGTCCTATGAAATTGCCAGACCTCACCAGTTTTGCCCACTCTCCTGGCTCTTCATCTTCTTCCCTTTCTCCTTCCCCTTCCTCTGTGTGTATCCTATATAAAATACAGCATATAAAAATAAATTTAAAATTATTATGTGTAATAGACATTCCTTGACTCTGAGTGAGATGATTGTGAGGTTTTCCTTCCTTGACATTATTACAGCTGGACAGATTTTTACTGAATGTTTGGTCAGTGTTAATGGGAATGGGTAGTATTAAAATACTCAGATGTGAGTACAGGCTAAGCAGAAAACTGTGTGTGTCCGGTCATACCCAGTTTGACATGCAGAAACGACTTCCATGGGTGCTCTTATGACAAATTCCACTGTGGGGAATGGCTGGAGCTTATTAGACAACCTCTATGAACGGTAAATGGTGGAGTAGCTTGGCACCGTTGGGTTGGAAGTGAGTAGAGGGTTAACGTGAACAGGAACTAAGAAGATGTGGGAAGATAGAATGTGCTTTAGTGTTTAGCTTTTACTCCCCTGCCAGTTGCCTTATGATGATATATGCCCTTACACCCTTCTCAGAAGTTATGTTCCATCTGTATACTTTTACAGTGTCAAAACAGTTATAACTTACACCTATTTTCTGACCATTGGATCCCAGAGGTATAACTTTTGTTCCTATTCACTTGCAGCTGAGCCCAAGAGGCATTTTTTTTTTTTTGATGTCATTTGTTAACCTTGAGGTTGTGTTGATCTGACATCCTGACTTTCTCACACAGTCAGAAACCTGGGAATAATTGTTAGTTTTCTTTGCGACAATTTGTGATTAGAGAAAAACAAAATCACATATGAGATAAAATAGAAGTCTATTGACAGAAGGTATCAAAATATACTGGTTTTGCCAAAGCCCATGAGAAATAGACATCATTGAAAATACAGAAATAATTAACAACTTCAGTCATGGTAGAGTAAGGATTAGTTAATTTATCTATGCATTAGCTCAGAACTGTGTAATGCAGTGATCTTTTCTCTATCTGTTCCTTTTTTTTTTTTTTTTTTTTTTTTTAAGTGAGGATCTGTTTTTCACTGATGAAACTGAACACAACCAAAAATCTAGTGGACATGCATTTTTAGCATAGGTATTTATGATCAGAATGCCTTTGCAGTACAGCGTGACTTAATGATGAACCACAGGCTTCTACTTGTTCCATTCAAAACAGCAGACTGCACATGATCCTTTCTTCATCACCTCCCCCAAATATTTGGTTGTGATGTTTCCCACTCTTGGCACACATCACTATTGACTGCCCAAAACTGGACCTAGTAAGACCTCTTATGTTATTCCTAGAGGCTGCCATCATCTGGACTTTCACCCACTAAATTTATGGAAGATTCAACTGAGATACATTCTACCACTATTAGTGGAATTAAAAAGGGCATATATGCAGTGTATCGTTTGTTGTTTGTGCTGCAGCTGAATGTCTGAAGTGAAAGTTTTGCATTCAAGAGGTTGAAGGGATGCAGCACATTATACTGTAGAAACTAAGAGAAAAAAAATAGATTGTGACGACTGGCTTTATCAACTACCCTTTAAATTCGATCTGTGATAATACGCAGACATAGGCTCTCACAGTACTGTTCACTTCCAAAACTGTGTTACAGCAGGAATGACCCAATCTCTTATTCAAGTTATTTATTCCTACTGTTGCATTGGCCAGGATCAGACCAGCATAAGAAAAGCAGGGTGCTGCTTTTCCACTTATTTTGTATCAACAACTGCAAGCTTTCCAGCATTTAATTATCATTGGAGCAGCTGCAGTGTAGCACTTGTTTTGACTTGTTGAGCAAGTGCATTTGACTTGGAAGACACTGAAAACAGTAAATTGAATGAATACCACATGTTTACCAGTGAAATTTTCAGCAAAACATTGGCTATTGAATGAAAAACAGCAATTTCATTAAAACAAATATTTTGTCCCATATTTTGAATAGTGTGAAGTAACAGAAAGGCATCGCAGGTAATCTCGTGGTGTACAGAACATCTGGGAGATTGTGCCTGAGAAAACGCAGCTCAGTTATGCCTCTTTGGTCTAGGCATTTGTTTAGGTCTGTGCTTATAAAAGCTGCTGGCAGGCACTGCTCTATAGTTCCTGGGAAATCTTTTCCTGCTCACGGGGAATGCTGAAAGCTTTTAGCTACTGAGTTATAATTCTCAAAATAATTCCAGAAAAAATAAAAAAGAAATTTATCATTTTTACATATTCTCCTATATTTTAAAATGTCTTTGTAAATTTTTCCAGTATTTGTTTAGTCTCTGCCTACCGCTTTCTAGAATGTAAAAATCATATCACTTGAAAGTCTACCTTAATAAGTACTCAGGGTTTCAAACTATTTTCCTATTTTTACTTTTTCAATTTTTTATTGTTGTTGGTCAAAAATCTGTCAGATCTTATTAACTACAATAAAAAAATTAAGAAATTAAAAATTCAATCATAGAAGAGTGCTTTTCTGGTCATTCTCAAAAGATGTAACACTAAATAGTTGGCTAAGATCCATGAATATCCTAACTTTTTTTTTTTGAGCATGGGATATTAAAGCACTTTTTTTTTTTTTCTCCTTTTCACTCTTGCTCTAGATTCAGCTGCAGTCACTGAAGGTTTTCTCATTGACCTTATCTTGCCTTGAACTACTTTGCAATTCATACATTTCAGTAATTCTGTGCAATTATGGAAGGGATATTCTACCATTAGAAGTCTGGATTCAATAAACAATAGATGATTTTTCATTTATTGAAACTGCCACTAACTGCATAGTATTTCATCAAATAATTTTCTAACTGTCCCTAATTTAGTTAACCAAAATAGCTAAATGTTGCTCATTGATGTCAGTAACTGACTGAAAATAAAGACTTTAGTGAAATAACTTTAAATTTACAGTAGTGTAACTTGCCTCAGAGTATGACCTACCAAGCCTTCTCCTTTGTGTTTTAATAAGAAAGTATACATTTTATAAAACCAATTTACATCACTCTTTCAAAACCACATCTGTAAATCTATAATTACTTTAAATACAACCAGCCTAATAATAATAAATACAGAGAAAGTCAAATATACAGCACTGCAATAAAGCTTTTTTTTAAAAAAAAATATGAACTGCTACAATGAGAAATGTAAGATTTTTGGAGACTTGCCCTCCGTAATTAAACAAAATTCTCACTGATTGCAGAAATAATTTTGCTTCATTTGGAAGAGGATCAGATTCAGAATTTGGACTAAGACTGATGATGAGTTTGATGCTTAGGATAGGATATGAATGGAATGTAACTCAAGAAGACATAATTTTGGGAATACCCATCTTCAAGTGCCTACATTTCTGACATAAGGTATCCCAATAAGACTGCTCTTGGGCTTTGAGTATTCACTGATCCATTTTGCCCAGAATTCTCAAAAGATCTCAGTTCAAAAGACAAATTCTGAACATGGCTAAGGCATATGGACAGACATTTATGAACTCTATGCAATCTATTTTCATGAAGAAACCAGATGGTAATGATTGCATCTTCATTCACCTTTTATTTGCCTAATAGACCACTCACCAAGGAAACAGAGGATGTGGTTTTGGTTCCCACCTCAACATGGAGAGGGAGATGGGAAGGGAAATGACATATTGAGTCTAAATCACCCACTTTCCCTTACTACTGGCTTCAGAATAGAGGTGGGGGCCCCAGCCCCCACTTGCTCTGCTGATGAAAATGAATCTCAATTTGGAAAGAAATGCAGTAGATTTGGTACTAAGAGAAGAATAAGCAAGTGGGCATATGACTCCGAAGCTTTGTAGTTAAAACACTCAGATGAATGATTATCTAGTAGATGCCTAATATCAATAAATGGATTAAAAAGAAAAACGCAAAACAAATGCAGGAACAAAAATTCAGATATATATGTATATACATATATTTTTTCATTTTGACCACCAACTCCTGTGTTGTGTTTGTGCAGTGGCACAGGATGTCCCACCACTGAGCTACTCAATATTCTGGCAGTTAAGATGTAGTCATTGAAAGTAGCTGGTATGTGTTGAAGTGTTTGTTGAGAAAAAGCTATCTCTTACTCCTATGGACTGGAGCTATAGTTGACTGAAGGAGAAAGGTAGATAAACTCGTCTGTTCTTATTATGGATTGCTGCAAGGCAGCTGACCCTTAACAAAAAGAAGTGTCTCTCCAGTGACTGTGTCAGGCTCTGGTGTCCAAAACATTCCTGTGAGCGCAGGTGACTATTTTTGTGAATTTTGATATCTAACTCAAAATAAATTTCCCAAGTCTTGATCAGGATTCTTTTAGTTTTATAAAAGAATTATAACCTTTTACAATTAAAGTAGCTTTGCTTAGACGACTATTTCCTTTGTCTGCACATTTTTTTAAATGATCACTTTTGGAGAGTATTTTTGTCATCGCACTTGATCTTTAAAATAAAGTACACTCAATTTAAGACTTTTTTAGAAGACTAATTCTTATACAAAAGCCAACAGACAGAATGAAAAGACTTGAATTTACTTGAACAAACTTTGAATTAGAATTTGTGTTTTGAGGAATATAAAGATGAAAGATATATTTCCTGAGATAAGCTTAATTTAACTTTCTCAAAGTTAATGTTTGTATTCTACAGCCTACACAAAGTTACAAAGCTTTGAAATGTATATTTTTAAAAGTCTGGCCTACCTCAACTGAGAATCACGTTCTGCTGAATGTTCTTAAATTCTCTGTGATGCATTTCATTAACGTATTGACATCTATAATAGCAAAGCATCTTTCATTCTGCTCTGGGATTGCACCTTTTCTTTTGTCAATACACCCTATAAAACCTTTTTGCCGTATTTTGTAAAAAGTGTCACTTCAAGTAGTCTAATTGTAGAAGAGAGAATGGGTTTCTAGGATTTGAATGCTGGAGAACAGAGCAAGAATGAGGTAAATAGCTATTTGATGTCTGTCTTTTCACAGTAGCACAATAGCTAATTCCTAGGGCCTCTGACCTTTTAGTGTCCTGTAACAGAGTACTTGCATTAATCTGTTGCTTATCTGTCACCTACCACATTTGATATTTCCAGCCTCTGCTTTCAATTATCAGTCATTAGAGGCAGCACTGAGTAATTTCAGGAGAAAACGCCTGGAACCTTTGACCTGTTTCTGTCAGATAAGCACAAGTGTTCACTGTAGATAAACTATCATTTCATTATATTCAAGATGTAAACGAGTGTCGTTTGTAGTGTATCGGCTTACTGTAACCTTTATCACCTTGAAGTGATTAAAACTGACTGGTTTACTTAGTGCTTATACAAAGAATCCAGAGTCAAACAGTGAAATTCAGTGAGATTAGTGCAAATGGCCCCTTATAGTTACATGGTCTGTAGGACCATGCCTTGGCATGTAAAAGTAGTAGTTAAACAGTGACATTAAATTGATTAGGGAAGCTTCACTATTTGTGAATCCAGTTGGGATCCTAAGACCTTATGTTGTAAAATCAGCCTGTTTTAACCTGGCTTTGGTTTGCTCCCCACATGCTAAAGAAGCTTTCACTTTCCATACATGTCACCACATACCAGCCTCTTCAGGAAAAGCAAAACACATGTCAGTGGGGAGCTAACTGCTAATGAAAGAGCACTTATAATAGTCCCTCATACACTGTGACATAAACTTCTTGCCAGCACTTTTTACATTTTTTTAAGCTCAGTCAGACGTTTATAGCGGAATTGATAATATACTGATTACTTATTGCACATCCATCTGTGTGATTTATACTTGTGTTAATGAAAATTTGTAAATAATAATTTCTCTTCATATTAAAGATGACTCATTTTTCCAAAGTATCTCTGTGGTGTAAATTTGCCTTCAGTCTTTTTGTGATTGGGCTGAGTGTTAGTACAGTGTGAATATTTCATCAGTGAGCCACATGGGTGGAAAATATCATTCTTTCCTATCTTACACACACAGGTGTTTGTGATATTCCCCTGAGCTACGATTTGTCTGATGTAACCATAGTGCTGAATATATTAGTTTCAGGTGGTGTAAAAATACCAGTTCAAAAAGCTGGTGCTAGGAATCTTGATCAATGGCAGCAAATGAAGAATTTTATTGTAATCAGAACTGACACTGGTATACTAGTCCTTTTTAATTACAAAAATGATATGCCTCTGATGGTTAAAAAAGGACTTCCTGATTTTCTGGTCAACTATTTTTTAGATGCTGTGATCTGTCCCACAGAGAGGCATTTTGGCAGATGAGCTGAGCAGAGCTGGAATGACACGAGAATGATCTGAAAGAACGGAATACTTTAAAAAATCTTAACCTGTATTTTTTGGGCTGCCAGTGCTGATGCACTGAAATAAAAATACTTGAGACATGGTGCTCCTCTGCACTCCATGTCATTTCAGCAGTGCAATGGACCCGATAAGACACCTTACTGTGTATTCAAAGTCTTTCCTAACAAGGCACTTTTTAGATGTAGAAGAGATCTAGATTTGTATATTATTTTCTGTATTAAAATACCCAGTATCATTAAATAACATTTATCTTTTATATTTTATTATTCTAGTCACTAGACAATACCGCAACATCGTTGTGATTTTTTTTTCCAGTCTGCTATGTAATGCAAGATCTTGACTTGTCTAAATTCATAAAAATTGTTTTTATGTTTTGTGCTTTGGCTTACAGAAATTTATGGGTTGAGAATCTGGCTCCAATGCAGAGGGTGGGACTTCCCTGGAATCAGGGTTTTTCATGAGTTTTAGTGCCTGTTTTATACAACCCTTCATTTGTGGAGGCTCTTGATACTCCCAAGTCTTGCCTTGCCTGCTGATTCTGTACTGGCAAATCTAGGACTAAGGAAAATCTGAAATTCTGTCCCTTTCAGGTGGCAGTGCTGTCTCTTCCTGGGTTATACGAGGATAAGTAATATCTGTGTTAGCTGTAATAATTAATTTGGGGCTCTACAGACAAGGGCTATCAGTATTCTTTCAGCAGTTGTGAGTGGTCCTGAGAGAATCCCGTCGGCGTTATTGCAGTGTGTTGTAGAGGTTTGTGTCCAAATTGCAGTGTATATGGAGACAACTGCTGTTTCCAAACTAGTGTTATTAATTAGAATATACTTGTAAGAAACTAGACAAAAAGAAACCTCAAACCCAAATAAAAACAGCTCAGGCCAGGAGTACTGGCATTTAATACTTTTATTCAGAGTCTAATTCTCCAGTGCTTACTCACAGTGAGTTGTGCTTAGTTACCCATGAATGCTGGTAAATACTTGTTGAATAAACACAAACCTAAGATATTACTGCTACATTAATTCTGGCTTTAATATATTTTTCATTTGTGGATTATTGACATATCTGTTCCACGTTAGCCCAGCAATCCTCAGCTATAACATTAGAAACTTGCGGCAGACTCTTCATACTAGAAAAATCCTCCCTGGTTCAGTACATTTGCATATGCTAATCTCTGCCAAGTTCTTTCAGAAATGTACATTTAAAAAAAAAAGGCAAACAGGCCCCAAAGCTCAAGTTAGATGTCTGTATATATCTCACAGCTTAGAGCCGAGCAGCGGAGCTGCTAAATAGACCGTAACCTGTTTCTCTTCAGTAGCAGCACATTCATCTTCAGGTACAGAGCAGCCCGTTTACATGCTTCTGCCTCTTTTCTGCTTTACTTTTTCTACGTACTGTAAGATGGCAAACCCACGTAAGCTAAATACACACTTGAGCCAAGTAAACCATGCAGTTAGCAGACAATTTTCCTTTTGTCAGCCAAGAGAAAGTTATTTTCACTGAAGATGAAGTGTTCTTATAGCCTATATATTTTATTTTTGGTGATTCTTAAGGCAACACAGTTTTGTACGTTTTCAAAAATTGTGCTTATAAAAATGAGGATAGTTTACATTTTTGCAGGGATGAAAGAGAAGTGTACTGTAAGGGATAGCTCTATGGCCACAGGTGACTTAGCTGCTAACTACTGCTCTGAAAATAATGTAAATACTTTTGCTTCAGTTGCTTTCATTTTAATATGTCCATAGCCATAACTTTATATGGCAACACCAAAACAGTTTTTTCTTTCAGCAGATTTCTCTTTTGGAAGACTACATATACTTTATAACATGCATACTACTTATATATATATATACAAACACATATGCATTGTGCATGTATGTCAATTTATGCAGATGTACACATAAACATGAACATATAAGTATAAATATACATCTATTGTAATAATACACGCATTTTATTGTTTATACATGTAATGCAGTAATCTATACCTACACATTTTCGGAACTGAGGTTGTTCCTCTCTCAGATCTGAGGACTGTTAACGCCAAAACTCAGTAAGAGAGCAAGGGTTGTGGGAGGGAGCGTTTAGTGGAGCTGGGTGCAGTCACAAATCTTTAGCTGGTTATCCTAACTGAATCCCAGCTCTGGGTGTTTGGCTTTGTCCACCATCAGTCCAGCAAAGCACCTCATGAGGAAGGTGGAACTTCACTGCCACAGGGCACTGGGCACAGCTTCTTAACAGGTCAATGTTACTTTCTGTAGAAGGGAAAACCATGGATGATTTTCTTTTCCACATCTCTTAAATTGAACTATTCATCCTGTAAGACGGTCATCAGCCAGTACTATGGCCTGTACGTTCACTTGCCACATCAAAACAGATATTTCTTTGCTGGAGTGGCTCCTAACTCAGGGTCAGAACCGCAGCAGACATTTGAATTAGCCGCAAATCAGTTGTACACTGAAATCAGCTAAAGTGCTCTGTCCACTCCACTTTAAAATTCCGCATGATCCTGAATTAAGCAATAAAGAGATTAGTTGTTTTGTTTTGTTCTTTAAATTGTGGTGTCAGAAACTCTGGCAGCTGCCCTGCACACCCTGCATGTTTGAGGGGACGCCTCAAGCCAGGAGCGCCCCTGCCTTTGCTGTCGGGGTGCCAGAACCTCTTCGGCCCTGATTCACGGCTCCTTCTGACCACTAGCAAGATGATACTGATGCCATTAGACTACAGCATGTGTTAATTTATATGTGACCGCTTCTTGAATATATAGTGGTTGTAGTGCACTTTAGCACTACTTCAGGATTTATTACGTTGAGAGGGAATGATCAGCTTTCCTCTCAGCTGCCTGGATATTGGTGGCAATTAGTGTTTTCCAAAGTCACCTATGTCTCTGGCATTACTGCTGCTGTGCTTACAACTAAATTGAAGTCCTAAATCCTTCTGCAGCTTTAAGTTTCTCCATATTTCTAGTTACTTTACAACATGCCCTCTTTCAGCTTTTTTTTTTTTTTTTTGATATTCTTTCCACTCTGGCTTCTGGAATTTGTATAAAAGCCACTGAGGGTTTTTCCTTTTGAACTGAAGACACTTGTGGAATTTCCTTTAACTGGAAGTACGTCTGGGCTTGTGGTTTTATTATTTGCACAGTTTTATATTCTCCTGTTTGTTTACTCCTAAGCATGGGGAACCCATTAATCATGGGAAATGGGTGTTGTCTCTCACTTTGTCTCTTTAATTTGCATTCAACTCTTTTTCTAACAGTTGAAAGAGACAAGGACTTCTCCCACCAGCGAAGGCACTACAAGGAATTTCGGTTTGACCTTACTCAAATCCCACATGGAGAAGCAGTGACAGCAGCCGAATTCCGGATATACAAAGATCGAAGCAACAGCCGCTTTGAGAATGAAACAATTCAGATTAGCATATACCAGATCATCAAGGAGTATCCCAACAGGTACCTTGCCAGCATGAGTGTATTATGCCTGAAACAATGTCCCAGGCTTCTATCTGAATTAGAGAGATGATAACTGACCATAAGAATACCCTCGGAAAGGCATTATTGCTATCGCTGTGGCTTGTGTTGCATTAATTCCTAGGCAACGACAACAAATACTGAGCAAGAACAAAACTTATCTTCAATGTAATTTATTCCAGGTTTATGGAGAGTTGCATATCCAATCTCACCAAACAGTCTGCCCATAGACAGGGGGTGAAGGTTCATGTTCTTGGTGAGCAAATGGTGGATTTATATGCTCAGTTGAAGCGTCTAGATTTGGGAAATACACCATTTGCTGACACCGACATACTACAAGCCAAGATTCAGCTAGCTCCTTAAAGGCAGATAGACTGTTCAACTTTGCTGACTTTTGAAGGAGCGTGGCTTTTTTGGTATGTCTTTTAATGTTCTGCAGAATGTGATTAAGAGATGGAGTCATGCACTGTCTATAAGATGACACATGGTGCTTACAATAACTGAAAATCAAAGCAAATATAACGCCACACATGAGCAAATCTCTGATTCTGAGTATGTAGAACAGTGTGAGTGACATATTTCCAAGACTGTGCAAAACCTACAAAGATGAGTAAATGACCAGATTTGATGAGGCAAAGTAGCTAATCTACTTAGTAGTTTAAGTAAGAACCTTGTAAGTAGAACCTTGAGCTTGTACCTTCTAGGTGAGATCTCTGAACACCAAGTTAAAAAACTTTATGGCTATAAACAGGGAGTTATTATATGTCAACAGAGCAGAACCAACAGGTGGGAAAGCACTTATCCTTCCAGATTATCTTCTGCTTTCTTACTAGATTTGTGCAGGATTTTTTTTTCCTCTGTGTTCAGCTTGCAGAATTTCTGTTGATATAGGTCCAAAAAGAAGCTTCTTGGAGGAAGGAATGAAAGAGGAAGGGAAAAAAATATATCCGTTTGAAGAGCACAGGTCAAGGCTAGGGTGATGAAAGCTCTTTACCTGCAAACTCAACAGATTTATTTTTAAGAACTAACGGGAAAAGCTGGTTTTCTAATCCATTTTAATGGGTTTCATTTTTTGTTTTTATGTTTTCTCAGTGAGTGATTTCTGTTCTATTTCAGAGAAGGGAAAACAACTTAAGCCTTTGAAGCAAGATGAAACTTAAATAGCATCTGGCTTGTTAAAATGACAATTGTCTCTATTAAACCATTGGAGAATAGTAGCACTTTCTTTCAATAGCTCATCTGCACATTTCTAAGATAGTAAAAGCACTATTTCTATTTATAAACATAATTTTATAAACATATATATTTCCATTTATAAGCATAAAATCGTCTTGTCTTCTGATGGAATCACAATGCTGGAAAAGTGCATGTGCAGTGACACACCACCTATTTGTTTTTCACTAGTATAACTAAGGAAACTTCAGACTTAGTCTAATGGTCAAGTGTTTCCCTCCTATTGCTGATTTTGCTGGTCTCTACTTATACATGGAGTATATAGAGGTAAATGCCTCAATGTGTTGAGGTAGGAGAAGATCACAGCCTCTCTAGTGCTCATATTAAAAACGAGGAGCCTTTCCCACTTGCTTCTTTATAACTCCAGACAGAAGAGCTTCCAAAAATATTGTATTATTGGTTTCTGCAATAACGTTACAGCTTTTGCTTTGGGGCTCAGACTTCATGAGTTTGTCTTACATGTGTACATGAGATTTTAGGTGCAAAATTTTCAGATTTAGGTGCAAATTTTTGTGCAATTGCTGTGCTCCACGCTCCCTGCTAGTGTCATACCACAGCAGAGCTGCTCAGTTTGACCCTGGCCATCCACCCTTCTTTGGTCTGAAAGGGGAAATGTGGGTATCCGATGGAGTCCTACAACCTGCTACAGGTTTTGCTATGCCTTTAGGCAAGGCGTGGTCATGGTTTATGGTTTCTGTGTTGCAGACTTCATAGTTTCAGACATTTTTCTGTCTCTGTGGCAGCATGGCTGCTGAAGCGTGTATATTGAATTCACTCAGAGTTTGCTGAAATGACAGTCTTTGAGACTGAAGTTTTCTATTTGTTCTAAGGAAAAGTGTAAAGCACAGCCAATGGCAAGGCAAACTTTCCTACTCGGCCCTGCCAATGTACTCCTACCCTGATCTCTTCTCATGACGAAAGTAATGTGCTCCAACAGGCCAAATCCTTGTTCATGATCTGGTGGCAGCTAGCCACTAATTTAACTAAACCCGAAGGATTCTTCCTGCATTAGGGAATCCTCAAGTGGCATTAAGATACTAGAGCAGCTTTCTGGAATGAGGCGAGAGGTGAAGCAACGTTATGGGGATGGCCTATTACATAGTAATAGTAGTCATGGTTTGTTCTGGTCAAAAACTTTGCTGGGTTTCAAGGAATGTATAGGTGGTTTACTCCACCTTTCCTTGCTTAAATGACTCAGGAGATCTGGAGCTTCTTAGACGTTCTGACCGTAGCCTCTTTGCTGAGATTCTTGACTACGGTAGCATTTCTTTTGTAGACAACAGGCCGTTTGGGTCCAAACTGAGATCACTAAACTTAAACAGCCTCCATAAAGGTAAAGACAATCAGCTGTATTCTGCCTGAATGTGTTCACTGTTGCATTTCAGGCTATTTACAACATAATGCCTTACTTTTTTATCATGTGTTGTAATTTTAAATAGATTAAAAAAAAAAATAGAGCCAAAATTTGCAGCTGTTTTTCATTTTAAGTGTGATTTTCATTTGTTTGTTTGTTTTTCTCTTCACAGAATAAAAGAGAATTTTAAAATTAAAAATGTCACAAAATGTGATGAGAAATTTCAGACACCAGCTAATGGTGGAAAACTGAACCCTGAGCTGTCACTGACTTTTGGAGAGTCAGGTTTTCACCTGATGTTATAGGAATTCTGGGGAAAAAAAAACTTATTTTCCTAAGTAATATTTTGAATTTCTGTAGTAAATGACTATTATGTGGACCAAATCGTTTGCACTGGTCTGGAGGCTTTCACTATCTGTTCTTAAGAATCAGTTCTATTTTTCTCTAGGTACTCACAACTAATTTTTGGTTTGTTTGTTGAGTAAATGGGTAAGAACACTGCTGGCTATTACCATAGCTAGATCCTGTTTGCAGGAAGGTGAGCAAGAAGATTGACATATCAGTGCCAAGACAAAGTGGTGTGAATTTCTGCTGCCATACAGAATAATAAAGCCACACTGCAGGAGAAAATTTGTCTTTTATACAGATTTCTGGGCTGCACCATTAGTAGTCCCCTATTCTGAGTTGGCACATAGATATTGCACGCACTGACTTTTGAGGACTTTTTATATTATTCACAGCAAAGTTTGGAGCTGAAAGAATCTATATGGGAAAATGATTATGTATTCCAGGAGGAGACAGTACAAATGTGAAATTATGGCACTGTAATATTGTAATACTTTTTATTCTAAACAGTTTTACAGTTTTCTATTAAATTTATTGAATGATACACAATATATTTACAAATAACCATGTCAAAGCCTGTCGCATTCAGAATTATACCATTCAGTTTTAAAGTTCCGATAAAACTGCTTATTAGAGAAAAAAATGGGCATTTAAGACTCCAGAGAGTACTATTTATGAGCTTGCGGTACGTTGTTAATTTGTTCAGTGCTAGCGCAGCGAGTCAGGCTCTTTTAAATCGTAAGACTGTTTTCATGTTAGCTCCAGAGGGAGAAGGTATGTTTTCTCCTTGTGTGGTCATTCACACAGTTCTACTAGAACACAAACGGTAAGAGCCCAGCAAAAGATTATCCCTTAAAGGAAGGCAAAAAGACAAATTTAAATAAAGCTCTTTCAATTTCCTTTATTAAAAAAAAAAAAAAAAAAAAAAAAAGATTCCTTCATTGTTGCTGAGCTCTTTGACCTGATTATGTAGATATTTCTCACGTAAGCAAATGTTGTACGCTTGTCTGAGTGCATTTTGTGTTATTTTTCTGAGTGTTGAACAAGCGCTGTTTCAAGAGCTACACAAGATGTTTTTTCAGTGTAAAAGGCTTGTAGTGCGTGTAAAGTGGTTAGTCAAGATAAAACAGTAAATTCCTACCATGTCATTGTGATTAAGCAGCATGAGAATACAGTGACAGGATCATCATAATTTTAAATTCACTTATTATACACAAAGACTGTTCTTTCCATCTCTCCTACCTCTTTAAGCATATATTCATGCTGTCTGTAAGGTAACAATTCAACTCTAAGGTCTGTGCAAGCCAAGTCTGTCTTTAGTTGATTTGGACAGTCAAAATGAAAAGTAAAACATTTTTTTCTTGTGTATTGTTGTTTTGATTACTATTTATGGCAGAAAAGGAATAGGTTTCTCTAACAATAGATTTAAGTTTAAAAGGCTAAATGGTGAAAACAGCTTTTAATAATGCGTGCTGCTTTGTAGAAGCATATAAAATGAAACTGATGAGAGTTAAATATCTTGTTTTTAGTATGTTCATTGCAGTAAATTATTTGTAATACAGATGTGGTTCTGGAACCAATTGTGTCAGGAGATATGTGAAAACAGAACAAATAAACGATCCATGCTAAACATTTAGTAACACAATTATACTAACTCCCCTGAGCAGCCCTTCTGAATTACTGGAAAATTTCATGGGAACAAATCTGAGAATATACCAGGGAATCGAGGGTTAAAATGCAATAATTACGTTATTGAATCGGTATATAATTTCTACTTTGATATATAGACTTATTTTCTAAACATCTGTACTAATACGAATCTGTCATATATTCATGTTTTGTTATATGATATAACTGCTGTCATATGTTATTAATAACAGACTTTTTTAGCAATGCTATTCCTTTGAATTTAGTTGAAATTGGAACGTGATTTTGACATTTTTTGTCTTTTGCACTGGATGGTTTATAAAAGTTAATATTCCTGAGACATTCTGGTGCTGAAAGATGAATCCTTTATACACAGTCTCAATTACATATTTTGTGTATTTATATCAGGAAGCTAGATTTTTTCAGATTTTCCAGAACTTCAGCTTTCATATGATGAGAGTCATTTCAGAAAGGCCTGTAAGGGGAAATACCTATATTATACTTAACAATTATATGCTGGCTACAGCACATGCTGTGCCGTGTTGTGATGAGGATGTGTCGAAGCATTATTCATTTGGGCTGGAGGAAGTTATTGTCAGCAAGGAAGTTAAGGGCAAAAAATAATAGTGTTTGGATGTTGTAACTCTCTATTTTCTTTAACTTAGGGATGCAGACTTGTTCCTGTTAGACACAAGAAAGGCTCAAGCTTCTGATGTGGGGTGGTTTGTGTTTGACATTACTGTGACCAGCAATCACTGGGTGATTAATCCACAGAACAATCTGGGCTTGCAGCTCTGCGCCGAAACTGGGGACGGTAAGAGAGTTACTATAGATCATAGCTCTGTATATGCTCTTGTCATCCTGTTGCTGTGAACCTTTTCTGGATGGGTGTTTTTTAACTCTACTGGGTGGCAATCCAATGGAGGGTTTATAAATGAAGAACACAGGCTTGTCCTGCTGCAGCTACGGTCTGGAAACTGTTCTTAATTCTGTGGAATATAACAATTATAAGGCTAACTGAATCAAGCTAAATTAAATGAAGTTTGGGATAAAAGTTCTTACATGAAAAATCAAGTTCCATTTTAATGTTCTTCCACTGATGATTATCTATATGCAGTCAGGAAATTCTAGCAGATTTGTGTAATTTTTGGTTTATAATGTTTCTAAATATCTTTCTGGGCTGAAGCATAGAGAAAGGTATAAAACAACCTCCGAATATTTCCTCCTAGAATATGAATATGACCTCCTAGAATATGACCTCCTAAACCCTGATACTAATGCTGTAGAAAGGTTAAGAATAGGGTAATTTGGAAATTTTTTTTCTATCCTTGAAAAAAAAAAGTTAACTTCAAAACTTTTTTACCTTGAAAGGGGTCAAAACTTTGAAATCTTGAAAATTTTTATTAGCTGAAAATTAGAAAGAATTCTAACAAATCTAAAGTAATAACTGTGGGTTTTTTATAGGACAAATTTACTCGACTACTATATTATTCACAGTTATACTGTTTATTAAAAAGTGAAAATGCATCTTAGTTCAAAACCCTGTTTTTAGAAGAAGTGTTCTTTCTTAGACTTCTTTAGAAACTAATAAAAAGAGAATTATATACCATTTTTTTTTCTGTGATGGTTCACTTAATCTGTACTACTTTACAAGCAAACTTTCAGATTTAGCTTTCTTGTCAAAAAGCTTTCAGTGTCAGAGGTCAGGGGATCTATGATGCCAGTTAATCTAAACCTTAGCTGACATAATTTTAATGAGTAGCAGAAGAAACCCTGGTGTAAGGATTAATATATATATATTTTCTTCTTTCTTTGTTCTGGCTACATTTTCTCATTGTTTTTGATCTGCATTCTCCCTCAGGCTCAGCTGGGCTGTGAACAAAGACCCTCATACTTTTCCAGCAAGTGCTCTGGCTGCTGGAGAGTTATGCAAAAGGCTGCTGTGGGCCCCGATGTCCTCCTTTAGGCACAGTGCTGTGAAAAGTCTTGAACTAGGGTGCACAGTTTCACCTAACATTGCCCACAAAGTCCAGATATAGTCAGCGGAAAAGGAAGGTACTGATACTAAGTAGACCACATTGCTGCTGCATTCGACTCTTCAAATGGCCCGCACCTGAGCATGAGCTGTGCAGGGAGGCAGCATGGAGCATGGTTTTTTTAAGGCCAGTTTTAAGACCTTAACATTTTGGAGAGGTGACACCTCCGCCAGTCATCCAAATGAGGTGGACTGGCTCCCAGCCAGTTTTGCTGCTCCAGAATAAACTCCATCCTTAACTTTTTTCTTCTTCTTTTTTTTTTTTTTTAAATATATATTTTATTTTATTTTATTTTATTTATTTTTTTCCCCAGGAGATTAAAATAAAGAAATTCTTGAAAATGAAATACCCATGAAAGACACTCATTAAGAAATCCTGTAACTAGCAATTTGTTGGTTCTAGCCTCAACCTTATATTCATTCAGTAAACAGCAGGAAAGTTTGTATGGCTAAAAGGAAATATTTAGATTAATACACTGAAGAAATTGTAAAAGAACAGCTTATATAAATATTTCCCCTGTCTTACTCCCAAGATCAGAAAGGTGATAGATAATTTTCTATTTTAAATTCCAAAGCCACAGGCAGCTTTACCTTCTGCACCTCGCTTATTTGAATTTCTCAACACAGCTGCTCAAGTGAGGAGGGAATTCCTCTCTTTCCTCCCTTTCTGTTCCCTTTTCAGTTTATTCATGCAAGAAGAGTGCCCTTCCAGAGACTAGAATTCTCAAAACTGTTGGGAAGACCTGTGCTATACTGCTTCATTTTAGCATAAGGAAAATCATCCTTTCATGCTCTTACAATTTTGCTCTTAAGGCTTTGATTATTTTTATTGGGTTACTGTTACTTCTGGAAGCTATTAGAAACACCAGCAGTTGAATGACATGTTTCTGTACAGATGAAACATGAATTTTTGTACATGACTCAGTTTGTAATGGACTCTGTTTGCAACCCAGAGAACCCCACCCACCTTTCCTCCAACCACTTCCCTACCAAAACCCAGGGACTGATTCAAAGCAATGGAAAAACCTGCCATTGGCTCAAGGAAACTTCAGGCCATGCAGGTCTGAAGCACCTTTCCACATGCCTTCAGCTGCCCATTGAGTTTATGGGAAGTACAGGAGTTCTGCCCCCATAACTGGAGAGATATTTGTGATAAGACCCTATCCCCTCTGTTGCAATGGACCGTTAAACTAAATCTGATTCCATTAAGTCAGAAGATTCATATTTGGGGTAGACAGATGCTGCAATGGGGCCCTGGATAATAGAGTCTGTAAATACGTACTCATTTTTTTTCAGGTGTATTCATACAGCACCTTTAAAATGGGACACTGGTAATTGCTGAGACTTCAAGGTGCTACTGTGTTGTTATCATTATCATTAATAGTAATCTTTCTTATGGTTATCTTTCAGTGTCTTTTTAAGCAATTACTTGTGGAGATAAAATTCTCTAGTGATCCCTGAAGAAGATACATATAAAATAATAATATCTACATAAGGAATAAAAAAATTTGTAGCTATTTAATATAACAGTATGATGAAAACAACTCTGGAACAATGTCTGGTTACTGTAATTCATATTTTAGCCCCTTTGAAAATGCTGAAAAAGTACAAAAAGCCACATGACATTGGAATGTGTTTTCTTTTCTCTTTAAGACAGTATTTGGTATCATACGCATCATTTTAGCATGAAATGTAGACTTTTTCTCTTAATGGGACGTTTTATTTTGAATAGTAAGAATAAAGGTTTGCATGACACATATGGAAGCTGTCAACATATAATGCACTGTTTCCCTGGGGCTGTGGTAAATTAAGGATCTTTTTTTTTTTTTTTGATTCTCTTTTTTAAAGTCTCCTCAGCATTCTGCAGCATCTCCTTTTGGCCAATTCCCTCCTTTTGACACCAAAACTCTCCATGGTGTTTAAAACGAGAGGTGATCATTTTCACACTGATGGAAGTAAGGGTGTTAGATGAATTGCAGCATAAAATCAATGCAGATGCAGAAATGATTTGAAATGCTCCATGTGACGCTTTTCCTGTATATATACCATATGTGTCCAAAGACTTAAAACATGTTCCAGTGAATCAGCACCTTTGTATTAACACTTAACAATTTTATAATTAGAAGTTAGCAACAATTTGCACATCACTTCTAATGGAGAAGTACAAATCTGCAAGAGCCTTCCTTTTGCTGTTTATGTCAGTGCTGAGGAGAACCTAATGTTGTCTACAGAAAATGGGAAAGGGAGAAAGTGTGTAACTATGATTACTGGTGTTCCATAGGAAAACAAAACAAAACAAAACAAAACAAAACAAAAACAGATCCCAAATACACACCTCTCAATATAACAGCCTGGGTAGCCTTTGTAGCCCATATTTCTATGTGTTTTCCTGGGCTGCTGTGGCTCACAGTTATTTTCCATCAGCCTGTGCATCACAGGGGAATAAATTGGTACTTACTTTGAAAAACCCAAGCTGATTAAGGTGATTTCTGTCACCATGTAGTCCTAAGGCAGGTTTTCTTAGACTTTCTTGCTGTTTGAGGTAGGCAGACAACAACAGTCTTCAGCTCCCTGAGTCTGACCCTTACTTCAGGTATTTTTTTTTTCCTCAGAGCAAAGGGAAACTTGAACAAAAATATCCTGATCCAAGTGAAGGCTGGGGAAGGTCAAGTCTTTCTCCAGCACGTACTTGGGTACACTATTACGTGTGTCCCCTGGAAGGGGGGTTAGCTCCTACTCCTACATGCTGCAAGAAAGACTGGGGAGCTCCTTCTTCAGTGTCATGGGGGAGACACTAGGAGACCCTGTATCTCTGTTTGTGTTTTTTTTTTTTTTTTTTTTAAACCTTCTCTTTATCTCAGCCTGGGACTTTCAAGGTCCTTTCCTTTTCTCCTATGAAGCCTTTAGAGGCAGCATGGCCACCTTCTCTTCTGGGGTATGCACTGCAGGAGGTGGCCAAATTGCTTTTAACCCATAACAAACCGTGGCAGCACCCTGGCTTTTACAGGCAATTGGCTGCACACTTTCACATTGGTCTTGACCTCTCCTTTACAACACTCACTGTTACCAATCTCATCTCGAGGTTGCCCCCAGTCAACCTTGGCACCTACCCTATGTGACCACAGTATCTGGCAGGTAGTCCAGAGGATGCTGCCGGGTTGTCACATTTAAGTCCTTTGATGGAGCTGGTATTTACAAGGCAAAACCATCAGGAGTGATTTCACCTTCATTAGTGTCCTTACAGCGGGGGAATTTAAGATATATATATATATTGATATATATATGGACTTTGGCAGGCAATAGCTCTGCCTAAATTCTGAGCCATCTGGAAGCCATATAGCCATGTTAGCACAGCACTGAACCCAAGCTAATATATCCTGCCCCTCAGCAGGTTTTATTAGCTTGGGCTCAAGCACTGCCTAAGTACAGCTACATGAGAGTTCTGGTTCAGAGCTGACTTTGGCCAAAGTTATATGAGTAAATTAAACATGCTCGGGAATACCGTGGGGCACTGAGCTTTGCTGGTGTGAAACGAGGCAGAGGGATGACTCTCTCAGCATCCAGAAAAAGGGTGGCCACATGGCAGCTGCCACAGGAGAGCCTGGGGACAGCTGGCACTGGTCATGAGCATGGCAGCAGCACCTTGGGTGGCCCCAAGAAGTGTGGATTGTCCAGCTCCAGCACCTGGGAGCGCTCCAGGGCACCCCTTACTTTTTGAAAATAAGTGTAACCTGTTTCCAGCTGGGTCAGAAATACCACCAGCATTTTCTTGCATCTGCTTGTAGCCAACAATGTGAACACACCCCGTGTTAGTATGGGCACACTTACTTGAGATAGGCTCCTGCCCTTCCTCCAGCCACCAGTGCATACTGGAGCATACTGGTCCTGGCTGTGTGGCTGTGCAACTCCCCCTCTGCCCTGCTTCCCAGGCAGATGAAGGATACATCTGCATTTAAGCACCAGTAGTTTAGGAATAATAATTAGTGTTTTTGCTTAGTTTCATTCAGAATGTTTTTATCCATTGTATTCTTTAGTGGATGACCAATTAATCTAATCTCTACTTGTTTTATGGTCTTCCTGAACACATTCTTAACCGTTCAGAAAAGCCCTAGGACTCCCACAGACAATTCATGGTTTAAGTACATTAAATGCAAAGGATAAATCAAGTACTTAGTAAGAGTTTTCATGTATGATTACATCTGATTTTTTTTGTGTAAGCATACAAGGTACTGCTGCCTTATACAACATGCCATGGTTCCTAACGTGTTCACAAATTATCCCAAGTGCTTTCTTCAAGAGCTTTATGAATACCAAAATCAACACAAAAAGATATGCAAAATTCATTCAACTGAACAGAATAAAAACAACAAAATGTAAGATTTTAATAACAAAGGCTGGAAGTTTAGTTTTGACTAAAGCTGTGAAGCCTCGGAAATGCACAGCAGACCATCCAAGACCACCCATTTTTCAGAATTCCTTAAAGCCTCCAGGGAGCAGACAAGTCAATAAAATACATGAAGCTTGTTTCAAAAGCTGTATTTTATGTCCATGTAGATAAATGTGTCTACCAAAGGAAAAGTTTGTGTAACAGTTTATGGAGGTAATCCAGTAGAGTATAAAATACTTTAGAGTTGGAGGGTTGTGGATGACCTTATATATAGACCATCATATTTGTGTTGTCAGGTTTTCACTTTTCATTTTAAAAATAAATCTTCATTTAAGCTTTGATAAGCAAACTCTCCCTCAATTCTTTTGTTTCTGTGAAGTCCCATTGCTCACAAGAACACTGTTGAGGCATGAGAAATCAAGCAAGTTTCTATCTAATTTTGAAACTACCTAGTGAGCTTTCAGACTCAGAACCTCAGGAGTGTGTTTGCTCAAGTTAGACATTATTGGACCTTGTATACTCAGGGTCTTTCTCCAAAAGGACTTCCCCAGTCTTCACTGGGATCACTCCCCACAAGAGGGAAACCATAGATGTGGCATTGGAATGTTTTGGCATTTTTTTCAAGAGACCAGAAATGAATTCCCAACATCACTGAAGTTCATAATTCTATCTACAAATATGTAAAATTATTACCAAAATAACTACTGTGACCTAGAAGTAGCGGTTAATCTGTGAAATGTGTTTTGTGGCTTGTTGAACACTTTTGAAAGTAAATAAGTGCTTGTTTTTCATAACAAAATGAGTGGTTTGCCGCAGTTCGATGACTCAGGACAAAATAATGGATCTTGGAATCACTCGTTGTTCTGTGTTGCCAGTGTAAATCTGGCCAAGACGCATAATGGCTGAAAGCTCTTGCAAAATTAGTGTCTGCTCAATGCCTTACATAAAATATATACTGCATGAGGAGAGAGAGCCAGGTCACAAATCTTACCACTGTCACTGGCATCCATGCTGGCGATCTCAGAAAAAGTCAGGATTCAGAATGCCATGAAATATGAAGTGATCTCTCCAGGTCAGGACTGTGAGACAGATTATTATTGAAAGCTTGAAATGCTCTTGCATTTCCATTTGGCGTAGCTGGGGGAGAAAATGAATTTTTAAGATGGAACTCAATCAGTTTATGAAAGGAGTTGTATGCTGTAACTGCATGTGACAGTGGAAAACAATGCACAGGAGTGATACAGCAAATAGCTCCAGAGTGTTGATTCTGACTGCTGTTCTTATTCTGTGGGTTAAAAAATAAATAAAAAAAAATTATTGGGATTGTTGAGGTAGTACCTTTTAAGCTGAATGTCACAGCTACTTTTGAAACAGATATTCCTTTATTATAAGTGGCCAGAATGTTAAAAGGGAAATAATATTAATTCAATTCAGTCACTCAGACCAGCACTTCCATACAACCTTTTATGCAAACTGCTAAGGGCACTTTACTATCAAATAGAATAAAAGCCAAAAATAAGTTTAAATGCCAAGTCAAACAAACACATCTTGCCAAGGACTCAGAATCATATAAATAAGAAGTAAGGAGTTGAGCAGATTTGGGACATAATGCTTTAAACAAGTTTTAAGTCCCCAAATATACCTGTCAATATGGAAAAGAGACAATAAATTATCATAGCAGGACTGAGAAGCACATGCCAGAATGTGAGGAATACAAGGGCTCTAGATTGTCCCTGCACAGAGTAAGTCCATCTGTTGCACTTATTTATTTTTGCTAGGTGTAGCTCAAATGCAATGGCTAGGTTCAGTGAAGTGGGCATCACCGACTGCTGGTTTCTTGCACTGTGTGCATCTATACAGTCTGAAAAAAAAATATCTTTGAAATCTTCAGGATTAAAGATATGATAGAAATATGAAACCAAGCCAATTATTCAGAATGCTTGACCATATTTGATTCTTCTTCAGACATGCTCAAGAGAGGTGGAGATACACCTTGCTGTTTTGGTTTTTCCAATTGGTGAAGCCAGGGAAGATGTGGGATCAACCTGATCCATTCAGCTGACTTTGGGAAATGCTGCTCTAGTATCACAGTAGGGAACAACTGTGCTGGAGAGACCTGAATTTCCAGTTGTCACTGAGGCCAAAAGAAAGGTTTTCTAAATGGTTACTAGCAATGATAAACTACAACCACTTACTAAAAATGAAGCTTGTGAAAGCTTCTTACTACCAGTTCAAGTTAGGGTAAGATTTTTCTTACTGTGTTCTGAAATCCATGCTATGGAAAAAGGTGCGACCGCAAGACTATGACAAGACTATGACAAAGAGATTGATCTCCTGCTATAGCAAAACGTTTGATGCTTTTCAGCAGCAGGATTTTTATTTAATAAAGGACAATAGAAGTTCTGTAAATGCAAACTTTCTTTTACACAGAAGCAACCTAAAATGGAGACAACATATGTAGTTTGAATTTCCAAACCAAACAGTTCAGAGATCCTCCTCAGAAGAAATTTAGTGTCTCAAGGGCAGTGTATATTTTGATTGCTTCATCTTCTGAAGGTTAGAGTTAAGCTAAGGTATATGATAAACCAAGAGAGAAAAGTTTAATGATGAACCCACTGAAGCCAATAATTGTTTCTGTCTTGACTTCACTAGGAGCAGATTCAGTGCATATACTATTCATGAACTGAAAAAAATGGGTCCTAAAAACTCAGGCTGGCTGCTTAGAAGATCAAACAAATAAAGGAATAAAGTCACATAAACTGTTTCTGTGTGTAAAAAGGCTGTGGGTTACAGGCTTAATTTTTTATGGTATATCTCTATACCCTGAATAAGTAAGTAAGCCCTAACTTGTGGAATCTTAATAGTCATCTTATTGCTGAAGTCTAAAGGAAACCCAGAGGAAACTTAATAATATTAAAAGTTATTTTAAAGGGAGTTCACATTGGTTTGGAGGATATTTTGCTTCGCACACAATATCCACCATTGTAAATTTAGAGAACCTAGATTTAAATTCAGAAAACCTACACACATCTTTACAGCACTCAGTATATAAATCTAATAGTATTCTTAAAATGTTCAGCAGTAAGGTATTAATCTTTTAGAGATAAAATTAAAATTCTGAAAGTCCTTGGAACGGAAAATAAAGAAAAATAATAAAAAATATTCCCTCTAGAAATGAGGGGAAACTTGGAACTTTGTGGTAAGAGGTTGGTTTGTCCATGTTCAATGAATAGAGAATAGTCTGTACAGTTTTTCATATCTTGACTTGCAACAGAATATTTGAACATATAGAAATTAATGTTACTGAATTATTTAATAGTTACATACATAAATACATGAAAAGAAGAATTAAAGAAATGCAAGACTAAAGAGACATTTAAAGTGAAATCAGAAGCTTCAACAAATATATTTTTCCCTTGCAGTCAAAAAAGTAATTATCAAAATTGTTCAGAATATGTTGCCAATTATTCTGCTCCATAACTGCTAACTTTCTCAGTTCTTCTCCTGCCTTTGCTGGGCTCTCTGTCACTGGAAACATCTTAAACCAATTTAAAGTGCTACACCTGAATAAACATGTTGTAAAAGTGTTTATGTATTGAAGTGGGTCAGTTCAAGGTATGGTATTTGGCTGGAACTTCTAATTTCTCTTTTTACTGCAAAAGGGCTGCCAGAAGGAGGAAGTCTGAGCTGAATTAATACATTTGTTACAGTGGAAGTAGAATGGAAACTACTTTAACCACAAATCAAACTGCCTCTTTCATTTACGCCAGTGATAGAGTTTTTCTAAGAAATATAGACTCTGGCATACAGCCACTGTACGTTTGTGTTTGAAAAGGAAACCTATATGCTTATTTCTATAAGGTTGATTCCTAGGCTTATTTGTAAGTTCTCTTTCAGGGTGATTAAGCTAATGGTATTGCAGGTTAGTGAGGCAGATGCTCCTTTGTTGTCCACACAACAAACATTTCCAGCCAGTTTAGAGGAGTCCCCCAGTGCCCTGATGCTGCAGCGCGGGTGGTGCTCGTGCCTGCGCCTCCCCATTTAAAGGACCTCTGTGTCCCCCACCCAGCACAGCTGCACAGCTTCACATGACACTGTCTCGTTTTCTGACGGTTGAAGGGCTCTGCATAATACACGTACGCACAAAAGTGTTTATGCTGCCAAAATAAATTCTGTTAAGAGCAAGGGTTTATTTGCTAAAATGTCACTGATGCAGTTTCAGTGAGTTGTTTTGCTTTCTTTTCTTTTACTGAGGTTTAGATCCTATAATATAGTGAGGCTACCACATGGTCCTGGCTGAACAAATATTTTCGAGAAATATGCACATCCCTTGGGTACAGAACCAGAATCAATAAAGTCCATATTTCAAACCCTGTTCTCTTGAGCAACTGAACACCTTCCTACCTTTACTAGTGAATGGACATCAGTTTGAGTAACACTGTACAATATTTGTTTTTAAAGCAGAGGTATATTTATTATCCACGCTTCTCTTTGCCACATATTTGCTTTGGGGATATAAGTTTCCACATCTGACACCCAAGCGATGCAAAAACTAGATGACTGCATTACATTATCCTTTTGATAGCCTATAGACTTTAATGAGACTCATTTATTTTTTCACTTCTATAGATGCATACGTGAGATTGAATTAAAATATCCATGTATTGAATAATATATACAGTGTATGGAGACTGTACTTTCATGCAATGACAAACTACATGTAAAGCTGTTGAAACTTTTGTAAACTGTTGAATTTTTTGTCCTTTAAGTTCTCTTAAACAAAAGGAGGTTAGGATTTCTATTCGTGTAACTTCAGGGTTATGGGCAAAATCCTTGCCTTGCTTCAGCCACTGGTGGAAATCCCAGTGTGGCTTCAGTAGGGGCAGAACTTCACCTCATATATATAACTTATGATTTCCATTGCTTTATAGGTCGAAGTATCAGTGTTAAGTCTGCTGGCCTGGTTGGAAGACAAGGGCCTCAGTCAAAACAGCCATTCATGGTTGCATTTTTCAAGGCGAGCGAAGTACTTTTCCGTTCTGTCCGAGCAGCCAACAATAAAAGAAAAAATCAGAACCGCAACAAATCTAGTAGTCATCAGGAGTCTTCTAGGATGCCAAGTGTTGGGGGTAAGAAGAAGTTATGAATTACCAGTCTCTGTTTACAGGAGTTATGGGCATCTGCTCAAATGCAGTGGTGTCTCAGCACCTTAACAAGACATTGCTCATTGGCTGAGCTGTCAGAAACTGTGTTCCTGCCATGTTTCTGCCTGCCCCCATAGCTTTGCTTAAACCTCTTTTGTTATGCTGGCTCTGAGCATGATCTACCTTCAGTGAGTTGGTTCACTTACATGTATGACTCAATTTTATTTGTATTTGAGGTGTAGGTAGAAAAAAATGCACTGCTACTTCTCTAGTTTCAATTGCGGATCTGGAACATAGTTATTTCTGAGGTAGGTGACTTAGAGGGATGCACGTGTTCCTTCTGAAGATCCTAGGTTTTGTAACGCTCCTAACATTTATTAAGGCACCAGGGAATCTCTATTTACAACTGTTTTATTTGTTTGTTTGTTTTTGAATATCGAAAGGTTTTCTGATATTCTGTGTAACTATAATACAAACAGCTCATCTGCACAACTAACTTTTAACTCCCGTCAGTCAATATTGTAGGAGAGCAATTATAAATAAATAACAAAAAATCACCAACTAGGCAATTTTAACTTCTTATTAGTAAAAAAAAGAATTCATGCCCTATATCAAAAAGGTATTATTATCCATTATTTATAAAGTGATATTGACTAAGCATTCTCTCCTTATTAACTATTTAAACTTCTTCAGAAGTCTTGTAACGCAGATGTGGTTTAAGCATGAACATCAGTTACGTTTGCTAGCTTATGCTAGCTCTATATTCATCCACTTCAGAAAAGGAAATGAATTTGCCTTTTGGATGATTCTAGTATGATCAGCTTTGGTTCTGCAGAAACCGTTCCTTCTATTTTCCTGCTACCATACAATGCACTTCTGCTATTTTCATAAAAGGGCTTTGGACGGAGTAGTACAACATGAGATTTTCTTTTTTTTTTTTTTTTTTTTTTTTTTTTTTTTGTAAATATGCTCTTTGTAACTGCATTAAATCTAAAATACTCTCTGTTACCTCCAGGGTAAGTAATATTCTCTCTGAACAACAACAGCAAAAAAAAGTTATTAAAGTCTTCTAATATTTTCTGGAAAATGTCTACTTATTTTGAGAATTATATATATATATATTGAAAAAGTAATCTAAGTGCACATTACTTTTAAGATACCTAAATATAAGTATCATACTTCAAATTGAATCCCGTCTTTCTAGTCCATGAGGAAATGAAAACTGAACAGGTTTGTTAAGCCTGCTTGATTATAACAGGAAAGATGAACACAAGCTCCCTGCTGGTTTAACCTGGGAAAAAAATCAGCCTTAACACATGCCAGCAAGTTGCATCAGCATGAGAATTGCCTCATGAAGAGTTGTATGTATGTCTCAAAACACTGGTCAGCCTCATTTATGCATCCAGTCTTGCTCCAGAACTGCTGTAAAACAAGAAGAATCAGAATATCTCTAGTGAAATGTGTATTATGAAACAAATTTTCTCCTAACCTCTTTAGGGCCCCAGCCTGCATAGCCATAGATATGCATCACTATATATGTTGATCCATGCCATATTTCTGTCAAAAAGATTGTAGTTTCAGAAAACCTTAGTGTTAGAACAAAATTAGATTAAGAAGCAATTGCATGTGCAGTTGCATCAAGGCAGGGGCAGCAACCTGTGACTGGAGATGGGGGTGGCAAGATGTGGGCAGGCTGGAATAGATGGTAAAGCTACAGGTAGATGAGTAACCACAGCCTCACATAGCAGTGTCCTCCATAGCAAAACTGCTTGTAGGACTAGCTCCTGCACAACAGCAAATTGGCTTTCATGCTGTTGCCTTGCAGTTTTCACCAGCAGTCCCCATATCACACATAAACAAACTCCTTTTGTTTGTATGCCCATAAAGATCAGTTATGGGAATTTTCATGCTGTAAGTGATCTAAAATGCTTTCTGTTTTGATAATTATTGAAAAAAATCTCAGTAAAATCTGTGGATGAGCACACTGATGACTGCAAAGGTAATGTGCACATTCTATCCAGATGCTGCAGTGTGAAAAAATGATTTGAAGGAGAGAACACATTCTTATTTCCCAGATGTTCACATCTTTGCAGAACACAGGCACAGCCTGCTATCAGGGAAAAGCTATGCCCTTTTCCTCCTATATACCAGCCCCAGGAACTGGACAAGTGCACTGGATGTGTTTCATTGCAGCAAGCTTCTTGGAGGAGGCTGGCTCCTAGTTCTGCACAGCTTCCAGAGGTTTCTAGTTCTTCTCTTCATATTTCATCAAAAGACAAACCCAAAGAACTCTGCCCATCCTCCTCCTCACAGTGGTCTGTGAGGCCACATTCAATTCTCATTTACTCCCTGATGCAAGGCACTGTGGAAGCAAAAGACACATGGATGGGCAAAAGTCACTGTGTGATGTAGATGCTTGTTTCTAAGCTTGTTCCACAACCCTATATCCACAGCATCCAAGTCAGACTTTGACAGTGACAAATGTTCATCTAAGTAGCCAGAACCAGGTAGGTATGTTGTCACTTATAAGTCACAGCGTTCAGTTATATTTTTCTCTGCAGGTCAATCCCAAATTTACTCCAGTCCTTACTTCCTTTTCTTTTTGATTTTCTCTTGTTTTTTTCTCTTTCTATTTTTCTGTTTCTTTTTCCCACTTTTATTTTTTTTCTTCTTCTTTCCTGTTGCCTTTTGTCTTTTGCTTTTTGTCTCATTTCTTTTCTATGTTTTTGGACCCCAGCGATTAGTGTTACTATATTCTCAGCACATCAAAAAGGATAGCCCTGCTGGGCAACTCAGTTCTCCCCTTCCACTGGAAAACACATTTTTGAATTATTCATGAGGACATAGACAAACACAAAATGGAGAAAATAAAATCTATATGCACCAGTTATTATTATAACAGCTGGGTAAAAGTTAATAGATTTGATGCCAGCATCCCTATGTTCCTAAAATCTTCAAAAGAACATGACCTCAATGTAGTGCAAAGACACAGAAATGAAACTTAGCATTCAGACCTCACCTGCCTGCACAGAGGATTGAAGTGTTTATTACTTATCCAGTTCTATCGTGGTCAAACTGGACATCAAATGAAAAAAACTAAAACAAATCAAAACAAGACAATTTGTTCCCAAAGTACCTCATATAACTCTGCCTTGAAACAAAGTCTGACTTCATTTTTTCTTTTTGAGCATTACCTAAAAAGAATATATTGATATATATATATAATTAGGCACTAGAGGATATCCACATTTGAATACTTACTATGCGGTAAACTACATACATTTTGGTCATAATGTGATGAGATAAAAAAAAAAAAAAAAACAGTGCTTAACTGTGCATTTCCTGTATTTTATTGGTTGATGTCACACTAATTAATGAAGAACACGTGATAGTATATATAGTCATGTCTCAATGTCTTTATTTTCCCTGCCAAAATAAATAAATAATAATTCTTTTTAAAATTTCTTATATTTTCTTCCCCTCCTCCCACAACTCCTTCTGCTATGTAGGGGTTTGGACCCTGACCGCCATCCCTGACAATGTTGGGAACAACATTCACTTACCCATAATATCCTATAGCTTTGATTCTTGACAGAATAAGCATATGGGCTTTGAAGCTGCATTATATGAAATTGGATGCTTGGCACCAAATCTTGTTATAAATGTCACATTCGATACTTACATGCAGTGTTACAATAGACACAACGTTTGTCTTGTATGAAAGATAGAATTCAAGGAAGGAATACACATTTGCCTGAGTTTAGCTTTCTTCATAGGTGTGTGGATTACATGGCTAAAGATTCATGTCTTCACATAAAATGCAGACCACCATATCAGGTAACGTGGTGTGACTGCACATCCACTCCTGGTTAACCTATATTCAAGTAATTCAGAATATCAAGACAATCAACACATCTCAGCAGTGATGCACATGTTTATTATTCAGCCTTTCTCCTTTAACTGTAGACACTTCTGCTGTATTCTGGTACTAAAACTTCTGTATGTATTCTTAAATATGGAAATGTCATGACTGAGAGAACTTACAAAAGCACAATCTTCAGCTTACATTAGTTTGACTGCTTGGGTGCTATCTAAAAGCAGATTGTGACTTCCCTGACTGTCTCATATGCATATCTTTCCCACATTTTTCAGTCATAGTTTTTTGTTGTTTTTTTTTTTTCAAAGTGACTTGCATTGTATATACTGAATTTAAAATTCTTATTAATGGCTGAAACATAAAAGCTCAATATTTACCTCCTACAAGTGCTGATATTAGTGAAAATCAGTATATAGATCCTTGTAAAGAAATAGTGAGACAGTTCAATTTTTTTGAATTTAAAGTTCCTTTGCACTCCCCTTCCACTGCCTTACTTCTAATGTATGTGCAGAACATACTAGATTACAGGCAATTCAGCACAAGGGATGACTAAGAGTTCTTGGTTATATTGAAAGAATATAGATTTTTGGAAACTCATCGTGTCTTAGAGTATCCTGCCTTGCTTTCAGTGGCTACTCCAGAAAGATGCAGGAGTTCTGTGTAGGATGTGGGCCCTACCTGCCAACAGAGGGTATCTGACATGGCAGCAGGTAACTAGCTACTTGTGGAGAACTGAGCTGAATCTTTAATGGCTGTCATTGAGAAATAGCTCATTAAGGTCTAAGAGAATGCTAGGAAAATGCTAGGGCTAGGAAAGAAAGTAGTATTCATCTTTAAAAAGGAATGGGGTTTGGGATATTATAGGTTAGAAAGCCTAACTTAACACTCATGACGATATTACAAGTTATTTAGAACTGCAAATGGATATATCTCAACTTGTGCACAGTTTTTGACACCATCTCAGGAGACATTTTGGGGCCCAGGTGCCTTCAACAGAAAATATATACATAGCTTGATAAAATATATATATATATATATATTCAAATAGCATGTTACCAATAAAAGTAAAATTTGGACGGGTATTTTTAATGATATCTCATTGAATCTCTTCTGGATCTGATTTGGTCCAACATTTTATTGGTGATTTGGATGATGGATGACTCTCCCCAGGTCTGGTATCCTCTGTGAACTTGCTGAGAGCACACTGTCCCATTGTCCAGGTTGCTAACAAAGACATTAAACAGTACTGGCACCGGTACTGGTCCTTGAGGGACATCCGTAGCAGCCAGCTGCCAGCTGGACTTCGTACCACTGATCACAACCCTCTGAGCCCAGCAGTCCAGCCAAGTTTCCACTCGTTATATTCTTTACCTATCCAAACCATATCTGATCAATTTGGCTATAAGAATACTACGGGAGACCATATCAAAAACCTTCCAAAAAGCAATGTGAACACCCAGTTCTGACTAGCCCACAAAGCTAGCCAGCTCATCACAGAAAACTGTCAGGTTGTTTAGGCACAGTTAGGCCTTTGTAAATCCAAGTTGACCGTTCCCAAACACCTTCTTGTTCTTCATATGCCTTGATGTGGCTTCCAGGAGGGTTTGATACACAGCCTTCCCAGAAACTGAGATTAGGCTGATTGCCCTTCTTGAAGATGGGTGTGGCATTTCTCATTTCTGAATCATGAGAAATATTCTCCAGTCACTACTCCAGAACACTCAAAATGTCAGACAGTGACTCTGCAATGATGCTGGTGATTTATATAAATACAAAGCTATCCTAAAATGACTAGGCAGCATTACATCAAAAAAGGATCTGAAGTTGATCATTCAGCAGTGTGATTTTGCTTTAAAATTCCCACTCTGTGGTCTACAGCTAGAAAATCATCCAGAAGTCATAGGAAATAATTGTTTTACTTTACATGAGACTGTGTTCAGTTTTGGCTATCAGATCGTCAGAAAGTCACAGAGAAAGTGAGAAGAATTCAGGGAAATAATGATACAGTTGACAAGAAGCAATTGGTAAATTCACAGAAAAGATCATTTAGGACAGTTATTTGGAAGAGTTTTCCACAAAAATAGAGAAGCACTACAACAGGTTATCTCAGATGCTATACATTTCACTGCCTTGGAGGTTTTGGACTATACATTAGGCAAACAATTGTCAGCAATACTCTGTATATACCAATTCCATGTTACAGCAGAAAGATGAACTAAATTATCACTGCGACTTTTTGCAGCCTACAAATTCTATGATTTCACGGTACTTAATTGTGAGCTTTAATTAATGAGACTATTAATATTTCTAAACATATATGCAAGATTTTCATTCAATCAAGCTGTAAGAAACCTTGCAGGATCAAAGTACAAATTCTAGAAGAACCTCCTTCTCTCTTCTACAGTTTCTATGGTAAGTCATGAAGTTCTTCCAGTCAGCAGAAAGCTCTTCCATGCTATAACAGGGTGCAATGAAAATTGTGCGGTGTTTTTATTTTTCATTTTATATGAAAAAGGACACTCTTTCAATTTTCCTGGAACTTTTAAACAGAGACCATCCCATTTCAGCTTCAAGTGTTAAGAAACTTTATCTAAAAAAAATCTGTTCTTGAAAATGAAGATTTTGTTTGTTTTTCAGTGTCTTTTTTTTTTTTTCATGAATTTCAGCCAACTTTTTTTTCTTTTCTGTCAGAATAGTTATTTTGGTCTAAAAAACCCACACTTTAATCATTCTTTAAATGGAACCCTGCTCCATCACATGCCTCACTGATTGCATCACTCAAATAGCTCTCTAAACCAATTCCGGGCTGCTAATGGGGTGAAGGCATGTCTACACCTCCTTCTTTTCCTGTTCCTCAGGGGCAGTGGGGAACAAATACTACATTTTCTCAAGACTTAAGATTGTTCTGGAGAAGCACATATGGAAGGTTCTTCACGTCCTTTGATCCTGACATATTTCTGACACTACAGAAACATTCAAACCTTAAAAGAGCAGCTGTTTTTCTACTTGTGTGTATTAGTAGATTTAAAACTAAAGATCATTGACTGGTGAATGTTTCCAGAATATATGATTTTAAAATGAGTACAAAACATGCTAATAATAGACCTTTGGAAGTTTTATTGTTTCAGGACAATTTTTGTCTTTGTTAATTTATCTTTTGAACTGGGCTACTTTCTTTACCTGACAATTAAATCTGTGCCAACAGGCAGAAGACTTCAGTTTACCTTAGATCAGGCTGTCAGTGTCCTCCTTGAATTACCTATATGAATATTATAGGATTTGTTACATAGCTAGAGAGCAAACAGGTCATGTGAACCTGTTATCCCTAATGCTGAGGGTGTCGTTTCTGCTGTGTACACAAATTGCGTCAGGCTGATACTGGTGATTCTGAATTTCCTAGTTTATACTGACATTATTACCAACTCTGTGAGGACAAATGACAGTATGCTTGTACCTTTCCTTTTTACAGTTTGTTCAGGAGCTAAATCTTGTCAGTTCTAGCAAAGTTTCTAAAAAAAAAAGTTATTAATTTTTATTTTCTTCCTATAGATTATAACACAAGTGAGCAAAAGCAAGCATGTAAGAAACATGAACTTTACGTGAGTTTCCGAGACTTGGGATGGCAGGTATGGTTATAAATTCTGTTTCCTATCAGTGCTAAATGGCACAATCTATTTTACTGTCTCCCAGTATTTACAGTCTGTTTTTCTCATGGTAATTGGTATTTCACTGATGAGAGACAAATTCTTTAAATGCATTCTGCAATGCAACCCTATCACTATCTCTTTACTTTTTTTGGCTGCTATTCTCTCAAACATTTTGCAGATGACTGACTTTACAATCTGGATTTATTCACTAAAAGATAAATCTGGACCATTACTCAAGATCTGAGTAGACCTGCAGTAGATAAAACAAAAATTCCCACAGTAAGCAAAGAAACTTTTGAAATTTGCACTCAAATTCTCCTTTCTCTAGTCTACTGCAACTCAGGGAGATTTCACTTCTTTGGGGTTCATAGGCAAGGAGAGCTTGGATCACTGCTCAATGGGTTTTACACTGATGCTAAGTTGATGTAATTCCTAGGACAAACTCTCCCTGTTGTATAGTAACGAGAAAAAGAAGGTACCTGTAGTAAAAGGTCACAAAGACAGAGATAGGGCATGATGAGGAAAAGAAAATGGAGATCAGTCTAGTTTTTTTTTTGTTTGTTTGTTTTCTTTAAGATAAGGAGCAGTC
The DNA here is from genome assembly GCF_013377495.2 of Cygnus atratus. Classification (NCBI taxonomy): domain Eukaryota; kingdom Metazoa; phylum Chordata; class Aves; order Anseriformes; family Anatidae; genus Cygnus; species Cygnus atratus. The sequence goes on along the minus strand of NC_066364.1, from coordinate 26,125,370 downwards.
TATAAAGAGAGAACAAGAAGGCCACCAGAAGCCTATAACCTAGAAATGTTGCATATGTTGTTAAGAAATCAGAGATGTCTGCTTTCACATTTCTCTGAATTATTTCAAAAGACATCTCCATGAGCAAAACAGACTATATAGTCCCGAGAACAAAAAGTGTACTCTTTAATGAAAGCTCATCCTTAAGACATCTAGCTCAGATTCTCATATCTTCTCAAGGCCCTGTCTGAATTTTGTAGTATGTGTATCCTCACAGCAGCCTGAAGAAGTAGGCAGATAGTCTTTTCCCAAGTTTGCAGAGCATAAGTACCCTGTCCATGGTGACAGAGCAGGTTTGTCGTATTGACTTGAGCTCAGGCTACTGAACAAGTGAGCCATTGTCTCTCTGCCTTTGTCAGGTATCACAAGTTCTTTCATTTTTTGAAATGTGAAATTCTGATATGCCCCCCAATGCACAAGGCTCTTAAATCAGTCAGTCAAGAAAGAAAATCTATTTTTTTTCCACAAAAAATACTTGAAAAGTTCAGAGTTTCTGTTGGAGAACCAAAGTTACACTGTATAATAGTTGATCTGTGAGATTCGGGGTGGAATCTCAGGGTGGAAAAAGAAACAAAAACCATGAAATAGGTACTTGCTTCTCTCCCTTTTTCCCACAGCAACTCCATTACCTTTGCCTAACAAAAGATGAATTCAGCAAATTAAATGCATAGATTTCATTAACATTTTTAAATATTTTCCCCCGTTTCATCTTTTCCCTATGCTGTTTGTGTTGCTAGACGTTCTCAAAATACATGATTCACTACCATTCGACTGGGTAATCTCTAGTAACCATTAGTCTCATGAAATTATACAATTAATGGTAATGAATATGATGAAGAAAGAGGATAGATTTTAATTAATTTTGTTACACAAAAAAGCATCCAAGAGTTTCACTCTGGGAAGAAAAGTATTTTAACAAACATGTTTGGGCCTTTAATTCCTGTTACAGCCTCATTAGTTGGTATTCAGCACAGATTTCTGTTTAATCTAATTTTCATTGGAGTTTTGCAGGAACAAAGCAAATGCTTTTCTTTTTCTCTTTTTTTTTTAAATTTTTTTCTTTTTGGCAAAAAAAGTATTTTAACATGCCACATTCTGAAGTTCATTTTGTCCTTGGACAAGTCTTCGTTAGCTTGATATAGTTTTATATTTTCTGAGTGAGGAAAAAAAAAAGGAGTGGGTTTATTTGTTCTTGTTTTAGGACTGGATTATTGCACCAGAGGGCTATGCTGCTTTTTACTGCGATGGAGAGTGTTCCTTTCCCCTCAATGCCCACATGAACGCAACAAACCACGCCATCGTTCAGACACTGGTATGCCTCTGCCTATGTTATACTTGTCTATTTTGCACTCATGTCTTGGGACAGGGCCTGTTTCTTCCTCTGCTTACTACTATGGAACCTTGATTATTTCTGTAAATAATTACCCATTTCAGAGACATGATTTGATGATTACAGTGGAGAGCAGATGAACTGTCCAGAATGGTCTGTGCGATAGGTTTCCATTGCATTTCAAAAGCAATAATACATCAAAAGACCATGTCTTATTATTGGAGAATTGTGTAGACAGGAACCAAAGGGGGCCCCTGCTCCCCTGGAGTTTTTTGTAGCTTATTGAAGCTCCATTTTAGCATCTATATAATATACCTTCCAGAATTGTTGACATTTGGCCGCTCTGTGGACCTCTATTGTCAACTGTTGGCAGAGAGCTTTAAAATGTAATTCAGTGTGAATCTTTGCAAACAGATGCATTTGCATGTAAGAAATTTTGTTCAGTCACGCCTGGCTAACAAATACAACTTATTTATAAGTGTGTTTGGATTTGTTGCTCTGCCTGGTACATGTAAAAGATTTGCAGCCAGCCTTTTGCCTCTGCCAGTTAGTCCTGTGCACCAGCCAGAGCAGCCAGAAGGATGATCTTAGTTGGAGCAGCTGGCAAGTCCTCCTCCAGCCCACAAGTGTTCAGCTATGTTTTTGTAAACACAGCACCTCCAGAAATTGAGACCTTTAGAATGCAATGCTATGGGTCTGATGTCTGGTCATGATTTTTCACCTGTGTCAGCTGAAGAACAGTCTCTGAACATCATCACTATTAGCAGACTGATTATGCAACAGAGAAATGAGATACACAAGAAGGGAGTGGGAGGATGAAATCAGGGAGAAGATTGCCATCCTTAATGAGTTTCTGAAAACATCAAGGCACTTGACTGCAAATAGAGAAACATGGGTTTAAGCTTCCCTCTGATTTAAACTGATGATAGAAAAGTGTCCTTACCACCTGACTATCCTGATGAGTCTGTGTCGCTTGTTGGTGATCTTATTTGATTTTGACAAAAAAACAAAAAACAAACAACAACAAAAAAAACTTGTCCTGAAAAGCCTTTCCCCTTCAGAAAAGTGTGCAGCTTTTACCCTCCCGAGCAAAACCAAAAGTAAAGAAAATAAAACAAAACCCCCAAGCAAAGAAAGTTTGGTTGTCCCTGCTTGTTTCTGACAGAAAACAAATTTTTCTTGTGAATGTTGCTATCTTAATTGAAATGGACATTCTTAGAAACTCAGTATGTGCTGAGACCTTTTTCTTTCCATTCAACGTCTCATTTATGCACCTTCTACAAGTCCAGCCACCAGTGTAACATTATTCCTCTATCCCAGAACTGAAGTCAGCAAGATTCACAAAAAGAAGGGAAAAAGTCAGAGTCTGGAAATATACAGAATTGTGGTAAGAGGTTCAGGTGAAGTGGAACATCAAATGCTATTTGGCAAGGAATATAGCAATGTGCCTAGGAGATGATGAAGAACAGAATACATTCAGTCCCGAACTGCAAAGAAATAGGTCAGCAAAGCAGAAGTTTAGCATTATGTAAACATTGCCCAGAAAATTTGCCAATATCAGTGCAATCCCCAGGTTAGAGTTCCCTTCTACAATTATGGGCTTTTAAATAAGAAGTGGCCCAGTGCTATTTTCTCTTGTATGTCTACTCTTTCCAAAAATGCTTAATTTACTATGGTTAAGAAATTTGTGTAGATTGTCCACTTTTTTTTTTTTTCTTTTAAATTGGATACTTAGATTTTTCCCTCCTTTTTATGGCCTTTTTGGAATTGTGTGTCTCCCTCTGCATGTACTGTATATGCATTCAGTTGTGCAGCCAAAAAATCATGAGGCTAATTAAATTTTAACTGCACATAAATTAGATGAGATAACAGTAGTTGTATGCTTTCTGGTTTAAATTATGCACAATTCAGATTTACACAAGGTGTGCACATGGGGATGGCTTGGGAAACAATTATTCATACACCCCACCCTAATCCAAATGTAATCATCTCTCAGCCATACTGATTACACCATTCTAAAAAAGCCCACTCTTTGGTTTGGGGAGTGATTGTTCCTTGGTACCCCTCCAAACATTACTGACTCATTTTTATTTTCTTTTCTTTTGTAATAAGCATAGGAGAAATGCTGGGCCAGTACCTCTCTCTCTTCTTTTTCTGAGGCTGAACTAAGGCAGACAGAAGGCACAGATGCATATAAATACAAGATAGACTGCACTTAATAAATTACATTAGCTTTCTTTTCCTCCCATCAGCCACTGAAAAGGTGCTGGCATAGAACTGACCTCATGGTCACTCAAGTTAGAGGGTCAGCAGGTAGACCCACTGATTTCCAGGCTTTTGGAATTATTGCCTTAATAAAGATGCTCACTCTTTAAAAGGCTGTGAGCATCACTGTCGTGAGGGGCTAGCAGGGCCATGGGGCTCCTTTCTGGGGTGGCAGGGGCTGGCAGAACCAGCACTGATGGCAGGGCAAACATCTGCTTAGACAAAGCACAATCACTCTTTTCTCCAATGCTTTGCTATTCATTTGTTAAACTGTTTTTAAATGTGTGTCTAAACCCTTTCTAAATTGCTACTTCAGGATTTATTATTGCTCATTTCAAAAGATCTTCTCGTGGTAACAGTTATGTAAAAATCTTTTCCTGATAGACTGTTCTCTGTTGTCTGGCAAAGTCTCTGGGCTTATATCACTGCGAGACAGATGGCTCTAACAGATTTACAAAGACTTAACATACAAATGAAACCTATTACTGCTGAAGACTTCATCCATGCCTTAATAATCTCTTGTCCTCTGTATTACAACTCCCTCCTTTCTGGCCTCCCCAGTTTCCAAGTCTTCAGCACGTGTAGAATATTATATCCAACCTTCTTTCAAGTACAAAGAACTTGTATTTCCCCAATTTTCAGATATTTCCACTAGATCTTGTTCAATCTGGGATGCTGTTCAAAACTGTTTTCCTTCTCTTTAACCTTTCATTGATATATTTCAGCCTAGTGTACAGAAAGCCTTCTCTGTCTCCGTCCTTTCCCCATACCTCCTGTCCAGCTGGCACCCACATTATGAATTGATTTTGACTTCAGTGGAAGTAGAATTGGATCCACAGATACCTAGATAAAACCTTAAAATACATTCATGCTGTCTGAAAACCTACATCTTACTCTTTCGTAGACTGAAAGCAGTGTTTCAGTACGAGCCTTTGCCTGCACAGCCTTTGCTGCCTGTAACAAACTTTCCTCCACGCTGAGACTCTGTGCGAGAAAGCATTTTAGCATATGCTGGAGTCTCAGCGAGACCAAGGACATGAGCATGTGCTTCATGTTAAGCATCATCCTCAGTAGAGATGGCACTAACATATGTGTTTTCCTGAACTACAGCCTAGCTTCAACTCTTTTCTAAATTTTATCTGAAAACCAACTTTGTATCTTGGCCGCTCCTCCTCATTTATCTCTCCATCTGCTATTATTGTATAACTCTGCCCGCACGATTGAAATCAGAGCAACATTCTGGAGGTAAGCTGTGCTTTAAAGTTGCTAACCGAGGAAAATCTGCAACCACAGAACTCTCTGAATTGCAAAGACATGTCTTGCACTGACGTTGTCCTTGTACCTCTCTGTTTGATATATGAGCTATGTATTTATCTGTCTTTCAGGTTCATTTGATGTTCCCTGATCATGTACCAAAGCCATGCTGTGCACCAACAAAACTGAATGCAATCTCCGTGCTCTACTTTGATGACAGTTCCAATGTTATTTTAAAAAAATACAGGAATATGGTGGTGCGTTCATGTGGCTGCCACTAGAATGAAAAAAATAATAATCTAAAGCAGAGGGGTTTATTCAGTATTGTAATAAAGTCAAGATATGAGCCTTGCTGATGAAAAGGCAGTCCTAAATTTATTCCATTTCATGTCATCTCTCATTTAAATGTACAATATAATGTATATAGTAGCTTTTATTTATTTAAAAGTATATAGTTTCTTTTGTATGAGCAAAATTTCAAAACCATTTATATTATGGGTCACCTTACTATGCAGTAGAAATTCAAAAACTAATTTTTTCAGTTGAACATACTGGAACCTATTTCATTCCATTTCAATACTTTAAAGTAAAACCTTTGTACTGATTTTTTTTAAAGTTAGAAACTCCAGAACTTCTGTAACTGCTTCATATTGTTAAAGGAACTAAAATACGTTTGGTCATATTGTGCCAATGAAAACTGTGGAAGGGTATTTATTTAGAAAAAGGCACAGAAAAAAAAATAAACAAAACTGCTTGGCTAAACATATTTTTTCTTTTAGAAGTTCTGCTCCAGTAGAAAAAGTGAAATGTTGAACAATGTTTAAGTAAATAAATAGTAGATAGAAAATAGAAGTGAAGAGATTGCACATAATTGTTGTAACTATTTTCTTTAACAAGATGAGTGTAACTGGAGGAGCGTGTTACTTCTTGGCTTGTGGGCCACAGGGCTTGCAAAAGGCCCAAAGCTTCAGGAATTCTGTGGAGACAGACTCTAGCATCTCTCTCTGACTTTCCAAGTTAACACTAAAAATTGAACTACAACATTCTTACCTCAAATCACATCAGTCTATTACCTATCACATCACACTACCATGGCAAATATTTTTATAATAACAACACAAGGTCAAAACAAACAAAAACCACACAAGTGCTACCATTACAAAGACAAGTTATTATATACTTGACCCTGATGGTGGTTGTTCACAAGGAAAGATGAAAAACACCTTTCATAACAAGCTGCTGGCTAATTTGCAGCCTACTTTTTGTCCCATCTTCCTTTCTAACAGGTTTGGTTTCAATAATAAGATGTAAGATGGGATATCTTTCCTTTTAACATCAGTTATTACAACTTTGAAAATTCTTAAATCCATACAAATCATTTTTAACCTCCCTAAATTTTCGGCCTCAAATAAAATCCTGTGGTTGTGAATTGCACAATTTATTACAGATTATCATTCCCATCACTACCACCCATATGCTTATTTTAAATTTACCATATTTAGAATATTTGGACATCCCTTTGTTTTCGCGTTATCAAAATAGGAAAATAGTAACTCTGTTTTCTCTTTATTAAATGGCTAAGTATAATATGCTTTTATCATGAATTGCCTTGATTAAAAATGCTTCATTTAAACAGTTCTCAGAGTGTTGTTAAAAAATGAATACAACATTTCAGTTTCTTTTTAGAGAATCTATTCATGTAAACTCTGACTTCAGTGGTTATTTAAGACATATTTCAGAAAACTCAGATTATGACACTGATAAAATCAGTGTGTGTGTGACTGTTTATGCATGCAAATGTGCAACTGCCTTTTTTTGCAGAAACTAATTTGTCTTGCTGTTGGAATATTACATACATCTTTTTATGCATACAATCATTTTTTTTTTTAAATTAACAGTTCTGATTTCAGTCTTGGGAGCTCTTTCCCCTCGATACAACAGTTCCATTTTACACTTCAATTTCTATTTTATGCTTACATTACCTACATATCTATGTTTAGTTGCAGTTCATGCACAAGGGTTTATATCAAAATACTATGTCCCCAATTGAATTATCATTTTGGAACAGCTAAATAAAACAATTTAAATTCCTCAGTTATTTTCAAAAAATTTACTTGTTTCTGTATAAAGTGGGTAGGTGGATATGCTTTTTAGAACTTGATTTATTCTAAATAGAATTTGATGGAAACTAAGTTTGGGGTACATTAAGTAATATATTTTTAAATAATGGTGTACCATTTTGAGAATAAGAAACTGAAGATTATTGTTATATTATTCTTTAAAATATGCTGTTGGAATATATTTCTATATTTTGAGACATAATAAACCTCTAACGCTATCTTGTTCTACTGTGATTTTGCTTCTGACACATGACAAAATGACACCAGCTTCATCTATTCTCTTAAAGGTAAAAGCAAGAGATTGCCAATAGTTATGCATAGATTTTGTTGCAGATCATTTTTTAATGCAGATAGTTTGCAAAATTACTTTTTTTTTGTCTTAAGTTGCAGCTCATTGAAACATCTAATTTTTAAATAAATATTACATTTCCAAATCATACCTCCAAACTGCTCACATTCCACTCAAAATATACTAGAAAGCAGAAATATTTTTTAAGATCTCCTTAAATACCTAACTGATCATTCCTCTGTTTGAAAGAAAGGATAGTGGCACCACCTTCACCATGCTCTGAACAAGGTTATATGTGTGTTCTCGTGAAAACTTGTTCAGTTAATCCCTTCTACAAGAGTACCTAGTATAGGGCTTTTTGTTTATTAGGCTGTATCAATTAGCTTTTGCTTTATATATATATAAGCATAATATATGCAAATATAAATATGTATATAATAATATGCATGTAACTGTATTGAATTATATATATATATAATCTGTATTTATTTATATAGTTAGTTGCTAAGTTCATTCCATTATCATTTAGGAGACATGAGAATTTTATCCTTTTTAAAGTTAAGTTTTATGCATCCTTAACAATGGAAAGAGTTTAAAGAGCAAAAGAAAAAGAAAAAGGAAAACGAGCCAGCAGTGTGCACAGGTGGCCAAGAAGGCCAGCAGCATCCTGGCTCATATAAGAAAGAGTGTGGCCAGCAGGACTAGGGAACTGATTGTCCCCCTGTACTCATCTCTGGTGAGGCTGCACCTCGAGTACCGTGTTCAGTTTTGGGCCCCTCACTACAAGAAGGACATCGAAGTGCTGGAGTGCAATGAAGCTGGTGAATGGTCTAGAGAACAAGACTTATGAGGAGTGGCTGCAGGAACTGGGGTTGTTTAGCTTGGAGAAAAGGAGGCTCAGGGGAGACTTTATCACTCTTTACAGCTACCTCAAAAGAGATTGTAGCGGGGTGGGGGTCAGTCTCTTCTCCCAAAGAACAAGGAACTGTACAAGAGGAAATGGCCTCAAGTTGCATCAGGGAAGGTTTATGCTGGATATTAGAAAAACTTTCTTCACTGAAAGGGTTGTGAAGCATTGGAACAGTCTGCCTAGGGAAGTGGTTGAGTCACCATCCCTGGAGGTATTTAAAAAACGTGTAGATGTGGTGCTTAGGGACATGGTTTAGTGGTAGACTTGGCAGTCTGTGGTTAATGGTTGGACTTGATGATCTTAGAGGTCTTTTCCAACCTAAATGATTCTATGACTCTGAAAATTACTGTTTCATTATGGGTCAGAGCTTCTAAATCTTCAATTTACTCATAATGTTAACATTATTACTATACATTCTTGGCCAAGATCAAAAACGTTTGCAGTATGCTACCAGTGACCATTTCTATGGCTTAGAAGTATTCACCCTGTGGTAGTCAGTGCTGAAACATGTGCAGTATTCCAGCAAGAATTATTTAATCTTCCTTTAAAAGCACATAGTCCTGTGACTGTCACATTGATAAAGTCCTGTGAGTGCAATGATGGCAAGGTGAGCTCTGACTGAAGTGTAGAGCATTTGCAAATTCTCTGATGTGCTAGCCACATTAACAGGCTTCCTCTAGTTTGGAACCTGATGGGCACTTCTCCTTTTTCTGGAAGTCCATTTCTACAAAGTATTTATAGGGTCAAGTTTTCCTGGTATTGGCCAAAGGTTTAAATCTTTCATTAATTAGGAAACAGGTGGGAGAGGTTTACTGATAGTCAAGAACATGCTTCTTTCAGTTTGCATTAGCCCCTTTTTTTTTAGGCAAAAAATAAATTCATATAAAGCTGGCTGGTAGCTGACAACATAGTGCATCCAATCACTATGAAACAACTAGAGATTTCTCAGACAAACGTTGGCATGGATGTCTTCAAGCAAAAAGGATGATCATTCCTTGTTCTTGTTGAAAGTTTATCCTGACTGACATGTCCTTTCCAACCGTGTGACTCTTCCTTCTGCAGTGGCCTGTTTAGGTTTTTAGATACTTTTGCATTTGTATTGAGTGACTAGGTAGTTAATATAAAAGGAACCATATGAGAAGTTCAGCTATCTTCAGGACTAAGAAACCAGTCCTTCATAGCTGCACAGGACTGCGCAGCTGTTTATTTTGCATGCTGGTACCTGTAGGACTGTAAAACAATAGTTAGCATTCATATTATGATAGGAGCCAAATGTTAGACAATTCAGGACCTCATTGTATTAAATTCTACATAGCTGAGTGCTATTTGTTACATCTGTACTGTAGACACTGGTACTGAGGCTTTCATTAGGGACAATATAGAGGAATTGCACTTTTGGGTTACAATTCACCAACTTCTGAGCAAAGACTACAAACTGGGTTTACAACAGTGGCTGCGCTATAGACCTTTTCTGAGCAACTGCAGGAAATGGCAACCCATGACACTTTTCAAATACAATTATATTGTTTTTAAATTCCTATTTTTTATCATGCTGTCAGACACTACCATTTTGGAATCTAATTTTTCTCATCCATTTTACCTGGTAAATGTTGTCTCAGTTGCTGACTGCATATTTTTTGTGTTCCATTTATTTTTTTATTGCCTTGCAATGCCTGCATGGCAAATTGTCTTTGACTCAAAGATGACTCTTAAGGTAGTTTTAAAAAGTTCTTAGGCTTGTACTCATAAGATTCTGAATTGTTTCAGGAATAAGCAGAGGATTCTAATAACCAAGACTTTTAAATTATGTTCTTTGCAATCTCTACCAACTTTTCTGCTCACACATTCGGCTGTGCATTGGGAGAATCTGACGTGGTGCTTGAATGACGAACAAGCCACATGTGAATTATACAGCATTATCTTTTACTATCTCATCTGCAGTCAGAGAACTTGCAAACTGTGATTTACAATGTGTTACTGGATACTTACTCACATGGCTTGAGCAAGAGCTTGATTAAAAGCAAAAGAAAACTAAACTAAAAATCCAACAAAAACCAGCAAGAGGAGGTTTTCTTGCCATCTTGATTCAAATAAATCATCACCAAACGTGGTACATGAGGGATCAGGAATCTCATGTGAATTAAATGGGCCTTTTGCATTCTGTTTTCCATATTTACAACACATGACACAGCCATTTCTCCTGACTGCTATGTTTCCAGCTAAATGCTTTGTGTTCTGTTCCTGCATGTTTTTGCTGCCAGATGGGCACCATCAATTATTATTATTAATAGGAGTGAAGATATTTTCATTGCTTTAGCAGATGTTAATGCTGTATAAAAGAAGTATGTGTTATTATTATTGCCACCTTACAGGTACAGAAAGGCGGAGACATTTGCCTAAGAAAAGAGCAGGAGAGAAGCAGTACAGGGGAGATGAGATCTCCAGCATCCCATGCTCTAACACTTACCCCAGACTGTTTGTGGAGTGACAGATACACTTCAGAGTCCCATCACTGCAGCTCATATCTCTCACTGATTATCGGCAATCTTAAGGCTTTACCTGGACCTATAATTGCATTTACCAAGTACTTTTCAAGTTTCATGATTTTTTTTTTTGGTGAAAATGCAGGCAGTGACTGATAAAATCTGGGCATGTGCAGGGTGCAGACTCTACCTTTCTATGTGTGGGTGGTTATATTTTGAAGCTATTTCTATGGAATTGACCAAGATCTCTTTGAATCAGATCTTGGAGCACCTTTTCAACAAAGTTGTAAATCTGTACCAGTGGAGTTGAAGCAGTGATTCCTCCCTCCCTCCCTTTTCCTCCTTACACACTTCTTCTGCTCAGTGAGATGTTCATCAATGAGTTAAGACTATGTTAAAATCTCTGTGGCAGGGGATCTCAGGGCAGATGTTGGCTGGAAAGCAACATATTTTCCAGGGAACAGTTCTTCGAGAAAGTGGAATTGAAGCAGAGATGTGGAAACAGGACCTTCTCTGTCTAACTTGTTCTGGTCTCTTCTGGGTCTCCAACTGACTTGTGAATAGAAACATTTGCAAAAATGAGAAAGGTCTTCAACTGAGCTGTGAGGAGAAAACTTGGAGAGGGCTTTTTCTCTGCCCCCGAGAAGTCCTTCCACAAAGGAGAAATCTAGTCTCAAGCCTAGAGCTACTCAACTGCTCAGAGACCAAAAGTTAGACAAGACAAGGTGGAGAAACACGGCTCATACATCAAATTCTCTTAATTGATCTAACTGAAAAACAATGCTTTTCATGTCTGATTATTTTCTTGGTTGCTGAGCTGTCTTGAATTACTTGCCACAAGAAAGTGTGTTCCCTTTTATTTGGGCCAATTATATACCCACCACCAGGATTCCTTTTCAAAATGAGTGTTTCTTCCTTAAGCTCTGAAAACAGCTCTTTTCAGCCTTCTCCACATGTTATCTGTTTTGTTATTCAAGACTAACAACTCCCACAGGGAATGCTCTTTCCTACACTGTGCTGCAGGGATGGAACAAAGACAAGACCTGCCAAGCCAGTTACTTGTTTAACTGGGATGTAAAACTTTGAGAAACCTTTTTGCTAACTTTTCTTTTCCTTTTTCACACTTATTTGGGATGTTCTTGATTTGATATAATGTTATAAATTCTTGTGGATAAAGATGTGTAGGTAAGTACATAGAGTACCATGAAACCTTCCTTTGAAAAGTATTTGTGCATTTAGCAAGAAAATTTAACTATGTCAATATAGCTAGTAAAAAACTTGAATTAAGGAAGCAAACTACTGACCCTGGTCAAATTTCATGTTTTGAAATCTATTAATTCAGACAAAATTAAGGAGTTAATTAGCAGGATCTACATTGCTTACCTCAGGACATATATCCAAGGACCAGATAGTTACTCTCAGATGCAATGATATAAATCCACGAAAATTAGCAGTGGCCTTGAAATCCTCATGAACATATTTCTGATTCTTACTGTTTATCTGTATTGGACAGTGAGGGAATGAGAACTTTATTTGAGCCAGAATACAATTTAACTGCTTAATTCTCAGTTTTTTTCTCCTTATAACCAAGCCACTATGCTTTTGCTCTTTCCTCTCATCTATCCACAACAAAAACTGGCTGAAAGTCATAACGTACAATTCTGGGGGAAAAAAAAAACACTCAGTTCAGAACTGAACTGAAATTCCCAAACTTGCATTAGAAGTTAGGAAAAAAAAAGAAAAAAAAAAGAAAAAAAAAGATCGCGACAACATTTAAGATCGAAAGCATCCAAACCCAGGTTGGTGGGAGCAGGGGACCCAGGGCTGTGTCCACGTCTTGCAGAAGCCCTGGCAGCTTGGCAAGGGCTGGGGTGGTGGGGTGCTGACGTACCCTGATGAGGAGCCAGGACTGCCGGGGACTGCGGGTTCCCAGGTTCATGGAAAGCAGCCTGGAAGCTGCAGGGTTCCCTTCTCTGACACAGTCCAGATGTGGGGGCTGTCCAGGAGATCTGCATCTTCATGTCTACTACAGGCAAATGGGAGAGGTGTCTGGCAGAACCATGCACGGTCAAGCACACTGAAAATGTCAGCATTTTATCAGAAAAGTGCTTAAAGATATGCCTCTATTTCAACAACTGAAAAATATTCATTGTAAAATTCCCATACTGGCTAAAAGCTCTACTAGTGTTACTGAGTGAAGCTTCACTGCCATTTTTACAGAGGTTTGCTCATTTTTGGCAGGAAAGAATTTGACCCCTCTCTTCAGTCATGTTACACCCCATTTCCACCAAGTGTCTCTAAGTCTTTTGCCATTCTCTTAGCTTTTCCCATGATGTAAATATAAACTACAGTAGAAGAGATTGTGTTCCTCTGGATTTACTGTAGAATAACTAAGTAGTATTGCTAAATGCTTCTTACAATGTTTTCCTTTCACTTCTCTGTATCTTTCCCCTAAACTGAACTCTGCCGTTGAAAAACCTATAAGAAATAAGCCAATAAGTCAGGTAATAAATGTCAAGGCAAGAATCAGATTACATGCATATATATATATATTTTTTTTTTTTTAATTAAGTAACTAAATATAATACACAGCTATGATATCCCTCTCCTTAAAATCCTTGGTTACAAGGCAGGAGGAACAGCTCTGCATATGTTCATAGCTGATTGCAGGTGTGTAGGTTCCCTGAAAGCCTTCATTGTAGCTCTGTCTTCTAAAATGAGGCTATAACTAAGATCAGCACTAATATTCTTGTCTGAGTGCAACAATGGCAGTGCAGATGGCTTCTGCCCTGGCTTCTACCCTATCCTATGAAGCTAGTCACGCTATTTTAGCTCACAAATGGGATCTTTGCTTCTGCTGATTTTGTTTGTTTGTTTTGCTTTGTTGTTGTTGTTGTTGAACAGACTGTTTCACTAGAAGGTTACTAAGTATACTAATACCAATACCTCCAGAAGGGCAGCCAGGAATGGTATTTCCATTGACATAGCTGGGTCATGAGGAGGACACTTGTGCCCAGGTAGATTTTCATGATATAAATATATGTCTTTTGCATTCTAGATATTAAAAATGACACAGTAGTTTTCTACCAAGAATCAGAACTCCATCAGATTGCAAACCACACTTACAGAGGTGTTGTTTTTTTTCTTTCTTAATGGTTCTGCATTTTTCTCTATAATCTTGTTTTCATGATTGCCCAAAGCCTGCAGAATCCCTCTCACTCATCATATGAATTGCTGCAACTAACTTCCTGTGAACTACTCTAATTTCATGCATTTCTAAAGATCCACTTTCTATCTGTGTAATTACCACACTCATTTGCATGCAAACAGATGCTTTGGTAATTACAGTCTTGTTTGCTCATTTTCCCACCAATATCAGCCTTTTCTCTTTCACAGTCATGCTTCAGTCTTTTCACACTACAGAAAAGTTGGTATTCTGTCAATGAAAATTTGGGCAACTTCCATTTTTCTCCCTTAAAAAGAGAAAAGGAAGTGTTTCTAAGGCTATTTTTATGTGACAGAATCCAGCAGTTTTATGCAGATACTTGAGCTAACCCTATTCCAGAAGCTGTGCAGTTGTGTTATTGCACGTTTCCAGATTGTTTGCAATACTAGCAGCATGTCAGTCAGAACCTACATCTTGACATGGAGGTACACTACATGGTGTAGAAATATATGAAAATGTTCCTAATCATCTGTGGGTCTCTGAAGAGAGCTGATAAGATCCAAACAGTTTTGCAAAAGTTTGTGAATGGCAATTTAATGTGTATGTTTTTCCTCTTCGGTATGTGTATGTGTTTCCTCTTTGGTGTGAACAGTGCAAGCAAGCCAAGGCAAAAAATCAAAGGATCTCTAATTCAGTGAGTACCTTTCTGTAAAGAGTGTTCAGAGAGATGCTGAGCATCAACTTGCTTTGAAATCAAGTTGCTATTTTTCACTTATGGCTTCCTTTCTCTTGAGCCTGTCTTGTAATCTTTGGTTTCATGTAGAACCCCAGCTGTCTTAGAAGTTCTGTTATAATAGCACCATCTTCTGACTATTGTCCTGTCAGGAGTACTTTTATCTTTGATTCGTTGCATCTCTGAGGGTCCTACTTTTGCAAAAACTGATAGCTCCCCTGCCTCATGCATTGCTTCGAAGATGCAGTGAAGTGGTTAACTGCATTAGACACTTAGCCATACACTCATCTGCACAGAGCTGAGAATTTCTTCACTTTGGCAGCCTGATATTGAAATGTACACACAATTCCAATGAAAACGCAGAGAGAATTAAATGAAAATAGAAAATGTTCTGCTGATATTTTTGATGCTGGCTAAGATCTGTAGGAATAGGACCCACTGATAGCACTTGTCTTCTCAACCTCTTCCAAGGTCAAGATTGTATGGCAGATATTTTTTTTTTTTAAAAAGGTCTATTACAGTGTACATGCAGTCCAGTTAGTAAAGTTTTAATATAACTCAAAGTAGCCTTATTTAACCTTTGCTTTGTTAAGCACAAAGATGTAAATCTTTGTAAATATTCAAATCAATACAAATGGAGATATTTTCCTAAATAGCCCCTTCATTTGTACAGTTTTCATATTGTACCTACTTTATTTAACCCTTGGCTGTGTCTAGTACATAAGGATCCTTTCTCCCCATTTTTGTCTGGCTGGTAAAGAAAAAAAAACAAAAACAAAACAGCAGTGACTGTCTATAACAACTATTTAGTCAATTAATTTTGGAAAGGCTGAGGATTGATGTTTGAGGTCACATGTTTAGTTCGTATCATATAAGTTATTACTAAAACTTAAGATACAGTTTCAAGATTATAAGCCCAGAGTTTTGTGCTTCATTTATATGAGAAAAAGAGAAGGGTTCTTAATCTCTGGATTGTTTCCTTGCTTCTGTCTCTGATTCACTATGAAACTTTGGAAATCAAAAATTCCATATTTGCATGTCTTGATGATGCATTTATAAAAGACAAATGAAATAAATTAGTTTTTGTGAAACATTCTGAGATTGAAATCTGTAGAGCAGAACAGAAATAGTGCTACTTTGGGTGTTGAATGTTGGTTTGTTTCCTAATTCTATTCTACCATATGCTTCTTTTTGTGATAGGTGAAAATTTTCAAAGATAGGTTTGCCTTGGTAGGAGTTAGGCACCTTATTCTGTTCTCATTTGTAATACAATAATAGAAGCATTTATTAATATCACAGGTGAATTAAGAGGATAAATTCTTTAGTGATAATGAAGGACTCAGATATATCAGTAGTCACGTAAGTTATTTGCATATACACACCATGTGATATAGTACTTTATAGAAAATTATACCTTATTTATCTGGGCTCTTCCTTCCCTATATTTATTCTGATGTGCTCACTTGATTTCAATGTTATAGTTTGTTCCACCCTAAAGAACTTCTTTAGTGACTATCAAAGGTGGTTATTTGCTCAGGCTATCTATCTATTTATTTATTTATTTATTTGTATCACTTCCTTTGAAGTGACTTTCTCCAGTCTCTAAAACACTGATGTTCTTGTTCTCTGAATATTTGACATATTATGAAAAAGACTGAGAAACATAACATATAGAGCTGATGGCTCACTGGAACTGAGAGGAGGTTTCTGTAATTAGTGACATAGTGGGATGATTCATTGCATTACAGAAATCTTTCCAGGGGCGTACATGCTCAAGCAAGGTGTACACAGTTCTCTCCTGCCATCTACAAGTAGGGCAAGAGAGAACTGAAATCAGTGCTTAAATATAGTTGTCAGTTGTGTTGATCTTTATTTCCCTGATGACATTAATCTATGAGTGAATAAGCCAGAGAGAAGTACAGGAGGTTATGGTAACATTCTTTACTGTATAGCTCCTTTAGGACATTTATTGATGTCACTAGAAACCAAAGGGTTCAGGTTTTATGCTTCAGTTTTAGCACGCTCAGTGTCATCTCCATTTTTTAACTTTGGAAGTGTATGTCCAAAGTCATAGTGAACTTGCTGGATCAGAATACTTGCTACTCCCAACCCTACATTTATTTTCAGATTAAAAAAAAAAAAAGGTAGATGGAACTATAGACCTCATCTCAAAGGTCATGAGAAAGTGGAGAACTATCTCAAAATAGCTTGGAGCAAGAAGACTGTGCGTTCAGTTAAAACACTGGTGAGGTGATATCCCCAGACGGGTTTAGATCTTGTTTTGATTTCTGGCTATACATTTTTGTTTCATCTCCTGAACAAATGGTAGATGCTGAACATCCCAAGGGACCAAGAGCCCTTAAGGAACAACACAGACACCCCAAGAAACATTTTTTTTTCATATTTCTCTTCTTAACTTTTCAGCCTCTAACCCTGTTTACACTGGTGAACTGTAATGTATATTTAATGTCTCTACATTCAGAAATCTATCATGCAAGCTCCCCTTGATACCTAAGCGCTTCCAAGTGAAACCACTTGGAAACCAAGTGAAAACCATCATCAAGGTCTCCAATTGGCTCCTCCATCCACTGCACTAGTACACATCAATCCTTGTTGACCTGGTGATCACAAATCAGCATCCATACTAAGTTCTGTTTGACCAATTATTTGCCTAACCAGTTTCTTGTTCCTTACCACATATCTCTCCTCATGCTACCCGTTAAGATGCAAATCTTGAAGGCAATCTTGGCTGCCTGCCTGCTTTTCATAGCAATCTCTCTGTGTCTTTTCTATAATCACTGTCCTCCATCACCCAGTCCACAAATCTGTCTCCCATTTCCTTCAAATCGCTGTTCTAGCTAAGCTTTGTAAAAATAAAAGGTAAGGCATAAAAGGCGTTTTGGGGACAGTGCAAAGGTCAAGAGTGTGAAGTTGAGGAAATTCCACATCTCTTATTGTATGCGGAGTGCTAATGCGTATCTCCATTTCTCTACAGCACCATCTGTTCTTTTAGATCAGCACTTCATAAAATACCACAGAATCTATGAAAACCTATTTATATATTTGTATTATTTCAAGCCATGAGATATATGACAAGTTCTAAAAAGTTATAATTGTCCCTTTACTAATTTTAACCTTCTGAGCATTGCTACCTCATCTGCCACTTTTCATTTTCCTCTTCACCTGCTATTGCTGTGAAAATGGTTTTAGTTCTCTATTTGTTAGCACATATTCTCCAACTATTTGCATATATGTGTGTCTTTCTATCTGATGTTTTTTGTTTTAAGTGCTTTATTTGCACGTATAAATAAAGAAAATATCTCCTCCTGGAATTCAGATTGGCCTTTAAATGGAATTTTAGCCTTTTTTTCATTTAATCTATTTCAAACAAGTGATGTGCTGTTGAGTGCAATGAATTGGTTTATGCAGAATACCACTGGAAAGGCCAGAACACAATGTGAAAATCCCAAGCTCTACATTCTGCAGTTGACATTCTGAGTTCCCTGGATGACAGGTAAAAGTCAGTTGCAAAGAGCTAGGTCTCTCTGAAGTATGAACCTATGCTTGGCTGATTTGTGGCTTCTTCCAGATAGTGTGTGCAGAGTACTAGACTGCTCCATGAAGGATGGCACAGAAAGTAGAGCATGGCGTAGTCCTCTTACATCCTTCTTCAGACAAGTTTTGCTCTTACTTTGCAGTTACTGAGCATGGGTGTTTGGTCTGCATGGATCAGTCCCAATTCACACTGTCAAAGAGCAGCAGTGTTTTTTGCATGAAAACAATACTGCTTGGGCTGTATTTTATTACCATCACATATGACTTTGCTTTGAGATGTCGTGCATAAGGCTCAAAGCTTCAGTCCTTGGGCTAGATCTGCAGCTGGTGCTTTTTGGAGTAGCTTTATTATATTTGATTGATATCACCTGGAGAGTTGACACTCATCTGCAGCAACGAGAAATGGAGCTTTCCCATGTCGCGGCACTCTGTGACAGCACTGTGCACAAACAAAGGAAACCTGGATCTGGAATTCACCCAACAACCAGCATACATCTCAGTGACAAATAATGGAAAGATACAAAAAGCCCAGAGTTTAGTCCCATGGGTTCTACATGCGATTGAAAAGCTTGAATTTCTATAACTTCTAGACTTACTCTTGTTTGATAAAAAGCACTTGTAACAATTTTACTAGCTGATGAAAATCCGATTAGAATCCCAGTATAAACTCTTTTCCCTTTCTGGCTCCTATGATTTTTTTTTTCTGTTTTACTGCCATTGAAATAGATTTTGAGTAGGTAAAGTAGGTAAAATCACTCTTCTTGTGTTTGTTTTTACCTGCTATTTAGAGTATTTGTCAATTCTTAGAGCTCAGACAGCCACAGAAAAATATGATTGATAATGAATTACAATGCGTGAAAATGCATAAAGATATGATCATCTACTGTCCTTTCAGTTACCACATTTGTGCTGTGACTGCTGTACTTTCATTTTAAACTTATTCATGAAAGTATGAAGAATAAGTAGAAATATGAGAATGGCAGATTCTGCTGGGATTGTTGGATCCTTCTTGGGGCCTGTTCCCAAGGAGGATCTCAGGAAGTAAAAGAAATTTCAAGATTTGGATTAAAGTCCCTCATGGATAGTAAGATGTTATGGATTGTTTTTTTAAAAATTCTTTCTTAAGCAGCAGGAAATAAGTTTGCATAAAAGTAAGGTAATAAAGTAAGCATTATAATGAATATAAATTAAAATTGATTATTCACAGAAACATCATTTTCAAATGCATAACTAACAATAGATATTAGGAGAGACCGTTCTGAGAGCAACTGTGACAATCATAATGATAATCAATCTTCCAAGGAAGCTCAAGCTGAGTACTGCTTCATATGGTACTTCTGCTTACTTAGTACATACTGCAATTGGAGTCAGGAGTCTGACTAATGGGAAAAAAATTAGAGAATCTCCTTAAGTCATCAGCAACTTCCTTCATATCTTGTTGTTAAGCACTACAGTTAATCAATTGTTATTTAAATGCAGATTCTCTCTATGTCCAACTCTTGTTTGCCTTTGACAGAGTTGGACTATAAAGGTGTTAATACAGTAATGTGTTACTTATCATATGTAACGTTTGCTTGAAAAGCCTAGTGCAGACTTGTAAAACACAGAAGTTATTACAGCATTTACAGTTATCCTTGAATAGTTTGGGATCATAATGGCTAAAATTCTCAAAGACACTTACACAAATTAGGGACTTCCAGCACATTTTTAAAAGTAGCTTTGATACCAGGAGTTAAAAACGTCAAATTGATCTAGGAATCCAAACGCTATTTTACTGCTAGAATAAACATTTTCACCCAAATGAAAATTAAAAAAAAAAAAAAAGAATGTCAACTTAAGCATCATCAAATTGTCAAATTGCCTAAACTCAAATTCCTTCCAGTGAAGTACTCTAAAAATGCTTGAATATTTCCCTTTGAGAGTTCTGGGACTGGCTGCACTTGATTAGTAGCTAGACACCTTACACTTACAACAAAGCTCAGGTAATCCCTACCTGTTTCATTGGCAGGCTCACTGGGCTGCTGTGCAAGCGTAACCTGATTTAAATGCTGGATGCCAGAATCCTGACCTCTCCCTTCAGTTTGTTTGGGCATCTCCAGCTGAGTCATTTCAGCAGGCAAATCCAACAGAAAATTAATGTGAAAAAAAGGCTGTTGTTTTCCCAGCACATTGACCAGGTTCAGTGCAATGCTTGTCAAATGCTGAAGTCAGTGTAGTAGAAAGGGTGGGAGCATGAGTGAGAGGGACTGTTGGCTGGCTCAGCTGATGTGGAAATTCAGCTTCAGAGCATGCTGGATTAAGCCACACAAAAATACCACAGGAGTGAAGATGGGTTCCCCACCCTTCAGTAACACAGTGTTTGTGAAGGTTACTTTAACTTTGAGAGATTTGCACCTTTATTTTTCAATCTGTCCCTACTTTTTTTAATGAGCAATTTAAGTCATTTGGAAGCCAAATCACCTGACTGTATCACGTGAGCTGCTGCACATCCAGAATTGTCTCTGTGGTAGCAGGTGACTCAAGATCTGAAGCCAACACTGCCAGATCTTCCTGGGATCTAGCTGAGCACCCAGCCCAGCCCACTCCATCCCATTGGAGCATAGGAAACTACTGTCATTCTCCACCCATGGATTATTCCTGCAGGTCCTCCTCATCTTCTCCACCCTGCCAGGTATGTGGTATGCAACTGCCATTCTCAGTTACATATGCCTTACCTGGGTATCTGCAGGGTGGCTTTCAATTCTGATGGATGTTTTGGAACAAAGTAGCCCTAATGTTGCCTGACAGAATTGTTCTTCTTTAGGGAGAGCATTAAATCTCATTGCAGGACTAAAAATATGCTTATAATTTTGAGGGCTGTTACCTTAATGATTGAAGAATTCATGAGGGAAATGTGGGATCTAATCCCCTCACGCTGCTGTGAACCCCAAATTACTGCAACTTGGTCTCTAACACTCAGCTTTTTAGGTAAAGGGAATGCTGACATGATTACCTTTTACCACTGACATTGAGTTTTATGCCTAAGACTGCAAAAATATTAGCTTTCAAAGGAATTCATGGCATGAATTCCAGCTACATGGGGCCTTCTTCATGCACTACAGGCTTCAGCAAATCTTCCAAAATTGCTTTAGCACCATGTGCTCATTAGCTTAGTGAGTTCTCCATTCAGCTTCTGGACCCCAGAGAGAGAGACTTAACTCCTGCAGCGCACTCCTGGGGATGGCGAGGTATGTAAAGCACTGGGGTCATGGTGCTCAGCTTTTTGATGACTGTACCTGATACAAAGCAGGGTCCCAGCTGAAAAGGGGACTTAAGCTTTTAAGTCACTTAGAAGCTTTTGAAAGTATCACTGCTTGCTGTATTAGCTGAAAAATGTTTTATATAGAATGTGATACTCCCCAGTTGCTTCAGGATATGTTATCTGGACTCTGAACCCTGTGGTCACTGTGAAGCCTCCCATTCACAGAAATGTTAAAGAGATGTAGACCAAGAAAGCTTACTGCATTTCTCTGGTGAATGTAATATGAGATCTTCACATAGTAGCTGATCTAATTTTCATCAGACACAGCTCACTATTTTGGGCGATCTCACTGCAGAAAAGAGTGGAATTGCTTATACAACTGAATTTCAGCAAATAGCTTTGAAGTACAGTAGCTTTTTCTCCTTGTCTTGCATTGTTAGCTTTAGTTCTGTTCTACGATTGCCAGTTAAAAACTTGTTTTTCATGTGAATGAAGAGAAGTATTTTTTTGTTGTTGTTGTGATTCCACTGTTAAAGAATTGTGTATAACTAATAAAACAGCAAGACCATGCACAGCAGATACACAAATGCCCATAAAAAGTTTGACCATTTGCTTCCTCTGTACATTTGAAACACACCTCATGAGTCAGGATGGCAATTTTAGCCTACACTTAAACGTCTCCACTTAAATTAAACAAAGCCAGGGCATGGGTCAGTCCTGTTTCCATGTCCATCCTGTTGTCCGTCTTTGAACTGCTGGTTAGTAATTGCTGTTGTTCACTCTGGGCATAATTTTGGCTCATGCTACTTGGCACTCTCTTATGCCTCATCTCAATTCAGGGATGTTGTGGGCTGGGAGACTGCTCCCAAGAGGTGATATGGATAAGGCTGTCTTCATAGGAAGACTGGAGAGCAACTTGGCTCTATAGATGTGCACTATGCCATACCATTTGTCCTTTGAGGCACAAGATGAGCCATGGCCCATTTTGTTGATTAGTACAGATGTGTTTCCACTGACAGTAGAAGATAAATAGAGCCACAGGACCAAAAAGAGGATTCAGCAAGGATGAGATCTTTTCTTCAGCCAGAGAGGCTGTCCTGAATTCTCAAATAGCAAAGTACAACAAGAGTGATCAAATCACTCCATTAGACCTCCATTAGACTGGCCATTAGACAACAGACAGTTTCATATTTTTTGCCTCAAGACTGTTCTCCCACTTGACTTCACCTTGATGTTTTGAAATAAGAGAGCTGGAAGAGGTGCTGCTCTCAGGTGAGAAGGGTTGTGGTAGTGAGCAATGGAGCAGTCATCCAGGGCTGTCCCTGCTTCCTGCAGAGACCAGGGATGACTGATAACAAAGTAAGTGGCTGCAAAGGAGGGAAAAATATAAACCTAATTAGACAATTCTTCTCTTATTTAGATGTGATTGATACTTTCTGCTTGAATCCTACTGATTTCCCAACTCAAAAAATAAAATATATTTAAGATTATTATTCAGATTGCTTAACATCATCTTTTTCCTTTTGAGTTGCATTTACCATATTGGATCAAACTCATATGAAGTTTGATCTCAGAGGATTCTTAAAAATTTTCAATAAGAGTTGTCTCTTTAAATTGGCTTTGAAGGTTTTTATATTCCTCCTAAGACACAAAACTTTTTAAATTAAGCTTAACTGTAATAACCTGTTTATCAGTAGTCATATAATTGATTGAGATAAGCTTGTGATATTGAATTTCATGAGGTAATGTTAAAAATATTTTTAATTTATCTTCATCTCTGTTATCCTTTAAATTCTTTCTGTTTATTCTATCATAAAAAATATTAGAAATACATCATTTCCCTTAATCATATCATTCTTTAATATTCTTTTTTATAATGTAGCAGAAATGATACAATCTTTCATATGATTAAGAAAAAAATAAAGATAGAAAATTATTTTGGCTTAAAAGAGACATAGTCATAAAATTAAGGGGAAAACAGAATCCAACATGAGACATACACTTGAGAGAAAAATCTTCTTTAGCTGAAAAAAAAGAAAAAAAGAAAAAAAAAAAAGAAAGATATTAGAAATACTCTGTGCTCCACAGCACACAGAAATATCAGGTTCCTGAAAAAAAAATGCATTATTTCTCTGAATCGAATACCATAGTCTGGATGTCTTTGTACATGCTAAGGTAGGTTTTAAACATTTTTTCATTAGTCTGGCACTGGATTTGAAAACCAATACTGCATTCCCTGAATCAACTTTTGCTGGAGATGGCAGAAGGCAACTTTCAGAATTCATTTGCTGTTAATACAACTACTTAAGTTTGCGCAGCTGGGAGACTTCTATTTTTTCCTGCAGCCTTTTCTTCCCCTTCCCCCATTCTGATTTGTTATTGTTTGAAATTCTGAGAATGTTTTACACACATTTCCAGTGTACAACATTTGGACACTGATAAACGAATGACAAGTATGATATAAAGCCTTGTGGAAGACCCTGCAGGGTCTATCCAGGGAGAGGCACACATCTGTCTCCAGCTGTGCAGCTATTTAGGAGTGAAATGACTTGTCCTGGGTTGGGTAGAGATGGTAATTATTTTCGTTGTTGATGTGAAGATCAAAGGTTATTCTCAGGAAGTAAGGACAAGGACTCTGCTATTTAGCAGGAAAGATTTATACAGGACATAATTTAATACACGGTTTGCACATTAACCTGGTGCTAATGCATGTAGATGACAGAGAAAATGTAAACAGTCCTGATGTAAGATAAATTATAATTGGTGAAAAGCAAATTAATCTACTGGTCATGAATCTCCCACAAGTTAGCAGAATCTTGAGCAGCTGCTACATTCCACAATCACACTTTGAAAGGGGCTGCTTGATCTGAGGATTTCTTGCTACAGTGCAAATAACTTGTTCCTCCTGTCCAGTGTGGCTGCTTTTTTTTTTTAAATAATGACCCCCCGCTTCTAACAACAGCATCCAGTCCTAGACTAACCTAACTTACAGATTTATTCCCATAAGAGTGAATCCTTAGGGTTAAGGATTTTCAAGGTACAAACCAAAAACCATCCCCCTCCCCACAAAGGTAGTAGTTTATAAATGACTTTTCACAACTGAGTGTACCATGACCTCATGGTCAGTAGATGAGATGTAATGTTTACTTCTCCACAGTTCCCTGATACAAGGCCAGAAATCCATGAAGTAGCTTTCGCATATTTTTGGTTCCTAAAATCAATTTATATGTGGAAATAGTTTTTCTCTGTTAAAAGTTATTCAGTGTTAAACACAAATATACAAAGTGTTTGAGCAAAGAGGAAAAAAAAAAAGCTGAAGAAATTATGTGGGAGAAAACATCAGGATCTCTTAGAGAAAACCAAGACTGAACTAAGATTTATGCACTAAGCATTGTGACATAACACATTTTTCAATAACACTGACACATGCATAAAAGCTTTTCTGTTCAACAACTATGAGTTCCAGTATCAGTAGGACCTTAGTTCTCTTTACTGTCAGATTCTGTTCAGATCCGTACAGGTTTAAATCAGGAAAAATGCCATGAGCCAGAATGAGTTCTACTGATATGAAATCAATATAAATGAGTTTTGAATAAACATGAAATGCTCATTGCAGATTCTTATGATAAACAACTACCTGTTTGGCAGAGGTTTAGTCAAAAACAGTGGCAAAACTATTTCATAACTGTAGTTCATTCACCAATAATCATGGAAACTTGTTTTGCCGTATCTATTAGAATCCAGTCATTTATCTCCTGAATAATTGCTAGGCTATGGAGAAACAGTGCAGGGAATGAAATTCTAGACTTTTTTCCCTTGTCTAACTTTCTTTCCATTTTCAAATGCGCAAGAAAGCACATCCAAGGGATCAAAAGAAATGTTTTCCTCAGATGGCATTGCTATGATGCAGGTATCAGATGTCTGAGGAAAGCAGCTAGTGGTAGATTGCGCAGAGAATATCTAAGCAGGCTTTCACATCGTAGAGAAGTTTCCACCATAAGAAAATTTGGTTTTCTAATTTTGTGCAGGCCCTAGTAAATCTCTCAGAATAGACTAATCTGCTATTACAGTAAGTACAGCCAAAACCCAGAAATTCTCCAGCTAATTCTGCTGCAAGCCAAACCTCACTATTTCCCCACTGTACTGCCCTCCCACAGAACAAAATTTTACTGGATTCCCTTAAAATAGCAAATGAACTTTGAATTCATTGAGGGAAAATCAACTTCAACCAATGAAAGATAGGCTAACCAAGCTAGGGGTTACTCTTAGTTTAACACATAAAGCATTAATATATTTTATATATTCCATTATTATATATATAATGTAGCATCCTTCAAGAATTTAGATAAATGTGGCATTTCTGTTTTGTTAAACCAGTGGGGTGGTGGAGTGGTGTGGACCAGAAGGTGAAGAAAGAAGCAGTAAGAAATGCTTGGAAAAGGAGGCTCCACACCTGCTTTTTCAGGTGTAGTAAGCACAGAACAACAGGTACAGTAAAGCTTAAAGTGACGAGATTACCAGTCATTACTGGACTGAGATAATTAAAAGCTGACTTGATAGGAGCTTCAGCTACTGAGACCATAGCTTCCTTATTTACCTTGGTGATAAAGAGCTTCCATGTTGAAAGATTTGGGTGCCAGCAGTCCTTAGTGTCAAATTGCTACGAAAGGAGCATCATGAAATCAATAGCGGTTCTTTGTGGGCATGAAGAGAGAGTTTCTACTGAGCAAAGCTAGGTCATATCAGGTAGAGCAACTGCTGTGCCATCACCGGGAGAGAAAGAGCTGCATGTGTTTTCTGACTCTGCTGACAATTGTGATACCGTATCAAAATTACTATAAAGGTAATAAATGTCGGGAAAGGGTTATCTGTACTCCAACTGATTAGTAGATATGGAAAAATGTTTCTCCACGTAGCTATCAATGATTCATTAAAAACAAACAAAGCAACAACAGCAAAAACTCCAATATGTCTTGTATTGTCTGTAACTGTAACACTTAGTATGGAAAGTTTATAATGGAGCTCAACTCTTTCCTGGTCTCTTTTTCATTTCCTTTTTCATGTTCAGAATGTTTTAATACATTTATTTTTAATGCATTTGCTACATTTTACACTTATTACTCTGTTAACACTATTTTTAATTTTTCCCATGAATAAGTCTGAAGCAAAATTGTTTTGTATCAATTTCTATTCCACAGAGATTTATAGCTAGAGAAAAATAAGAAACGCCACAATTATCTTTTTAAAATGTTCTATAATGACAAAAGTACAAAACTTTCAGAAGATATTTTGGAGAAAAAAAATCCAACCTTTAGCTTTCAAAAGATCACACTGTGGACACTTTAAATACAAAAGCATATTGAATAAAGTTATATTGCATACAGTTAACCTCTTAAGTACAAGATGGATATTTGCCACGTGTGTCATGTTTTCCAGGATGAATCCATTCTCTATGATTTTACCTATGTTATATATCTTGTGGTAGAAGCTCATAAAAATCCACAGCTAGCCACTTAATAAAGACTAATAACATTAGCTGGCCAGAGCTGGGAAAAGCAACTGAAATGGTCCATGCTACTGACAAAGCCAGATTTCACAATAACTTACAGCAAATCTGTAGAATGTGAATAAACTCCTTAGAGGACAATTCAATTGTTGAAAGAAAAAAAAAAAACGGAAAAAAAAGGACAGTGGCAATACAAGAATCCAACAGACTTTTAAAAACGTTCTTTTCTAGCAGTTTCATGAAAACCTAATGACTTCCTAGTGTCACAGAAATATAGTTGTTTCATAATATCACTGGGGAGCGATATTATTAAGCACATGGTGCTATTAAACAGAAGTTCATTCAAAAAAAAGAAAAAAAAAAGGAAAAAAAAGCTTGTGTTTCCTCCCAGCCTTACAGCTCTCATACATTTTTTCTTTGTAAAGACATTTGCTGAGGATCTGGTAATGAAGACTCCTATTATGTAGGAATGTTTACAGTCATTAGCCTTCAGGCAAAGTTCATCAAAGGAACACAATTACTTTAAAAAATACCTCTGACACTTTAAAAATACCTCAGCAACACTTAACTCATCTGCTTTCAAACTAGTTCCACAGGTTGCTGCAGAGCTGGACTGCAAGGGAAGCCAGGGTTCATGGTGTGGATAAGCTTTCTAAAACCAAGGGGCTGCAAAATTCAGTGTCATACTGCATTCCTCACCATGTGAATCACACGCCGTCACAGCTGCTGGGTTTGGGTGGATCACCTTGTTCAGTAGCATGATCAACTGGCTGATAGAAAGCAGGAAAAACAGAGTGATTTCCTGGCAGCAGATCTAGAAGTGACGTATGGAAATGTTTCTTCATACTGGTCGTGGTTAGCTGGTGGAACGCATTGCTGCAAGAGCACATTGAGACGGGCTCTAAAGAAGAATGAACATCTATTATTTTATTTCTAACTCCCAAGATTTAGACCTGTAAAGCCTAAATATACAGATGAGAATGCTAGGAGACAAAACCTCACACACCACAGGAAATGAGCCAACTCCTAATAGATGGTTTACAGGAGAATCTTCTGGCATGTTACCTATTTATTTCACCAGTTTTCGTAGGTGGCTGAGAAATAGTGATGAGACTACGTTAGATAACTGACAGTGTGACAGTTTGACAGCTGCTTATAATTTAGGCTATGCTTTGGACTTTACCAAAAACTTCAGCAATTTATACCAAAAGTGAGTTGGTATTTTCTTGTGTTTCCCACCATTTCTGAGTCCTAACATTAGTTTCTATGCAACAATGCTTAGCTAAGAAATCATAGTAGTTTCCAGCTTTAGTGAACAATCAGTTTTATTCCTCACTGCCACAGAACCTTTGATCTTGATGATAATTTTGCCTGTTCTGTGTGCCTGGAATAAGGTTGCTGAATGTTAGAAATGGTAGAATTTTATTTGATGAACTTGTATCCTGCTTCACCTTGCATTAATTGCATACAGGAACGTCAAAGGGATACGAATCCATTATTTTAAAATGCAGTACAAGTGAGAATAATTCATATGGAGCTATTGGTCTCTGTGAGAGCAGAATCTGTCAAGAAGAGTCCTTACTGTCACTGTGCACTGTTGATGCTGCTTCCTGACCTCTACATTTCACTAAAATGTTATTAATTTATAGCATCCATAGCTTTTTGGTGTTTAAAGTAGATTGAGCAAGTTTCTATTGCTTCTGGCCTGTAGATATTTGATGTGTATTGCTAAACTATTACAATAATCTGATGATAAATTAAAAAAAAATTAAAAAAAATCAAGGTACCCTACAGTCTTTGTGGATATAACTATTCACTATGCTAAAATACAACGCTGCAAGTCCTCTCCTGTCCTGGGCTCATACCTTTGATATTGGGAATTCTTTGGAATAGGAAAAGGCAAAAGATTTAAAAAAAAATAGAAGAGTATTTTGAGCTCTCCTTCAGTATAGCACTTAAATCTTTCTTAAAAACTGTGATTACTTATAATAGGGGAAAACTTATACATAATTGAAAACACAGGATCTAGCACTATCAGGATTTTTAGGCAGCCTTACATAAGTAATCTCTGCACAAGTTTATGAGTTGTAGCTTTGGTGCTGTTGCAGAGGGCTGTTGGTGCAGCCTTCCCTGTCACACAATGGCTTGGTGTTGGCAGCTACCCATCCAGTCTCCTTTTTTGATGCAATGTATCTACCCCAGCTCCTACTCTCTGACTGTAAAATCCTCAGCTGTATTAGGAAGAATCACCCTTGAGAAGATATCGACACTTATCTTCAATTCAATCATTTACTTTCTATGTTTTTTTTTTTTTTGTACTTTCTATGCTTTTTTGTACTTTCACCCAAGAAAAGAGAACACAAATTATTATTTTCACATCCTGATTCTTACACACTAGCCTAGTGATTGCTTGGCAAATACTTCTACCTTTGCAAGAAAGACATAGTAAAATCTATGCACTTGGGCCAAGCTTCATCTGTGCAGCTGTGCAATGTAGTGGCATTACCTGGCTGAGCAAGAAACTTGTTTTAGAACAGCACTTTCTTTAAGTGGTGAACATTCTGCATTTCCCACTACCAGGAGAGACTGACTGCGACATCCCAGAACACTATAGATACCACCACACTGTCTGAACTGGGCAGCATAGTTTGGGCTGAAACCATAAAAGAGGAAAAGAAAAAAATTATTGATGTGCTAAATATACAAAAGGGAAATTAGATGAAAAAAAATAATAATTTGGAAATTTACCAAGAATTGGTAGCAGCTCCATAAAACCCCTCAAATGTATTTATTCTATAGCTAAATTTATTTATTTGATTGGTTTTGTGTTGTACTTTGTATGTTGCAACTCCTGTATTGTAAAAAGATGCTAGATACACAATGTTAAAGTTTTACTGTAGATTTAATGAACACTCTAAAAAGAGTTTATATTTGGAGGATAAGAGTTAAATATGTATATAATTCAGAGTGCAAATATGCATTCACTTTGGTGTAGCAGAAGAACTTTTCAAGACTGAAATCTCGGGTTGCAATTTTTAAATGATTTTCCATATATTATATGGATTCAGATTAATCTTAATTTTAAATTGGTTGGAGAGCCCTTCAGTATTAATCAACAGATTTTTCCAAGTAATACATATTTTTCTACCTTCCTGTCTTTGACTCCTTGAATTTAATAAGGCAGGGATTTCCTCCTCCAAAGATGGATCTGCTAAATAAATTTGAATGAACTTAAACACTTAGGAAAAAAAAAAAAAAGAAACCCTTGAAAGTAATGGTCTGATAATATCAGGAGTCTGAATCTATAATCCCCAAAACACGACAATTTGAAATTAAATCTGAATCTACATGCTCTTCAATTGTTGTTCAGAAACGTTAGCTCCTTCTTATATCTTTAAAAACCCTTTCCCCAAGCCCATAACCTGAACATGAAGTTCATATAGGAAAATATTATAGAATAAGGCTATTATTATACAAGCCCCATAACTCCCACGGAATTTCCCTTATGAAAGGGAACTCCAGACTGGCCAGTTGGCTTCCCAGTCATCTTTAGTGGTAGAGATATTCAGTGGGGTTATTATTGTGGGTAATGCCCCATATGCTTCCTGCATTAAGAAGGTGAGGGGAGAAGCACACCTGCCATGACATAAGTCATAATGAAATTCACTCTGCAAGGTAGAAAAGCCCTAACAAAAATCAGTGGGAAATCTCTATTTCTGAATTTCAGTGTGGAGTTGTAGAAGGTACTTCCAGCCAAAAACTGATCAGGTTTTGAAAAGAATGATGGGGACAATCTGTATCCTGCATTTGCAAGTTCACAGGAAAGGCTAGAAAAGAAAAAGAGAAGAGTTGCCAGTTTTTTAAAACAGGCTGGTGAGTTCTGAGGGTGTTTTTGGATGGCAGCACTGACAGGCCACAGCAGTTCATTGGTGTTAAGCCCCATGCAAACACAAACACACAAGAGTAAAAGTACACTCCTGCGTGCCCCACAAAGATGGTTCGTAGAAATCGCAGAACAAACTGACATTTAATAACATAACTGTGCTTCGAAGCAGGTTTTATGATGCCAAGTACAGTATATGTCTGCTAAAATGTAACTGTAAAAAAGTCATGCACAACTTGCAGATCTCAACCCATTTATATGGCAAACGTGGGGCAATGCTATGGCAGTGGTTGGGATGTGTGGCAGGGGTATCGCTTTCTCTCCAGCATCTGCTGCAACTCCTGCTGCAGACAGGTGCCAAGCTGGGTGGACTTCTGCTCGGACCACGTGTGGCTTTTTGGAGCTTCATAAATGAACAAACAAAAGGGGCATGCAAATTGAGTACTCCATTTTCATTTTAGTTGGCTGTTTCAAACCGTTTCAGCAGAGCTACCTGAATGACTCTTTGAAAAACAACCTATACTTTTTACCTATAAACCTTTCTTAGACGTGATCAGGTTAGAGGGTATTTCGTGAAGCAGCAATAGACCGGTGCAAAAACACCCTAGGTGTGCAGAATGGAAACGCTGACAGACCTTCAGCTACAGATGTAAGCAACCCAACTCAAATGTACTGCTGCTAATTAAGTAGATGAAACAGAAAACAGAGAGAAAAATTAGTTCAAGTTCAGTGGTTACTTGCTGCAAATTTGTAAATGGGCTCTCTACCATGGAGATATGTAAAATAATGCTCTTGTTAAAAGTTATGTGGAAAATAAAGGTTCTCAGCAAGCTAATTTTACTCTGTTAACAAAGCATGGTTTCAAGCTATTCTTGTTAACCATCCACCCACTTTCTCTTCCTTCACCACCTCAGATTTGCAGATAGGAGGTACAATTACAGTCCTTTGTTTCATCCTGAGATCTCTTTACAAAATAAAGTCTGCTTTCATCCTGTTGAAACCTATGTGCTTTCCTTCATTGTGTAAAACTAAAGGAGCCGAGGTCTTACTTTAAAGTAATCCTTTGTGCTGCTTTTTTTCCCCTCCCTTCTCTTTGTTGTATGTATAATCTGTGTGCCTTCAATTGAACTTTTCCCCTGCCAAATCACACACTTAAAGCAGGAAAAAAAGAAGCTGGGGTGAAATCCTGGCCCCACTATAATTAATGGACTTTAACAAGGTTAGGTTTCCACTCTAGTGGCCACTGCTCTTTTTGATGCTCCTTTTAATCTTGCCTGAGATGTTTGCTGCTGGGATGGAGGTGATATGATGCAAATTTCTGATGTAGATGGTCTTCTAGAAAGAACAGAGTGCCATGAATTCATGTGATTTAACTGGGTTTGACAACAGCACTTGACACAGTAGTGGGTGTCAGGGTCTAAGAACAAGTATCCCATTCTTAACACATAAGCAATTCCTAATACAACTTCAAAAGTGAGTTGTATTTGCATTTGTATTTGTGTTTGTGTCTGTTTTTGTTCATATTTTTATTTCTTCTTCTCTACTGGACTTTTCTGATCTGCCAGAACATCCCAGCATCCCAGGCCGACTGATTTGTCCAGTGTGCTTCATGGGGTGTTCTGGCAACTTGTAGCAGAAGAGAATGCTGCAGAAGACAAGCAGAAAGGGTTGTAGAAATAAGGGAAAGCACTCAAAAACAATAAAAAAATTACCAACATATGACTGACAACTGTGGTGGGAATCTTTCTTACTAAGGTGGCCAGGGCAAGCAGAAAACTTTGTCTGCAAGATCGACATAGTGAAGTTAGAGGGACAGAACAGTTAAGATATTGATGTTAGAGTGCTTCTTGTGGTAGCCTCTGCCTTTTCTTTCATGCCTGTAACACAGCTGCTCTCTGAAGGAGCCAGAGGAGATGGGATTGATGGCAGGCTTGTCAAGAGTGTGTGCCTGAAAACTAAACCCTTCCCCCTTCCTCTGTCACTAGTTTTATCCCATGGTGATTTCCTGGCCATCTACTTCATTTCCATTAAGCAATCCCGCTGAGTGCACACTGAGCCCTTGAGGCAGCACGTGCTTTGTGTTGATCAAATCCACAGGGAAACAGAGATTGGAGTAGATATGCTTGCTCAAATAGGCAGAATGAGAAGCTTCACATTTCTGTATCTTTCCCTTCCTTCACCAGTGAGTCTCAGGATGTGTACCATCATGATCCTGGAGAAACTCTGCTTCTTCCTTACTCAGTATCAGCTCCTCTCTGTGACTGAGGCACCACTTTTCTGAAATCAATACTGAAAAATGGTTAAAATTCTACAATTTTAGCATCTACAAGAAAACTTACTTAATTTTTCAGGCTCTATGAAATCATGTAATGACCTATACTCAAATTTAGCTTAAGAGGAAGAGTAGTTTTACTGTGATCATAGAATCTTTTTTTCCCTTTGTATTTCTCTTCAAATATGTTTTCTTATTTTCTTCTCCTGACACAGAAGGGAGCTGATTTTTTAAATTATTATTATTATTATTAATTATAATAATAATTATTATTAATTATCCTTTTCCAAATACATCCATGACAAGAATATTAAGAGAAATCATAGAGATTTCTGGTGTTTGCATTTTGCATAGGATCTTCAGAAATTGGAGATTATGGCAACATTTCTTAAGAACTGGAGAAAAGGTCTAAAAACCTTCAATCTGTTTAGGTTATCAAAAAGATGACTGAGTGGTGATTTGATTACTGTGTTTAAGTACATCTGGTGAAACATTTTGACACTGTGAACTAATCCAAAACAGGACTTTCGTGAGGACTGAAATAACCAGCAAATGTCAATGAATTCAGAGTGTAGTTTCAGCCAAAAGTGGAAAAGCTTTTTGTTTTGGTGCTTTTAAAGCTAAAGCTATTCCTGCATTTGAAAAGACTTTGCTTTAACAAACAAAAGGTTTGGGTCAATATGAAATGTCTAGGTCGGTCCTTTTATTTAACCTCTTTTCACTTCAGTAAATTTTTAAAGTAAATACTGGGCTGATTCATTATGTTGATACTAAATGCTCTAGCAGTCCAGCTATCATTGTGTTAATTATTCTAGTTCTAAAGAGACATCCCCTGCAGTGGGCTTTGTACTCTTAAATTGATGCAATCAAGAAAGGCAACAAGACCCTGTAACTGTCTGAGCCTTCTTGGATATACAAATAACCATGGTCTTCTGTCAATGGGAAAGTCAGGGAATGGCCTACCCACATTTTAATCTGATTATTTGTCTCATGTATGCTGAGAAGGGGAAGGAAAATTATACCAAGTATTGTTATCTTCATTGCTTTTTTAATCCAAGTAAAGATTCAAGGCTTTGCTATTGTAACCAAATGATATTAGCAGCAACCTTAAGGTAGAACATTCTTATGACCTCTAATTTGTGGCTTTGTGATTTGAAGATGCTCAGCTTTATAAAAGTACTTTGCTAAAATATTTATTCTGTATATCCCTGCATAATAACCACTATATTTTAGTTCATTTAAACTGTCATGTACAAATTTATAAAGAATGTAAGAAAAATAGACATCAGAGGTGAGATTGCTGAGTCAGGGAAATGGACCCCTGAGGGGGATGACACAAACTTTTGTCTGAACGACGAATATCAGGTTCAGTGTTTAGGTGGTAGAAGGAAAAACTGTGAAATGGAAGGACGCATTTTCATAATTCCTATGAGGCAAAGTGACTTTGTTCATATACAGCCCTTGTACCTGCACGCTGCTTTTTGGAATAAGAGGTAGAACTGGTCTCTCACTGTAAAGAGGACCAAATTTAAAACAATAAAGATTAACAGTCTTCAGCAGCAGTACTTATGTCTGCTCCATAGGCCAGCCAGCAGCTCTGGACTCCTCCAAGCTGTTCTGAAAAAGAAAGCATTTGGCTAATTGGACAAAGGTGCTTGGTGGAGCTCTAAAATAATCACTACCATCCCTCATCCTTCCCAGCCCTAAATATACATTTGAACTCTATCTTTTAATCCTGCTTTTTTGGCAGAACGTCTTTAATCTCCTGCCCTCCATACTCAGAAAAATTCATCTGCATGTGAGTGTAAATAAAAGTTACTATTTATAGTAGTTTTAAGTGATTTATATTGTCTAAATTTTTATTATACTGTCATGATGAATTTACAGGCTTTTTTCAGTGTTTTGCTTTGAATAGAGACTCAGATGTGTGCTCTGCTTACGCTGTCTAACTACTGAAGTGGGCTGTTTTTTTCTTCCAGTAAAAATTATCTTTGCCCCTTCCTATCTTTTTCTAAAATGCAATTTGAAGTCATTCACAAACAGTTGCAAATTTGACTTGAAGTTTGTTTA
The DNA here is from genome assembly GCF_013377495.2 of Cygnus atratus. Classification (NCBI taxonomy): domain Eukaryota; kingdom Metazoa; phylum Chordata; class Aves; order Anseriformes; family Anatidae; genus Cygnus; species Cygnus atratus. The sequence goes on along the minus strand of NC_066364.1, from coordinate 26,090,254 downwards.
ACTGTTCTCACCAACAGAAAAATAAAGAAAAATTTTGGAAATGAGAAATTTTCCAAATGCTTTAAAGCCTAGTTTAGTTCATAGCAAATCTAAAATGCCTTCATAACCCTGTTTTACTGCTATCAGTGCATCCATAGGACACAAAGAAGTAGTTTGAATATTTGCTTAGACGTCCTGCTCAAGTTCTCTGCCTATTTTTTTTTTCTTCTTGGAGTGTTTTCAGCCTTTTCCTGCAGAATACAGTGTGGTGGCTTTCTCTGTCACTCTTTCTCTCCCCATGAATTCCTGTTTAAACCCCTCTTATTTTAAAGAAAAAAAAAAAAAGAAAAAAAAACAACTAGTAAATGCTATTTTGATTAGTGGGAGAGGAAATAAGAATTGTATATTTTGGTTCTGTGGTCATACAGAAAATGTAATTATTTGTACAGCCCACTACCCACACACTAAACTTTTGGGTGATGATTTTCCGGATGCATTACGTTGAATTAATAAAGCAGTTTGATGTCATGGGGGAAGGTCTATGAAAAGCTGGCTGGGTTAGTTAGTGACCTAAGGACTGCTTACTTCTTAGTGATTCTGTACTACAACCTGTTTTTTTAATGACTGTTTCATTTTGTTTTAATTCCATGGTTGTTGTGACAGAATGAATTATCGGATGTAGAAAAATGTCAAAGAATCTGGCTTCAATTAATCATTAATCCCCTTGTGGTTTGCAGGGTTTGCAGGGAGCTGTGGGGAGAAGGCTCTAAGGCCTCCATAAGCCAGGCTTAAGTCACAACAGGGCAAGAAGAATTCAGAAGTTTCTGAAGCGTCAAGAAAGAACTTGTCTAGCTTGAGACTGACAGACTTTATGGTATGAAAAATAATCCTTTCATTCTGATTGAGCCTTACTGCATCCAGTTATGGGCTTTGCACTTCAGGAAAAAATGTAGTTCAGATAAAAAGGGAAGCAGAGGAAGTAAACTGAGACCTTGAAGACATGGTTTATCCAGAAAGATTTGATTAATTAATGTGGTAGACTTAAAGAAGTGTACCTAGTAGAATGATATGAAATGAGCTAAGAAGAAAAAAAGTTGATTTCTTGATCGGTGAGGAGAGGTCAAGAAATAATAGGCTGAAATGATCATGTGGAAGGTACAAATTACCAACAGGAAAACCTTCCAGTGATTAAGTGGTGAAGAGCACTTTTCCAGGTTCCTATCAGTAACAGGAGAGACAACTCAGAACAAGTTGGGCTGACTCTCCAACACAATCCTATCTTCCACCATGTGAGCTCTGAATCAACAAGATTTAAATGTGTTCATCTTCCTTCAAGCCAAATGCTGTAAACCTTGGACCAGTGGATTCCAAATCAGAAGATAAGGTGTGAACACAATGAAAATGAGCTACAAAGTCCATTAGCAAGCTGTAGGTCTGCAGGACAGTATCAATACCAGTCTTGGGACTGGTATGGGGAAGGCAAGAGACTATGGAGTCAGACCCAGTAATGCATGGGACAGGACCAGTTTGTGTTCCTGATGTAATATAAATACCATGAAACACTATTGTTCTAAGAGAGTGTTAACTGAGACAGAAATAAGCAGTGATTCTGGTCTCAGTAAGTTACTCACCCAAGTAAGTAATGCTTGTGTTTAAGTCCCTGATCTAGTGGGAACGTATTTACATGAAACAGAACAGTTTCAACAGATGCTGAGTTTGCCCACTTGCTCCCAGAAGGCTTTGTAACTTTTAAGCCTCTCCTTAAAGATGAGGGTTAAAATTCTTCAACACAGAATTAGTTAGCTACTGTCTGGATTAGTACTTTAACCCATGAGATACAGGATGAAACGAACAAGAAGTTTTGTGTAAAACTTAACCTGAAGAAAAACAAATGAAACTATTGTATAAATTCAGCAGAATTTATGTGTAGGGTTAGGATGACTGAAACTGAACCTTTCAGGGGAAAAAAAAAAGACCTTACCACTGTTAAAGGTTGTCAAGACATTCTTACAGCACTTTCTATTATATTACAGTGCTAATACATTTAGACATACAAAGCTAAATCTAATGTTTGGACATGTTCTCTGTGAATGTAATATCTTCATTCTTTTCTGGAAAGATAAGACCTGAAAACAGCTGTTGCCCTCATGAGAATGATGTCCTAAGTATTGTGTAGATGTTTGCTGCTGTTTTAAATAGTTTCAGTGGATCAGTGGACAATGATTCTTTATAGTTTGTTCTACAAAGAGAGAAAAAGTTAAACACATCATGATCCTAGAAGACAAAGAATGAAATCAAAAGGAGAAATCTTGTTTTGTAATTAGGGCACAATATGTGCAAATACTTCTTTTCAGCTCTGCTCATTGATATTAAAATGTAGTACCAATTGCAGCAGAACTATTTTCTTATAATGGCAGCCCTTTTGTTGTTTATCCATTTATCAATGTACTAGAACAGTCTCCTGCACTATTTATGACTTATAAGAACAAGTTTAAAGTAGTATCCCCAGCATATTTGTTGCTTAGCTTATTAACATTTGGAGAGCAACTGTGGTATAGTCAAATGTAAGTGCTAGTAAATAGATTACTCATTCTGGTGTATAGAACCTACACAGTTCTCAGACAGTCCAAACAAGTACTTATCCACTCCTTAGTTCCCCACTACTCAAAAGAGACAATCACTGTTTTCTAAGCCAGATTTTTTTTTCTCTCTTTTGTTCATAGTACATTACATAGCTCCATTACATAGCTATCAGTTATGGCACTGAAGATCAACATGGTGGGAAAGGTGACACACTGGTGTAAAAAGAGAAAAACAATAAGCAATATAAGTGGAAGCCAGAAAAAAAATCTGCAAAATAGAAACAAAATAATATATTTGGTCTTTTCTGTTAGTTTGCTGCTGTCATTCCTCATTCATTTCAAGAAAGGAGCTTGCCCAGTTTAACTTACTTTTTTTATTAAAAGAAAACAAAACTGGCACTACTAAAGAGCTCTATGTGCAGTTTCTAATGGGGAAAAAAAAGTTGTAAGAACCTCAAGAGCAGATGAAGGGCTGTTGAAGCCTATAGCTGTGACAATGCTTGTGGGAAAGTCTGGAACAGCAGGGAAGAAAGTGTCAGCCAAGAAACCAGAAAAATGGTCCAAACACTATCATAAAGCCCTTCTTTTAATAATATGTTTTTAATTTTAATAATATATTATTATTTGGTTTGTTTCTTAGGGCTCTGTGTTTATTAAAATGCATTCCTTGAAGCTTCCAGTCTTTTGGAGCTCCCCTAAATTCCCTCAACATGCAGCTTTGGTGTTTTTCTCTGTTTTGAGAGGGTACATTAATAACCACACACTACTATAGGCATTAAATAGGCCACCCACCCTCCTAACAAGTCCAGTCTATGTTTCTATCCACTCGTCATGGCAGCTAGCCTAATGGGAACCATGTCAAGGGGTGCAATGAAACACCCTGTGCACCTCTTGACTTCTATCTTAGGGAGGATCTTTCCCTGTTTGACAGCTATTCATTCGGTCAGGGAGTGGAGTTGATTTAGTGCTGACTAGAAAGGAAGAGTGCCCCCCGTCATACCATCAGCAGCAGATCTGGCTTCCAGCCTGTGCTGTTGCCCTCCGGTCACGTCTGCATACATATGACCTGTAAGTTGCTCTAATGACTCATAACTCTTGAGTTTATCACTCACACATGCTGCATGACTGTGACCTATAAGCAACGTCTGCAGTGGTGGGAGCCTCATTTCTGGCTGACTCCAGACAGTTCACGCTTGTTCTGTACTCCTCCCATCTCTGTCTGGCCAGCTCTGCTGTTTCTGTCCAGAAGGAGACGTGAGCACAGATGAGATTTTTGAGGAAGTCTATGTCTGTATGTACAACTTTTTATTACAGGCAGGGCTGGCAGCTCTGCTTATTTGAAGTTGCCTGACACTTCTGTCGATAAAATCTCATTTTCAATAGGTGAAATGTAACCATCTGATCTGAAATGGTCCAGAACTGGTCCACCTCAGACTCAAGTAATTGTCTGGGGAATGAGCTTCTGTATTTGAAGTTTTCAGGCAAACCTCTTCAGCGGTCCTCTGAAAGTTAGGGACACCGACATATAGCTTTACAAGGAGTGCATTTCTTTTCCCCCAGTGATGGCTCTTTGGTGAGTTTTTCTCTGAAAATCACTCATGCCTTCACAGTTGCAGGGATGCCTGCCAGCTCAGCTGCCACACTGGTGGCCTCTAGAGTACAGGGATATGGTTTCAGTGAAAATGTGTCCAAATCCAAGTGAGAGTCAAGTCACCACCTCAGAAATTGTAACCTGCCCTATAATTGCAGCTTCATTTGCTATTGCTGCAATCACATAAAGGGCTATGAACTGGTTGTAGGCTGCTCACTAGCGTCTATTGATTGACCAAGCTCCAGACTACAGTGCTCACATGTGCAAGCCTGACACGTATCCTATAAGTCCTTAGGACGTGCCTTACGAGGCACCGTGGATTCACTAGATATACCCAGTAAATACAGATAAGACGTTATGCTGGTGGCCACCTTTCAATGATCCAAACTGATCTTACTAGGGCCAGGTGCAGGGATCATCCTCTAGATTCAAGACCAGGTGGCTTGACTGCAGCCATACTATGTAACACTTGGCCCAGCATTACCTGTGGGTGCCCCAAATCATTCCCTTATCTCTGAGGAATAGTTATTAGTTTGTGTGTACATGTGTGTGTGCCCACAAATTCATATCTCTCTGAAATAATCTGAGGGATATCTTGCAGTTAATTGAAGTTGTATTTTCATAGCGTATACCTGAGGGTAGCTGTGTGCCATAAAAGCATGTGAGGATGTTTTATGGCACAAAGGCAATTTGGATAGTGAAGGACTCTGTACAGCGGAGGAAGGCAAACTGGGCTCAAGCATTTGATTGCAGTGTTCTTTATTGCCTGAGCAACGGACTGGTTCAGTTTATGATCTGTACTGCTGGTTAGGGATGGTCCCTGGTGTGTGTGGCCCACCTAGCAGTGTTGTGGCATTGGAGGGAAAAGTTAGTACAAGGGAATTAAGTGAAGCCATTTCTTTGATATTTCTCACCATTCAATAGCCCCTCATTCAATGGCCAGAGTACTCAAATTCCTCCAATGCAAAGATTCTGTGCAGTTTAAAAATAAGGGTATTTATGATGAAACTCAGATGTTCAGTAAACATATATTCAGTCAGATTGGTGAAGAGGCAAAAACCAAGGTACCTTAGAAGGACCAGCTGGGCTCCAACTCAGCAGACAGAAGAAAATCTTACTTACCAAAGGCAGCTTACTCGTCTCCAGTCAGAACACAACACTTCTCCCCTGCTATCACACTGCTATCAGTAGATGCTAGAAAAGTGACCTACCCTTTCTAGTGATAATAAACAAAGAAGACCACTCTAAGTGTGTTATCAAGTTACTTCATTTGTTCAAGTGGAAGAATTTTTGTCTCATTTAGTAGGATCAAAGGGTAGTTACATAGAGTTTCTGTTTTCTTTTCTTTCTTATATTTTTAATTTCCTTTAAATGACCTCCCCCCCCCCGACCTTCTTCACATATAAAATAATTGTAATCCAATCACATATTCTGATATTCAGAATTTAGGAAATTCCAGAATAAAAGGCATTTCATCCTGTTAGTGTTTATATTAAAATGTAATTCTATAAAACATAAATATAGAAAAATTCCAGCTATATCAGTGTACCAGTATACATATCAGATGTATTGGTATAAAATGTAACCAGATTCTTTTTTTACAAGTCTCAATCACAACCTACATTATTCTGTGTCGTAATATATAATGTATATATATAATTTATTACTGTGTCTGCTTTGCAAAATATTCTTGAACTGGTATTTTTTACTACTCCTCTCATATATGCCTAATAATATTTCCCAATCAACTGCTAAAAAAAATCCTCAATTTGATCCTTCCTTCTTTCTAAAATTGCTAGTCATGAGTAATGAACCTAATCACTGAGGTATTTTCCTACTTTATTTGACATTTTCTTTATGTAAGTATCTCAAATTTTAATAAAAAAATTAGAAGTCCTTCAATCATAATTGTAAAGAAATGCAATTGTGTACAAGAAGAAAATTGCATAATACAAAGTAATAGCAGACTATTGTTTTTAATAATTGTTTCTAATAATTTTTAATGTTGTGAAAGAAAAAATACAGTGCGTGTTGTTTTCAAGCAAAGCAGCTTTTAGAGAGCTTTTATCAACAGCAGCTGTCACAGATGGGTTATGTTAGTTAAGAAGATTCCAAAACAGGGAAAAAAAAAAAAAGCTTATATAAATGAGAAGAATATCAGCGTGATTATAATAGTCTTTCACTAAGAGAGTACATAATGTTGGGTTCATCTGTTTCCTTAGACATGAGTAAGGAAGTGTAGACCATAAAAATATAGTTCAGAGCACTTTTTCCCACCTAAAAACTTGTAGCTACTCACTAGCTCAGTCATTAACCAGAACACAATATATCATTCTGCATATTTTGAGGACTTCGTAGGAGCCTGGATGAGGGAAGTGTTAAGAAGATCATGAAGCCAAATGCTAAATTATTTAGTCAAAAGATAAATACTTTATTGCCAGATTCATTTCTGAACTGTACTGATATTTTTATCTTAATGTATTACAAATTTATGTAGTTATTCTTTTTTTGTTTGTTTGTTTTAAATTTGAATCTTTACAGAGTTTTAATTAAACAAAACTGTCTTCCATAGAATTAACATAGACAGTCACAAAAACATATATATTAATAAACTGGAAATGACTGGAACTTTGTCTGACATGATCTAACATTTTCTTTTTTTAGTCATGTCAATAGTATTAACTGGAGTATAGTCAATGATTCCTGTAATCTGTGTTACAGCACAGCTCTTCATGAAGTGAAAATGATGGTGGTTGTATTTTGTCAAGTTCACGGCATAGTCAGATGGGAGAACTAATTAGCACCATTGGAACTAATCAGGCCATTGATTTAAGTAACATTTTTCTGGCCAAATCCATCAACATAATCTAATAATAAACTATTCATTTCAGTTTTTGCTATCGAGATTGTTTCTATATTCTGATTACCAAGTGTAATGCATATGGATGCAAAAATATGAACATTTTCTTGATCTTATATGCAGAGGGCTCTAACAGTCACAGGTCCTTTTTAATTTTACAGTTTGTGTTCTTGACAGCCCAGCAGTGCACCTTCAGCAGGACAGTCAATAAATAGTTTCATCTTCTGGAAGAGAGATAAGGATTTGAATCACCTGAGGTTAAGGTGGGACCTTGTCTTTCACTTCTTGTCCACATGCCAAAGGCAGTAGATCACAATGTGAATGGAGGTAGTACTACTGTCACTTCTTACTTGAAGAACAGGCCAACCAAAGAGCAAATGTGATGTTTTAGGTACTGACAGTAGTTCCAGCATATAAATCCGTCTGACAGCATTTGAAATATGTGGAAGGGTCAGAAGTCTGAACACTCTCCTTTGGCTGTGTCCCTTGTACTCAAGTAGGCTGAAGTTACCCATACCCTCCTAAGGCAGCTATTGGGAAATATAGGGAATGCAGATTCTTGACTCAGTGTTATGAATTTTATTCCATAACACTGGCACCTGCAATCAGCCTGGCCACATCAATGAGCTCTTCTCAGAATGTGCCTGAACTAGTGAGTATGACTCACACTAAGAATGCATCAAGCCATAGTGGAGTTTGAACTGCACAAGCTGCTGGTGCAGAGGAATGACTGGAGAACAATTCATCTCTGCCTGCACTTAGACATGGATATACTGCTTTTCAAACTCTTTTTTTTTTTTTTTTTTTTTTTTTTAACTTTCTATCTGACAACCATTGGCTTGATATTAGCAATGAGGTTTTGGAGGAATCAATGGAGAGCAGCTGTTGAATGTAATACATGGAACAGAATGCTTAAACCCATGGGATCTCAATTTTAGTAATTGCCTTATAAATTGGCGTTTCTATTGTAAATATGAGAGTTGAAAATTAAAAAAAAAAAAAATGGAATAGGTTTACGTATGCCCCTGAACTACAATCTCTTGGAGAACATACTTCAGTAACAATTTGTCTCTTTGCTCTTTAAGGACTAAGAACTTCATCACTTGTACTGTTGCTGTCATCCTCCTTTATTCATATTCTCTGACACATAAGTAATTCAAAAAAGTTATAATCAGTCTGCACTTCAATTGAAGTTTGCTGCCTGCATTTCAGATTTGTAGAAAGTCCCATGTTCCTAAAAGCATTATCTGCTATTTCTAACAACATTGATTTAATCAATATGTACCATCCTTCTAAAATCCTCACCCTGTGTTATTGAAAATCACAGTCTAAAGGAATCTGTTGTAGCTCTATTTTTCTAAGCATGTCTGTAAGCTCTTTTTGGATATCTGCTATGTATAAAGAGTTTTCTAAACTCTTTGTTAAGATAAGGCATGGAACATTCTATGTGGGAACTGTCATATAACACATTGTAAAACTTTTTAAAGTTTAAAAAGTTTCACTGTATCAAGAGGTCAGAAAGATAGAAGATTTGAGAAAAGGAATGTGTTAGCTTGCTTTTAATATGATAAAAGGAAGAGCCAGTAAGTAATGCATACTAAAGCTACTAAAGGATTAAAAGGTGCAAAATGCTAAATAAAATGGCAATAATATTTAACAGCAATTACATCACCAGTTCCAATGATTTTGTATATTTTATGTTCTTTATGTTAATAACAATAACATATTTGATACTAAAAATAATTTTTTTTGATAAAAACTTTTCCATAAAATTATATCTTAAGAATCATTCAACATTTTAGAGATAGTAAAAAAAGATATATAGCAATAAATTGCTCATACAACCAACACCTAAACAAAATAACAAACTTCAGTTCAAACTGCTGGTAAAATTGAATTTGTTTGAATGAAATGTCTTCAAGTAGGCCAGTGAACCAGTAAAATTGAAACCAGCTATCGAAAGCACATCAAGATATCATCGAAAGAACTCACTGGAACCAGAAGTGGAAGAGATTATCACTGATTTTTACATAAGAGTGAATGATATAAAACACAAGAAATCCAAACAGAAATGTTATTTATTTTTTCTTAATCAATGTTAATCAAACACAGAGTAAGAATTTAAGATTGCTATTTCCCAAAATAAAGTCAGAATGAAATATTAAGGTAATTCATCCTTTTGCCTAACATTTTTTTTTCTTTTTCTTGTTTACTGTTTGTACTGCAGGAGGATCTTGGCCTAGCTCTTACTAAGTATTGCACTAGCCCAGACCACAGTGCTCTTTTTCCTTTTTGCCTTGAGCCATAATTAAAAAAAAAAAAAAAAGTCTAACAACTACATTTCCAATGGTGTAGCTGTAGTGGAAAAGCTAAGAAGAGCATATGTGAAAGGGAGCAAAATGAGCAGCCTTTTTGTTCTCACTTCCATGAAGTAAATACCCTTGCTTGGTAGACCAGAGGAGGAAATTCAGCCTGCATGTAACATTTTCACCCAATCTCCTGTTCGAAAGAATAGTTAGCAGAGCTGAAGTCATTCTGCCAGAACACTGTGTATCTTTGGCATTCCCAGATAATCAGACACAGAATATATTCCTGTAGGTATAATTGAATTCTGAAATAAGTACTTACTGTAGTATAAAATACACTTGGGCAGCATTTTCATTACAGCACTTAATCCAGCTGAAACCTGTATGAGTGCCTCAGAAATCCCCCAAAGAGTATCATGTTTTCAAAAATAGATTTGACAGATGTACAATAGGTCATGAAGTACTTAACAGAGATAACACCTTGAAAACATAATTACGTTCACAATAAAATGAATAAAAGAAAAGTGTAGAGTCTTCAATAAAATAAGCTTGAAATGCTACACATTTGACTGAACTACCAAAGAGAGGTTGATCTTTCCAAGAAAAGAGCTGAAACTTATTACAAAGCAGAGGTAGAATATCTACACTCAAGACATGGCTTCCAAAATACCAATTATTTTATTGTGACTGTAGGACATTTAAGACATAGATTGGTAGGAGAATATTTTTTTATTTTTTATTTTTGTTAGGTTTTAAAATGAATTCCTACAGTCTATGAAAATGATTCTAATGATTTATTTTCAAAAACTCCACACTTAATTACAAGACATAATAGAAAAATGCTGATTAGGTTTTCAGTTGCCAAACTGATTTAAGAACTAAAATAAGTCTGGAACTTTTGGAACTTCTACTGTCATTCTGAGATTTCAATATTTTGGAAAGAAGTATTTATAGAGATACTTATTTCTATTTGATTACCTTAGATGGTGTTTCTGCCTTCTTTACCAAAGAGATTGTAAACTACGGAAAGTATGTTCAGGTACAAAGAACGTTTTAAAAAGATATGTGTCTGATAAGATGTCTCATTAAGTATATGCATAAATTCCCTTATGTGCAAAAAGAAACATTTAATAATATAAAAAACAGATGTTTTCAGCATGGATGACTGTGGAGATTATGTATAGTTACTGAAATTGAATGGTATAATGTCTTTTTTCCATTTACACAGCATCAAAATGCTTCAGTGCTAGGTGTCTGATTTGCCTAACCACTTACAGTTGTTTCTTAACTATGCAGTTTGTAAATCTGTTGGCTCTGATTACTAATAGTGGCTGTCAGGTAATCAGAATAGATTAATTTGCATGATGTTTATGTATTTCTTCTTCAACAGCCATGAGCTGAATAGACAAATCTCTACTTGATTGGATGAGTACAGTCCTGAAGTTTTTCAGAATTGTTATGATAGTTGCCAGCATTAAGGATTCAGTTTCTCTCTTCCCTTCTCTTCAACGAAGGCAACCACCCCGAACTCAAACCAAATAAATGGTGGAATTTACACAGAAGAGAAAGAAAATCTCTTCCCCCCAGGCCTAGCTCTGCTGCAGTTAGAGTCAGTGGAAGTTTTGCCAATGACCTCAGTAGGAGCAACACTCTCTAAACTTCATTTTTTCTAGCAGGCCAATAAACTTCTTATCTGCACCATGACTGCCACATATTTGTACCACATATTTTTGCCTACAGTTAGACTAGCTTAACACTGGGAGAAGTTACATAGCCATAAATTTTGAAAGCGTTTAATAGGGCTTTTAGGCACATAAACCCCTGCGAATCAGCAGAAGTTATGTAGCTGAAACCTGACATTCGCTCTGGAAGTGCTGTTGAGGTACCATTTTCTTGTATATGCTATGACTGTTATTAGACATATGGGTTTTTTATATAAGAATAATGAATGTAAAATAGACTGTTTATTTGTGATATATGCTATTGAGTATCTGAATTAATGAAACAGTTTCTGCATGGATGGCATGTACAGGAAGAATAAAATATTAATAATGAAATAAAATATTCAACCTTTGACATACATATTTATGAGTGGCTGAGGTGGAAGTTTGGAACATTGCTGGTTTTGTTGTCTCTTACACTTTTTTGTTATAATTTCAGATTTCTAGGAGGGAGATTGAATATCCACATTATATTTATAATTGCAGTGCAGACACATTCAGGCAAGTTATTTTCCAAACATTGGTCTGCTAGTGTGCCTCAGCTCAGACTTGAGAGGGTATCGCAGGATGTGATGCCAGTCAGATGCAGTCTTTTCTGACTGGAGGAAGTAAAAAAGGCAACTGTGATGTAGCTGTGGGTTGATCACATCTGCCCAGTAGGACATCTATCTCTCTTCAAGCAGAGCTACTGCACAACCATCATTTACATTAAAACTCCCAGTCCATTACCAACAGGTGACCTTGTGACCTTAGTTTAAATGCTTCACATCCCATTACTTTCCTCCTGAGCCATCTACTTTCCGAATATTTTTACAATGCATCTCAGCATTGTCACGTTTCTGGCTTCATTTCTGGAAAATGTTTCTGTTCAAGAAAACACTCTACTGTGTGCTTTATTTTACGTATCTTGTGAAATTACAATGAAGCATGCCATTGCCTTTTGCTGTCCATGGAGATAGACTGAAAATGCACTTATGTGCTTTTCTTATGTCCTGGGCTCTGAATGATGGCAGTTATTTTTTCCAGTCTTTCAAACAGAAAAACTAATGTAATCATAAATGCATTGAAATTAAATACTAATAAAGGGTCTTCGGAAGAATGCATATATTCATGTTCTCACTTAAAATAAAGGTTTATTATACTTGAAAAAGATATTAGAAGCATTCCAGCTTTCTAAAGCCTTGCAGTATACTTCTGCAATAGCTTGTTACCCATTACTGAATAGATTTAATTATGCTTTCTCTGTAGTAGAATTACAGTTACAGATGTTTTTTTGCTACTGATTGGAACGTCAGTAATAATTTAATTAGATATTATGACAGTTTCCATGGCTTATACGTTAACACAGTTAAATTCTCTCTGTAAACTAATTTTGAGAACAAATGTTTCTGTTCAAAACCTTTTACAGTGGAAATGTTTCAAAGGTAGAAAAAGTTAATTATAAGGCTTTTTTCCCCTTCTAAATCCTCTGAAGGAACAAGAACATTTTCCATGGAAATATGGTCAGTCACTGAAATGTCAGAGAAGCTCTAACTGTTGAGCACTGAATAGTATATGGGAAGTATATGAAATCTAAACTACCTTACAATCTAAGTTAAACGGTACTATTTATTTATATAACTATAGTGACCCTCAGTGTGCAGAAGATATGCTTTTTACTGTGTGGTTTTCTTGTATGCGAGAACATTGAATGGCTGTATTATATTTAATTAAAAGCAATAGTTGGCCTACCCAGATGTTAAAAGGGCTTGATGTGAACAGTGTGTTGACATCAGATGAATAGGAGAGGCCACCTGCTAGCTCCACTTTTGGCTTTGTGGATGATTTGCATTCCTGTGGCCTGTTGCTCTGCATGATTGCTCTCAGCACTTCACAGCCCCATGAACTGTTTAATATCATGGATACCTTCCAGCCATGCAGGCTATCTCCTTTTGTAACATCAGTGCAAAAGAAAGAATGACCACTTGCATGATTTTGATGGGTAGAGTATGATGTTTTCACTTAGTATATACCACATCAAAGAGGAGGAAATGCTTTTATATAAGCTGGATTAAGACAAAAATTAATCCATTCTTGCCTAAGAGCGCTAACAGACCTTTTTTTTTTTCTCTTTCTGAAAGATAATGCTCATCATTTCAATCTGAGTACCATACAGTTGTCTGTATCTTGTCTTTCCACTTCAGCACAAAATATTTTTAGTGTAAATCTGTAAAATTAAAATAATTTACTAAATGTGTGCACTGACTCTCTAAACACTGAGGATTCCTTTAGCAGTGTAAATGTTTTCATGAGCGCAAATGCAACTGTTAGACTGTATGTTTTGTTAGGCCAGTGCAGTCCTAATTTCTATCATGCTTCTAAGAAATTATACATATAGCAAGAAATTATACATATATATATACATATAGGAAGTAATTATACATATAGAAGCAAGAAAAAAATGGAACCAAGAGGAAAAAGAAATCATAATAATATTTTCCAGTAGATAATATTAAAAAGAAAATAAAAAGTTCAGATGCATATTTCCATATATTGTCCTCTTCTAAGATTACACTTGCTGCATAAGACTTAGTGTAAGTTCCAGCTTGAAGGGAGTATTATCACTCAAGGAACAGAAGCATGCCATTAGCTATAAATAGTCAGAGTTGTTTTCCAGATTCTTTTGTATTTGTGATCTATATTTACTTTTCCAGCAGTGAGTTGACCTCATCCCACCAAGCTCCACTAACATTTCCTTGTAGTTTTATATTTTGGTATTAAATAATGCATTTAGCAGACATAAAAATGCATCTCATTATGGTGTGATAAAAGATACGTTCATTTACTTAATTTCTAGAAACAAAAGATAACAATTACTTTAACTTACAGTAAGCTGCTGAGAAACATGCTTGCTTTTATGTTTGATATATCTTTTTCATTATGCAGTATGGTTATTTAAGGTACAAGACAGAAAAATAGAATATTAATTCATAACAGATTTATATACTTTGTGTGCGATAATTCAGTTTTAACTTCATGTTAAAGGTTTGTTAAAATGTTGAACATTTTAAATCAACTTTTTGCTACAACTGAACAATGATCTTTGTGCCAAATTAGCTATTTAAGAGCTAAAATAGCTGAGATTAAAGCAGAATTTATATACCTAAATACCTCTTTAGAAGCCTAAATCTAAAGCACAGATTTTCTCACTCCTTACTCAGCTAACTCTGAGCACTGGTGGTATATAAGATTCCTATGTACTTAGGGTTATGATTTCAAAGCTGCTCATATGTCTCAAATTTTATTTCTCAGCATACCCACAGACAACTCAGCCTTAATGCTTAAAGACAGTACATATTTATTTTGAATTTCAGAAGATAAAGTGCCCCTAGCACTTATGAGAAATATGTTTTTGGGCCCATCCTTTGGCTGAAAGGGTCTAACAGTGTTTGTAAACCACCAGACTTCAGAGGTTTTAGGGCATTTGTGCTGTCAGTTTCTTCTGGTTCTTTAAAATTTTTCATTGACTGATTAAATGCTTTTTAGTCAGTGATTAAGAAAGTCAGCAACTCCATGGCATACTTATTGGTATTAGCCCAAGGAAAAATACAGTGGTGGCTAGGGTAATCCTGCAGTGAAATACAAGGACTTGGCTCTGCTCTGGCATGATCTGGACCACTGCCACTGGACTACTGGCTAAACAGGAGGTGTGTGGTTGTCTTGGTTTTCTTGCAAGAAAAAAATGTCCCCAGTTTCCAGATTGTGAAACACCATCAGACAGAGTTATCTCTTCAGTCTGTAATTAGGTATAGAAAGTCTTAAATAGGGTGAAGATGAAGATAATCCACTACTTAGAGCATTTTCTACTAGCTGCTTTTCTAGATCTCTGCTTTCTAAGTCCCATTGATGGGTCTGCAGACAGGCCATGGGGGGTTGCACCTAGGACCATGTGAGGAGCTCTAGGGTGTCCCAGATATCCGCAGAAAGTTTGACAGTTGTCACAGGACCTGCAGGAGACCTCTGGTCCTCCAGACTGGCAGCTAGGGGACTAAGGCTTCTCAAATGGCACTAGGTTTTTGTAAGTAGGCAGTTGAATTCCAATAAGGGTGTTTAGGTTCCCATGACAGTCGTTATCTAATCAGCACAGTCTAAAGAGTGATTTAATTTACTTTGTGCCTGGATCTGGGAATGACTCTTCCAGCTCCACGGGCTGTATTGGCTAAGCCGTCACTGGAGCTGCAGTGTCTGGCATACACAGAGACAATTACATGTAGACACATAAAGATAAGTATCTTAATCATGCACAGAATCTTATACTTAATTGTGATATTTTCCTGTATTTCCATTGCAATTAGTAAAAGTATAAGGATTTAGAGAACATGTTGCAACTAATGCAAATGTTGTAAACCACCTATTCTAAGGTGACCATGAAAGCCAAGTATTGTACGGCCGGACTGCAGCATAAACAGCAATTACTTATGTCCATCTCCACAGTATTAGGAAAATGCAGACAGAAGAAGACATACTGATATCATTCTGCCAGTGAGTGGGATTGCAGCACTGGGTTTAACTAAGACACCATACGGCTCATGTCCACTATGCTTCTTCTGGAGGGGCCATGCAGGCCTAGAAAGGCTGAAGAACTGTGACTGGCAGCAAATTAAAGTTTAATATGCACTGCAATTTGTATCTTTTAGAATCCTACATCACTTCCCCATCATAACTGTGTGTTAAGTGCCATTACATCCAAGTATATGAAGTAATAAATAGGTCCCAAGTGCCAAGTAAATACCAAAAAAAAAAAAAAGAAAAAAAGAGGCATTTCTTCTCCATGTGGGAACCATCACTAGTGAACTATACTTCTGTAAAAAGAAAGTTATTACTGTTGTTCTACAAGTGTTTTCCTTCACTAGAAAGCTGCTATGGAAAATGACAGAGTTTACTCTTTTGTTGAGTGCTCTGTAAATGCTGTATGCCTTCTCCAGATACAGCTTTGCAGATGGAAATGTTTGAGGTGAGGCTGAAAGCTTTACTGAATTGTGACCTGCTATAACATGAGTTTTCTTCTCAGCCTAATTCTCTCTGCTTTGCACTACTCAGGTGCTGCAAAACAGCTGTTGGGCTAGCTGATCTATACAGATGTAAATTCTCCTGCATGCATGAATGCCCATATAATATTGATGGAAAAGGACTGGAAAGCTGTGTACCAACAGACTTTTAGCCTTGAAAATGAAAACGAATGAGGTTTCCCTGAATAGGTGATAGTCCAGAGCATTCCTGCACTCCAGTGATCCCTGCTTCTTTGAGGCTATGAACAGATTTGTATCATTTTGAACCAGAGCTAACTTCTACTACTGTCAAATTAGTTTCTACTGAACCTCAAGAACACTGAAAATGACCTAAAATCATCTTTGCCACCCATACAAAACAGAGGATTATGTTTAATCAGCCCTAAGTAAGGATTTTCAG
Source organism: Cygnus atratus (assembly GCF_013377495.2). Taxonomy (NCBI): domain Eukaryota; kingdom Metazoa; phylum Chordata; class Aves; order Anseriformes; family Anatidae; genus Cygnus; species Cygnus atratus. The sequence goes on along the minus strand of NC_066364.1, from coordinate 26,073,767 downwards.
TAAAAGAGAATAAGATTATATAAATTTCACTTTTAAACAATTACTAGATTATCATCCCTTTGACCATATCATGGAGGCAGCTTTATGATAATATCTCCAAGTACATCCAAAGCGTGATAAGGAATTGATAGTGTATCTTTTTGTTGCTATAGCCAACAGAACGGTAAGGCATGATGATAACTACTGCTGTGCATTGCTGTTGTATACATAATGATCGGGTTGTGGGGCACCACACTCGTTACCACTTATCTTTGTCTATTTTTAAGCAAAGTGTTAATTGAGTGCAAATGTGTCTGATTCTCTGATGTAAAGAACTGTTCTTTGTTGACAGTCCTTAGTCTCTTGATTGCTTGTTTGGTACTGACCAGCTGTGGCTTTAAGTGATGAAATATCTTAAAATATGAACTGTGGTTTCTTCAAAGTATGTATTTTGCCTTCAGTATGGTGAAGCAATCAAACACTTAGATTTAGCTTACAGGAAGAGAATAACTTTGCTATAAGTGCTGGGGGGCTGGGGGGGGGAGTGGTTAGTTCAAGGAAAGAGGATGCTGAAGAATGTTAAAAGCAGATACTGTTATCACTCCCTTTGAGTGCTGAGTTTACCTTCACATACAGTTGCTTCAGATCCTCCCTCTCTAACCTTGAAGAAAGCCTTTCACTAGTATTGTGACATAATTTAAGGAAGGTGTAGGACTGAGGGAGGGCAGGAGGGGAATATCTCTATCTTTTCTTTGTAGAATTTCTACAGGAAATATATAGGCAACTCTCTGAATTACATGAATCTTTTTAAAGATCTGCCGTCCCAGTAACAATTAAAAAACAAACAAACAATAAAAAAAAAAACAACACAAAACTCTTGTTTTGTAAGAGAAACATATACATATATAATCAGAAATTCTGACCTAGGAAAAGATTAGAATACTTTCATGTAAATTCCTATGTTTGGAAAATTAGAAAATATACACCTAATTCTTGACTGCTGTGTGTTGACAACTTCTCCCCCTGCTCACTTTGTGGGGAATCAAACACAGTTTCCCTGATATTGTGATAGAAGATGAGTATCATGAATTGATTCTTTTTGAGGATAAGCCTTTCCACAGTACAAAACCTTAAAACCTTAGGACCCTTCTGCTTACAAAATAAATATAAAGAACTGGCCCAAATCTCACCCACCACCAGCCTTACAAACAGACTCAGCTGGTGACTAAAAACTCACTGAAGTCTATGGATTCACTGGATCTGCAATGAGGCCACTGGGAGATTCATTTCAACAGAGGTACTCAGATGGGATGAGAATTTACAGGACCTAGCACTACTTAGGTGTTTGTCCCACACAGAGAAAACATTCCTCTCTCCTTCTTTTCCAGAATGTAACTTGTTACCAGTGTTTTCTCTCTAGCATATTCTCTGGTGTCTCACAAGATTTTTTCTGCTTCCTTGAGAAGTAAATGTAACAATCATATCTGTGCTTCACATTGTGCTTCACATTCATTCCAGTGGGATTCTTGCTTCCTAGCTCTTCTGAAGTACTAGCCACATATTCCCAGCTCTCAAACGAGCTCTTACCTTCATTTTGCTCCACTGGGAGAGACTGAAGCCTTTTGTGACTCTCTCCTTGTGAGAAGCATTTGGTTTCCTTATTTTTTGACTTGTATTTATTACCTGGTGAAGTCAAGAAAGTTCTCTTCTGGCTACCCTGGCTGGCTGTGTTCCTTCAACAGAAAAGGTGGCCTCCTGCTAGCACATCTTTCTCACTAGTGCTTTGTGGACAATCACTGGTGTGGGCACAGCGCAGATCTCAATAGCTGGAAATGGATTGTTAGGCCGAGCTGTTGGTAACACCCTGAGCTGCCAAAGTCAGGTGTTTAAAAAAACAGTAGATTCTGTTTTTTCTCAAAAAAAGGCAGTAGACAGTTGCCTTTTTATCTGCAGTGATCACATGAATTGGACATGTTTGGATATGTTTAAGTTGCGGTCTTTCACATATGCGTGACTCATTTAGATACGCATATGTGTGGCTCTATCTTGCATGAACCTATTTGGTAAGTTGGTATCAACAATATAGCTAGAAAAAAAAGTAGAATGTGATTTTTTTTCTTTTTTTTTTTTTTTCTGCAAACTTCAGTTATGACAGAAGACACTTCAAAACAGTGCTTCGGTAGCTCAGTGGAGATCATCATATCAGGTTTGCTTCTGCTGTTGTGAGCCAGCAGGAATTACAATAATTCAACAGTGAGTAGAGCTTGCGTGAGCTGTACCCAAGTTTCTTGCAACTGGAGGCTGGAAAAGGGCAAAGAAGTAAGGAAAAATAGAAAGGGTTAGAAATGGAGCATGCTATTCCCTTTCCTTCCAAAATGAGCTCTGGAAAAACAAGACTCTGCTGTCAGGACTGTGCTCTCAACCCACGGTAAAGAGCCTGATCTTCCAAAACAAGGATGATTTTCCACCTTTGAGCCTCCTGTAATTTTTCAGTGAAACCAACAGAGCAGAACACCTACTGCATAAAGCAACAATACTCTTAGAAAAAAAAAATAAAGTTCTGTTTTCAAAAAGAAATATTATTCCTAAGTCACTTTGTTGTGGTTAATTATAGAGTAGAAATATGCTACCTTTGAGGTTTTGATCTTTTTTTCCCTCTGCTACTTATGAGCACACTAGCAGGTATTATGAATCTGGACTATCTCTTCTTGAAGCATGATTATGGTTATCTATAGTCCTGAAGCACTGCGCTCTTCAGAGTTAAGAAGGCAGAGCAAAGGTCAATGGAAGCTCAGCTCATGACTTTTTACAATCCATTTTTTTCCTTAGCACACAGTATGAGGAAGTCCAAGCTGTGGTGTTTCAGTCTTATGAATGTCTTTTGGCTTTCACTTCAGCTTGTATTTAAAGCTGGATAACTGTTTTAAAGGGCACTTGAATTCAGTGTCCTTTGTAGCATACTGTTCCACGTCTGTTTAAGAGGTGTTCCATGTGCTTTTGGCAGATGATATTTCCAACCATTCTGAAATGTTTAAAAAGGCCAGTTTTCTGAACTGCCTGCTGCTGTATATGTTGTAATTCCAATTCAGGCTTTTGAAATTACAGATAGATTCAGTGTTTTAGTTTTACTTTGTTATGAAAATAATAACCAAAATAAAATACCCTTCCCAAATACAAACAGTAGAGGAAAAATAGAAAAATGTAGGTTTAATACTTTTGTGGTTTGTCTTTTTACATTTGGAAGACTTTATTTTGTTCCTTTCTGACATTGCTGGGAGCCAAGAAAATCAGTTCTCACTGTAGCAATACAGGAGGCTTCAGGACCAGAATATATCATTGCAAAAGAATGATATTGTTAATTGCTGGATAAACAAAAGCACTGGGGATAATCCCCAGAATGAGAAGATCAGATCTTCATGACCTTATCAATTTTGACACTCTTCATTGTCACATGCACAACATGAGCTAATAGACAGAACAGCTGTTTCACCTTGCTGCATGATGCAACATACATACTTAAGCAAGTAAGATGGGATGATATATATGGATGCTCTTTCTTTCCTTTCTGTTTTGCTCATTAGAAAATAAAAAGAAGCTGTTTTGACAGAGCTCAGGGCAGAGCTTAAAATGCAGAGGGCCTTGAGCTGCTTATCTTGATGGTAACCTTAAACCAATGCTACTTGTTAGGTAACTATAGCTAACAGCCATTCTCGATAGGCATGGGTCACAGTCTCATTCATCTGCCAATCCTCTACAAACCATATATCACCTTATATTTCATAATTGCTAGCCCCATACAAATGTCTCATTCACTAAAGTGCTTAAAAATATTGGGCATCCATGTTTACGAACCTGAATCACTTCCCAGATGAATTAATTGTGAAGAAGCCATAAAAGTGACTGTTCGTTGCAAATATTTATAAAGGAGGGTTCACTGGTTTTCTGGTGCTCTGTTCATCAGTAAACTAGTTTCCAGAGCATAATTTAGATGTTGGAGATGTAAATATGTCAATATTTAAATGCTGGTAGAAATATACACGAATGCTGTGCAAGTTCATGTCTCAGTATTAATAACAAAAGGTACACTTCAATGTGTGTGTGCGTGTATGGATTTATGCAAATTTTCTCCTTAGAAAGTATATTATTGGAAATACTAATCCAGCACATTTTCACACATATAGAGAAGGAACTATGTCTTCCAAATTAGCATATATTGAACATAATCCCTCAAGTCATATGCTTATGAAATCCAGTTGGAATAAATATGTATCCTTTCTATGTAGGACCTGCTACATTTATTTAGGTTTCTAAATTTATGTTAAGCAATATAGCTAATGTATTTTTAGTTAACATAGCATTGTTCTACAGAATGAAATGGCAGTAACACTGAGTCTGTACAGGCGTTTGAGGTGTTGAAGGCTTTTAACTCTGGGCTTTTAATTTTCATTAGCATTCATATAAAACTAGCATATAAGGATTTTGGGGTGTTCAAGCACTGTTATTTTGGGTATCCAAACCAGAAACATAATGAAATGCCTTTCTTTTTGCTCTGTGCAGCTCCACATTTAAAAATATTATGTGTCTTAAGTTAGTAGTGCTCAGCACCTCACAAAACAGAGTCCTGAAGCAGCACAGTTGTACAGTTGCATTTTATTAAGCTAACATTAAACATACACATTTCAGGCTTGGTATCAATTTTATGTTGTTCACATGCTATGGTGGTTTGCTGTTTTCAGGTTTGTTGCTTTTGCCTCACAGTAAGAGGCCAGTTTACAACATTGGAGAACTGGCTGCACCTTGGTAAGACTAAATAAATTGCAGACATGTGCTAAGCAGCCACCCCCAGATTGCCTCCCCATTGCACTTTGTTTCTGATCTGCCACACCATGGTTATCACCAGCCAGAGCCTCTCTTCAGTGAAGGCTGCCAAATTTGCTGAAATCCTTCAAACTTGAGTGGCAAGTCTCTGAAGGATTCATCTGATGTGAGGAAGGCTTGATATCTAAGGAGGCCTTTGCCTTAAAAAAGTGTATCAAATCGAAAGCAGTTGTGATTTGGAGCATAAACCATAGATCAAATAACATATCCATAGTTTGCCTGTCATTTTTCATGAAAAAAATATGCATAAAAGATATTTTGCTGAGGAATACAGAAGTGGAGTTAAAATGTAAGAGAGAATGCTTGCTTTAAATAATGACTGGAGCTTTATTTGAGAAAATATACTTTATCATTAAGATTAATATAGGTATCCAAAACAGTATGTGTCTGCAAAATTCCACTATAATTTAAAATAGATTCCTGTTGGTGAGCAAGGCCTACCTCAGACTGATTGCCACATTTGGTGACTTGCAGATCAGGGTCTAAAAAGTTTACATCTCAGCGGGAAATGTCCTTTATCTTCTTTCACAGCAGGTGAGTCTGTCAGATGTGAAGAATGATACCAAGAAGACTTGTTCCAGCCCACTTTATCTTTCAGTCTTGTTTTGCTTTATTAAATTTTTTAAACAGTTCATCAGGTTAGTCACCAAGCTTTATTCTCTATTATTGCACTAATTTTAAAATGATACTATTTTGTCTGCAAGAATAATGAGAAAAAGTCATTGTGGATCAGCTGTGGATACATGGCCCCTCCTTTACTCATGCTCTCATGGGGCAGATTAGTCATGTGTTGGTTTAACACATCCCTACAGGCAATGTCTTATTGCTTAAGGTTCAGAAATATGAATAATAAAACTAGACCATAAGCTATTTAGCTTGCTAGAAATTAAATTTAACAGCTTCAGCTCATGAATCCAGCTGTAAAAGTACATACAAGGCATTAAATTAACAGGAACACATGGAAATCTACAGGATCATATTCCAGAGGAACCAAGGTTTGTGTTTGTCTTACCAGATAATCTGGTACGACTAGACAAAACAGATTTCTTTTTCTTTTCCTAATGTTAAACTTTTCATTCCACTAACAAAATCCTTCTCTGAAGAAACTTTACTGCTGGAGAACAATATTCATAACCCTTATTTGTCGTTCTCTCATAAAAACACCAAGTCTCTCAACTAGTCCTCCTCCTTGTCCCTGTAGCGAAAAAGTTGACGCACTTTTGGAGGGATTAATGTGCCCAAAGAATGATCTTTTTTCAAATATACTGGTCAATCTCAATAAAAATATAGCAGCTGCCTACAGACTTGTGCATATCCTTGGACCATCACAGCCACAGCAGCACTAACAGTATTAGCATTTGAGAATATATCCATATAAACAAAAATTAATGACTAAAATCTTGCATCTCAAAAAAAAAAATCCAACCCAAAGGGACTATATTACTATCATCATCATCATCATCATTATCATCACAGTAAGGGCATTGCTGTTGTTACTGATTCTATGTGGGAAGCATTCAGACACTGCAGTAATAGGCAGCAGTACGAAATTCCAGGGTAGATATGATGGGGTTCACTTATTTTTCACTGTTCAGATCATTGTTCACTGATATTGTAAGATATATTTGAGCCTTTTGTGGCAGAAGTTTCATATAAGAAGTTCTCAGGTTTAATGCTATAACTGGTTTTAATACAGTGATGAGTAAGGAAGTATGGGTGACAGTGTATTGTGCTTTATAGAAAGGTGTGCTTTGCATCTATTATGGATGTATCAGTGGGGACATGTTGGGGTAGGCCAGGTTACAAGGAGTAAGGAACATCTGGCCACTTGTCTTCCTCCAGATCCTACATGCAACACCTGCACAAAGGCCAAATAATATGTCATTACATGGGACATGACCATTTCTCATTGTATGAAGAAAATAAAGTGTTTTTTTTCCCATAGGGAAAATCCCAATTCTGCTTCTGAGGCCAAAAAGAGTCCTTTGGCATTAAAATTGTGTTTTGGCAGCAAAAGTCATGACAACAGGCTTTGATGGTACATCTCTGTACAGACCAGTGTACCAATAATAGCTGAGAAGGAAAGCCAGGCCAACGATCAGCTTCTAGCCAGCAATCCTCCGTCTGCACAGCTACACTAGCAATAGGGTGTTCTTCTTACTTATCCCACAGCGCCCCATAAAAGATGAACTGCTATCAAAGTCTTGGGTCATATCTTGTATGAAGTCAGTTTTCCCTTGTTGCCTACATATTCTTTATATAGTTACTGCTGGGCAGCCCTTTAGGAGAAAGCTGATTTCATCATAGCCACAAATCCATCAACTTTATTGTTTTCTGACATCATCTCTCATGCCCTTGTATTGCTGTTGCTAGGTGACATATTACCTATTGTGAAATCAGAGCTGAATAAGTGTTGCTCAAGTTGTCATGCTTACTATCATTTCAGCTATTGTATCTAGCCTTATCTTTTGTGGTGGTAGAGATGGAAGGGCTTAGTTATGGCACTATAAAAGGGAGCAATCAAGTCTTTGAAATTACAGCCCAATCAATATTCTTATAAAAAATAAATAAATAGCATTGTATATTGATGTGCATGATGTGTTTTTTTTACGTCAGAGATATGTATTGAGATACTTCTACATACACATTAAGATACAACTACATCAGTTCTAAGGTCTAGCTGGTAAGTAACCTGTCTCAGGATCTGCAATCCATTGGTTATCGTAAAAAATTAGGTAGTGATCAAAAATTAAATCTGCCTTTAAGGAAAACTATCCTTCCAAGCATCAACTGTATAAATACTTGTTATATTTTTTAGCCTTTTGTTCTTAGCTGTCCTTTCATGCATGTTGTCACTAGTCCTTCTTAGAATTCTGGTAAACTCTTAGCTTTTGTGATATGCAAAGATAATAATCTCTACTAGTTGAGAGTTCCCAAAATATGTATTGAAATTAAAATATTTCTGTCATTTTGAAATCTTCTGCCTGCCATGAAATTCATTCTTGTTTTTACGCTATTAGGGAAAAATGTGACATACTCAATTTTAACCTTGGTTAAAAAGTCATACTTCTCTGTTTCGTCATGATTACATGTGTTAAGAATCAAAGGAATCATTTGCTTTCTTAATAGGATGGGAATATAATTTGCAGTTTGTTTTTAAAAGCTGAATCACTGTTTTCAGATATCATTCCTCAGGAAATATGTTTTCAATTATATCCCCCTCCCCTTTTTCTCTCAGAGTAGCTACACAATCTTTTTAAGCAAGATATATTAATGTTTTTCACAAAGATACTTCTCAAACACCTTCTTTTCTGAATTTCCATTTTTGGTAGAATTGCTTATGTAATACTTAAAATAATAGGCCACTTATTTTGATGATATCCATCTCATTGATTGCTGACTTCATTCACTCTTGCTCTGACTCATGAATAGCACAAATCATTAGTGTCCTCTCTGGTTAAAACTTTGCTTCATGATCTGGGGACTCCACCTATTTTATTTCTCTGCTCTTAGGGCTTCACTTTGATCTCCTTCCATTTAAGAAGGGCCCATCTTATTCTCTTCCTAGCATATCGCTGTTTAAATGCCATAAAAACAATTCACTCAGAGTTCTAACTAGAGAAAACCGAGATTTTTTCTTGGTTTTCTTAAAAGATTTTCAGCAATGCATCTGCCCCTTCATAGCTAATGTGCTCATTCATAAATTCTAGTCATGACACATAACAGAAAACAGCGAGATTTTTTACTCCTTGTTTACAGCTTGTTCCTAGGTGTTTGTGTCTAAAAGAAGCAGGCTATTCTGTATCATTTTTGTCAATGAAAGGCTTTCAAAGCTGATTATTTTCTGATTACCTTTCCCTTTCTATATTTTGCTCTCTCTTTCGGCATTTTGATAAATTGGGATAGGGACAATGTTTTACGTTATGCCTGGATACAGCTAAGCTCAAGACAAGCATGCAAGTATTGTTATATTTTTGTGTGATCATAATTAACCTCTAATGTGTTAGCAGGATGGTCTCTTGCTGGACATCATTATTTTAGTAAAAAGAAATAGTCCACAGGCACAACAAAATACCTTCAGAGCTAGTATTCTGTGAATTAGCATTCTATGGCCTTTCTATCCTTACTATAAAAAACATAGGAATCAGACATTTAATCTGTGAAGTACCACATCCTGTCTGTGATGGTAGCCAGCACCAGATGTTTTACACAAAGGTGCAAAAAACCCTTACAGTAGGCAGATGTTGGATTATTTTTCTATTAAGGAGGTCTCATCCTAAAACCTAATAAGAGATTGTCTGAAGCCCTAAAGAATGAAGTTTTATGTACATTCCAGAACAGTTTTCCAGTGTCTTACTTACTAAGTTTCACTCTTTGAGAGTTTGTTTGTTGTGGAACAATGGCAGGAATTGTGTTGTGTGGGCTCCAGATGTAGGTTCAGCAGTTTCCCATGCCAGAGCAACATGCAAGAACAAAATCTGCTCAAACAAAATATTAAACTGCTTTGCTGGTAGCCCCTAGCAAACATAAAGAAGCAAAAAATAGCAAAAAAATTACATTTCTCAACAGTTTAGAAATTAAATCGATGTTCACCAGGACAACAGAAGGCATGTTCCTGACTCCAGGCTGTACTACTGCTGAGCTCCAAAGTCATACTATAAGACATGGAGATGTCTGTGCTTTTAGAAATAGTTGGACATACTTCCGTCATGGAAAAGCTTTGGCAACTTAAATACAGTGGTCACTACTTCAGGCACAGATTTACCATGGGTAAACACCACTGTGTTTACAATGGGAACACAAGTTCATTGTCTCTAGAACATGTGCGGTGACAACACTATGGCAAAAAGCAGGAAATGGATGCTAATGAGGCTGGATGAGACAAAGTCTCTCTGGAAACCCATTGCAAAAGCAAGTTAAATCTTCCCTTTCTGTTTGTCACGCACTGGAGCAGTGCTACTGCCTCTGTGGCTACAGTGCTGCCTCTGCTGTTTGTGTTAGGTCTTCTGGTGCTCCATGGCTACCTTCCTTCTTGTTCCTCAGAAGGCTCGCTGAAAGAGGAGTGTAAGAACTCAAACCACCTCCATTAACACTATAGTACTACACATCTTTGATAGCTCTCTCCTTGAGCTTTGACTTACAAATCTGATTTATAATAATCAAGGCATTGGGTTAAATCATGATCCTTAACATGGTGTGAAACACCTCAAAAATTTTAATGGAAATTCTGTATGAGCAGGTGAGGAAAAAAGCTTTTTACCAAAACAGTAAAGAATAGCTTTAAGTCCAAAAGTCTATTTACCTGTCATCCTCAAGGGGAGTTAGGCATCTCTCCATACTAGGACCAGCAATACTTAAAGGTCAAATAAAAGTCAGAACTGTAAAACTAATGTATCACTGTAGAACTTAAAGAAATACTCTATGCATTGTTTTTAATTCCTTATTACTCAAATTCCTGGCTGTACAGTGATCCAGTGTCAACATTTGGTTTGGCATTTAGGATTCTCTCCTAGGAAATGGGAAGTGTGGGCTCAATACTCTCAAGGCTTCTCAAACCCTGAGCCAGGAACTTCATGGTTGTTCTGTGCTTGATGTTTCCTACTGGCCAAACCTTACTGGCTACCTGTTCACTATGTGGACATGCTGCACTGCCTAGAAGAGTCACCTAAGCTTCCTTCATTGCAGCGGAGAAGCAAGTCTAAAATTAAGCTGCTCCAAATAACTCCCTGAGTGTTGTGGACCCCTCTCTCTCTCCACTGACTCTGCAGAAATATGCAGCTAATAGGCAATCTAAACTGTCTCAAATGTTGCAATACCTAATTTAAATACCTAAAGTAGGAACTGACTAGTGCTGTCCATACCTATTTTAATTTTCTGCAGACAGACTCTTGTATCTGTTGTCCCTGGTAGGCACCTGAGCATCATACAGCCACTTGCTCACTCCCCCTCAGTGGGATGGAGGAGAGAATCACAAGGGTAAAAGGTAACTTGTGGGGTGAACTAAAGACAGTTTAATAGGTAAAGCAAAACAAGGGATTAATTCACCACTTCCCATTGGCAGGCAGGTGTTCAACCACTTCCAGGGAAGGAGGACTTGTCATGCGTAGCGGTTTCTTGGGTAGACAAACGCCATCTCTCCAAACATCTGGCCTTTCTCCTCCATTCACCCAGCTTTTACTGCTGAGCATGACGCCATATATTCAGCAATATGTAAAACACGGGTGAGTTATCAACGCTGTCTGTGTCACAAACCCAAAACACTGCACTATACAAGCTACTACGAAGAAAATGCCACCCCAGCCAAAATCAGCACACTGCTGTACTAGGAGCAGCACACTGTCACATTTTAAAGCCATTCTCTGCAATCAGAAAGATTAGAAAATTGCTAATTTTCTTAAGAAAGCTAATTCTTGTGTTGCCGTAAGACAGCTGACACACAGACTTTAAACCCCCCAGACCTTTTATGTGAAACAAATCCCTTCTTGTCATTGTTATACAAATATCTGCTTTGGAGACAAATTGTCTTTTAATTGGGGTAAAGAAATCATTAGGGATAGAGTGGAGTAGCTGATACTGCAAATGACATTCTTGTTATGAAAAAGAATATTGTTCTCTTTCACAACATGGCATCAATATTTTCATTTAAAGGTATAACTTTTTTTTTTTTTCCCAGATGAACCTTACAGATATGTTTTTGTTTCAGATGCTTTGGACTCAAGAAAGTGTTTATTACTGCAACAGCAATATGAAATCATGCACATTAGTTTTTATGTGATCACATCTTACATTAGCAGTGCAGTGAAAAAGTAGACATAAAAAACCCTACAGTTTTTCCAAGTGTTTTATTTTAACTTGTTGTTGCTACCATTATGCTGAAAGGGGAATCTCTGAATGTAAATATCATTCCAGTATTTCCTATGTGATCCTTTCCTCTAGAGTTACAGCATTCATTTGCTTGATTCAGTCTTTGCTATTGAAGCCAAAAAATACAATCCTTTGTCCTAACTTATGCATGCTACCAAAGAGGATTTTAGATCACAGGACACAGCTGAAAACTGCAATCTGACTCTGAAGTTAAATACAAACAGCAGTGGAAGAAATAAATGATGCACACATTTACTTGATGATCTCAGATTACTTTGTATTATGGTGCATGTGATATTTGTTTTTCTTCCCCATTACACACTATTTCAATTTATTTTTCATTATTTAGTCGTATTTTGTCCAAAAGTTTTTGCTATGTTGATAGTTTAACAACTGCACTTGGTTATTGTGGATATGCATTTTTAATTTTATATTGTTTAGGCAAAATGATATGAAGTAAATTGAAAAATACCAAACTGCCATATTAAACACGAGGAGACTACCTTGGCAAGCATGCTTTTTACCATGCAAAATTTTGCTCTAAGGAACAGAAAATGTCTACACAAGATGTGTTATTTCTGTCTTTTCCACCACTGTAATTTTAATTGGAGAGAAAGTAATTTAAAGTGGAGTTAATAGAACTGAGCATGTATTAGTAACTTAAGAATGCAATAAAAATCTTCAAAGAATGCTTGGAAAACTTACTGAGAATACAAAGGCTTTGGAACCCTAGCAAATTCAGAATTAACATAAAGTTAAAAAATCAAAATAGTAAATAATATCAAAACATATCCTGTTATACACATGTACAAATGTATTCAGTAGATGGTAGCAGCTATATTTTCAAATGAAAGTTCATGTCTTTAAGCACTCTAAACAACAACAAAAAATGTTCCTGAGGCTAAGTGTACACCTTTAGTCTGTGTTATAGCAAAGTTTATCTCCAACATTTAATATCTAGAGCTTAAGTTCTTATACATTCCTAGAGTTCTGAGTAAAGCTGGAAAAAAATAAAGGTTCATGGAGTAACTCTCCTTACTCTGATTTTGGAATATGTTTTTAATGAAATATGCAAATAAAACCATGCTTTGGACATTAGATTTCAGAAAAGCCATTTTATTGATCCACTTAGTTGTCATCCTCCACAGTGTTTTTCAGTAATTGTTGTTTAGAACATTTCAAGTTTTTGAAAATATGTTACGTTAATCCTCTTGGAATCAATGATTCCTGTTTTATATAGCTACCACACTAAACTCTGGTCTTTGTATCTGCATTAGGAGGATAATGTTTGTCTGTTCAGTAACACCTCTGCCTTTCTTACTTTTTGGATGACAAATTAGGAGGCAAGTTCGTACTGCGCCAGATTATTTTTTTTTTTGTATTTTTAGTCCTAGGTTGAGTAATGTTGGTGACAGAGAAGAAATAGAAAAGCTCTAGTAACAGACAAGTCACTGTACCAGAATTTTGGGGTTGTTTAGCCTGGAGAAGAGGAGGCTCAGGGGAGACCTCATTGCTCTCTATAGGTACCTTAAAGGAGGCTGTAGAGAGGTGGGGGTTGATCTATTCTCCCATGTGCCTGGTGACAGGACGAGGGGGAATGGGCTAAAGTTGCGCCAGGGGAGGTTTAGGTTGGATATTAGGAAGAACTTCTTTACTGAAAGGGTTGTTAGGCGTTGGAATGGACTGCCCAGGGAAGTGGTTGAGTCGCCATCCCTGGAGGTCTTTAAAAGACGTTTAGATGTAGTCCTTAGTGATATGGTTTAGTGGAGGTCTTGTTAGTGTTAGGACAGAGGTTGGACAGATGATCTTGAGGTCTCTTCCAACCTAGACGATTCTGTGATTCTGTGATTCTGTGAATATAAACCCTTACTGATGCTCTGGAACACTGTAATGCCGGGGACATAGCAAACAGTGCACACCAAGCCAGTTTTAAAGACAGTTATATGGCCAATGCCTAAACAAAAAAATCAAACATAGTTATTCTGGGTATGCTCACAAAATATTTTTTTTGTATATTAACATAGCAATTAGAAGAATAAAACTAAAAAGAATACTGAAATATGACTTTTGATTCTTATTGCCAACATATATTTGTGCGTTATTGGATGGTGCCTAATTAATTCATTGTCACTTGCTAGAAAAGTTTGAAATAGAGAAGTTGCATAATGGATAATAGTATATTAGATCCTACGGTTTGTAATAAAATAACCAACAACCAAGTTAGCAACTCATCAATCTCTATTTCTCTTGTGTTTCATTGCCTAAGTACCTGGTTCCTTGGACTATCTGGGCTTCCCAGAAACACTCCTGTCCTACTCCATCTTGTCTTCCCTCCCCTTAATACTAAAACTGTAACCAGCTCTGATAGCCTGCAGGAGGGACACACTGTTTACTTATCTCTTTTTTCTACCTGCCTCAAAGCTATTACCACTCAACCTTTAATGGATCAAGTTTGGCACCATATCTTTCGCAGTATACAATGAGATTATATACCCCTATTTACAGATTGCATACCTATTTGCATTTCATTTGCACCTTTCCCTAGCAGGATGTTGACAAAAACTAGGATGATAAACTTGTGCATGTTGTTTCCAAATAACCATCACAATTTACTACACATAAAACAAACAAAAAAAAAAACACAAAAAAACCCCCTCTATCCATCTCTTACCAAAATCACAAAATCTGACACAGACAATTTAATTTTGTAGACATCATCCTGCTGTAAGTTCAATCCACTTTTATCTTCCATGGTGACACTTCCTCTGAAGCCAGCAACATGTTTACGAGGTATTCTGGTTTTAGACTTTCCCTGTCTGCACAAAGTAGAAACCAGGTATTGAGCTGAATGAAGTGACAATGTAATGGACTTAATAATGTTATCTGGATTGGGAATTATTTAAGAAAATGTAGCTAATGCAGCTATCTACATCTGAGTAGTTACCCGTGGGTCTTGATAGTCAGTAGATATATATGCATACAGTAGAATATGGTTAATTTGTTCCTAAAATAAATATTTAAAATATAATTGTTGCCTATGAGAAAACAGAAAAGTCGCATCTTTAATTTTTTTTTCCTTGTTGGAAAGCACTATCCCCAGAAAGCAGTGCAGGTACACTTGCCAGGTGATTATTTTGCCTTATTTTGACTCTACTCTAATAAATGCTCTGTACTTGTGAAGAAATGGATCTAGCATAAAAGTCATCCCAGCATCTCCATCATCAGTCAGTGAATAGTTCTTAAGGATGACTTAAAGTTTCTCTTTGTACCAAGTGATGTAAAGGGGATGCTTACTGGAAGAACAAAAAAACTGGCCCCACAGACAACCAATACTGTTTTTTTGGCTCTTAATAGCATAAAGGGAGGAAGGAAATCAGAGGTTACTGCCTATTCCATCTTATATGCCATATAAAAAAAATAATAACATCAGTATTTATTGGCAGAAAAGACTGGGTGGAGAGGGAGATACCAGCTGCATTTATGTGAAAAACAGAGATGGAAATGTAGTCTACATAAGGGTAGGCAAAATACTTGCTCTGAAAAGGAAATATATTCTTAAATATTATAATAGCACCTTGAAATCCATTCAGGAATTGGCTCGTTGTTTCTCCTGATAATGCTGAGTAGTAGGTCAAGCCACTAAGATGAAGAACTTACAGCCTAAAAGATGGAGTCAGACAAAAGGCATATTTGGTTTCCATTTACAGAAATATCTCAAATGGAAAATGTAACCCATAAATAGTTTCTGCCACATTTTTTTTTTATAAGCTTCATAACAATTACATTTACCTATGTAAAGCTGGCACTTTGGAGAGCACCCAAAAGGCTGCAGAGTACCATTCTTACCAATGTCAAAGGCAGTGTCCTTCACAAATACAAAATAACATAGCTTACAGTACAAGTCCTTTCTTTTGTGATTCTGTGTATAGATGAACAACTTCTGTGATTATGAAACTAGGTCTAAGGTCACAGAATTTCCCTTTTATTTAATACTGCTTAGTAGTACTAGAATAAAATTAATTTTGTTGTCGTCGTTTGCGTGTTTTACACTGTGACCTAGTTGGCAAAAACACTGCTATCTGATTGAATTAGGGAAAGGATAGAAAAGAATAGGATTGAACATCTGGCAAGATGTAACTTGGACTTCCTGATTATGTCTGTTTCAAATGCCAGGTGTCTATCACCTGGGGTGCAGCCTTACTTTGGCAAAGTAAATCTATTACTACCTCTCTGAAGAATGCTGTCTCTGAATGATGCCGCTGCTAATGGAACACTGATTTACTGTCACAACTGTAAAGAATCTTTTTTAACATCGTGTTACACTTCCCATCAAATTAGATCAACCAGACCTACCATATGTGAGAAGTTATCTGCATTTTTCTCCAATAAAACTGAAATGGTGAAAGCTTTGCTTTCCCTGAGGTATCATCCACTATTGGTAGCTCAGTTGTTTTTTCTTTAGCCCTCATCTTCTCCGTCAAGGCTGGAGCATATTATGCCTGCAATGCTTGCCAAAACTCTATGGCTTATTTGTTGTTTGAGACTCACCATATGTGTCTTTGATCCCTGCCTAGTAGGCACCTTGGCTGCTTGCCAGTTTGGCACTTATGATTATCAGCGGTATGAATAGCTCCCTTGCTTCTGATTCTGTCCTTCTTGCTGTCATCAAATCACTCTCTAAACAACTTTCTTATTTTCTTTTAGATGCTTGTAAATGATCGACCTATTTTTACCATGCCTCTCTTGGCCAAGGGTTTGTGTCACACTGCAGGAAATCCAACAGTTTGAAGTTTCCACTTCTAATGATCTGGCTGCCAGCTACCTGTGTAATTGCATGGGAACAATAAGCAGTACAGAAACATCTCTTATGGTAATATTTGAAGTTTCTCTGTGTTTTACACAAATGTGCCTTTTCTTCCCATCTGGTAGACTTGGTGGCATTTCTTTGAGAGATTATTTATTTTAGTGAAAAGCATTCCTTTCAATAAACATTTTAAAACCTTTAACCAAAATACAGTGAGCCAATGACAATGATAGATTCAGAGGAGTATCAGAATGATAAATAGTTTTAAGAGACAGATGGAAAGCCAAAAGACAGTCATGTGCGATTTCTATTCACTATCCTGATGTAGCACTAAACACATCTGAGTCCTTCCATGTGTTCTAGTAAAGTGAAGTTGTTCCAAAATGCCATTGTTGAACAAAAAATATGCAGAATCAAAATAAGGAACAGCACAGGGCATATAAAGGTCCAGACCACGAGAGGCCCATGTGCTCTTACAGCCAGATCTGCCAGAAGTCTCCATTATTCTTCACATGATTTTGCAAAAAATGCTGGTACTACCATTGAAGCTAGACAAGGTTAAGCAGCATATGGTACCATAATTACCTTCAGGTTGACTCATAAAATAGGGTGCAATAAGTTTTTTTAGCCTCTGCAACTAAAGAACAGCATCAGCATGATTATGCCTGCTTAAGACACACTCTGGTCAGAGCTACTTTCACATTGTGCTGTTCCACGTGACTCTTGTTCAGAAATAACAATTTGCTGTAGTTCTACAGCTTTTAACACAGTGCTTTTTCAACAGATAAATCATCACACCCTTCTCCCAAGAAACAGGGAGTTTCAGATGAGTATTGTACTCACACAAGTATGTCTCTTGATTTTGAGGCAACTGCCTACGTATAATTAGAAGCACTCAAAAAATTCAGTGCCGAATTGCCAAGGATGGAAAAAAAAAAAAAAAAAACAGAAAAAGATTCAGGGAGAATTAGAGGTACAATAGAAAAAAATCCGCACACACACACACAAACACACACACATACAAAAAAAAAACCACACACACACACACACACACAAAAACCACGCACAGAACACCCAACAATGAGAAACTGTTTATTTGGTATTACCTTGTAATGTATCACTGTTATATTTTCCTTCTCTGCTCAACAACACTGGGATTTCAGCTAAAGGTGCTCCTTTTCAGCATACTTGGTGGCAATCTGAGTCTGAAAAGAGATATGTGTCAGAAAATGTTGACAGGGGACTTAGCATGGCAGAGCACATTGAAGGCTTAAGCCCTGCAAGAACAACATTCAAATCCTGCAGTATGTTTGGTTATGCTAATACCAGCAGGGACAGACAAAGGAGCAGGGATATGAGAGGGATTTAATTTGGAGAAGGTAGCAGTTTGATGGCTAAGTATGACTTGCTTATAATGAGTCTTATCATGATGCTAATTTCAGCGGCATTTGTGAGAAAGATGATTAAAGGGAATAAGAAGTTTGATTTCAGTACTGGAGTATCTTGAGAAGAGGCAGGGTCAGGTAGGTTGGAGACACAAGCGTACTCCTTCCTCACATGACTGCACTTTTCATCCTATTTCCAAGTTGCCAAGAAATGCATAGACGATGAAAAAAAATTTACATCGATACAATGTTTTCCTATTCACACCTACCACACCATAAATCAACTGTCTGTCACAGGGACACAAAAGAAAAAGAATTGATTTTATGGCCATATTTTACGGTATATTTTATCCCCAGCTTTACAGGTAACAAGACCCAGAGTCATCACGTAATGGGTAATTAGTGGAATTTTGGACTGTGAAAATATAAGAATTCTGGAGACACATTTTTTTTTTCCAGAAGAAGAGAGAAAAGAGAGTAACTACGTCAGATCTCAATCAGTAGAGAAACACCTCGTCACTTTCCTGTGGCCAGATTTGAAATTATACTAGAGATGCCCACTAGTGCCATTTCAAAATACATTTAAAAATTGTATTTTAAATATTTCATTTCTTTAGAGCTATGATGATGCTTGAAGGACAAAAACTTCCCAGCCCTTCAAATGCTATCCAGGTTTGGTTTACAATGGGAACAAAAACAGGGAAGGGTTTTGATGTGCAGACGAGCAAGCTCGGAATGCAATACAGCTACAAAAGGCAGTGCTTCAAGTGCATCATGCCTCTCAGTAAAGGATGGAAACAGGGACTTGGCTGTAAATCTGGTAATCTTGCAGAAAATGACAGACGGAAAGGTTTGGTGAAATCAAGAACTCACTGATACCCCAGAAAATGAATCAATCCAGAAACAACTTCCAGTGCATACGGTGTTTCACTTGAGAGTAGCCTGGAAAGTTGGCTGACACACTGAGTCCGAAGATGACAAAATACAACCTGCTGCTTCTGAGACATGTTAAAACGTGAACAGTATTGCGTTCGCTCCGAGTTTCTGCCACCCAAACCACCGTGCACAGAAAGCCTCGACGAAGACCTGCTGACCCACGACCGACTGAGGGTCCAGGTTTTATCCCGGGAGGGCCAGGTTTTATCCCAAACGCCTTGCACAGCCCCACGATCCCTCCCAGCAGCCCTGTTCCTTTCCTTGGCCCTGCGGAAAGCAGGCAGAGCCCAGGCTGGGCTCCATTTCCTCAGGCTGCGCGCACTCCCGGGGGATCGGGTGCCCCCACACTTGCTCCCCGCAGCCTCCCCCGCGGGGTCCCCAAGTCTCCTCAGCGGTTCCCTCCCCGCAACGCCGGGCAGCCGCGGCGCCAGCCGAGCTCCTCAGGTGAGGAGAGGCCGAGGGTGGCGGCTGGCGGCCGGCAGAGGCGGCGGTTGCCGCAGCGGCCGCGGGTGGGGGCGCGGCGGGGGTGCGGGCTCCCGCCCTCCGCCATTCGCAGGCGCCGCTGCTCGGGGCCGGGCCGCAGCCGGCTGCGGTTGACCTTGCGGCCGGCCGCCCCGCCATGGGCACGGTGCCGTCGGCGCTGAAGCACTGCCTCAGCTACCAGCACCTCCTCAAGGAGCAGCCGTGGATCGGGGAGCCGGTCCCCCCGCCGCAGCCCGGGCAGGTACCGCCCCGAGCCTGGGGGTGGGTGAAAGGGTGGGAGGGGGGCGGCCGGGGGCGGCGCGGCGGCCGCCAGGGGGAGGCAGGGGAGCGGCCGCAGTGGCCGGCCGGGCGGGGGTCGCAGCGAGGGGAGACGGGGATAGGGGTGAGGAAGCGTTAAATAGAAAGCCACTCGTGTGTGCCCCCCCTCTGCCCCCCCCCGTTATAACCCCCTGTGGGACCAGCGGAGCAGCTGTGACATTGTAGGGTGACCAAGATGTCGGCGAGCCGCGCTATGGTCACTGCTGCCCTGAGCTCGTGTTTCTCAAGCTCGAGTCAAGTTGAGCATCCTGCAGAGCCCCCGAGCTGCTGCCTGCACCCCTGGGCCTTTAAAGCGTGCCCCATAGTGAAGGGGGGCCCCTCTGCTGGAGCACCTCCAGCCCTCCTCCTGCACTGACCTTGGGGTCTGCAGGGCTGCTGCCAAAAGGGTGCGGAGCTGGAGCTGCCAACGCGTCTGGAACAATTTTACCCTCTCGTGGCCCACTGAGCTCCTGGTAGTGGTGGGCTTGTGGAGGGAGAGCAGAGGTAGGGGATCATCATCCTACATCGCCTCTGAGTAGGTGTGGGGAGTGGTGGAGGTACTGGGGGGTGGAAAAGGACATGGGATGAGGAGACACCTAGGCAGGTGGCCAAACAAACGCCATAGGGCATGACTCTGCTCATCACAGCTTTGGAAGGGAAGAAATGAAGGAAGGGGAAAGCTACCTGTAGTGGAAGAGGCTGGATAAATCTAGAAAGATGTTGAGGGGAGATGTCAATACAAAGTACTCAAAGTAGGAAATTTTGAACATGACATTGTCTTTGCTATAGCAACCCATGTATTGATAAAGCATATTGTGCCTGATCATTCATTCCAAGTCTAACCCCAGTAATCAGTAACTAATCCAAACAATAAAAAGCACGAGCCAGACCTAGAACAAAATTGCTTTAAAAATCATGTAAAATGCATTTGTTGTTCATTACATCTTTCTTCTGTTTTCCATATGCTTCAGATATACCAAGAGCACATCTTCAATTTTTGTCCACCATCTGGAACTGACATGAAAATACTAGGTAGCAACATAACTTCAGAGGTGGGAAGATCATGCAAAATAAAGTGTTCTCAGTGACATGAAAGCTAGCAACACTGCATTATAATTTTGCTTCAGATGATCTAGGGTTGATATCTCAAAGCTGCTCATGTGGAATACCCAAAGCAATGCTTATGGGAGATGTAGCTAGAAGCTTTGCCAAGCCATAGAAAATACTGTTGTGAGCACAGAACTTTACGTAGGTAA
Organism: Cygnus atratus; assembly: GCF_013377495.2. NCBI lineage: Eukaryota > Metazoa > Chordata > Aves > Anseriformes > Anatidae > Cygnus > Cygnus atratus. The sequence continues at coordinate 26,052,885 of NC_066364.1, read as the reverse complement.
GCTCCATACAACTTCCAGCTGTTACAATTCCATGAGTATAGTGTCTATCCAGCAGTGAATTTTGGGGAAAACTTTAGACATAATCCTTCCAACTGTTTCTGTATAAGTGGAAAAATGTTTTCTTCTAACAGCAAAACAGAATGAAAGATATATATATATATATATATGTATTTGGCATGAAACAAAGCACAATCCTCTTTATGTGCCCTTGCTACATTTTGGTGCGTCATTTTCTTTCAAAAGATGAGAACATTTTGAAAAAGTTCCTTCAAAATATCCTGATTTGCTACTTCATTGCATCAGTCTTTGCCCCCTGTCAAACAAAACACATGAACAGTTTAGGATTATTGTAAAAAATTAGGGGTTTGAAATAAAAAACAAGCATTAGTATCTTCCCAGAAGAGCATAGATCAAGAAAAAATGGTTGATTTCTTTATTTTAATGGATGCCTGTAAATTCTGTTTCATTTCTGCAGTGCTGTTTAGAGACTATGTTTTCTTTCATTCTCATCACCATTTTTCTTCCTCTGAAGATACAGAAAAATGTCTTCCTCAAGTGAATGGTAGCAAACGTGAGAATTAGCTCCTCATCCTCCCTGAGCACATTGATGTGACTACAACGTGCACAGTCTACTGAGCCCCCTGACAAGTTGGTTACTATTAATGTTCAAATATTTGCTTCTGTATCATCTTCGTTTGATTTTTATTAGGTAAATTTGGTAATTTTCTTTACCTTACATGAATCTGTCCAAATTTCCATTTTTTCTCACATGGATTGTTTCACTGAAACAAAGTGTAAAAGTTTTCTTCATGCTTGAGTGCATTCTGTAGTAATCCTGTTCAAGAAAAAAGATGTTCTTTATGTGATGCAGAAACTATAGTAGCTGAATTGACATCTAGAAAGAGTTTTTTTTTTTTTTAATTTTGTTCAGTGTATGTGAGACAGATTTGTAATCACAATTATGTGGGTACACCAAGAAATAAAATAGGAGAAGATGTAAGAACAGTTTCCAAGGAAAAAGTTAGTGCTTTCATGTCAGATGAAAATACAGAGTTGTTTTTTTTTTTATGTTTAAAATTTTCAGGAGTTTTTCAGGATTTTTCTTTAAACACAAAGTAAAAAATACGTATAAATTTGGTTATATACTCTTCTGACTAATTTGTAAAGGTCTTTTAAATCACCTGGAGCAGTATCTGAGGTGAAGTAGTAAGTCCTAGAGCGAGTAGTGGGATACCTTAGTCTTTGTTTTCCCTTAATTTTTCTGTTTCATTCAGATGGTAATTTTGTAGTATTTTTACAACTATATTTCACTTTAAAACATAGGGTTGCTTGGAGAGCAAAGTTATTGAAAAGGAAAAGTGAAAAGAAAAAGGTAATTGGGCTAAAGGCTAGATAGACAGTAAGTAGAATTTACCAATATCTGTTAATGTAATTTGCTATCATCCGTTTCACTTATATTTAAAATATTCCATATTGCGTAGATAAACTATCACACACTTGACTTAGTCAATGGGACACCACATTCTTGTTGCTTTACATTATTCCATGTTCTTCATTTCTTAATCTTGTTTTCTTCAGAAAAAAATGCTATCATACATTTTATACAAGAGAATCATAGTTTTGGTTCATTTTCTTAGTGTTATGGTGTAAATGTTTTGTTAATAGGTAAGTTTTACTAAGAGCAGTGATAGCTGCTAACACTGTTGAGAACGCTTTTAAGCAACTTCAGGAATACTCTGCTACATGAGAGTTTGTTAAACACATGTATTTATATCAGAACTGCAAAAATGGTCAAGGATCTACTTAGAAATGAGGTGGCAGTGGATTTTGTTGCAGTATTATGGATATTTCCACAGTGACCAAGATTGTTACTGGCAGTGACTCGTGGCGCTTGAATGGAATTTGTAATGTGCTTTGTGTTCTCTTTTGTACAAAAACCTTGGGCTGAACAGCAGGGAGGAAGGCTGGTGGCTGTTGATCTGCTGCTGCTGGTTGCCCTCTACCTTAGTGGAAGCCTTCTGGCAAGAAGGAGAAATGCTCTGAGAGAACCAATGTTGGTCTCATCCTACAGATGTAATGTTTTATTTTAACATAGGTTAAAATGGAATTTTAATGCATTGGGAATATGCTGAGGAAACAGCATAAGGACAGAGCAGGGAAGAACTGGATGGCTGAAGAAGTGGTGTAAAAGACTGGGATGAAATTCAGGACTACAAAATGTTTAGATATTTTGAGACTAATAACACAAACTTCTGCTTTTAACTATAAACCATGAGATTATTAGTTAGAAATGACTGAAGAGAAGAGGCATGGAATACTAACACATCATGGGAGGACTGTGAGCTGCCAATGCAATACAGCTGTTAAAAAAACAAATGAAATCCTAGGATATATCAGATAAGGTATTTCCAATCAAACAGGGCAATGTTAATGCCATTGCAGAAGACTGTTTCTGAGGCTTGTTCAATTTTGGTTAGTCATGATGGAGAAACTGGCTTCCAGCTAGAGCAGCTCAGGTCTTGCACCAATGGAATGGTCAGGAAAATGCAGATGCAATGCTAAATGACTTTGGTTTGTTTGATATCTACTGTTAACACCTAGGGGATGGGCAGGCAGGGAGACAAGAGGGAAGAGCTGCTTAAAGTAGAGGAATATGCTGCCACACACACAAATGCATACTTTGCCTGCATATTAAATACAGAGTCAAAATTCTTAAGAAATTCTTAAAAGCTAAAGAATCAAGTAGAGGCATACTGTAATAACTTTCTTACCAAAGTAACAGGGTGAATGACCTTTATAATGTAGGCATAGAAATAGGGTTATATAGAGTCATAGAATATCTGAGTTGGAAGGGACCCACAAGAATCATCAAGTCCAACTCCTTGGTCCCCAGAGGACCACCCAAAAAATCAGACCATGTGTCTGAGAGTGTTGTCCAAATGCTTCTTGTTCAGTCTCAGTGACGTGCTGCTACCCTGGAGAGCCTGTTCCACTGTCTGACCATCCTCTCCGTAGTCTGTATCTAATTCAGTGCTGCTGCAATTTATACAAAATTATTCACATATACAGGAAAACAGTCCTCTTTTAGGTCATCCAAGTCATACTTACACGCATATGCTGCCCGTAAAGTTAATGTGTGGACAGCTGTGTGGTTTACACATCACAGCCACGACAGCAATGATGTGACGTCCATAGTAGCAAAAGTGAGTGGATTCCCAAGAGAGTTTAAAGCTTATATAACAAGGACTATAGGAACAAACATTTAAATGATTTTTGAAATAGAAGCAATTACAAGTCCATTTTTTTATTACATAACATGGCTTACAATACTTTGGAAAAATAGGATTAGTTAAGGTCAGAATGTCAACTTCAGTGTGAATATTCATCTTCTGTCACTTTGAAACAGTGCATCCTATTCTACTCTGCAAGAGGGTAATGGCTAAATATAGCTAAGTAATAGGCATCTTTCTATGGGACAGTTGTGTTTTAATGTGCAACTGGCTAGGTGTACTGAAAGGTGTGGTATATTAGGAGTATATTAGGATTTATCTGCTTTGGTGAGAGCTGCCTATATCTACTAAATGCAAAGCAAAAATGAGTGAAAAATAAATCTCTGGTCTGTTGCTCTGCTGGATGTGGTTGTGACTCTAGGAGGCATAAATCTATCTAAATGATGCTGATGTGGACTATGTGATCCTGTAGGATTTTTTTCACAGATTTAGGCTGTTATGTAGGATGCAATACACAGAATTATTAATAGTTCAGTAAGTTATCACTGGAAAGCACAGTGTACATTATTGTCAGTTTTATAACTCCAGAGGAACATAAACTCTTTGCACCAAACGTATAAATACGTATAACAATGGACAAAAGCTGAGGTCCTCTAAATTACATACCTATCTTGTGTTTCAGTGCCTAGGTCACAATTATTTTTAATTACCAAATTATTTTTAGTGACCCAGACCTAAAACACACTGATTCTATGATTCAGATCATAGAATCATAGAATGGTTTGGGTTGGAAGGGACCTTAAAGATCACCCAGTTCCAACCCCCCTGCCATGGGCAGGGACACCTCCCACCAGATTGCTCAAAGCCTCATCCAAAGCCTGGCCTTGAACACCTCCAGGGATGGAACATTCTCTCATCTCCACACTGCCTCACAGTGTTGGATCAAGAGGTAGATGGAATTGTCTTACTTTTGCAGTTTTAATGTGGTAGTTTGGATTTTGCAATATACAATCATGTTTTTAACCATATGGTAGAAACCTCTCAAATTTACTTTTAAAGTAATTCAAGAATAATGTGATGAAAACCACAGGCCATTCAACAAGCTTATGTGTATTTGTCTTTACTACATTTTGTGTTCAACAGTTGATTCTTGATTGAAATTACAGCATAAAAAATGAGGTGTCTGGTATTATGCTACCTGCATAAAAGGCATGTCTGTCTTACTTGAATCTTTAAGCTACGCCTCCAACTGACTGATTTGAAACATACTACATTTTGTGTTCTTTTATCTCCATGCAATTATGTATTCCAGGAACAAATTCACATTTGCAGGTTCTTCTTAAATAACCACTTAGGTTATTTTAATTTTTTATTTAGCCTGTTTAGTTTAAGAATTACAAAAATTTTCTGTCAAAGATACTGCAAACATTATGACAAATACAGTATACAATAAATAGATCGTAATTTCCTTTCAGGTTGTTTCAATACATTGAAAATTGCATAGCAAGTGTATTTTCAAGTGTGAAAAATGAAACTAGAGGTCCTGACCTTTATATTACAGAATTCTTGTTGCCTGATTTTTTAGAAGGATGACATCTTTTAAAGATACTTAAAGAATTCAATATAGAGAAGGCATTTTAATTGGAAGGGGCAAATATCTTGCATTCTTTTTTGTTCTTCTCTCTCTCTGTGCTTTTACCCACTGTTCTTACCTCTTTCTGTGTTTTCATATAGAACTTCCAAAGTATTCTGACTTAACATTGTCTTTCCTGTACTTTAAATAACTGATCACTAAAAGACTTTGAAATTCCAGCCCTGCAGATTCCTGTACATATAGAGACCTTGTCAATACAGAACTCAGTAGATAGATCTTTTTCTTGACTAATACATCCCAAGAATGAGACTTTTTTCTTTTGTTGCACATTCCCATGCATTCCCAAGCATCATTTACTTGCTTAATGGTGATAAGATGCAAAGCATACAATGCTATTCAAGCAATAAATATAAATACGAGAATAAAGTAAAAATGATTACTAAAAATAGAGAGCAATTTAGAGTTAAATTATCAACTATAAAGTACATATCAGAATGCTATATCATTTGTTGATGACTTTTGAGATGGTAAATAACATCTGACACATGCTGATACTGAAGGTAGTAAATAAAAAACACAACACATTCCCACTGCATTTAACAGGAGTAGAGAGAGTTCATTGCTGAATTCTTTCCAAAATTTCCTTTGAAGTCAAGAGGAATTTCTCCTTTAGAAGACAGAGTTGGTAGACTCATCCCGATTTTTTTTTTCAGCCAGATATTCTTCATGCTGTGGTGTAGCAGCTCAAGAATATTGGTGGGTAAAGAGTGCAAAATCTGAAAAGGCTAAGTAGTCAGTTTTCTAAAGGTGCCAAACAGGATGTTAGACATTAAAAGGATGATAATAAAGGGTAGGTTTGACCCAAGTGGGGTCACTGACTTTTTTTTTTCTTTGTGCCATTGGATCGTGAATAGTGGAAAGATAACAGAAACCTTTTAGTTGGTACAGATTTATGCTGTATGGGGATTATTATGTGGGTTTAGAACTTCATAATGTAGCTGGAAATGTTGTAAAGGATTTTACAGATCTTGCACTACAAATTTGGGAATTAAAAAAATACACAGGAAATTTCTACTCAGCCCCTACATCTGTTTTTTGGTGAGATCCTGTTTTTGACTTGTCCCACCTCCACCTTCTTCAAAGACTACATATGGGCACAGTGATATTCATTTCCTCACTTGCCAGCTCAAGGAGAGAGATTAATTTCAGACACCCCATGTGTCAAGTCATCATTCTAGAATTCATGCAACTTGAGATCATTCTTCTTAATTCATTTTCTACTTGCCTTGGCTGGGGATGAGTCTAAGTGACTTGCCTAAGCTCAAGTAGATTCAAATTTATTTCCTACTGAAATAAATGGGAATGTTATCATTAGCTCAGGTTTTAATCTTAGTAACACTTTAATTTACAAGTTGTGTCTCTTCTCGTTTCATAGTTACTCTAGTTTGGGTAAGAAAATCTCAAAAGTTGCCTTATCGGACTACTTATAAGAACGACCAGTTGGTCATAGAAGCTTTTCTAAAGCAAAATATTCACTGTGCCTAACTAATCAGATTTTGAATCTTTGAAATGTTTGATGAGGTGACTAATAAATAGTAGTAACAGCAGTCTCTTTGGTGGCTTGGATCAACAAATTGTTTTTTCTCCCTTAGAGTTGGCTTAAAGGTGGAATGCAGTTATATTTATTTGCTCTCAGTTTTAATGCTTTTTTTTTGTTTCGGAGTAAGAAGGTTGCAGCGTCTGGAATGAAAGATTGACTTGTTTATGAAAGTGTGTGCTTGAATTGCAGTTTCCATGTGAATATCATGCAGGGAGAAACCAGTGCAGTGTAGGTAGTGTCCAGAGATAAAGCTGAAATAAGTTTTTGTCACCCTCTGCAGTTTCGCAGCATAAATATTTGAGGTATTTAACTAAGGCGATGATTCTCTGAAATTTTAGGAATTGAAGGTTATTGATATCCTTTGATGTGTGTCAAATGTGGAAGGAGTTATGTTAAAAGAAACTGTGGGGGACTTCAGAGAAGTAGTTATTTAATACTTCAGGCTGTGTTGAATTCTCTTCTATTGTTTAGCTCCCTCATTCATTTAACAAAGATGAACTATTTGCTTTAACATTCTTCTTTTTCCCCACATGTATATTTAAAAAGATACATGAAGTATGAAAAAGAAAATGTATATTAAAGATGGTGTGTGGTATTGTGAACTTGCTGGGGAATGTGTACCACAACGTGTGCTAGTACACATCACAATGCATATGTGGACCTTGGTGCACTCACTACACAATCAAGGACCACGCACTCAATTATTTGTGAAAAGTAAGGCTCATCAACTAACTGATCTTCGGAAAATACTGGAACAGAAAAATACTATTTTTAAGAATGAGAAAGAAAAGCTGCCAGACACAAATTCATAGGGGAAGGTTCCCTTTAGCTATCTAAGCCATCTATCTTCTATCACATGGAAGAACTCAGCAGGATATTGAACTCTTAGAAAAGTTGCTTTATTGGCTGATTTGGAATTTCTGAGATAAGAGCATGTAATATGAAACCTATAGCTCCATGATCAAAATCAGGCTTTCAAACTGTGATAAATACCAGTAAAGCTAATGCAGCATTTTAGCTTTTCAGCAAAGGAGAAATATTTTATGGCTGCTGTATTAGTGGTTTACACTTGTATAGACCTCCTGGGGCAGAAATGTCAAAGCGGTGTGCAAACTTGAAAACTAAGTGGTGGAGTTGAGATAAATGTTTTTTTTTAAACTTTCTAATGGGTTGATAGGGATGTAAGTTGTAATGAACAAAGAGTTTATTAAATATGAGATTATGAATCAGATACGGACTTTATTTTTCTGGCTTTCTGATCTTTTAATCAATCTCTCACTCCAGAGGAGTCAGAAAACTGATAAATGCATGATTTATATTTCAGGACAGTGCTTTCAGGGATAATTTTAAGAGTTGCTTTTTTAAACATAGGGTTTTAGAGTTGCAAGTAACCAACGTTCCAGACTTTCACTGGGTTAAACATAATAGACAGTGAAGACTTTGATCGTTATTTGGAACAAAACTAGAATGTGAAGAAGAAGCTGCAGGTGATAAGGTAATTATACTTTCTGTCAGAACATTGCTGTAGCTAATACTATTTCTTATTAAAGATAATTCCCTTGTTAAACAGATTGATCTTGTGGTTTAGAGTAAATGAATGAAATTTACTCTGATTGTTATGTTTCATTTGAATTTATTATTTGGATTAAATATACTTAAAAGAGTGCTCCTCAACAGATCTTAAGACAAAAAAAAAAAAAAATTATTACAAGCAAAACTTGCAAATGTTGTATCGGTGAAAAGCTGTGCTGGGTATGCTGGGTAGACATTTCTTCTCTGGCTGTTTTTTTTTTTTTTTTTTTTTTGTCCACAGATGTTAGCTGTTTTGTATGGGAATAAAGGTGTTAGTTTATGAGTTTCTTGGAAAAAAAAAGTTTAAAGGCTCTGAATGCATGAGATGTGGACTGAAGCGCCAGAGGACATTGGTGGAATGTTAGGTGAAACCCATAGGGAAATAATTCAACAGCAGCATCTGGAAAGGAACTGTATGTGGCTTTAGGGTTTACTTTTAATGCAAGTAGTTAAGATGAGATTAAATAGAGGTGTTAGTATGTGAGAAATGGGGGAACAAGCTAAGTGATGAAGGTATATCATGTGGAACACTGGGATTAAGAGGAAGATTTAACGGAATCCATAGCTGATCACAGCTGAATTTTTAAAAGCTTGGAAACATAATTGGAGTTGAACTATATGTTGGCTTCATATAAAGCAAAACAGCTTACATGAAGAATTTATTGGGAAAGACAAGAGAGAGGATAGGCAAGCTGCTTGACCCTTTTGCCTGAATGGTATGAAGAAGATGGAAAGTCTAGCTACTAAGCCAGCTGGTTGTTGGCTACATGGAGAGGAATCTAGTGGTGACTGAGAATTGTCTCATGTCTCCCTATCATTTTTTTTTTTATTCAGTTGCCTAAGCATAGTTGTCTACTGCTGTTTGAGCTGCCTCGGGGTAACTGAGATAGCTCAGAGGTTTGACAGATATCGAACATGATTTAGGGGAGACCCATGCCCTCCGTAGTTGCAGCTGGAAGTCAAGTGGGATGCATCTCAATTGGTGTATGCAATTAACCAACTGAATTGGGCCCTTACTGCTCAGCTGTTATGTCATATTCTTTTGGCCATTGCTGACAGTACTGAGAAATGGGTTGCCTCAGCTGGCCATGCTTCCTTGATGCTCTGTAATATCTTACTTGTACTCCACCTCCTCAAACAGGCCACAGGTTGTGTCCTACATGCTGTGTTTCAGGAACCTTAAGACAGTACATGTTAATTAAATTTATTAAGATCCATAGCACACCTGTAGGCATCAGTGTGTAGATATCTTGCTCACATGTCTTAAGTTCCAATTCATTTATACCACTAAGGACATGCGAGGACATTTTGGGCTTAGTGAGTGGTACTGCTGGATTGCCGTTTTTACCCTAATTATTATTATCTTATCATCAGTTTAGAACAATCCTTTGGTCAAGATTATGTGTCGTAGCAAAAAGAAAGTACAGCGAATGATGACACAATATATTTTAAAAAGTTTTTACACTTATTTAACACTAACCTACTGGTCTTGTTATCAGTTTTACAGCCATGACAACCATTATTCTTTCAAAATAGTCTGAAGGGATATGATCCCGTTCTGTTTTTCTCTTTGTCATAGTTTCTCCTGTACCAGTCCAGTCTCTTCTGCTCCCCTATTTTCAGGGTTACATGATTTAGAACATGTTAAAATCTTACTGCGTTATTTCATGAAACAAAGCAGAAATTTAACAAGTTCAGAGGAAGCCTCAAATATGTCTATTTTTACTGTGACGTACCATTATAATATGTGTACTTTGTAATGAGCTTATAAAACTGATAAAATATTAAAATGTTTATTTAAAAGTAAGGAAGTGTCTCTGTCTTTTTCTGAATTTTAAATAAGGAAATTTTTCAGTATCTTTAATTGTTATCAGTTAAATGGGCAGAAATTGATATTTTTAAAATATGCTTACATTTTACTGATTCTGTTGCAAAAATGGAACATTTTTATAACATTCAGAATGGTGTAGCATTCAAGATACTATAATTTCCTTCCTACTATTGGGAAATTATTATGGTAACACTTTACAGATAACACATAACAGATGTTATTTTTCTAAACGGCTTTATAAATTTCAAATTCTCCTGAAGTACGAGTTACCAACCATGGCTAAGTAAATAACCATTAAACTACTGCCATTTTTATCAGTGCCTTTTGGGGAGAGAGCTACGGAAAAAGTAGAGGTGGGCCAGCTGTACTTGAATTAAAAATTTCCTTGATCTTTTAGGCATTGGCTTTGGACACAGAAGGTGATTTTGATGACAATAATAATTGAGGATAGTTGATTTGCTTCCAACTTTTTACTTGAGTTCTTAAGGATCTATGTATAATTCACTTTTATTGACAATGAGGTATTCAAAGAGCATATCTGATAGGGTGGATGGGCTGGCTTGTCACAGTATTCATTTTTTCTCCATTGATATCCTGAAGCATTATAAGGGCAAATTACTTTCACATGTTGGTCTTGTAGGGATGATCATGCCTCTGCTTTTTCAATGTGTGTGGAAAAACACCACTCTTTCAGCCTTCTGGAATTCTGTCTTCAGTCTTGCCTGTAAAACACCATACACACCATAATACTATTACCATAAATAATAGTAAAGGAAAGTGTGGGAGGTTTTGGCTCCAGTGTCATCAGTGTGCTGTTGATCTCAGTTCTCTGTATCCTTTTCATCCAACCCAGATGGCAAAGTATAATAGCTTTTCCAGACTTTGACCAAGATAGGGATATGGATGAAAGTGAGTTGGCTGCAAATCAACTTGGTTAATGGAGAAATGCTGCTTGTTAGCCAAGGGAAGCATTTAGGGAAATAGAAAAAGGTAATGTATACACCATGCCCTGAAAATACATTTTTAATTTTTTGCTGAAGTGACCAGCAGTGTTGGGATCTTACTAACAACAGAGGCCTATAGTACCATTTATTATTTATGATTCCATTGTAATGCAAGTTTATCTATTGTTGTCTATGCCTCTGCTACCACCTGACTCTAGTAAAACTCTCCTTCAACATTATTTTGCAAGTTATACAAAGTCAGGCATCTGTGTGACTACAGCATGTCTGTCTACTTTTAGGATGTATGAACTGTTAGCTGTGATTGACACATATTCAAACCTCTGTGATAACACATGCTCTCCATTTGTAGAAAACAGCAACAATTCATTTTTTATTTTTATTTATTTTTGATAAAACGGCAATCCAAGTTGTCAGTGATAATTCAGTGATAACTCATCAGGGAGACTGTTACTTTACAGACATAGTCTAATCTTTTTTTGTTGTGTCATGTTATGAAGAATTTTATGTAATATACATGCATCATGAGTATTAGAGAAGGGATTTCAAAGACTTTGAACAGGTTTTGGGCTTGATTTTTATCCTTCTGAGTATCTGTCCTGTAATGCTACTGCTTTTTTCATAGCATCCAACATTGTGGATACCCCATCCCTGGAGGTGTTCAAGACCAGGTTGGACGAGGCCTGAGCAACCTGATCTAGTGGGTGGTGTACCTGCCCATGGCAGGGGGGTAGAAATAGGTGATCTTTAAGGTCCCATCCAAACTGAGCCAAATTCTATGATTCAGCATCATGGCAGGGAATGGGATGTGGTTTGCAGTTGCCTTTAGAACTGGCTGCTGCATATGCTGGACACTGAGTACACGGTTCCTGAAATTTCATATTTGCAGGGCTGTCAGAGCAGCAGCTTCAGTAAGCTGCATCTGCCTGTGGAATTTTCTGATCCACTGAAGCTTGCATTCAACAAACTTTAAACCATGACCACCAGAAACACTTGTGTGCCTCTCTGCTGACATATTGTCAATGGCTATCCTTGTCAGAATAGCGATCATGTAGCAAGGACTGTCATGATTTAATCACAATTTAAAATAAGTAGCATTATGCAGTTCAAGAGTTCACATTCTTATCTTCTCTTACTAAGGGGAAAGGCTTCCAGGGGTCTATAACTGTCTTCACATCATGATCATTTTAATACATATTTTCCAGTATACTTTCACTGGCTTTCTTTAAACTCCTTCAGAAATCAAAATATGTGAAGAAAAGTAAGATTCTAAAACAGTAAAATATGTAAATTGGTAATAAATCTAGAATGTTTATATGTCTATATTTCCACTAAATATTTATTTCTTAATTTATTTGAAGTAATACTAGCAGTTGCATTTTAGGTAATAATAATCTTTAAGTATGTTTCTTCATAAGTGTTTACATTTTGAATAGGTGGTTTTAATAGGTTTTGCTCTTTACCATTATGTAAGTTAGGAAATGTAGCTTTTATTAGTTTTTTGTCCAGCACAGCCATTACTATGTACATGAGACATAACCACCAGTTAAATTGTATTGTGTAATTTCGCTGTACCTGGCTTTGCATGGTTTTGGGGGTTGGAAGCAATATATGTAAAGTTTTAAAGCAAGGACTTCATCAGAAATGAATCCAAATAATTTTAGCAATTCATTGTTTTATGTACTGCTACTGCAAAAAACACATGCCCGGTGTAGGAGTTCAGCGTACCTCTTCAAATTTGGAAGAAATATAGTTACATTCTATGTATGCTTCAAATAATGGAGAGATTGAGAAGAAAATCCAGTTTATGAAGAAACTGAGATGATCATAACAAAATAGAGGATAATTTTGTTGCAAGATCAGTGTGGTAGCCTGTGCAATTTTTTTAACTAACAGAAGTAGTTTCAGAATACATTCCAAATGCACAATATAACAGAAAAACAATGAGGTGATTTTAAGCCTGTTTATTACTTCTGAACTTGGCACTTCCTCACAAGAGGGGAAAATGTGAAATAGCCTAAGAAAGAATGTCAGTTTAATCTTTGATGTAGTATGAAGAGTATGACAGAAAAGAACTTTCCACCTTTTGTGTATTAAAAAATGCATTAATAAATTAGAACTTATTCTTACGTTTTTACAATAAATGTGTAAGTAGACACTGCCAAATAGTATTCAAATGTATGACAAGACTTTCAATCAAACAAGAAGGAAGGAGTCAGGGTTTTCATTTGTGTATTCATAGTTCAAGTCAAGTTCACTTGAATTAGTAGGCAAAGTATTTGTTGGAGGCAGCTGCAGGTTTAGTTTGCATCTCTTAGCACCTAAACACATCCAGTGAAAGCAAAAGGGCAACTCCAAATCATCGAAAACAATATTCAGCAGGTGTTTCACACAAAGTATGTGAGAGTTGACCTTTTCTGGTCTAGCACAAATGAAAATAGTCTGAGAGGTGAGGAATTCCTTCTCTTATTCCCTCTGTTTGACTCCTGCAAACAGAGATTATCTTGATTTATTAACACTGTAGCTCTTTTGGAAAATATGCTATTTTGTGTTTGGCTTGAAAGAAATGTCCTTTCATACAGAAAGGAGTTGCTTATTTATTTGATCTGCTAATATTAGAGATCTCTTGTTACATTTTGCTAAGAGCTAGGACACAGCATGCTGGGAAATCGGCTTGCACTCTTATTAATACTCTCGTGATTCTCCTAGCAGAAAGTTCTTTAACACAACTGAGAATTGTGCCTCAGTTTTCTCTTCTATGAGTGTGGTTGTTTTTGTGTGTCATATGGAGCTCTTTTACTGTTGGAAGTTTGCTGTATTTTTCATGTAAGAGGCCTCTGCTTTTATGTAGAGCCTAGTTTGTTGCTTGGACAGAACACTGTCCTTTGAGATGACTCTCATAGCATCTGATAGCTGTAGTCTCCAGTGGGTAAGGTGGTGATACAGGAGGCTCAGGGAGAGTTAATGCACAAACACCACTTTTAAGGGATAGCTCACAACTGCTGCTGCCCTAATCTGGAGCATATGACCTCCATAAGTAGAGCTTCTGCTTGCAGTGACGGCCATGAACACTTCCTAACCTTTTTGTGGAGGTGCAATTGATAGGAAGGGACAAAGAGAGGGAGAAACGGCTTGCATTCTGCTCCCAGCATGTGATCACTCGGAGTAAAAAAGTGCTCAAAGGTTTCATATCTGAACTGGATAGTTCAGATATTGCAGTGAATTCTGGAATGAGAAGATTTTGTCAGTCTGACCGTAAGGGAGCAGCGAGGTCCAGCAGCTTACTAAAGGAGGGGAGCCTTGGGTGGCCATTGTGCTGACAAAGCAGTGGGGTCACCAACCAGACAGGGCCCAGCCCCACAGTAGCAAAGTGAGATGAGCAGGGCAGACCCCAAGATGGTAACTATGTTCAACCAGGAGTCCAGATCATTGGGCAAGTTTGTGGTGATGAGAGAAGTCCCAAGTTTCAGTTGTGAGTGCAAGTCAGTGAGTCAGGGTCAGGATTAGGTCCAGTGATGGTAATCAGGGTCAGCCACACAGCCCAGTGACCACGGTGCAGGTCAATAGTGATGACAGAAGTCCAAGATAAAGCTGGAAAGTTAGTCCATGTAGGTCAAGGTCTGGATCAGTGAGAATGGTATCAGAGGAGTTAACTTCAAAACAAGAAGCAAGAGTTCAGTTCAGTTGCTTCTAATGAGTAACTTGAGCAGAAGAATAGAAACCATGCCAGTTGCTCCAAAGAGATGCTCAGAAACAGGAATTAGAATCCTCATTTGGACTGATGCTTAAATATCCGTATGGTACATGTTTAATTTCATATACCTGGAAGATTGGTGATGTGTGAGGTCTCACAGAATTAGAGAGTGGTTAAGGTTGGAAGGGACCTCTGGAGGTCATCTGGTCCAACCCCTCTACTCAAGCAGGGCCACCCAGAGCGGGGTGCTGAGGACTGTGTCCAGCTTCTGGAGATCTCCAAGGTGGGAGACTATAACCTCTCTGGGCAACCTGTGCTAGTGCTTGGTCACCATCACAGTAAAAAAGTTTTGTGATGTTCAGATGTGACAGTTAACTTTATGTGCATTGCTTCTCATCCTGTCATTTGGCACTGCTGGGATGATCTTCATCTTGCTTTGGGTATTTATATACGTCTCAGTTGCTGAGAATATTTTGGATTGAAATGGTCTGTTACGAGGAGTAATGTTACTTCCTCTCTTCTATGTATTTGACTGTATTCTGAATTTTCAGTGAGGAAGAGTTAAGAGGCAGAGATGAAATGCAGCAGAAGGTTAGGTTAGGAACCATGTCAGCAAAGAAGGGTGAAAACCTAATTTACAGTGAGGAAGAGAATACATTGCCTGCTGAGCTCTTGTAGGAGTTCAAAAGAAGTTTCTCTAAGTTTTCTTGATAACTCATTAGATGATGTATAGTTATTTGAGGCAGATGTCTGCTTGAAATTAAGACACCTGAATTAAGACATATGTTGGTATCTACAGCAGCTGAAGTTCCTGTGACAGCCAGTGGAGATCTGGGACAGGACTTAGCTGCTTAAACAGGTGCCTAGTGCCACTCTACACCTAGAGTATATGGGACATCCTTATGGGACCAGGATATCTGTAGTAAAATGTGCAGGAGACCTGTTCCTTCTAGAATGGCATTCAGTCTCTGAGTGGTTATATAAGCCTGGCAATAGAGACTGTCAGCCACTAGAAGTCAACTATAGGATGAGCTGAATCATTTTTTATCTCCATCAACTGTATTAAATAAAGCTTGTTCAACTGCAGGGGGTATTTAGACATCTGGCATGCCTTTAGACATCCACATGGAAGCAACAATTCAGAAGCCCAGTTCAATTGCCATTTCAGATGCTCTGCAGTGTATAGACATCTTGACAGGTTTGGAACAGGACCTTACTAAGTGGGTGAAACGTGCCCTTCCTGAATATGGAGGCCAGAACGCTTAAGTTGTCAAGATTGACTCTAGGTACATGTATGTAGACAACATGAGTGAGCTGAGGTTTCTTCAGCTTGACATGAATACTCCTCTTCAACTTTGACTTGCGTAGATCCGATCCGATCCGATCCGATCCGATCCGATCCTATCCTATCCTATCCTATCCTATCCTATCCTATCCTATCCTATCCCTTTCAGAAATCCTTTAGGATAGGATAGTAATAAATAATTATGTTTTGCTTTTTTAAATTCGTGACCATATGTCCATGAGTAGTGTAGTTAGTGTGACTTGAACTGTCTAGTTTTCTGTGAGAATATTGTTCTTAACAGTGCAACATTTTTCATGAACTCCAGAGCATTCCCTGTTAATGTCATTTGTTATCTTTTGAACTGTCAGTTCTTGAAAATTCTGCTCACTTGATAGAATTCTTTTTATGAAAGATTAATTATCTAAACAAAAGGAACATTTTTTTCATATTATTTGTTAGTTAATATTATCTGCATTTAATTACCTTCTATTAACTATTACAGTCCTCTTTACAAACCGGATTAAATCAAAGAACTGGCCTCTCCTACAGCATGAGCATTTCTAGTTTGGCTGAATTCCCCTGTGTTTAAAATTACATTTCTTTTGTTCTTGTATGAATGACTTGTATTTGGTTGTAAACAGCCTTGCAACAATGTAACAAGTGTACTAGCAGATTATATTAGAATTTTATAATCAGTGGAAATGACAGTAGAAATGTTAAAGCTATCACTTTGCAATAGTGAATTCCCAGTCAGTTCAGATAAGTTGCTGATACATCTAAATCACTGCTCTTTCATGAGCTCTCACAAGCCCTCTAATAAAAGTTATAAGCACGTTCAAATTACATTTGAAGAGGTGGACTAATATAGGCTGTAGGTAAGCTTACTACCCAGTACAAGAGAGACATGGACATACTGGATGGGGTGCAGCAAAAGGCCATGGAGATAATTAACAGATAGGAGCATCTGTCATATGAGGAGAGGTTGAAAGAGCTGCAGTTGTTTAGCCTGGAGAAAGGAAGGCTCAGGGTGGTCTTATCAATGTGTGTAAACTACCCGATGGGGTGAAGTCAGGCTCTGCTCTGTGATGGGACAGGAGGCAGTGGGCACAAACTGAAGTGTAATGAATTCCATTTAAAAATCAGAAAAATGTTCTGTACTATGATGGTGGTCAAATGCTGTTACATGTTGCCCAGGGAAGAGGTGGACTCTCTGACCTTGGAGATACTTAAGACCTGACTGGACATAGTCATGGGCAACCTGCTTCAGTTGACACTGCTCTTATTGGTGCAGGGTGGGGGTGTTGTTGGTTAGATTGGACTACAGGATATATAGAGGACCCCTCTGTCCTCAACAATTCTTTGATTTGCTCCAGATAAGTTAACTCTGCATACAACTCTGCGTAACAGAATGAAATTCTGTAATGAATTACTTGGATTTTGTATTTTGCTGCTCTTCAGTTGATTGAATTCTTTACTGAAGAAGGCAGTCCAAAACTATTTCTATTCATTAAGTGGCATAGTGCTGTTATTTCTCCAACATCCCTAAGATTAGGTTTATCATTTCATTTTCTTTTTTCGTTTCTTCTCTCTTTTTTTTTTTAACTTTTTCTTGAAAGCATGTTATTGACTCATTCAGTTCATTGTCCAGTTTAATATCCTAGTACTTCTCTACAGAACTGTTTAATCAGGTACTGTCCATCTTCTTCCCAAGTATCACTTATTTTTTGGTCAAAATTGTCAAACTGGAGAAATAAACATGATAGAATTTGTAAAGGACAGACATAAAACAATTCTTTTAATTAGCCAGTATTAGGTATGATAATAATAATCGAAAGTGTCATATTATGTATTGCTTTTATTGAAATGCATTGTATTTGAGCAGGGGGTTGGACTGGATGACATTCAGAGGTCCCTTCCAACCTCAACCATTCTGTGATTCTGTATTTATTTCTCCAGTATGTGAATGGAATTTGAACTTCTAGTCTTGTTGTCTAAACCATTTGTAACTGTTTTGACTGGTCAAGTCAGCAGAGTATGGCAGATGTGCTAGGATGGATCCTGTGTTTATCCTTGCTGAGGGGTATTCACCAGGTGTGTCCCATTGTTTTCTGAATATCTGTATATATTCTTTATATCTCATGGGTGAATCTCCTCCCTTTTCCCCCTAGTTAACTTGGGAATGAATATCTTTTATATGTCTTCCTGTAGTGTGAACTATATAAATAAATTTCTGTAATATCGCTTTAATCATTATTTGATTTGTAGTAAGATTTTTATTTCTTCCTGTTTATTTCCTCAGTGTCTTGTAAAGTTTAGAAGATTGACCATTGTTTTCTTTGTTCTTCTTCCAGCAATTGTACTTCTTATCTCAGAGCCTTTTCCCAGTTTTGGGGTATTTGTCCATGTCACTGCACATGTATAGATGGAGTTATGATGACACCTCCCTGCTGATTCTTGTTTGAAACCACTCTCCTGGGCAATTTTTTTTTTTTTCCAAAACGGACCTACCTTTGCTCAGTTGTCCTCTGTGGCAGAACACCACCTTGTGGAAAAGGAAAGCAGAGCTTTATCTTGGTTAGAAAGACTGAAAAGAACCAAACCTCCAGATTAGTCACCCTTATTTTTGGGTCGTTTTAGTTTTGATCAGCTCTGGATGATATCTGCCAATGCTATTAATTGCCATATAGATGAGCTGTGTGGAATGAAAGTCAGAAGGCTGAACGAACCTCAGCGCCTTTACTAGAAGTTCTGAAGCAGTTACAGGGCTTAAAAAAGTGTGTTTATTTAATTTGATTACATTTATGGTTATGTAAAGAAGATTATACTGCTCTAATTAAGGGTTACTAGGACTTCTATTTATAACTCAGGGAAAATGTTTCCATACAGAAATTTGGCATACAGTGTCTCAAGCTGAATAGTATGGCTTTCCTTTTTCTATTTCTTCCCCCCCCCCCACTTTTTTTTTAAGACTCTTTGGCTGCATTTTGTTTTGAGGGAGGCATTTTTTGTGGTTTTATATGCTTTTTGTTCTCCCTTGGCAAGTCTAGATACATGGAAAAAACAAATTTTCCAGGCTCTTAGTCTTTTATGTCAACTATTTCCTTTTTGATATTTCAAACATTGTACTTTGGTAGTCATTACTTTTTAACAGAGCCAGTATATAATTCAATGAACAGTCACCTCTAAGTATCTGCCATAACTACTTTTTATACTTCATTACATGAGAATACTTCATTTAATATAATTAAGTATTATATTTCTAAAACCAAACTGGTTTGCCTGACATGTTTGGTGTTTAACATAAATACTTGTATATTTCTGTAGGGTTCACCTTTTTTTTTGGATTCTCTTCATATACAAAAACTATTTAATGCCTTACTTGAATGTATCAAAGTTTTCTGTCTCCTTGTTGGTTCTGAAAATCCTTCCCTTCTACCCGTGGGAATGGTGCACATTTAAAGCCCTCCAGTTAGAGTTAGGGGGACTCAGTGCCTCAATTCAGGAAGCTCAAGTCCTGGTTAAGGTCTAATGCCATTCAGATAGTAAACCCGAAGTGTTTAAACTCTGAATAAGCTCTTAAAGACTTCAGTCTGTTCTGTGGATTTGATGTTTGCCTTGTGAATGCAGATGGCATTGAGCCTGGCACAGAAAGTGACTGGTGGCTCCTGTCACTTCTTCAGCTGCATTTTAAGTTACGTCCAAACATTCTGTGACACTGATCAGAAGACTTAGCAAGAAAGTGGGGAGTCTCCTTTCCTGAGACCATTGCCAAGTGTGTAACTCCATCTTCTTGGAAGAATGTCCTAAAGGCTTGGTTACTGAGTACTCACAGGACAGCTGAGACAAAGGTGAAGAGGTACTCCTTTCCTCCTCTGATTCAGCTTTGGCTACAGAGTGTGAAAAATGCTAGAGTCACTTAGCAGAAGATGGAACATGTAGTCATTTAGTCCCTGATTTATTTCTGAGTTTTATTCAATGATTATGTACTGTAAAATGCATAAATATGACACAGGGGACTGAATCTAAGTATTTGCATCCCTTTTACTTGCTTGTTATCTGAGCTTCAACAATACAACACAAAAGAAATTAATTCGTTAAGCAGGGGAGAAGGATGATGGGAGGAGGAATTGTGAGATGAGTAAGAAGCTGGCTGATGAGGAAATAAGCGAGAATATTGAAAGCAGATTTATCAGACCAAAGGGACATTGCTGGTGGAAATCCTCAGGTCTTTTTTTGTAAAGGTTTTCTTCAATAACACCAAACCAAATTTATTGAAATAATACATCCTTCTGTTAAAATAAGGCGATCACGTTAGTCCAAATGTTCTGATTGTGAAATATCAGGGTGGTAAGATCTACTGATGACAGAAAGATGGGAGACATTGTCAGTACTGTACTGGATGCCACACAGGAGGAAACGAGTGACCTTGAAAAAAGGAACAGTAGAGTACAGTAGATTAAATCAGATTAAATTGAATGCAAAACAAGGCTTTTCTGGATGAAGAGCCAAGATGTTTACTCCAAGCCATTAATTCATCAGCTTGAAGAGTGTAAGGGTCTGTCTGTAGTGCTGTCTTGAATTTGCATTATGTGGCTGGCCCTGATGAGAATCATCTTGTACACTGTTGTCAGTGTCATGGTCACCAACAGTGAATTTTAGTTGGGACTGACTAGTGTGCAGGAAGGCTACAGAGAAAGTCAGGGGATAAGAGCCCATGGCTGGAAGAGATTAAATGTGTGTAATATCACAGATGGAAAATAAAAATCAATACTTGAATGCCTTTCTGCAATGCCCATTCACACCGTTCTCTGTGAAATCCAAGGACTGCAGATCTCCCGTTAAGTGGCCACGTGAAAGGCTACGACACTTGATACAGCTGAATGTACTGTTCTGGGAAGGCAGGTACAGCTCTTCAATTTCAACAAAGTTTTACCACAGTAGGAACTGAATAGGATTTACAGGAATCGAACACTTTTGCCACCGAAGTTTTATGGATATTTTTCATGCTCTAAATTAAGCTTTGGTTATCATAATCTATTTTAGCTCCTTTTTTTTTTTTTTTTCCCTTTTCCCAGTCACAGCTTTATTCATAGCAAGGCTGTGGCATTTGTCTTGTAACAAGAAGGATCTGATAATCATGAAATAACCCAGATTTATGCCCGTAGTGCTGAAGCTGTGCCATATTTGTGAAAATAACTTGGGAAAAAAAAAAAAAGAGAAACAATATGCAGCAGATGTGAAGGTTTTACCTTCACATTTTAGTAGGTTTATACTGTCAGCGAGTGTGGGCTTAGCACAGCCTGACAAAGTTTTAACTTACCAGATGTTCCACGTGATCAAATAGATACTATGCAGCTGTTTCCCATTCTTTTTACTGCACTCAGATAAATATACAGTAAATGCTCTGAAATACGTTTATTGTCTTTTGGCCAGTATTTTGTCTGTTACTGTAGAGAGCTTCCTTTAATGCACGGGCACTGAGAACACAGGGAAAAAACAAGGTGCTCTAGAAGTTTGGTGCACATGGCTCACTTTCCATTGCTGTGAGAAGAAATTAGCAGCCACTTGGTAGAAACTACACTGGTGATACTAATAAGGAAGGGATAAAAAACATGTTTTAAAAGTTGTGAGATTAGCGGTCATATTTACGCGTGGCAGAAGCGACTTCTGCAGGCCGTGCCTGGTCTCTGTGCAAGCTCTGACTGCTGCATGCAGGAGTTATCCCCTGGAGCTGACAGTTTCATGGCTCCAGTGGTCTTTAGCTGCCAGGGGAGGTAAAGGTTGTAGAGGGAGCAGCAGTCCTGCAAGTAGCTAGCACTAATCCTATCAAGGGCTTTAACACTGGAATAAAGACGCTGGGTTGGATTTTGTATTCGGTGCAAAATAGAAAACAGGGCACCTCCAGAGCTCCTGATGGGGCTGCCTGCGTTCTTCATCCTGCCTGCTCACCCGGGAGCTGGCTCTGTGGCCAAAGTTGGCCATCGGATTTGTTTTTAAAGATGCACAGCTTTTGGGGGTCAACCTAAGCAACTGTTCTGAACTGTTGCAGGTCCTACAGGCCCAGGTTACGTTAACTACCACACCTGTCAATTTGATTGAATAACAGAGCAGCTAAATAATAAAAAAGGAAGTTTCATTTCCCTTCACCTGCTTTTTTGATCTCGTTTCTCATTCCTCCCCCTCCAACTCCCCATGCTCTCCTTAGCCCTTTGACCTTACTGCTGCCTTCTTTCTCTCCTTTCACCATCAGCCTCCTGCCTTTTCAGATCTGCTCTTAACCCTGGAAAATTTTTCTTGTCTACCAGGGGCCTTCCTTGTTCTCCTTTAAATCTTTCTTTAAAACCTTCATCTTCTAGTGGAGGAATTACTTTCATCTTTCATTAATAATCTCTTCAACATTTCTTGTCTTCTCTGCCCTGTTCCTTTCAGATTTATAGCCTAGTCTTGCAAATTTTTACACAGAAGTAACTGTTCAGTTAAATTGAGAACATTCAGGTAGAAGCTTGGAGGATGGGATCGTTTGTTTGGAAGCTTTTTGAAATGGGAATATTTCTCACTCTGTAAAACACGGTGTTCATTTATGGTTTTATGTACATTTTTATAATAAACATTTGTAGCCTCTGAGGAGCAGTGGAACGTATGTGCAGATAACTTCTGCTTTATATTCCCTAATTCAAGGTGTAGAATATATTCTCACAGAGTTTGAAAGGCAGTGAGCAAACGTACTGTTGACAGTATGACTTTATACCCTGAATAATATAAGAACCATGGAAGAGGACAAGTACAAGCTGTGCCTTTTATTTTAGAGATCTTCATTGTTTAGTGCTTCAGTATCGATTTGTGTTTTAGGAATCCCAAACATCTGGACTGCCTGAGTACATAAAGATTGTAGAAGTTGGGCCAAGGGACGGATTACAAAATGAAAAGGTAATTTTTCTCTTTTTTTTTGTGTGTGTGTTTTGACATGGATATCAGTGTCATTTTCATTGTGTAAAATGCGTACATCCTGCTAATCACCATTTTTTCCGTTTTGTACAGTAAGTATATTTGTATATATTAATAACTGTCTTGCATGTTAGAATAAGACTATATTATTACTGTTTAGCCAGATGTTAAATCATATCACTTCTTGCTATACTTGGTTAACTAGCCTTTCTGTTACTCAGCCACCATTTTTTATCTGGAATTTGTTTTGTCAACTAATTGCATTATGTCATGACATAATTAGTAAGCACCACAAAACACTAGCTAGCTATTTTTTAATATGTGTTCGTGCTACATATGATACTGTAGTAGGAATAGTACAATAGATTTTGTCATATTTCCAGGTGAAATAACATGGAAAGGAGAAAAAATCACTCTTTTGATATTATTTGCCTGAAGGGGGATAGGGAAGCATGGAAGAAGATTGAAAGAGACTGTGTAAAATATAGTACGTGTCAAAACAATCATCTCTTTCTGCAAACGGGAGGTTAAGCTTATACATGTTGATACTGATATTAAAGGTGTTAGTAGAGTTAATGGTATTACCAGAATAGGAGAATTACTCTGTCTCAGCCTTGGAGCTTTTTTTTATCCTATTTTTCTGTGATTGGACTATTCTGTATTAGTTTCCTTTGTCACTTCTTCGCTAGGCTGATCTTTGGTTACTAACAATTAGGACAAATCTATAAACAGTTACACAGTAGTGTTCCCTTATTCTTTTGTAGTGGACAAAGAAATGGAGTAGGATGCTTCCTAGTGCTTTCCCTGTATTGTAGCTTCCTACTCTCAATAAACAGTACAGTTATGGTATAATGTACCAGTATAGTTCATGATTTTAAAACACATGTATTGATTATGTACTTATGACTTACAAAATTTCTTACTGCATGAAATACTTTAATATAGTATGTTTTCATGTTCACAGGTGATAGTCCCAACTGATATCAAAATTGAGTTAATCAACCGGCTTTCCAAAACAGGCCTTTCTGCAATAGAAGTGACCAGTTTCGTTTCATCCAAATGGGTGCCTCAGGTATGTAAAATCATCACCATTTCTACTTCAATTTACATGTCATTCCATGCAGTGGAGTTTTCCAGTAGTGTAGTCTGTATAAATATAGAAGACAATGGAACAGGAGTAAATTATTATTATTCTTATTATTTTTGTAAAATCAGATGCTGTAGTCAGGTGCTGTTTACACAATTTTCAAGTTTTGTGGTTTTATTTAGGTCCACTGAAGTTGGGCTAATTATTAAAAAGTAGTCCCAATGCATATGCATACTATATATACTAGGACTATACATACCTTTATCTGTCTGTCCCACTAATTGTATTCCAGTGAAAAACATCAAGCTGGAAGAGTTTTCATTATATTCACTTGCGTCCATTGAAGGGCTTGTTGGAACACAAAGGTTTGTAGCTTCTAATTATAAGGTGCTCTGCCAGCTAATGTTATCCATAGCCATGAATTGCTTGCCTTGGAAGGGGGGGTTACCTGTGGTGAGTGCAGACACAGTCGGTGTCAACAATTGAAGAAAATGACTGGAGCGCTGCAGTGGATGGCTACAAACTCTTCAGAAGGAGTAGGCTAGGAAGGAGAGGTGGTGGGGTAATCCTGTATGTTAGGGAGTGTTTGGATTGTCTTGAGACTGATAATGGTGATAACAGGGTTGAATGTTTTTTTTTAGAGGAGGTTGCAGTGAGGCGGGCATTGGTCTTAAGGCATATGGCCTTAAGTTGTGCCAGGGGAGGTTTAGTCTGGATAATGGGAAAAATTTCTTCACTGAAAGGGTCGTGAAACATTGGAACCAGATTGCCCAGGGAAGCGGTTGGGTCACAATTCCTGGAGGTATTTAAAAGACGTGTAGATGTGGTGCTTAGTGACATGGTTTAGTGGTAGACTTGGCAGTCTGTGGTTAATGATTGTACTTGATGATCTTGGAGGTATTTTGCAACCTAGGTGATTCTGTGATAACAAGGTACATGGCCAGGCATGGTCTTGGCTGCTCTGCAGCTGCACTGTTTCTCAGTCAGGGAGGAAGCATTAGAGTCTCAGCTTAAAAGTTGCTGCTGAGTGAAAAGGCAGTGTAGGCCACGTCAAGACTTCTTAACAGGGCTGTTCTTGGGAGCCTGTGCAAAGCCTTATTCCAGCTTTTTCTTGCTTCTAGCTTTCTTCTTCTGCCTTTCTGCTTTCTTTCCAAATCTGAAATCTTAGACGTTGTCGTCACTCTCCAAAGATAAAAAAAATTTCAGGTGATTTCCGATTTCTTCAGTGCAGCACTAGGGCAGGAACTTGTGTGTGTTGTTTGCAAGAAACAGCAATAAGTGGGGAATGGGATAAGGATGGGTCAGGCCTCACCTGGAGTACTGTGTCCAGTTCTGGGCTCCCCGGTACAAAAAAGACAGGGAACTCCTGGAAAGAGTCCAGCGGAGGGCCACAAAGACGGTACAGGGCCTGGAGCATCTTCCCTATGAGGAAGGGCTGCGAGACCTGGGTCTGTTCACCTGGAGAAGAGAAGACTGAGAGGGGATCTTATCAATGTGTATAAATACCTGAGGTGTGGGAGACAGAGGGATTTGGCCAACCTCTTTTCGGTGGTTTGTGGGGATAGGACAAGGGGCAATGGCCACAAGATAGAGCACAGGAAGTTCAGCACCAACATGCAAAAGAACTTCTTCACGGTGAGGGTGATGGAGCACTGGAATAGGCTGCCTAGGGAGGTTGTGGAGTCTCCTTCTCTGGAGATATTCAAGGCATGTCTGGACGCCTACCTGGGCAGCCTGCTCTAAGGAGCCTGCTTTGGCAGGGGGCTTGGACCTGATGATCTTTCGAGGTCCCTTCCAACCCCTTCGATTCTGTGATTCTGTGATTCTGTGATAATTGGGTCACAGGATGCTGAGTGGGGCTAAGAGGTGTGGGAACAATGGATTGACACCATGAGTAAAGAGCAACTGGGTTATAGGATTCTGAGCTACTTTAAAGTGAGTTGCTTCATCACTTATGTAGTGATAAAGATTTGAGAATATGAAGGCAAGTTACAGAGTGACAAATTCAAGTATCCATATGAAGAGCAGTGCAGCTGATCTCTGGGGAACATTCATGGTAGAGGGGACTTCTTGTGGAAGCAACTCCAATTCAGAGATGTACAATCAAGTGAAGAAAATCCAGGTACGCAGAGCTTGTACAAATGGAGGAAACTTCTCAGAAATGCTCCCTAGCACCAAATCAAGGCAGCAGACTCCACTGAGTCTGAAACTAAAATCCCACTGTATGCACAGGAACAGTTGAGTATTTGTATGTTTAGTAAGGACTGTGCAAGTTGTTTACAAAGTAAAACTCAAAAGTAATTAGTATGAGAAAATATTTTTTTTAAAACAATTTTGTTTGCACATCTTCTGTCAAAATGTATAAAAAAGTTTGTCCGGTTTAAGCTGAGAATGCATCCTGGAACTGAACTGTGTTCCAGGCTTTCCTCTGGGAAAAACATGGTATGATCATACTTTTTCCTATCATGAGGTAGCAGAGTGAACTGACTGTATAGCACATACTGATTAATTTTAATGTTCCTAGGATCACTAGAGAAGGGCCCAAAGGAAGGATAATATGAAAGAGGAAGAGGACACTGACAAAGCAGAATTTTTTTGGTGACAACATAGGAACAATATGCATTCAGACTGTGTTGATTAAAAGTGTATATGCTAGGTTTTTCCAAGTGTCATCAAACTTCGGTGGTTACAACAGAGAATAATAAAGACTTTTTGAATATAAGAAGAAAAAGAAGAAAAAGTAAAACAAAGGTGTGTTTCTTCCTTTCATGTTTAATTATTTCCTTTTCCTATGGGCCATTAAGAATACCAAATTTAGAACAAGTTTGTCAGTTTTAGGAAAAATGAACAATCCCTTCTTATCTTAAATTCATGTCTGAATATTTTATTTTAGTGGCTTTATTTGGGTTTAAATTGTTTTTTTATTTAAAAGATAAGATTGTGTTGCTCTGATAGGAAGTGCAGTCCTGACTTTGTCTTTTCTTTGCTCCTTTTTTTTTTATTTTCATAGGTCATGGGAATAGAATTCATGGTTATGTTTAGATCACTCATTCATTTATTTCTTTTTTTAGTATTTTAAAGCTCTTTTATGGTTTCCCATCCACTGTTTTTTTTGGCAGTGATTTTATTGCTGAAAAAAGCTAAAAGAAAAAGTTCCACAGTAGCAAGATGCCATATAAAACAGGATCCCACACCTATAACCTAAATGGCCAAAAATTATAAATAGCTTAGAAAGCTTATTTTTAAAGAAATTTGGAAAAGAAATAATTTATTACAATTTAAAATCTTCTAACATGCCATATATGTTAAAATGGGATTTTACCTACAGGAAAAGTAGTAATGGGACAAATGTAGTACATAAAATATTACTTGGACCTGGCAGCTTCATACTGTTTGAAACTGTGTCATTTTGGATTTCTAGTATATTTTAAGTCAGGCTATAATTTTAAAGTATGGAATTAGTTCCAACATTTGCTATTTAATTAATCATTTAGTTTTAAACATTCTCCCTTGCCCTGAGAAATTTTACTAAATTAAGGAATGAAACATTGTTCTTAAACCAACAAGGCAACACAGAAAGTCTTTTGTGTGTTTATCAGATATGTTAGATGATCATGCTGGTTTAGTTTACATTAGAAGCAATTACTAAAAGTTGCATTATACCATCACTTGATTCCTAATGGAAAATAAGGTGTACCTGGCTATAAGACACATTTCATACCATGTATCCCCTTTATAGATGCATGGTGGGCTTGCATTGGAGGGGACATGCATGCATTTTTCTGGCATTTTTAGTTCATCCATATTCATAAGAGAAAACCAATGACATGAAGATTCTAGGTTGATGGTAGTACTGGCACTTAATAATCTGCTATAATTTAATAGAATGTGCTTAGAATTGTCATACTGCAAAACTATCAATATCTTATCCATTCCAAATTACATGTTACAAAAGCTTTGTAGTTCATCTATTTTTTCATACAGTATTCCTAAACTGACTTTTCATGAGTGTGAAAAGAATAAGAAATCCAATTCAATATCAGAATAAGTATTGTTTGCTTGGAAAATTTTCATATATGAGAGATGATTTAAACAATATTTAAAACACACTATTGAGATTAATTTTGTAAAACTCAAAATCTGTAAGACATGAAATACAAAGGATATGCGTTATTTTATCTTTATTGTTTTCATAGACAACATTAAAAATAAACTTTATTTTCTTCCACTTCTTTCAAAAAATAAATTGTCTAAATAATCTACAGTTTATTACATGAATAAGTCATTGATTCATCTTCTTGATTACTACAGGGAGCTATATTGAATCTTGAGTGAGAAAAGCTTGAGTATATCTTACAAAGGTAGAATT
Organism: Cygnus atratus; assembly: GCF_013377495.2. NCBI lineage: Eukaryota > Metazoa > Chordata > Aves > Anseriformes > Anatidae > Cygnus > Cygnus atratus. Next base: position 26,024,716 of record NC_066364.1, on the reverse strand, counting down.
TCTCTAGTGAGGGGAGGCTAAGGAAAACAAATGCTTCAGTAAGTATTGTTCTTTGACCTTGTTGTAATAAACAGTATGTTCTTCTTTTAAAAGAAAATCCTAAGTATATTAAAATGTTGCACTATGCAGAGTTCTGTATTTTGCTTTATTGTTTTATGAATAGACTTATGATTAGTCTTTTCAAATATTCTGGTTACAGTGTTGCATAGGTTCAATTACAGGTAAGACTGAAGTCACATTAGTAAGAGTTCTGAGAATTCAGAATGTGGACAGTTTCAAAATTTAGTTATTCTGTTAGTTCCACCTATGGAATCCATTAAGGTAGTTTTAAAGTTACAATAACAATTGATGATTAATATGAAAAAAAGTTTTTCAGTGTATGATGCAATTTATGTTGTTACAGATACACACAAGAAGAACATTTTGATAATTTTAGTTCCAATTCTGTATTCACGTAGAATTTGAATGCTTGCAGCTCAAGTATTCAAAAGTTAAGAAATGCGAGAAAGGGCACTTGTACAACCTCAATTTAATCCCTTTGCTGTTATCCTTTCTGTATGAACTGTATACCTAATCTAGACAATAGCACTAAGTGATTTTTTGCTTAGATACATAAAATCAAAAAATAATTGCCAATCAATACCGTTTTTTCTATGTTTTAGATGGCAGATCATAAAGAAGTAATGAGAGGCATTGAGCGACATCCTGGAGTCCGATATCCTGTTCTCACGCCTAACCTTCAAGGTTTTCATTCTGCTGTAAGTGCATTTGTAAAAGATGTCCACAATTACCTCCTTCCTGTTTTCCTGTTTTCCTTCGCTTCCAGCTCAGTACCATAAACTAGCTATTTATCATGTACCCTATCCTGTTAGAGCTAAACTATGCTTTTTTTTTTTTTCTTTTAATGACAAACTCTGAGTCTTCATCGTGAAAAATGACTGAATTCACAGAGTGATGTTAAGTTCTATATATTCAAGCTTTAATGAAAGTATCATTCAATCAGTCTTTGGAAGTTCCTATAAATGATGATTGCATGTAAAGAGAAGGAGAATTCCTTTTACTTCTTTGACTTGTTGGCCCTGGAAAAGGTTCTAAAAAGTGTGTTTTCTTATTGGAAAGTGGTGAGTGAATTAAATGAAAATGGTTTATAGGAATGTATTAGATTTCTTAAATTTCGCATTTCATTTCAGTAGGGTTCAAAAATTGTTAATTGTTTCAGTTCATACTAGAAAATATTAAGAATGACAGGACTTGAAGTGTTTGGAGTTACAAAAATGGAACATTTCAGTCTTCATAAAACAATAATTTTTTTCTGTGTTTTCTGAAAATTTTTTTAGGCTTCTGTGATTTGCCTTGATATAGGACAAGCCATATTTGAAAGATGTATTTCTTGATGGACATTTGTGTATAGTCAGGTTCTATACTGCACATGCAATCTCTGTTAAAACATGCAATCTCCTGTACATAGGCGAGTCAACCATTGGTAGTCAGATTTATAGTGCCACAACTGTGTCTGCAGCGGTAGCTTGTATGAATTAAATTATATCTTTACATACTCTACTTAGAGATACAGTGAAGAGAAAAAAATAAAGAAATAGTTGCAGGTGATTCCTGAGTTCTTTCTTGCTGCTATGTTATTTTTTCCCTCTATTTGAAAGGGTTTTTGTTCCTGTAACAGTTGCTGAAGTTTGGAAGTTACCCCTCAGGAGCAGAAGGCAAAGGGAAAAAAGTGAGAAAAAATGAGCTAGAAAAAATGATTTTATTATTTTAATTTAATTTAATTTAATTTAATTTTATTTTATTTTATTTGTAGAAAAAGAGTAGTATTCTCACTGGAAAGTGAGAATTAATTAATTAGCTATTCTCTTAAGTTTAAATGTTTTCTCCAATCACTTGACTTTCATCATTCTGATTTACCTCGTGTTACTTGATTTACTGAGTACAAGCTCAGGCTAATTGCCCCTTCGGTGAAGCAAAAACATTGACACATTCTCTAGGCTGGTATTTGCTTAGAGACTTTTTCTCAGCGGACTCCAGATACACATTCTATGTATTGTCCCTATCAACTATGACACCAAGACCAGTGGAGCTCTGGATCCCACAGTTGACTGTATCAAGGAAATTCCTGTTGGTTACTGTTGCTGGTGTACGAACATGCAGGATACAGAGCCTGTCCTAAGTGTTAGAATGACTTCCTGGCATTCACTAGGAACAGGATTTTTTAGAGGATGGATATTTCAGGGATGTTATATGATCTTTTCTTTTTGCGAAAAATGAAATGTAAGTATCAATCATTGTTATTTTTGGAGTGTGTTCACATAATTTCCTACATTTCAATACCTACATTTATCACTTCAGAAATGTATGTGTATCCAATTGCTAAGAAGAGGAAGGAAATTTGCCACAGTGTAATGAACTCAAAGTTTAATTCAATTGGTTTGTATGCAGTAGATTAAAAATAATGTAATTAAACTATTATTTGAGATACAGATGAGACTTATAACGTACTTTAAAGTTCTAGAATGTCTTACAGAATTAAACAATCTAAACTTCTAATGCAGCGTTATGCTTTTGTTTTGTTGAAATGTATTTTTCAGATTGCAGCAGGAGCTACAGAAATCTCAGTATTTGGTGCAGCATCTGAATCTTTTAGCAAAATGAATATTAATTGTTCTATTGAAGAAAGCATAGAAAAATTTGAAGAAGTTGTTAAATCAGCAAGGAATATGAATATTCCAGTGCGTGGGTAAATATAAAGATTCTTAAGTAATACAGAGATATTGGAGTCACTGTTAAAGGGGTTATTTTTGTACCAGTAGAAAAAGATACTACCAAATTTTTACATCTTAATTTAATGAAATAACAGTCTTTATTGTGAAAATACTTTTTTAAAAAATACATATATTTATTTATTTTGTTCTATATCTTGTAAATCCTAATGACAACTAGTTTTTCTGGAAATTGAAAAAAATAACTGTATCTACATATCCATTTACTCTGCAAATTTTTATATTATCACAGGTGACAGAATAAAATTTGTTTTGTGTTGCTGAGAACTTATAACATTGTTTCCTGAACCTTAAAAAGTATCCTGCATGTAGAATAATAGTATTGATAATGTATCACTTAATACACTGTAGGATCAAGGTATAAAAATGATGGAAAAAATTTTTTCCTAAAGACAAAAAATTTCATGATGGTTATTCTGAAATCTACAGAAGCTGAAGTGTATGGAGTATCTAGTGCATGCAACTCTGAAATCTTCCAGTATTTATCTTTATCTAGAGTATTTTATTTTAAAGTTAAAATACTTAGGGGTACTGGCCCTTGGACAGTCTTTCTTTTTCATTTGCTTTTTCTGTTGTATTACACAGAGCTGCATATCTAAGATTATCGGTGAATATCCTCGTGGATACAGTAACGTTCATATAGTTTCAAGATGAAGCTCAACAGTGAGGTCCATTGAGGATTATTAGTCATACAAACTACATACAAACTCAGGCTAAGGAAGTACCTGGAGCTGAAAAGTGGTAGAGGTAGATACCTCACAGGCTTAGTGCTTGGAAACCTGTCGGGAATAAATACTGGGATTTCTCTTTCCTTCAGAAATAGTGAAGAGGTAATGCTACTGCTCTCTTGCACAATACTGTGGTAGTTTGAGTATTTGCCTTGAGAAGGGCAGATCTGGCTTCTAGTTCTTCCTCAGCCTCAGAGGATCAGAGAATAACAGAATGGATGAGGTTGAAAGAGACCTCTGGAGGTCATCCTGTCCAACACAAGGATTTTAACGCACATCCATCCAACAAAGGGTTTTGACACACAGCTTGTAAGTGCTCAATCCTTTTTGCCTAGCCTGGTTATGTGTTTCAGGTGGACAATCACTTAGATAGACAGGTAATAACTTTCAGTGTATTAAGAAACATGAATTTGTACCAGAGTTTAAATACTCTGCCTAGCTACTAATCTCTCAGGTAGAGTCAGGTTTTGCCTTCCTGAGCAACATCTCTTATAAGAAGTCTGTTGTTTAACAGGTCTCTACACCTATTTGCTGTGTTTGTCTGAAAGTAAACTCTGATCTGAGAATATAACTAGCAACTTAAGTCCTCCAGGAAGATTAAGATCAGGGATTAATCAGCCAGAATTGTAGGTCCCAGATAGGTGTAGGTAAGAGGACAGACAGTCAATTCAGAAAAGGCAGCATGTGTATAGCAACAAACCTTTAGCACTGGTGAACATTTGTTCACAAAATTTCTGTTTTCCCGTTTCCTCAGATGTCTAAGCATGTCAAGCAGTATTTTCTTTCATGTTCCTGTATTTCACTACCAAAATTCAAACAAATGGCACAATAGAGCCAATCTTGATGGTTATCAAGGGAATCCTCAAAGCTTGTGCATTGTATGTATTTTTGGATAGCTATGGGTGTCAATAAATGGACTTTGCAACTGGTCCAGAAGATGTAAACTGCAGCTGATGAACAAGCTTCCTGTGGTGGACTCTAAGTTGATGTTGGAACTTAAAATGGTAACTAATCTTCTCTGCACTAGTTTGCACACGCTTAAGAAAGTGGAACCCTGCTGCTTCTTTTCCGCAAATGTGTGTCTAAGGCATTTGTAATATGCCAGCAGAAGCTATTCTGGCTCTGATACACTGACACGTGATGGAAATGGCTGTTCCCACAATAGGATTCTACAACATTCCCATACATTTATCGTTAACTACCTGATCAATCATATGTGGTCACACAGCAGAAAAGAATGAGAAAGCACCAGGTTGGGAAGACACTTAGAAAGAGAATGAATTAAGAGGCAGAAAATGGTTAAACAGAGAAGCAGAACAGAATAAGACAAGAATAATATTAAAATAATTAATAATAAAAAGAAAGAAAACAAACTTAGAAGATATAGTGAGAGGGATATCAATAGTCATGTAAGGAAGCAAACAGTGAAGAGCAGCAATCCAGAGATGAACAAAAATAAGATAATTTAACCCAGAGAAAATATCATCAGATTATGTTTTAGAAGTGCTTACTTTGTGCATCCAGTGCAAAGATCTGTAATTTCACTTCAGTGTGCAAACCTAAGCAAACTTCACATAGTATATGCAGGACAATTTTATTGAGTCTGTCATGCCAGGTGCAACATGTTACACAACGCTTCAGCAGTGGACTGCTAAATATCAGATATGCTATAAAATGAACAGATTTGAAGCTGTGAATGAAAATGATGTAAGTCTATTCCAGCTATAGCTATCTTCCTCAGCCTTACAAGTCTAAGAAAAGTGAATCATTGAGAGCAGGAGGCCACTGACAGAATGATTGCCTTTGTAGGACTGTAACTGAGTAAAGAATCCAATTAGAAGGGATTAGTACATTGAAGTGTGTTTATATTACAGCTATCTTCAGCACAGAATATTAGCTTGGGAACTAATTTATCTAGTGAAAATTAGAGATTGAGACATTGAGATATAAGATACTAAACTAAAGTTATATTTCAACAAATCAATAATTTTAGGGGAAGACTGACTAGTATTTGTCCAAGGGGATCTAACTTAATTCAATAGTGAAGTTGCTAATCTGCTAGAACTCTGACAAGAATCTAAATTGCAGGAAATGGAGCTTTCTTTCATAGCCAGAAAACCTGAACTAATAGTTCAAAGTATCTAAAGCATCATCTGAATATGGTTTTCAGCATATGAAAATATTGAAAAGAAAGTTTTGAGCATGCTAATAAGTTAGAAAATAAACCAGAACCAGTTAATACAATCCATTTAGATTTTTAGTGCTCATTTAAAAAATCCCTTCCAGGAAGATTTTGAAGAGGCAAATTAGTAATTAATGAGAAATGAAATGTTGTTAGGGATCACAGTCCAGACAAATAATGTTTTCAAGGGAATAGTTACCAACTATTGTGATACACTGAGTCTTGTATCTGCACGTTCATACTCATTCAGACACACTCCTCATGGGTTACAGAAATCTGTAGGAAGCACTGAGACTGAATGATTGCTTAGAAATAAAAAGGATTGATTAGCGTCCATCTACCTCAGTATTTTCTGTTAAGGTTCAATATACTGTCTTTTGTAGACTAGAATTCTGAAAACCAGAAAAAAAGTCCAGGCACATGAACATGCAGAGTACAAGACTCTAATGGCAGATCTCTTGAACAAAGTTCTAGAAGGTGGACTTGAAACTTCTAATTAGTTAAAAAATAAAGAAATACCCATAAAGAGGAAGCATCAGTTCTGAATGCCAAATCCAGGAAGTAAATAAATCTGTTTACAGTATTTCTGCTGCTTATGATAGGAAGATTATGGAAGCAGACCATCAATTCCAGCTCAATTCTAGAAGTCTTGTGCTAATACCCAACAAAAGCCTGCACTGCTACAGGGAATTCCTTAGGACTTGAGTGGAGGTGGTTCATTAGTTCCCAAATATTGCAGTACATTTAGAAGACTTGTGGAGATTTACATTGCATTCAATGATATAAAACAGAGGGCTTCTCCTTCTTACTGAAAAAAAAAAACATGTAGAAGATAATCAGGAAGGGGAACTCAAAAAAAACAGTTTAGGTAGAAATATTCACTGCAATCAAAGTGACTTTTTCCTGGAGATAAAACAATGAAAAGAGTTAGCTATTGAAGCCTGTGATTTATGATCTTGATTTATGATCCCATATAGCTGCTACTATAAAAATTACTTTTACTGACAGATGAAATAAATGGCATTTTCCCTGAAACTTTTTTGTATCCTTTGCGAGATTCTCTGAATGTTGAGACAACTGGGACTTCGTAACAAGTTGTTCTTCATGCTGTTCTGCCCAGATCTGTATTGTAAATGTCACATACACAAGTCAAGCAGGGGCAGAAACTGACTTTCAATATTTGAAATTTGGGAGTTTCTGTTAAATGATGTCAAACCTGGCATGGATGGGATATTACTTAATTTATCAGTCAGCATTCAGTATTTAGAACTGGTACTTATTGTTTCACTGATTGTTTCTTAATTTCAAGGAGAAGATTAGTTTCCGGTTTCATTTGGTTGAGTGGCATTTATTTATAATTATTACATATTGATTATAGCTGTTGTTGTAACATGAGGCAAAGCTGAGCATGACAACATGACAAGTCTGAGATTGTTGTCCTAAATTTGTTTTTAGTTACCAGAGAGAAACAGGCAGCCTTTAGGCTATAATTTATCACGTGTGCTTTCTTAAGTACCTGCCTTAGGATAAGATGGATCACTCTCTGGATGATCCTTTTGGCTGCAAAGGAGCTCGGATCCTATGCTATATTAGTCACACTATAGATTGGCCTGTTTAAGGCATGGGCTGTAGGTGATTATCTTTGATATCAAAAGTTAGAGCAGCTAAACCCCATTCTACCTGTGCATATACTAAGGATTAGCATCTTGTAATTTATGTAAATTGCAATAGATACAATGAATGTATTATTAGGCTTTATGGCGCAAGGTAGCACTAAATGAAGCTGTGGAGTATTAGGGCAAAGATTTGCACTCCGTGCATTGAGAATTAACTTTTTTTTTTTTTTTTTAATCACTGCTTTAGAGAATAGCTACTTATAAAGAACTGTGGTCAAACTCTGCAGCCTTTACTCAAGAAAGCTCCCAGGACTACACATTTTGGCTTCTAATGTAAATTTTGTAGGCTAAATATTTTGCTTGAATTACTTAGGTAATAAAAATATTAATATGCATAAATTTATATTAATTTCAATGCAGAGATTGTTTCCTTTCTAAAGCACTATTGTTGTTTAAAGTGTTATTTATTTGCAGGAAATGGATAATTTAGTGCCTTGCCCTAACACCTTATTTGAGCAGTTCAAAAATACTTCCAAAAATAATTTTAAGGGGTTCAAATTTTATTTTCTATTTTTACTGGCATTTTTGAATTTATGTAGTGAGTGTAAATCATTGGCAATCCTTGAATCTTATGAAAAATGCACTCAAACAGTTGAAACTAAACTTTAAGCTTTTGCATGTCTTAACTGTTGCTACAGCTGCACTAACATTGACTCGATCATCATCCAGAAAATTTATGTTGTCAGCTGTCACATTTAAAATCTGTAGCACAGCACACAGTTTTCTAAATGTTTACTAAATTAGTTCAAATGTTTATGAAAAATTGAAATCTTGCATATGGTCTTAGAAGTTAGACTATTTATTAGTATCATAAAGGGGTTTTAATTTTTATTTTTTTGTACATGCATAAAAACTTTACAATAACATCTGGGACACATTCTGTGAAGACACTGCCAAATCAGTGTTATAAACTGTGGTCAGCTAATGACTACTATGCATATTTTGCATGTGACATGGCACAAAATACTGCTGGTTTTAGGATTGCATCTTTTAATACATAATTCAGGTACAGTTAAAAGTATCATCTTTTTCAGTGATTAAAAATGGATTTTTTACCAATCCAGGATTGGTAAAAAATTGTGGCAAATTATAATTGCAAGTAATCACACTTGGATTGTGTTTTACTGTAGATGCAATTTTAATGTAAATGTATATGTAGAGAAGAAGTGAAGTAAAATCTGGTTAAAACAGATTCTCCAAAGTTAATACATTCCAAAATTGAAAAAGACATAGAAATATATTACAATTACTACAATAGAAGAGCAGTAAGGAAATAGGGAGTTTCCTGTCCCCGTTTTCCACAAATGGCACTTCAGTACCTACTGTATGTCCTGTGAAAGTGAAATAATCTGTCACCCTCTGAAACATTCAGTTCTCTATAGGACTGTCTTAATCCTAATAAAATGAACAGGGAACATGAAGCTGAAAGTTTGTAATTTTTTTATATATACCAAAAAAGCACCTCTCCAGCAATTGAAAGTGGTATTTATGTCCAAGTCCTGAAAAAATTTCATGTGAAGAGCCCTTTTGAGGCCATTTGGACTATTTGCATGTGCAAATGTGAATGTGTATGCAAGTGTTTAGAGGTTCAATGTTAGAAAAACAGATGGAAATGCTTGCTGTAAAATAACTTTTAACTCTAGAAACATTTCCTTACAAAGCTGCTGCTTCATAAATTAAAACACATGTAATCACACATTAATTCTAAACTGGTGTATATAATTCCTTTGTTTATAGTCCTGTAACTTTTAAGAATGAGCAGTATGCTGAAGTTCACAATACGTAAAAGAATATTGGAATGTATTGATATGTGTCTAACATCTGTGTCTGTATAGAATTCAATACCAGCTGATATACCTGAAATACAGCGGTATTTTTTGCTATGACAGATAGATACCATACAAACAATTGTATTGCAATACTATCAAAATAGTACAACAGATACCTTTTATGTTACATTATAATAAAGGTTACAGGTTAAAACTACTATACTTGTTGATTATAGGAAATAACTATCATTTTACATCTATGCTAATACACAAGGTAAGACACAAAATAGTAGAAGTTATAGAAGAAAGGTTCAATTTTAGTTATCTTCATAGTGCTTTTTATATTTGCATTTATTTTGAAAAAAATACATGTGAAAGAACGCATCAGTTTTCTTTTAATATACTTTATAACAAGTAATTTTGGAAATAACAAAGTTTATTTTGTTTATAAAGATACATTCTAATTATCTGGAACTTCTGATTATCAAGACAATTTGATCTTAATTCAGTACAATAATGCCATTTTTCCTTTTTTTACAGTTCATCTTAGATACCTTAATTCAAGTCATTTGTCTGGATACTCAGAAGTACCATGAGATAAACTCTAACAATGCAGTTTTGCACAAATCAGTGCAGTTTAAAGCTGTGTATATTTTACAAATACAGGCAGAAACTTCAACCTCATATTTTCTGGCATTCTAGAATACTTAGGGCTGGACTACATGTGTTTTTTTTGCAGTGCTTTAAACCACCCTTGTTAGACCAAATTATGTTCTGTAGCATAGTCACAATTATATTAATAACAGGGTGATTTGTATCATTATCGCTGCTTTAGAAAGTTAGTAAAACCAGCTTAACACCTTCATGTCACTATAAGTGAGCCTATACTTGAGACTGTGGGAACAACAAAATGTAGACGAGCATTTAATAGACTTCCTTGGAAGCAGCACATTTTAATGTGTGAATGGTAAACAAGTACAGGGTTGCACGGTATTAAGCCAGCTGGTCACAGTCCCCTGGAGAAGTTTGAGAATCCAGAGATTGCTAGAATGGTGGGATTTTGTGCATTTTGCTGTACTGGGCACAGGTTAAGAAAAGGATGTAGGAGCCATTATAATAACTCTATCATACTGGATGATTGCACTATATAAGAGGAGAGATTTTTCTTAGGTACAGCTTTTTACCAATTTTTACTCATTTTTTCTGTGCCTGTAAGATAGAAAATACTACTGTTGGACCAGAAGAGCTTTTTCTTTAATATATATATATATATATATTAAAAAAAGGATACCTGCGGGAATTAAAAATTGTCCCTCTTTCTTGCAAGTGTTAGTGGAAAATCAAACTTGAAATATTAATATGAAATTATGAGGTAACAATGTGTTTCCTAGTATGTTACTAATTGCTACATGGATATAGGTATCAAACCTGAAGTGGTTAAGTGACCCCTTCATTATAGTAACAATTTTGTTCTGTTTTTAGAGAAGTCACTTTCAGAATTTGGTGGTGTTTTCTAGGCATCCTAAAATTACAAATGAATACTATAGGCTTTCACTTTGAAAAGCACTTAAATTGAGAGCTATTTTTTGATATTTTTATTTTTTCAATCAAGTGCAGAAAGAATTCCTGGCCTTATTTACACATTTTGGGCTTGGCTTGGAGATTGTGTTTCTGGAAGAATCTCCTTTTCCTCCTCTCTTCTTTGTATTCCCCTCTCCTTACAGTAAAGGTTGCCTGTTTCTAACAAATGGCTTCCGTTGCAAAGAGACAGATCAACCTTCATATTATGATTTCACCAAATGATAGGCATATACATTTTAGCACGAACATCCAATAAAAATAAATACATCTGCAGTGAACATGGTAAATTATATGCGAACTTACACTATAATAATAAACAGGAAACAGCAGCATCTGAGTCTGCAACTGGCTTCTCAGGAGGCTCCGTGCTTCCAGCTGTGGTAGCAGCTGTGGATCTGGCTCTGGAACTCTTGCTGAAACAAACTGACAAAGGGCTGATTACAACATGGAGTTCAGTTTCTGCTTGGATTCATTTTCCTTTTAACACTTCGGTTATGAAAAGTTTGCTCATTTACCCTGTTTGTGGTTTCATATCCTGCACTTCACAGTCATTGGGCTGGTGTGGTGATTATCACCATTCCTAGTGACCTTGATCTTGGGGACCTGATATTGTCTTATGTTCCATTTGTGGAGCGCTGCAATTTGGTTTTGGCTTATTGGAAGAAATTGAAAACTCTCTTCCTCTTCCTTATCCCTCCCCATCCCCAGAGGCTGTCCAGCATTTTTATCCAGAATATTACACACTAAAGTTGTTGGGTTTTATTTTTTTAATTGTTGTTATATTCATAGAAAACAATTTAGGAGAAGATCATAGAGTCATAGAATCATTAAGATCAAGTGATACTCACCTGCAGAGAAATCTGGAAAACAGGCAAGAGACTAGGTAACCACTGCCAGATGAAGGAAGCAGAGATCTTTTTATCACTTTTTTTACTGAAGAGAGTAATTCTGATTTCACGCAACCTGAGTGAGAGAAACAGCATCAACCTATGTGTTCCTAAAGCAGCTTTATAGATACCTCCACATATTGCAAGCCCTTCTTTCTACTCTGGTTGCTTGGGCTATTTCTTGATAGCATGCTAAAGACATAGCTAATCTACTAAAATGCCTGGCCTAAGTGCATACTTAGAATTAAACACTTCCATTGCAAAGTCTGGTTTGTGAACTCCCAGATATTTGCTTCTGCTCTCATACTGTGGAGTGTCTCTGGTGAATATTCTGAGACCAAGACAGTCTTTTTCATTACAAATTTCTTTTTTCTTTCAGTCCTGCCATCTTTTTAGAAAACAGCTGTATTCTCCAACTTAATTGAATCCCCAAATTAAATCCCAGTTGCCTCTGTAACTCATTGCTCAGATTCTTCCCTCTTTTTCCCCTCTGCTTTTCTTCACAAAAGTTCTTGCTTTTTCTCCTAAGGAAAAATAGATACAGTATGCCCTTCCTTCTGTCACTATTCTTCCTCACCTCCCATAATGCTTTCTCCTCCACTGTCAGAACAGCAGGAGTTTCTTGTCTACTTCCCATCTGTACCCCTTCTACTTGCCCCAGTGACCCCATGTTCTGTTCTTCCTCTTATTTCTCCCCTCCCTTACTCTCTTTCTTAACCTCTTGCTGTCCTCTGGCTCTTTTCCATTGCAATATAAGAAAGCATTTGCCTCTTAAAAATTGCACCTTTGACCCCACTTGGTTCTTCATATCATATCTCATCGCCTATCTCTGCTTCATTCCTAAGCTCATTGAAGGCGCTGTTTATAATTACCGTCTGGAGACCCTCTTCTGTGATTCCCTCCTATAACTCCTACACTTTGGCTTCTGTTCCTTGCTTGCAACTGCAACAGCTCTCACCAAACTCCCTGATGACAAGATCTCAGAAACAGTAGTCTATCCTCATTCTTCTTGACTTGTCAGTAGTGTTTGCTGCAGTTGACCAGGCTCTTCTTTATACTTGTGTCCTTTGTTACTTTCTGTGGCTGTCTTGTTCATTTTCTTCTTTCCAAATGGTTCTTCACCATGTTCTTCAAAGTTGTTTCCTATTTTGGAGGGGTGTGGGTGGAGGTCTTGGGGCTCTGCTTTGGCTGGATTCTCTTTAATGCCTTATGGGTTATTTCATGCACCACAAAGAAAATGTAGCTGCCAAATGTATCTGTAGATAGCAGATAACTTTCCATCAAAACCTCCTCTTGCTTGAGCTTATTAATTTGGAACCACACAAATGCAATTACAAAGCATCCCACCCAGAGCTGCCTTAAGTCTGGATGTCTTGGCAAATGCTTAGAGCAGATAAATGATTGTATTCCCTCCTTCACCTTGGCATGCTTATTTTCTCTTTTCATATCATAGGTTCTCTGTACTGCTGCTAGCTGTACTGGCTCTTACTGGCGTCTGTTCCAGCTTGTATTACTTTTTCTACGAATGACTCAAATTGTATCTGCTATTTCCAATAAGAACATAACAAGAACTTGTCAAATGGAATTCATATTTTATGTTCTCTACTAAAAGTGCTTATCCTGTTATATTTTTGGAGTGCATTTCACTGTTTTACAGCCTCATCTTAGGCATTTCACTTCCTTTGACACTGCTATCAATTGAGTCCCATTTCTGTTGATCCTGTCCTTCCTTCAACAAATCCCAGTGCTTTTTTTGTAATGACAGTACCAAGAAATTTACTGTTATCATCACACTTTTTATGACAGTTCATTAAATGAAAATATTAGACAAAATTCTGCCCAACTCATCCTTGGCAAGTTCTACTAAAAACAATTCTTTCATTCTCCGTGGGACTTTGTTCCCTCTGGTAGGAAGTCCTTTACCTGTCTAATTCTTTTAGTAATCCCTGTTTTCTCCAGTGTAGTATCAGATGCCCAGTTAGATTATATCTATCATATTTTTCTTGTTTAAAACGTCAGGCGAGGCACAATGGTAGAAGCATGCAGAGAGTTCATAATCTCAAACAGATTTGTATGTTGTAGAAGGCAGATTCCTCAGGTCACCACATACTTTCATACCTCAGTAGGCCCAGCTGAATTATGTGAGCTCAGGCGAGTTTCTGCTAGTTGGTGTGAACTACGGGGAGTATTTCCTTGCTCTATAGATACCTTTTGGCCTGTTTTTACTTCTGTTTGCCCTACCCCATTCCAGATGTCACTCATGCCACATTATCATTACCAAATGCAGTTCTTCCTGTTCTAATATATATAGTTGTTAGGAACATGTAAGATAAATGTAATTAAAGGGAACATGTGCATACATACTGTATGTTTTGCATTTGCTTTGTATTTAGTACTGGTCTTGCTCACTTCATAATGAGTACTGTGGCTGATGTTACAAAATAATTTCATTACAAGTCTGTGTTCACTAACTCTAGGCACCATGGTATTACATAAAAAACAATCCTTTGGCTCTGAAATTTTTCATGCTTGGTAGCGTTTGAAAAACTCTGTGCATGCATTAAAAAAATTAAGGAAATTATCTTGAATTGTTTCAGAGTTGTGTCACTGAAAAGCAGGGCAGTTCCTAGCTGTTAAAAGTAGCTACTGTTTTATGTAGATAAGAAAATTTAGAATTTTAAACTTTAAATGGTGACATCTAAATTGGGCGATATTTAATGAAGTGTATGGCCAAGTTTGAAAAACCTGGCTTTCATAATAACATACAGGTAATTAAAGTCATGCCTAGTAGGCATCTGGGCTAAAATTATGAGAAGGATGTAACGGACCCAACCACTTTTGTGGAAAGAAAATTAATTTCCATTTCTTTGTCAGGGCTAATCAGGTTCCTTTTAGGTTCAGGGTCTGCTTCATTGTTACTGCTGGTTCCAGTGTGCCAACAGCATACCTTCATATAAGGGATGGAATATGTTCTATGCATTAAAATGCTGACATTTTTTCACAGTTTGTTTTTGCCTGTTACTCATCCTGATTTCACATTCTATCAATCTGTTTCTCCATCAGCTGCAAAGAAACAATATGTTCTTTACCCTGTGGACCTTGACTACGTACAAACTGGCATCCGTTCAATCCAGTTTGCATTATACAGTGTATAATTTTACATTATATCCTTCAGTGCTGAGGGAAGGGGAATGACAAGGGATCGATGAAGGCTCTTGTTCTCCTATTAAGCAGTTGAGCAACCTCCCACTGGGAATGGGGCTCTGCCTGCCTTTGAAGCTGTTGTAAATCCCTCTACAGCCACACTTATTTTGATTTTGAATGGCTGTTTCTGGTTAGTTTAATCCTATTCCTAATCAATTTAAGATAAACAATTAGAAGCTTAATTGGAATTTCATGGCTTTTAATTGTCATTAAAAAAAGGAAATTTAAACCAAATTGTACATTAACACAGCATTAAGACTGAACAATGAAGGCGCAGTTGTGGCTCCCAGTTTTTGTGCTTTGTGGAGTAGATAGCTGCTGAGAGACACAGGTTCTCACAGATTCTGTGTGTCCCAAAGCACACCTTGCAACGG
Source organism: Cygnus atratus (assembly GCF_013377495.2). Classification (NCBI taxonomy): domain Eukaryota; kingdom Metazoa; phylum Chordata; class Aves; order Anseriformes; family Anatidae; genus Cygnus; species Cygnus atratus. The sequence goes on along the minus strand of NC_066364.1, from coordinate 26,009,526 downwards.
AGCTGTGATTGTCCTGTGGCACTGGCACAGAAATGCCAGCAGAAATACAGAGGGCCAAAGCTACCCTGTTCATCACAGTTCTAGCTACTGATGAGATGATGAAGTGGTTGTAAGTTTCTCGTGTCCTTGTGCTGCTCTCTGTGATCCAGGTAGCTGGCACAAGGAGGAAAATGATACCGTACTTCCTCTGAATTCCTTGTGTGGGCCAGGCAAGGCAAAACTTGAGCTGGCTCTTATAACTTAAAAGGAAATACCGAGAAAAATCAAAGTTTCCTGCAGCAGAGTTAACTTGGCTGCATTGCCAGCCCTTTACAACTTGTGACATACATTGAGCATAAATAAAGCTATAAAACTTTGTTCTGTGATTTAAAAAGAATTTTGGGAAACCTGTTATTTTCATCTGATGTAATTTTAACTTTTCATTGGGATCTTTATTCTGCATTGACTGGCTTAACTATTCAAAATTATATTTAAACATTTTTTTTGGAATGTAACATGGATGGATACAGATATGCATGTATAAAACAGAAGTATCTTTGTGTGTTGTTCTTTTTGCTGTAGGTATGTGTCTTGTGCATTGGGATGCCCATATGAAGGAAACATCATACCAGCTAAAGTGGCAGAAGTAAGAGTGAACTTCTGGCTTGTCTTTTAATGAAACAAATATACATTTTAAAATGTCTATAAGTAATGTTATCTACTTAATCCTAAAAAGTTCTTTAATGAATAACATTTAAGGGAAGCAAACACAAAACACAGCTAATGCTAAGGCTGGATGCACAGCATCACTGTTTTTCTCAACCATCTGCAGTCAAATCTAAGGAAAATAGTGTCTTTTGATTGTTATCAGTCATGAGAAAAATATTGTGTGGTATTTCCTTCAACAAGAGTGCAAGGAAATACTTAAGGAAATAGATTCAAGCACATATGTCAGTGGACCATGTTGTATGAGATGATTTCCAGCACAACAACCTCTTGCAAAGGATAACTGCTATTAAATCCACTTTACACTGGCATGAGCATACCGTGCCAGTAGAGCCACTGCTAAAACATCGTGCTTCTGGCATGTGACATACAAGTGTAATGTGATTAACACATGAACCAAAGCTCATCCCCAGCGTGATTTCCTACAGCTTGACTCATTATATTTCTGTGATAGAATAAGCTACACCTTCCCTCTGCACACCCTTTTTTCCATTTAGGATAAAAGAGATTGAAAAAGATATCTTAGTCTATTTTTTTCACAGCAGAGATGACAGATTAAAAAGACTGTAGAGTGAATCACCAGTGTTATATTTTCCAAGAAGACAAAGATTGCGCTGAGGGTGTGATGGACGTTAGAGATGAAAGTGGGGAGAGAATTCAAGCAGCACAAGGCAGAACAGACCAACTTTACTCCTGGATAAAGACTTGTCTTCTTTGTTACACTTAATCACCTATTTTTGGTGATCTAGCAGAATCTCCACTTTTTTTTTTTTTTCTTGTAGCACTAGCAGCTCGTCAACATTCGCCTGATATATTGTGTTCTCTGTGTGTGGCTTTCAGGTTTTGTTCTCCTGCATCTTCTTTAAGCATACGTTCCAGATGGAACTTGTGATAATGCTTCTCCCACAGCGACCACATATACTTACACTCTTTGAAAAAATAGCTAAATTGGAAGGTACTCAGTATTTCTAAATTAATTGGTTTTAATATGAAGTGAAAGTTCGAAGTGACACAGCTTTAGTTAGAGCAGTGATGACAGATTCAGCTGTGCTGTTGGTAAATTGCTTGCTGCAATATCATGTTCCCCAACAGGCTTCTTTCCATGTGTTGCTCGTTTTTTAAAACTGACTACTCTCCTTGTGCAGGAAAAGGTTCCTTTTCAGTTTGACAGTGGGAGTGCTCTAATGTTCCAAACCTGCATACATTTACTCACACAGCTATTTTATTTTGTGTCTTCATCCAAGTACATGTCTTTTACCTGTACACCATTGTGTATGTGTTTAAGAATGAAAGCTACCTCAGTAAATTATTCATTCAGGCACTGATTCAGCAAGCACTGATGTTTGTATAAAAGTATCTGATTAGCTGTTAATGGGTTCTACGTGAACATCTGCATTCATCCTCTGCAGAATCAGAATTATCAAAATTACTGGCCATGTTGCTCAACCCTTTCAGGGAGCTGCCTCTTGGGTCATCATCTTTCTTGGGACAGGAACATGTGACTGTGCATTGTAATCAGCAGCTATGATTGAAAGGTTTAAAGGTTTAGACTGTTTTTTCCACAGTCAATGACAGTGAACAGGTTTTTTTTTGTTTGTTTTAAAGCAAAAACTTTAACTGAAACAAAAGCAGTTGGGAGAGATGGATCATTAACCTGTACGCATTTCAGGCTTACTAGGTACATAACTATTTTATACAGTTATCTCGTGAGTCCAGACTTCAGATGCCTTTTGACTTGTAGGATCCATCTGGTACATGCATATGGTTCTTTATTTAAAAAAATGTTTCTCATCAATTAAAATAAAACTGCATAACCCTTTTTATCACTTATCTTTGTCTTGAAGTGGAGTCACTGTTTAACTGTTTATCCTCCTCTGATTTTTATTTTCTACCTTAGGAAAATGAGGCTTGAAAGTTGTTGAAAGCACAGTATAGCATCCTCAAAGCTAGTTGTGTTGTCCATTATCTTCCAGGCATATACTTGGTTTTATCTTTCTGCCTGCTTCTTTCTTTTCTTAGCATCATTTTAACCTAGATCAGTGAGTTCATATGAGTATTAACCATACAGTATTTTCCCCTTGCTGATCAAGTTATAGAAAATGTACCCATTCATGTTTTAATATTGTATTATTGCAAATTTTCTCTTAAATCACAAGGGCTGCAGCATGTTTTATGTTGTTATTCACTTAAAACCATCTGTAACTACATTATGACCTTTTGTATTCAATTTAAGAGGATAGTTTTAGATACGCTTTGCAGCAGTAGGATTGTTCACATGCTTAGGGGGCTGCAGTGTTGGGTGACCAGCTTGGAGCAGCACAAAACTGATGCAAAGTAAAACTGCCCAATAATGCAGAACATGGACCTATTCAATTAACAATGCTGAAACCTCATAATCGCATTCTGATTACACTGACAAAACAGTGTTCTCTTCTCCCCCACCCTACTCCCAAAAATCCACACTGAAAACTTATAAAACTATGACTAATGAGCTGCCTCCTACTATAGTAGGGTAGAAAATCCAGTATGAAAAACTCCCATTGAGTTTTTAAGCATGCACATTATTCTTGAAATTAAATGTATATCTCTTTTTAAGGGTCAGTTTAAGGTTAGATCATAAGTCAGTGATGATGCTCAGCTTGTTACCAAAGTGTCCTATTGTTCTTTCAGAGCTATATTTTCAGAAAGCTAGAAGACCAAAGGGCACTGGAAATAAGTGAATCCAGTATGATATCTAGCAGTTTATATTGCTTCCTTGCCATCACTAAAATGCTCACCTATAAAAAGTTTGAATCAAGCATAGAAAAGAACATGAAAAAAAAAGTCTGCATCTTTCTCCCTGATCTTAAACAAAAACTCAAGTTTGGGTATTAAATAGAGGTAATCCACCTCTAACTGCAGATGATCTATTTTGTCTTACAACAGTAGTCCAGTTTAAACACCTGCCATGTGCTGATGATATAAAAATGTGCTGCAAGATGGAATCCCTTTCTGCAATCTGGTGAATGTTCTTTTCTTAAGTGTATATGGATTTATGTTGATATGAACCAGGGGCTCTGACTGTAAAGCACAAGGAGTTTTACAACATTTGCAATAGTCATAGCACTTACAGGCTTTAAGCAGAACAATTCAGACCACTTGAAACTCTTTTTCAGCTGTTCTTTGAATTAAGTGAACAGTGATATTAATCCAGTACTTCCGGGACTGCTAGTGCAGCACTTTGTCAGCTTCCTCAGACATATTCACAGCAATCCCACTGATGAAGCCTTGGAATTGATTTAACAGGAGAGTGCAGTGCAACTGAAGTCGTCTTGGAAAAGAGTTGTATTTTTTCATTTCTAAACAGTTGTTTCCAGACTGGGATTCCGTTCCAATGGAGTGGCCTATTGGGATCATTGATGCGCAGTGGGGAGTGCTAAAGGGGACAAACGTACTCAGCAAGTGAAAATAAGTTGAAAATCTTTCCAAATAAATTTGACAAAGCTGAAATAGGAAGTTTCTACATTCAATTTCTAAAGCAATGTGTTCAGTGCAAACATAATTCTGTACTGCCTAGTGTATGTCTCTCCATACAAACATGACGGGGCCAGACCTCAAATCTCATATGCACACAAAGAAAGTGAAGACACAATTCTTGAAGCACTTAGGGCTCTATTTCTGTAAGCAAGCATAAGGGTATGTTTGGTATTAAGAAAAATTTTAAGACTTAAAGACTAGAATGTTAATTGAGTTACAGTTTTGCTTTTTTTAGTATTTTAGTGTTTGGCTTTGTGAAAAGCAAGCAAAATTAATATTAACTACAGCATGTTAAAACTTCAGTTTTCATTGATGTTTCTAGTGCCAAGACAAAGCTAAATCAGGCTTCTTGTTAATTATTTATTGTCTTAGCTAAGCCATGCGCTTGGCTTTGTGTAATAAGCAAACAAAAGGCCAGGTCTTTACCCTGCACAGTTTGTAAGCTGAAAAGTACATGAAGAAAAACAAACAGCTGGGAAATCCCCAGAGAGAGGAAAATGTTGGGAAAGGGCTTGACAGAAACTTAATTCATAATGTAAAATCTTGCTTATTTAGATTCTGTGGGAGAGTCAAAAAGCAAGTTGATAGATTTGGCTTCATTGGCTATTCCATGTACAGAAGCAGACCTACAAACTTAAAAAGAAGAGGATCTATGGGAATTTTTTCTTGGGTTACAGTTTTCAAGAATGAATAGAGAGGATTTCTGATATGTAGATCCAACTCAGTGTGACAAAAACTGAAACCTGTAGAGAAACATGTCCTTTCTAATGTATATTCTGGAGCCTGGTTTTCACTCTTTCATCTTGACCTCTTCGTGTTTCTGTTTTTAACCAGGTATCGAAACGGCTGTACAGTATGGGCTGTTATGAAATCTCTCTGGGGGATACAATTGGTGTGGGGACTCCTGGAAGTATGAAAAGAATGCTGGAAGCTGTTATGAAAGAAATTCCTCTGAGTGCTCTTGCTGTTCATTGTCATGACACATATGGCCAGGCATTAGCCAATATCCTCACAGCCATACAGGTAATGCAAGTTCTTATTTTATAGATATGATAGCAATAGTCTTATTTTAATACAATGCACAATTAAAAAAAAATAAATAAATCCCACCCTTAAAGAAGCCAGTAGAAGAGGAAAAAGCCACTCATTAAACTTTTCAGCAAGTGTTTGCTCACACTTTGAGTTGTCTACAGGTATTATGGCTATTGTTTTTGCAAGAAAATTTCAAAACATATTCTGCAACCTTGCATGAAATTGAAAGTAGCCAGTTCTGAATTTTTATCTACTTACTACTGTCAATTCCATTCAAAAACCCTAAGAAACAGTGATGATGATTATATTCCACATATTTTGCATGAACAAGGGAGATAAAATATTTTTTCTGATGTCTTTTCCTAGGAACATCAGTCCATTTATTGTTCACTAAAATAAAATTTCTATTTTACAAATGTGCCTAAATGTAAAATAGAGTAGTGTGTAATTACATCTTGATTTCAGATTGATAAACCTAAATTATTGGCGATCATGTATGCAGAGTGGTCTAGATACTTTTTCTACTATTAACATATAGTATGCTTTTATGTTTTCAAATTTTATGTTTATGAATTACATCTTCCAAATATGATGAGAAACAACTTTGTATCCTATTTAATCTTATTTCAAATCCATGGCTAAATAATCAGAAATAGCTAATTTCTATAAAAGATATTTTTCTCTTTCTGTTCATAGGTTTTTATAATAGGACACAATACCAGAAACAGACTACAAATTCTAATGGAGTTTTTGTAAGGGTATCATCTTAATGAAAAATACTTTCATATGTATGTGCATTCCTAAGGAGATCTATTTTTATTAAGTCTTACAGAACCAAAAACTGTTTAAAAATGTTAGGCCTGTATTGTTCTATTTTATATTTAATGGCATCTTATGCTCCTTGCAAGTTATGCCATCACTTACTAGGTTAACTTTTCCTTTGTTCTGACTTGTTATTTTGGCACTGCTCATATTATGTCGTTTAGAAATAACAGCAATGTGTTAACAGTGTTAGTGATACAGGCAACAAGAGGGAACATGGAAATGTTTCAGTATGGGAATCTCTGTAGGTATTTGATTAAATACTGAATCACAAACGTGATAAAAAGGGCTCTAACGTTTACTCATACTATTCACTATTGACCCTTACTCACTTTTACTGTTGCAAATGTGCATGTATGTACCATGGGATAAATCAATTGCTAATTTCACAGTTAGCTTCAGTTGCAGATGTAATAGCTAAAAGCATGAAAACCCCTGAGCATGGGAGGAGTTCCCCATAAAAATACTTGAAGCATTGTTTTTTAAATCCTTCCTTAAAATAATTGCTGTCATGGTGCCTACTAAACACTGAACAATGGTTATGCTTTGTTAGCCCTGGTATTTGTTGCAATACTCATTTCACGTTTACCTCATGGTCCTATCTTTGTATTTACTTCTTAAATCAACTCATTAAGAGTTAAAAGGGAAAAAAGCTCGTAGTTACCTAATGTGCAGTCCAGGCTAATTAACATGTAAACTCAAGAGAGCAATAAGCTTAAAACATATCCCTCGTGGAGTCTTCTCCGATTACTGGGAAGCCATGAGTGCCTAAGCTTCCATCAGAAAACCTCCTTATGTGCTCAGGTTCTGCTACAGTGCATGTCTGAAGGTGCTGTGTTTTTGGCTGACCTGAACTTGTCATAGATCTTGCCAAAATTCCTTGATGAAGCAGGCATTACACAGTCTCTCTGACTGGCTTTATGCAAGCAGCTCCTTGGCTTGGTCTGAAGGTCAGTCCCCAGTCTCTTGGATCCTCACACAGGTACAGGACATCACAACATCCCATCCTGTCTCGGTGGTCATGCACTGGTTCTAAGTAGTGGCTTTGTTGCTTTGTTCAAAGAAACTGGGCAGCTAGCAGAGAATTATAGCTATGTCATGTTGTTTCTAAAACAGGGCAACTTTTGCTGGTCAGCTGGATTATAAATGCCAAAGCCAGATGAGAATACCCAGGTCACTTTATAGTCCCTGTTGCCAGGCTTGTCTGTGTTTTCCTTTCTGCCAAAGAAACATGAATGGGTAGTTTAAAGTACTGGAGCGAAAACCCTTGTCTTCAACTCAGTAATTTGTTTTGTGAACCAGATTCTCCATAGATGAATTCCTTACCCTGCCTGCTTTATGGGTTTGTATGATCGACACAATATTTCATCAGGAGTGAAATGTGATTGAGGGGTTATCGAAATAATGGGCTGCAATTATTGCTTGAAAACCATTTTCAAGAATATTTGTCAGGCAAATTACACTATTCCTAAGACACTGCAAACTACAAACTCGGACTGAGTACTGTTGTATTGTATATTGTATTTCCTGAGAATTAATGAATGACAGCTGGAAAGCCACAAATCACTCTACACTAATTCAGGCATTGCTTCGATGGGAGATCTCCTAGGAGTGGAAAGAGGTACTGGTGATTCAGTAAGTAATTTTTTATACAGATCACATTGTTCCATGCAGGATTATACTACCCAGAATATTTTCTTTTGTTTGGGGCTGATCCAAAGTCATCTAGAACTGACAGGCCGTATCTGTATAAGAAATTAGCAGGGAAGTAGCCTTGCAATTTTAGTATTCAGTTTTATGTGTGTTGTTTTAGCAAAAGGATAGGTAGTGAAAGATGGGAGAGAGATTAGCCAACTTTTAAAGGATTAGTAATTTTTTAAGTTGCTGAAGCGAATCATATAGGCCGAAAGCATTACCTAAAAAAAAAAAAAGAGAGAGAGAGATTCACTTTCTTTTATGAAGAGAATCTATGTAAAAATGTGAAGAACATGAAGTCATGTTTCATTACAAAACATTAAACAGTTTAAGTAGAAACATGACTGGCTCCTGGTTAACTGGCTTAGTATTAAAATATCAGAGTATAAAATTTACTGAAGAGACAATGGGAAGAGGATTAGGCAGGATGGGAAGTGATGTGGTGATCTAATTAGAGGTTGTGTGGTATTTTGAGTAAAATTGCATATGTGGGTTAGCTAATGTGACAAATACAAAACGTAGCTAAAAGAAGGAGTAAAACATCTCTAGGAAATTGTTACAGACCTCCAAGGAAGAGTAAAAAGATGGGTCAGAAAACTTCTGTGCTGGAGAGGCCTCAATAAGGTAGACCATTTATCTCAGGAGATTTGAGTTACCTTGACAATTGACCCCTGTAGCATTTAAAGAAAGGGTAAGAAAGGGGAAGATTTTTAATGGAAGTGATACAAAACTATTTTTTTTTTTTTGGTGTAGCTTGTGTAGTCGCCAGAAATAGCTTTGTCTGTTTTCATAGCACATGCCTGAACATCAGAAGGGAATATGGTACGAGGTAAGGAGGTGTTTTGCCCTGCAGTGATACCTCAGTGAGTGAATGAAACAATTGCCTGGTAATCTCACAGAATTTTATAAAATTTGAATTACTATCTTAATTCATTGATATGAACTGATCCCTACACTACTGGGATCAAATCTTAACTTACAGAAAACGAGTTCCAATGACTTCAGAGGAGCAAGGATTTTTATTACTGTGTGTAATCATTTCCACCGTACTAGACACTACAAGATTTGAAAAGAAATGCACACTTTAGTATCAGAAACAGAATTTAACAAGCCTATAATTAAACGTTCAGGGCTGAAAAGTTCATGTTTGAGAATAGGGTGTTTTTCATTATAGACATTAAAATATATCCCTGTACAGAGATGAAAAAAATATATTGTTCATTAATATCTTTAAGGCCCTTGAATTTTAAAGATTATTATTATTATTATTATTAACAAATAGGAATGGCTGGCTGCTGAACTCTTCCCTTCATAACTTAGCTGAGTAGATTCTAGACCCTTCTGTACATGCTGGACAGACTAACCAACTTGCATATTTTTGTGGCTCAAGTTTACATACGGAATAAGGACTAGATTCACACAAATGCAGTAGGTGTTGATATGTCTAAGTTTTAAGTGCCAGAACTAGGAAAGGGATCTGCACGTAGCAGAAGGTCATGGTATATTAATTCACAAGGATTGTTATGTTATGGGAACAGAGTTCCCAACAGCCAGCAGCCTGAAATGGGAGAGCCTATGTTAAGCAACTGAAAAAGGGATTATGGTTTAAATTCCCCTCTTCCATGGTTCTTTAACGCTTACACTTGAAGCCTTAGGTGAGATGAAATTTCCACCCAAAACCATCTCCAAGATGTGAGTACCCGACTTGTCTCTTTCTTCAAATACAGGCTGTGCTGTTTGTGGCTGTTTGGTTTCCCTGTAGTAACATCTCACTGACCACCCCTTTAGCTGTTTATTAGAGGCCAACACACCAGCTCACTGCTAAGACCTCCTGCCAAGGAACTGCTGCTAAGATGCTTCTATAGAGGCTCCCCTTCCTTCACTTAGGGGTGGCTTTAAACCTGAAGCTCCTGTGCTTGGCCGCCACCTGAACTACCCTGCAGCAGTGTTGCAGCTGTGCTACACCCACTCTTGTACCCTGATTCTCACCCTCATCCTCGCTCACTGGCTTGACTTTCTGGCTTGACCTTGGACCTCGCTCATCACTAGGATCTTGTTGGGTGATCACTGGACTGTGACTGATCCTGGTTACTGTCTCCATACCTGATTTTGACCTAAACTCACTGACTCAACTTCCTGTCTCCTTTTTGGTGAGGTTGCTGCTGCCATTGACCTAGCTGTGACTCTTGGCTCTTGGCTTGCCTGCCTTCATGGAGCAGCCTGTCCTTGGCTGCTACTTGAGATAGCTGAATATTTAGAGGAGGGACCAGCAACCGGTATCTTCTGATTTAAGGATGGTTCTGAGTAGCAGGTGATAGTGTTGAAGTGGGAGATACAGCGGCTGTGCAAGTTAGCAGGTCTCATGTGCTTTGATCTTGGGGCTTGGCTGGAGGCTTCGTCTGTCAGAGAGGCAAGCTATTGACATTCATTTAAATCATACATTTCATTGTGTCTGGTTGTACACAAAGCCCTAACAGTTCTGCATTGGGAACTCTTCTGTGTTAAAAAAAAAAAAAAGCTGGACCAAAAAAACAGTCAGAGGCATTGATATCTATGTCTGAGGGGTATCATGAGTTTTAACATTTTAACATTGCCTTTAGTTGCCAGTTAGTTGCCAGACCAACTTTAGCCACAATTCTCTTAAGTTTTGGACTGGCATTTCTGGGATTATTTGACCTAAAGACTATATTCATAATGATGAATTTCCAACTAAGTACAGCATCTGTAATAATATTTTTGTTCTAGAAAATTCACTTTGCATTTGTATCCTGAAGACAATTCCTACACCTTTGCTTTGTCTAATTTATTTACTAAATAAGTTTACTAGATAGTAAAGGTTACTAAAGGATCCAGTACTCATGCTAGTGTAGCCCAGTAAGTGACTTGTATGTACAGCTAGAAGCCATACAAATTACAGTAGCTGAATAAAATAGAGAAGTAATAAAAAAAAATAGCAGTAGAATGGCATGAAAGTATTGAAAGCAATGTTAGGAGGCTGAGCGGGAAGAAGGCAGCTATGTTTGTATACTAATCACATATAAATATTCAATTGTTCTTGGGTTTCTGTTGGTAACTTGTTACATTTTTGCTGATTTATACATAAAAACATACATACAGTATTCTTGATTTCGAAAGAAGCAACAGGATAATTTTATGAAGTACAATTTTACAAAACTTTGTTTTGTAAGAACTTAAAAGCATATTTTCCTATAGTTTAGTTTTCATGAGCTTTATGTACTCATTTCTTGCTTGTATTTCATTTCCAAAAAGACAGAAAGTTAAAACGAGCTGTTTTTCCTGGATTTACATTGAAATTCCCCCTTTTTTAAATAATTATAATGAAAAAACATAGCTGGATTGTGATCTTTTGTATGACTGCTTGGACAGGGTCACAAAATTAATGATGATTTAAAAACTAGCTGAACTCTTGCAAAATGCTGTATTAGCAGAGAGTAATGAGGACATGGTGTAAGTAAAACCTCAACAATAAAGCTAAAAAACTCAGTTCTCTGCTTTTCTAAGTATGAAACAGCAATCAAAAACCCACAGCATGCTGGGTAGCAAAACAAAGACGTTAGAAGAGAACAAAGAAAGGAGCGTTAGCTCAAAGCGTCATTAATTCAGGTATGTACATTTATTTATGTGCTGATATAAATGGTCACCATTTTGGATGATCAGAATTTTGGACTGCTTTTTATGTGCTCAAAATGTAGGTTTAACCACTTCACTTCCTTCACTTGCTCCTCGTAAAACAGAGAAGTATGCACAAGCTTTGAATAAAGATATAAAATCTCTCTGGTCTCCCACCTTTATCTACCATTGACTCCTAGTCTGTATGTTTATCACTGGTAGTTGTGCTTCTTCCTAGCGACCATAGGCTACAGTTGTGGTAGGACTAGAAATTTGTTTATACACCTACATCACTCAACTCTTATCTAATTCATTAGTATTGGACATTCAAAATAATATACAGAAAGAAAAAAAAAAGACAATCATTCTTTTTTTTTTTTTTGTAAGAAATACTGTATTTTTAATTCCTTGCAAAGCACAGTCATTCAGAGCTATAGTGTAGTAAAATAAATTGACACTTTTGTTATAGGGCCGAGAAGACATAAGCAACCATGAAAATGTGTGAAGCCTTGCGTATTGCCATCATACTAGACTTGAGCTAGGAATTTGTCATGGAACAGTGAATATGAGCTTAATGGGTGAGGAAGGTAGTCTAGCCATATTTGCCTGTTGCTAAATAAGCCAAAGTATACTCTTTTGGGGGGCAATAAATAGTAATTGAGGAGATGAACTTGTATGTTGCCAAAGTTCTTGCTTGAATAATACATTAAATACCACTAGGACTATATTATTTTCTGCTGTGTGCTAGGATGCCCATTGCCTAGCATTGAAATGATTTACATCTAAACTTATTTTTAATAGTTTAGTTAACATTTCAACATTATACTAAAGACAATTTTTTTAAGCCAGCAGGGAGGTATTATATGGAATGAATGAGGTACAGGAGGCAGGAAACATAAAATCTTGGCTTGTCTTTTCGTGACTTGACATGTCACTGTGCACATCACTTTTCCTCAGATTTTCATTTATGAAACAGAAATAAGGCTCATCTCTCTCTTTTTTTTTTCTTTTTTTTTTTTGTGTGTGTGCGTGTGTGAAATGCTAAAAAACACAGAGGAAGAATATCAGACAAGTACAAATTATTTTTATGAAGTCCAGTTTTAAAAGTTATTTTTGAAATTGTAATTTATAAACAGATTTCAAATCTGGTGCAAAATATAATTTTGAGCTAAAAAAAAGCTAATGTATATGAGTGGGCAAGTGATCAAAATACATCTACATGTCCATTCAAATCCATGTAATACTCCATTTCCTTTCCCCTGCATAGCCTGGCACTCTGAAGAATTTATGCAGTACAATATGGAGTGGCAAAGACTTACCATATTAAACACTTACATATTTTGGGATCTTGAAAAATGTTAATTTTTTTTTTGCATTCTTGTTTTGAGAAATGCGTAGAAGTGGACAGGTTTCAGGAGACCTCACAGGTTTATTTTCCTCTGCTGTTTACAAGTGAATCAAGATATGCTAAGAAACTGCAGAAGACTTAACAGAGAGCTACAGAAACTAATTTCAAGGTTCAGATAGGGAAACATTAGAAAAAGCACAGCTTGACTGAGAATGGGATTCAGGAAGGGCTGGTCATGCTTCAGTATTTTGCTGGAATTCTTTGAGGCAGTTGCTGCCAAAGAAGACAAAGGATATCCAGTGGCCATCATATGCTTTGATTTGTCAGAAAACAATTTACAGTGTTCTGTACTGGAAGTTAATATTAAGGCATAGAGTCATGTAATAAGTGGAAAGTTGGCAAAATGGCAGGAAACAAATGGAGTTATAAAACAGAATATCTTCTATCTGGAAAGCACCCATCAGCAAGGTTGTGGAAGTATTGGCCTGTGGGTCCCAGGTTTTCCTGCTTATATGAATAATTTACTGTACTATAGTGCTCCTGTTAAGGACAATCAGTCTAATGTATAGAAATTAAACTTTTTACATTTAGATTTAGAAATTTTAGACTTCCAGTGTGAGAAAAAGGATAGCTAGCACATTTTTTTAAGTGTAAATCTGTCTAATACTCTAAAACATGCAAAAGAAATAAGTTTGGGACCAAAACTATGAGTATATGAATATGCTAATTTTAGGTAAGGTAAAAGATTATTTGTTACAACATGCTTGTCCTTTAAAAAACAGGTCTTCGTAGAGCTTTTGTATTTCTCTAGGAGCTAGTTTGTTCAGGGCACTCATCAGGGTTACTTTTCTGGGTTTAAAGTATAAATGATACTTTTGAATTATTTGTCAGTAAACTAAGAAAACCATTAGTAATGACAAAAAAATTCTTTAGCAAACATCAATTTGCGTTTTTATTTCTGTTTCCTTTCATTCATTTTTCCTCATATAAACAACATAAAACATCAGTAAAGCTAGCAATTAAAAAGTTTAGATGTTTAAGCTGAAGAAATACATTGCATTAAAAAAGAAAAGAGTGAAAAACTCTTCAAGAATGAAAACAGAAGTGAGTAAGACTATATTTTAAAGCAGGTAATTTGGGGGAAAATGGCAGGTGAACTGTGAAAAGGTACCAGATTGCAAAGTTTCTATTAAGAAAACTTAAAGAGGGGGTATGCACTTTAGAAAAGTAGAAAAACACTTGTGTTATATAAAATAATATTACTACTATAAGCAGTCAGCTAGTTACTTCTGTAAGTGAAAAAGCATACTGCAGAAATGAATAAATCAGACCTACATATGGGAAAAAAATGAAAACATAAGCATTCATACTGAAAATCTGAGAGATGTTTTCCAGTATTTTCTCTGTTCTTTCTCTTTTTTGGCCTTTTTCATAAGTACTGGTTTTATATTATTGCCTGTAATTTCAACAAAATAAAAAAGAAAGAAAATGAACAGACAATACCGCTCCTGCTCTTTTCTCAGATCAGTACAAAAGAAGGAGCAACCCTGTTTTTATTGCTTTCTGCTGTTTCTCACAGGATGTGCATAGTATGCAGTTTCTAAAGGGCTGAATGTTTCTGATCTTTCTCTCTGTGCTTCAGAAAAACTTGATAGCCTGATAGTTAACAAATAAATTCCTCATTGCTAATATTACAACTGTTACACTATTGCTAGGAAAAAAAAAAGTTTGAACAGTGGACTTTGTTTCATGATTTTTAGTTTTTGAAATTTTTAGTTTTAACACTTTTTAGGATAGGAAAGGGAATAACATATTTTATTATATACTGAAATAGCAGCCAGAGTTGCTAAGACAAAGAAGTATTTACATTAATATACCAACAGGTAGCCTGTATGGTCTTAAGAAAAAAAAAATCTTAGTATATTATAAACAATTAACGAATAATAGAAATCTTCATTCTTCTAGCTGCTTCTAATATGATGATTGAATTTCAGAAGCTTTCAACCCTAGTTACTGAACCAACAAACCTCAACTCTCTCTGTTTCAGGATACTAATCAGAAAAAGAGATCCTTCATCAGTTATAGATTATCCTTGTCTCCAAATTCTCTCACTAGTGGTAACTTGGAGCAGTAGATGCAACTTCCCTTTGGCTTAAAATCAAGCCTCAACTGTCTTTTAAAACATTCTTAAATCCTGAATTTCTCATGCAAATCCATGTGTGTCTTTGTATGTCTCTGCAAGCTCATATGGATTTGTCACTCTAGATCTAAATGGAATATGAATGGAGAAATCACTGTAGCAACTAGAGAAATAAATTCTAAAGTGGTTTTAGCAATTTTCTATCTTAAATCCAAAGATAATTTCTGTACTAATAGCACTGAAGCTGTGGATTTATAGAAGGAATGTGTTTGGCCCAAATGCTTTATGCTCCTTCCTCTTTTTCTGTGCTGGCCTACTTATACTTTTTTTCTTGGAATGCTGTTTTATTGTAGCTTTCTTAATCACCTCCTGAATGCTTTCACTTCTGAGTTTCCCATGTTGTAAGTGATGTTCAATTGCACGTTTCATTCTTCAGTGTTGGTGGTATGTTCCAGTGTCAGCTTCATTGGTAATTTTGTGTTTCATTAAATCCAGAACCATTAAGGCCATTCTGTAGGCACTCTAGTATTTATTACATTACTGGGCATCTTTCTCCTGTTGTGAGTGCACTTCTATGCATATAAAAATAAACAGATTCAGATGATTTATTATAAATGATTCTTAGCCCTTCATTGGATGCTGTTCTGCATCATTCATTAGTTATCATATCTAGGACTATAGTTTGTAAAATGGAAAGAAATTAGAATTCATAGAATATGAGTAGAGAGTTCTGTCTTATTTCACCTTTTGCCAGTTGATTACAGGTTTGGAAAACTGTGGTTGCAAACAAGGCTTATACAAGGTAGCACAGGATATAATTTAGATAATTAACCAGCATATTATAGGCTCATCTGAGGACAGTACTTTGGTCAGGCTGTTGTCTTCTCTCTCCTTTGTTCTCCTTTGTAATTCCTTTTTTTTTTTTTTTTCCTCCCATTCTTTGTCTCCCTCTGTGCCTAAGTGGAGTAAATATACTGCTGGCAGCTCACTGGCAAGAAAGGAGAATGATATGAACAGATACCATGTTCTTACATCACCTAATCATAATATTTTCCCTGGCACTTATGTTAATTTTCTCCTCTTTCACTATTTTCCTAGCCATTGTTTTTTAGCTGTAAGTCCACATAGCCAGAGCAATAGTCTTTTTACAGACCTCCTTCTATCATCCCAACTGTGTCTTGTTTAACTTGACTATTTAAATGACTAAGAGTCAGCATCATCCAGTTCTGAAGTGGACTGGGCAGTAATCCAGCTCTTTCTGTTAGAGACAGACATTCATTTTTTTGGAATAGAAACAAATTACTTCCAAATGCTGGAAATGTAAGAAGGCTTTTCAAAAAAAGGTTTTCAGGTGTTTATAGAACAAATTAGTATAAAATAGTTTTCAAAATGCTAAGCCCAATTCAAAATAAATATTTAGTACTTTTAGGAGTTGTGAAAATATAGCACTAGAAAACTGAAATCACTGAGCTGTAGCATGCATAAAAATATAGTGAGGGCACACTGGTGTCAAATTCCCCATGCATTTTTCTGTTGTGCCTCAACTGGATTGCATGCATAAAAAGGTAGTACTTTGTTTATTTTTTTTTTCACATGAGACTACATGTAGGCTGTAGGTTTGACAAGATGACTGTCTGTAAATATTTGTTATTTTACAACAGTTTTTGATTCACTGTCTGAAAATCTAGATTATCAAGATGACTGGAAAACAAAGACTTTTCATTGGCTTGAAGGTTGTTTTTGTGCCTCATTCAGCATCACATAGGCACTCTCTAATCCAGTCCAGTTCTCCACAGCTATTACCTGTCCCCTTTGGTTTTATGATATCTTGCTTGCCTCTTACACACCTACAACAAATGAAGTGGTATTTCCACACACAAGTATCCTACACACTGGCTCATCCCAGATCTGCTTCATCCTAGCAAGCTAGTCCCATTCTCCCCTCTTAGCATCCTTCCCACATTCTTCACCAATTTCTGTCTCATCAGACTACGTGTCTGAATAGACTTAGAACTACCTCCTCATTCTCAAATATTCTCCAATTCTAGTTATATCTTTCCTTTATTTTTTTCCCCCACTGAATTTCATGATGTTTCCCAGGCTGTATTTATTTTTGTCATATCTCCATTTGAATCAGTCACCTTTCTTTCTGCGGCCTGGGTCCAGTGAAGTGTCAACTGGCTACATCTATGCATGTAAACTGAACGTGCCTGGGCTTCCCTGGCACTGAGGCCAACTGATATGAAAAAAGCTTACATCCATAAAATCAAATTCTTACCCTACAAAACAAGGTAATAGAGGTCATTTCTACCCTACAAAACAAGGTCACTGCCATCTATGAATGATTTCTGTGTGGTGCTAGTTCCCAAAATGTGCCAGAAATTGTTTGTTGGAACCCTACCTGTCCCAGGCCAAAGCTGTTCCAGAGACTGTGGCAAGAGTTACACACAGTGGACGATTGACTTCCAGTACCTGGGAGTCTTCCCCAACACAGTTTAGTCTACTGGTGATATACATAGCAACAAGAGAGCGCAAATTTCTTTATATTAACAGCACAGAAAAGAATTTTTGCTGTCATTCCTAGTGGCTTTTGGAGGCTGTCCCCATGGCTGAGGTTTCAGACGTTCTGGTCAGCCTTGGCTGTGTTCTGTGCTGCTGGAGTCCCTGAGGATTTTCACTGCCCTACTGATGCAGGTCTTCATGATGCAGCTGTACACTGTGTCTGTCTGTACGGCTGAGGTGGGACTCCCCAGATTACATGTCCTTGGTTCAAGACATGGGGTCATGAGCACTTCAGGAGGCTATCATTAATTACCATGAGAAAAGGAGCGCATTTAAGTTGTTTTGAAAAGCTGAACTATTATGGCCAAATTTTTCCAAAGCAATCAGTTCAGGGCAGATATCCGTCCCACAGGATTTCAGCTTGATTAATGAAAAATTGGCAAAGCTATAACATACTGTACCATAGGATCTGAATATGGAAGATGCTGGCCAATCTTTGCAGCTGATATAGCTATCATGCCAATTTAAATTAAATTTCTAATTTAAATATGCCACAAAAGTAAAGTCTGTTTTTAAAAAATAGTAATCTAAAATATATTCTAGATTAATACTTAGTTCATGTTAATAGACTACCTATTTGTTCCTGTGATTAAGATGTCTTTATGATGGTAATTCTAGGATATCTATTTTTAGATCTTTGCTAATTTAGAATATCTGAGTATGCCAATAGTTGTGTACCTAGCTTTATGTTTTCAGCTAGTCTCCTTCTGGATTGACTGTGGTATAGCCTTATTCCTTTCACTTTCTATTAGTTTTGAGCTTACATGCTGTACACTGAAAAGCTATGTGGTGCAGTGATAGTAGTGCCATATAGTACAACATAATTTTAAAACAATTCTAAAAAATTAAAAGTTTGGTGAGGATACAATTATATTAAGTATATGTAAGGACATATTTTCATGGTATTCTAAAAAGAAATTATTTCTATAAGAGTTGCTTTACTTGGTTTTAGAAATTCTCCCTAAAATCATATTGCACTTTAATCAGGCTATGACTCTGCATCCATCAGTTAGAAGAAGACAAATGGCTTTTAAGCATGTGTATTTTTCCACACTGTCAAAATGACTCTCTCTCCCTTTTCTCCCTAAAGTAATTATTTTTGAGTTTAACAGTAAGCGTAAAGTAAGGACAGAATTGCAACAGTGCTCCTCACTTGGGACTGATGTTTCTTTTCATGACCTTATGTTATTTGTGAGCATGGTTTTTCTAGTTTATGCCTGGAAAAAAGGTATTGCATGGACGCTGACTTTTAGACCCAGGCGAGGGTCAGACTAGTTTGCCATGGCAGGAACAGTCCTGGGAAATAGCTGCAACTGGGTCCCAAATCCCAGTGTCTCCAGTAGGGAAGTGCAGTGTTTACAGGATGATGCTTACTTCCTTTTTGGGCAGCTCTACAGACAGCTGTGCTGAGGGGGTGGAACTAAACCTCTGGCCATTCTTGCATATTTATTGCTCCTCAGAACCAATTTTGTTACGATCCAGCAAACAATGAAGGAGGGAGATTTACTTCCTATTGTTGAGACATGTCAGGTGGCTTTAAACAAGCTGTCGGGATGTTTCCTAGGGTAAATTAAATTGCAGAAAGTGCAGAGGTACTACCATCAGACATAGTGAAGTTCCTGAGTTCACTCTAACAGAGTATGTTGGGTAGATCTTTGTAGTTGTATGAGAGCAAGTGAACATCTTACATAACTGGAATAAGTCGAAGATGACTCTTCAGTCAAGACAGAAACCAAAGCTGATGCAGTACTTAAAGTATGACAATCATCTTTTCTTTCTGTGCTGTCCAAAAGCAACATTGAACCAGTCTTCTGAAGTAATTCATTTGTCATTTATCTATTTTTTTTTCTTTTGAAATATTACAGTACAAATCGAAACAGCTAGGGTTTCAAAAATAAAACCTTTTTGATCATTGTAGAGATAAATGAATGGTACACTCCTTAATTTTTGCCAGCTTGCATATTTTCCTGTTTATTTAATTTTTTTTCTCCTTTGTTGCGTAGTGCAAGTACTGTACAGTGACAGATTGTCAGAGGCAAATAATGTGATTTGCTTAATGTAAAGTCCTTTCAAATGCAGGAAGTAAGCAATTATAAAAAGATTTTTCTCTGATCTTTATTCCCTATAGTTAGATGTTACTCATAGTAAGAGTTGTACCAGCCTGTAACAGTATTTGATGTATATTTTCCTCTTAAGAATAAACTGTATGAACAGAGTAAAAGTAGACTTAGCAAGTAGCAAGGCAATATAATGTGCATTTACAGCAAAAGAGAAGGTGCTAAGTTGAATGTTTTTTAAAACAAAGGCAGTGATCTGGCTTTACTGTTAGAAGAAGTTTTAGATGAGCAATTTGCAACTGTCTTTTTTTATTTTTTGATATATAAAAAAGGAACTTTATGCAGCATAAGGGGAAAAAAATGTAAGATTATATTTTGTGACTGCCCACCTTGGAAGGCAAGATTCTTTTGGAGGTACTGTAATGTAATAAGGTATTGTAATGTAATGTAATGGACATTACCAAATTGATCCAGTTATAATGGAATAGTAGAAGCTGAGAAACTGTTACACTTTCTTTTAAAGTTTACTGCATTATGATGAAAATCATGGTGAAAACTTTATGTTAAATAAAGACTCACTCTGACACATGGTGTCCAAAAAGATGCCCTATTTGATTACATGCTCTTTGGTCACTACTTTACTGTAGTTATTAACTGTTTAATCCCTTCCTGAGTTTCTACTCAGGACATCATATTGTAGCAGAAAATGGAAAGTTCTACTTCCTTGAAATTACATAGATGAATGAATAAAACATATATTCCAGAGTTCTTAAAGGGAGATTGCTCCTTGGTTCTGAATCTTTGCAGTAGAAGCTATATTTTCCAACACGACCTTACTGGTCCCATTTGTTAAATACATTTGTCTGAATCTGGAATAAAATTAAGCAAGTGTATAGCTATTTGCAAATTCAGGGTTTATTTAGTGGGAACGAATTAAAAAAACAAATGTACTGATGGAAATAACCTACTGTTTTTTGTTGCAAAAGATGTAGAAGGAAATAATAAAAATAAATTAATTAAAAAAAAAACACAAATATTTAATACTTTATTATACCATAACATGTACTGAAATTTTGCTATAACTTTTGCTTAACTAACTGTGAACCTGGTCTTCCTCTAGAGAATGAGGTGTGCAAAAATGAATACATTTGTTTTCGTTGTTGGGTTTTGCTTTATGTTTTTTTTTTTTTTTTTTTTTTTGGTGGTGGTGTATTTTTTTCCATGCAATGATTTTCAGAACCCTGATACCAATGAAGAAAAAAGCAGCAGTATAGCTTTGTAAATATTTTATAAAATGTCCATCTGAAGCCCCTCAACCTCTGCTAATTAGAGGCCATACTGTGGAGATTGACAGGGTAAATTACCAGTTAATGTTTACACAACAAAACATATGCCCAGTACAATATCCTACACTGATGTTACTGAAACCAGAGTCCGGAAATGTACAGTGGAAACAAGACGTGGTACTTTTCTTGTGCCAACACAAACAGCAATTATAGCACAGTGTGAGAGAAGTCATAAGGAATACT
This sequence comes from Cygnus atratus, assembly GCF_013377495.2. NCBI lineage: Eukaryota > Metazoa > Chordata > Aves > Anseriformes > Anatidae > Cygnus > Cygnus atratus. The sequence continues at coordinate 25,988,490 of NC_066364.1, read as the reverse complement.
ACTGCATATCAGTAGTTCAACAAAGTCAGCACTTTTGTGTAATTGCAGGGGAAAAGGGCTGAAAAACATTACAGATCTCAGCAAGAAATGGCCCTTTATACTTTTAAACTGATCCTTGATAAAACAATGCTGGGGTCATGAGAAGGCTACTCTGCCAATTTTGCTTCACTGTGGGATCCATTGACATCTGGCTGAGCTGCGGAAGCTGGAAAACTTCTTTAATATTCTCTTGACAGTAAAATGGACATGTGGAAAACATTCTAATCTGTTAATCTTTGGTGCTCCTGAAGAAAAAGGACATTTGGCTTTATACTTTGTGATGATAAATATTAAGTCTCCAGGTCTAGCTGTAAATAAGTTGAAAGCGTTCGAATGGAGAATGCAGTTCTTATTTTCCAAATATGGGAGAAGATGAATATGCACCTGTGTAATCCAGATGATGTAATAAATGCCAGGAACCTTTTTCTATGGGTAGTTTACCATACATCTTGGCAATTTACTTTTCTTTATGGTGAATATATTTTGTCAATGAATATTAGGGAGCAGAATCTCCAAACTTCCTTATGTCCTACATAAGAAATCAGAATAAAGCATTGTTTCACTCAAGGGATTATGAAAATAGAAGTAAGAGAGATTCAAAATAGTAGTTATTCCTGAATAAAAAGTGCAGGCTTTTATTTAACAGCATTAACTGTACTAATCCTTTTTGACCTGAACTTTAAATCTAATATGGAATGATAGCGAATGATGGAGATACACATTTATTCAACTTGAGATAGAATGTACAATTCTTCATTTCTGCCATGAGATGTATTACCAGAAATGAGAAGAAAGAAGAATTATCTAGCACATTAAAAAGTAACTGCTATGAGCATACACTATGCATTGTAAATATGAAACATTTATTGTGTATATTAACACAATATGGGGATGATACCAGGGAAAACTAAATTAGAATTCAAAATTCTGAACATTCTTTTATTACATTTTGAATTAATCTGAACAAGTATAACAATGCATAAAATAATACATTTATACATTTGATGAAAGTTAAAGTGGTTTTCTTGATCAAAGTAGCAGACTACATCATTATAACATGTGCCCTGTTAGAAATGTGTGACTTCTGTTAGGTATCTTCTTTTACAAAATAAGTAGCCTTAGGAATTAAGAGAACTATTGCTTCTTCTGAAAGCAGTGAAATGAATACAGTAACAGTTAAAAAGATGAAAACAGATTTTTGTTCTCTGATACAATGAGGTCCTTTTCTTTCTGCCTGCTTATTGGGGAATTATATTTCATTGATTGTCACTGGTATCTACAAGAGGCATCAAATCTGGGAATTCCAACTGCAGGCTAGAACTATTTTAGTGGTTTTAATAATAACGATACAGTCTTGAAGTTCATGCCTTTGCTCAAGCAAGCTCCCAGAGAATAATAATTCTAGTAAAGTAAGAATTAGTCCAATTTACCTCCGGAAGGCTGGGCAGTTTCAAGAGATCTAGGTCTGTATGAAATAGATTCTTGTAAGCAGTTAAGTGTTGCTGTTGCCTAAGGAAATTCAAAGTGCAATAAAATCTGGTTGAAAAGTGGAGGGGTAAAGATGAAATTGGAGAGGGTCTAGGCTTCTCAAGGAACGTGCACAGAACCCACCACCATCCTGGTGTTTCTGAAGTAGCTAAAAACTTTAGCTTCAGCAGGGTCTTCTGTTTAGGTGTTGCCATGGGTTTATGAATTTTTGTCCACTGAGCTTCCCAAGCTTCTACTCCAGTGAGCCAGTGGTGGTTTCAGACTGTGAAGACCACACATGCTGTATAGGTGACCAGCCCTTAGACATGGAGCTGATACTTCTGTAGGACTCCACAGGACGTCTGGAGATGAGTCCCAGGGATGTGGGAAGGTCCCTGTTTTTGCTGACAGGGTGGCAGGTGGGTGGGATTTCAGAGATAATGTGGGGAATGAAAGTCAAAACAAAGTGGGTTTTGTGGGTGGGTGATGTTCCTGGCTCTAGGGGAGTCAGGTGCTGCTGTGTGAGGGCTCTAGCTGAATGAAAGTCAGATGGGATTTTAAATGCTGTTACCATTTCACTCCTTAAGATATCCTGATGCTGACATGCCATAATACTGCCATGGAATGAAATAGTTCTGCTCTGCTTTTCCAGCTTTCTTATAAACACTGTTATTGCTACAAATGTACTTTATTAAAAAATGTTTTTAGCCACCCACCTATTTTGCTTGCTTACGTTGGTACAAGCTAGTGTCCTATGCCATTTAGTGCATCATGCAAATTGAGGGAAATTGGACCTCCAGGAACATTTTTGGCCACCTAGTTTAAGCCACAGAGTGAATCAACAGAAGCTGGTCTTCCAGTAACTAAAAGGGTTGGGAGCTGACAGGAGTTAATCAGGAGTTAACAAAAAGATTGAAAAAAATTGTAGTTTCTTTCTAAGGTATAGATACAAACAAAAGGTGCAGTTAAGATAGTTGAACTACATTATATGATGCATGAATGTATGCAGAAAGTAGCCTTTTCAGATGATGTGATGTTCAGGTCAGATTCATCATTTTCATTGATGGATTCCTGTATTCCATATCCACTTCAAATATTGCCACATCCACTTCAAATATTAGAACAGTGCCTTTCTCTGATTCACCACAGCAGCACTCTGTCCTTTTTCAGTATCGTAATGCACAGTGTGTTCCCTGCAATGTGTATTCATTTTCATCTGTGGTTCCAGTCTTCATTCAACTCATTCTCAGCTGATGCTCCATAATTTAGGCATTATGATAATTCAGCTGTCTTATTTTTGTGGGTACTTCTCTACACAGTTTATCCTCTGTCAGACATCCCTGGCAAAGTGAGTGGATTTTGTTTCTTGATCAAAACTTCAGTGTCACCAGTTCCCAACAGTCCTTCTTTAGTCTCAGCAAAATTTTCCTCTCCCTGAACAATCCGTTACCACCACTTTAAGTAAACCTTTTGTCTTTCCTGTCCATTCAAAGCCCTCAGCATGTTTTCAGGTTTATTTTTGTTAATTTGCACTGTGATGTAGCATGTGAGAAGAACCTTGTGGCTGCATATAGGGCACAGACAATCTGTCATAAATGTTGTATCTGTGGACTAAACAGTTCTCCTCCTGCCCACTCCATTGCTGCCCATACCTTTTCCTCTCTAGTTTCTCTTTCCTTCCTGATCCCCAAATTATCTTCTCTGTTATACATGTTTAACAGGTCTCCTGACTGTGTCCGAACTTGAATCTATAAACTGAATATCCCAAATTTTTAAATCAGATTAATTCATAGCGTATAGCAGGCAGACAAACTGTGAAACCACCAGAGGTTTATCTGAGAGCAGAGACTTCTGCTGAAGAGCATCTGGGGCAATAACTACTTACTTCAAATCAGCAGCAGCTGGCTTGGAAAATCTGGCAACGCCCTGGGTTGCTTGGGGTGGCAGGGAGAATGGAAAGTCGGTCTGTGCTCTGATGGTCATCATATCTTCACGGGTCTCAAGATCTTAGAATGTGTCTCCTGCTCCCCCTGCAGGTTTTGTGATCCTTAGCAAGGGAGTAGCTCTAATAAGGTACAGTCCTGAATTAGCAAACCATAGTTACTTGTAAGTAAAAAGGAGCACACATACTCAGAAAAGAGAGCAAAATATGCCCGCAAAGGCAATGCTAATAGTGATTTCTGAACTCCTGCTTCTCAATCTTAATTTTATTACGGTGTAGGATTTTGATTAGGACTTTCTAAGCTTTTCAAAATCTCAAAAAAATCAACAGGAAAACAGTCTATTGTACATTTAATGACATTTATTCCCCCAAAACATCCATGAAAATTCTCTGAAGATCTGGATCCGCAACACAGATCTTGAGTGCTCCACCAGTAGGCGAGAGATTGCCCATGCAGGTGATGTACTGCAGGCCAGAGACAGATTTTCTTAGTTTCAGAGAGAAATTGCTCCATAGTTCTTTGCTGAGGTTGAGGGAAGGAGCATTGTCAACTGCTGCTGGCTTGACCCTTGGGCGTTTTAGTTACCAGACTGACCAGGTTCCTGACAGTGAGGTGGAACTTTCCTAACCCCAGGCTGTGTGAGCTGTTAAAATCAGTGCTACTCCTGGGCCAGATGTGAGAGTGTAAAGCTGTAAGAATGTCTCCAAGAAGCTCGAATTAGAATTATTGAATATTAGCATAACAAAGCGTTTTTCTTCCCCAAAACTTGTTCTCGGAAGTGGCCAACCCCATTTTTCACTAGAACTTTCCAAAGCAATCCAGCCTGAGGTGGAGACAAGGCATGGAAAATATAAAATCCAGCAGTTAAAGGCTGACAAAGTAATAAACAACTGAAAGTACGGTCTTATGATAGGAAGTGTTAGGGAACTTTAACTCTAGATGTCATTGCCAGCTTTGCTTATAATAAATGTGTCAGTAGCAATATGAAAAGATGTGTGCAATAAGTTAAAGGAATGCTGTATTAACCTATTTTATGCAGCACGTCTGCCCACAAATTGCTTGCATCTCAATATGTTTCAGGAGGAAAGGATTTTTTTTTTTTTTGGCTGAATGTACCAATTTTCTAAATAAATGAAATGGGAAATTATAGATTTTAATGTAACAGTGACACCCTGTGGTCAGTAGTGGCGGAGTTTCTTCTGAAAAGTATCGTTTTCTTTTGTGATATATTAATTTTTAGCAAGAGAGGAGAGAAGAAGCAGAAAAGAAATGAAGTTAGCTTTCAGGGTTTTCCACAAAGAGACGTGTCATTCTGTTTTATTGCTCTGTATGTAGAAATGCATGTTTCTAATTTTGTTTCAAATTTATTTGTTTCTAATTTATTTCTAATAAATAATATTTATTTACATGCATTTGTCTTATTGAAATAAAGGAGGTGGCAAACCTTGATTTTAGACAGTTTGAGAATATAACTCATAGAAGAGTCTCTGTGAGCACAGCCACCTTGCAAAGAGTTATTGGTGTAGTTACTTATATTTCTGTAGTTATCTAGATCTCTAGAGGAGGAGTTTCCCTGATGGCATACCAAGTAGTGATGGGTAACTGATGCCAGAGAGACACAGTAGTATGACAGTACCACACTTGTGCCAGCTACACACTGACAGGGCTGCAGTATTAAACAGAAGTATTAGGCTTGTGCTGCCTTCTCTGTGGACAATCTTTGACCCAACATGTATAAGTCCTCCTTTTACTTCTTCCTCCCTTCCTTCTTCCTTAAACAAATGCTTATATAATGTAGTGATGTTTTGTCTAAATGCACCTATCTTTAAGGCACTGTGGTACTGAACTTCACAGTGCTGTGGCCCATAAACTTTCTGGGATAACAAATCTTTTGCAGTTTAATAGGGATACCTTTTTTATGCATACCTGGGATCCTGGTTCTTCCCTAGATCCCCTAGTTACTTGATAAATGCAACTGATAAAAAGTTATAAAAGCCAGAAAAATCCAACATATATTATGGTTTCTAAACGTTACTTTTTTAAAAAAAAATTAAATTAATAATTTATGACAGACTTGGTTTATAGCTTCAGATTTATAGTTTATGCATCCCTGGAGTTACTGATGCTGGCCTTGCCATTTTTAAGAAAGGGACAAAGTTTATTTTACAGAAACATTTCTGTCAGATGAAGCCAGGTTTAAAGATCAGCAGTGAAGGTGAGTAAGAAGACTGACTGTCCCAACAGGAAGTTATGGGGAGGCAGAAAAGCAAACCAAGAAACATGAAGCATTTATTATTCATCGGCAATAATGGTTTCCTGTTAAAACTGGCTATTTGACAAAGGTGATGAATTTAATTCCTTGCTCTATCTTTGGGGAATTTGGAAGTTAACATGGGACAGGAACAAAAAGTCTTCTGCCTTCTCTAGAGAGTAACTGAAGCTAGCCAAAACTAAAGTTTGGAAGGTCTACAGGAACCACTATCAGGAATTTAGTGACTGTAAAACCTCTGCAAGTGTTTAAAGATTGGAGCATTTAAGTGGTCCTGGAAGCCAGGCCATTGTTCACCCACACACATATCCATATGTAAACAGCTCAGTGAGTGCTCATCTTGGATGTATCCTATGAAATAGCTGCGGTGCGACATCTCATGAATCTCAGCACAATTTAGTGCCTGTCAGGAAGTGACAACGAGACTGTGGGCTTTGTAGAGATCTCATATTGACAGTGAATGTTTTGCAAGCTCAGCTTGCTGAAAGGCTTGAAACTCATTATCTCCTTTAAAAACCTGACAAATATTGTACATGTGATGAAGGATGAGGCCTTATTTTACACTTTATGTCAATTTTTAGCTTTTCTTTTAAAGTCCCTTATGCTTTCAAGTGCTGCAAGAGCAAAACATCTTCATAGCTGCTCAAACTCGCAGAGAAATTATTTATTAGGTGCTATATCAGACTCTGTGCTTGGACGGGCTGGGCTGTAATATTAACCTTCAAATTAGTTAGTAGTGCTGCTGAAGGATGTTTTCCAACATCTGTTTTTAGCACAGTTAGAATGGAGCTTGCAGTACTTATTATTTAAATACTTTTTGAATGGGGCCACACGGGCGATGAACTGCAGTGATTCTGCACATGAATCAGAAAGCACGTTAAACTTGTCTGTCACTGAAGGAGGTAGCACATGCAAAAACAGATGGGTGCTGCTGAGCCTGCTGCTGAAATAGCAGTACAGTGCAGCAGACATCTTATCAGAAGGGTTGTAAAGAGAACTTTAAAGGAAGACACACTCTTTTAATGTTAGAAGTATATTGTTTCTTGTTTTTTTCTTGCAGTTGAAGCTTTGTGAAGCACTGGAGTAATACTGAGAGTAATATAGGTGATAACCCCCAGGAGTAGGTTCTCCTCAGCTTTTGACATATTTTTCCATCTGTTTTTGGATGCCACTTTGTCAACAAAATCAATTTAGTTGATATTTTTCCCATTTTTGCACAATGACAAGTGTTTCATGAGATAATTTGCTAGAGTTAGAAAGTGACTGTTTATGCTGAAGCTGTTCCTGAGTCTATTGATCTTCCTAGGAGTTTAACAACTGTGATGTATGTTAGCACATTATTTATCTAAAATTTTTATCCTCCCATAAAAGTTAGTGAAAATAAGTATGTCAAGAAGGATTCTCTAGAAGTTATGACATAACCTGACAGCTGGGGGGAAACGCCAAGAAGGGCATTTTTTTCTACCTTTTCATCTCTGAAACAGTCATTTCTGATGGAAGTCATTATTTCTGATGGAAATCTTAAAATCAGACTGAGACAGCAGGCATGGCAGTAGGATGCATGCTTGTATCAAACCAACACATCTACACGCTAGTCTCCCTTTTCTCTTCCCCAGATGTTCACCATGCCCTAGTTCTTTCCAGTAAGAGGCCTTTGGTGTCTTTCTGCAGGGACACTTGCAAGCCTGACAGCTGCCACTTCGGAGCTTGAAGCAATGATTTCTAGAGTAAATGTATGAATCTTAGCAGCTAATGCAAAAGAAACAGAATTTCTTGTTGAAAGCTATTTTAAACACATACCCTCTGTGTATTGGGCACAGATGTGTTGTATAACACATTTTCTGACCAGCGGGTTACACAAACAAAGTGTGTGACAAGTGACTGAAATGTGAAACATGTACTTTGGTGATTCACTCCATAATTCACAGATTAGTGTACTTTTAAATACAATATCCTTCTCAGAAGGTCTCATTGTGAGAGCAATATGAAACAGTAATGTCTTACCTGTCACAGTTATGTACCTTTTCTCCTCTGAGGTCCTTATTAAAGGCTTTGAGCAACTACCTAGCTCAAGATAATGTTCCCTGTCTTAGAATAGGACCTGGGACAACACTTCAGTGGATTACTCTTTAGTTTTACACTCTAGAACTGTTGGAACTTCAAAGAGCCAGTAAGGTCAATGATAGAACTGTTAATGCAACAAAACCCTAGGGAAGTTAATTTCAGAACCAAAATACCCACATATAAAGTGAGGCTGATGAGTATATTGGGAAAGGGGATTTAGGAACTGCAACACAGTCTTTTGCCTGACTTACCAGGTAGTTGCATTTCTGTCTTTGAAGGAGAAACTCAGGTTCCTAGCCTATGGGGATGGTTAGATCCCTGTATGAATGAGAGCAAGAGAAACCAGCTTGCAGTGCAGTCAGACCTCTAAGCTGGTCTTACTGACTTGCAAATGTAAGCAACAGGAGTGGTTTAACCTCTGAATCTCTCAGAACCCCAAATCAGGGCTGGGGTGAAAACTTGTCTGTGCTTAAGAACTCCTGTCCTGAATTTGAGTTGTGAGTGAACCGTAATTCATTCTGTCTGGCTTCTAAACTTCTGGTAGTCATCTGCATAAATTTTAGGTGGTTAGCCGTAGGGGAAGGGGATACTCTAATGTGAATAAGGTAGAGAGTTGCTGGTGTTTTTAAAGACCTGATGACCTCTCTGCTTAATACCATTACGTGACTCTCAATATCTGTAGAACTTGAATGCTTCCAAAGGCACCTAATCTTCAAGGGCAAGGCTGAAGAGCTTTCTCTGACAAGGGAGACTCAAGTGGCTGGGATCACATACCTAACATTGTAACATAAAAAAAAATGCATCCCCCTTTCAGCTTTATCTTAAAAACCAGTCACAGAAAGAAGAGAGTGCAAGAGCTCATTGAACAAAACAGTGGAAATCACAGGGTCAGTCCCTTTGCTTCCCTGACCAAACACACAGAGAAGTGTGTTCTTATGTTCTTATCCCATAAGAAATTTAATACTATCTGTTGGGCATAGTTGGTAATTTTTCGACAATTTTTTATCATGAATATGCTGAGAAGGGATCAGGAGAGAGAAAGAGATCAGATAAAGTAGGAAGAAAATAATATCAGAAAATTATCAATTAAGGGCAATTGGCTGTTTTCTCAATTCTTACTTTAAATGAGAAAGTTTAATACTGTACTTCAATCAGAACTTATACCTATGGAGACCTTCCGTGATACCAAAGCTATTCTGTTACTTGAAGCAGCTTAACAACTTGGCTTTTGAAAGCTGCTCCAAGACTGTGCTAGGGTGTGAAATTTGCTGTTTCAGGAACTGTTTTTTCTTCTAGACTTGTGACTACTGTAAACAAAGGGTCAGACTCACCAGGATACAGTTGTTTAATCTTTTTATTTCCAGTTGTTTTGAACTCAAACTCTTTAACAGATGTGTCAAAATGTAATTCTTCCTTACATTGCAGTGTTCAACTTGGGTGAAAATACCTTGTAGTCTTCCTCTAAAACGAGAACAAGAAAAATGTCCACAGAATTATTAACATGGTGGTTTCATTGTCTCTAGTAAAGACGAAAGAAAATAAAACCAGAGGAAAGAAAATGCTACTACTGGCATTCTTTGTGGAAGCATAGCCATTAATATAAAACACATTTTAGAGTATATATGTCGCAAAATCTTTTGGTTAACACATAATTCAGATGCTAATATTAAGACTTCCAACTTGAAAAGACTTATACATGTGTTAAAATTACTCATTTGAATAAATGCATTGATTGTGTTTGGTTGTGTGTAAGCCTTTGCAGGAGTAGATGCAGGCTACTTAAAAACATCACACAGAGATATTAAGAGAGAGAAATCATAAAACTCTGGCTGTAAAACAGCAATCATCTTATCTGCCAAAATCACATGTAATTGACTGTTAATTCTCTGTTCCACATCCTGTGTTTGAAGAGTCTTATCTTATAAAGATGTCAGGACTGAGGCTGTTATAAGATTTTTTTTGGAGGAACACATCCATTTGTTGAGAAATATGTATCTTATCTATGGCAAATAATATGTGTAGCCTGCTATTTATGAATAATTATAAATAATACCTGGTGATGGTGATGCATTTTTGTGTTGTTATTTTCCAGATGGGAGTTGCTGTAGTGGATTCATCTGTTGCAGGTTTGGGTGGCTGTCCCTATGCAAAGGGTGCTACTGGAAATGTGGCCACAGAGGATGTGATATACATGCTTAATGGTTTGGGGATCAATACAGTAAGATAATCTTTACTTTCTACTTAAGACTTTAAGGTAAAGACAAACATTTTTCAAGACAACATAAGATGCATACCGGACAGTTGTGCTGTACAAAAAATATTGGGAGCATGTGGTAGTTTTTGCCAAGTCAGTGTTTTAATATGCTTTGACACAATATGAACAATATTGTCTTCACTAGCAATCTAGAGCAGGATGGGTTTGAGTATTTGACAGGAATTTGAATAACGCCATTTCCCTAACAGGAGATATGAGGAGCTCAGTAGCAACTGCTTTGAGTCATTGCTCTGCCTCAGTAACCTCAAAATATAGCTACTGTAGATATTGCCCCAGAAGTCCAATCAGCGTTTCACTGGAAAGATTGAGTGAACCTCAGCTTTTTTTTAGAAAGCTTTGGGTTTGCTTCATAATGCTTATTAATATGCTGTCAATTCTTCTGGCTTCAAAGTAGATAAAGAATCGTGTTTGGGGCCCAAGCATAGGACAGTGTTATTTGTCAGTTATTCACTTAATATATTTCAAAATTGTGCAAAATCTGTTCTTGGCTAGAACAGCGGTTTTGGATGCCCCATACCTGGAGGTGTTCAAAACAAGGTTGGACGAGGCCCTGGGCAACCTGATCTAGTGGGTGACATCGCTGCCTATGGAAGTGGGGTTGGAACTAGGTGGTCCTTAAGGTCCCTTCCAACCTGAGCTGTTCTATGATTCTATGAACAGTTGTTGACTTTTGCAGGCTTCACAGTCATGTTTATTTCCAGCCCTGTTCTTGAAGGAGAGGGCAAGGCAGCTTATCTGCACTGAGCTGCACTTTAATTAACCTTGCCAGTGAGCCTCCTCATTCCATGAGCACACATTTAGTATCTCATGTTTGGTTGGCATGTTAATAATTCTGTAATCCTGGGAACCAAGACCCCTCTCAAAAGGATGTGTTCTTTAATCTTCCTTTTGGTCAGCATTGTTCTAGAAATGTGGCATAATGAGTTTTTACTAACTTAAGCAATACAATGATTTTACCTTTAACTTGGACTTTGAGAGTCAGGTTCAAAGGAGAAAATATTAAGAGCTGCCAAAACTGCTACATGTGTAGCTTTTATGTAAATTACTGCAAAGACAGAAAAGTCTAATGTCTGCCATGCAACGACCTAAGTTAATGGGGAATTATTGCCTGTCTATTGCAGTTCAGTGTGGCATGCATGCTAACAGAGTTCCTTGACATAAAAGAACTGTGGAATTTGTTTCTGAATTGTACATCCCCAGACCACTGTTAAATCATATTTAGTCCATTACAGAGTTCACTGTAATGATTTTCTGTTTTCATGTGCTTCATAGGGAATTCTGGTTAGATGTCAGATACCTGTTTGGAAAAGGTTTAATCACGTGTCCACTGGACAAGTAAACTCTGTTTTGAACTCTGCATAGGTGATTTGGGGTGGCATTTTCATGAAGAAGATGCTTATTCTTTTAAAATAACACTGTTCTTTGGAATGGGGAGGAGAAATCATGCATTTCAGTTTACATTGCTGGGTACCTTTTAGAGTTAGCCTTTCTCTGGGCAAAATACCCATTGACTTTTATGACTGACTCCCAGCAAAAGGAATCAATTGAATAAAAATGCCCTGATGAAAAGAAACATGCTTTGTTCCAGGCTAGTTGATAAGACTTACTATTCTGTGAATGATTTGGTGTCAAAGCAGGAATCTAGCTTATCCTAAAGGCTGATTCCAAATGCTATGAAGATAAATATCTCATCGTCAAATATTTAGTGCTCCCCATTTTTTCATTTTAGATTATGCAGTAGCAAAACACAAGGCTTCACTTCTTGACCCTTTTCTGGCCCATTAAAAACAGAGTGGTTTACTGGATGAGAGACAAATCCCTGGATGTAGACACAGAGTCTCAAAATTATTGTCTTAATACATGAGCTTTGGTCTTTGCAGTGTTGGTTGGTTTTGATACCACGGCCAATTCTGTAAAATCATTATTGAAAAAAATCTATTAATATGTCCTTTTTTGTATAATGGCACAAAATGAAATTACAATTATAATTGTGCCCATTTGCAAGGAGCTTCTTCTCTTGTTCCTTTCATCTATGCATTAAAGCTCTTATTTTGTTGACTAAAGTCACTTAAAAGTGTCCACCAAAGGATGGACACTATTTAAGTGTACATTATTGTGTTCAGATTGACTAGATATGTCAAAATAATAATTAATACTTGTTCTGAACTTTTCTTCATAATGTGTAACCAGGAATTGACACATGAAATGAATCTTTAGCAGGCTAAGTGTGAAATAAATCTGTAGTAGAGCCCATCCACAAAAAGGTTGATTGGTTGTACCACAGTGAATGAATAACAAATTATGTCATAGACCATTAATGCTCATGATACTTTGTAGGGAGCCATGTACAAAGCCAATTTCTATATGGTTCCTATGTAATTACAGTAATAGAGCTTGTGCTTATGATGTCTTTGAAGTAGCAAACAACAAGCCTTTCTGAGAAGTGACTAAATACTCTTAGCCTCACATTACTGAGAATGAAACCAAAGTTCAGAGAGGTTTGGTATTTATGATTGCTGAATGAGAAGTGATTAATTGAAGTCAGTGAGAGTTAAAGAGCTTTGCCTTCTGGCAGAAGCTTTTCTAACTTAACTCACTTATCCAAGTTCATAGATACTATTGGAATCACTTGTCTTTATGTTTCATGGTACCAAGGAGGAATTCTGAATATTTGAAATGGTTACTAAGTACACTTAAGTACATGTCTGAGCATCTGTTTGAAAACCTATTATTTTGACTCAACAACCTTACAAATATATGACACTACTCTTTTCCCATACCTATCTGTAAGTCACACTTGTGAATGCTGGGTTTTGTGTCCTCATGACAATCCTCTTGGGATCATGACACATAAGAAAGACAACTTAAAAGCCAGAGATGCTTGTATTCCATTTAGTGAATGTGAACTGTGAACATGTTTCTTATCAACATGTATCACATTATGCATTGTTACAGTGCTGAAAATGTGAATTTTGCATAGTTTAGGTTTTTTACTTTTCATCTTACATAATCTAACTACCAAGTATGTCTATGGTGACATGTACCTTACTTCTTCCTAGTAAAAAGCATAGATACGGTAAGAATTTTTAGATTGTGTTATGTACAACAGTTATCTACAAACTGAAATGAAGTAATGACCAATAAACAGAATGAGCTGAAATCACCCTGGTTATAACTCTATAAAATGAGAGAATTATAAAGAGATGTGTTTGAACAATAAGTTTTAGATGGTGCTAAATGCTAGAACTGATTGGAAACAAACTTTTTTTTTTTTAATTAGAAATGTTTTTGGTTGCATTTCTGTGAAGTAATTTCTATACTCATTAACATTCTTAGCCAACTCCAAGAATGAAAAAAGCAAAGTTTACTGTAGAACATGGTAAGTGCTAGATCTTCCAAAAAAAAAAGCATCCTAATGAGGTCTTGGTCTGTACTTCAGTACATAAATCTGTAATTGTTATGAAAGTGTATTTCTGGTGTAATAAATCTTGCATTCTTTAATGTTTACTAAACTAACACACTTATCCCAGTTCTGTGTAGCTACTCAGTGTATTTGCATTTCAAAGTCCCCATTTGCATCCCTTCTACTGGCTTTACTGGCTTCTAAATCCCAATTTTTGGAGCAAGTGCTTGCATCGCTTAGACAATTGAAGTCTAAAACTTCATGAGTTCTAAAACTGTACATGAGTAATTCAAGAGACCAGTAATGCAGTATTTTTTCCTTTTTGATCTGATTCTATTTTAGCAATCAAGCAGTACCTATATGTGTCTTATATTAGTTAAAAAAAAAAACCAAAGCAGTTGATTGCTCAAGGAATATTTTTTTATCTAGCACTGATCAAGCAGCTGCAATTTTTTTAGTCAGTTGTACTAGCTATGCAAACTGTACTTTTGCATTGAGGGGAACTTTTTCAAGATCATGATTATATTTGTTCAAGAGAATGCGGGATATCGTTTCCCACTGATGTCAATTGCCAATAAAAGTATGTTTCCTTCATTTTCCTGAGGTACAAATGAAATATTTATAAGCATGAAGTTTGGTGATAAGTGCAGCACATAAGTAGACACTGTATTTTATTACAACTTCTTCTAGTTATTATTCCAGTTCTTTATTCCGGATTTTTTTTGAGTTTGAAATGTATTACTAGAGTATTTGGTGCACTGCTGTTAGGGTAAGAAATCACCCTTAGAGTGGTAGAACCTTCCAAACACCTGGGAGCTGTGATTGTTGTGTAAGTCACTATAACTTTACTGAGCTCCATTACTGACCTATGACAGGAATCAGGCCCTTTTCAAAAATTAGACCCTGGAGCAAAATAACATGAAACTTAAGCATTTTCAGTGTGTGCATTTATTATTCTTAATGTTTTTCACCTCTGTTTTTAGGGAGTAAATCTTTATAGAGTGATGGAGGCTGGAAACTTCATCTGTACAGCTTTGAACAAGAAAACAAACTCAAAGGTTGCACAAGCTTCCTTCAATAGTGGAACAATCAATTGAATGGATTTTCTTTGCAGATTAATTACATTTGTCATCTACCTTGACCAAGGACATTTACATCAAGAAAACAAACATAAGAAAATCATTTCAGCAAAGAACTAAAACAGAACCTAGATATAACTTTTTGTTATGGGAAGAGTTTCTGTACTGTAGCGTCTTGTCAAGAATTGTCTGGTTTGTAAGGATGAAAAAAATGACTCATACAGAACGCTATGCTTGGTACTTCTACAGATGAGAAGAATGTATAAACATCAGGCCATTTTACCATTCTTTAACTTGCATTTTATTATTTTTTTTTTAGGTAAACTGGTTAGAAGCAGTGAATACATAGTTAATTTTTAATCAAGATTACTTTTAGAACAGTACAAATATTTGCAGTAGTTTATGAGATCCCACATTGTGTGTGGCCATTCTATCATGTGTTTTATTTATCTGAATCTATATTTTTCATTTGTCAAGTCAGTTTTGTAATGACCATGGAGCCAAATCTGAATGTACTGTAAGAAATTTTTAGCTATAACACTTTTGTTATTTTGTTTCGTTTAACATCTGCTAAGTATATGGATGACTTTATCTTGTTCCAAGACTTTGTGGTGAATGGCAGCCTGCCAGATCCTCCAAATCTAATGCAAATTTCCTTATTTGTTACATATGTTAAATTTGTTGTAGTTGCCTTTTTTTTTCTGTCAACTGTATTAAAACCTAATTGTATGAAGAAATTAAAAATTGGCAAGGTTTGCAACCATCGTTCAGGGTAGTAGTAGTGTAGAAGGGGCTAAATTTTGTCCAAGGTCTCATTGAACAATTTGACTTTTTCTTCTGTAGTCTATGAATTGACATTCTCATTAATTTTTGAGGATAGTAATGCTCTGTTGTACTAGCTTACACAGAGGGAACCACCTCCAATTTATCTCTGTGCTCTTGAGACAGTTATACTATACTTTTAAATGTCTTAGTTCAGCAAGATGCTAATTAACTGCATTGTCATTTTTAGAACATAACGAACAAATGCAAAGAAAAGCCTTATTGTATCTATAAACTGTTCAAATGTTGCATGAAAATACTGTCATTTTTCAGTCTAAAACATCAGTACTGTTACTGACTTCGTGTAGGATACTTGCAGAATTCTCTGTGTACTTAACCTTGATCTGTATTTTTTTCTGCAAATAGCCTGTTCATGTGGTAGGCCAAATCTGTGGACTATGATATTTTTCCATATTCTCTGTTTTCCTGCAAAATATGTAAGCTTGGGAAAAGGTGAGATGGAACAAAGTGGAAGATAACATATAAATAAGGAAAAGGGTGTAGCACAAAACATTTTTGTCTCGAACTCAAATCTGCCAGGTTACAGCTGAGTCTTAGCTTGCCTTTGAAATTCCAAAGTGAACTTTTTCTGAGATCTTTAAGCCGGTACTGGAGTTTGGAATTGGCACAGCTTAACAAAATCAAACTTGGCATGCCATGAAGCTCAAAGATAGAATTTTAATATAATCCCTCTATCCAGTTTATGCTGTAGTAACAGTCAAAAACAATATAAGCTGCATTGTTTCGCTCTTTTCATGGTAAAAGTCAAAGGATAAGCAAAGAAATCTGCTTAGGTGAGGCAGGAAATTTATTGCCTATCAATCCAAAATAAATTGCACCTCTTCCTGTGGCGTCCAGTAAGAAGACTTACAGGTACTCTTAAAGACATGGAAACCCTGATTTACGTGATCTGTTCTGGGTGCGTACTTGGATTGCCACAAGAGAATGTTCCATCCTCATTGTAGGCCAGTTTAGGAACTGCATTGATATTATCCACTTTTTGGTAAGTAGAGTAGCTACTACATCTTAGATAAAAGTGAGTGGTTGTACTACAGCCACAACTTCTATGTTAAATAAGATACCTGTGTAGATTACAGAATAAAAGAGCTAGCTCTGCTCAGCTCTTTGAGAGTTCTAGACACCTATATCCTAACTACCATGAAGGGTTCCTGACTTTTTCTCTAAGAGACCCTTAAACCCTGGAGAAGTTGTCAGATATGCCTCTGCACGTAGTACATCATAGGTTGTTCAGCATTTGGAATGTCCTAAGGCTCTTAACTCTCCCTATGCCCAGAAATAGGGTACCTGTGGGTCTGTGGGTCTGTGGGGATGAACAACCTAAACTGCCTCAGTTCTTTATTGATTCTGCTTTAGAAACTACTTGGGAGCTTATGAAGAGTCTTAAATGCAGGTCTGTGATTCTATAATGATGTAAGCATTGGAAGAGATGAGCAGTCACATCTGGAGCCAGTACTTTACCCACACGTTCAGCTTCAACCACATAGTGAGTTATAGTAATCCAGGGTGGAGGTCACAGACATATAGATTGTTTGTCAGGATTGTTTAAAGGAGGAAGAAACATAAAGCCAGATCCAAAAAATAAAAAAATAAAAAAATAATTATTTGCCAAAAGTGCCACCTGGAATAAATTATTTAGGCATGTGGATCCAGGTGAGCAATCTCCTGAAAATGCTTCTTTACTTGTAGTGTGACTGAGAATTGTTAGACATCTCATGTTTGTGCTACTAAAATTTGTTCAGCACATAATATTCTGCTGCTCTGCTTTCCTGAGATGCCATTGTTTTGGCTGTGCAGAGCATGTTAATGCCTAATCTTTAGTTTCAGAAAAAATAGGCATATTTTGCCCTTAAGATCAAGGGCTAATCCAATAGTTATTCTGTGAGCATGCATTACTCACATAGGTAGCACCGAGTTCACCACATAGTAAAGCAGTTGAGGCTGCATCCCTCCAAAAACATGGCAGGAACAGTATGAGATATGATGGTGCTACTGCTCTCCAGTGCTTCTGAGCTTCTAAATCTTTAAGTTTACATTCAGAGTGACTGACCACGAGTGGTGCTTGCTCTTTGGTTCCTTTCAGTGTCCCCCATTGAGTACAGTGCTGTTAGTTCACCCTGAAGTAACCCTCTGCCTATGGAAGGCTTAAATCCAGGTGTTTTATTTGCGTGAGAAGGTGTCCCAATTACTATATTATTATTAAAATTATATATATTTTTTGAAAGCTATCAAGAAAAAACAACAGACTGCTGTGCATGATCACACAGATAAAATGTGAGGACATTCTGACTCCCTGTCTGTTTTGGTGATGCTCTCTGGGTTTCCTACCAGAGACAAATTAGATGTACAGAGGGAGCTGGGGTTGTTTAGCTTGGAGAAAAGAAAGCTCAGGGGAGACTTTATTGTACTTTACAATTGCCTTAAAGGAGGTTGTAGAGTGGTGGGGATCAGGCTTTTCTTCCAAGCACCAAGTGAAAGATGAAAGGAAATGGCCTCAGGTTGCACCAGGGGAGGTTTAGGTTGGATATTAGGAGAAATTACTGAAAGGGTTGTGTGGCATTAGAATAGGCTGCCCAGAGAAGAGGTTGAGTCACCATCCCTGGAGGTTTTCAAGAAACATGTAGATGTAGAACTTAGCAGAATAGTGTAGTGGTAGACTTCTCAGTGCTAGGTAAAAGGCTGGACTAGATGATCTTAGGGGTATTTTTCAACCTGAATGATTCTGTGATTCTATGATTTGCTTCTACGCTTTGAAGACTCTTCTGAATTCCACTGTTTTGAAGTCACTGGAAAGATCTCATGGAATAACATGGAGATCATCTTACTTGTGCCAGGGCCAAAGAGTATGTAAGCTGGAGTGCCCAGGGCAGTCTTTGGTCTGTGGCCTGGTCTGAACCTGTGAAGGTTCAACAGATGACCTATGTCATGTTGCTGGAATTCTCTTTAATACTTTCATAGTAGTTTTTCTTCTTGTACTGTTGGCAATAGCTAGAAATTCAAATATTGTCTTCTTTGGCAGGTCAAAGCACTATATTCTAAAGGCATGGCTCGTGTGCTTTTCTGGAGAAATTGGTCAGTTCCACTAGTAATGGGCATAATTGTTCTTCAGTGCCTTTCACAAGACAGCAGTGACATGGATCCCTTAGATGCATAGTGCTAATGTCTTCCAGCAGCAGCTTGCTTTGTAGTTGAAGCTTTTATGTATTAGGGCAACTTGGCTCTGGACCAGCACTTTAATGTTTCATTTTCATCTATAACCAGAGTTTATGGAAATAAGAAGTGAATATTCTGGTCTTGTGAATAAGTCCAGAGAAGCGTTGGCTAATTTTCCTTTCTTAATAGCATCATCTGAGTCCATAAAACTTTTATTACTGTAAAAAGGAGTCACAGAATGAAGACTATGAGCCTGTGAGGTAAAATTCCTATGTTTGGGATCTGTGCTGTTGAAATGAAAAAAATGTTTTTCCAAAGGGTTAATGTGAATGCATAAGATCTGCCTATTTTTTCACAGAGGTATTTTTAAAGGGTAGAAATGCTGTTTAGCTGCTATGCTAAATACTTGAAAATTAGTATTCTGTGCCATAGATTTTTTGTATGATTTCTCAGACTGCCTCAAGTTCTTTTTAAAAATTAAAAAAATAAAGTCCTGTTAATATGACAGGATACTTAATAATTTCTTTAAATCTGAAATGTCTAGAGAACTGCATAAATGTAAAAATTAGTCTGGAGAACTGAATGAAAAACACATTTCCATTCCAGTTCTTGCTGATAAATCTTTTGTTTGTTTGTTGGTTGGCTTGTCGTTGTTGATGATGTTAAGCTATGCTTTTGAGTGTTATTTTTCTCTACGGTCCTGCTCTAACACAGTGTTGATCTGCAGCGCTACCATAAACAGCAGGCAGAAGGACCACAGCCAAAGTCAAGTTAGTCCTTTGAAACTGATGTCAAAAAGATATGTTTGCTGAGGAATTGACATGTACCCTCCTTGTTAAATCTATTTGTGATTTTGTAATTTGTGATGTTGAAGATGAAACAAAATCTATCTTAGTGTTTATTGAAACTGATATGTATTATGCCAGATTCAGCGGCTCTGACTAACCAGCTCTCACATACGGCATTAGTAAATATAAGGTGTCACTCTGACATGTACGCCTGTGTTGACTTTGTTACATCATAATCTGTTTGGAGCACGTTTTCTTAGAATTACCTTTTTATCATTTGTTCCCGTGTGCTTTTATAGCTGACAAAGCTCTTCTAAGTAACTAGGAAAACATTTCTTCCCTCCATTAACTAAACATTAAAAGCTACAGCCAGTAATGGAGGTAGGAGTTGAAAAATTCAATGAGGCATCATCTAGCTTTAGATGTTCCTATGCAAAGTAGAAATCTGTGCCCTGTACGTGATGTCAAAGACCCCTGCACAGTTCATGGGAGACTGACCAGCTCCAGCATGTGATCTGAAATGTCAGCGTGTCAGATGGAGTACTTGGAAAAGTCAGCAGTATTAATCCTACTGAGCTTCAGACAGTTATCTTCCCCTGCTTGAATAAAATGGTTTAAGTTTTCCCTCATGGAAAGACACCCAAGAACTCAATGATATTCACTCTTTTAAGGCACTATCTTGCAGATAGTGATGGTCCTGCCTTCCATCCATCTGCTGTGTTACTAGCTTGATCTGACACCTAGCCCAGAGTACCAGATGATAATTCCCACAACAGCCTGAGAAAGCTGTCTGTCCAAGAAGCCCATTCTGTCACCTCACAAAAAGGTGAGATGTCTAAGGAATATCTTCCTTTTGAAGAATTCAGGACTTACTGTGGCAAGACAAGAGAAGTATAGACTTGAATTTAAAGCTTTGTATCTTCAGTGCTGCATAAGGAAGAGATAGTCCTGTGTATGTCTCAAAAACTACACATTTAATTTGAAACAATCTTTAGATAAACTGCATAAACAATATTGAAAGCAAACACTTCAATCCAGTATTTAATGAGAATGTTATAAGACTAAAATTTATGCTTTCTCCCTCTAGCACAATTGTTCTTCATTCTTTTACTGTGTGATGTCCCAGCTCCAACAGAAGGGGGACAAATCATGTCCTTACCCAAAATGACCTGGGAATCCCAAGTCGTCAGTGAGACATCAGTGTTCCTCAGCTGGGAATTAGGTGCAGATGTCTCGCTTCAGAGGAAAAGATTTTAATTGTGATTCTCTTACAAAAGATTCTTCATCTGTCATGAAATTGTTTTGCAGGACATATGATATTGTTGGGTCTTAAGCATGCCTAGGACTGAAATGGCAAAACAGGGGGATACTGCTCTTGGTAAAATACTACTGACTGAATTTTATCTGTATCTGTGTAGTTGGAATACGGCACTCCTTATTCTTTGTTTAAAAAATAGAGTCTAATCATGATCACCTGAATACAGATCATCACAGCAGAGGTTCCTTTATTTTATAATTAATGACTGGATACAATTGACAGAATACAGTGTCACTATGAAATATAAATCAAAAGAATTGTGATACAGGTACATTTTACATATGTAATGGAGGAAATGTACTTTTCCATTGAGCACTAAAGTTAGCCCTAATGAAAAGAGCCTGTAAAGTTGCACAAGTAATACATTTTCTGCTAAATATTTTACTGTCTTTTAAAATAACTCACATACATAACCCCAGTTTCAGATACATCTTTTGTGTGTCTGAATGGGTGTTTTTAAGTACACATATGAAGAGAGTTCCTAACGTCCAGATACAAGCTAATTAGAAAATGAAAGGTTTATAAGACAGAAAGTTACAAGAGACATTTTTATGACTGAGGTTTAGTTAAATCTGAATATAAATGGATTTCTTCAGATTTTGAGACACAGATGGTTGAGCATTGCATCATTGGTTTTTAAAGTCAGACTAACAACACAGGTTTCACTTCATATTCCCTGTATAAAGAAATTATTTTATCCAACACTGATAAACGGATTCTCAACACTATTCTCAGAAATTTGAACTTTTTCCTCTTTACAGTTTGAAGATTAAGAATATTAATACACTACTCTCAAAATACCTACATAGATGTACTAAATGCTGCAAATTGCTATACTGATACAGGAGATCCTTCTGATTAGCAAACTACCCAAATTTCCACTTCTTGTTTCTGTTCTATTTTGTCCAAAGGCTGATTTAGTAATGAGATAGCATTTAATTGCAAAATAAGAAGGATTTTTTATTTTTTATTTTTTTTATTTTTTGGCTTTGTGCAAATCCTAAAGAAAGAGAAAATGTCTAGTGTAATAATTGTTTAAAATCTCTAAAACTCTATCCAACATAACTGCACATCAAAGATTCTTGCTCTTCTGATCATGTCAGAAATTTGAATTTCTAAATTTCTTGCCTTTGTTCTCAATCAATCATGGTCAAAACTGGAACTGAGTTCAGTGTAACCAGTATTTCATTCCTGATACTATTTGTTATGTGAGTTACATGTAGTGGGAAGTCAGAAAAAAATCAAACTAATCAAATTCAAAATCAAATTAATTACTCAGATGCTATCATAACTGGTTAATACATACGCTGCTTATGGTAATAGTAATACAACAAATGCCAGTCCATTACTTTGTGCTGACCAGAACCTGATCATTACAAAGATTGAACAAAGACAACCAATCGCTAATAAATAGAAGCTTAAATCTAGAAAATTAGCTCAGCTATAGGGAGAAATCCAGAACTCATTGCCAAAAAGTGGGATCCAGAGTGGTGGGTTAGGGCCCGTGACTCCCAGTACAGTGCATGGGGAGAATTGGGCACTTTGGGTATTGCCTAGAGACAATGAATAGGAAACAGAGATGATGAGAGGAGTTGTAAGTTCTCTCCTGAGAAACAGGCACTTTGCTTCAGCCCCAAACAAGTTTTTTTCTCCACTGGCCATTCATACCACAGGATGTTGTCTAAAATGGTGGTTTTCACATTGACAAGGCTCACTCATTTCTTTTTGAAGCATCTCAGAGGAGAAAGAATAACCAGTTTCAACAACAACATGCTGGTCAAGACAAAAGCCTAGGTAGTCAGAGTTTTACTCCTCTTCATACTGAGAGGGGCTGTAATTGTGATCTCTCCCTCTACCCCACAAAGTGCTCTGCCATCAAACTACAGGCAGCCTGCCTGTACATACTACCTCACAAATACCCCATTAGGTACTTGTAGAGCAACCTTGTGTACAAAACTCCCACATATGTGCTTTCTAACAACTCTCTGAAATGTATCCAAGTGGATTCTTTTTTTTCCTTTCTGGCAGATGAATCCAAATCCCCAGGCTGGCTTCCAAAGTTTGCCACTGCTAGGCATGTTGAAAGGCCAGATTCATGCCAATACAGCATTTATACCTGTCATGTGAATCTACAGATATAGTAAATGTGCAGCTCAGGACAGATCTGTGAATCTACGCAAATGAAAGAGAGTAGAGAGTACTTTTTTTTTTTTTTTTTTATGTTTGTGAATGTTTTAATACGTGTTAATAAATATAAAAATCTTTTGTATGCTCAACTACAAAATTCCATCATTTATAGTAGGTTTTCTGATATATATTTTATTATAGCATATGTACAACAGGCTGGCTTTCAAGAATAGCCTTAAAAAGCATAACCAACGGAGTAGTTCATCTGTGACTTTTATAATGGACCATAAATGTTTCAGAAGAATGGTCTGGCGAGGGACTTCTTGACTCATGTTTTGTTCTGCAGGGTCTGAAAATAAAGAATGTGCATGTATTTAACAATAAACTATACAGCTTTGTTTTGAACTTTGGCTTAATTGAAATCAGTGGCAAAATTCCCCTCCTTTTATGATGAACACTGTGGTATAAAGTAATTCCCTTCACCATTATTAATGTGCTGTTCTTTCTTCCATCCCCTGTATTCTTTAAACCTGAGTTTTATTTATATGCCTATATTCCTGTAACTGCAAGCCTAAAGAGAAAGTCACTGTGCCCATATATCCTTAGCTTGCCTTTTGCATTTTTCTGCATGATTCCTCTTTGATCTGCCTCTAAATTTAATAATGAAATTCGACTCAATATCCCTCCCACTATATATGGCTCCTGCTACATCATGTTCTGTTACCTGTCATCTGACAGTGTAATTCTTGAATTCTGGCCATTTAATTTGGTCCAAGAAAATGTATCATTTAAGAAAAGGCCATGTTCATTTGACTAAGTGAATGCACATTTCTGTTTTCTTACTGAGCATTGGCATATGGGCAGTTTTTCATACTGTGTGTGGGAATGTTTACAGAATCCTATCAGCAAAAATGGTATTTGGCAAGAATATTAGCTTCAATAGCAGCATTCACTGTTTGGTTTTTAAATATGGTATAATACTGAATATTCTCATTTCCTTTCTGCATTACCTCTGCCTGCTACAGAGCTAGAAAGGTAGCCTTGCAGGATTTTTGAATTCAGATTTCACCTTCTCCTGCCTTGGGACAGGAAATGAAACCTCCTAAAGCCTGGGATCTCTGTATGAATGGAGGGCATTGTAGATATGCATCATATTTCACTTCTTACTGCTGACACCCGCAATGTCAGTTCTTTCCATCACTGGGACATGCTGAACTGTTTTTAAAGACAATCACAGTGCCAACCTCTCAACTAAATCAAAACATTTTATTTTCTGCTTTTCCAATTTCCTAGAACCAAAGATTAATACTCCTATCAAATTACCTGATCTTTAGGAGAGTCAACAGGACTATTCCTAGGATGAGAACTATGCAGGAGGAATAGGCAATAATGTAGACTGTTTCACCTATAAGCCAAAACCAGAAAGCAGACAAGAAACATTTACTTCTTCTGTGACAAGAATCAGGTTTGAGATCTGAATTGGAATACATACATATGCAAACTAAATTAGCAATCAATTCTGATGCCAGTAATTAAAAGGAGGAAAAAGACCTAGGTGGTATGCCAAAGGTAGGAATTACTCTTCCTTCGTCAGCTAGTGCAAAATCGTTTTCAGACTCCTCTTAGTAAATACCAGCTCCAATAGCACTTCATATTTGTACCACTACCTTTTACTGTACCCCAGGGAAACTGCAACAGCTTGTTACTCTGATTTGTGTTTTGGAGTATTTTCCCTGTTGATTTTGAGGTGTTAATTTTATTCGGTGTATTGAAGGAGATCTGGCTCTTACATATCTGCTAGGTTTCTTTTTCTTTTCCACATATTACCATAATTGCAGTGTGAAGCAATAGTCAATCTAGAATCAAATTAATGTAAAATGGGATCTAACATTGTGTTTCTGGGCCTCGTGCCCACGGAGTTTCCTCTTTCTCTTAGGCTGCTCACCAAGAAGTGACTTAGGCAGTTTACATGCTAAAAATTCCCACTGTTGAACAACTGGGAATTGTTTCAACTTTTGTTTCCCAAATGAGGGGAAACTTGTTTTTCCTGGTGTAATAAATGTAGGAGTTTTGATCAAATATTCTGAAGAAAAAAAATGGTCTCAGTACAAAACATCAGCCCAGAACTTGGCATCAAGGGGTACAGAGATTAGATGACAAGAGGACTCAAAACCAGAGCCACAAGAATAAAGCATGAGAACTTTTTACTTGCCTGTTATACTGTTTCTATTGCGTTAAACAATTACATAAGTTTTGTTTATACAGGAACTTAAATGCAGAATGGCAAAATATGGCCTTAGCTGTTCCTAAGGTTTTCCACCTTACTTAGTTAGGGAAACACCCACCAAGAAAGAGGCAGAGTCTCAGCCCCATCACTTACCTGAGCTGGGAGAAGGTCAAATTCTGGTCTCTGAATCAATTATGATTATTACATAGTACATGTGTGTGTTTGTGTTTGTGCATACACACACACAAGCTATTGAAAAATACTTAATGTGGTGAATATTTGATGAAAGAGGGTGTATTTTGGTCCCAGTGCAGAACTGCTAATACCATACATTAAAAGATAAATCAGAAGGTGTCCCTCCTCTCAAGTTATGACAGTTCTTTAAAGTGATAACTTTTAGGAAAGGAATAATTTTTAGTCTTTTTTTTTTGCAGTTTTTGAATCTTCATTGTGCACTGAAGTCAATTTTTAAAACTTCCTATAACTGCAGGGCTATAAAATTTCCTTTTTTTTTTTTTTTTTTTTTTTTAAGTGGAAAGGTATTTAAGACAAATAGAAGTTTTCACAGTACCTCCCTTACCATGAAGATTGGGAAATTATTCTGAAGAACAATCATGGATGGTAAAAATGGACTAATCAAATTTCACCAAAATATTTGATTTTTTTATTTCATTAAGAATTTTGAAAAATTGTTGCATTCTGATTAAATAAAGTACTCTAAAATGATCAAATGAAATCAAAATGTTCTCCTTTTTTTTTGTCAAACTCTTACAAAAAAAGTTATATTTTTGGTGAACTACTTTCTTGTAAAAGAGATGTTGATTATAATATTTTCAGTTCTGTAGGGAACACATGAAAGATGTTAATAATGAGATCATGCTAGAAGCCGTATATTTTCTCCTGCCTTCTGAGAAATGAGAGAATTTGTAAGGCTGGGAGAGGGCACAGTTTGGTGACTGAAGGGCTAATTCTTCATTTTATATTTTCATTTTATATATTCTTTGTGGTTAAATTACTTGAATGTGCCTATTTACGTTTCCTTAAAACGTTGTTGGGGTGTCTGTGGGGTGTCTGTTTCTTGATCATAGACTCATAGAATCATAGAATCATAGAATGGCCTGGGTTGAAAAGGACCTTCAAGTTCATCTAGTTTCAGCTGCTCTGGGTAGGGTTGCCAACAACTAGAGCAGGCTGCCCAGAGCCGCATCCAGAAAGAAGAGCTCATCCTGACCTTTTTTAAAAATTCAAGAAACAGTTTATATTAGTTTTCACTATTAATCTATATCCATCCAGTTGTTGAAATGTGAAATACTGATAGGGAAGTTAAAAAATATAAATACAAAATTAATCCCAAATCCCAACCATGAAAACCAGAATACACATGTAAATTCCTATATGACATAACAGTCTCTTATGTCTGATCCCATTTTGATCACTGTATACAAGTTATTGATCAGCTGAGTATGATCTAACCAACAATGTTTTAAAGCTTAAAAACCAGTACCTTAAACAAACAATAAAAACTGAAATTAAGCACATTTCTAGTTATGGGTCTGTAAACAACTTAAGCTCTCATACTGTGCTCCCATTCACATTTCACTGGATAGCAGGCATCACAATGACTAAATACATGATTAAAAGTTAGAATATTTTCCTACTCTTCGTAGAACTGGTTTAAAAAAAAAAAAAAAAAGTGTACCTAGGTACTTATTTCATTACTCTTTTGAGAAGCAGCCATCTCTGTTTTTTGGTTCTTCTCTTCTGCGCTGAGGTGCGAAAGAGCAAACCTCTTTTGGGTTCTCTGACCAGATGGAGAAAAGGATACAAATATCTGTGTGCCTTGTGAGGAATGAAAGGCACAAATAATGTGTAAAGACTTCCAGTAGAAACCAGCTAAAATGTGAGATGTTTCTATCTCCATATCTCGGAGAGTGAATTGACACCAGTGGAGAGCAGACAATTCCATTGCAAAGGTGCAAGGCTGTACTGGGCTGTACTGTCCTGTGGAGGTGTCTCGTGCTCATGAGAAGCTAGGGGACCAACCTAGGGACAAGTCTATGGCAAAGCCACCATGACTGTGTGACAAATGTCTAACCCTTTCTTGGATAGGCTGTGAACCTCAGGGACACAACCAATGGAGCTGTAGGTACCACTGAAACACTAGATGAAGCAGTCTATATAGACATACAAACATTTCCAGTGACAAAGTTTTGGTAAAGGATAGCTGTGGGCTCAGCAGCTGGAACAATTAGTGGTATCAGTCTCTTGTGTAAATCTACCTGCTTATGTATATGTAGTGAGATGGCTGTGAATATTCATCAGATAGATGAATTCTGGATTGTGCTCAAAAGTTTCTTGGCTACCTGCAGCTTCTCACAGGCTTTTTCTACATTTATAAAACAATGAGATCAACAAGGTTTCATACTTTACAAATTAAAGTTGCTGGAGCTGAACTAATCTCAGTTCCCACAGCAGCTGGTATAATTATAGATAAACCCTGCCAATTACTTGTTTATCTATATTCTCAGCACAGCAAAACTGCTCAGTAGAAAATATCTGATAACTCTATAATTTAAGAGGAAAATAACATGAATTCCAAGAGTTTTGGGTCAAGCCCAATTTTATTGTATCTCGCAAGAACCAGATAAGAGTGTTGTATTCCTAACTTCTTCTTCCAGCCAAAAAATACTTTAGCTCCAAAGCTCTACACTGATGAAAGTAAGTGCTTATCTTCACACGATTCATTTTTCAAATTAAAGTGTAAGAAGCAATCTTTTCAATTATTTGAATCTGTAAAATCATGGCAATGATTTGCATAGAATGAAGTCAAAACTAGGCTGGAAGTGCACAACTAGGTAGGCAATAAAAATATTTTCTGAAGTTTGGAGAACATTTTTAGTTTATCACATTATTATTATTATTATTATTATTATTATTATTATCATTATTATTAAATTTTATAAAATGACATAAAATTCTGGCCCCATCTGAACTTCCAGAAAAAGTCTCATTAACTTTTGTATGATCAGGACTCTGCCCACATCACACCTTGTTAACCAGGCCATATCCACTGACAGACATCTATGTTGTCATGTACCCTCCTGGGTATGTGAACTAGTGTAAATCCAGTTAAGACTTTTAAACAGCCCTGTTTTTATATTGCAAGCCAGAGGCCAAGGAGCAGAGGACTTTATCTTTTACACCTTCTTTTCAGGATAGCCTGTAGTTCAATATTCCTGGCATGAGCCAGTTGCTTGTGTGGTTGATCTCACTGAGCCAAATGGAGCCCCTTGACAATGGTAAAGCAGAAGTGAAATCTCTCCTCACTCCATGTGCCAGCTGGGCCAATGCTTCCCAAAGCAATTAAGTGCTTTTGTTACCTAACCTTGTATTCGAACATCACAACTGTATTTAGGAGGCTAAGGTCTTTGAGATACATCATGCCAGGATGTAAAAAGTTAGCAGGCATCAGATTCTCTGCAGCAACACTTTATGCATACTCAATGAGTCCACAGCAGGTGGTTATCTCTTGTGTACAGAGTTGGGCATTTGAACTACTTTTGACCCAAGGTATTTGGCTACTACATTCACACCAAAATGTCTCTGTTTACACGAAAAGCTGGAATAATATTTCCCCACTGAAAAGGATTATATTTATTAGCATATATATTTGAATATATGTTTATATTTATTATTTATTATGAAACTCTCCTTTTAAAAAACAATCCTATTCAGTGATTTGCAGTACCTTTTTCAAAGTTTTTGAACTTTTTAGGAACCACGTTTTTTGAATTAAAAAATTTAGAGACTGATGACTCATCTGTAGATGGTCATTAATTTGAATTTGTGAAAGATCCTTTCATTTTAGGCAAATTAAGCAAAGGATTCTTCTGAGATTTTAAGGTAGGGACAACACATCGGCAAATGTTATCTCCAGCTTTTCAGATTCAGCAAATATCCTCAAATACCTCCAGACACACAAAAGGCCATATTTGACAACTTAACCATTTTGCCTCTGCACCATGGGATTCTTCTTGGGATTTGATTTCAGTAAAAATAAATATTTTGTAAAGATGATAACTCCCTTTGCAGCCAGAGTAATGCACATTTGCTAGCATATGAATCCAGGATCCTGGGTTAGATTTTTGGCAGTGGTATTTATGAAGCAACTTGCAATATGGTTTTTATCATCAGGTAAATATCCTGAATCAGATTCTTCTCCTTGACCTGACTTCCTATGAGACATTTATAGGTTAGAGAGTTCCCAGCCAGAGTACATAACAGGTCCAATAGGATGAATATTTTACTGTATGGTTTAGGCTGGTCAGCATTCTTTGTATTTTTCTAAGGCCATCCAAAATTCTGTTAGAGTTCAAGGGCGGGTTTTTGGAAAGTATTCAGATTTCAGTGGGAGCAGAATTAACTGGGTGCAGCCTGATTTTTGCAAACATTTATCCAAATCTTTGAGAGAAATGCATACTGCATTTTACCCAATGAAAGGTTCTGCAGTTAGAACTAGTCACTGGGGTGAAATAGCTCCCATTTTACTTTTTCCCACTTAGAGCAGAATTTCTTCCATTATAACTTGTATTATCTAACCACTATAGTCTAGTTCCAGCTACAGATTCAGGCTTCCCTTTAGTTGGCAAAGAGAAGCCAACACTTCTAGGATACAGCAAAGATGCTAAAATTAATGCTAAAATTACATTTGAATGCTCAATTATTCATGATATGTGTCTCAGGAATCCTATTCCTACCAATCTATATTTATACTTCCTATGTTGCCCACTTCAGCAATAGATGAAGGATGGTGATAGAATATCCTTCATTTTGTACTGCATGCAGAACTTGAATTACTTTTTAACTGTTGAAGGTGTTCAGTATTAACATTACTGGGTACTACAGAACTATTTTGTGGTAATATCTGAAGTATTGGTGATCTGCCCCATACAATGCAGAGATGGTCACTCTCATTAGAGTCTATATTTGCGCATTAAGCTTTTTAGTGTTCTCACTCTGTCATGGGGTCCTTCAAAAGAAAATATAAAACTAATATTCTTTCAACCATGAGAAAATTTGTATATTAATTCAATATCCTTCAACTTTATGTCACTTAATTGCTCAATGTAAATGCATGGAAATAAAACCAGATGCAGCTCTTCAACCCGTGGGATATCACAATCCACAATTGCATGCCCTTCTGTTGCATGAGAAAGTAATATCTGATGGAGTGTAACACAAAACCCTTCTCAGATCACTTACTGTGTCTCCCTAATTTTGTTGTTTTAACTATTATGGCACAAATAGGCAAGAGAATTACAAGAGAAGTAGGTGTGACATCAAAGATAATCATTTATACTACACATTATGACTACTACTCTCTAATGACTGTATGGAGAATCAGACACTGGCGGGCTTAATAGCTTAATTTTCCACAATTATAGTATAGTGATTGTGAGCCATCTATTTCAAAACCACTTATCACAGAAATTGGTTCAGTCTCATTATCTTTATTTTGTGGTTATATAAGCTAAGGCAAGCAAGTAAAGGTTTTTCCACATTATGCTGAATGAGGGAACAACAGGTAGAGCTCACTTTCCTGAACCCACTCAAGAGACCCAACCTTTTGTCTTCTCTATCACACACAAGGGAAATTTCAAGAGTACTTCTATTAAAATCATGAAGTGATTTGCCCAGACTCACCATTAATTAAAGAAGAATGTAGCTGTGCTCTGGAAAGCTTTTCTCCTGGTACTTCTGTATTCACCCAATGAAAACCTTTCTTCTTAATTGAAATTTGACCTGAATAATGGCAAAAACATCCATTTAAAATATTATTTAAAAAAAAATAATTTATGCGAATATTACTGCTTGATGTTTTGATAAGAGCCACAGAATTTATAAAGGCAGCTATGTAAAAAATTTACGTATTGATACTCAGCAAACCAAGTGAATGAATGAATGTTAGTTCTTCCTTTTTAATCTCAGTTATACCTCCCCTGTAGTTTATTTTATGGGGGAGAAGTGTGCTTTAAAGAAACATATTCTTTGCCTCAAACCAACTTAAATTATCTTTCACAGAAACAAATTTAGAAATTTCTCACCATTTCTAGATCCCTATTGCTAGTTCTGGGTATTTGCCCATTCAAATTTCAGTGTTAAAAATCCTTATCACCAGAACAGTAAAAAGTATCTAAAGTTCATACCCAGGCCAAACGAATAGGTTTGTAGAAGGGGTTGGATGAGGTCTGGAATAGAGCACTTACTCAATATCTCATAGCTACCATAAAGATAACCACATTTAACACAGCAACTTACAGTCAAAACCATAATCATATCCCTCTTCAGTTTAGTTGCATTACAACTACGCATATAAAAAAGAAAAAAGAACCAAAGCAAGCAAGTTTCTAATCACTGTGCAACTGTTCTGTATAGTAGGTGCCAAACTTTTATTTAGCCAGAGGCTCTGGATCCCCAATCTGTTTTTGATTGACTAGCAGAAACTTCATTGCACCACAGGAGCAAGCAAACTTCTTTCTTCAATCCCAATTAGGTTAGGGAAGTTTCCATCACAAAAAACCTTTTATCCTGACACTGCTTCAGGGAATGGCAAAAGCTGATGAGCAATTATTTGATTATTATAATATGAGGGTCATCTTTTTCTTTATAGGTAAAGAATAACTAACAGAGCAATGTGATCAGTCATTTGGACCATTAGATGCAGCCATAAAGCAAACAAACAAATAAATAACGTTCATCAGCAAACTCACTGCTAGTACAGTCTCAAATCTAACAGTGTTAAGGTATTGCTTTGCCAGGGGAGCTAGTATTTAATTTAAAAATTTTTCTCAGACTGAATTTTAGTACTGATTGTCTAACCTTAAGGGCAATGTTTCTGCAACATGATTTTAATTTCTGGGTAGACTTTGAGTGACAAGAAAAAATTATACCATTATCAGTGGCAATTTTTTGACTGCTAAAACTGAAGAATTAGCTAATTCATTCAATGAAATGTGTGCGTGCAATTAATATATTTTTAAAAAACATCCCATCAAAAAGAACTATGAGATAATTAATCCTTTTTGTTGAAATCTTTGGAAATAATTACTTCTCCCAAGCTAGCTTGCAAATATATAATTACAAGAAGATGACTGGCATAGGGTGTATTGTTCAATTGAGTTAATCCTAGTGTTTTTACTTAAGGCCAGATCCTGAAGCCTCCATTCACAGTCTTAGCGGCTTTTTCTTTGAGAGTCCAAGTCTTGGTTGTGGATGTGGCCAGCCAGCTCTTTCCCAGATAGCTAGTTTGCAATTATTTCCGTGGTGTTGGGAATACAGCTAGAGATGTAATATACATGTATTTAAATTCATGGTGAATGGAATTAAAAGATTCCAATAGTATTTTGGATATAAGAAGTTTAAACTATTTCCTCTTAACTGTGTAGGTCTGCATGATCCTCTACCAACATATACACAGAAAAACAAATAAATTACTCTCCTGAAAAATGGAAATTAATGCATTGCCTTCTATGGCTTGATTTCTAACACAAACAAGACCTGTGCTCAGAAGTAAAAGCTAGAAAACTCTCGGTTCAGTTTTGTATTCTTTCTTATTACTGTTAAGAAATTGTGTGAAAATAGAAGACAACTAATTCCAATGATTTTTGTGATTTTTCACAACACAGCTAACCTGTGCCTAAAATGCCAATCATTTTTAAGGTTAGCATTTATTAGATAGCTTCCTAAATATATGTTAGCCAGCTTACAGTTTAAGAAATACTAATATTTATACTCCAAGAAGAGAAGAAAAGGAAGAAAAAAACAAAATATATATCACATAGAATCATAGAATCATAGAATCATAGAATCATAGAATATCCCGAGTTGGAAGGGACCCATAAGGATCATCAAGTCCAACTCCTGGCACCGCACAGGTCTGCCCAGAAGTTTAGACCATGTGACTAAGTGCACAGTCCAATCTCTTCTTAAATTCAGACAGGCTTGGTGCAGTGACTACTTCACTGGGGAGCCTGTTCCAGTGTGCGACCACCCTCTCGGTGAAGAACCTCTTCCTGATGTCCAGCCTAAACTTCCCCTGCCTCAGCTTCACACCGTTCCCACGGGTCCTGTCACTGGTGATTACGAAGAATAGGTCATCTGCCTCTCCACTCCCTCTCGCGAGGAAGTTGTAGACTGTGATGAGGTCCCCCCTCAGCCTCCTCTTCTCCAGGCTGAACAGGCCCAGTGACCTCAGCCGCTCCTCATACATCTTACCCTCTAGGCCCTTCACCATCTTCGTTGCCCTCCTCTGGACACTCTCCAACAGTTTAATGTCCTTTTTGTACTGTGGTGCCCAGAACTGCACGCAGTACTCGAGGTGAGGCCACACCAGTGCAGAGTAGAGCGGGACAATCACTTCCCTCGACTGACTAGCAATGCTGTGCTTGATGCACCCCAGGATAGGGTTGGTCCTCCTGGCTACCAGGGCACACTGCTGGCTCATATTCAACCTGCTGTCAACCACAACCCCCAGATCCCTCTCTGCAGGGCTGCTCTCCAGCGTCTCATCGCCCAGTCATGTACCAATATGTACCATATTATTGGTACAGACACTGCACAAAGGTACAACATTAAGTAAATGACAGAAAGGCTTTGAAACTTTTCTGATCTGCATAATATTACACGCCCTAAATTATTCTTTTATTGTTATTCCAGCCAGCAAATTAATGTAGTCAGACATGTAGCCAATTTATTGATTTACTGCTAGTATAAATTATCTCTCAAAATCAGAGAAAAAACTGCACATGTAATTTGTGTTTCCATTTGGATTAAAAACCCACAGATATAAATCTTTGTGATATCAATGGACTTATAGCAAAGATATGCTAAAGATATGCAAAGATATGCAAAGATATGCTAAAGATTTGCTGCAAACCAGCAATTTAATTTAAACTTTTAAACTAATTATTCTTTAATGTATCATGTGTTACTCACGTAGCTCACTGAAGCAGGTTGTACTGTGAAGCATGTGATGGAAGAGCTTGCACAATGGCTGTTCTGCTGGAGGTGAATTCTGGCAGGTGCACTCCACATGCAGCATTGTGCCCCAGTTGCTAATGTAGGCTGCTTTGCACTCAGCATTTGCAGAACAGGGCATGTCATCCTTAATTAAAGTTTCAAGACAAGCTTCATCATCATAACATTTTTTGGTCACATGTCTCCAACATTTTGACTGAAAAGTTTTATATTTTTTCCTGGCAGAAGAAAAGGAAGTATACAAAATAAAAAAATAATAAAAAAATGATTTCATAAAAAGACAGTTAAAAATGATCATAAAAAGACAGTGTATTCTCAAGGTATCATTTCAGTCTTAAAAATCACAATATTTGGTGATAGATGGCATAATTTGGCTCTGATTTGCACCTAATCAGTTTCAGTGAAACTGCAAATTTGTAATTTGAGAAAACAGTTGACTTTAGTCAAAAAGTTTTTGAGAAAAAACAACTGTACCCCAAATCAGCACCTGTATACACTTTCCCAAGGTCCAGCAAAAATTATTGTGAATACCAACAGTCTCAGATTGTCAGAGAAGAAATGTGGGCAGAGGAATAAGTCCAGTCATCATCATGAAAAAAAAAGAGGCACCTTTCTAGTGGGTAAGCTTGTTGGATAGCATGGTAGGAAGAGTGGATATTCAACTTAATTAAAATAAAACAATCCACATCCAGTGCTAAAAAACAACTAACCAAACAAACAAAAACCCCAGACAGAATACTAATAAAATGTGTCCAATGATGTGGAAGAATTTCATTGCATATATTAAACCTTAAAAATTAATTGACAATGGAAATAAGTTAGGTGAAGAATTAATTTGTTTCCCAGCTCAATAATCTTAAATGATTTCAGTTTATTTGTTATTAGGTAGAATAAAATTAGCCTTTAATGTATTAGTTATGACAATATAAAAGATCTATTAAAGGCTAACTAAAAAATCTTTAGATATTTATTGGAAACCAGTTTATCACTTGCATTAAATATTAGTGGTCAAGAGTAGTAAACTGTTGTTGTGTATTGTACAGTAATATATTAAGATAATTTTTCTTAATCATAAAAAATTTGGCTGCTAACCTATTGTTCATATTGTACAGTTCTTACAAGCAAGTCACATGGAAAAATGTAGACTGTTACAATGCCAGCTAGGACCTTATTGTAAATATTTTCATTATACAAAGAAAGGCTTCAAAGCAGATGCCACCTCTGTAGTAATGGAATTATTTTTGTTCACCTCCTGACTTATAGATATGTCTAGCCATAATTCACAGACTAATTTTGCTGATTATGTTCACTTATTGTCAATGCCAGGAAACATTAATGCTCTGAAAATAATGGGTAATTCAGCAAGTTTCCATTATGATATTACATGTGTACACATGCACATGCACAGACTTACATTTGTAGCCCAATTCTTCGTGACATAAAAGGGGCAATTCCCACTGACGTCAATCTGAATAGCCTGCACAGAACTGAAAGCATCTCTTGGTCTCCTGCTTTGTTTACTGAAAGTTAATTTGAGCACAGCTTTGAGGTAAAAATCAGGTCTAATCCACAAGGGAACCAGGGACTACACTGAAAATCAAAGTGAGCCAATTGACCATCCCCAAATGGTGGCAACTAAGAAGTGTGAGCATAGGCTAATCTTTTCGTATATTTTCTAAAACAAAATAAAATCTGAAACTGTTACTCTTCATTACTTTGGTGGTCTGTGAATGTTTCAGGGAAGCTTTTTTCACATTTCAGCGTGTCTGAGAAGAACAGAATAAGATGAAAGTTTTGTGAAGGGGCAAGTTGCACAGTGTTTCAATACAAAGGGTCAGATGATAAGGTGGAAGAGGTAATTACTTTAACCAAACTTCTCCTAGCCTGCTGCATAATTTGTGCAAACGGCTAGAGGGCAAATGTGCAGACTGGCAGGTGTTATCTGAAGAAAGTGTTAATGAAAATACCTCACAGCATAGTTTGTTCAGTTGAAGTGGTGTTCAAAGTCATGAAACTGGCAGAAGAAAAGGCTGCACTAGGTCCCAGACCTATCTGAAAATGAATGTTTTAGTTTACTTGTGGAATTAATGCATTTGACACACCAGACATCTATGATAGATGTCCAGGTGGAACTTTGCAGTCACTTTTCAGACCAGATTTCAAAGAATTGCTGTCTGCATCATAACCTAACTTTCTGCACGGTAAAATTGGGTAAAATGACCTAATAAAACCTAATAACGTGTTATATGAACCTAGTAAAATGTTCTCTACCCAGATTTGTTTCATCTACATATTATAAACATTCGGTGTGGTTTTTGTATGTGGTTGTTTGCCCAGAGAGGTTGTGGGTGTCCCATCCCAGGAGGTGTTCAAGTCCAGATTAGATGAGGCCCTGAGCAGACTGATCTAGTGGGTGGCATCCCTGCCCATGGCAGTGGGGTTGGAACTAGATGATCTTTGAGGTCCCTTCCAACCTAAGCCATTCTTTGATTATATCTCTTTCATGCAATGTTTTAAAGGCCCCTTCTGGTTGAGTTTGTGTGAAGAGGTTCTCTAGATACCTGTGTGTTTGAATGGAAAAATAGTTATGGTGCAAGAGTAAGCCGTAGGGAGGAAAAGGACTTGCTGGAAAGGTGGAGTATGAAGGTTTTCTAAGTACTGATAAACTCTAGAGAGCTGTTCAACTTGCAAGAATCAGCAGTGCATGCTGGCAAAGAGTCTCTGCTGTACTACCCGAAGACTGACCGATAAGTCACCAGGACACCAGTGCAACATTACTTTTATGAGCCTACAGCTGAAGTTGGCCATGAGCATACAGTTGGAGTTGCACTAAGCACTATGAGGGAAGGTGTGAGTGTGTGAAAAAACTCTGTGAGGGAACAAATGAATGTGTGGTGTAAATGTCTTCTGCTGTTAATAACATTTGGAGTCTATCAAAAATAACAGCATAAAGAACAGATGTTCTAAGAAGTACTGGCTGTGACCTCTCTCCTCTTAATTTTATCCCCCATCAAAGAAAAGGGACTTTGCAACAAACCCTTATTTTAGAACATTCCTTGTGCACCTGAATAGTTTGTAGTAGTGCTATAAGGTGATTATCAGATCTTGTGCAAAAAATAAAAAATAAAAAAAAATGACCACACCAAAAATTGTGTTCTAAAACTGACATCTAACTAACATGTCATGATCAAAGATTAAAGATGGTAAACTCTCTGCTGTTTCTATCCATGAAGTATGGCTTTTTGAAATGTTAAACACAAAAGATGATATAGAATAGATACAGTGCAGAAAATCATTTTGCTATAGACGAGAAATATGGCACATGTAAAAAAATATTCGATCAAAAAATTATTCTCAGTCCTATGGCTAGGCAAAACTTAGGAAAAGTAATATTTTTTCCACTTACCTGCAGAATTCATTTTCCTCACACATGTGAATTACATTTAGGCATGATGGGTGGGGAACTGCAGTAACTGCACAGGGCTTGCCATGAAGAAGTTCTTTGGCTCTGTGGCAGGATTCATCAGGCTGAATACAATCACAAAATATCATCATTTGGGCAACTTCCAAAGGCATGTTGTGATAGAAGAACCTGATGGCTGCTTGACATTCTTCCATGTTGCACTTCTTACTTACTGAGCAGACCTTAAGGTACAGGGACAACTGTTTGTTACATACTTCATCTTCAACACAGTCCTTGTTCACATCCAAACAGGTTCTGTTTGCTGTGTGTGCTAAAAAGAATAATGATTTTTAAAATGAAATCACAAGAAAACCTTTCTCAAGTGACAACTGGTGATCAAGTGAATTGATGATCCTGCCTGTGATATTCCCATTAAAAACAGGTTTGACTCCCAAGAGCTCTGAGACAGCTCTTCCAGCACTGCCTCTTTTAAGTCCATTGTTTAGTCTTCATATTCCTCCCTTCTACTGCTTGGCCCCCATATGTAACCCCCCTGCAAGTTCCTGCCCATGCCAGATGGTGAGGAAGAAGAAAGTGAGAAATGGAGAAATGGAAATTTCTTCATAGAATGTAAGGTTTCTGGGAGCTAGTGGTTAGTGGATACTTGAACTACTTGAAACTGCTGACATCTCCCACCGGGCTACACAACAACCAGTGGAGAAGAGAACATAAATTACATTTCTCTGTCTTTAAAGCTAGTTCAGTTTTTTTCCAGCCTGTGCTATAAACCTTCCAAAAAGATCTAGATATTTCTGACCTTATAATGTGGTAAGTTACCTTTTGGCGTAAGTTTTCCCTCTATATCAGGAATGGGATTTTTACCTATCATTTTTGGATTTTTCTCTATACAGTAGTTTAACTAAGAATACGTAGGGCTCTATCGATTCCCTTCTGTTCAGTAATTTGAATGAAAACTATCCATTTTAATCTGGAGATACAGTGTACATTATGTGAAAACAGAACTAAAACCAGTTACTAGGATTTATAAATAAATTCAGAATTACCTTGTTTGGAGAGAGCAGATAAACTCCACTGTAATTTTGTTTCCATACTAATATTTTCTAGAACAAAAAATATATGGATATAAGCGTATGCAACAATGATAAATCATGTCTCAGCTTAGTTCTCAACTTTAAATTATTGGCTCTGTTGCTGGCATAGTGCTGGTAGTAAAAATAAACAAGATAAAACAAATCAGCTTGATCTAATAGGAACTGTCAGCTTGTTAAACTCTAAAAGCACTGTTAAATATATTCACAGATTTTGGCGTGAAAACACAGTTTCTTAATTGCTGTTGATATCATTCTCTACATAATTATACATCCTGTGAATAGAAGAAGAGTTTTAGAGCTGCTCAGCACAGAGTAAAATCAGGGTTATTGTAAATAAATAAAGGCCAGAGGCCTTAACATGTTCATCAGTACATACAGTTTTTAAAACTCAAAAGGTTTGTCGTGTTAAAGTAAATGCAGGCAGAGAATTCTTATTATTAGAAAACTGTTCTTTTTTATTATTATTATTGTTGTTAGTTATAGTGCAGTACTGAAAGGGACTGATTAGGATCAGGTTTTGAAAGATTAACACATTGAAGGAAAATAGAATTTGCACTTAGGCTATTGTTTTGCTATCAGATTATTCATTTGCGTCTAAATAAACCTCTTAAAACTATCTTGTTTCTAACGTTAAACTGCAAACAATTAAGAGATTTTTTTTTTTTTCACAGGTGTGCTCATAATAATGCACGTATGAAGGGACTCATATTCTTGGAATAGCACTAACCTGTGTCAGTGTCCTGACTTTTATCATCATCATCTTGAGCATCACTTTCACTAGCTGCTGAAACTTGGTTCCCTTGAGAGTATTGTAAACAAGGGTTGTTAAATATTCCCTTCCATATTTTAAGGCATCTTATTTGAAGTGGCTCTGAGCACTTGCACTCTCCCAGCACTGTTTTCTTCAGTTCTTTCCATGCTGACAAACATTCCTGGCCACCTGTTGGGAGCCTGCATTCTGCTGCCTCTGCCTGGCATGCTCGCTGGAAGCTCTTGTACACTAAAAAACAGTATGGGTCTTCTTGACAGTGTTGTTTTGCAATGCTGCAGTCATTCTCTATTTCATCTGTGTGTCTTTGGTTTTGGTGGTTTCTGTCTTGCCTAAAACTCAGATCAGCATCTGATTTTGAGGAAGTTTCCAAATACTCTGTGCAAATAGGTAAAAAAAAAAAAAAAAAAAAAAAAAGAGAGAGAGACAGGTATCATAAGGAAGTTGGAATGTCATCGCTGGTCAGCTCAAAAACAAACTACAATGAAAGGAGTTAAATGTCCTAGTCATGACATAACTAAATTCAGCTGTATGTATATATACACAATTTTAGCCACCACGATTGGACATATGATGGATTATCATTTCAATTCACTGCATAATCTCTGAGGAGAGAATGGCAGTTCCAGAGTATGGTTCATTCATTGCCTAAACTAGTTATTCAAGACAGGAAGAATTACTCCTGAAAGTATCTACCAACACCATGAGCTGTCCTTTGTAGGTAAAACCCATACTAGTGCAACTCCATTCAGGCTTTTTGCTATACCAGTAAGAAATGTAATCTCATTTAATGGAAAGGAGAGGAGAGGAGAGGAGAGGAGAGGAGAGGAGAGGAGAGGAGAGGAGAGGAGAGGAGAGGAGAGGAGAGGAGAGGAGAGGAGAGGAGAGGAGAGGAGAGGAGAGGAGAGGAGAGGAGGGGAGAGGAGAGGAGAGGAGAGGAGAGGAGAGGAGAGGCAGAGGCAGAGGAGAGCCACCCCTCCCCCCAAACAAACCAACCAAACAACCAAACAACCAAAACAAACCTTTCCTTTGCTAAAAGCAAATGCAACTGTTACAATGATGTTAACATCATGTTTTAGATACCTACTCTTCTTGTTTGGGGCAAGTCATTTCAGATGAGGATGTTGTTGTTTCCTCTGCAATAAAGCCACATATTCTGCTACTCTACGATGTACACTGACTGATGCCAGCAGGGAGTGATGGATCAGAGTGGAGAATCAACCTCAGGGCTTACTTTCCACACTCTTTTTCACTGGCTGATTTTACCTCTCTCACGTCAGATTCGCTAATCATTACTCCAGGAGACATTGGATAAGAAACTGCAAGCCTTTCATGCACCAAGTAATTCTCAATTATAGAAACAGACTTTCTGAAGGGAAAAGAGTTCTCAGAATAATAAAAAATAAATTAAAAAGATCTGGGCCCTTTCTTTACAATGGAATTTTACAGGGGATGCATTTTATTTCTTAAGTATGGCTTTATGAAGGCAATAACAGTGTTCTCTATACCAGCTAACCTTTCTTAGATGTAATGAAGATGCTCCTGTAACACAATATGACACAACTGCACAGTCGGGCACCCCATTTTTGCACACTCACATTCACAAGGGCTGATCATGGCTGTCTTGACAAGTAACATAGATCCAATGGTGCTCATGCCTCCTTGGG
This sequence comes from Cygnus atratus, assembly GCF_013377495.2. Lineage (NCBI taxonomy): Eukaryota > Metazoa > Chordata > Aves > Anseriformes > Anatidae > Cygnus > Cygnus atratus. Next base: position 25,947,511 of record NC_066364.1, on the reverse strand, counting down.
CAACAAAGAGCCCTCAGCACAAATAATATTTTCACTCTTGCTTTCCATCGCATGGAGGAAGAGCTTGGAAAACCATTTGAGTTCCTCACGTGCCTTGTACTAGCTTTGTTTATTGTAAAGCATTGTTTTCATATGCATGTCAGAATGTTAATATCATAGAAAAAGAAAAACAAAACTAATTTGAGTGGGGAATTATAATGTTTCAGAAATGTGCAAAGAAATTTGAATCCCGTTAACATGAGTGTTACAAAGTTATATTTTAATTTTTCTTCTTCATAATTAAAACTTAATGTTTAATTAGTTACCTTTGTCAATCCTGCATTGTTTCCCAAGGAAAGCTGTGATGCTACAGGAATCATCTGTAGTGCAGACACAGTTCTTAAATTCTGGGTATTCATCAGCCAGGACCTGGATGATTCTATTACAGCCACTAGTGTCTTCTGCCTTGCATCTATTACCTAGAACTCACAGTTAAAATTATAATGTTGTTAATGTTTATGAACGCTTAAGGGATATGGTTACATAAAACAATTCAATTGAAGCACAAAAATAATGTTTTGCCAAGAGAAGATGGTTCGAGCCTAGTTTTGTTTGAAAACCAATCATAATTTACAAATTTTAAATAATATTCTGAGTGATGTAATAAAGTTGTGGGTACAATATTCCCTTCTTGTATTCAATCTGACCTATTACCAGAATATCTGTTCATGTTCATGTTTCCAAAGCACATAAAATGTTAAAATGATTACTTCTGACAGGTATTAAACAGAATTAGTGTACTTTTGGCTTATAGGAGAGTTCATTTAAGGGACCATATTCACTGGAGTCCACAGAGAGGTAAGCCAGCAGACACCATTGTGCTGGATCGCAACGATGGAAATACCTGCAAGGAAGGGGAACAGAGGAGCAGAATAGTTGGGACCTGAGACCACTTCCACAGAGCCTGTGAGACAAAATATATCAATCACCCCTCTATTTATGGACTAAATGGTTTTCATTATTGCTTAAGAGAGTTACACATTGCTTAAGAAAGTTGCATAAGAAGCAGTTTATTACCATTTAAGTTTTATAATGTGAAAGTCACGGTCTACTTTGTCAAAGTAGGTATGCAGTTCCCCAAACCAACACATTTCCCTCTCATGAATATTAATCATCTCACAACATGGAAGATAAGGAATACGTGGCTCACAAGATTCAGGCAAGTCATGGGGCAGCACAAGGATTTGTTTTAATCTATTAAATGCATATGCTACTGTCTCTGCCCTGTCAACAGTGATGCCTGGCTTCCTGCCTTACTGCTTCCCAGGTGAGCAGTGTGGAGCACCAGTGATTGAGTGCTCCAGGAAAACTGCAACACTCGCAGCCATGTGTCACCACTGCCACTGACAAGCTTTAATGGGATTACAGCTTTAATGTCATTTATATATTGGTGACAGGAATAGCAGTGGAAGGCAGTCAAGATGAAGGCCTGCAAGAGGAAAGAGTGCACTTTGCCTGTGCCTGAAGGAATGAGGATTAACTACGCCATAGTGCACATCCCCATCCCACTACCCCCAAATCCTTTTTCAAACAGTGCCTCTTTTGCTCTTTTTCCAGTTGGTGTTGCTGACTAAGGAGAGTTTGGGATTGAAAATATGCACTGCTCCAGGGGCATGTCACAGTCCAGCAGGGAGTCACAACTCCCAGTCTCTGCTCCCACTTCACCTCTTGCTTCAGCAAGGGAGGAAGTCATGGTACCTGGGCTTGCTTGTATATGTCCATCCCATCTCATCTTTTCTTCTGAATTTTTAGGAGTATGACCCTCACCTTTAGCCCTCACATTTCCTTCTCTTCCTAGTAGCCAAGAAGCTCAGGAAGTCTAATAGGAGCTATTGAAAGTCGTGGACATAGGACACTCCCTGACAGTAAAGATAGGATGGAAAATATGTGGTGACATGGAGACTATGGATGCCCAGGAACGTAGGTGGGGGAATATTCTACTATGTATTTTATCCAATGACTAAAGGATAATAAGAGAATTTCAGGATACAATTTCAGGAGGAAAAGTTTCAGGGGTAGGAAAAGCAGTGACGATCAGGAGGGGCTTGTGTAAAAGTTAGCTAATTTACAAAATTTATGACTGTCTTCTTCATGGGCTTAGGGACACTTCAAGGTTAGAGGTGGGCAGAGATGAGAAAATAAGAAACATAAATCCCAGTATATTTTATTCAGGTACCCCAGCCTTACTTAGCTTATCCACCTTTATGGCACCAACCACACTACCAGCATAGTGTCCTATGAACATATGGATCAATTACAGCAGCTGACAACCAGGGAGTGGGATGTAGGTAGTGGGACTACGAACTTACAAAGGGCATAGACGGAATCAGGAAGCTCATCAGATATATAGGGTTCCCTTGCCTGGCCTCTTGAAAGCTGTGTAGAAATAACCTATTATCAGTATTGGTCTGTTTGTACACTGTGTTGATTCAGCTGTGATGAACAGTAGAAAATATTTTATTGCTGGTTTTCAATTATTTTGCTTTATCATTCATTAGTTCTAGGTAATATATTTTAGCTTATACATATGCTACCAAGGTATTTACAAAAAATGTTCTCTGACCTAATGCTTAGCAGCCATTCTTCATAATTTGGTTTATTTATATGTACACAATTCATGTACATGTGACCACAGAGAGAAGCATGACAGAGTAGAAGCTGACACATCCACAGTGATAATGTCTCTTCTTGCACAGTCAGCTCTGAAGTCATCTCAGTAGGAACTGCATCTGAAGAGTGCAAAGCGAAATACTGTTTTTTCCCCTCTAGCACTGGTGAGACTGTATCTGGAGTGCTGTGTGGAGTACTGGACTCCTGAGTACCAGAGGGACATGGGCATACTGGAGTGGGCCCTGCAAAGTGCCACAAATATGATGAAGAGAATGGAACATATGCCTTATGCACAGAGGCTGAGAGAGCTGGGATTATTCATCCTGAAGGAGAGAATATGATACACATATTCATGTGTACAAATACCTGATGGGAGGGGGATGAAGAAGGAAGGACCAGACTCCTTAGTGGTGCCCTGTGACAGAACAAGAGGTACAAACAGAAGTACATAAAAGCTGCCCAGAAAGATGGTGGAGCAACATCTTTGGAGATATTCAAAATCCAGCTGGAAACAGTCCTGGAAGATCTCCTGTAGTTGACCCTGCTTGAGCAGGGGGTTGGACTAGATCTCCAGTGGTCCCTTCCAACCTCTGTAATTCTGTTACTCTAAGAAAAGTAAACCTACTTCCAAATCTAATTCAAAATGCGGTTCCTTACTTGATTTTTTTCTTTTGAACCCAGATGTTTCCAGTTCTGAAATATTAACTACTGGTTAAATCAGTGCTCAAAAGTCTATATTTTTTTTCAGTGAAATAAAAAAAAAACACAAAACAAACAGCACAACAAAACCAAAACCTTAAAAATCTTCATTCTGCTATGCTGAAATATTTTTGACATTTTCAAAGCAAAAATTTTTGATTCCATAAAAATTAAATATTTTAATCTTTTTCAACCTGACATGTCAACAGACTTGTAGACATTTTTTTTTTTTTTTTTTTTTTTTACTGTATCATGGCATAGAAAAGGAAATGGAGGAAGGGTAGGTCTCAGAAGACCATAAATTGAGATTCTGAAAAAGCTGCTGTAGTAGAGGAGCAGTGATGGACAGTTTGACTGAGAAAGGAGTCACTTAGGCAATTGTCTAGAGAGTGTCCCCTGTCCTGCTCTGAAGAGCAAAAGATGTAGACCATGATAATGCACACATTTAACTTGGAGGTTACTGTCTGAGAGTCTGTACTATTGAACTTGTACCACAGAGCAGGAGCATTATTATCATTTGTAGTTAGATTTTGATAAAGAAACTAGCAAAACGAACATTTATCCAGTCACCTATTGCCTCCAAATACCACGTTTATGCTCAACTCTAAAGGGGCCTTTTCCACACACATAGCTCACCCCATGAAATTTTTTATTTTGCATATGTAGAGTACATTTGACTGATAATATAATGTTGTTCCTAGTAATAATGCTGCTGATAGGTTTTCTATTGTTGTTCCAGTGAATGTACGTAGAGGTACCATCAGCTCTCTGACTGTGGGTCCACATCCTCTGGGGTCATGGTACATAATAACCACATTTGGAATAATTTGCCCTAGACATAACAGACTGTTTGAGTGTCCTGCAGTTCTGGAGAGTCTTTGCTAAATGCTATTGTCATAACAAAATATACAGATGCAAAACCAAACAAGGAATCACGGGAAAGTTTATTTTCAGAAGATTTCCATGACCCAGTTATATGTCATTAATATTAGTGAATAAGAAATGGAGCAATGTGCTTTAGTGAGAGAAATTGCATATTATGGGACAATGCAACAAATCTAAAGGGGAGTCCACAGAACTAATCATACTGGCTCACTTCACCTGGTGGCAGGGTATGATGAAGGCTGCAGTAGAAATCCTGACCTTTATGTTAAGTAGTCTTGGTACTAATGCCTTTGTGCATGATGTGAGAGAGAAAAATTCGGCTTCTAATTGGGGGAGAGGTTTGGGGCTAGACAGTTCATCTTTAGCTCACTGTGTTGAGCCTGAAAGTACTGCATATTCCAATATTCTTCTTCAAATACCAATTTTTGAAACTGCTCCACTTCATATAAAATATTTAAAAACTCAATAGAGCATGAGATGAAACTCAGTTCCTTTGGGAACTGTTGTAACCATTAGGATATCATGTATTTTTCATTTACTCTGTCTGTTCTTAAAAGTATTAAGCCATTCTATGCAAAGCAGATACATAGCTGGAACAGGACACACTAAGAAGGAACCTCAGATAATTTGCTGCTCTAATTATTTTAAATATTGCCTTGTGACCCAGGACACCTGGGTTCAAATCTCTGCAACAAATCAGACAGCCAGAGTCATTCAGGCGGCTCCTGCTGCAGGTGAATATTCCAGCAATGGGCTGTTGAGCGTGAAGCCAGGCAGTGCCTTCTGCTGCCTGGCTTCACACACAGACCAAACGTGAGACTGAGTTCTTAACTCCTGACAGGGGGACATTCACTTCATGAATTCTGCTGAAACTCAGAACAGAGTATGGTGTCAGGACATGGCTGGTTTTGTTCAAGTAATGTCAATAGAAGGAGAAGGAGGGTTTCCATGGAGGTTTAAATACCTCAGTAATTCCCAGTGACTGAGAACATGCCTTACAGAATTAAGTTGACAGAAATGGCAGTTACATACCTAAATCTCTTTGGTTGCAATTATGAATAGGGCCAAGGTACTGACTAGGCTAATGGCAAGTGACTGTGTATAGATTGCTGCACTTTAGCATGGTAAAGTCCAGTCTGTGAAGATAGCATGGGCCTGGAATTGCTACCAAGAGGCAGTTTTGTGCAGCCAACCTTGGGGTAAGAAAAATTAGCTGTATGTGCACATGCTGTCACATGGCAGTTGAACTTAGGGCCAGAAAATAGTCCCTGACCCATTTTATTTACTTATACTGATGTAGCCTGGGCAGATCAAAGCCCTTGACATTTATAAGTCAACAGAGGAGTCATCCTAGTGACATTACCATGCTGTACTGCCACTCTTTTTCTCCCTTCCATATTCACATTATCTAACAAGTGAATACTTAACATTTAATTGCAAGGTCTTTGGAACTTTAAATTTAGATTTAAAGAAGGGAAGAGGTTGTGACTGATACCCAATGACTTTTATGTGGTTTGTTCAAGAAGACACTAGGCCTTTGGAGAAATGAACATTTTCAACTGAAGTACAACAGAGATTAAGATGAGTTTCAGGTCAAATATAATACCTGGTCTTCCCCCACTTAGAACATAATTATACTTTACTTGGAAGTAAAGCATTGGAAGTATAACAAACAGAGACAGAGACTATTTTTCTGCTTCCTTTTCTTTTTAAGGGTCTGTTTAACAATTCAAGGAGGATTAGTCACATCCCTAACCTGCAGTTTATTATATCATCACTCCCTGGAAGTGACTCTGACATGTACTGACATGTAGGTACCATTCACTGAAAAAATGCAGTATGCCTCCCTACAATACAACTTTCTTTGAGGAATGCTTTATTTGATCTGTTTCTTATCATAATATGGTATTAAAAGAAAGTATTCTAAGTAAATACTACTTTTTTCTTTTTTGGCTATTGTATTAAATCAACTCCGAATTACAGAAAGCAAGGTTGGAACTTTTTTCCAGTTAAATTCTGGAAAAAGATTAACGTAAGCCCACAAGAACATAATTTCTGCTGAATTCAGGCTTGCTGAATTGGTTCAGACTCTGACCTTGCTTATAGTCCAGAAATTTCATTTACCACCTTATTTAAGGGACAGTGTCACTGTTACTGAGAATAGAAATGGCCACAGTCAAGGATTTCAGACATTTTTTCTGCTGCTGTCCTTTGCTCTTTGGAATCTCACTGACTTCATTCAGATACCACTGCAATATTATGGCACAATATGAATGTGCAACCATTCAGCAGTTCAAAATAACATGGTATACACCAAAAAGAATTACCTGAAATGTTGCAGACATCTTCAACAGTACTCCAGACACTCTCACATCCATTTGCAACATTTATACATTGCTTACTGAAGTGCAGACAGTCAGTAGTCTGGGCAGTAGCTGTATTTATGAAGTACATTAATAACACTGTAAAAATAGAATATAATGACTATTTAACACAACAGGTACCTTTTAAATTTACATTTAGACCATAACAATATAATTTACTGTAGTTTATCTATAGATTAAAACTATATAGCAACTCACTTTTTGATAGAATAAAACTTTTCCTGTTTTACACCTGAAAACATAAACTTTTAAGTTTTTAAAGTTTCAGTGTGGCAAATTTTATACTGTTTTTACTTCAGAGTTGTGACATCAGCCATAGCTACATATACCGTCATTTCATAGATGTATAGAAATGACTGTAGTTCTGAGATCCCCAATAAATTACAGAGGGAAGACTGAGTATACAATTCAGAGGAAACATAATTTTATTTGGATTGCAATTTCATGAAGCTAGAGGCTACACAGGAAAGAATAGAAGATGTGAAAGAAAGAATAGAAGATGTGAAAGAAATTTGAAAGAGATGTTGAGACTTGAGATGTGAAAGAAATTTGAAAGCTAAACAACTGTTAGATAATATACATAATTAATTATAATATACATAATTAATAGATAATATACAACTATACAACTGTTAGATAATAAATAGAATTTTATTTCATAATGCAGTACTGTTCACCCTCTTTATTTTTACTTTGCATTTTTTGAAAGCGATCTTCACATTTATGTCTCTATCTGCTTCCCTGCATGCACTGAACCTAAGGGCATGTTAATTGCATAAAAAAAGTTCTAAACCTGAAGATTGATGCAGAGTTTTCAAGATAAAGAACTTTTAATCAGCACCACCTCTGGCTTATGTGTAGAAAATTAGATTGCTTTGCTAAGGAAAGACAAATCAGTTGGGGTTTAGCTTTTTCATCAACATTCCCACGGTAACACAACATCTAATTTTAACCATGTAACCATGTATCTTAATTTGCTGTAAAATCAATCTTCAGACACAGATTTAAGGCTTTATCAAACTAGCTGCTGAACACCTGCTGGGAACATTTTCTTTGGATATTGAATGACACTACATCTCCCTGACCAATGCTCATTTTTTATGATGTTCAGGCAACTTCATTCAAAATTGGAAGGGTTTCTGTCTGTATTCAATTCCTTAAATATGATCTGCTTGAGGCATGAAATATTGTCTTAGTACTTGTCCAGACCCTATCCAGAGGAACGATACATTTGAGAAACAAGAAAAGAAATACCAAATATGTCTCCTGATGATCTCAAAGATGCTACTACTAATGATCTCAAAGAGCTGCTACTATTTAGAGTAGATACCATCCCTTCTGGAAATGATGCTTAACTCGATATAATAGTGCCGTAGGAACTCTTTCTGGAGACACATTGATAAGGATGCAGTAACATTTAATACTTTATAGCTGATAGGTGCAATAGCATTTAGTGTGCCTCTGAGACACATAAGAGGCCACGTGCTTATCATAAGAGGGTAAAGTTGGTGTTAATCCTTTCCCATTTGTGCGTCTCTCTCCTATTTCTCAGATCTACGCAGGGTGAATTGTGAGAGCAATCATCTTGAGCCTGTGACACTCTTGTAGTCTGCTTCTGCCAGTCAGTCTGGAAGACTGATTGATAGACATGACTCCTGCCAGTTAACAGTGAGGAATGTACAACTGGCCCATCCAAAGGAATAGTTTTGGCTCATTATCATAAAATGTTATTCCTGGGACTGCCTGTAAAAGTTCTAACTGCAAAGTTACTTACTATTTACTCAAATTACAGAGAAAAAAAAATGCTTATACCTTACAGGTGAAAATGACCTGTATACATAAGGCAGTATACTATTACACACCCAGGAACTTTTAAAGAAAGGATACTTTGCTGGATGGCCATTTCAATATGCTTTAGGTACTAACACAGTGGAAGATGTATACCTCTGACTGGGATCCATAGCACAAAGACTCTGTTAAGAGTCCCTCCTGTTAAGAAAGCTTTTCATTACCTTTGGCTGAAAATGAATAGTCAAACTAGGGACTAATTAAAAAGCTAATTAGCAGCTCCTTTTTTAGGATTATTTCAGACTGCGTGTATTTTAAACCTGACTCGAAACTGTGCCACAAAAAGGAAGAGATGCTTTTGCAAAATGAAGAGGTAAGTGGCATAATCTGTGATTGAAGCTAATTCAGTTGTAAGAAAGGGCTTCTCCAGATCTAATGATGTATTATGGATAGGTCTTTTGTTTCCTCAGCAGTACACTGGGCATACTCTGGCAAGCCTACACAAAGCAGTCTGGCCTATATGATTTTAGAATTCAATGCAATCTAGTTTATACACTTGCTTAAATTGGCAACCATTATTTTAGTCATTCACTTTAGTTATTTACTCAAGTGTTTGGAGTACTCAGAGGCTGGTTTGCACTTAGGAAAGTTCAAGGCATCTAAAAGTTACTTTGTAGCTAAAACTTTTAGAGGGATCTAGTTTGATGTGAGGACACATACATTTAGATTCCAGGCGTCTATTTTTGTACAGGTGTCAATTCATTTTTTGGAAGAATTCGGTGTCTAAATGATGAGGGGGTAAAAAGGACATTGTAACACCTTCATTTTGCAGATTGGGAACTGAGACACAGAGGAATTACAGCGTCTCACCTAAGACTAAAGGATTATCTGGCAGATAATAAAGAATAATAGGAAACTGATTTCTCAAGCTGTGGTTTCCTGTGCAACAACTAGAGCAGCAAGTTAGGTAGCTCCAAAGGAGAAAAGCAAACAATAGTTGATATCAGGGGTTACAATTGTGATAAAGGACAGCTTTATTCTAATAAAACCTGGAGCAGAACTACCTACAGAGTATTTTTAACAGTGGAGTGGAAGTTTAGAATAGTGGGATGGTAAAGAGAGAAGCAGCGTGTATATAAAATGTAGAGAGGGGAAAAAGAGGATAGGAGAAATAAAGAATGGGTTATTTCATGCTCACTTCTACTAACTATTTCTGTACCAGCGTCGTTGTCTTCCACCCCCCCAACATTTTTTTTTTTCCTTGATTCAAACCGAAGGGGAAATGTCAATAACCCTCCTTGCAGCACTGCCAGCACTGAACGCTTTCCACTTAGCAAACAAGTGACTGTTTATTCAGACAAGGCATCCCATATGCATGTCTCCTATCCTGCTCAACCTTTTTATCGGGTCTGGCTCTGCTGGCTGTGCTACCCATGTTCAGACACACCACCCGGGCCGAGCCGGGATGGAGAAGGGTCAGAGGGACAGGTGGGGAGGAAGCGAGGGGTCCCGGTGAGGATGAACAGCACTTACCGAGGCGGAGGAGCGCGGCCATGGCTGCTGCTCGACGCCGGGGCTCGGAGCCGCCCGTTCAGCACCCGCTGCGCGGACAGCGCCCACCTGCCCCGAGCGGGCACCCTCCCGGTGCCAAAGCCGGGCTTCTTCCCACCTCCTTCGACAGAAGCAGGTGGAGTGTTTCCCCGCCCGCCCCTCCCTCGGTCCCTCCACCCACAGAGCTTCCTTTGATGCTGTTGTTATACCCTGTGCTTACGTTTCTCTCTCTCTCTCTCTCTCTCTTTTTTTTTTTTTTTTTTTTTCAACTGCACTGCATCTAGAAGAGAAGTGGTTCTTGGGTTCATTTTTCATGCAATTTGGCACTCCCTCCTTATTCAGCTCCCACTTGATTTCAGGAAGAACTAACAGAGTGAGGCTTTGGCTGATGCTTATAATCTCTCCGGAAAATGCGCTTTCAAGCACTCAGTCTTGTTTAACTGTTGCTGTGTCTGATCGCTTTTCTGTAACGTTTTAGAAGTGAGTTTGATTGTTTTCATCTCAGATGTAGGACAGGCTCATGGTCTGTTAAGTAGAAAGAGTAGCTGTGGAGCATATTGGACAGCAGACCAGAGGAACAGTCTTACACTTTTCCATAGTACTTAGTGTATAGACTTGAGGAACAGTCAGAGGAACAGTCTTGCACGTTCCATAGTACTTACTGTATAGACTTGTTAATAACACGTTATTAACAAGTCTATACAGACTAGGCATCTAAATTCAGGAGTTTCATTAAGATACATCAAAAAGTAAGCAAACAAACAAAAAACCCACCACCATCAACAAAAAACAAACAAAAACAATTTTCCATACTAGAGTCAGAAACTGGCCAACCCTAAATCGTACAATCAGTGACATGTCAGCTGAAGTTGTTTCTCTGTAGATAAATGCAGGAAATGAGAAAAAAAAAAAAAAGTGGTTTCCCTTTTCCAATTTAAATGTGTTTCTGCGAGGAATAAGCTAAGAGAAACAGAGGTATACATATATGCATAATTTACTTCAACTACTGCACAACTCTCAGACAACCTGACAACTCAGAAATGAAACATATGAGTAAAGCCATGTACTTAAAAACCCAGATCCAGCTGAAGCAAGAGTAGATAGCATGAACACTAGACATGCTGTAAGAGTTCAGATGGAAAGCCCATCCGAACTCTTGTTCACCTAGCTACCTGTCCACCTACTAGACAAAGTACTATGAAAAAGCATAAGACTACAGCCAATATAAGGTGGCTGAATACTCAGACAACAATCATTTTCCAGTGAAGAACTTTTTGAGCTGGAGGACCATTCCACGCCCTTTGCTCCTGTAAACAAGTCCTGTATTCCTATGAGCTCATGCAAAAATTTAGCATACACACTGACAAGTGGTTTCACCTCCTAGCTTGACTGGATGCTCTTTGATTCTTGCACTGGAAGGAGGAGTAAGCAGTAGATCTTTATTGATCTCACCATTCCACTCATGAGACTTCTTTTTGCAAGTTGCTTATACCATACAGAACATTTTTAATTGCATTTGGTCCTTGAAAGATTTAAACAAAAAGGAACCATAAAACATCCAGCATAAAAAGCAGAGATATATGGTAGGTGAAATTCTATCTCTATTGGCAGAGCCAGAGCTTGAGAGGAGTTTGGATTTTACTTTTTCTCTGTTTAGCTGAGGAAAATACAATCTTGCATGTATTATTATTATTATTATTTTTTTATAACTGATTTTAACTTAGTAAATTTATTATTTTTAAAGTGTATTCAATAAAATAAAATACTTTTTCTTCAACATATCCAACAGCAAGAAAAAAAAAAAAGAGGACTTATTTTCAAGTGAACAGAATAGACTGACAGCTATTTTAGTTTGGATGGCTAAACTTGCCTTGGCTGATTTTAACTTGCAGCAGTAGGTTGTGATGCATCTTACAGTGAGAGCTGAGTTAAGGTAAAGTTTAATGTGTGCTCCTTCCCATGATGCCAGTTTAATGACATCCATCAGTTTTGCTCATATCCTAGAATGACATTGTGCCCTCTATGCAGTCCAGAAGAAAAGGGGGAAAAAATTACTTTTTTGGAGGAGGAGAGTGAAAGAAATTATTTTGCAGTCATTGCGACTGCAGGGCATCAGCTTAGCACTACAGTGACAACAAAAAGCAGCAGGAGGTCAGGATATCAGTTCTCCAAGACTGTGAAATATGTTGAGAAACAATGTACCAGAAAGATGGTGGCACAAACACCAATTATCTACACAGGAACAAATATGTTGTGATTCAAACTCCATGTCTAATGATGCCATGACCAAATAGGAACAATGGCATTAGAACTTAATTTCTATTCTCCTAAATTGCTAGTGAAAATATTAGAAAACCTAAGCAGCTAGAGGTAACAAAACCCAATTTAAGCTCAGCATTCAGATCTTTTTCAATATTTAAAGGCTGGATAAGAAATGCTCTTTCCTCAAGTGATCTTTCTGATGGATAAGAAGAAGGAGTAGAGCAGTTTTGCAATCCTATTCTTATTGAAGACAGGAACAGCTGTACATCAAAATAGCCATGTTGGCAAAGTTTTGTAGATATGACAGTCAGCCAACCACTCTTCTAACTCACCCCAAACTTAATTTTAAGTATTACTTCATATGTCAAGAGAAGCCCAGAAGCTTAAGATACTTTAATTTCTGTCACACACACAAGACATTAAATTCTGTTTTGCTGTTAAAATCTTTCCGTCTTCTTGCAGCTGTTTCTATCTTTATTTATATCTGCTCTCCTCTCCTGTATGTTCCAGTTTCACTATTGAGTTTATCTTTACAGAGAACTTTCAGAAGAAAATGTCTGTTTTTCTCAAATTTTGTAAAATAAGAGGAATGAATAAAATAAATAAATAAATAAGAATATTTGCATTAAAACATTTCTTTTAGAAAACCCAAATTTTTTTATTTTTATTTTTCATAAAAATAACCAAATCTTTACCTGGATAATCATATTTGATGCTCAGGCAAGAATTAGTTAACACTTTGTACCCATCCTTATAATTAAAACACTTAGATAAGTGCTAATTGTATTGCTTGTGTCTGGAAGATATGCTATTTGCTCTGGCCAGGAAATAAATAAATAAATAAATAGATGTGAAATAGATGTGTAAGTGGCTATGTCTCATCTTTTACTTATATTCTCTCTCAAAAAAAAAAAAAGGTATTGCTATGTTTAAGTTGTGGCTAAAAGAAATCCCTAGTAATGTTTTAATATTTTTAATTGGAAGATCTGAGTGAAAATAAGAAAAGAGAACTAAGGAAACAATAGAGAAAAAATTATCTGACTAAAGGGAAAATTAAGGTCAGAAACTCCATTTCCAGCATGTCAAAAGAGAGCTGCAGGAGTCCAAAACTGACAGTGAACTTTATCCCTAGTAAACTAAGTCACCAGGGATGCATTATCTTCATTCATAAAGGAAAAAGAAAAATAATAAAAAAAATACAATGTGTGGTAGGAAGCCCCAGGCCAGGGAGCTTCTTCCATAAATAGAAAATGGATGTGTGAATACTTGATCTACCAGACCAATGAGATATCTCCTCTAAACTTCCAGAGAGAAATACTTTATTTTAATTTTTCAAAACTTGACATTTTCTTGGCACATAAATCTGTTGTTTGTATCATTAGTATTAAATGGCAGTTGAGAGAAAACAACTGTGAAAACAAGCAAGATAACCAATGTTTTCTATTTTAAGTATCTTCAGAGATCTTCTGGAGTAACACTTGCAGACATTATGGACTAAAATGAACTACCAAAGTTAAAATGTCCAGTTCTTCAGGGGTGCTGACAGTTGTTATTCCTAATGGCCTGAGTAGGAATTTTGAGCTTATAGCACCTTTGAGCACCACGTAAGTTTTATTTAAGTAGTTGCTTTCTAGGCACTCATCTGAAGAAAAAAAAAAAAGACTGGCTGTTTAGTGTACTTTTATGAAAAGGGGTGTGACTTTCTGCACTTTGTGTTCACATCTTAGAAGCATGTCTGTGCTTAGAAAAGCACCCTGGAATCTCCCAAAATCAATCTAAAGTGAAAATTCCTTAATGAACATAGAATTTACTACAAGCGTTGTACTAGAAGTGCAAAGTAATTCCAGAATACCACCAGTGCATAAGTAAGCATTCCTTGTAAATAAGTAATTCATTAATAGAAAGAGGATATAAATAAATGATGTTTGAGACTTCTTTCAAATACTTAGAGTTCTTTATATGATACATTTTGGAACATTCCACAGAATCTAAAATATATAAAAATAAATATCTACAGTATTTACAAAGTATGATACAATCCAATCTTTAAAAAGACTTCTAAAGACATATTCTTTTAGCTCATACTGAGGTAAGTAGGTTTCCATAAGACTGAGAAGAAATAGAAGAGGCAGTCGTTTTGTAGGAATCCCTTTGTCCAGTTGTCCTAGTCCGTAACACAGCTAAAAAACTGTGGCATTCTCAGGTGGTCGTACATGTATTGAGCCAAAGTCATCCTTGCTGTAACTCCATCGAGGTAAATTTAGTTATGCTGGGGACAAATTTATCCCACTCTGCATTCTCTGTTTTGCCAGTGCATTCTGCAGAAATTCTCACTGCTTCGTCTAAATTTGAAGTCATGTTCATCCCTGGTATGTGGAGATGCAGTTCCACTGACTTCAATGGGCTGAGTGTAGCTGTGATACCTGTAAGATAAAGATTTTAAGATGAACTTACTGCTTGTAGCTGGTAGCTGACTGGCTCACCCTGTGATTGGCCCTTTCTCTGAACAGTATAGAGAGATGGTGATCTGTTAACAAAATGGCCTGCCAAAAAAATGATTGAATTGCACTGCAAATTTTAAGCAAATACTTCTTGACTGAAGCTTAAGGGCATTTCTGATGCATAAACTTTAATTTTTTAAACTTTTAAACATTTTAAATGTGTTCTACTACTTATTTAACATGTGCTATTTGGTAAATTGCCCCGTCTTCCTTATCCAGGTGCTGTTGTGATCAGTGGAGCACTACAGGTTCAGTTGTCAATACAGGACAGGAAGGAAAAGGAGAATGATTAATGTATAGATCACTGCAATCCTATTGTTGGTTAGTCTTTGCTAGATCTAGAAGAGCTTTACTGCACATACAGATAGTGACTTTGCAAGACTAATACTTGTATAGCTGAAACACAGCCCAAGAGTGAATAAGATGTATACCTCATCTTAACACTCTGCCAGAAGTTCCATGCCTAGAACTCTTTTCCTTGCCAGCCTTGTCTCCTTTATTTGAAATTTATTCTTAAGTATGCAAATTTATTTCTCAGTCTGGGGAAGGCATCTTTTAATCAAAGCAATCACAAAGTCTTAGGATTGTTGGGGCATTTCATAAGGACTTCAGTAAGAACAGGTTTACAGGAAAGCTCCACTGATTACAGGAGTGTCTTCACTGATCAGGAGCAGATGACAATCTGTACCTGATTCCAAAACAAAACTTTTTTTTCGTAATCTGTTTTTCAAGGGACTGGGTCTCTCCACTACCCCAGCACTTTCAATGTGAGTATATGATCACCAGAAAAAGAGAAATACCATGCTTGCCATTCAGACTGCACATGAGATTCAGTTCAAGATTAAGAAACCTGATTTTAGGTATCAACACATAAGACAACTTAGGTGTCTAAATTTGTACTCAGTGGAAATCTGGCCAACATGGTTACAACGTGGAGAGTGGACAGTGGTTAATGGCCAGGTACCTACTCTGGAGTGTGTCAAAAGGCTTTTTAGGCATTGTTGACTGTGTTTATAGGGGCTCAGTACAGCTAGCAAAGCATTAGTATCCTTTTTAAACACTCGGGCATAGGACTGTGACCACCTGCCCATTAGAGATGGCAAGTGTAACAGAGGATCTGTGTGCTTCTGGACCAGCAAATGTAGGGCAAAAAGAGTACCATAAAACTGTAGGGTAAAAAGAGCACCATAAGGAGTCTCAGATACCTGTGTTTATGTAACCTAATCAAGACTATATCTCTTTTGGGTGCTTATACACATACAGCACCTATTTGTACCTACATTTAGGTATCTTCATCCTGAATTTAAATCCCACCCTAAAGTCCTAGAGGAAAAAACTCCTCTTAACACAGAAGAAATTTGTATCTGGGTTTGTTTTCCAACATGTTAGTATCTATTGCTTTAGACATCATGGAGTGTCCAATCCAGACTTCAGCTTTTGCTCTAGAAAGGCACCTACAAGAATCCTATGTTTGGGCAAGTAATCTTAATGGTTTGAAATGGAAGTGTCTAAGTGAGTCACCCTGTGAATATTCTACAATAAGTGGAGAGAACATATGTCTTCAGAGGTAATTTATTTCTTCCTTTTTAGATATTACTTTCAGGAATAGACTAGCTGTCCTTGGACATACCAATTTCTCTGTTATCAATATATAGCTATATAGTCCTAGCCTGAGCTAATTTCTAGACAACTAACATTCACACCCTTAGGAGAAGAAGGATGAATCCCATCCCTTGTAAAGTCCAGCTGAGATATAATGTATAATGTATTGAGAAATATCAAATAATAAATTATGTCATTTTCAATTTTTTCACAAAGCTAGGGAATTGCACGATCATTTCAGTGTCTACCTGGAATTGGGAAAGCTTGAACAATTTCTGCCTTTCATTTTAGACTATAGTCATCTGTTTATCAATCTGTATAAGAGAAAAATCAAGATTGGTCTCCCAGCTGATCCTCAATACATACAATACCTAAACAACAGGAAAAGGATCAAAATAAAATAAAATAAAAATGTGAGACCAGAAATTCACATGACTTTCTTATTGGACCAGCCCAACCCACATCAGAATGTCTGGTGAGCAGATATTTGCCTGGTGAAAAAGTCAAGGATATTCACGTAGTACAGTCTGTACACCCAATTTTGGCTAAAAGAGATATCTGTTATAAAATATTCCACAACTTCAGAGAATTACCTCTGAGTAGAATATACCTCTTTATAAACACATTGCAACTCTGTGGAAAATTATTTTCACTCTTTTAGGTACCTGTTCTTTTTATACTTAGGAGACTAAAGAATGCAGAGATCCAAAGAAAATCTTTAAATAAAATACTTTTACCCTACTCTCCCCAACTGCAACTCAGATTTTAAAATAAATTATATGAGATTTTGATTCACAATATAATCAAAGTTGTAGCATACCCTATAAAATATATCTTATAAATTACTTTTCTTACTGTCAGTTCTTAATTGTGAGCACCTTTCTCTCACTGTGCTCTGCTTAGATTCAAAGATTTTTCTATGCACAATTACATTTTAATTTCATGGCATCAAAAAACATAGGGACAAGTATACTACCAGTGGGTAATAGGTGCAGTACCGTTTGCTGGAATTGTGTTTATGTTGGTCAATACAACATGTTCTGAAAGTTTTGAAACATTATCAAAATTGCTGATCTGGGTGGTCAAGGATTTCCGACTCTCTGTACTGGCACGACCTCTGGTAAGCCGTTCATCATGGTGACTGTGAATGCCAAAGATGCAACAAGAAAATGCTGCTTTAAATTCTTCTCTAAACTTCCCTGTTAAGCACAAAAAAAGATTCATGAAAAAAAATTTACTGTAAACCATATTTCAACCAACTTCATAGATTAGAAATAAACAGCTATCTAATACAAATTTAATCCAGAATATTCTGGAATATCTGGAAACAGATGTTTTTCTAATGCTACTAAAGTAGGAAATCACAATTTCAACAACTTAGAGAATGAAAGACAAAATATAACCTTTGTAAGAAGATATGTTAGGTGTGGTATGAAGCCTAAATTATTCTTGGCTAGACAGGATGGACAAAGTAGAATGACTTATGAAATTATGGTGTTGATAGTTTGTTGATTCACAACACATTTAATAAAAACAACCAATTGAGCAATAGTAGGCTTAAATGACTGGATCATTGCTTGACATGTGAAATGAGAAGCATGGTTAACCCATATTTCAACTTCAATACATTTTACAAGAAAATTCAAAGTGTTCAACAGCCTGCTTTCAGAGCTCATGGTAAATTGTTCAGATCATCCTCACACTACACACCACAAAAAACACAGGGGGCAAATGTGTAGTGAGGATTAACAAACTTTTGCCTCCCTGCATTTGGCTCTAATACTACCAGTTTAGGTCCTCTTTCTGCCATTCATAGCCAAATAAGGCAAATACAAGCTAAGACAAACTTACACTAGTAAGTAAATAACATCCTGATTGGTTCTTTGGCCTTGAACCTAGTTGGCACAGTCTGGCCATGCAAGTGTTACTAAACACTCACAGCTTCCAAAATCTGATAGCTGCATATAAAATGCCAAATGGCGACAGCCCTTGGCCTGTGATAACTCTCAGACAGTATCCAGAGATTTAGGGAAATAGTAATTGTTTCAGATCAAAGTCATGCCAGTGACTTCTCTAAAAAATTAATGGCATGGACAGTCAAATTCAAGCACTTGGACTCAGGCCCTGACACTATTTAGGTTAGTTATAGGTAGATACCCTGAAGGTAATGGGATACATCAGGCAACTTGTTCCAAGAGGATCTAGCTCCCACTGGAGGAGCTCTACTGATGTTACACAGTCATTAATTTTATTTGCTATGGCTCATTACATTTAAACTATACATTAAACTTGAGTTCTAGGTAACAGCAACTTACCACTGAGGAAGTTATAAATAATAGGATTAGCTGCACTGTTTGCATATACAAGCCAGTGTGAGAATGTGAACCAGGCATATACAGTTTCTCTGTCATCAGCATGATTAAACATCCCAAAAACCCTAAAGAAAAAGAAAAGCAAATCTGAAAGATGGCAAATCATACAAAAAGAGGTCATCACAACTTCTAGACTAATTTTCTCCCTGATTACTTATTTGTCACAGAAAAGCTGATTCAACACTTCTTGTTCTCTTGAGAGAACAAAATCTTCTCCCTATGCCTCAAAATATTTTCTTGGTGTTTTTGCACAATAGAGAGACTATAGACACATAAGTACTTTGCAACAGTGCAGATATAGGACTTTTCTGCTAAGTAGACAAAGTTAGTGGCTGTTAGATAAAAAACAAAACAAAACAAAACAGAAAAAACATGGGAAGAGTCTCTTTTGACCAATTAATGACATTGAGGTTTCCAGCTCTAGGCCCATTCTCCAACAAACAAGGTCTCTGTGGAATTAGAAAAGCACTGAACGGGTCCAGAACTGAGCTATGGAGGCTACAATAACGGCTTCTGTCCTAGAGAAATCTGCTTTACACAGGTTCCTTACACCTAATTTAGCTATTTAAACACAAATCTAACTACAGGCCTTCTCTGCTACTGTAGTTGAAACGGTCTTTGTAGTTACTCTGTCATTCAGATCAGAGGTAGCCTGAGCTGCCATATGGAAATACTTCTTTCTCTCTGCATTAACTACCAAGGGACCTGAGGATGAAAAGTACTTAAATTAGACCTTGGGAAAGTGCCAGAATTGAGTGGGATGTATTTTAGCTTTTGTATACAACTTGAAACTACTCCTTAAAAAATTAAATATTCCTCAACCACCAACAGAAGTGTTTCTTTTTTTAGGATGCTTTGCCTCTTGAAATCAGCTAATGGCTTCCAGATAAAATCTGCTATATGTCATTACTTATTGGCATGCCAGAGGTCTCAAGAGATGAAACTATATCAAAACCTGTCAAGTACTGTACAAAAAGCAGAGTGTAAACAATTACATCTTAAATGAGCAGGAGAGAAAAGGGTAAAAAAGTGAAAAGGAGCTTCCTGGAGAACTAAAGGATTAGCCTACAATCAGGCTGAAAATTGGGTCTCAAAATTGTGTATGATGGAGCTTGGGTACAATCCTTGGGGCCAAGTCACAACGCTATTCTCTCTTGATAACCTTCAGCTTCTGCTTTAGGGAAATGAACTTCCAGGGTTCATTTACAGCAAACAAGCTGTAATCCCACCTAAATGACAGGTTTTAATGAGGAGATAGGTTAGATCATTTTCATGAGGAAGAGCTTATTAATAAGACTTGTACTATCTGGCCTACAGTTTCAGTACTGCAGATAAGTTTGATACATGTTTTTCTTGCAACTGTATGCTTATTTTCAATTTCTTTATCATGAAATAGGTAGGTTTCTTCAAAAGTATCTGTCAGAATAAGTGGAATCTCATAACATTGGGTTGTATTTAGACAGAAAGTGTTTATATTTTGGGATAAACTTTACCTTTTCAAGACATTCAGGATGCTAATTGGTAGATAGCAAAGTGCAAAAACCAGGAGGACAACCATTAACATACGTGCTGTTTTCCTTCTTGCACGAATCTGTTTTATTTCAGCTGCCACAGCACTGATCTTTGACTTTGTTGACTGTCCCAGCCCTCGTTGCTGTGTTGAGGGCTGCAGAGACTTCCATTTTTTCTGAACTACTGAAGAAGTTCCTGGGATCTAAACAAGACAGAACAAGGGACATCCTCAAAATTAGCACTTTGAAAAACTAGCACTGTGGGTATCTATAACAAGAAAAATAGACATGTTGACATATACAAGGTAAGCTTGTATGGAAAAGTATTTTTTTTTAATAAATAAATTAACTGATGTAGATGGAAGAATCAAACCAGATTTCAGACACACTTGAAGGAGTGCACAAAAAATTGTTTTGTCCAAATATACCAACTGATGCATTAAAATTACCCTCACTTCCCACTTAAGTTGCCTTGCTTATATCTTCAGACTATCATACTTACCAACATCTTCTGACTACATACTTACTACTACGATAGTTATGTTGCTATGAAGATCTATGTTAAATGTTTTCTGTATGACAATAGATTATCCTATTACTATGTTGCTACTTTAAGATATTAACTTCTCAGCATAGAAAAGCAAGGATTGAAAGCCCACATAAGTTTAAGAGCTATAAAAATGTCAAATATACAACCTAAAAGACAACGAAACAGCTAAAGAGGTCACAGCTAAAATGTGGATCTCCATGCAAAGCTCTTCAAAATTGAATGAATACATAGTGAGGAATGGGAGAATCACAGAAGAGTTCCAAGACAGGAAGAGTTAGGTTAGCCAAAGACACCATGCAATGGGTAGATGTAGCACCTAGCTATTAAAAAAAAATAAATAAATAAAAATCTCTGTCTTTTCTTTGTGTGCACTCATACAAGCCAGGCCAAATAAAGAAATTTTGCTTCAGTTTTTCAAAATTATTTCCTGCCTACAGCCTCATTCATAAGACTACAGATGACAAGGACTTTCTCAGAGAAATCAATTTATAACGTTGTCAATATTGTACATTACGAAAATCTTTTGGGCAGAAATTTAGTTTTATTCATAAGTAGTGAAATTGTCTGCAGGGTGACAAGTCCCATGAGTGTAAAATTGTTCATATTTAAAATTATGTGCAGAATTCACATCCTCTATTGTAGAATTTTAAAAAGTAGGGCTAATCCACAAAAAGTGCCCAGAAGAGAATGAGACTTTGTGTATATATTATTTTTTTTTTTCTTCAGAAAAAAAAACAAATAAACAAACAAAAAACAAGTTAAAGTGGAAACAGTTATTCTAAAATTAAAGCATGCAAATGCAGAATTGTTCTATAATAGCTATTATGCATTTTTTCATGAATAGTTTCCTTGCACAGACAAGCCCTTAATTTAGCATTTATGTGCACCATCAAACCTGATTTACAATTATTGGAATCCTTTGGCAAAGCTGTTTTATAATGAACAGTAAATCAATGAAGCAGAACAGGTAGATATATTATAACTTTATTTTTATTATTATTATCTATTTAATTTTAACTATTGTCTCTGTGGACACAAAGGAAAAAAAAAAACTTGCACTTCTTCTGAGGATTCCCACTCATTCAGCTAAATAAGTCAAGACAGTTTTACACCTGGACATGTTTTGTCCTATTCCAAGGGATTTAACATACTTAGCTGTGGGCTGTAGCACCGCAATGTATCTTTGCCATGCACTACAGGGATCATAAGCTAAGATTCTGATTCTGTCTTATCAGTGGTATTTTGTTTTTGTGTTCTAACTTAGAAATGGAAACTTTTTATTCATCTTCACTCATACCAAATTACCATTTATCCGAATTACCATTCAGATAATGGAAATGGAAGCAGAGATACTCAGCCAAATCTCTCCTGACCTATCCCTCCTGATTATGCCAAAGATTCACTGGAAGAATACTGTGACCAGCTTCCTTAGTAGCTAGATGCAACTTCAGTGAAGTTTCTCAAAACAGCTATTTCTAGAGAAATGTTAGATATGACAGTGTACATGGTTTCTACCTGTCTGTGTAGGTAGAAGAGTCTTTTCTGCTATTTCCGCAGTCTTCAATAGCTTATCAAATAGGTGATCAAAGGCAGGGACTCTATACATGTACTATGTCACTGTACTACATATCAAATTGCTAAATCTTCATGAGTTTGTGCTGAGAAACTTTCTACTGAACCTTTTTTCCTTTGTCTTTACCTGGCAAATAACTGGGGTTTGCTACTGGTAGTATACTAACCAATGATACAGTAAGAATTTTATCAGGAAAAAAAGAAGCACTATATACTCACAGATGCATAGCTGAATGAGTACCTTCTAAGGGACAAAACACTTCATAAGTGTTTGTGTACAGAGAGACATTTACAAATAGGCATTTATGTAAACAATGCAACAAACATGCATTATGCACGTACAAGTATACAAATGCCAGCATAATGCATGCATTTGTTTTGGTTGTTGAATCAGTTATAGAGATAGTTATGTAGAATTTGTATAATCCCAAAATTTCACGAAGAGGCCTCTAGCTGTGTCCAAACAAGTACTAAAATTTGCATAGTTACTTTCTGATGCACCTTTCCTCTACCTACTCAAATTATTGTCAATGGATTTATAAGCAGACAAAATCTTTCCAAATGCAATAACTGTTTGCAAAGATTGGAAGGGAATATTTCAGCTGACAAAATAAAAATGGGCAGCGTTCCTAGTTATTAATATAAATAGACTTTAGTGTCAATGCATTTGGACATCAATAAAACCGAGTATACAAGACTTGATAATATGAATTATGTATCAACACTTTTACCATGTCCATTCAGTCCTTTTTATTTGTTCAGATGGCATTTTTAATCCACTCAAAACCCACAAGAGAACACTGTCTTCTAGGTCACTACTTCCTTTCTAATAATTAAAATAAATTACTTGAAATCTTAATATTTGTGGCATGATTGTGCTTGCCTTTGCACAGATGAATCACTAAATCAAAGATTGCAAATCTTATATGTAAAGATGTGCTTGAAGACATAATCAGTAATATTAAGAGCTCTTGCACAAGGTATCTTATGGATACCTTGTAAATTTTTCTTTAGCATGCACAGCACACTCCATTAAAAAAAAAAAAAAAAAGAATTACCCTAAACTTGTTAGTGTGCAACATATATAAGGAAAAGAAATATTGTGAAGATGAAACCGAAAACACAACTGAAAACAAACACCCAAACCCCAAACAGTTTAGTTTCCAGCCACTCAACTTCAGCTTTGAACCCCAGCAAGTATTTTCAAGCTACATGAAGGTTAAGAACAATTACCCGCATTAAATAAATTTATGGGCAATTTGAGATAATTGGAGGATTGTAAAGAAAGTAAAAAACAGAAGGTTAAGGAATATGGTGGTAAGATCATTGGCCACCACAAGACAGAGTCACAGATAATTATTCAGCAACACACAGCATCTTAGAGCTATGTTAGACTGAACTTAATTTCAAAAGAAACTCAGCAAAACTTTTTTTTTTTTTTTCCTCATGACGAGTCCCCTCAAATTGTAAAGGTTAAATTTTGTCTTGAAACTATCTTCTTATTTGGTCTTATAAATGTAAGAAGTTAAAAGCAAAAACGATAATTTTAACTTCAAAAGATAGATTTTTACTTTGGTTTAACCTAATATCATTAGAAGTGAGAATAATTGCTATTCTGAAAATCAAATATCAAAATGTCATAAAGTCATTTTTCCACATATTTTAATTATTCATAAGATATTTTTTGTCAATATAAGGTTTGATTTTTATTTTTTAAAATAGTTGGGACTTCCACAGTGGTTTAATTTGAACCATGTGGAACATGCTTCTGATGTGGCAGATAATATACACTGGCCAGGACAGCCTCAAATTCAGATGATATGAGACATAATGGTGAAAGAGAAATGATTCATGCCCATATCCTGAAAGAAATGTCAGCCACTGTTAGAGCCATTTGAGAGGAAAAGGAATATGTTGCATAATCTCTTCAACAGGATGAGTTTATTGTCCTTTATAGAATGACAGGACAGGATGGTGGGGGCCTACAGCTATAGATAAAACCCAGACAAAGCAGAAGACAGCAGAGAGGACCATAGACTGATGCACAGTAGATTATGGCACTGCTCACACCCAGAAAATGACTCTCAAACAAGCTGACACCAGTTCATATTGTTGGAGGGGGAAAAACATTCCTAAAAAAATTCACATCATTTTTGCCACTTCAGTTCTCATGTTGTGTGTTTGCTTGATAGTCTGTTGTTTACTGTTTTCATTTTCTTTCATATATTGTTAATGTCAGGCTTGAACAACTAGAAGTTCATGTTATAAATTACAGAGTCACAGAATCACAGAATGGTTGATGTTGGAAGGGACCTCATTACTGAAAATAGCCAGGTTCACATGGTTCCCATCAGACAATTCCAATCTCTCAGTTCTGATAGTTGGACTTTCTATTCCAACTTTTGTTCAGACTGGACCTGTTATGAAACAGAGACTTGACAGAATGAAAAATAAATAAAAAAATATAAATTGTACAAACTACTAACAAAATGAGAAGGACGATCTTAACTTTTGATTGCTGCAGAAGACTTTAGCAGTACACAGTCACCAAATATGATCACCTAAGGTCTTTCAGTAAGCACTTCAGACATAATGTCTTTCCTCTCTCTACAGTCAATTTTTCTGTTGCCTTTTCCTCTCTGTCTCTCTCTCTTAGGAATCTTTCATAGACATGAGCAAAAAGAGTTCTACATTCAGCCTGGCTTCCTTCTGGACCAATGGGCTGAGGTCAACTGTATGAAGTTCAACAAGGCCAAGTGCCGGGTCCTGCACCTGGGGTGCAACAACCCCAAGCACCGCTACAGGCTGGGAGATGAGTGATTGGAAACTGCCTGGCAGAGAAGGACCTGGGAGTACTGGTTGATAGTCGGCTGAATATGAGCCAGCAGTGTGCTCAGGTGGTCAAGAAGGTCAGCAGCATCCTGGCTTGCATAAGAAGCAGCGTGGCCAGCAGGTCTAGGGAGGTGATTGTCCCCATGTACTCGGCTCTGGTGAGGCCACACCTCGAGTACTGTGTTCAGTTTCGGGCCCCTCACTACGAGAAGGACATGGAGGTGCTTGAGAGAGTCCAGAGAAGGGCGACAAAGCTGGTGAGGGGTCTGGAGAACAAGTCTTACGAGGAGTGGCTGAGGGAGCAGGGGTTGTTTAGCCCGGAGAAGAGGAGGCTCAGGGGCGACCTTATCGCTCTCTATAGGTACCTTAAAGGAGGCTGTAGAGAGGTGGGGGTTGGTCTATTCTCCCACATGCCTGGTGACAGGACGAGGGGGAATGGGCTAAAGTTGCGCCAGGGGAGGTTTAGGTTGGATATTAGGAAGAACTTCTTTACTGAAAGGGTTGTTAGGCATTGGAATGGGCTGCCCAGGGAAGTGGTTGAGTCGCCATCCCTGGAGGTCTTTAAGAGACGTTTAGATGTTGAACTTAGTGATATGGTTTAGTGGAGGACTTGTTAGTGTTAGGTCAGAGGTTGGACTAGGTGATCTTGGAGGTCTCTTCCAACCTAGACGATTCTGTGATTCTGTGATTCTGTGATTTTTGAATGCATCTCCCTTCCCATCCAAGGTGACTGTAAGCCAGCAGTGTCACTAAACCTGTTGACAGGGCTGAATGTAAAAATCCATGTAAATCCAATCTTAAGTGACCAAATGGAGCATATAGGGAAGGGTGCATATGGGAATCAACACCTAGCCACAACAACAAACAAACAGAGCTAGTATAAGTGACTTACCTGGCGACACCACAACTTTCGAAATATTTGTAAATAAGCCAACACCATAAGACACAGTGGTGCCATGTATGTCACCAGGAAAAAGCATGTGTGGTATATTTTGGGGTAAACCTCAGCTGGAAAGAGAATTGAAAAAAAAAAAGTATTTAAATATACATACATTTCAAAATCACTTTAAGCCATTATTCATATAAATATGCATACGTATTTCAAACATAATAGGTAATAATGGAAGATGCGTCCACTAACCTCATGGCCAGGACTGATTTTTTAATCACCTCCATACACATTTTGTTCCTATTATAAACATGGTCTTATCTCAAGCATCTTTTATCTCTTTTATTACGTTATTGCTTTCATATGACATTTTTGCTTTAAGGTATTAAGTCTTAAGAAGTTTTGTTTTTATTAAATCAGTGAAAGATAGAACATTGCATTACCTAACAGTAGCTAACCAGTTACTTAAACTGCCTCATCTTTGACACATTTAAGAGGCTGTAGAAATGTCTTTAGTTTTAATTCTGCAAAGGCAGAATTGTATGCCTGAGTAACTTGTACAGTCTCTCACCTATAAACATAGAATGTAGACTACACATTAGAAGTACTCTACACTCTTCTCCCATTCGCACAGGGCAGGATTTCTTTTAATCACTTTTTGGTGGCAGAAGAAAAGTATCTTCTAGCTGTACTCAATTTATTGTTGTGATTGTATGAACAAAACCAGAATTAATTCAGTCAAATGTGCTAAACAGGAAATTCACAAGTTATTTTGACACAGCTTTAACAATATTGAGTTTGCTACCACTGTGCTGTAATGCCATATGTATCTCTTTCCAAAAGACAGTTTATGAATGTTAGAGACTAACATAAGTGTTGTGAATGTGCTGTGTTTTTAAGAATATTGTATCATAAGCTTCATCATTAGATTATGGACAAATGTGCAGTTGGTGCTTGGAAAACTTAGTTTCACTTTTGTAACAACAAATGTAGTTTGGTATTATCAGATGTTGATATTAATTACAACTTAACATCTATGGACAGCCTCAGAAAAGGAATTAACATTATGTAGAGTGACAAAATGTAGCAGAAAATAAACTGCACTACATGAGCAGTTAGATTGCATGGTAAATCTAAACATTGTATTTTGGGCTACAGTAAAGAGGGAATATTTGTGTTAATTTCTGGAATTTCTCAGTGTTTCAGGGTGGTGAGATCTGCAACTGAAACTCTGCGTTGATTGTACTTTCAATAAAAAGAAAGGAAGAAAAACTGAGTTGCGTGAGATGAGATCTTCGGTGAATCAAACTTATTTTCTGCCTCTTAAAGTAAGACTTTTCACCCTATCAAACAAGAAGTCCAATTGCATGTCAGGAGAATCCCTAAGAGGTTGAACAGTCAAGGAGATACACAGACCTGGCCCGTAACTCTCATAGTAGAGAGGACTGTACCATCATGTTAACTCAAGGCTCACTGTCAAACCCTGACTCCTATAATGTCACACCGTGTTGATCCTGAAACAGCTGGTCAGAAAACTTCATTATCAGGGAAACAGACACTTGCTATACAGATGTTACCAAGTACCACACATATACATACAATAGGCAACATCTAGCCCATGTTCACTGCTAGCAAAGGCAATAGAAATGTTGATTTCACAGCTTTGATGGGTAAGAGTTCAAACAATTTAGATGGGCAGCATTTGGCTCTAAGATTCTGTAGCAAATCAGGTTATCAACTCTTCACTGAACAGCCATAGCCAGTGGCTCATGTGAATATCCCTGGGAGAGGCAGGCCATTTAGGCCTTTTTTTTTTTTTTTTTAATAACTGGCAATGATTTGGATTTGTATGTTTACTGATGATCTGAAAATTGGTTTTACACTTCAAAAATGCAGCATCACAACAGTCCAGTCAGACAGGGAAACAGCGGCATTCAGGCTTCACACGTGGAGTAATGTTAACTTACTGGGATCATGGGATGTCAGAGCTGAAAGTACATTCCTTCTATTCAGAAGGAGGTGCCACCTGCTACATCAACGCTCTGCAGGCAGCCAGGCCCCTTTCAGGTGGAAGGACAGTACATATTTAAAAGGCCATCTGGAGTTTATGGCTTCCAATTTATCATTCCAAGTAAAGTGTAACATTAAATGAGTCTAGCTATCTACAAAGAACTGACGAACCAGGTTGGAGAAAGATCCTAAGACTTGCCTTTGAAGTTTAGCCACCTGGAAAGTGCCAGCTGCTACACATCAAAGGAAACCTGTCCCTCCTCCACCCAGGGCAAAGCCCTTTGTAGAACTTTTCCCTAAGAAGTATGAGTCTGTTTAGCTTCTCAAGGCAAAGAAAAGCTTTAAAGTTGTTTGACAATCACAACAGTGAGGAGTAGGAAGGGCTGGTTTGGGATACCATTCATTTATCAAGCAGGCAAGTTGCAGGCTCCTCAAATGAGAGCATCAATCAGTCTATGGGACTTGGTGATATATCAGCTGTATGACTGGAACCACTAATCCTCTTACTCTCAAGCAGAAGAGGTGAAAACTGTCCTTTCCATCAGTTGGTGTCTTAATGGGTTGTGGGACAGGGGAAGATCATTTTTAGATTTTCTCACAACACTGGCCACTGTTTTGCTGAAAAGAGGGGAGGGGAAAAGAAAACAAGTGGGCACAAGGATTGGAGTGGGGTGGGATTGCTGTTCCAACTCAGTACCAGACATAGAGTATGATTACTCCACCTGATAAATTATCAGTATGCTAAAATAAACCTTGTGTCAGCTGTAAAGTTTCCTTCTCAGCACTGTGTTGCAGCCCCAGACTGTCATTCAGTGAAGCAAGGAGGCAGACGTTTGAAATTGCATCTTCTGGAGTTTGCCAGAATTTTTCTATATATGTTTATATACACATATATACAAACTGAAAACAACCCAGACTCTGAAGGTTTTGATAAGTCTAGCAAACAAAATATCCCCTTAAACACAGTGAAATTGGTACTCTTGACAGCTTCTCTAAGAATAGGGAAAAATAACCAGACTATCAAGTTTTTTAGCATGGAGAGTTCCCAGGTTCCCTAGTCTCAGGAAGATGCCTATGAGGTTTTGGACTTATCAATATGCAGAAGCAAAACAGCTTAAAAAGTTTATTTTAGAATAAACCTTAATAGGTAGGGATGTTAGAAAATGCATGCCCATAGTAGAGAAAATTATATTACACAGCACAGTCCCTTCCAAAATATTTTCCTATGTCAGAGTACTTACAACTAGTTAAATACTAGAGTAGAATAACATTTTTCAAACATGATATATCATGCTTTGTGCTATCAATTCATGACAACAAGTGTGATTTTAGTATTAACAATATTCTAACTTCCTTCTGTATTAAAATGTCCAACACATTTTGCCTTAACTTCTGAATTTTAAATCACAATATAGTTCAAATATTCTCATTCCTTGCATTGATTTTGGACATAAGAATATGAATATATATATATATATATATTTGTATTACTAAGATTGGCCTGTTCCAGGTCATGTCTGAACACATGTAGCTTCTAACACTATGCAGTACAGTTGTGCCTGTTCAATAGCTGCACAGTACTCTTAAATAACTGATGGCATGGATCAACATTTAGAGTCTGTTGTTTTCTACACTCCAGGTAGCAATTAGCATTACGGAATTGAATGCTGAACACTCTGATAAATGGGATGTATAAACCTTCATGTAACTGCAAATTCCAGCTATGTTATTTTCCAGAATTAAGACAATATGTTTTTGTATTATTTTATGAGTAATCTAGGAGGAAATGGAACACAAAGTCTTCTTTTTGTTTCCATTCAGCCATGTAGTATCGGGAAAGGATTAACTCCATATTCTTTTTATCATATGCAAACGGGTTGGCTAATGCACTTTGGCTAACACCGTTTTCATGAACAGCTCTAAGAGAATGCATTTAGCTGGCTTGGACACATGGTGAACTCATTTTAATATATGTTTCTTTTATTTTGGCACTTTATCATCAAATTCAGCACATCGCAATTACAGACTATTATAGAACTGTGGCCAACACTGGCTCCTTAAGTGAGTCTGCATAGGTCACATGTTGGATCCTTCTGCATTCCCAAATAAAATATTGTTATTAGACAGTACTCAAAATGAAAAACCCTCAGCCTAGAATTGGCAATGAATTTTATATTCTGGAATGCCAGAAGCAATTAAAAAGAAATTGAGTCTTGTTTTAGGCTGAACTATTGCTCCATTTGCAGTCCCTGGCAGCTCTCCAACCACATGCTTGAAATCTTATTATTAGTCAGGGTGGCCACTATTTGTTCACCATTTAGGATCCCAAGTGTCACTGTGTTGATCAGACCTTCCTTCCAGACACTCACCAGACTGGTATGGATTTCAGCAGCTGGACCTAAATCTGGGTAGGGTACAGTTCTGTCTCCTGCTTTGGCATCCCTGACATTTTCCTGGACTGTTCCAGACATCTTCCTGTCTGTTAGTACTACATAGCACCTCACTTTTCAATGGCCCTGAGTTCCCAGAATTAGTATAGACTTCTGAAATACTTTGGAAAGTATCATTAAGCATCCCCTCTTAAAGTTCCAACCTTGACAATTCTCACTTTAACATCCTTGGGACATAAGGTGCATGTGATACTCTGCAAAGATTTCATCAGACAGCATAAAATATATGGAGTTCTAAATAAAGCAGTAAACACCCAAATACAATCCTTTTCCTCTTCAGACAAATTGAAACTCCTATAGTATTTGCTCAGAGTCTCTAGAATATGTAGAATATCTAACATCTCCACTATCTTCGTGAATGCATTTTTTTTTTTCCTTAGGAAAACAAATTTCTTTCTCCTTCAAATTCCTCCTAGTTAGCTTTCTTTGACCAGATATTACCACAGCTAACCAAGGCAAAATAAATAAATAAATAAATAAATTGAAAATATTAGCTCTTTAGTCCTTCATTTGGCTTTTAAGGCTCACCAGTCTTTTCAAACTGTTGTCCGCACTCTTTTGTTTTTCTATTTGGTAGCCTTTGTGATTTCAAACCCAGGTTCTCAGTAGAAAAACTGTATCTTCTATGCTTTAACCCAACTCATTGTCCTTAGACAATTCTAATTGAAACAAAATGATTTCTGGCTAATGACACTCCATTCTCCATGGTCTGAAAAGGATGTGTTGTATTTTATCCTCATGGATAATGTATGGTTAAGTCTACACTTACTAAGACATCCAAAAATTTGAGCAACCTATTAACCTATGTTAATACACAGAAAGGTTCCTCTCTTGAGTTACTCTGGTAGGCTATTATTACAAAGCAATGAGAGGATTATTTGTAATGGACAGATGAAACATACTAGCAGAATAACTACCAATGATGGTGCATTACCATTAGAAGAATCATTTATTAAAAAGATAACAAGATAAAAATAACATTGTTATCTTTAATTGGAATGAAAAGCTTTCCCATTTCAGAAAACTTTCATGGATTTTTAATGTGAAATTATTTTCATTTTATGTTCAATATCAATTAAAAAAAGAAAAAATAATAAAAAAAAAATATC
This sequence comes from Cygnus atratus, assembly GCF_013377495.2. Taxonomy (NCBI): domain Eukaryota; kingdom Metazoa; phylum Chordata; class Aves; order Anseriformes; family Anatidae; genus Cygnus; species Cygnus atratus. Next base: position 25,915,895 of record NC_066364.1, on the reverse strand, counting down.
ATTTTGGAGTGTTGGCACTTCATTTCTGAAAAAAAAAAACAACACACAAAAACAAACCTTAATTTTATGCGCAAGTACTTGCCTTTATTATGCCCCTTTCTACCTCTCCAAACATCTGAATAAAGGCTCACAGAAAAACCTGAAGATCAATAGACTTCATTTTTGACAAATACACTTTATGGGAGTCTTGCAAACAATCTGGGAGCTTCTTTTCTTTTATATAATGGGTGCTTCAGCTCAGCCATATCTGTGGGCTGGAACTATTCTAGTCCAGTATTGAATGACCCGGTCTTTAAAATAGTTCCACAGCTATTACAGACTCTAGTCTGAAAGCGACATTTTCCTGTTCGAAATCAAGATGACCAATGGAGATCTGGAAATTCTGAGATTGTGTTCCCTGATGAAATACTCTCCTGACCCCCTAATTAATTAACTGTGGTGTTTTCCATCATTTTCATTTCCTAGGTTGATTAAAACAATCTTTGCTTCAGATCTAACCTTGAAGTGATGAAGACGTGGATAATTAACTCTGCAGTCAAAGTGAATGGACACAAATTGTACTCAGAGTGAATGCTGTGAAAGAAAATATTCACATGAATCCTGCAGCATCCAGCAGCAGAATGGGATACAAAATTGTTCACAGATGAAAAGAGAACACTAGAAGTAAAGAACAGATGTGACTTCTCCAACAAAACAGCAAGTACAATACTTCCAGCTTAATGGGGGTTCCTGAAACCTACAAATTTTCAGCACATCTTTGTCTGGAATCAGTGCCAGCCAGCTAATGGACATCTCTGCCCCCATTCATTGCCTTGTCCCAGAGGACTAACCAGGATGAGGGAATGTGATAGCCAACATCTTCTCATTAATCCCCCAGTGGCCCTGAAGAGGGAGGAACTTCCAGAACACCACATGGAAGAACCCTCAGCAGTTCAAGCTGCTTGAACTAATTTATCACAATAATTAAGTACAGGTGATCCAATTGTATTTTATCTTAATTGTTCACAGGACTAGAATCTTCTACAGACACAGAACTGATGGAGAATCTGATTGTATTTTAAAATGACTTGAGGCTATTAAACAACCACCTTTTCATTATATGTTTTGGCAAACTTGGCTTTATTTTTCTGTGTTTGAAAAATGGTATTACTGATGGTCATTATATCCAGTGTCAGAGTCACAGCATGTAACTCATATGCTCTATTAGCATTGGAGTTATGCCAAGGCCCACCAGAGTTGAATCTTAACCATTCACGTGAGTGGCTAACATGACTTGCTGTGTGAACTGAATCAAAATAGAAATAGTTACTCCATGGCAACCCTTATGACTTCTTACAGCTGAATTCAAATACAGAAGAAGTTAGATTCAGAGTTAATCTGGAAAGGCAGAATTACACTTCTTGGATAGAATCATTTGTAACCAATTACAATTTTAAAGTTATCTAAATGATCTTGTCCATGACAAATTTCAAATTGTAGACTAACTTGCTACCCCATATCCATGACATCTTTGTAAATTCTGTAATGACATGCAAATTGCACTGAAGTCCCAGGAGATACAAATAAGGACCTAATCAAATACCACCAATTAGCAAAATCAGCATAGCAGGTAAATAGAAGTTCTGTTCCTGTGTAGTTATTTCTGAAGACTAAATACTGTAAGCCTGCAATATCCATCAATCACTGAGAATTATATAACCATAAGCCTTTAAGGATGGGAACATTTTCACCCTCTGGGAAACATTAACATGACCAAGACATAAGTCAGCCTCATTCTTTCAAATTTGGTTTTAAATGTACTTTTAGTCTTAGCAGTATAAAAGAAAATATAAATTCAGAGTATTTGAAAAACAGTAGTTCTAGGAAAGGTTATATAATTAAGAACATTCTGTGATATGTTTATACACTTGACTGCATATTTAAATGTCCTGATATTTTTATTACACAACAGCAGGAAAAATTCAGTCTTTATGATCAATGACACACTCACCTCCCCAGTGCTCATCACACACTGTGAACAAGGTGGTTTTATTGGCTAATCCTGGGAACACACTGCTGCACTCCATAACAATAGCCTGAGGAATCATTATGATGCAGGACACAATCCAGATAATTATAACGCTGTTCCTTGCTCTCTTGGCTGTGCTTTTAAACATCAAAGGGTGACAAATTGCATACCATCGATCCAAAGCAATGCAGCTAAGTGTTAGTACAGACACAGAGACTGAAACTGTCTAAAGAAAAGGAAATATTATGTTAATGTAAATGTAATTTTTCTGTTTCAAAAGTGATTTCTTGTTTTTGAGAGTTTTAAAAATTCTTTCTATTTTCAACAGTTTATTATTTGAAATTATGAAATAGAAATTATTTTCAGAAAAAGTCTCTGTTTTAGTTGCTTCTTATGGAATTACAACAGATATCATCATCTGCTGTAGAATAGAATAAAATAGAATAAAATAGTTCAGTTGGAAGGGACCAACAAAGATCATCAGGTCCAACTTGCTGACCACTTCAGGTAACTTTGCTAACCAAAATTCAAAGCATGTTATTATTATTCAAGTATCTCTTGACAGGTATGGGGCAACAATAACCTCTCTAGGAAGCCTGTTCCAGTGTTTGACCACACTCATGGTAAAGAATTTTTTCCTTATATCTAGCCTGAACCAATTCACACATTAGGGTGCTACTGAAAGTGAGTAGGAGTAACAGAATCAGATTCTTAAAGAACAAACTTATGCATCTTAGAATTTGCATAACTTTATCTGAAAGATTAATTCTAAAACAGTCAACAAATTAGATCTTTTTTTTTCTTTGTAGAGCAACTTAGGAAAAAAATAATTCTGTATTATATTTGGATATCAGCACCAACATTTTGCCTTTTCAGTTTTCAAAGGAACAACAGAAATTCAGAATCTCATGAAAAAAAAGCAATTAATTTAAATTAGATTATGCCATTTTTAACCTCTTATTCATTGTAGGAAATAGCATCACTTTTGTTTTATTGTTTGGTTATCATTTCTGTTTCTCCTCAGAATTTCTTGTGCTAGAATGGAGGCTTTGAGACAAGTTTTGTGATTTTGATACTATCCAGTAGAAGACACGTGCTGAAGGACTGTTGCCCTTGACAATGTGGCTTCTCAGCCTGAATGCATAGGTCTCTGCTGAAAATACAGGTTGTGCTGGAGGGACAAAGATGATCACCTGCATACTTTCAGATTTTTCTGCTTAATTCTTTTGATTTATAATGACTGAAATGCCAAGCAAGTTGTCATGATAGTATGCCCAGTGAGTTCAAGTGAACTGCTATACTTACAAAAGGTATCTGTCAATGTTTTTTATGCAAATGATCTCATAACTAATTAAGTCCACTGGTAATGAGTGGTGGCAATTATACTCAAGGCAGAAAATCTGATCAGCTCCCATTATACCAGGACAAGATGACTATTTTTAAAGAGTGCAAAATAAGTCACTAAACACATATGAAGGCATGGACTCCACTCAGAGTTCTTCAAAAGTTCGGATTCTCCATCCTGGACACCTGAGTAGCTGTTAAGGTCCACATACAGAGAGAATACTTCTGTATGTAATTCTATTTCCAGACATTTTTCTTGTTTTGTATCTCTTCTGAATTATTAAAAAAGATCACAGAAAGTGAATGACATAAGACAAATGTTCCAGAAAGTGCATTGTCCAAGTCTAACAAGAACAATATTTCTTAAGCACAAATATATTCATAAGTGGAACAGTCCTTCAATCCTCTGTAGGTATCCTGAGGTATCTACTTCAGTAGCAGTGACAAATTTTTGTCACATAATCACCATTGGGAAGATGATATTGCTCTTTCTGTTTTTCATAACATGGATAGTGTGTACACAAACACAATAGAATAATACCTGTAAGTACGGAATCACTTTGCAGAGGGGCTGCCCAAAGAACCAAGTTTCTGTGATGTCCACTACTAAAGTTGCTGGAAGACAAGTAATTGTGACCAGAATGTCAGCCAGAGATAGATTCACTATGAAATAGTTGGTGACTGTCCGCATATGATGATTCTTCCACACTGCAATGCAAACTGAATTTGGAAAGAAAAGTTAGTGAGCGGTAAATGACTTAGGGGATGCTTCAACAAAAAAACACTTCTCTTTGCAGAATTAAGGAAATGTTTGCATCCTTTGTTTAATAAAGAGTATTTGAATATGTAGTTTGTTGTAGAGACCATGTGTTTTCTTTTAGAGTGGAAACGAAATGGTACATGTAGAGAGATTCTCAGTAAACAAAGAGTGGTTTTCTGCAGACCACAACATAGGAAATAATCAGATATATTATGCAGTTTACAGTACTTCAAGTACTATCTTCACTAACTATTCACACATCTTTCTTCTATTTTAATCCATTGGCTCTGTTCTATGGAAATACACATCTACATTTGTGAAAGTTTCTTTTTTTTTTTTTTATGACAGTGTGATGCTTAATTCAAATTGCTACCACATGGAGTCTTGTAAACTGTGTCAAGAAAACAACCATTTTATAAAATATTTTGCTGAGAATACTATATCTATTGCATCTGCAGAGAACATCTAACGTTTGCCTGGGAAAAAGGTATCTGTGATTTGAGGGAAGCAAACAAATATAATTTTTTCAGCATTAAGCTCAACCCATTTTAAATGTAGTATATTTTTGACCATGATTATTGTGACCAAAACCAGTATATAGCAGCACTCTAAAGGATGTGCCCTAAAGCTTTTATATCATTTCTTCCCCCCTCCCCCCCGCCCCCTCCATTTTTTTTTTTTAATTTGACAGGCTTTTACAAATGAAGCAAATCATAGAATCATAGAATGGCTTGGGTTAGAAGGGACCTTTAAGAGCTCCTAGAGTTGGAACCTCTAGTTCCAACCCTCTTGCCATAGGCAAATCACTTCTTTCACATGGATGCAATAAATTCATAAGTTAAAAATGCAAAAATTGAGTCTGAGAAACTAGACTAAAAACATTTTTTTTTAATAACTTTGGAAGTAAAACCCAGAGAGATTGTAGCAATCAATTGCCTTTCGCCAAAAACTCTAAAAAATCCTGCTCAATACTTTCCTGAAATAGCACAGTAATTCCTGTAAGAAAACACTACAATTCATTCTACACCAAAGATTCTTCTGCTGTAAACAATATTTCATTCATCATACAAATCTGGATGAAGATTCAAAGTCTCCTTAATGTGCCAGAATATAGCACTATGCTTAGTTTAGATATATTAAACAGATCACAGAATGCTGCAGAAAAGAGTTAGAAAGGACCTCAAGAGTTTGTCCAAATCTAAAAAGGAATTGCCTAGAGTTAAGCCATTCTCTTATTAAACTAACATAGCTGGCACATAAGTTTTTGAGATCAGATGTTTTTTCAGATCCTAAGAAGGATGGTGTGCCTGAAAGTTTGTGTCCATCTCCCAGCTATATCGGTTGAAGTATATTACTTCACAAATTTTGTCTTGCCTGTCTTTATAACAACCCAACTACGGAAAGACTACGAGTAAGTCACTGTTTGCATTTTCAAATCTGTTAAAGGTGAAGATATCATGCTTCTCTTAAATGTACCACAGTGTTGAATCGGAAAGGAAAGGAAAGGAGAGGAGAGGAGAGGAGAGGAGAGGAGAGGAGAGGAGAGGAGAGGAGAGGAGAGGATATTCTAATGTGTGATCTACTTCCATTTTGCTATTCTCTCTCCCTCTTTTTTTTTTTTTTTTTTTTTTTTTCCTGGAACACAGGCAACAATGAAGAACAGGCTTTCCCAGTGGCAATACTTCAAATATGTAAAGATTCTTATTACGTCTCTACTCTGTTTTCTTTTCAGACTGTAGAACTTCACAGGCCTGTATCTTTTGCTGCCAGTCATTTTTAGAACTTCTGTAAGCACCCTTCTTTCTGTTCTCTGGATACTCTTCAGAATGGATCACACCTTTGTTGTCAGACTGTAGTGATCCAAATTAACAAAATACCCACTCATGACTTTCCTAAAGCTTTAGTAGGAGCTAAGTTTGGATCACTTCTTCATGAGGGCTAGGTTTAGACATCTGGGGGCAATTTAGGGCAAAGGGAGAGGGAGGAATGAGGTGGCCTTCAATTCCTCTAGGAGAAGGTGATTTTATCAACAAACTTGTTTTGGATTTGGGCTTCCAAATTTATTCTAAAACAAGTGCTGTACCAACATAGATGTTCTTCTAATGTATGCAGACATGAATGCAAATACTATAGCTTGTAGAAACTTAATCTTTTTTATATATACATATAAATCTCTCTCTCTCTATATATATATATAGATATCTATCAGGAGCTTGTAAATGCAAGTCAAATTCCCTCTGCAAAGCCCTTTGTTGCCCTTGGAGAACGTCTCCCATGGTATTCATTTCTTTTATTTTTGCCCTGGATACAGAATTTCACGTTTTCTTAGCTGTGAACTTAGATATCTGAAAGGCAAGGCTTGTAAATCAAAAGCTTAAAGGAAACATATTATTTATATTTACAGTCCATTTGGGTGATAAAATTTACATGCTCAGGTAATTATTTATCTAGCACTGCAAGATAATAACTGTCCAGATCTTTATTATTTCAATTTTCTGCATGGGATTACTACAGTTGTAACTTAAATATCAACAATGTGAGGCAGGACAAAACAGGGGAGATAATACATTGCTGCCCCTCTGGAATGCTGTTTGCAGCTGGAAATGCAGTGCTGGGAAGAAAAGTTGCAAGCATCACTTCATTCATTCACAGCAATGTTAACACTTCAGGCTTCTGCTTGTGGCTTGTTCTTTTTCTTCAGTATAATTCATACTGAAAGTATGGTCTTGTTTTATACTTATGCAAAAGTTAATGTTAAATGGCAATGTTTTTTTCTGTACTTTTTACTTCTTTGATGAACAAATAAAAAAAAGTTGTTTTTAAAATTCAGATTTCAACTACTTCATTCTCATATTGTGGTTCATCAGTCCTACATTCTATCTGAGTCAGGCAAATGCATCTTTTTCATCAAAGGATGTCAGTGCCCAAAGGTGCTAGATTTAAGCAGACGTGTCAAAGAGCACATGCTCTTTGATGAGGTCTCTTGTGCTGACAAGTTTGGGAAAAACACCTGAATGTAAACATTATTTCTGGTAAAACAAATCCACAAAGTTATCAAATGTGAGTTCAATCTCATTGGCAACAGAGAGTGTCAGAAATCAATTCACAGCATTTTGCATTTTGTGTTCAAAGGCTTCCATAAGTATCAGCAAATGAAACCTCACAATATCTCAGAGAGCTAAGAAAATATTATCATTTTCATCTCTGAAACAAGGGAAGTGAAGCACAGAACAGAAGTTGCCAAAGGCCACACAGTAAATCAGACTCAGAATAAGAAGCATGGACTCATAATTCCCAGCTCTGTACTAAGCCTTCCAGATCACACTGGCTTAACAAGAATGGAATTTAGATGAACTTTGATACTTGCTGTTCCTCAGAGAAATAAAAAAGACTGTGCCCCTTGCTACTCAGGGAATAACAGATGCAAGAGGCAAAGCCAATGTACAGAGAGTAGCTCTAAATTCCTCTGAATTCCAATCTAAAGGAGCAAGAGGCACCTGAAAGGTAGAAAAATGATCATTTGCAGGCATAGAAATAAAAGATAAGTTGTTACTTTAGATTTCTTTATGCTTGTGTGGTTCCCCTTTTGATCTCATACATTCTTTGAAGCATAGACCATTTTCCATTCTTCGTATTACATATAGCACAAAAGCATCTTAATTAGCATATTTACATACTAACTTATTAATTAATGTCTCCCAGAAACTTATTCTATGACTGTATACAAAAAAGTGGGTATGTATAAGAAAGACTGTTACAAAAGCCTCTGAAAAGAAATTATTTTAAAAACGAGTCAGTTCCCCCCACTCATTGCCCTCTGCTGGTTGAAGTATTGCATTCAACACAAGCATTTACAGTTTCTTCCAGTGCAAGGATAAACAGAGCTGTGAGGCTTTGCTGCAAGTTATTTGAGCAGGGTAGAATGGTATAAATGACAGAAAGTTACTTCAATATATTCCATGTAGACCAGATGTCTTTCTGAGTCTACTGCCTACTGCTTAGAACAAGCTTGTTCAGTAGTCCTGGATATCAGCTTCATTGACACACCAGTGATCTAGCAGATCAGTGACAAAAGCTCTCTAGCTGGTGTTCAAAAACTATTTTGCGGGAGTGCAAAGCAGTCTGACTATGCCACTTACTACATTAGAACTAGTTAAGTATCATAACAAAATAATTTTGCATACTCTCCACTCTCACCCCTTTCAACATGCATTTTCATTTGAGGCAGCTCTATAAAGAAGTAGAGGCATGCAGATCACGTGTAAACTCTCCAGAAACATGCTCAAGGGAGGAAGCTCCCTGGACTGCAAAATGCCGTCTGCCTACCCAAAGGGAAAAGGCAGACAGCAGCAGGTTTCTTCTCACCCTGGAGAAGAGAAGCAATGATGCAAAAAATTAGTAGAGGTTCTCAACTAGAAGTACTCTGAAATCATGAAACAGGAGATAAGCTCTTCAGACCTCAGCAGATCTATGAACTAGTAAAAAGAGTTCTGAGCAAAATCAGATATTTTGTGCAACCTCTGATGAACATGAGTGAAGAAGAAAGTGGGAGAAATTGTATTAGCACGGGCAGCGAAGATAGGATCACCAGTTCAAGAAAAAATGTGTGTATAAGCTTCCCAAACTGTGAGAACTCTGTACTGGAACCAAAGTACCTGCCAAATCTTTATGACTATGTTCTGTATTACAGATTTTATTTTTAAAACTCTCATGATTCCAGTTAATAACTTCTGCAAACAAAAACATGCAGGCCAGTTTTCACAAAGAACAGCTATTTATAGTGGTTATGATGTAATCAGACTGTTCTAATTCCTTCATCATACTGAAATTTCCCACCACCGATGCTTCCGTTTCCTTCCACCAGAATCAAAAGAAGTTTAATGAAAACTGTTGCTATTCTTACCTCTGCCACATAGTGTCAGTGAAAGCTTGGAAACTAGCTTGAGTTGTCAGGCTGACAGTGTTTGGGAAAACTTGTAGAGGCTTTTCTCAGAGAAGAGAGATCTGCTATAATGAAGTTCGCCCACCTTCCTAATACCAAACAAACAAACAAACAAACAAAAAACCAAACCAAACCAAACCAAAAAAGCTCACGAGACTAAAAAGAACAAATTCAAATCCGAGTTAAAGTTTAAGATACTATTTGAAGTCCATCAAGAAAACTTCATATATCTCATTATAGTCCTGAAGAAAACAACCCTCTCAAATACAACAGTACAGTGAGGGTTTTAGATTGGTATTTTTCATGTACAAATCTAATCCCTGTTGGTTTAGTGTCCTGGGGCATTTTAATTAGAGGGTGTAATGCCATCTATTCAATTAGCATAGCTCATTGTACCTAAAGATGAATATGAAAACAATACAAAGGCTCCAGCTGGTATAAAATGCAGCTGCTTGCCTCCTGGAAGATTTACGTTGTCTTGAGCATATTAAACATTGTGCTGGAGTCCTTCTGTTGGTGAACAGTTGGTTCAGCTGTCAATTTGTTTCCTACGTCAGCCCTAAATTATTTCCCTAACACTCCAGAAATCTTGCCAACCTCTCATTTAATGGGTCATCTTCAAACTGGACTTCTTGGCCAAAGTAAAAATATAATTTCCATAACAAGCAATACATAACATTTCCTTACATAAATTAATTACTCTCTGTCTTATCTCATTTTTTGGTAATAAATCCTAAATGAGTACAAAGTATTATATTTTTTCCTCCATTATACTATGCTTCAATACCTTTATTTTGCTTTAGAAATTCATCACCAAAATTGTATGACTAAAATACGACCACACAATTTATATGGAAGTAATGCTGTGGATAAAAGCACTACTCATCAGCATCTTCAGATGCACAAAGCAGGAAGCTTCTAAAGAACGTTTTTCCTTCACAATGTTTTACAGTGATAAAAAAAGGTGTTTAATAGATTTGAGTTACGCATTATTTCCCATCCACTCACCCTCAAATGTAAAAAAATTAAATAATAAAAAAAAAATGTTTCCAGCTGGAAAAGACTTGGTCCTTTATATGGCAATCTCCCCCTTGTTCTTTTTTTGTGTGATGACATTGCCTACTGTGAATAAAAGCCTCAGTGGTGGGGAGTCTATCAACAATCATGCTGAAAGGAAGTCTGAATAGATAAAATACCAAATGGCATTCTGCTAGATCCCCTGTTGAAACACTGAAGCAATGCATACTGTTAGATAGAAAAATGCTGTCACTGAAATTATTTTGTTCTATTCCTGATTAAGAATTCTGCTTTAACATAGCAGTCTAAAAATTAGATGTTTAAGCCTGGGCTTATTTTATTTTTTTTAGGAAGGCTTTCTATGAGTTTTCAATAACTTTATTGATGATCTTGATTAAGGGACAATAAACACTTCAACTAAATTGTAGAGGATATTTAATTGGGGGTTTTTGAAACCATCAGTGAGAACAAAAGATCTAAAACAGAGAGATCTCTTCCGTGAATAAAAAGATGATATCTGCTTCCTAGGCTGTCCATCTGAGCTCTACCACTCTACCCACTACTGAGCTCTAAACTCAAACATTACTTCATTTTTTATATCATTACTCTCAACTTAAAAGAGAAACTAACAGAAGATCAAGTTTACATTGAAAAAGCAATAGAAAGACTGACACAAAGAACAGACACTTTTAACACAATGTTTATTGCAATGAAAATATTGAAAAAATCCTACATCTGGTAATAATGCCCACTAGATAAGAACTGTCCTTGAATATATGATGTAACAGCTGAAAAGATTTGGATTATGTTCTAGGCTGCATATACAAAGGAATTACATAGCTTGCAAGTGAAGTGCCACCTCCTCCTCACAAGACACACTAAACACATGTCAACAAAAATCATGGAAACATGACAAAAGGAATGGGAGGTTAGGTCATGTTCCCTGTGTATAACACATAGACACATCTGCATAGTGCAGGTTCCATTACTTTTTTCATGTAAGACTCTAGAAGAAACACTGAAACTGTAAGAAATATAGCTGAATAACAGTGAATAAATGAAATCTTAAAACATTTTTTTTTTCTATCATCAGCCTGAAGTGTACTAAGGAACTGTCTCCCACAGAAGACAATGAGAGTCTACATAAAGAAAACATATATATATATAACATCTAGTTTGCTTGCAGCCATATAATTTCTGAGGAGCTTTATAGCTACCAAGTGTTATCTTATATTATGGTGCTAGAAAAGAACATAGAAAAGAACTTGCTGGAAGCTTATCTCTACAAAGTACAATTGGGAGTAATAGCACAATCATCTAATTGGCACACGATTCATTTTCTAACTCAGTCACATTACATAAACTTAGGCAATTAACAACCTAATGGGAATGGGAGTTATTACTAGAAGACCAGCTACACTAAACAGTCTGCCAAAAATGCCAGTTTTGGTCAGTTCTGGATGAAGTGAAAGATATCATCACACATTTTCCTGAGCTTTCTATACTGATTAAGACAGACTGAGCAGTTTTAAATTATCCCACTACACACACACAGTTGCATATACTTATTTGTCTATCCGTAGTAACAATAAAAAACCTACAAAATCGTTATGCACATTTCATGTTAGAGATGGAAGGACCCTTAATGTAGCTGTCACGCTGCTCATGACACTACAATAAAAAGATTTCACACTTCATTGTGACTCAAATTTAAACCTGCGTGACTCATTAAAATCAAGGTGAGCTTCATAGCTGAAATGCTGGGCAAATCTGAAACCATATGCTTCAAAATGCATGTCAGCATAAAATGGAATTGCATTAGGAAAAAACCATCCTTTTCCATGTCCATTTCTAATGAAGATGGATGAGTGCCTTTGCTTTAGACTATATGAAAAAAATAAGCTCTGATATGGCACAGCTGTGTAAGCAGAGAGCAGGCTGCTGAGTAAAGACTTCTGAGCTGATATACCTCTTCTTGGGGTCTCTTCTTTGCTTGGGAGCCGCATTCAAGTCCAAGCTCTCACATTTAGCTCGGGCAAGACAAATGTTCTAAGTGTGCATGTGCTTGTGTCTGGCCATGTGTCTGTCCAATATTGATTGTGGCCCTGACTTGACTTCCTGGCTTAACCTCAGACCTGCTTCATCCCTATGAATTTGTCTGTTAACTGCTAGGCTGTGTCTGACCATCACCAGACCTGTCCAGCTCCGCTTGCATGGGCACTGTGGAACTGTGCTCATGCTGGTGAGGATACTGCTCTGCTGGTCTTGCTGCTGCCCTCAACTCCTGTCTCTCCTTCCACTGGGGACCAGCGTGTTCTAGCTCTTCTCTGACAAATTTCAGCTGGGAGATGTACTGTACTGAAAGCATAAATCAGAAGGTAGCTAATATCCTCCACCCCCCCCCCAAAAAAAAAAAAAAAAGGTTTTACCTGATATGCAGCACAGAAAGTAAGCAATAAACAATGCTTAAAAAAAAAAAAAAAGAAAGAAAAAGCAATATGGTGAGTTAAGGCAGAAAGTGACAACAGCTTTCATTATATTTGGTAATGCCCCAAAGGCACATCAGTCTGAAGAGTACTTCACTGACCTAAGGAAAAGGCATGTTAGTCCCTGTACAGCTCTGGGTAGACTGGACTTTACTGTTTTCGGTGGTCTTGCTGGACTTGGGCAGTGGCTGAAGAGACAGGATGAGTTATTTTCCTTCTACCATACATAGATGGTTCTTTCAAAACATCACTCATAATACAAAATCATATCAGTCCTTTCCAAACTACCTCGCTCAAGGCTGCACCTGTTTTGGGAGTAAATAGAAGAGCTGGTCTTCAGAACTATCATTCCAACAGCGTTGAGAATGTACAAAATTAAATCGGATAAGTTTTTTACAAGAGTTTCACTTGTTTATCAGGAGGGCATCTTGAAAGTAAGATGACACAAAAGCAAAAATAGCAACAGGAAAGTTTGCCATTTGCTTCCTAGACAATTTGTCAATGCATGTGAGTGTGCTTTCCCTCCCCTGTTTGTGCCTCCCCCACCCAGCCCTCTGCAGATGTTCTGGCATTGCAGGGGAATTCTGATTAGGTGGTGATAGTTTGTCCTTCTGTAGGAACTGCTGAATAGCTAGCACTTAAGTCACAGTTTATGATATGTCGGATAAGACATATTTCATCAGCAATGCTGTGGACAGCAGAAAGGAAGAAAACTGGATGGAAGATCAGTCCTAAATTTTCTGTTTCCAAGAAGTGTGTGGAGTTCCAAAAGTAAGTACAATAACGTTATGAAAAACAGCAATGAATTAAACAGGGCATGAGAGTCCATATGGTAAGGAATATGCTTGTTTTTCTTTCAGTACCTTATAATGGTTTTTGACCCTTGAGACTGGGCATTTTTCCACTTGTTCAGATTCCAGCCCTCCTCCTTTGTCACCAAATCAGTTTAAAGCAGGACTATTGTCTTTTGGAATGAGGTTGGAATACAAATAGCCAAACTGCTTATTCTTTCATTCTGACTGAAAAAACAAACAAACAAACAAACAAAAAAAACACGGGAGAAAAGGACAGTCCTTTGTATCCAAATATAAGGGCAGCTTCCAGACAGATGCAACTGTCTTTTAGCAGAACTCAAATGAAAGTCAACAAAATTTGTATTAACATTCAAGGCATTAGGTATCTCTTGCAGCTTGTCTTCCTTCTGGGCATTGCCCTTTTTCAGAGCTCGACTGCAGTATTCACAGGAGGCAGAGTTGCCTTTTGACATGAAGGATGCTAAAAGGAAAGAGAGTTGTCCGCCCTCTGGTCTCTGGTCAGAAAGCATATACAGTGGAAAAAGTTATGCTTCTGGATGTGACAGTCTATAAAGAAGAGGACATAATGACAATTCAGCTTCATCTTTCAATGCATTTCTACTGTTTGTGTATCTCACAAGGGTGTGCATGTCTTCTTCTTGCCAGTGATCTCCATGTTATGCAAATACCAAAGTATTGCAGCTGATACCCTAACACTTACATAAATTGAGCTCATATATTAACTATTTTAGGTAGATGAAATGTATAAACATCACATCACTTCCTGCATGGTATCTTTTCAAGAAAGGATTAAGCAACTCTTGTTAATATTCATCCAAGATATAAAGGTGACTTACATGTAGCTGGCGCTACAAACCTAAAGTACTTGATTCTGTGACCAAGGTGCTGGAGCGTGTCCAAAGATGAACAATGAAGCTGGTGAAGGGTCTAGAGCACAAGTTGTATGAAGAGCGGATGAGGGAGCTGCAGTTGTTGAGCCTGGAGAAAAGGAAGCTCAGGGGAGACCTTATCTACAGTTACCTTAAAGGAGAAGTGGGGATTGGTCTCTTCTCCCACACATCAAGTGATAAGACAAGAAGACCTTAAGTTGTGCAAGGAGAGGTTTAGGTTGGATATTAGGAAGAAATTCTTCACTGAAAGGGTTGAAATGTATTGGAACAGACTGCTCAGGGAAGTAGTTGAGTCACCATCCCTGTAGGTCTTCAAAAAACATGTAGATGTAGAGGTTAGTGACATGGTTTAATGGTGGATTTGGCAGTGCTAGGTTAAAGGTTGGACTAAAAGATCTAAGAGGTCTTTTCCAACCTAAATGATTCTATGATTCTATATTCAGTGCCAGATTCCCCAGATAATCTGGACAAAATAAAATGCAATAACTTAAAATACAGTTAAGTGAAATATGCCTCATCTAAGGCAATCAGAAGGATTTGTGTAGATTATGGCACCATTTAAGAGAATACATGATCTTCATGTGGATTTCAACTCTGTGTGTTTATTAGCCAGACACCAATATTAACCTGCAGATAATAATCCAATTCTACCAACACATGCATGCATGCATGCATAGACCTCAGTATTCACCAGATGATTTTTAAATGATGACATAGAAATATATGAGACATTACAGTTGGCTGTCGATCATCATTGACTAGAACTTTGGTGTTAGAATTATACCCAAAACTTTTGTTCTACACCCATAAAGAAAGAAGCCCTAAAAATCAAGCTATAGTAAGCAAAAATCAGATGAATGCTGTTGAGCTCTATGAATGAGACTGTGAACTCCTTAAAGAAAGGACCACAGATGGATGCTGTACAGACCTCAGCATAACATGGTGCTAACAGTCACAGAATCACAGAATGGGCAGGCTTGGAAGGGACCTCTGAAGATCATCCAGTCTAACCCCCCTGCTGAGCAGGATCACCTGGAGTATGTGGTGCAGGATGGCATCCAGGTGGGTTTTGAATATCTCCAGAGAAGGAGACTCCACACTCTCTGGGCAACCTGTTCCAGTGCTCTGTCACCCTCACAGCAAAGAAGTGCCCTCTCATATTGAGCCAGAACTTACTGTGTTTCAGTTTGTTCCTGTTGCCTCACATCCTGGCTCACCATAGAATAGATAGCAAATAATAGAATTATCCAGAGAAGACTAATTGTCTGTCAATTAGGCTTGGTTTCATTCTAAGCTGGAAAGAGAAACAAACATCACCAAGTTCTGTGAGTAAAGAAAGTCTCTGAGATCTCTTGCGGACATTCTTCATGGTCTCTAAACCATGGCATTCAGCATGAGCTTCAAGCTGGGCACTGGCAGGCTTTGTGTGCTCCTGCTCTCAGCTCCTGCTAGCTCTGCAGAGGGCTGCCAGAGTCCCAGCAGCTTGGCTGGTGGGACACCAGAAGGCTGCTTGCTCTGTGGTCAGTCTTTGACCCAATCAAGATCTTCCCTGTACTGTTTAATTTTCAGGACTGCATGTTTTCTGAGGGAAAACATTTCATTAGGAAAATTCTGACCCCCTTCAATAAATAACTTAAACAACAACCATCCCCATTCTAATGTGTTAACTGAGTGGAGCTGTTAATCCCTTATGGTCTTATCCTTATCCTAGGGTTTGACAGCTGCAACTGGTTAGTGTGGAATCATTGTGTCAGTAACTACAGGCCTCCATGCATCCTAAATGTATCTTTCCTTCTTTTATTATTCTTCATTTCTATTTCAAGCACTTTTTGAATAAAGAAAAAACAGATAATTAGTCCAAAGTCAAAGTACATACCCTTTTAAAAAGTTTTGCTCTAGCTTTGCAAAGTTGAAGGAGTTCAAATTCTCTGCAGTGGTAATGGAATGTTTTGGTCATGTGTGAAAAACAGAAAGTCCTTACCCTCAGTATCTATTCTGCCCTAGAGATAAATAGTGACTAAACGAAAGAGAAAATAGGACAAAATATACTGATGATATCATCCTGATTTCAGATTCTCTGAATGTTCATGTAACTACGTCTTAAAACCTTCTTAAGACCTGCTTCTCCTCAGTAGCTTGCAATGAAACCTCTGGTGAGCAGCTAGTGTGGGCACACGCGAGAATCGTTGCTATGAAGCACCTGAATACAATAATCAAACCTGCATTCAGATGCAGAGGCTTGCAAATATTTTCATTTTAGCTGGTTTGTGCAGTAGTTTTGATAGGGTATGTCAACTCTCCTAATTGAACTAAAAGCTAAATAGCAATGCAGACCTTGTTATACGCTACTATTAGCAGGACAATTCCTGCAGTGCAGCTCAGCTAAGAGCCCAGTAGATGTCAATCAAAGTTCAAGCTTTCTACCCTTGGCTGTTAATTAACTGTCAGAATGCTTTAATCTCATTTATTACTAATATCTGAGGGATGTGCTGTGCCCTCCACTTGCACAGATGTTATTATGGGAACACAATGAGTTGCCTCATTCCATGTGAATGCATAATTGAAAATAGAAAGAAATTAAGTTTTTTTGGGATGACATAGGGAAGGGAAAGGTATTTCATGGTTTCTTAAGTGCTAACTGAATAAGACATGGAAAAAGCAAAACTAGAGCATTGACTTCTCACGCTAGCCCAGCAGCACTGCTCAAACATAAGCAGAGGAACACACTGCATCATTAAGGGTGAAACTATAAAGCGCTGTTAGCCACTAAAACTCTCTTTAGAACAGCTTCTGCTTTGCTTTGAGAAGGTACAAGACTAAATTGAAGATTGACAATGAGTAAGGATTTTTACAGATTGACTATGAGCAGGAAAATTAACTTTCTGGGGATTTCAAAATGTACACTCTTACGTATCAGATTTTCACCGCCAGCCAAATAAACAAGGTTTCACAAAAAAAGTCTTTGGAAAGACCACATCAATCTCTCCCCTCAAAATCACTTGAGCCTGCAATCAGTACAGTGTGAGCTTTCCTGCATAAAGATGAGACAGTGTTCAGCTAACGAGCACCTGCACCTGCCGATCCCACAAACAACTTGCCCGTCAACAGGGGCAGCAGTTTGGGTGGGCGAGGTCTGTGCAATGCACAAAGGTAGTTTAAAAAAGCAAAAGGCTTGGACAGAAGCAGTTCAGTAAAAGGACAGGTAGGCAGACAGCTAAATGCTCCACCCCAAGATATGGTACAGACACGTCAGGGAGGAGCAGCTGCACATCAGCACTGATATCACCTCTGTCTGCGAGTGCAAAGCCAGGAAACCTTTTCTCCTGGTGGCTTCAGGGGAAAAAAATGTGTAAGCAGGGTGAGAGCTGCTCTAGCCGAAGGTTTGACCTTGAATCTTTAAAAGCGAGAGGACAGCCTGCTTACAAAACGGGCAGGGGTGAATAGGCAAACACAGACAGTTCTCCTTAAGCTGTCTTCGCTCAGGATCAGAAGAAAGGACACTTTTCTTCGTGGTTTAAAGCACAGGCTGTTTGGGAAGGCTACTACCTTTACCCTGAGAAGCTGGCTACCGAGTCACGGACTGAGCAAGTACACTCGGGCTTGTGGATAGCCCTCTCATAGCCTCTTTGGCTGAAGGCTCACTGGTTTCGCCAACGTGCGTACTCGGTATTTACCGGCAGCTAGCGTGCCATTCCAGACAAAAATAGCATCATCAGTCCGTCGAAAGAAAAATAAATAAGTAAAAAATCCTCGCAAAACGTTGCCTCTGGCTGCAGTCATATTTGCAACGCGTCTAGGGAAGCCTTGAGCGCTCGCCGATGGCAGCGCTGGTGTGCATAAATCCTGCAGAAAATCATGAATGGAAGCCCCGTATGGCGGGGCTGGGCGCTAGTGAGCCGCTCCGTTCATGAAAATGTCAGTGCTGTAAATACGGGACGCAAATGGCCGGGGCTCCGGAGGAGAGGCTGCTCCACGGCGGCGTGTGCGGAGGAGGGCGCTCCGGGGGGGCCAGGGGGCGAGGGGGGAGATGGGGAAAGGGGGCGATAAGGGGGGATAATGGGGAGAGGAGGAGATGAGGGCGAGATAGGGCGATGGAGAGATGGGGCGAGGGGGAAATGAGGAGACGGGGAGATGATGGGGCGAGAGGGAGGTGGGGAGACGGGGAAAGGGGGTGAGAGGGAGATGGGGAGATGATGGGGAGATGGGGCGAGGGGGAGATGAGGAGATAGGGCAAGGGGGCGAGGAGAGTTGGGCGCCCTCACGGCCGGGGCGAGGCCACCCCTGTCCCCCTCGCCCCTGTCCCCCTCGCCCCTGTTCCCCGATATCTCTGCCGGCCCGACAACGCGCCCGTTTTGGGGTTCCCAGCACGGCGGGGCGCCGGAGGGAGCAGCATCCCTCCGGGCGGGCGGAGAGGCGGGGCCGCTGCCCGCGGAGGGCAGGGCGGGCGGTTTCGGCACCTGTGCCCGATGGATGGGGACGGGAGCCCGGCCCGGCTGTCCCCGAGCCCCCGGTGTCCGGCAGCCCCTTCCCTCCCCGCAGCCCGGCTGCTGGGGATGCGGCGTGTCCAGCTGTGGGGAGAGGTGAAACCCAACCGCGGGTCAAAAAAAAAGAGGGGCTGGGAGGCAACTTCGGGGCGCCGCACTCACCCAGGACGTTCCCGACGAGCGCCACGATGAAGACGACGATGTAGCCGGCGATCAGCGCCCATTCGTACTCCTTGGGGTGCAGATACTCCTTCCAGAGGTAGCGCAGGAACTCCTCGTCGTCGTAATCGGCGGACGGGCTTAAAAAAGGCTCCCGCGTCTCGTTCAGCTCCGGGGAGGATGTCCAGTTCCTGCGCGGAGGGGAAGCATCCTCGGGCTGCGTCCCGGACATCCCTGGCGGTGGTCCGGGGGCTGGCTGAACCCTCTCAGCACTCCAGCGCTCTCTCCCGCCCCTCCATTGAGACTTGCGATCGCCGGTGCCGAGCTGGGTGTGGGGAGAAAATGACGCGGAAACTTCGGGAGCCAATGCGGGACCGGGCTGGGGCTCCGAGCCGGCCCCAGCCGCCCGGCAGCCTTCCCCCGACCCTTTTTCCCCTCCGCGAGCGCGGAGGATGCACGCCCTGCCCGGCCCGGGGTGGGGGACATCTGTCGGGGGGATCGATGGTTGAAGGACGGGGGTTCGACGGATGGCTCTTGTGGAGGAGGCAAAGGATGAAAGGAGTAATTAAAACTGAGCGGTCGATGTGTCTTCTGGGGGCCCCTTTGAAAAGTTCGGCTGTGTGTTATTGGTGTGCGGCTCTACCTTCAACGCACGGGCTTAATACAGAGCCAAATATTCATAAACACTGTGGTGCTTAGCTCTAGACAGTGCTGGCTAAAACAGGACAAACCTCAGTGGGAAAATCTATAAGCACAGTGAACAGACAAGCGAGTTGTTTCATCACGTTTTATGACCATGAAGGCTCACTGTAGGCTTGAGCCTAGTTTCAAACCTCCAGCCTGGGATCTCGCTGCCCCTTGGCTATTCTGGGTTGAGCTGAGCTGGCAGAAAGCAATTCAAGAGAGTCCAGAAGTGCTAGTTAAAACGCTTGATAGGACTCCCGGCTTCTAGTCATTGCTTCCTGAATTATTTTCATACTCTGCCTAATGTTCAGTTCCTGAGAGAGAAGGGACAGGGCTGGACTTGTCCTTCCCTGGCTGAAAAAAAAATCCCGTTTTTCAGGTAATCTTTTCACTTACTTGCTGAATAATTTAATGAGTTGGATATAAGCACCACTTCCACTGTGAAAGGGCACACCTCTCTCAGTTAAGCATAGGGTCTACACCGCCAGAGAGTGGAGGAACTATTATGTGACTCTACTTCCAACACATAACTTTAGCAGAGAGGCAGATACTCATGAACACTGTAGTGCTTAGCTTCCTGAATTGTTCTTCATAAGCACGGAGCATTCCCTCATGCCTTCAAAGTCCAATCCAGCATCCCCACCTAACCACCCAACCTGATGTTGCCTTTAGGCACCTGTTTTTATAGACCTGCTCTCTTTGTTTTAGTTTTGTTTCTGTAAAATAAAGAAACAAACAAACAAACAAATAAACAAAAAATTCCTATTCTACTGGGAAGTTGAGTAGACCTTTCAGGATAAAGACATCAAAAAGTGAGATATACTTGGATATACAGGTAAGATCAGCACCTTACATAAATTAGAAAGGTAGACTTCACAAACCTCATAAATAAAGATTAGATACTCCTCAACTAATGAAAACAACTAATTTCCTGTTAGTAAAAATACGAGTTTTGGGAAGTGATTTAAGCTTTCATGAGAACGTTGGAATACTGATGTACTTGGTACACAAAAAGAGATGCATTTAAGGGGCTTGTCATGGTCTTCAATAGTGTAGATGTAGAGCATGACCATTTGGTGATCAGTATCGGACAACCACAATCATTCTCCAGCTTGTTTCATATGTTAAAATGTTGATCCATAACTTCCATATCTGCTTCCAAGTTGCCATAAAGTCTGAAACAGGTAACGCCTTTTTGACATAGAATACTCCTTTCTTCCTCTCTCACCAGTAGTAAGGTAGTAAGGAATTGAATTAAAAAGACATAATATTAAGAAATGACATGGTTTTATGAAAAACAGATCTTAGAGCTCTTTTTTTTTTTTTTCCAACCAGATAATAAATGTGATTGATAAAGGCATAAATGATTGATCATGCAGATTGATAAAATGCATGAATTTGCTATTCCTAGAGTGCTGAAAGACATTTGCTTTTATTGGTACAGCACATTCTTATTAGGTAGACTGTATAGTAGAAAATCAATGTGACACACATTATAAAGATTAAAAATTGTCTAACTAACAGATCTCAGAATAAAATGGTAAAAAAAGAGTTGCCACTGAGCTCATGCCTTTCTACTGTCAGATCTTGGTTCTGTTGCACTCATCATTCAATGACCTCGAAGAAGCTGGCAGGTGATCCAAAAATCAGAGATAATCAGCTACACACAAACTCCCATCATGAATCTGTAGCCAGAGAGCTTCATGTGATAATTGCCAGTACAAATAAGTATACCTGTAAAAACACATTAAGTATAAGAAACTTGGCTGAGCTAAAATATGTATCATGCATAAAAATCTGCTATTCAGGAAATACTTTTCAAATGGAGTCATTTTAGCTGTGTATTTTAAAATCAAGATCAGATGCTTTCTTAAAAGATAAGTGCTATCTGAAATGGGAATTAATTCAGAAAAGTCATCTGACCTGTAGCATGCAAGAG
Source organism: Cygnus atratus (assembly GCF_013377495.2). Taxonomy (NCBI): domain Eukaryota; kingdom Metazoa; phylum Chordata; class Aves; order Anseriformes; family Anatidae; genus Cygnus; species Cygnus atratus. The sequence continues at coordinate 25,894,367 of NC_066364.1, read as the reverse complement.
GTCAAACTAGATGATTAGAGGAGTCCCTTCTGGCTTTCTAATTTGTGAAAGTGTGTTAGTAGAATAGATTCATTTGATTAATTTCACTGCTGACTTACGTTTTAATTATACAATTTATATCAAGACTAGTGCAAGAGTCTAAATCTGTTCCTTCCATATGCAAGTGAACAGTAAATGCTCAAAAGTAGGTAATTCTTATTTTATTAACCTTCTCCCCCCCTTTTTTTTATTTTTTATTTTTTTTTTTCAATTTAGAACCTGTTTAACACGTGGTTTTAGAAACTCTTACAAAGAATACACTGGCTACAAAACACTTAAAAGGAGCGTAAATTCAGGGTTATATCTATTAATATTTTTATCTCATGAGAGTACCATTTAGTACTTTATTTAGCTAAAGTGTTCACATACACTGATATCTTTCTAATTTGTAACTTTCTATCACTTATCCCAAAATACTGAAATGAAATTACAGCCATAAAAGATATGCCTTGTGGCTTTCAGTGCCACTTATTTTATGATATTAGACCATGTGAATATAAATCAAACACAAATTTATGCTTTATTGCATCTGATAGCTCAAAGGAACTGACATTCATAGGGAACAAACCAACCCTACTTCAGCATCCAAGTTTATTGCTTTGTCAAGCACATTTTCCCCCTCCATAATAATCGTTCTATTGCAGACTGGAATTAGATGATCTTTAAGGTCCCTTCCAACCCAAACCATTCAATGATTCAGACTCACATTTTTATTAATCAGACAAATAGACAGCAGTTTTTCATACGTTAGAGTCTAGCACTTTCATTTTAAAAACTATTTGATTCAGAGGATTAGTTCCATACATGTCTAATAGTATATTAAATTCAGAACCTTTTATCAAAGCAGAATGAATTATAAAGTTTTTGCAAACTTGGGTTAAGAGGCAGCTGAGCCTTAGGGTTTCTGTTCAGCCTTGGCTGAACATTTAACACATGCTTTCATTCTTGGGAAGCAAACCGCATAAACACGGCTTTTAAAGAGAAATAGATTGTTGTATTGGCAGTAGAGATGAATTGTTTGAATATGTCCTTCCTTCCCATTTTCCTTTCACTGCTTTGATTTAACAGCTTTTCTCTGCCCCCTTTCTATGTTATGAAATATGTCACATGATGGCTCAATAGAAAAACAGCATAACTGTTTATTTGCTTGAGCTATCCTGCTCAGTCCTTGTATCAGCTTTTGTCTGCGAAACCCCTCTGGTATCTTTCCTCCTATAATAGTATTTCAAGGTGGAACTGCTGCTTCCCTGGCAGCAGCACTAAGTAGTTTCTGAGGAGCACTTGGGCTATCATCAGCTAAATAGATTGTGAAGAAGGGAGGACGTTAAATGAGTAAGTAGAGAGAAGCTGAAAGCAAGAGAAAGACTGATCGAGAAGACCAGATTTGGATATCTCTGCAGCCATAAAATTTAGTGGGGTAATAAGGGTAATATCTATGAAGTGGTGAGGTGCAAAGAGCCACAAAAGAAAAATGAATACTACAATGTTTGTGAAAAGAATGGATTAATCAGCAAACCTTATAAATGAATATAATGATGCTCCATCACACAACACATCTGCAGCACCACATTTTCTTTAGCCCCCCTCTTGTCTTAGAATTAATTCACTAATAAGCTGTAGGCTAAAAGGGCAAAACTAGTTTTAACATGAGATATTATTCAAACCTTCTGCTGAATTTTTGGAACCACTGGTGATATAAGAAGTCTCCAGCAATTAACTTTCTTTAGCTAACCTCAGGCATTTTCTCTTTATTCTAAAGCAGAATAGGATCCTGTTTTAAGCAATACAACAGTGAGCAAAGGTACTGTTACCAATATATAATTAGACTATCAGCTAAACTCTATTGATTGATTAGCTCACTAACACCATTACAATGAGGCAAAGCCAGGGTGACTTGCTCTATTTCTAGTAACAATCAGATAAGAAAGTTCAGTAGTTGGTTAAATCACGCCATCATCATTATTAATATTCACCAATGTAGAACATTTGAAGTGAAAAGTCTTATTCTATTTTTCCAACTTGGTGCAATTCATATAAAAAAAAAAATCAGTGCAAACACATTATTCCTCCATGCTTTTCTTGAGCTTCTTTCATATTAACAGCTAAGTACTAAAAAAAGTTCACAAAAACATTTATTTTGATTAGGAAAATGAATGTGTTGCATCTGCAATATCCACTTCTCCATGAAGCCTACAAATATCTAAAAACAAACACATTTAATGATGAGGGCACAGATCCAACCTTGACAGAGCAAATTACAATACACCTTTCCTAAATAGGTCCCTGAACTGTATACAGAAGCTGGAAGAGGGATGACTATTTAACTTTTTTCATAAGACATGCCCAATTATAATTTCAGTCAGCAAGTTTAAATAAGCAAAAAAGAAAAAGCTCTTCTTCACTTCATGTTTATGTAAATACTGAAACTCATTGTAGAGGCCAAGGCAAAGTTGCTTCAAGTCCATCAGAAGCTGTTACATGAAGCAGTTTGGATGTAACACTACACTTGAGAGCTCTGAAGCCAAAGAAAATTTAACTCCAAATTTAAACTGTTTCTTAAAATTCATCTCCCTAACTTCTACTCCTATCCCACTTGAATATAGCACAGGCTCTTTAGTGTGATCTGAGAAAAGATGGACATGTTCATACTGAGTATTTTGAGGAATAAGAAAGTAGAGGCACAAAACTGTTTTGAGATAAAGATTTTGGTGATTTTAAAGGAAATAATAGCTTTTGAAATGAATCTACCATTTATTTATAAAATTACTTATAGTAAAGGTTTTAATGACAATTAGAACCCTGGATCTACCCTTCTACCCTTTACGAAATGCAGGAAGGGACAATATTCTTCAGAATGAAAATTTTAAGTAGACATTGTAGATTAACAGCAGGAACCAAACCAGTGACAAAGAAATTTTTAAGTGATGTATCACTTCCAGTCATATGAAGGCAAATTGACAGTAACTTGCATTATAGGCTATGACTTGTATTTTCTGTACTCAGGTTCAATGGCCTACTAGCCCACAGTGATATAACATCACACCAAAAGTACTATATAGTCCTTATGTTTTCATCAGACTGTTTCTTTTTTCCTTCAGAAAAACAGATCTTATTCCAGGAGGTCAAAGATCCCTCTAATCAGTGTTATATCTCTGACAATGGCCAGGTAACAGGTGTTTAAAGGAGAAAACAAGGGTAAGGCAAGTTTGCAACGATACTTTCCACCATTACTACTTCCCATCTTTGAGCAATCGACATGTTAGCAGATTCCTGAGGCAAACCATTAGCAGTCTGGTTAATAGGTCTTCACGTGTTTTTACTCTGATGATTTTGCTTAATTCTTTTCTGAAGCCATCTAAACCTCTGGCTTCTACAGTAGCTAGAAGCAATGCTTCCCACAGTTTTTTGCAGTGTTCTTTCTTTGCTACTTTTAAAACTATTGTTGGATAATTCTATTTGGGCTGTTCATATAAAAGAATATATTTCCCTTTCCACTTTTTTCCCTACCACTTGCAATATTCTTTTCCTCAGTAAAATCTTAAGGAGTTCTAATATGCTTAGTCACTCCTTGAATGGATCTCACTTTCAGCAATCATTTTATTTTTGTTACTCAACTTAGTATCACCAGAAAATTTTATTACCATCTATATTCATGTCCTTTCCAGAATGCTGCATGAAAATGGTGATAGGTACAGGTCCAGCGTAGGTCCATGGATCTAGTATCAAAATTCTACCGGCAACTTTTCCCATTTTCATAAATAGCTCTTTATTTCTACTGTTGACTTTTTTTTTTTTCCCAGTTTTGAGCATGTTATTAATCACAAAGGAACCAATCAGATGGTAATTTAACTTAATGAAGGTCATTTAAAAGATCCCCAAAGTAGATTTTTAAAAAAAAAACCACAAGTATACTTCATGAAATTCATGAATGATGACTTTTTAAGGGAAATGTAATTGATATGTAATGTATACTTTCCCTCTTCAAAAACCATGATGATTCTTTCCTATCATGTACATTCATGACTACTACTTCTGTAACATGAAACCGCAGAATATAGAAATAAGACTCACCAGTCCAGTGTTTCAGAATCCTTGGCAGTCCCTGTAAAAGTCTGGTTACATATTTGGTACCTTTGCTGGCTCCTATATTGTTTTCAACTAGACATTACTTATTATAGTTCCCAGGCTAAAAATTTAATGCTTGAATTCCTTTAGTACTCACTCTGATTGTCATCGGATCATAAGAAGTAAAAAAATCTTTTAGGACCATTTTTTTTTTCTAAGATGACAAATACTGGAATACTCATTCCTATATCATATTTACTTAGGAACTACTGTCTATGAGACAGGCTAGGTATGACCTGGCTTGTGTCTCTGGTTTTAACCTTTTTCCTTCCTTCCCCAGGGCATCACGATCATGTTGGTTGGTCATGTTGGGTCTGGAGTGATCTCCAGCTTCTGCTAGCCCCAAATTGTTCCAGTGAACTGTCTGAGCTAGTGTTGAATCCTGGGTCAGTGTCCCACATAATGTAGACATAACTTTTGCATCCTACTGAATATTCTCCTTCCTTTTGAATGCCTGTTCATTACTTCATTTAAAACATCTATTCCAGGTTATCTAGCTTATATTTTAGTTTTCCAGCCTTTGCACTATTTCATGCATGTGATCTTGTTCTTTTTCTTCTTCCTTTTTCATTTTATTTTATTCTTTTCATCTTTTTTTTTTTTTTTCATTTTTCTTTTCTTGGTGACCTGTTAAAATGAAAATACACATTTAGTCTTTATTTACTGTCACTTATTTGAATTTTGTTGACTTTTGCCATATGCTTCATTTTAATACAGTGTTCTGTAACTTCACTACCAGATGAATCATCTCAAACTGTGTACTTTTTAGCATATTGGTTTTCAGATCATTAGTTTAAACACTTCCCCATAATTATTTCTGTTTCAAGTCTCATCAATAGATTTCATTGGCTTTGGGTGGACTATCTCAATCATGTGTACATTCCATTATTATTATTATTATTATTATTATTATTATTATTATTATTATTGTTAATTTCACCAGTTCCTCATTGATTGACTGCTCTTCTTTAGGCCACTTCTCAGTCACACATTGACACTGCACTTTGCCTAGCCTTGTGTATGGTACTGAGAACATTTCTCAGTACATCTTTTCCCAAAGTTTGTATATCATCTGCTGCTAACATACTCTAATAGGACCTCTTGAGATATTCAATTATACAATAAGTCATCAGAAAACAAGACAGAAGTATTTGGGCATTAGAATAGTACACAAAGCATCAAAACCATGTGTATCCATATCTTTCTTCATTACTTGCTATTTTTCTTCCTAAGATGTGATTTTATATTCTGTTTAAGCACTTACACTTTTGTGCGGCATTTAGAACCTTTACTGCTGCCTAGTTTATTGCACAACTATTTTATATATTTTTTTCAACTTCATAAAATATTTCAGGTACATAACAAAACTTTTTTTCCTCCTGTTTTTAATGAAACACTGCATTAATAGTTTTCTTAATCATTCAACAAAATACTAACAAGAGTTTTAAGGGGCTATATACTAGATAGCATAGCAACATACTTCCTGCCTTCCTTCCTTCCTGCCTTCCTTCCTTCCTTCCTTCCTTCCTGCCTCCCTCCCTCCCTCCCTTCCTCCCTTCCCCCTCCCTTCCTCCCTCCCCTTCCCTCCCCTCCCCTCCCCTCCCCTCCCCTCCCCTCCCCTCCCCTCCCCTCCCCTCCCCTCCCCTCCCCTCCCCTCCCCTCCCCTTCCCTCCCCTCCCCTTCCCTTCCCTTCCCTTCCCTTCCCTTCCCTTCCCTTCCCTTCCCTTCCCTTCCCTTCCCTTCCCTTCCCTTCCCTTCCCTTCCCTTCCCTTCCCTTCCCTTCCCTTCCCTTCCCTTCCCTTCCCTTCCCTTCCCTTCCCTTCCCCACCCTGCACTTTCTTCTTTTCTCTTCTTTTCTTTTTTCTTTTATTTTCTTTTCATTGTTACTCTACCTATAAAATGCATATTTATGGATGAAATTGTTAATGAGAATTCTGAAACCGAACACCAAATCAGTGTAGAGCTTGGTTTATCAGGTTCTAGGATGATGCTGGGCCAAAAAGAAAAAGGAACACAACAAAAACCCCAAAAAGAAACAAAAACCAAAAAAACCCTCAACCCTTCTTCTGTTATAGAATCATCAAAACTAGAGCCTTTTGTGGTCTTCTCCAGCTCCCCAAGTATTGAATATCTCATTCTGTATTCATCTGTTACTGTTGGTTACATGTTTCACCAAGTCTTACCTTGCCTGGCTGTGCATCAAAGAATACTGTCATTATTATTCATTATCCAATTTCCTATCAGACAGCTTCTGGCTCAGATATTTATTATGCTAAATACTGTAAATGAAGAAGTTACTCTGCAAAAAGAAGAAAGCATAATATAATATAAAAAGAGAAAAAAAAAAACACAAAAACTATACCAGGTTGACGAAAAGATGTGCAAATGTTAAAAAGCCTAAATACAGATTAATCTTGTATTGCAGAATTTAGCCCAGCTTGAATATCAGATGAGTCTTTTAGTGAATTAAACCCATATTTTTCTATTAGTCAAGTCACCTTGCATTTTATGAGTCAAATCTAGGTTCAGTTCTCATGCCTGAATACCAAAACTTATGATTAGTGACAGATTTTTCTCTCTCCCCTTTACCACTTGACAGCTTTTGAGCCTCAGATAATTATATTTCTCTCTATTATTAAAATCTTTTTGTGTCTATGATTTAAAGGAAATATATGTATGTACTTTGCAGAATGAGCCTATTAGAGAGAGGAGGAGGAGGATGTCATTTAAGGACTGTCTCTACTACCTGCAAAGGAAATTGCGAAAGGATCAGTCCTGTGACCTGGCTTATGCAAATTTACCCACCTACTGTGCAGTGCCCCAGTGGGGCTGGCAGAAACCTGAGTGGGCTCTACCACGTGCAAATACAGAGATGACTGCTGATTTGGACCAAGGGACTGGAAACCCTTCAGCATCGGAACCTTGCCTTTTCCTGTATTTATAAGTAAGCTGCAAGCTGTCAGAGTAATATATGTAGAAAAAATTATTATCATATCTCACATCATTGTTATATTTTTGGGCACCAGTACTGAAGAGGACAAACGTATTCTTCTGTGAAGTTGAAAGTGAGATGCAGCACTTAGCATGCATTGAGTGATCAGCACAAAACTGGAGATCATATCCAGGTCTGTACAATCCTTCCAGTGATTTTCAAAGACAAATAATCCATTTTAATTTTAATTTTTTTTTTTTTAGGATCTTTGGCTACCGGCTAGAAAACGCTTTCACTCCATGGTAGTTTTAATTCTTTCCTCTTCTAAACAAAACACAGAGTAGGGTTTTCAAAATTGAAGATATATATAGTCTTATAAAAATGACCTCTAGATTGCTTTCTTATATTGGGAACTGAAACAATACACTATCAATAAACGTTGGTTGTGTATAATTGTCCTTTCAATTATTTTTGCATTTAGGACCTGTAAGCATTTCATTTAAGATAATGAAAGGACCAATTAGACATTGTATTAACTTCTTGTATGCATAATTTTACTCATGCTCACAGGCAACCTTTCTTCTAATCTGTGTAGTAAACATAGTTTTTATAGATTTTTGCTTGGTATCTAAATGTACAATGACACATATAGGGCCCTGAAGAACACATTGCAAGCATACCTGTTTCCAAAAGCTTGTCATGTTTAGGTATTTCTCTCTAGTTGCTTTTAAAGGGTGGTAAAATTAGCCATATGAAGAACCATAAATACTAGGCAATCGAAGAGCCACATAACAAATAAAACAGTGATACCCATGTTTTTATAAAATCAAGGTCATGTTTCTCGTAAAAAAAACAAATTTTAGACAAAATACTGAGAGTTGGTCAGATGCATTTCAATGTTAGCAATGTAAACATTTAATTTACTGAGTGTTTTGCTTTGAAAAATGTAATTATGTTGGCTGCTCATTTTTCATTTGCTGTTATAGAACAGCTTGCAAACAAGGCATCCATGTCTCAGTTTAAGATCAGTTGGCTCATGAGTAGTCAAGATCTACAATGAAAGATCTAAAGAACTCATGGCGAAACATGAGCAGAGCTTGGGAAAGTATTATTTGAGAAAGCATTATTCACTTTTTTCCTTCCAGTTTTCTGGTATTTAAATTCTTCACCCTTGTCAGAAGTTCCTCAGAGTTCTTTCAGTGGCTTTTTCTTCTAGATTTCATAACTCTGTGCACTCTAGGTGTAAAAGATATTTATTGGGATATGCAGCTGAGCTCTTCACATTTTCACTGCAAACAAGACTATATTTAATTACTTCATGAGGATTCTGTATGTTTATATAAGTCATAGTAAGTTGGTTGCAACCACTTATAGAAAACTGTCATCACCTAACCCCAGCTTCTAGTTCCTCATCTGCAAATTGAGTTCACAGAACTTCCTTACCACGAATGTCTGTGAAAAAATAAAAACTAATGTGCTGTATGTGAAGGAGGTGAAGGATGGCAAGCTGAGCACCTAAATTTGCACAAGTTGCTGAACTCCTAGCACTAGTGCACTGACTAAAGTTCAGACTAAGTCCACTAAATCCAAACTAAATTCTGGGATTTTAAAAGGCTGTCTCTTCCTTTAGGATTTTTTTTTTTCCTGTAAGCTGTTTAAATAATTAATTTTGCATGAAAATAATCACAAATGAGTCTGGCTTCAGAATATCTACTCGCATCTACAAATACCTAAATGGAGTTGGTTCATAACCTTTGTAAGGATATGTGTATTCTGCTACAGGACAGATAAATTGCTTTTTTATTTCCATTCCCCTTGACAGATAATAAGAGTGAGCTAGATCACAAGATGGAGAAACTACACTGAATAAAGAGCTGTTATGTGTGTGCCCCAAATTATTAGTAGCATTGTTACAGTTCACTGAAGGTCTCTAATTAGTATGCATCCACAGTGAGAAAGGACAGTGTAGACCATTTTACAAGAATACAATATCATTAAATAAACCAGTGGTGTTGTCTCATCAGTAATACTGTTGGATATGCTAGTCAATCTACCATTCAAATAGCACACTGCAGATTTTGAAGATCTTTGTAAAAGGATAGTGAGAGTGATAAAGACAATGAGAATGTCTTTGAAAAGAAGTTGATAAATGGGGATGGTTTACCACAGGAAACAAATCAGAAAGGATATCAGTGAATGCATGAGAAATAATGAAGAGCAAGAGGAAAGCAGACTGTGTATTTTTGTTCTCTTTAAGTCATGGCAGAAGAAGGAAAAACTGAATTAAATTAGTAGTAGAAAATACAGCATAGATACAACACTTTTCCTTTCAATAAGGTAAAAATACTGTAGAACTCACTAAGGCTAAAAATGTAGCTACCTTATAGAATCATAGAAACATTCAGGTTGGAAAAGACCTCTAAGATCATATAATCCAACCTTTAATCTAGTACTAAAATCCACCACTAAGCCATGCTACTAAGTTTTACATCTACATATTTCTTGAAGACTTCTGGGGATAAGTGACTCGACCACTTCCCCAGGCAGCCTATTCCAATGCCGTGCAACCCTTTCAGTAAAGAAATTTCTCTTACTATCCAACCTAAACCTCCCCTGGCACAACTTGAGGCCATTTCCCCTTGTCTTATCACTTGGTGTTTGAGAGACAACCACCTTGCTACAACTTCTTTAAGGCAATTGTAAAGTGTGATAAGGTGTCCCCTGAACTTCCTTTTCTCTAGGCTAAACAACCCCACCTCTTTCAGCTGCTCCTCATAAGACTTTTTTTCTAGACCCTTCACCAACTTCATTGGACATGTTCCAGCACCTCAAAGGCCTTCTTGTAGTGAGGGTCCCAAAATATATATAGTATATATATTTTATATATATATAAAACTATATATATATATAGCACACATATATACATAAAAAAAGCTTTGGCTTAGCCCTAATCTTTAGGTTTGCAAACTTACTTGTGTTAGAAATTAGGTGAAATTTCTGAAGTTTCCCATGGACAATTAAGATACCTGGGATCCTCTTTCTCATGGGTTAATGCACTATGAAATCTATTCAATAAGTGTGCTAAGCTGCACCTTAAAACCAGCCAAATTTCTCATCTCCACAAAACCTACTTACTGTGAGTACACAAAACAGCCACAGATAAATTACGTCTACTGCTGTCACAAAGTAACAGGAAAGATAGATGATTGCTGCTGAACCAAATATGTTTTCCAAATTACACTCAGCCCAAAATAAAATTATTTAAAGGAAAACAATTCAAGAATATTATGTCACTTCTTGAATATGGCATTGTAACATGCTTCTTGGATAATTAAGAAAAGAATTAGGTTTTGCCTTCTGTTGAGGTATCAGTGCAAAAGCTGCAGAGGCGTACACCTCAGAACATAGAAATTACAGCTCGGGTATGCAGATCAAGCCACAAAAAATTGTACCTGTGTGATGTGTGTAGGCAGGATGTAGTAACAGTTATTCACCAATGCTCTGCTTGTTCCTCTCTGCTATAGAGAAAATGAGAGGTTAGCATAATAACCAGGAAACTGTCTAAATTACTCTTGAGTAATTCAAGACACTTACATACATACAATTTCATATTCCCAAATCTATTAACAGAACTTAATACAGTAGGTTGAGAGCACACCGGATAGCGAGCAATGCTCCAGAGAAGAGGACTGACGCTGCCTCCTGTGCATCAATCTGTCTCCTAGGCAACTAGTATTTAATTAATTATCCAAATATGATGTCCTCCCTTTACTAGAGACAACTTAGATCATGTTTTTGCACTCTGTTAGGTGGAATACAGTTAAGAGAGAATGCACTGTACCTTGCATCTGAATCCTATCTTTAGCTATCTATACTTTTGCAAGTAACATTATAGCACAGTGTTATTATACCCTGGACTGTGTTGTAGTGTTTTGCTGTAATACAGTACTGTATTATCTGGTTATTTTCAAAACTTTTTTTTTTTTTTTTTTTTATCCTGTAGTGGAAGGTGGGTATTTCCTACATAAATACTTTGTTGCTCACTCACTTTCTTCAAACCTTGTCATCCCATGTACCCAAAGAAACACAACTTCTTTGTTGTGCTATAAGATGTAGCATTTTCTATTATTATATACTATAGTTATTCTAACACCCTACTAGTTTTAAACCTAGGCTTTAGATTTGCTCTGTGAATATATATATATATATTTTCTGTGCTTTCATTCATAGGCAGTTAAAAAAATATATATTTTCATTTAAGTAACAATGTTGAACTTGAATGCTGAGAAACTTTCACTTTGTATCAGAATTTATAATATTGTTTCAAAATAACAGTTATCTCTATTGACTTCTGTGTGTATTTTTACTGTAAGACAAAAATATATATATATATAACCATAGTAAATAAAATAAATGATAAATAAAAAAAAAAACATGCATCACTGAGGATTAACGAAGTACTCAAAACTGTAATACTCCCCAAATCATTTTATTTCTTGCATAAATTTCTATCTGAACAGATATCTGGAAAAAGTATCACACATTTAAAGATGCTACCAGAAAGCAATGAGTAGCACCCTTTCAGTTGTTCACTTCTGCTCCACCGCATGTTCTGCTAACATTGACCAGTTTCAGAAAAGATCTGCTGTTTAGAGAGGAAGTGGACTTCAGATGAGCAAAGTATTCACTTGTCTACTTGCTTGTCACTTGAGGTGCTTGTGCATGTGTTTAACTGATATTTGATGTAATGTATACACCTAAATATAACAAGGCATGGTCTCTGATCCTGAGTTAGCATGCCACAGGCTAGCTACATCAACATTACTTTGCACTTCGCTTTGAGTCTCTTTGACTACATCTCTGCTGCTACTGGCTACTTCTATGCAGTACGCTAAACAAAGCCTAAGCAATATTTGAGTATGATTTGGAGGTTAAAATAGGGCAGGAAGCATTTCCAACACACAGGTCTCAGAATGTCATCCATTTCCCAACAAAAGAGCTTATCTGTGCTGATATGAGCCATGTCATGACAACTAGTGCCATCAGAAGAAGTATCCTGGCTTGTTTTAGGGTACCCTGGATCCTCCTTCTTTCCCTTCATGAAGATGGATGTGACATTTTTGTTTTTGCAGTCAGCAGAAATCTTATCATGACATTTTACAGAAACCCTATCATGACATTTTAAAGATGACAGGGAAAGGCCTCTCAAAGAAATTATCCAGCTCCTCCTGCATCACTGGATTCATCCCATCCCACCTGATTCCATAGGCTTGTGTATGTTGAATTTGCTTAAGAGTTCCTTAACCGCGTCTTCATCTACTATGAACAGTGTTCATTATCACACCCTCTGTTACTAGATCCAAGAGGCCTGAGAGCAGATCTTACTGGTAAAGGCTGAGAGAAAAATACTACTGAATAATTTTGCTTTTCCTGCGACCTCTGTCACTAGCTAACTGGGCAGAGAACCCACATTTTCCTTAGTTTCACTTCTTTTGCTGATGTCCATTAAGAAACTTTTGTTAATGTTCATGTATGTTGCTAATTGCAGCCCCAGCTAAACTCTGGCTTCCCTAACTCCACCCCTACGTGCTTAGGCAATGTCTCTATAGTCCCCAAGTAGCCCATCCTCATCGACACCTTCTCTGTATTTCCTTTTCAGTTGGCTCAACACAATGGCAAGTCTGCTTTCAGGAATGGACAAAATAAAAGTGGTCATAGTCACCTGATGTGAAATGCTTAACCACTACAAACTGCTGGTACAAATGTGTTCATAATTTTTTTGAAGAGTCAAAGCTAGGTCAGGAGTCATCGATTCTGCACAGCTAGCATAAATCTTTAATAAACAACACATAAATCCTCTCTGAAGCATCAGAACTATATTCATGCCCTTATTTTTCCTCTGGTTGCAGCAGGTACTGCCAGGTGACCCAGTAGTGCCCAGAACTTGTGGTTGATTGTGGCGTATGTCTGGCTTATGGAGCTGAACATAGGAACAGTTGGTTACCTCTCCTGGAGAATCCAGCTGCAGATCCTGTAATCCATGGCACGGGGTGCTTTTATATATTTTTTTCTATTTGGAACACACTTTATTTACTTAGTTAAGACGGATTTTCCTAGGAAGAGAAGTGTCTTTGATGTTTTCTGTGACAAGTGCGATATGCATTATGTTTGGACTGAGTTTTTAGTTAAATGAAATCAGGCAGTACAAGTAATAAATCATAGCAGCTATAAATCAATAAAAGCCTATGAAAGTTAGGACAAACTGCCTTGTTCTTATTCCAAAAGTCTGAATTTAAGAGAAAATGACAATAGTCTAGAAAAAATAAGAACACAGCTAAAAAAAAAAAAAAAAGGCTATCCTTGAAGACTTATTGTGGGAACAGACAAGAAAGAAAAATATAGGAGGGCAAACAGAAGGAAAAAACAAAAAAAAGAGATGTGCAGACCTTTGTAAGAACCCAAAGAAAATCATTCACACATCTGGAAATAAAACTCATGGCTCCTGATTCTAAATCTTGCATCTTATACAACAGACATTTGCACCTCAGAACTATGGGACTGTGACCAATGCAGCCTGTTAAAACATGAAGCATCCACAAATCTGAGTGCTTTAATATAGTCCTTATATCTGAAATTATAGTCTTCCCTCGAAGCAGTGGATAACAGCAGAGCTGTGACTGAGTGTCCTGTTGTTTCAACTGTTAATCAAAGCCTGTATCCCCTGTACTGGGTACCTATTGAGGGTAACGCACATGGGAGGTTGCTGAAAAGGCTTGTACAGACACTGCTCTTAATCAGCACCTATTAAGGCTTCTCCCAAACTCACTTTGGCTCCCTGGAACATGGGGGAGTCACTTAACCATGCCCAGGTCGTGTTCTTGCAGGGGTGATGTTTAAATGTAACACATCATAAGCATTGGTACAGAAAACCACTGTGCTTCAAGGCAGGCAGCCAACTACCATTGCCAACAGCTCACAGCCCCCCTTAGGAGCTTCCATCTGGGTAAATAAGTGGTATTTATCATGAAAGTGAGGCTATGTCTATATTAATAAATTAGTATTCCAGACACAGTTCTGTAGCAATTGCATCCATTCTATTTAACTCTTTTACTCTTCTAATCAGGGCTCCCATGTCCACACAGTTCACTAGCGTAAGCATAGGCATAATCTGAATGAGTGCAGCTCCTGTCAGTGTTCCTACAAGCTTGATGTCATTCTCAATGAAACCCAAATAATTAGATACATTTACTGGCACACTTCAGCATAAGTATTTCAAGTTTATTGATCATATTCTTCACTAATTATTTGTGTTTGACTGAAGTAAGGCATGTGACACAGCATCATATGAATATTTCCTTGCATGCATGAGCATGATTAGACAGATCAACTACTGTTACCAAAGAATTTCTATTTTGGAGTAGCCCAGTAATGTTCTTGGAGAAAGAGATGGATCAGTGCAATTTTAAATTATTCCACTTGTTCACATTCTCAAGGCCTATTCAAAGCCAGAAGCTAGAATTGCAGAAGTATGCCAGTGGGTCTAGTTAAGTACAAGGAATTGCCTTATTTCCCAGTAGTGCCCATAAAATGTTTCTTAAAAAAAATAAAAACATAAAAAATAAAAAAGTCAGGAAGCCTTTTAAATGTCTTGACTTAAAAACATTTGGTTTTGGATCCTGTCCAAGCATTCCAGAAATTTTTCTTAGGTGACAGAATAGATGGCATATGAAGTTTCTAGGGAGCCACTTGAAAAAATTAGTTTGGAAGTAGGTTCAATTATAAGGAAGGAGTACTGTAATCTGTGTTATAATCCATTTATTTCTTTTATTTAAATTACAGGAAAAAAAGGACTGTTATTAAATTAGTTGAAGGATTCTAGTTTACGTCTTATGAAGATGTAGGCTAAGAAACCCAGTCATGGGAGGTCTCACCTTATCAAGCACTGGCATAGTTGGAGATGGTGCTGGTTCCAGTCATGTACTTCTGTGCATGATAAAATTGTTAGGGAAAATCTTAAGGGAAAAAATAAATTGAGAGAAAAAGAAGAAAAAGAAAGAAAGAAAGAAACAAAGAAAGAAAACACCAGCAGAGAAAAAATAGCTGAATTTTAGTACTACCTATACTTTTTTTTTTTTTCACTGATTCGTCATTAAGATTGCTTCATATCTTAATTTCCAAAAAGACAACAAAGGTGAAGTTCTGTTAACAGTCACATTTTCAACCTAAAACAGACAGCTCCAGGCACTGGAAGGTGTACATACTATATTTAGCACATTTTGAGTTATTCTACCTCACCTCACTCAAGCAACATTCTACAGAACCTGAAAAACAAGTGTGCTTGCATGGGTGCAAGTGGCAGGCTTACAGTACCTGGACTAAATAAGAAAAAAAACCTCTATCTTTTTTGTTATTTTATGATGATTATTTATAAAAGTGAACAAAGGATTAAAAAAAAAAAAAGGAA
Organism: Cygnus atratus; assembly: GCF_013377495.2. Classification (NCBI taxonomy): domain Eukaryota; kingdom Metazoa; phylum Chordata; class Aves; order Anseriformes; family Anatidae; genus Cygnus; species Cygnus atratus. The sequence goes on along the minus strand of NC_066364.1, from coordinate 25,878,807 downwards.
AGGAAAGGAACCTCAAGGGAACTATATTTTAGGTAGGTGGACAGCAAAAAATTAGAACCCACGGGATTTCAACTGCTCTCTCACTCCCCCTCCTTAAAGGGAAAGGGGGAGAAAATATGATGAAAAGGGCTCAAGGGTTGAGGTAAGGACAAGGAGATCACTCAACTATTATCGTTGCAGACAAAGCAGACTCAGCATAGGGAGATTAATGTAATTTATTACCTATTACTAACAAGCTAGAGAAGTGAGAACCTAAAAAAAACCAAACAAACTGAAAACACCTTCTCCCCATCCACCCTCTTCCACCTCCTCACCCTGAGCAGCACAGGGGAACAGGGAATGGGGGTTGCGCTCAGTCTCTGATGCTTCGTCCCCGCTGCTCCCTCACGGTCACTCTCTGCACCTGCTCCACGTGGGGTCCCTCCCATGGGATGCCATCCTTCCGGAACTGAGCCTGCGGGGGCTGCCCACAGGCAGCAGCTCTTCAAGAACTGCTCCCACATGGCTCTGTACCACTGGGTCCATCCGTCAGGAGCAAACTGCTCCAGCACGGGTCCCCCACATGTGGGCGGCAGCTCCCCCCAGACCCCCTGCTCCTGCGTGGGCTCCTCTCCACGGGCTGCAGCTCCGTCCCGGGGCCTGCTCCTGCGGGGGCTTTCCATGGGCCGCAGCCTCCTCCAGGCCACATCCACCTGCTCCACCGGGGGCTCCTCCACGGGCTGCAGCGTGGAGATCTGCTCCGTGTGGGACCCATGGGCTGCAGGGGGACAGCCTGCTCCACCAGGGGCCTCTCCACAGGCCACAGGGAGAACTGCTGCTGCGTGCCTGGAGCACCTCCTGCCCTCCTTCTGCACTGACCTTGGGGGCTGCAGGGCTGCTTCTCACTCCTCACTCTCCCAATTACTGTTGTGCAGCAGATTTTTTTCTTCCTTAATTCTTCTCCCACAGAGATGCAAACAACATTGCTTATTGTCTTGACCAGCAGCGGGTCCCTTTGGAGCCACCTGAAACTGGCTCTTATATAACATGGGGCAGCTTCTGGACTCTTCTAGCAGAGGCCACCCCTGCAGCCCCCTGCTACCAAAACCTTGCCACATAAACCAAATACAGGCCAGCAGATTGGTCAGGCAGATGTTGCCCTTGGTGAAGCCATGATGGCTGTCTCAGATAACCTCCTTGTCTTGAATGAGACTTGACATTGCTTCCAGGGGGATCTGTTCCATGATCTTCCCAGTCACAGAGGTGAAGCTCACTGCTCAGTAGTTCCCCGGGTCCTCCTTTCTACCCTTTCTGAAAATGAGAGTGATGTTTCCCTCTTTCCTGTCACCAGGAACTTCACCTGACTGCCAGGACATTTCAAATGTGATGTAGAGAGGCTTGGCAACTCCATCAGCCAGTTCCTTCAGGACCCCAGGATGCATGTCATCAGGCTCCATAGATTCGTACTTATTCAGTTTCATCAGGTGGTCTTGAACTTGCTCTTTGCTTACAGTAGGAGGGTCTTTGCTCCCCCAGCCCTCATCTACAGGTTCAGGGAAACAAGAGACATGGGAAGTTATTGAGTACCTCAGCCTTCTCCATGTCTGTTGTTACCAGTTCTCCCTTCTTATTTATCAGAGGGAGTATACTCTCCTTGCGCTTTCTTTTCTGGCCAATGTGGCCAGAAAATTGGCCACTCCCTTGCTATTTTTGCATCCCTTGCCAAGCTCATTTCTCTGTACATCTGGACAGCATCCCTGTACTATTCCCAGGCCACATGTCCCTGCTTCTATTGCCTCTGCATTTCCCTCTTGTGCCTCAATTTGACCAGCAGGTTCTTGCTCAGCCATCTCAGTTTCCTGCTCTCCCAGCTTGCCTTCTTGGTCCAGGCACTGGAACTTGCATGTCCACAATACTAAGTTGATAAAATTGTTCTTGACCTGGTTTTCAACCATACTAAATAATTCCTCTGCCAAACAGTTCCTGGGAATAATTCAGGTGGTAGCACAGACAAGGGAATATTCCCAATAGAGAAAGATAATAATGAATCCTCCTGTCTTGGAGACAGTTTAGGACTGGAAAATGAACCTGGACATCGTTACGTTACTAACACAGATGTAACCTGACAACATTTAGAACATGTTATGAATGTAGATTTATTTTTAAGTATCCTGTCTAAAAACAGCCTTATCTTCCATTTGTACTGGCAGAGAGAAAAATTAGCTTTCTGATTCCCTTTGAATATGCAAGCAGGATCTGAGAATAATAGCCAAGATAGTTGATAGCTAAGATGCTAGCGCTGGAGGAAAAAAGATTGCCTGATCTCAGGGGATCTAACTGCATCATTAAACTAATGTCATTTAAGTTTGATAAAAAAACAACCCTTGTAATTCTCCCACCTGCAGCAGAATTATATTTCAGAAAGAAGAATCAAGCAGTAGCATGCGTGCTAATGTCTGCTAAATCATTTCCTTTATCCACCAACTGACAATCACATATTTTTACAGAACTGATTTCCTAGACAAGCTAGTGAGAGTTCTGTGTCTTCCATTATTCAGTCTCTTTTGAGCTGTTAGTCCATAGATGGGAACTCCCATCGCTGTCTCCATTTTGAGAAGGAATGAATTATAAAAATGAGATTCTTTTTCATCCTACACACAAAATCCGTTTTCCCTGAGCAGAGGAGGAACAGGACTTTGTTTTTAATTTCCTTCAGTCATCTTCTCAGTCATTCTTTTTTAGCCACAGAGCTCCCTTCTTGGGACCAGGTGCATGACTGCTTTTCATCCTGTCTTTTTCTCCTTGTATATATACACTCTTTTCAGACAGTCTCCTCATTCACAACCAGTCAAAGGGAGACCTCTCACACAGTACAGCTCATCTCCACCCTGGCTCTGATATTTGGCTATGTTCTCTAGGAGTTGGCATCTTAATTTTTATAGCTTGATGTCATTATATGAAAGAGTTTTAGTTGTTGCCTCTCTTTAAGATAGAAGAAGGCTGAACTAGACATTGTTCTGTTTAAACTGGGCTTCTTGCTTGATCAAAGACCCTTTCACAGGAATGACTAATACCTTCCAGGACATGAAATATCCATGTGCCTGTTGTTATTTTCTATCCTTAGCTGTGATGCAAGAAAGCTGTTGCAAGTTTGATGCTAGCTAAATTCAATCAAATTTCCTCTGTCTGACCATTAGAAATTCTTCTGTAGAGAGCTGTTTTCCTGGTGGATCAGCCAATTAACACTTTTAAAAGACCTGATGGTGACCAAGCTCTTGACAGCTTGGATTGCATCCTCAGTAACTTGATAAGCATTGAATCCACAAGTGATATCAACTGAAAAATCATGTGCTAAATTGCACTTCTGTATCAGAGCCTAAGCCAGGAGGAATATACCTAACTGTACCATTCACATGGTAGCCACACTAGCTACAAACCTGCTTCACAAGTTGTCAGCACACAAATCACAGTAAACCTCTTTGTCCTTGAAGGACACTTAGGCACCTGCCAGTAGGATAATAAGAATAAGAATGATCTGTGGAGCATGCTAGGTGTCTAGTAAGACCTTACTGTCATAACACTCTCCTGATTTGTGTCTGTCTCAAAAGTCAATGATACTAACATCCCCAGTAATAAAGAATTTAATGCAACACAAACCCTGTCTCATTGGTTAGGTGGTACCAGCTTTGTAAGGACTAGTAAAAGACCTTTGGACAAGTGAGTCAGCAAGTCCTTCAGCTCCACACTGAGTGCAGGATACCTGCTTTGGATGTGTAGCAGAATTGTTTAGCCTATGTACCTCTAAAGATAGAATAGTGATGCTAGACCATATTTAGTAGATGGCCCCCTCTTAGCATATGTTTTATTATCTATGGCATAATGGTCACTTTTATCCACAATAACTTAGATGCTGAGCTGAGACATCCAAGACAGGACGATCATCTTCCTAGGATCGGACGAGAGACAGAACACATCAGAAAAGTTTCCAGAGAACCAAAAACTTAGACAGGCTTGCCTGGAAGCCTTTCCTTACCACTGAATTAACTTGAAGGACCTGTGCTTTGAACTTAAGTGTATTTATTTATTGCTTTAAGATATACAGAGAAAAGGTTTTACCCTAGCATGAGGCATGAATGGGTGCCTGATAAATACAAAGGTTTATTAAGTTCCAGATATATTTAACTTTGTGAACTGTAATCACTAGATCCCAACCTGGATTGGACACGTGTAACTCAGATCCTTCTCAAAAATAAGGGTAGAACTTATTACTGTCACCAAGCAAGTTCTTTGTTTAGGAAATTTTGTTCAGATATTAATTTTCTGACTACAGCAGAGAAGAGAATGGACCTCAGAATCCAGTTTAGAAATTTCTGCTTTCCATTGTATGCATGAAAGCTGTATTCTTTTCAGGTTAATCCAGAGATAGCAATATGAGATTTTTTTTTCTTTTGTTAATTCTTTACACTTATGTTTAAAAGATTTACTATTTATATACCTCTATTTTTGCATCTTGAAAAATATAAATCTTTAAGTCAGAGCTACAAGCTGCACTTCATATGCAATTGAACACAAATTACATCTTTGATATTAAATATATATATATATTTTTTCTGTATTTTAAACTAAGATTTTAAAGTACTTCTGGTACATCTTTCCCTCCTAACTTTTTTAGGAAGAAAAAAAAATGTAATTTTTGCTAATTATTTAAAAATATATTAATTTTTACTAATTACATTTTAAAATTGGCCAGTTGCAGTTGACAATGTGACATTAGGCATACTTGTTCATTGTAAGCATATTCTGTTTTTTAAGAGTGGGTGAAGTCTACTACTTCAGACAATTTTAGTTGGCATATAAGACAAATTACTATCATGATAAATGTATGGCTTATTACTAATAAACTGACTCAAAATACCATGATTATTTAAAATATATTAATTCTTTAGAATGTAAAATAATCCGTACAGCATATTCCTAGCTGGTGATTTATTCCTCAACTAAGGATGCTAAAAGCTGTTTTGATAGACAGATAGATGTATTTTCTTACTTATTGGTTGTTTTACTGCTATTTCTAATATCATGAAATGATTAGCAATCTCCTTTTCTCAATATTTGCCCTAGGTTTTATTTTAGAAATATTCTTGACAATAAATTAATTTCTTAGGAAAAAATATGACAGCTGAGGGAAATAAGTGCAGATACACCCAGAACAAGAACAGAAGAACAGAACCGCTCTCATGTCTGGGAGGTTTCCATTATTCTTTTTGACTGCTGCACTCAATTTGTTCTACTCTTGAATTATGGGATCATCTCAATCATAAACAGGTAGAGAAAATATTCAGTAATTTGGATGTTTTGCATAAACTTAAACATATCCATGACTGATAATGCATTTGAAAGAACCTATCATCTGCTAGTTCCCTGAAGGTAGAACACTACTACAATGAAAAACTCTTTCTTAATAAAAACGAAGGGCAAGGAATTAAAAATAAAATAGTAGCAAAATAAACAGTGGGGAAAATATTAGAAATACTTCCAATATGCCTGCATACCTTTGATTATTTTTATTCATTAGCATAGCAGGATTCCTTCTTGGCTTATCGTTAGAGGTAATGCTCTGTGCTTAGCCATATACATTTTCATATCAAGAAAGAGCTGCTGTTCAGACGATGTACAGGCGGACAAATAATCCACTCTGTGCCAACCGCAGTGTTTGTTCCTGAGTGTGCTTCCCAAAAGTGTGTCATTAGCACAGTGAGTTAAAGATGACACTGAGAGGTAGCTGTTACTGAATTATTTTAAAAATAAATAAATGAATGAAAGCGACATCAACTATACATATATATACACATATATATATATGCATACATTTGCATCCTTTAATAAATAAAGGATGAGTTACTTCCTAGTGCCTTATGGAGGCTGGAGAAACCTTGAGAATATATGGATACTTTCAACTACTTTCTGTAATACTTGTCTTGTATCTCCTCAAAGGAATAAATTAAGGAGTTTGTAGTGTATAAACAGGAATGAGAAATTTAGGAAATAGTGTATACATTCAACAGCAATCTGCACTATATGATAATAGGATGCTTTTTGCTGAGGAAGTGTAAAAGCTTCTTAGTATTGAGTATACTAGCCATTACTTTTAAAAATACTGTCTATTTTACAAAACAAGGGAATGGAAGCTCAGCATATCTGGCATATGCAGGAGACAAAAATGGAAATTTGGCTAGCAGATGGTTTCACAGAAAAACTGCTAACTTCTTTGTTTAAACTAGACTACTTTGGAGAAACTTTTTTTTTTTTTTTTTTTTTTCTACATGAACAAGAGATCATAGCTAGGGAGAAAGAACACTTAGCGGTCCATTGAACTTTGACTATTCATGGTGACACAATAGAAGACACGAATCATTACTTTTTAGTACATCCTTAAACTGTCATTATTGCTATGGACCTGCTTTGAATTGTGCTGGGAAACATATAATGGGTCAGCTATCATTAGATAAAAATAAATTAATATAGCAACTGCTTCAAAACCCCTTTCAGATACCTAAGGGCTGACAAACTAGTCTGAAATGAATAATCTGAAAGATTATAGGAGTTTCTGATAAATTTAAATTTTTAACAAAGAGACAGAAATGTATGAAACCTCTGAAGAGATTGATATTACTCATTATTTTACATATTTCAATATTTTTGTTAGTTGTAAGATCTTCTAGAAATCCTGACCAGCTCACAGTGAGCATTTGATGCCTGCTATTTTAAAAACAGACTCTACATATAACACTACTAATGACATTTGACATCCTTGGATGACATTTTGTATCCTTGCTGGGTAACTTAAATGCAGAAAGTAGAAATTTATACCCAGAAAACCAATCTAGAAATCTTGCACTTCAGAACTGCCTAGCTCAAGGACACTAGGCATATTCCTGGTCAGTCAGAGATTTTCCTACAGGATTAAATCAGGCACTGTGCATGCTCAGAAGTGTGGAGAGCTGGCTATTAATTCCATCTTTAACCTAGCATAATTCTGTGATGTAGTGGAAGAGTGTTAACAAAAGGACCTTAGTAGATACAGAAATCTCTCACAAATGATAAAATACTAAAAAAAATTACCAACAGGCAGGAAAAAAATGCATCTCAGAATGTTTTAAGAAGCTGTTCTTTTAATTTCTAATGAAAACAATGTAATGGGCTCTAAACCATTGCCCTGGAGGACACTAATCATAGTCAACGCATTTTTATAAGTTTTGAAATATTTTTTGTGTCCCTTTAAAATATTCTTCTTTCCTTCTCTAACTATTCCTAATATTATTTCTATCTTCATTGTGGTCACACTGTCTTCTTTCTCTACTTAGCAGTTTTTAGTAAGAGAGCATTTAATCTTATTGATCTTATTCATGTTTCTTGATTAGACACCCTAGTCCTAGTTGCCCCCTTCCTTCTGAAATCATTGTTGAGGTCAATTTTATTAAAGATGGGTTGTGTCATACAATTCTGATTAGGCTTTTGATTAGGTCAGTCTTGGGCAGTCTGTGCTCAGGTTTCTGGTTCAAACACATGCTTATCTCTAACCAAATCCACTGAAGCCTGTCTTTCCTTTATAACTTGTTGTAAAGATTTGACATTAAACTGATGGGCGTTATTCTGCCTTATGGAGCATCAATCCAAAACTGACAGGTTTATGAAAATCATAACTATTGGACTACAAACTTTACTTGCTACTTCTTTCAGGGTTCAGAGATTAAAGAGATTAAATATAGATTTGAATCCAAATAGATTCTGCTTTTTACATTTTATCATTTGCATTCCTTTAGAGTTTATCACATTACTAATGTTTTACGTTATCTTTTTTGCTTTTGTTTCCATTTTTCCCAAATGGTACTTCAGAACACATTTCATCAATGTTGCACAGGGTGACTCTTACCTGTGTTTGTTCCTTAAATTCAGTATTTCTATTTCAGTAGCCTTAATCCTTGTAACAGGAATTACTATTGTAATAGTTACAAAACAAGTTTCACTGAAAATCAAGACAAAATATTGTCTTGATTTGTCCAAAAATTCTTTGGGCATCATGCCCAGATAATTTTCCTCCTCATTGCAGCACTGATTCTACTTCTTTCCAATTTTTGTTTGTTTGTTTGTTTTATGGTTTTTGAATTTTCATTTTGTGATTCTTTGTAGATTGCAAGATACTACTCAGCTTTCTTCATTAACCTGTATTTTCTCCTTAATTCTTTTAGGGTCGTTTTTATTTCTAATATTGTGCATGAAGTGCCTTTTCATTTATGGAGAAGTAGAACCTCAATGTCTTTTCTTTTTCATGTGAGCTACAAGAATCATGATGTTTTATATTCAACTTGAAAGAAATTCTATATGTTATGGCTAAGTTTCTGAGGAACTTGACCCCAGCTGACTTCAGTGAGTCTTCTAACAACAACTGACTGACTTTTTTTCTAATCATGTCATTTTACAGATCAAATTTAGAAAAGATAAATTACCAGTTTATGAGGCACAAGGAATGGTGTGTCCAACTTCTCTGAAGAGGTGAAGAGAGAAGGGATAGGAATCTGTGATTGCTAGTAGACAAAGGAAGGACTGATCTTAAAGTAAATCTTCAATTTTTAAAGGTTTATAACATGAACACAAACACTTAGCTACAGTTTCCTGCTTATAAAAACAACAACAACAACAACAACAACAACAACAAACAAAAAAAATCAAACCAAAACAAACAGAAAAAAAAAACACAACAAAAACACTTTAGATTTAGCTTACTGTTTTAGCTTACTGTTTTTACTGTTATTTATTTTCCATTCAGTTGAACCAGCTTGTGATTATTCAATTTGTTAGGGTCTATCAAGTCACCACTGAAATTCTCACTGCTTTCTAGAACAAAGTATGAAAGAGGACCTTTTCTCTTGAGTACCTCATCTTATCATGAAGAACTGATGTTCTCCATATTGTCCAGATTAGAAAATCCCATAAAGAATACAAATACTACAGGAACTTTGCCTACAAAAAAAAAAAAAAAAGTAGACTTTTTTTTTTTTGCACTTGAAACTGATCATATAACGGACTCCAAACATTTCTCCGTAAACTGTGCTTTTCTTCTCCAGATTCATTTGGATCCAAACAGATTCTACATTTTGCATTTTAATATTTTTATTCCTTTAAAGCTTATCACATTACTAATGTTTACACTATCTTTGTTTTTATTTCCGTTTTTCCCAAATGGTACTTCAGAATCCATTTCATCAATGTTGCACAGCGTGACTCCAACCTTAATTGTTGTAGTGTTGAATAGTATCAGAGAAATCTTAGCATGTACTTACAGTCATTGGTATCTTTGTAGTCCCTTCCCCATTTCCCTGTGATAGGTTGCAAAGAACAAAAGAAGTTTCCAGCAGGTTAGTATTTGGGCTTCCTTTACTCCATTTGTTTTGATCTATCTTTGATTAGATAAAATACAATAACAATGGTGCAGAATATAATGAAGCAAGACTAAGGCTGAATATTCAGGTTTTGAGAACTAACTTAAATTCTATGACTGAGTCTGGCTTTTGAGATGATGTAAACTTGTTATAATTCAGATATCTCAGTGGTTAATACTGTTTTATTTCTGCTGAACCTCTTCACCAATTTAAATATTTTTAAACTACTTTTTATTTGAAAGACAGTGACATAAAGCTGATTTATTTATTTATTTATTTGTTTGTTTGATGCTGATGATGTAGAATGAATTTTTGCATGTGCACATCCCTGAGGCACATATCCTGACCTAGCTGACCCTGCTTTGAGCTGAGGGTGGGACTAGATGATCTCCAGACATCCCTTTCAACCTCAGCAATAGTGTGATTCTGTGATTCTGTGAATTCCACTCTCTGCCCCCAGAGTAACAGTTACATTTTATGTCTTCATTGTCCAGACTGGAACTTGTAGTTATATCAGTATGTCAGGCTGCCGCTATGATTTTCTTCTGTTTCTTTGGTTGCACTCTTAAAACGTGATGATTCTTCAGTGAAAAACCACAGAATTGAGAGTAGTTTTCAGATGAGCTTAAAATCTGTGAAAGATCTACTTCAGTCCTTATGACTACAAGGCATCAGCGGCTGATCTTCTTGCCCTATATTCACAAGTGAATTCCAAGACATTTTGACATTGTAAGTGTTTAGTCTAAGGACTGCTATTAAAACAGGGGAATGTGTTCCCTCATATTTTCCTTTGTGCAGTATTTTCTTTTATTTCAGCTCATATCCTTGAACAAGAGATAAAATAAAGAAGTAGTGGAGCTGACATTTAGATCTGTGCCAGTGGAAACACTTCTGCAGTCTGTCCTTGCCAAAAGGAAATCACAGGAGGCACTATTATTGGTGATACTTGTTCTAAATCCCACAGAGAGAGAGTTTGTTTCATTTTCTTAGGAGACTTAAGGTAAAACTGAGCCAACTGGAGTGATTTTTTGAGGAATCCAGGTGATTCCTAAATTTTAGTAAAATCAGAAGGAGTTTCTAGGAAGACCTGAAAATGATATTTACGTGTAAAAGTTAATAAACAGTATTTTGTGGTTTAGACTTTGCTTCTTTCAACCAGTATTATCTATCAGAGCTTTAAAATGAGTCTGATCTCAAAATTTAGTTTAACTGCATGATATTTGTTTTCTTTCCTTTAATAATTTTACCTTTTCATACATCACTTCAAATAGCTTAATGGTATGATGTTTTTGAAATTTATGTTCTAAGTAACATCTATAATTATGGTGTTTGAACAGTAATCTTTTCATCCGTTGCCGTGGGCTGATACTCTGGGTCTTTTGCTTTCATCATGGAGCTATTTTTAACTGTTACCCTTATGGGCTAATAATTTAGAGAGTAGCTGTTACATATAAATCAGTTATCCACATTTTTTTCCTAAAAAAAAAATGAAAAATAATTGTTGCTTATGTACATGTTGAAGGAGGATTGCATTAATATGTAGAAATTCCATCAGCAACATATAGTTTTGTCTTTTTTTTTTTCAAATTTTTAATCTAAATTAGAGAACTGTCAGCTCATACTTTATTACTAAGCAATCAAAGAACACATTTGCCATCTAAAATATTTTATTATTCAGATTGTTCAAATTGCCAGGTAGATTAATTAATTCAGAGACTAAAACTCAGACCTCAGTTTAATGCATGTGGAGCTGCATAAATACAAGTAACATCAAAATTTTGCATGGTGGAAAACAACCACTACATCCTTACATGTTAACAAACAGTACCTAATATAAAGAGAAGAAAAGAAAAAAGAAAAAGAAAAAGAAAAAGAAAAAGAAAAAGAAAAAGAAAAAGAAAAAGAAAAAGAAAAAGAAAGAAAAAGAAAAAGAAAAAGAAAAAGAAAAAGAAAAAGAAAAAGAAAAAGAAAGAAAAAGAAAAAGAAAAAGAAAAAGAAAAAGAAAAAGAAAAAGAAAAAGAAAAAGAAAAAGAAAAAGAAAAAGAAAAAGAAAAAGAAAAAGAAAAAAGAAAAAGAAAAAGAAAAAAAAAAAAGAAAAAGAAAAAGCTGTACTCTCACAATGAATATAATGAAAAAGGAAAAAAATCAATATCACAAATGACAAATCTAATGGAAATGTAAAAATGTGTTTATATTTTTTAAATTTTATATAAGAAGTCAGAAAAAATGGTTAATAGAGTCTTCAGGTATTTTTAGCAAAAGAAACCATGTCAAAGTTTCTAAGGGCTGAAGATACACCTACTACTTGCAGGTAGAGTTTGCAACATCGGCAAGAATGTTATTATTAGTGGCTTAAGGGAGGATGTAGTAGAGTACTCAGAAACATCCACTTCCAAATTTTGCAAGTTTACTTCCAGCCCGTGTCTGGCTCCATTTTTTTTTCAATACTTGAACAGGAGAAATGTATTCCATTAAGGCTACCAAACCTTGTAAACTGTTGGTTAAATCTGTCTTTTTAGATATTGTTTATAGAAAAAATCCAGCATAATTCTAAAGATCTACGTATGTTAAGAAAGTTACAGTCTTCATGAGATTGGACCTTGTGTATGAAGTGGTAAAATAGCTTTAAAGCCCAGTTGCTTGGAGATCGAACATGTGCTTGTACAGCATGTGCAGATGACACAGCACAAACAGATTTATTTTATACATATTTATACACACACGCACACACATACATATAGCTAGGAGGAGATTTCCTGGATATAAATTTATAATTAAAATACAGAAGGAACACATAACAAATATTGAAAGAATTTACTTCATTGAAAGAGCATTTCTTAGGGCACAATTCCTATTTTCTTAAGGTTCATTAATCCAATGAACTGGCAGACAGGAGAGGAAAGCAGTCATTTTGTTTGTGTGAGTTTTATAGAACCTTTATATGTGATTAGAAGAGAATACAATCCCCTTGTTTAAAAAGTAACATCTAAATTTTGAGTCAAAACTGGTCCATTACTAAGGAATGTGAATTGACATAGTTTTTTTTTTTTTTCTTTTTCCTTTTACTTTTTTTTTCCTGTAAACAATATAAATAGAAATCTATGTCAAATTTAAAATATTTAGGAATTAGACTTACTGAAATCATCCTGCATTCACAAAATGTACTTAGGAAAAAAAATCAAACGGGCTTTTTTATCACTACTTTCGATTTGACAGCAAAATAAATACAAGGGAGAAACAACACATCTGGTAGCATATGATGCACAAAAATATAACAAGCCAGCAGTTGGATGAATCATTGCAGAGGCTCTGACAAAAATACACTGACCTCACTCTGACATTTAATTAAAACATCAATCTTTTGTTGTTTGTATGAACCTTTCTTCAAAATAAGGTAATTAAAACAAAAAAACAGGCAAACAAATAAAATTAGTAGGTTGCATTTTATGTGGGGTTGTTAACATTTCTGGTCAATGGATTTCTTATCTATTCACATATTTACTCACAGGTTATGATATATAGAAGTTTTTGTACACAGACATTGTATTCAGAAATTTATTTAGAATAGCATTTAAGTGAGTCCTCCAGTGCTACTGAGTTCAACCGAGGGAAAATAATAATAATAATAACAATTAAAAAAAAAAAAAGCAAAAATCCTTAGCTGTTTAACAAATGGAGAAATACATTCTAAGGAGTTATGAACTGAGGTCTTGAGCCTATTATTTGGCCAAGACAAAACTGCCAACTTAAGCCTGTACAAGTTAAGCCCACCACATAATTTCTGAAATTCAACATTTCTTCTCTACCCCAATACAGATGCCTCAGAAGAGCTAATCAAAAACTGCATTAAAATTGAGAAGATGCTTAAAGCTACCTGAGAAGGAAAGCATCAAAGTGAAATGGTCTTAAAATCTGTACCTCCTGGAATTTTGACAACTAAGCCAGAAATTACTGTGGATCTGTTAGCAAGTAGGGCAGTCCAGTAAGAGCCAATGCATTAAGCAAAACAATGCTCAGGATTGGACATCCACACTATAAATGTTTCAGAGGGCTTTTCTAGCCAAGAGGCCAGCTTGGTCCCTGTGGCTGAATGCTCACTAGTGCCTGAATTGTATCAGAAGCAGACCTTCCAGTTCAGTTCCACACAAAATGAATCGAGTCTATGTGTGCCTGATGTGAATCAAAACATAGTCATTGAGGAAGGTTCATGGATCGTTTTGTAAAATACATCCTCAATACAAGATAAAGCACCAATGTAGTTCCCCACTTTCCAAACTCTTCTTTTCAGATGAGAAGTCTATAACAATTCTTAAAAAGAAAATTCTAACGAGCATTCTTAAAAGGACAAGTGGTGGTGATTGTGCCTGCTATTAGATTAGAGGGCACAGTTTTCATTTCTTAGATGATCTGAAGCAGTAGGCTACATCATCATTCTCCTCTGCTCATCTTAACTGCCCATCTGCTCATCTGCTCTCTGATACACTCCAGTAAAAGTTATTTTGCTTCATTGGCCCAGGTTTACCTGGGGAGAGGAAAATCCTTCCAATATCCTGCCAAACAGAAGCTCAAACTTTGTTCTAAGGCTCTACCTAGAGCTCTACTAAGGCTCCACCTAGAACTAAACGATGATACACTCACGAAGATCAGTGTACACAAGCACTTCCAGCACCGAGATTAGGTAGCTGCTACTGTTTAGTTCTGTCTTTTGGTAAGAGAGAATGGAAAAACCCTCTAAGACAAAAGAGAGAAAGGTATACTTCTAACACTTCACACAGTCTTTCTCACTTCCCTTTTCTCTCTTCCCACAATTTTCATCTTTCTCACTTGCTTTGTGGTGCTTAGTTTGCCCCTTCATATCCAGACTGAAAGACCTCTGCACTGGCAAATGTGGGATGACATACAAATGGAGAGCATGGAGAAAAAGAAAAAGGGCATTCTTTTTACCAAAGTTGACTGACAGTGATCTGGTATTGGGTAGTAGCCTGATGGGATTAATTTTACAAGATTCCTTCTCCAGCAAGAGGGAGACGTTCCTCTAGGGGAGTTAAGAGTAAATCTGTACAGCCTCCTGGCTGTACTTTATTCACAGAAGAAAGAACATCCCTAGAAAGATTAACCCCACTTCAGTGAAGTAAGCCTTTCTTCTAATTACTTTTTATTTAAATATAGTAAGATCTTCAAGTCAGAGACTTCCTTTCATGTATGTAATCACCTAAAATACTTGGCACTATTAAATTAAATACATACTTAGCTTTAATAATTAATATCATTCCTTGTGGTAGAGTTAAACTCCATCTCACTGTTCTGGACTCTTTCCCTTTGAAGTTTACAAGGAATAGAGATGTTGTCCAGCCAACCCATAGCAATAACTTTGCATCTGTGTGGAAGGAGGGAGCATCTGCTCCTCTAAGAGTGTATGGTCAAGGACCTTTTTAGTGCAAAAAGTGGATAATAAGAGAAGAGGGAAGCTGTAAACAAGAACAGAGGCACAAATCTGACAGACAAACATAGAGACACAGATAAGAAACAAACCTCATCAGACACAGTAATTGGCAGGCTATCAAGAAGCTGCAAGCAAACCTGGGCTTTGCAAACCTGAGGGTTGAGGGTGATGGAGGAGGTTGGTAGAAATATGCAAGCTGATGAGGGAATATGAAGGGTAAAGGGGAGCAGGGAGGAGGGAACAGAGAGAAAGGGGTATAAAAAGGGGCAGTTATGTGTAAAATGGAGCAGATCAGTACACTTGTCTACTTGTCTGACTGAGCCCCACGTCTCATCATCACAATCTGTTTTTTTTTATTAAACCTTTCCTTAACTATTTCACTCTCTATCTTGTGTGTTTGGATCTGCATTTGGTCAGAGGTGCCAGGTGGGTGGAGTGTCCACACTGGTATCTGGGGGACCTGTGGACATGGGGTGCCTGTGAGAGGAGTGTGTGTTTGTGTGTCTGCAGTGAGCATCAAACTGGACCATCTGGCAAGTAGGAGACCCGTGGGGTGAGTAAGAGGGTCTGGGGTCTGATTGGGGATATTGGACAGACAGAGGGGCCATGCCAGTACTCAAGGGATCCATGAAGGTGCATGTGTGCTTGTGAACCTAGAGAGTATTGAGTGTACCCCTGCACCAGTAACATTTTGCTTCTGCCAGCCCTAGAGGAGAAGGGCTTATGACTTCTGTGAATCCTGTATGTCAGTGCTGTTGATGCCAGTGCCCTGTCTGTGTGACCAGCTGTGTCCATGTCCTGTGGGTGTCCTGGATGTCTTTGGTAGCAGTTCAGCTTCACTAATGGACGAACCTGCAAAAACGGAAGCTGAAGCTGCTCTTGTGGCTGAGCAGGAGGAGTCCTGGGCTGGGGCTGCTGGAGAAAGCCTAACATCCCTTCACTGTAACCACAGTCAATTTCGTAAGACAAATTTTTGATCATTAAATATTCTGTGAATGTATGAGAAATAATTGCCCTTCTTTTTGGAAGTTGTTTGAGAAATGAGTATTAAGGTACTCTATAAATGATGTGTTTTCAAAATTACTTGTGGAATAAAGTCCTTAACCTTTCCAAGAAATATTAGTCTACATAGCTTTTATTTTTAGAAATAATTATACAATATCATATATGTAAGTAAAAAGGAAAAAGTAATTATTTCTACAATAGATCTAATTCAAAAAAAAAGGTTTTATAGAAAATGGAAATGTCAACCTTTAATTAAGATCATGCTGGACTAAAATTAAAAAATGCCTGTTTAATAAAAAGTAAATATTCCTTCAATTCAGTGTATATAGGGGAATTATAGTAACAAGTTACCAGCTAAACAGACTAGGAAAAGGAAAGATTCTATATTTTATAAGATTCATTCACTATTGTTTCTGGTTTTATTAATATTTTGCTGCAATAAGTTATTACATAAAATATTTGATTATATGGACACAGACTTTATTCTCTTCATTGTGTGGTTCTAATTTGCTTTAAGAGAGCTAGTTTCCAGTTCTCCAGATCAGCACAACAGTCGGGAAAAAAAAATCATCCAGATGTTGGGATGGTTACCATTCTTAGTGTCCTAGGATACCTAATGTTACTGTGTTTAAAAAAACAAACAATCAAAAAACAAACAAACAAAAAACAAACAAAACAAAAAAAAAGCAGGAAGTCCCACGATCATACTACCAAACACTGAACACAGTATTTATGAACGCATTCTAGATTTTCTCTATAGATATCTAATCCTCAAATACAACCCACATGACAGGAGGTGTACAGAATATGGCAAGTACCTCCAGACTGCATTCAGCCTACTGTCTTGAAAAAGTCCTTTAAGACTTATCTTGGAATAAATATATTAATCCTGTCTGTCTTTCATTACTTTTTTTTAATTTTTTTTTTATTTTTTATGAAATTCAATAATGTATTATTAATTATAGATGTACAGGTGTACAGAATACACCTTTTTGATATGCAAGGGCTGTTCCATGCAAAGTAAAGAGAGGATGTGTATGTGTGTGCATATAAAGATGTTCTCTGATGGCTGGTGTTTTGTCAAAAGAGTTCTTTAGCACTTCAGGATGGGTTGCAAAGCACCAGAATACTGGAAGCATTTGAGATATTTTTTGATTGAGAATGATAAGCAGGAATATCAAAACTTTCAGGAAGGATTATTGAATGCTGGCTGCCTACCTGCAGAATTAGAGAACAGATAAGTATTTAAAGTTTAGTTTAAAACTTGTGAAGCTGCCAGATCTTAGCAGTCTAGAAAATCAAGCTGGAAGCTTATGAAACTGGCTTGCTGAATCTAAATGGGGCTAGTGAATGTGTCTGTCTCTATTGGTGAGACTGGCCATCAAGAATTCCAAGCCCCTAAGACCAGTTTGGAAATCTGGAGAAGACTTACCCTTGGAAGAAAAAGACCATGTTAGTGAATATTTAAACAAACAAATCATACACAAGTCTACAGGACCTGATGTGATGCAGGCATGAGTGCTTTGAAGCTGGCTAATGTCACTGCAAGACCACTCTTGATTATCTTTGAAAGGTCACGGCCATCAGGAGAATATTCTGAAACCTGGAAGAAAGCAAATATCACTCCTATCTTCAAGAAGGACAAGAAAGAGGATCTGGGGAACTACAGTAACAATGGTCTGCCCCATCTTGACTCTGTGGGAAGGTGATCGGAGCAAGTGTTTTCAAACATGTGAAGGACAAGAAGCTGACTGAATCTAGTTAGCATGGATTTACAAAGGGCAGATCATGCCTGACAAATGTGGTAGCCTTCAATGAAATAGCTAGCTCAGAATATGAGGGAAGAGCAATGGATGTTATTTATCTTGATTTTAAGAAGATTCTTGATGCTGCCTCCCATGCTATTCTTCCTGACAAACTGATGCAGTTTGGACTACATAAGTGAGGTGAACTGCTGGGCTCAGAGGGTTGTGATCCAGCAACACTGTGTCCAGTCACTAGTGGAATCCCCCAGGCTACCAATATTGTTCGATGCTGTCATTAAGGATCTGGATGATGAGACCGAAAGTTTGCAGATGTTACAAAACTGGGAGAAACAGCTGATACATTGGAGAGTAGTGCTGCCATTCAGAGGGACCTGGTCAGGCTGGAGAAATAGGCTGAATAGAAGCTTATGAAATTCAACATGACTAAAGGCAGAGTCCTGCCCTTGGGGAGTGTATTGAGCATAACTGGCAGGTAGTGTGTGGGGACTTCAGGAGTGACCTGTGTAGGAAGAGGTCAAGGACTGTCCTGTGCTAGTCACAGCTGGTTCCAGTTGGCTTAAGAACAAATAAAGTAGACCCATTGTGTGCCAAAAATCAAACAAATCAGATAATTTTATGGTGCATCTGCGAAAACATATTTAAGAAAAGGCAGTGACCGCTAGGAGATACAAAAGAGATGCCAGGGAAAGAGACTTGTCACAGGAGGAGAGATACCAGTTCTACAGTGCAGTACATCTGGAAAGCACCTTTGCAGAGAAGGTGCTGGTTGTCCTGGTGGACAACAAATTGACCACAAGTCAGCAATGAGCCTTTGAGACAAAGAAGACCAACAGCATTCTGGGACACATTATGAGGGGTGTTGAGAGCAGTCAGGGGAAGTGATCCTTCCCCTCTTATCAGGTCTGGTGAGATCTGGAGTGTCTCAGCCACTGGGGTCTTCAGTACAAAATAGACATGGGCGTACTGGAACAGGCCAGTTCCATACTGGAATGAAGATTAAGGGACTTGGCATATGAAGAGGGGCTGAGAGAAATGGGGTTGTTTAGCTTGAAGAAGAGAAGGCTCAGAAGAATCTTATCAATACCTGATGGGAGAATGTAAAGAAGAGAGAGCCGGGTTCTCAGTGATATTCAATGAAAGGACAAGAAGCAACAAACACAAATTGAAGAACAGGAAATTCCACTTAAATATAGAAGAAAACATTTTCACTGTCTGTGGTGAAACACTGAAACATGTTGCTCAGAGAGGATGTAGAGTTACCATGCCTGTAGATACCAAAAACTTGACTGGATATGGTCCTTGGTGACCTACTCTAGTTGACCCTGCTTTGAGCAAGGATGTTGGACAAGATGATCTTCAGAGGTCTTTTCCCAGCTCAGTGATTCTGTAATTCAGTGATTCTGTAAGTCATCAAAAAGGCTGTTTCTGTCATTCTCAGAGCATTTGGAAAGTTTTGTTGATTGTGCTATATGTGGCTTTTGCTTCTAGACATGGAAAAAATCATCAGAGGATGAGGTAGAAAGGGCTTTTTTAATGCAACAGCTCAGTGTTTGGAACACTTTTCTGTGAGGTGGAAGGCCTCTGTTCACTATCCACCTCTGCGTAGGTCTTGTTTGAGCTTAGCATAACCAACCTACCAAAGATTTCCCATGAAAATGTCCTCATATCTTAAGCTTGATTCTGAGATGTATTGCTCTGACATTCAATTGCTGGAACTCTTTCATTTTCAGGTTGTGCTTAAACTTAAAAACAAAATTGAAATGACTTTGTCATTAGGATAGTCATAAGAAAAGTGGAGTTCTGTAACTGAGTTCACTTTCCCATTCTGGAAAACTTTTTTTCACAAGTAAGTATCCACAAGGGATGATTGAGGATAACTTACTGAATACTTATCCTGGTAGATTATTCTGCTGGGAGCTCAGAATATGAGTTCAGTTCACCTTCATTGTGAAGATGGAATGAAATACAGATGTCACACATATTGGACTAGTTCTCTAACAACTAGGTGCCTGTTCAAAGGAAGACTGCCTATATTATCACCATCACTGTGGATTTAACTTTGTTTATGTTTGCTTTTCTGGAAAATGTCTGCAGGGGATTGGGCCACTGAAAGTGGGTCAGGGGCTGGACCACTTTTATTGGTCTTCACAAAAAGGGAAGTATTGTTTTGGCAAGAAAAGATGAAAATAATTTTGATGACCTTATTTGAAACATTTTTATAAAATTGAGTGCTGAGTCAAAGAGCCCATTGTGAAGGTAAATATAAACTGAGGCTTTTTCTCTATAAATTGGGATGAATTCACAGAGAATGGGAAAATGAAAAAAAAAAAAAAAAAAGAAACACACTACAAACACAAACACAAACGTGATTTTCATTCAAGGTTTTTTGAGTGCCATGGTCAACCGTAATGTTTTTTGAACAACATTAAGATATGTGACTGCCATAGCACTTAAAATTGTGTTGGCCTTGTGTGGAAGTACTGAAGGCAATTCCACTTCCACTGACTATAAATTAATTTGTGCAGAACTTGCTGTTCTTCTTTCACCAAACTAATTTGCAGAGGTACTAACAACAGAACATTATACTTTTTGCAATTCATTTTCTCTGTCTATCTGATGACATATGCTCACACACACAAACAAAAAAACCACCCACCTCTAAATCCAGAAGAACAGACTTTCTATAGCTCCTGTTAAATACAACAGCTATGAAGCTAAGATAAACATTAAAAGTTGGAAAAGACCTTCAAGTCCAACCATAAACTTGACCGAGTCCCATCACTAAACCATGTCTTTTAGTGCTACATCCACATGTCTCTTAAATACCTCCAGGGCCGGCAACTTTACCACTTCCCTGGGCAGCCTGTTCCAATGCTTGACAACCTTCTTCCATGAAGAAATTCTTACTAATATCCAATCTAAACCTCACCTGGTGCACCTTGAGAACATTAGCTGGTCATGCTTGAAGTTGTGATTTTTCTTAAGTATGTCACACAACTTGAATAATCAAATTTAATTTACAAATTAATTTACAAATATTTAATTTAAAAAAGAAGGCTTTTTTCATTTACAAATTTATTTTTCAAAACAAAACATACTTCTAAACTAGCAAACTGAACAATTTTGTCATTCAAAGGCCATCAAAGAATGATATTACACATATTATTTATTAAAACTCTCAGACCTCTGAAGAGGGTCATTGTCGACTGTCTTTCAGGAACTTTCCCTGGACTGGACTAAATTCTGAATTGTGCTCCGGAATTGCCTGGGACAGTGCTAGCTGGTCAAGACTGCCAGGTACTGTTGTAACAATTAAGTAGTTTAGACAGTTGAGTTGTCAAGTCTATTCCTTTTACTGTGCTACTTTATTTTCTAATATAGAATATGCAGGGTCTGAGAAGGTCCAGTAAAGTAAACAAATTCCAGCAGGCAACACAGCAAAAGAGAACTTTAAAATATAGGAAAAATTAAAAGCCTGTAGCCCAGAGCTACATCAGAAATACAAAATAATTTATACTTACATGTTGGTTTTTATTTTTATTTTAAAAATGTATTTATGTTTTACAAATAGCAAAGAGATCTGTCAGAGAAGCAGTTTCAGGTCATGACATCATGTGACCCAGACAAATTACACCTAATAGTTTTAAAGAAAGTAGCCAGAGAGCTCGGTGGATCATCATAAAGTCTAATGAATGATACATTAGGAATTAATCTTTGAAAATGGCAAGAAATCCAGAAGATAGCTGCTCATATTTCACATAGTTATTACAGTTATCATATCTAACATTTAGATATGGTAAAAAAGGGTGAATCAGAGCATCACTTCTAAGCAACATAATAGCTAATTCAGGGCTAGCAACAAGGAATTAGTACATTATCTGACCAGCACAGAGTGACTGATAGTATACAATCACACTTCAACCCTTGCAAGAAGCTCAAAGGAGAATCTTAAAAGAGGACAGACTCAGGAAGAAAAGAAAAAAAAAAAAAAAAAGAGAGACCTGTGATGTGGTGATTGAAAAGCACACTCTATCCATCTAGTCAGAAAGAAACTATGGAGGTCACTTGCCATGGATAGCAGGTACTCACCCAGTGTGGAAAATAGAGAAGTTTTTCAATCCAACAGACAAGAGCATGCTGCTAGAAGTTGAAGCCAGGCCACTTCCCTGAGGATGAAAATTAAACATTAGAACAGTTCATCAAAGGAGATGGGGGAATGTTAAGCTCTCACAAAGATATTGAATTTCATTTTAAAAGCCAGTCATTGATCCATCTCCTGGGTGCAATTCTGTAGCTAGCATACAAAGTGAGCCTGAGCGGAACACCATGTCATCCCATGGCAATACTTGAGTTCATCTGTGCTGAGCTTCCCCAGTACAAGGACAGGGCACCTTAGCCTGGGTCAGTGTCCTCAGAGTGTGTCCTGTCATGTCCTCTGCCCAGATCTTGCCCAAGAGCCTAATACCAGCCAGCCTCTCTGGAGCCACCACAGCAAGACAAGTCCCATCCTTGGAGCTACACACACTGCTAGTGAACCCTAAGGGGGCTAATTCTAGCTTGTGCTAAACAGTCTTGATTTTGGGGCACTGTAGGATTCTTTTGTATTTCATCCTGTTGCTGCCATCCACATCAGTCTTTGGACAAAGACTCTTCAGCTTTTAGCTCCAATTTATGTCCCACTGTGTACATGGCCAAAATATAACTGCTCAGGTTACATGTTAAAAACAAACAATCCCTCTTCTCCCACACCAACTAAATACTTCTGCAGTTAGAAATGGCTAACTGTTGGCTGGTAACTGAAAATACAACTATTGTGGCTGTGAAAATGAGCAAATTTTATCATAGAATTAACACATTAGTGATTGCTAAGAACAGATGACAACACTAAAAAGAACTGTACTAGCAACAGTTTAAGAAGCAACCTGTTATAAATAAATATATCTCCCAAATCCAATCCTCTCTCCTCTCTTCTGAACTAGTAAATGTTTTCTGGTTGTCCAGGCCTAAGCTTCCCACCAGCCCCCAGCATGCTGTGGCTGTGCTAGGGCATTGCTAACACCATTAGCAGTCTGTTAGTTAAGGATCCTAACGAAAGGGTTTTGGCAAATGCTGCAGTTTTTCCTATCATAGTAAATAACGTGGATGGATTGACTGACATTGCATCATCTGAAGGCCAGCTGGGACACCATGGCTGATACATACAACTCAGTTCTCTTCTCCATAAAACCAGGAGGTGGGCACATCCAAACTATGCTGGGAGTGGTCCCTATATGGCACATGCTAACTCCTAAGCTGGGACACTCCTATTATACCCAGCCCTGCCAGAGTCAGTGCAAAGAAAATAAAGGTGAGAAAAATAGCACAATAACAGCTTGGTGTTTGGGTCCGTGCACCAGCCCTTTTAAAGATCTGAATGCACACGAAGAAGAGGAAGGCAGAGCATCTCAGCAGCACAACACTAGCAGCATTAACAGAGCTCTACTATATTACAGTGCTGTAATAAAATCCAGTGTGTTTTTGGACTTGCCTGTTTGAAGGGAGTGGGCCCAAACTTAAAGTGCTATTCTGGACAGCAGGTTTACTAGGAGGGGAATATGTGGTGTGGGCTTGGGGATTTTAGATGTATGGCTGGGAACAAAGCTAGCCAAGCATCTGACCCAGTCTAACCCCAAGGTTATCAAAAGAAGTGATGACTACGTCATGTCCATTTATTATTTGACAATCTGCACTAATTAAATTAAAGAAATGACCAAAGATGTCAAATTCAAATGTACAGTGCTTCAACACTATTTTTAATTTCTACTAAAGAACGCCCCCCCCCCAAAATAGCTTTCTTAAATGCAGGGTGGATGTAGTGGGAAGGATTTGACAACTGTAACTAGCCTAAACTCTCAGCAGAGAAAGAGTGATCCTCATTGTATTACTCCAGAGCATAGTGAAAGTGCACAGAAATTTCCTGTTAAGCTTTCATAGCAGCAAAAAGAATTAAAACGTAAATGAATGTAAATACATTTTCTCATACAAATAAATAAATAATTTTTCTCAAAAACCTCCAACTCCCAAGCTTTTAAATTCCCTATTAATCTTTCCAAACTCATTATAGGAAACAAATTTACTGTGGATCAGAAATTACAAAATAAAACCAGAACATATTAACACATCTCTGCGACTATTATTATCTGCCTTCCTTAAGACTAAACAGCCTATTAACACTACACATATTTATCCCAAATGAGGATACATTTCATTAGCTATACTAAAAGTGGGATTGAGTTTGAGATGAATTTGTGTATGCAGGGATTCAGTTTTAGATGAAGATAAATAAATTTATAGGTATCGATTGGCACATAAAGTGTCCCATTTCCCATTACAGTCAATAGACATTGCTGTCATTGACCCTGGGTAAGCAGTTCATCTCAGCCTTCATTAGAGACCTATGATGAAACTCAGTTGCCTAGACATTGTTGTCAAGTACCATTGCAATTAATGTCTGGTGTTCAGTTGTCTTTCCAGAAGGATGCAAATCTCCCATAGATTCTGTCTCCCTCAGCAAGTGTCTTACACATCCCAGTGTGTCTGGACTGGCACTAGAGGACTGCACAGAGGCAGATGAACCCTGCCCATAATGCTTGATCAGGTAACTCACTCCATTAGCGGTAATGAGAATTTCAAAACATATGGCATCACTAGATATCTAAATGAGAGTCTTGAACTGAATCCTGCCCCCAAAAGACATTTGGTAAGAAGCACATGCTATACAGCAGACCATTTGCTGTTAAGAATGAGATGCAACTAAATATGTCTTAGTTGGGATTTATCTTATATTTTATTTTAGGTGATAGAAGGTTTCAGAAGCCTATAGAATGATTAGACAGAGTGGAACAGAATTGAATAACTCAGGCTGGAGAGTTCTCAGGAGGTCTCTATTCCAATCCACTGCAGGGTTAGCTGTGAGATCTGACCATGTTGCTCAAGGACTTCTTCCAGTCAGGTCTTGAAAACCTCCCTGGACAGAGATTACATGACCTCCTTGGGCAACCTGTTCCAAATGTTTCATTTGGAACTCCAATTCTTCAGTTCAATTCCAATTTCACTTGGAACTCCGAATTCTCCTCAAAACTCAAGCACTTACACTTGTGATGGTTTTCCAATAAATGTTTCTGAAATAGTGAAAAAATAAGAGATGGTCAAACTCTGAGTAGAAGATGTTTTTGTGTCCTTTTAACAGCAAAATTGAGGCAAAAATTGTAACTAATCAATATATATATATTTGATATTAAAAGACCCCATACCTGATAATAGCATAAACACAGAGATACAGAAACTTGGGAATGCAATAGTTTCTTCTCTACACTTATGCTTGGAAAACTGTCCAAAACTTGCTGCGTTCAATGTCACCCTTATACACTTTGCATGTAATTTTGAGAACATCACGTAAGAGTTTAATTTTTAGAAAAATGTGGACATTGCTTCTAGTCTAGAAAAGTTTGAGTAGGAAGAAGGAAAGGATTTCATAAAGTATCTACACTTGTAGACAGTAGCAAAACTGAGGAGATTTGTAATGTTTTATTCATAAGATTAGTTTGGATACTAAGTTTCTGTTTCAGGACAGGAGATGAGACTTCACAACAGTTATGTATAGCAAGCAGTACATGAGGCCTGAATCCATTCTTGCCTCACAGTCAAGACTGCCACATGTCCAGTTCCAGTCCAGAATCAAACCAAACCAAACTAACCAAACAAACAAACAAAAACACCCTAAATCAAACACAAACGAGGCCATGGACTAGAACTAAAGTAATCCGTTTAGCAAAGCCATAATGTAATTGGGGAATATATGTGGGCTTACAATAAAGTTCCCCATAATGGAAATGTATTATATGTCAGCTTCTATTCTTAACTAAGGAAAACAATCTAAAATTTGAGAAAGATAAACTACCAGAATTCCAGATTTCCATTTTTTATTTGTTTACTAATACTTCCATGGTAACATTTAGTAAACTGCAGGTGTGTTAGATCTTTTTTGTTTACTCTAGGTTTTATTAGAGATGTTTGAGATGTGGCTTCAGTAAGGACAATGACATTTAACCAGTATTTGAAATCTTTTGGGTAGAAGAACAGATATCTCCAAGTTCCTATCTCACCATATACATGTCATGTTTAATTCTTTTTTCATTTATAAGTTCAGAAAAATATATGGAAAAACGTACCTAGTACTGAGAAACTATGAGAAACTGTAGCCAGATACATCAGAGAAATCATTACAGCGTTTCCAGATATTGAATTGTGGAGAAGGGTTCATGACTGAATAATCAGGAACTTTAGAAATAATGCAGTCAGATTGAGAAACAAGTTGATTTTTGGCACAGTGCACTATTATGTAATAGAAAAATTAATTAAAAATTAAGAAATGTGACAAATCTTTGTATTTTCTGACCCTAATTTAGCTCGGGCTGTTATAAAATCTTTCTTTTATGGGGGCAGATTACACTCTGTCTGCGAACTATGGAAACATTTCATTCCCACATCAGCTGTAGACACAGAAGCACAGACACTGTCACCTCTGCTTCATTAATGGCTATGTGCCACAGGAACATTGTAAACATAAAAAAAAAAAAAAACCTCTAGGTCATCTTGTTTGCTGTTGTACAACAGCACCTTAAAGATAAAGCATTTTTTCTTGAAAAGATGGGGAAACATATGCATAAAGAGTGGAAAATAATAACATTCTTAAGAAATAGATTTCTTCTTAAATTCTTAAAATCATAGAATCACAGAATGGCTGAAGTTGGAAGGGACCCCTGAAGATCATCTAGTCCAACCCCCCTGCTGAGCAGGATCACTAAGAGCACGTCGTGCAGGATGACATCCAGGTATGTTTTGAATATTTCCAGAGAAGGAGACTCTACAGCCTCTCTGGGCAACATGTTCCAGTGCTCTGTCACCTTCACAGCAAAGAAGTGCCCCTTCATATTCAGATCGAACTTCCTGTGCTTCAGTTTGTGCCCGTTTCAGTTCATTAGATCTAATGCACAGATGACGCATGGTCTGATTTTTTGGGTTGTCCTTTGGGAACCCAGGAGTTGGACTTGATGATCCTTGTGGATCCCTTCCAACTTGGGATATTCTATGATTCTATTATGCTATGATTCTAGGATGCTGCCACTTGCAAAGTGAGCCACAGTATGTTCAGATAATTGTGGAACTGGCAGCTATTAATTCTTAGAGTAGTAATTAACATTCATACTAAAATTCCCATCCGGAAGATTATTGTTCCTGTTTACCATTTGGGATCGGGGGATTTTAAGTTAATTTTTACATGAAGTTATGCAGTACTTTGCTGCAGGTAGTACTGATTCAGTACACTGGAGATTCTTTAAAGCTGTCAATTTTCAGAGCAGAGAAAACATATGACTGAGATACAAGCAAGCATTGATTTTAGAGATCAGTTCTTGACTAGATAGCTTGTTAGCTGAAGTAAAAGAGGAAGAGTAAAGAGACAAAATGGAGATAAGAGCTAATGATACTAATAATGCCATAAATGGCATCTTTTAAAGTTAAGTAGACCATTATTATATAAAAACAGTAGCTGAAAAATACTATTAGCCCACAACTTAGAATGAGTGAAAAATGGGAAACTGCACTTGCAAAAGGGGCAGCAACCCTTTTCTTATCATCTACCCCGAACTATCAGCTGGAGCAGAGGTGTGCTGCAGTTTATTTCCTTTCCCTTAAACTCTTTAGGCATTATAAAGGTTTGTGCACTCATACAACGCCAGTGATGTGTACCTCCTCTTCACTGATTCCCTTGATTTGTCTTCAGACAGCTCTTTAACTCATCTTGATCAAGCCTTAGCAGCCAACAGAGACGATAACAGAAGGCACATTACATGACCAACAAAAGAGTAAGGGTTATCAAATAAAACTAAATGGTGACTGGTTAAAGAAGAATAATTAGAAAAAAAAAAAAAGTAGTTCTTCTTATCAATACAGGTGTAAACTGAGAATGTCCCTGTGTGCACATGATTAAAAAATGTGAATGATAAATTTTATATAAATCAAAAATGGAACTGGATATGTGCAAGGAAGCAAAATTCACTAGGATTTCACTAGGGATTTATTAAATATAAATCTAATTCTTGATAAAGAAACTCTTGAGCTGCAGAGCACTGAAATTTTGGAGAGCATCCTGAGGAAGTATGCACTTGCACTTGTATACTGGGCATCTCCCAATGGCCATGATGCAGAGCCAGATGGACTGGTGTGGCCACCCTTTCTCTTCTCCCTGTCTGTATTCCCTTCATGTTGAATATTGCTATCAGGCTTCTGACTCCTTCTTCAGTGCTCAGATTGATCCCTACTAAGTAGCAGAAGTTGAAGAGTAAATACAATTCTTGTTTTTAATTTTCTACCACAGAAGTTAGCTACCACAGAGGAGAGAGAATATGGCTCAACATTTATCCAGTAAGAATAAGAAAATGGAAATGAAAAAATGAATATTTTGACCAGATACATTCTCCTGGAAGCAGCTCTTTTCAATGCTTGCATGAATACTGATGATCCCTGAAACTGGTTTCAGCTTCCTTTCCCTGTGAAAAATATCCTGGGATCTTATATGGTAGGGAAAAAAAAGAGATCATGGAAATCATGACCGCACACAACTAAGTGCAAATGCCTGCATTTTGGGAAATTTAAACATCTGCAGAACACCCTCAAAATCTCTTTGCATGGAATCTGTTTCTTCAAATATTTTGCTGAGCATTTTCAATAAAGTTTGCAACCATATGGTGGAGAAAGCTAAACATTAGCACACACTGTGTCAAACAGTGATTGACATGTATTCTGTAGTCATTCAAATTTAACATATACAGAAAATCCCAGATGGCAAAATATATGTTTATGCAAATGTTCCAAAATGAAATTATTTTGCATAAATAGAACAGATATAACTATGCTTTTAAAATTACTTTAGCCCACTGAATGTCTTTATACTTGGTAATTCTGTTCTAGTAAACTGGATCATTTGGGGCATATAGATAGTTAGATGTGAGCTCCTACTGCATAAATTTAAAGGTCATGACATCATTGGAAAAGTGATTTCCCAGCAATGAGTCCTGTGCCCTTGACTTTATTCTGATTTGTTCATTCTTAACATTTCTGTTTATCAGTTTGGTTTCCTTGCTGGCTGCATCATGTATTTTTTTTTAGAGCAAACATTACAAATCAAAAAATGATTCATTGGAAATGGAAATCTGAAAGTTTAAAAGACTGTGTAGTTGACAGAAAAAAAAATCTCTCTAATACTAATTAACTGTTCTCTGTCTTGTACTCTCTAAATGTGTCTGCCCATATTTAACTGTAGTCTTAATATGGCTATGTGGCTATTAATATGGTTATTTCATTTGACCATTTGTGACTCTGCCCTTCATATAAAAGTATAAAAGATATATTGATATATAGGTAGGTCTAATTGTCTGAGTAAACACATAAAATTGCACTTTTGAAGAGGAAAAAAATCAGATATTTACTCAAGGTATAAAAGCGTCTTAGTCTCTTGTGTACCTGTGTTTGTAAGGATACTGATACTAAAAGTGCAAAATATAACTTCTAAAAATGTCAACATCTGTAGCATGTAAGACAAAACAAGAACAACAACAACAAAATGATATTTGTATTGGTCTTGGAAAAAAAAAGCAAATAGAATAGACAAGAAACTTATATGGTCACACTTTTAATAGCAAGCCGTTTTTATTCTCCAAATACAGGTGAGCTGAAAATTTTAAAGAAAGGCCCCTACTTAACTCTTCTTCATGAAGAAATAAAATATTTGCCATGCAAACCAAGGGAGTTAGTTAAACCCCTCCTACGCATTTTATAATTGCATATTCTTTAATAAATACTGTACCAGAGCAGTACTTCCAACCTTTGTTACAATTTGCCGTGAAGAGGTTTTATTGTGCAAACACTGATGCAAACTTTAACGGTCACAGTGAGAAGACGGTACTAAGCAGTATGGGGGTATATGGAGTTTGCATATTTGTGACTGAAAACAAAGCTTAACCATGGATTTTAGCTGGATGCTTTCATTCCGCGAAAAGGCAGGGTTCTTGTTAAAAACCAGTGATACTAAAATGTCATTTGTATATGTTTTAGAATGAAGAGTTTAATCTGCAGGCATCCATCATATATAGATTAAATAAGTCCCATGCAGAGAGTTAGAACAAAGCTTTGTTCTAAACCCTACAGGATCTTTTAACTTTCAAACTCCACATAAATGCAACTATTAGAGTCCTCTGAAATGTTTCTAAACATGCTCACTTTGGCTGCTGCTAAGTATAGCACTGAGGCCTGAGGAACCCATTTACATTTTATTTAGGCAGTGTAGAGGCACTGTCAACTATGTACTAGGTATATTGCTTTCGAAGCAACCATAGTGTCTAGAATATAAATTTCTATAACTGCAATCATTGTTCCCCAAATGCATATTATTTAATCTTATTTTATCTCCTGAATTTTATGTATAAGAATGTCATTAAAGCCCCATTGTCCAATGTTCTTTTGCTCCCTAGGTGGTATTTATGCTTATACTGTTATCTCAGCTGTGCTGAAAAATTTGGAAGAGCTTCAAGAAAATCAGTACAGTTACTCCAGATTAGTGATGTTATTGCTTATATCCAAATGTTGCTTTTAGTCACGTATGACATTCAACTTTCGTACATGTTCTTGTTTCTACACAGCAGTGAAAAGAAGCCATTATCAAAATGTAGTAATGACATGGAGGCTAGGAATGAAACAGAGATCAGAAATTGAGAGAAAGTTCTGGTGACACTGATATCTTTGCTAGTCATAAATGGTTCCATCAAATTTAGTAAAGTAATTGGTAGCAGAGTGACGCTACTGAGTGAGAATACTCAGATGCAGTAGAAGCATACTGCGATTGCATGATCTAAAAAAACAGTGTTGCATGACATAAAACAAACAAACAAACAAACAAACCAGAAAAGCTTCTTCAGGGCTCCCACAGTATTGTGGCTTCAGGGCAATGAGATGCTTAGAGTATAATTGTAAGCATAAGAAAAGGAAAGGAAAAGCAAAAGTTCTTCAAATCGTCAGGTTCTTAAAAACCCTCTTAATTTGGAAATTAAGTTCTGATGGTGTGTGTGTATACAGAAGGAACAGTATGAACAATTGTAAGCTTAACTGAACTACAAGAAAAGCACTAGGTAGCAGGTGGTAACATTCTTATTTCTGCCTCTGTCTGAGTTTAATATCAGAAGTCATGTATTACAGTTTATTAAGACAGTGGAAAACTGCAGATACACTCCTGGGCTTGCAGAAAAACATTCTGTAATTTGGATCGGTTCACTGATATATAAAGAGGTTGGAGATGTTCTACGGTCTCTTTTAAGGCTTAGAAAAAAGGTACAAAATGAAGGCTTTCTTAAGCAGAGGAAAGGATGAAACATGAACAATCTGTTAGTTGTGTAAGGAATAGACAATATCTGAAGAGGAAAATACAGACGATGAAGCAAGCAGGAAAACCATAGAAGCAGGAGATCAACCCTGATTTCATGATTCACTGACTAAATTGATAAACTGTCTTGAAAAGAGTGAAAACAGGATACTGATGGCTAGAAGATGTTTATGTTCCCAAATAACTGCTACAACAGATGGGTAAAACCCTACTACTCCTTTGTAAAATAGCAATTCAACATCAGTCTGTTACAAGTGTTGAAAGAGACGTGTGTAGGGCTTTGTGGGTGTGTGTGTTGGAATTCTGGCAGTTCAGAGCTAAAATAAAGTTAAGGAATGGAAAATCTCATCTCTTTGTAGGACAGAATTTGCTCTAGGTTTTTCTTCACCTCAGCCTTTGGCATGGCAGACTCCTATTAACTGGGAAGGAGTGGATTGCCTGCTGGGTGAAGTGGTGGAAGTCCAGTGGGGAGTGGGGACTGACTCCATCTCTTTACCTGACTTTGTGTGACCTTGAATGAACCATTCAGGGCCAAATTTACTTCTTATCCTTTTCTTACTTCTTCCGTTAAGATGTTTCCCCTTCATGAGTGTAATTAGAATTAATTTTATGCTTTTCAGGCTTTTCAGTGGTGAATTCATTCCATCCAAATAATGTTTTATTTTCTATTAGCTCTATTCATCTTAACTGAGCAGTTTACAATGTAAACTTAGCTGCTGCTGTACTGGGCAAAATCAGGCTCTTTGCCTTGCAGAACTTCATCCACAGAAATGACGATAGAAATGTCGATCTGACTCAGGGATATACAGCAAGATTAATTCATTAGAGCCTTTAAAATGCAGCTTACAAATGAGAACATCTGTGGAATCTGGTTTTAGGTAGATGCAGTAACAGTCTCTTTGCCTCCTAGATGGAGCTAAAGCACTTATCTGCAGTACCTTGGCTTGTGGGATGGAGGAAAGCAAGTAATATAACAAACACCATTGCCTTTGCTTGCATTTCATGATTAGTATTACTTGCAATTTCATACATTACCTGGAATGCATTCTAAAGAAAGAAAAAGAAAAGAAAAATGAGTCTTCATTCCTCATGGGACTGTCTTTTGTGAGATGGAGCTTAAATCAGTGCAGAATTTACAGAGCCCTTTTTTATTTCTCTGCAGCCAGGCAGTGCTGCTCACTAGCTATACGCTTCAGCAGGCACTGCCAAGCACCTGTTCAGATTTCTGGAAAATTAATGTTCAATCTTCTTTCCCCTAGTCCTCATAAAGGATAGATAAAGAATTTCTGGCCTCAGGATAGAGACTGAACATATTGTCTAGATGAGATCTGTTAGGTATTTATAAAGGAAGGAACGCCACAGTCTAGAAAGTAATGATTTTGAAAAGAAACCAACAAACCAAGAAGCCATCATATGTTGAGTGTAGACACAAAATCAAGGCAAACGTTGCAGCTTTATTTACTTTTGAATAAACATAGACTAAAAAGAACTATTAAAAATAAAAAATAAAAAAAATGTACACAAAAAAACCACAAGAACAAATTCAACAGTGCCATTCACATATATAATCTATTTCTGGGATGTTCTTAAAATATTGGGAAAATCACACTCCTCTTTCAGAGCTCTGGTGAAATTTGAATTAAGTCACAAGCATGTATATAGGTCTGTACCTGTCTGCACAACTACTACCAATCAGTATTCTAATTAATTTAATTTTCACAACCTCCTTTGTGGTATTTAGTGCTGTCTGCATGCCCACAGTTTACATGAATAGACCAAATGAAAAAATGGAGGAGACCTATCAAAAAGCCACAGGGTGAAAGTGGGAAAGGAAGATGCAAAAGCTAAATTTATGCAGAACATAAAGACAAAAGACAACAGATGTTACCAAAGTCTAAGAACATAAAAACCATAATAATAGCATTATAAAAAACAGGAAACATAATGATAACATAATAACGTTATACTTAAAGATTTTTTTTTTCACAGTCTAAGAAAAAAAAAGAGAATCAAGAGGTTGCTGGTGGCCAGTGGACCAGCTGCACACCAATGTCAACTAGCACCTGGGATAAGATCTTGGCTACCTGGAAGATAACATACTAGGTGAAACAGCTACACCAAGTGAGCAAAGCAAATTCACTGTAGAAGAGGAGGTCAGATCCTTTCCTCTGGTTTACTGTGCTTCTGTCTACAATTTTGGACTCACGAAACAAACAGATTTTAACAGCCAAGAAGGTGCTGATGGATCTTTATGCCTGGCATCTGGCCTGTCTGCATTGCTTGTGATTTTAATTTAATTAATTTTTTATAATGTCTTACAATGGTTTTTAATTATTTAATTTGCTCCTTACAATTGTTTTTAATGATTTAATTAATGGTGTTTTTTTTTTTCCCATATGCTTTTGCATATAATAATCAATGACACAGATCCTACAATGACTTCCTTACTGGACAACCTCATTTCCACAGTGGCTCTGCATAAAAAGTCTTTCCCCACATCTTTGAATTAAGCAGTAATAAAACACTGCACTGAAATATATTTATATATATATATATGTTTTAATCCTTATCCTTTAATCCCTTAAATTCAAGGATCTTTATTTTGCCCCATCTTCCTCTCTTCCTCTCATTTTTTTTTTTTTTTTTTAGCTGTAACAGAAGCCATGTGCCTGACAGGAAGTAAGGCTTTTAAATTACTACTTGATAAAGAAAATCAGGTATTTATATTGCAATATTGATCATGTATTATGGAAACCGAAGTGTTTGGAAGTCAAGTTTCATCTTTAAAAATGGATAGAAATAATCACTTTTTTGCTATGTACATGCCTATACCAAGTTTTCACAAGAGAAAATCTTCCAATCAGGTTTGAAATTCTAAATTTCTGGACTGCCATGTATTTTTGTTCTGCATAATAATCTGAATTATAACGACAAAACCAGTGAAGAACATTATTTTAATGTGTTTTGAGCCCTAACTGTCAGTAGAATCTGGTCCGTGCCTTTATATGGGTATTAAACTGAGATTTGTAGCTCAGAATAAAATTTTGCCTTGAATTTCCTTTTGAGAAGTTGGAGTGACTATGTCACATTATGTTTTGTAATGGTAAAGCTTTTTCTACAGGTGTACATATCCTGACCCTGCTCTTTTGGAGCAATGGGCTCCAGTATATTTTATAAATTATGGTATCTGTTTTAAATCCAAACTAGGTCATTATCTGGAACTTGAGGCCACAAACAATTAACTTTCCGTACGAGTCCTCCCTCAAAACCAAAGCTTCTAGCTGAGTATGCCACAAAACAAGACCAAGTAAAATTCAGGGTCCCTCTCACTATTTCAAAGTATTTCTTCCTCCAAGCATATCAAGTATTGCAAATATACAATCCTGGTTAACAGCCATATTCCATAAAATATCTCTAGCTTATACACTGGGCAATTTTCTGAAAAGTTACTAATCAAACATGGAAATACCCCATGCCCTATAAAATATGTTAGTGATTTTTAATTGTGTATTGTATGTTTTGGCATGAGGCAGAGTATAAAGCCTTTTTGAGCACTGTAGACTAAAATAAGCAGCATTAAGTTAGTCTTTAAAAAGTATCTACACACATCTTACCATCTTTGCTCTGGCAAAATCATTACTGAAGTCTTGGACAGATTCTCAAATACAGCAACTGCAATTCATACCATTTGATAGACCTGGTTACATATGGAGAAAAACACCTCTAAAGCTGTACCCTAATGTCTGCACCAGCTGCCCTTCAAAATGTCTATGCTTATGCATGGTCAGATGTTTTCTTTGTTATTTTAATTTTAATTTAATTTAAATATATATTGAGAAAAAAAAGCACCTGAAGGAAGCATGAATCACATCAATGCATTGCATTCATTGGAATTCAAGCATTTTAAATAAACAAAGAATTTGCCCCTGTGCCTTGGCAGTGCTGTCATGGAATCAGTTTGCTCTCTGAAGAGGGAGTGTCAAGGCAGGTGGAAGGCTTAGCTACGAAAACAAGCGCATGGTCTAATCTATAGCTAAGCAAAGCTGAAAAGAAATGTTAATTAAACTGCAATTACTTTACGACAAGATTTGCATGTCAGTTGATGGTAGCAGGAAACAAACACGGAACTGATGTCTGGAATCACAGGGCTATACAGCCTTAAAGCAAACGGCAGAGTTGGCCCACAGTTATAGAGCTGACCAGCTCTGGGATGCTGCATCATCTGTGAAGGCCACAGCAAGTCCTAATGGAGGGATAAGTAAGAAGGTGTTCAAAGTATTTTTCTGCATGACTGTTACTTGAATTAAAGCTGTTGCAAATCATCATTTAAATGAAATACCAATTTTATCAAAAATAAAATAAAATAAAACCTGTGCTGTAGGCTAGCTGTTAGGTACCACAGTTTTGAAAGACCTGCAAAGAAGAAGGGTGGTGTGATTCATGGGGAAACAAAACAGGTATGAGAAGCAGAGCAAATAGCCAGCATGCAGGGACTGAGACTGCTGGGAATGCT
Source organism: Cygnus atratus (assembly GCF_013377495.2). Classification (NCBI taxonomy): domain Eukaryota; kingdom Metazoa; phylum Chordata; class Aves; order Anseriformes; family Anatidae; genus Cygnus; species Cygnus atratus. The sequence goes on along the minus strand of NC_066364.1, from coordinate 25,843,187 downwards.
GGTATTTCAGATCAAAATGCTGCACAATTGAAAGAGCAAGAACTCTCTTTGTAACGCAGATATGCCCATGGAGGATAAAAGATCAGACAATGAAGTTTTTAAAAAGTAAAGAATGACTTTACAGTCTTAAGAAGGGTATGGAGAACACTGCAACAGTGTTAGAAATGTTTAATGAGAGAGACTACAAAGAGATAAATGTGTTGCTGTTTTGCTTTATCTTATAAAACTGACACCAAGAAGCAGGAAAGAATGGATAGGCTACAGAGTCTGGCATTCTGCTGTCCACATCGAAAACCAACGACAAAAGCTTGACAATGGGAAGCATGGTCATTTGTGAAGTAAATAGGCATCTCTAGGAGAGGCTGTTGACAGAAAGAGGGCTATGCCTCCAAATATTAAAGGGAACTGGCAGTGAAAGATCATAACAATGGTCAAAACTATGATGCTGATAAAATGCAGAACAAAAATCATAAGGTCAAAAGTGAAAAAAAAATCAAGATTAGGAGAAAAAATTATGTTGTATACAACAGGGGAAAAAATGCTTTATGTCAACCTGAAATATTTCCTGATTTTTTTGCCCCTATTTTATTTTATTTTATTTTATTTATTTTATTTTATTTATTTTATTTTATTTTATTTTATTTTATTTTATTTTATTTTATTTTATTTTTAATTAAAGGATTTCCTAACTGTGACAGTCCCAGAGTGGAGTTACACTGACAGAAGAAGCACTCAGGGCTATGGTTTCTGGAATGGGATATTTACACCAGTTCACAGAGAAGGCAGACAATATTGTCACAAACTACTAAAGAAGAAAAGAAGAAAGCTCAGACAAACTTTTCTGACTACAATGAAGTGAATGTAGTGCCTATTTTTAATGCTGCATTGCTACGATATCCATAATACGGAAAATTATTATAAGCAGTAGAAATATTGGGCATGACAAAACATCAGGGCACTATGGGACACATATTAATATACTGGATTGCTTTTTCACCACTGATGAGCAGTTCCAGTCAACCCAGCAAAGATGGGTTACTCCAAACAGTGAAGAATTCAAAATCCAGCAATGGCCAGAAACCAAGATGTGTTGGGTCACATGAAGTTGCTTTTTTCTATAGCAAATTTGTGCACTGTGGGTGGAAAAGGAAACCTCTAAGAGGATTCAGACAGTAATATTAGCAGATTTAAGATCTGACAAGGTTTAATAGCTGCATATTTCACACCTAGAGACAACACTATACCTGAAACGAGCCGGAGAACAACCTTACATTTTGACATGGACACTTAGTTGAAAGCACACAGGGAAATGTGCAAGGTGTGTGTCCTTGATCACACACAGAAGGAAACTTTTTAGATTTGAGAAATCACAGCCTAGTTTTTTAGAAAATGTGTGGACAGGCTTCTACAGTTGTAAGGTCGAGAACAGCATGGTCACAGTTGTCCTGTGAAAGCTAAATCATGCCAGCAAGAACTGTGATAAGGTATTGCTGGCAGATTTAACAAGGTATAGCATACTAAGTTTACCATGGTCATAGTACATGTCAGATTATTTCAAACTTGTTAGCACAAAACAAGATGCAAAAATAAATTATGATCCCCCAGGCTCTTACAAAGCAATGGAAAAGTACATTTGGCATTAGTTCCATCCCAGAAACTGATGGCAAAGATCAAGAGACAGGAAAAGATGCTGACAAAGCTGAAACATTATAAAACATCATCCAGTGAAATAGATAGTAGTCCATTGCAGAGACTAATGTACTAAATAAACCCCCTTGTGACGTAAATTAAAGGCAATCTGCAGTAGCTCATCAGAGCAGGTATGGGTTTGATCTGATCTGAAAGTCTGTGAGAGAGAACCAGGTGGAGCTCCGATGCAAAACTGAAGAACCTGAGGTTTCTGCACACAGCAGGTGGGAACCAAAATCCCAGCAAGCAAAAGCCAATATGTAGGATGGTAATAGATGTATAACCACAGATGGATGATGGCAACAAAAGCAAAATTGAAGAAAACTGCAGAATACTAACAGACTGTTCAGATCAGGGCAGGAAGAAAACACAAAATGTGCAGGTCACAAGAGAGGCACAAATGGCAAAACAGAAGGCCTAATCCTCCTGGGGCACTGTTAGTAACAGCTGCAGTAGCAGCCTCACTAGCAGCATCAGCAGCCCAAGCCATGCTCTAGAACAACATAATGAAAGGTGTATGAAACTTATCAGCTTCTCTCAGGTTCTTATGGAGTGACTAATTCTAGTAAACTTTGACCTCAGGAAGTAAGAAAATGATAGAGAGTGCAATCAAATAAAGGAAGGGAAGGATGTAGAAATACTGGATCCTGGTGGGAGGTACACAGATTGCAGGAAGGAAGAGGTTGGAGGTGCCACTCTGACAACAATTTATGTAGACAGAGCTGACGGGAACCTACCTGCAGCTGCACCACCTTACTTAATTTAGTTTTACAAGCACTGACTCCTCTGACATTATTATTCTCTATGTAGTACACAAAACAGGAACCACACCACCCACATGCAGACAGAGAAAAATGACAAGGAAGTCCAAATAGGATATATAGATCTGAGACCCGACCGTCATAGGTCAGGGGTGCACGCCCACTGGTTGCAGACGAAAGCTCATCTTCTTCACTGTGATGGAAGACAATGGTTTCAGAGTTACAGATATGAGATAAGCTGATGGCTGGCTACACAATAAATAAAGTGGAGTTCCGGATTGAGTGTTAACATTATCACAAGTGCCTAAATGCAATGGAGTGCTAGACAAAAAAATCCCATATTACCTTTAACTGGTTGCTATGTCAATTATGTATGTAGGCCAGTGGGGACACACCATTTATGTCTCAAAACTACTATAGGCACTTTTACTCACACTGCACCCAAGCTAATAAATATTGTTTCAGTACGGCTGGAGCATGTTGCCTTCATGCATCTACCATTCTTCTAGTCCTGGAGCTGGCTCATTCATTGCTAACTTGAACACTACAGTGTGCTGTACAAGCTGACTCTTAAATCACGTTCAGAACAAAATTTGTGTGTTCAAAATAGTTGTATTTTTTCCATTAAGAATTTCATTAAGGATTTCTAATAACTATATGACATAGGACACTGCAAAAATTATACTCAAGTGACCTAGTAAATATATGCTATTTTTCACAAAAGAATGATATTCTGTTAACATGAATGATGATGTCATTCTCCCATGTTTATCCCTATATATTGCCCAATGTAGCAACATATGTCTGAATGCTACATATTGCCCAATGTACCCAATAGATTTTGGAACATATTTAATGGAAAATATAATAGTAGACTACCGTGATCATAATGATTACAATCTTAGAAAAGGATTTGCAAGTCATCTCTAATCTCAAGACCACAAAACACCAACTTAACATGAGACTAATTGAGCAAAACCTTCAGGAATCAACAACAACAACAAAAGCCCTTCATTGCTAGGCAAATTGAAGGACAGGGCAATGTTACACCATAGAAATGATGCACATTCCAACAGCAAACCCAAATGGCATATGTTGTAACAAAACTCTGATTGTCAAGATGCTAAAAGACAGATAAGTAGTCACAATCTAGACAGATTGAACATCTTGGTACTTTTAAGGACAGATTATTTTGTATTCTGTCCTAAAATTTTCCTCTGGTATATCAGAGGAATTCAAATAACTTTTGATGAATTTCACTGATGTGTATTGGATTAAAGAGCTTTTCTCATTACTGTGTTGACACTGAGAGAAAATAGGTAAGTAATTCAAATAAGAGACACTCACCACATTGGGATGTGTCTTTTCTACATCAGCAAGAATCTGACAAAATGCAAATTTTCAGACTCTTCAGTTTTAGTGGAAACTGACAAATTCAAATTACTTGTTTGAACAGAATTGATATACATTTTCTTTTGTGGCAATGAAATTTGTGTGAGGAAGGCATGAAACCAACTGAAAGCCATAAGGCTGTTAGATGCATTGTCCTGGTTCTGAAAACTGATCCCTAGTGTAGAGCAGAAGACGACTTGTTACTTCAGTGTATCTTTTTTTTTTTGAGTTTCTGTTAACAATCAATGTTTCCTTTATTCCTACCCACTCTATAAATGCATATATATAAATATATATAAATATATATATATATCTTGATTTAACTTCAGACAACAGAATTTCAGAATAAAAACAACTACATGGCACCTCAGTTAATTTATTTTCATCTACCTTAGAAAGCCATATATTTAAATCTACAACTTTATATAAAACTGTCACATAGCAGGAGCTTTTTCATAGGAAAATTATGGCAACAGTATAATAAAAAGAATTAAGATGAAGTCATTAGTTGTTCAAATCTGAACAGAGCTTCCTCTACTGTTCTGTACAATTAATTGTGACTTTTAACGACTGTTTTTAGAATAAGAGAATAACAGCTTAAGAACTTTTAAATACTGTTGCTATAAGCAAAGATTTGACTCCTGAGGATATTGACCTGGGACTCACTCCATAACACTACCCTGAGATCCAGCATTATGAATTTTATAGTGAGTATAAATATTACAGTGGTAAGATGCTTTTTAAATTGTAGTTTTTTATTTTTCTAAAAAAAAATCTCTTCCTAAATCTTTCTAAAAAATCGTCTCCTCCAGGAGGGGGAAAAGGGAAACGTTCCTGATGTGTCTGAAAATACTGGTTGTACAAAACATGTGTTTAAGGGTACCATAGGACACAAACCCATAGAAGGGCAAGTGTTTGATACATGTTACCTACTACTCTGGCTCCGGCCTTTGTGAGAAAAGATCTTTCCAAAGCTGCAGGAATTCATTTTCCAAATTTACAGTGCCTTCTTTGTCCATATTAGCTTGAATTTGCACTTAATTCATTCAACTGTTGTATTTTATGATCACATAAACATCCTTTTTCACATCAGTCTTCTCAGTTTACCATTTTGCTTATGATTTTGCTATGCAAAATGTGTACTTAGTCTCCATTAAGAACTCTGGCCTGAAAATTAGATATTGACTTAAAGTATACTTTCCAGGACTAGCAATTTCTTTATTCTATCTGTAAAAGACTAAGCAATCTAATAAAAACAGTTATTAAAGTATCTCTTACTTTTACCTAGAACTTTCCTAAAGTTAATGGAATATTATTTGAATACATCTGCTAACTTATTATTTTATAGTAAGTTGACCTTGTTTGAGGTGGTAATCAAATTAAACTCTAGCTATTTTCTTTTGAAAGGATATTTTTATTAATCTTCTAACTGTCTCTCTGGAAGGAAGGAAGCATTCAAGAATAGATAAAAGAGGAGTTTCTCGAAGACAAATATAGTATAATAATCATAAAAAAATAAAGAACCCTAGGACTTTAGTCTGCTGTAAAAGACTCCAATTTTCTCTTTTGACTTTGGTACTATCTAGGGAGTCAAGCAGAGTTAGGCTGTAGACAAAGAGACACAGAGATAAAGGATATGTCTAAACACACATATAAGCCAGGATTCAAACATTTTCTAGTTAGCATTTCTTGACCTCCCACAGCTTTGTGCACACAAGCTTATAAGTGGGTAGACATGACTCAAATCCAGAAGTCTCTGGAAAGTGAGAAACTGTGAACATTTCCCACCCCAACATTTACCTAATATAGAAAATAGGTGGATCAAGCATAGGCAAGGTCACCTGCATTCAAAGTCAGCTTTTTGAATTGAGGAGTTTTTCATGTTAGCTTGCTCATTGTTTAAATTATCTAACACATGGCTTAACAAACAAGTTGTGTAATGGTGAGTAGTCTTCATTAGTCTACAGCATTTGCCATTTGAGACATTTTACTTTAAAAGTCGCATGTGATTCAGTTATCAGTGAGATAAATACTATGGCTGCTCTCTTTGTGTTGTTCTCATGACACACCTTTGCTTGAGTTTCATTGAGTTGTAAGAGGGCTGCAACAATAAATAAAAATGGAGAACTGTTCCATGTCAAACTATGTTGCTTCTGTATGCTCTCTCTCTCTTCTCATTCAGAGCTTGAATGAGCTATCACATCATATAGGGCATACCTGTTTCAGATTTTGTTTACTACTTCAAATACAGCTTCCCTGAGTAATACAGTTTGGAAATTGTTTCATGCTGATTAAGGATGATCTATGCATATTCCTTCCTTCTTGAGGTAAAACTCAGGATGAACCCACTCAAAAAACCTGTCTGTTAAGTTCAAGATCTCTAGTAGGAACTAACATTTTTCATATTCTTGAAAGAATTTAAGTGTTTTCCTGTGATGTCAGAATATAAGCTCTCTTCTTTAGCAGAGCAGGCCTGCAGGTGGGAGGAGGTGCACATATGATTATGAATTACACTTCCTTCATCTACAGTAGTAACCATGCCTGAGAAGTACTGCAAAGAGATAACTAAGGTCAACTTTCACGCCTCATAACTTAATTGAAGGTCTGTTCTTCATTCTGTCCTAATCTTACATTTATTTCCATGGAGATGCAGGTTTTGAACACATTCATCCCTGAATGACTTCCACTCCTTTGTTATTAGGCAGGTGTGCAGCATGAAAAACAACTACCTCAGAGAAATTCTGCGCGTTCACGTTGCTCCAATGCATACGAGCCTTTCTTGATGTTTTGTAAGCTGCACTTTCAGATGAGTCAAGAGGGAGTAGCCTTAAATGGGTAGCCATGCTCATAAACAAGAGGCTTGACTTGTAGGCTTCATAGTCCATATGGGGTGTGCCATCTCTGAAGGCAGTCTAAGAAAGTTCAGGGTAGATTTTTTTTTTTAAAGTAACTCTATTGAAAGCCCTTTTTAATGATTCTTTTGTTCTGAAAGCTAAACCTCTGTGTAGTTATGCTGGTGTCATTAGTATGAACTTGTTCTTCATTTTTCTCCTCGTTAAATTGAAATATTTTGCACTAAGGAGGTCTCCAGGTCACACTTTCTGACATGAATAAAAAAATATCCTAGGTCATTTCAGGGTAGATTCACATAAGAAATTTTAGAGAAGAATTTGTCAATTCTACTTTGATAGTTTACATTCCCTTAACAGTTTATATTGCAGATTAGCTATTTATTAGACTTTACTGACATTTGCATTTGAGATCTGAATGAGGCTTTCTTAAGAGGAATAGTGTGATTCAATATAAATCAGCATAGCGCTTTATGAAATAAGATCAAAGCCAAAACGTTAGCAGCTTTTACTGAATCTGGATTCAGAACCATGAAGATACCCTTTTAGAGCACAAAGGCGGTGTGGTTCCCAAGCAAAAGTGGTAAAATGAAGATTCCCAGCACAATGAGTCATGTTTCTCTAAGGCAGAGATATGCACAACTGAGAATAAAGCAAGAAGGTAACTACATTAGCTGTAGTTGGAAGAGGAATTTATGAACTAAAAGCTACGTCAGTGGAGCTCCAGTCTCTGATCACTCCTCAGATATCCATCCTGGAAGGTGTTCACATTAAAACAGAAGTGGGTACTGCTGTGAGTGAAAGGAATACTGAGGGAATCTTTGTCTGGCTACTTGTAGCCACTTGTCTGGGACAAAACAGATGTATCTGAAGCCTAAAATTTTCCCTTTGGCCTTACAGAGTCCTTTGAAGTATTGGTCAGACTCACCAGATAGATCCAAGGCTTCTCAGCTTTACACCTATAAAACCATCTCATTACTACACATTTGACAGTTATACCTAGAAAATACTGAGTAAGATTTTAATTACAGATATTAAATGACTACATGTCCAACTTCACACAAAGTAACATTCACAGCAATGAAAGGATCTGTACAGATTATAACTGTGACTAACGATTTCAGTGCAGGTCCTCCCGACTTATCCAATGGTAAAACAAATCTTGTATGTCAGATGAACACACAACTCTTCTGTGTGATCTCATAACATCTGAATGAAGGAATATCTTCAAGACGGCCAGTGGATTTATTTAGATGTTAAACTAGTGGGAGAAGAAGCAGATACCTCCTGATTCTGTGATCATCATTAATATGCAATATACCTAGATTCTTAATGCCTAGAAAACTTTGCACAATAGCTGTACATTTAAGCACAATAAAATACTTTTGTTCAGTATTTGTCTTTCCCAAATGCTTTTTATAAGGCTATGAAGAGTTAACTTTGTACAGTTAGAAGGCAAAGAGATGCAGGAAATGTACCCAGCTGTTGAATGAAGCATCAAGACATGAGCAGGACCACTACCTGAGGCAGTTTTTTTGTCTAAAACCATAGGAAACATTATATACTGGATATTAATTTTTAACAACAGACCTTTGAAGTGACTTTGAAGATACTGGGTGATTAGAATATATTGAGGAAGCAAAGAGAGGCTGACCCTGTGGAATGGGAGAGGCTGGGAGAGATGGAAGGATATGCTGGGGGTTGCAGACAGGAGCCTGGCCAGCCAATCTACTCTCTAACTGATACTGAGGGTCAGCACAACAGCCTTATTCAAGGACTCTGTTATCAAGTGTTTTCAGGTATTCAATCTGCGCTAATTTGTTTCATAGAGAAAAATGTTCTTTACTGCTTATGGTCTCCACCCCACGAAAGCGGTGTCCTTGCACTTGACCTGCTCTGAGGCCATGGGGTGAAGGACGGGTCCTGAGGCTCTTGGGAGCAGCTGCAGAGTGAATAAAGCTTAGAAGAAATTGCCCATCTACAGGAACTGCATCTGGGGCTAACTGTGGTATTGTCTTGAGGGGATATTGATAAAACTCTAGCTGAGAGCGAAAATATTCTTTGGGATAAGTCCACAACATACCCTTCACGTTCCCTTAAGCTTATTCAAAGACAACTTTCTACAGAATATTCTTAACACAGAATGGAATGCAAGCTATCATTTCCTCCTCTTTCAGAAAAGAGTTTAATGCAGCTGCAATATCGCAGTTGGTAATTACAGAAACATTAGAGAGACAATTAAAAGAATATTGTGTAGGTTTTATCCATTATCTTACAAACTCATAAAAAATCTTTTTATTAGCATAGTTGGCATTAGCAAGCTATACTTCTGGAAATTTTAACTGCCCAAATTGGTACTCTGCTGATGTTGGAATATCAGTAAGGTGCAAAAACACTTCCAGAGAATCTAAACATAAATCTAAATATATTTTTTTTAACTCAAGTGTCAACTAACTTAACTAATTAAAATTTATCCCCATCTACTATTTAGGGAGAAAAAGAAAAGACTATCTCATGCAATGCCAGTACAATGATAATCATTTTCAAGCCAGAACAACAGTGCAAATTTTAAATAGTCATTTGTTATTTGATTTCCATCATTTGCATTATTTCGTGCTTGACTGCATGAGAGGTTCCTCTTTTTTTTGGGGGGTGAAGGGAGTCCGCAATAATTTTTTGGAAAGTGATGTTCTATGAAGCAACAGCAGTTAACAGATCATGGGCTGAATAATGTTAAAATAAATCAGGAAACATTAAATCTGTCCAAATAAGAATGCAATGCAAACCTAGTGCCCACAAAGATGCCTTGCATAGGCATATTCTGCAGAAGATAAAGTTATAAAATGCAGAATGCAGCTTGCATATTAAACCCAAAGGTTAACATAAATAAATAGTCTACCTCCCTTGAGGATGCTTTCTCAGAGAAGGCAGATTGCCATGTGAGAAGAATAGAGACGTCTCTGTGCTCAGCAGGAGGTACAGCTTCAGACTTTTTGCAGGAAGGGGAGAACTGAGGGTTCCCCCTCTCAGGACTTTCTGCCTCCTGTGTCACATGCTGGGGACATGCCCAAAGCTGAGGGTGGCAATCGGCTGCAGGAATGGGATGCACCACACCAGGCTGCTGCCCAGAAGTGCAGCTCCTCAAGCTCCAGAAGTACTACATGAATGCTGGAGGGCCACACAGCAGCCATTTCTTTGCAAGTACCCAAAATTACAGTGGAAAAGCAGAGAGATGGGATCATGAGAAACAGGGCCAAGTGCCGGCGAGCAAGTGGAAAAGCAACTCCTCTAGCTTTCCAGATTAATTAGAACCACAGGATAGTGCAGGATGGAAGAGACCTGAGGATGGCCCCCATCCGACCTCCTGATCAAAGCTGGGCCAGCTGTGGAGTCAGGCCAGGTTGCTCCAGGCTTTATCTAATTGGGTCTTGGAGACCTCTGAGGACACAGATGGAACAACATCTCTGGGCATCCTCCTCCATTTCTGGGCTGCACTCATGAAGGAAAAGTTTCTCCTTGTTTCAGTTTATTCCCTTGTCCATCCTTCTCAATTCACACCTTCCTATATACTAACTAGCAGTGACACTGATCTCCTTTGCAAAGCAACATGAAGAAGATTTCGTAGTAACACTCACCCCAAATCTTCACTAATCTGAAAGGTTAGTGACTATGTGTGTTATGTGCGTTTAATCTGCCCCACAGACCAACAATAGAGAACAAATTTCAGTTCAAAATCAAAGATAAAAGTGAAATATTTCTAGTAAGATACATTTCAGGATAATATTTAAAAAGAGTTTCTATGGAATCATGTTTGACTGTTGTTCATCCTTTCAATTTTGTATGCACACTCTTATTTGAAAGCTGGTATTCATTCTGAACTGGATGGGCTGGAATTTCCGCTTCCACAATGACTGAATGAAGTGGTCAACCTGTTCTGGAAAACTTTTCTAAATCTTCTCAAATTCACTGAAATAGCTCACCTTAGAGGGGCAAAATGAAAATGAGAATCAAAATGGAAGTGCCTTCATTTCAGAGCATTAGTATCTCCCTCCAAAAAGCTTTCAGCTAAAAATCCCTCACCAGCTACAGTGTGTGCAATTTATATTCAGTCTACTTATGATCTTTCTTTTTCTTTAAGGAGTGATTAGATTTTATCTTTTTTTTTTTTTTTTAATTACCAAGATGCAAGTTTAAATGATCCTCTTATGCAATGACGTATTGCTAGAGATACTAGTTGAATGGGAGTAGGTTGCTGGCATAATAAATGATGAACATTGTCAAATAGGAAAACCTATAAGAACTCAAAAACCAGTTTGATTTTGAGTATTTCTGGTCCCATGTAGTTGCTCAGTTCAAAGCACTTTTCAAAGAGTTTTACTATCAGAGAGGTGCCCAGTGCTTCATGAAAATCTCTCTCTTCCAAAGGATTTATTACTGGTTTTCTTAAAATACTTACATAGACTTTCATGGCTTCAGAGAATTCTGAGTCCAATATCCAGATCTACAAACATAAGCAAACTGAGAAGGTAACAAGAAAACGAAGTTTTTGATTTTGAAATAAGCTGCCAACTGATGGTGGGGTTTATCTGTGCTAGCACAGCGCCCAGTAAGGGTGTGTAGCACATCGTTATGTAGTCAAATTTAGTCTCTGGCTTACAGCAGGTATTTCAGTAATTTCTTCAATTAGTGCAGCCACTCCCTCAGCAGGGCTTAACAAAAAGCTCCTTAAAGCATTTAAGGTTTGGGAGCTGCTGGCAGAGTCTTGGTGGTTGATTTTACATCTTTTGTGCAAAGTCAGTGAGAAGACGAGCTGAGGCTTTCAATGGATGGATGTTTCCACGTGTCCCAAGGGGCTGACCCAAGGTCCTGGGGAGAGGTTACCAGCCCCAGACCCCATGCCATTTCCCCAGTGTGGGGTCTCCATCCAGGCACACCTCAGCCCTCCTCACTGCTCAGCTCTCAGCCTCCTCACGTTAACAAGGGTTCCTTAAATTTGGGCTCACCTTGGAGCCATTTCATAGAGCCATCTGCCTCTGGCTGTGGCCAGCAAAACAATACTTGACTGACAAAGAGTAAGGTGAAACTTTTTTCCTGACTCTGCGGAAGGTGTGCATATCTTTATAAATTAACTCTATCCAAGCTGAAACCCGGACAACCTCCATAATCCCGCTCACCAGCAGCTTGCTTCCTTTCTGCAGTGTTGTGTTTGCTTCACTCTCAGTCCCACAAGGAGAAGCCACATGCATCCCTATCTCTTGTCCATCCATTTTCCCATCTTGGAAAAAAATCATGGGGAAAAAGTCAGATACCAAAGTGCATTTAATTCTACAAATGTTAAACAATGTTTCTTGAAAAACAAACAGAATTAGTGTTTTATTGCCATGGTAGATTTCCTAAAGCAAATTCAAACACTAATTTAAAAGCACCATTGAAACTAGTACAATGCTTGAGGAATGAGTCATATGCAAGCCTTCTTAGTTAAAATTTCAAAAGGACAAAGATATGCAGGGCTGTACTTCTGCTAGTATTGTAAATCATGGTGACTAATGTTAAAAGAGATTTACACAGCACAGTTGTTCCCATCTCTTTCATGAACCTAAAAAGTTAGATCCAGCCTATACAAAGAAGCCTAGTTGTAAGTTATGGAAATAATTTAGCAAAATGATGAAGCAGAAGGAACATATTCACCACTGTGTTTCAAAGGCTATAATAGAAATATTAAGGTTGGAAAAGACCTCCAAGATCATCTGGTCCAACCATCAGCCTACCACCAATGTCACCCACTAAACCATGTCCCTAAGCACCTCAACCAACCTTTCCTTAAACACCCCCAGGGGTGGTGGCTCCACCACTTCCCTGATACATACAGCTGAGAAAGTTAAAGGTGGATACCAGGGGTCGTTTAGGAATTTTTACCATCTAGTGGTAGCTAGTTACCATGGGCACATGGAAAATATTGTAACTTGTTCCTGCCAAGATGAAGATAGGTAAATGGAAGACTTTTTTGTTTGTGTATCTGTTTGTTTTTGTTGTTTGTTTGTTTGTTTTTTCCTTGGGGTTACTATGTGCTGGAAAGAGCAAACATGGACCAGAATTTATATCAGCAAAAGAGCCACCTGCACAACACTCATTATATTCACCTTGATACAAACTTTTCTGGATCACATTGATCTATTAGATTAGATCATTTCCCTGACTCCAGGTCATGGCACTGAGCCTGCAGGAGTTCAAGAAGCATTAGGACAACGCTCTCAGACATGTGGTCTGATTTTTGGGTGTTCCTATGTGGAGCCAGGAGTTGGGCTCAATGATCCTTGTGGGTCCCTTCCAACTCTGGATATTCTATGATTCTTTGATTTCAAACCTCAAATCACTTCCTGGTTCCAGCCTAGCTGGAAAAGCATTGGACAGCAGTCAGTTGTCATTATTTTACTCTTTTGACCACTAAAATATTCTTTAAGGCATACTTAGATCTTTCTGGAAGAGAGAAAATCGTCGTCTCTCTTACATCTGTGCTTTTGTAGTTTCTCAGCTAGGCTTTCCTCCATTTATTGTACTTGAAGTACCTGGTCAATGTACACATGGTCTGTGTGCATCCCTTGTTGATGCAGAAGGTTCATACCAAGCTGAGGGGGAACCAGGAGCTCCTCAGGAATTTTTCCCCTGTCAAACATCACTACTGAATCTGAGCAATCAGGTAGCAAACCAGCATAAGAAAGTGGTGCCTGTTGGCTTAAGGCATTCAGTCAGGGTTTTGCATCTAGCTCTGCTTCTTTATTTTAGCTGAGAGGCCAAATGAAAGATACAGAAATGTGGTTGCATGGTCTGTTTAGAAATCAAGTCCTAACTGGTTACGTAAGAAACTCATGGAAGAACTGCTGAGCCTTAATCTCCCAAGCACTCGTCCAGTCCTTTATTTAAACATATTGCCCATCCTGAAAATCAGGACTTGGAACTGCTCTCTCTTGGGTGTAAATCAGCATGGAAATTGCCTCAGTGTTATTTAGATGTAGCAGCTGTACGCTCTAGTATTAGCTGGAAGAAATGAATACATTATTAACTGGTTTGTACAGACAGCAGTATCCATTCATTCATGCTGCTTTCATTTTATGAATCATCTTTACTTTCTCATCTATACAGGGAATATGCATCATGTGCATGAAAAAAAAAAAAAGAACCCAACACAAAAAGATGTTTGAAAAAGTCTGTCATCAGGTTCTTCTTTTCTATATCCTTTCTTCTGATGATCATCCCTTTATGCTTACATCATCATCATACTGAAAGCAAATTAATTACATGTTTCCTAAGTATAATTTCATATAATTGATTACTAGCTAAAGCAAACCTCAAAGAAAGCTCTTTGACTTAATTTTGGAGGCCAGAGAGGAACCGTCTGCAAAAACAGTCCTATGTATTAATGTTCCCTTTATTCTGAGGCATTTTGCTAGTTTGCTAGGCTGAGTACATAAATATTAAATATGTATTTATTATCTGTATGTTATAGAGGTTATATACATGTATATATATCAATCACTGTGTATAATCAATTATCATATGAAGACTACTATGAAACCAACACATTGGTACCAAATCTCAGAAAACATGGATGGCCCGAACACCGTTTTAGTTGTCTCTTCTGTGGTTGTGTCTACATTTTTGACAAAGCAAAAGAGGAGAGGTATCTGGGCAGGCTTTGACCCATAGTTCTTCACATACTTCAGCAATGTCATTATAACTATGAAGTTGGTTGTACCTTGAACATTTCTGTAGTGTATCCTTGTGTTCTCGGCAGTGACCTTCACTACTCCTTACTCACAGACACATGGGTAACAGTGAGGGGAGAGAAGGAATTTCTTTGGTGAAATGAGGGAAAACTGAAGTCCAGGTAATTTATTTTGATTGCAGGCGTGAAATTTTCATCAGAGGAGGAACACTGTGGACCAGACTTTGCTTGAGACTTCTCAGAAGTATTTACAGGAACAGAGATATTAACTCACCTTACTGACAAGGTCAGATTCCTGCTTCTTATGTTTTTATGTCATTTTGTGTTTTCTAATGGAGAGCTGACAAATTGCGCTGGTGCTCCCTTCTGCTTCCTTGGTGCTTAAAAAGGGGGACTTAAAAAATATAGGGGTGAGGTAGGGTGGTAAAACTTTTCTACTCTTTCTGTATATGTGGTAGTCAAGAAGATAGAATAGAATAGTTTCAGTTGGAAGGAACCTATGAAGAGGACCTATCAAGTCCAACTGTCAGCCTACCTTGCGGCTGACCCAAAGTTAGAATATACCACTAAGAGCATTATCCAAATGCTTTTTAATAATTAAGAATTAGAATTCTCCCCAGGGTTATTCTGACAGAGAATAAGCCAGAACACCATGCAGGTCATCTACCTCTAGGGTTGAGCTCCACACCTGAGATTAATTAAATAGACAGACTTATAGGGATACCTACAGAGGATTTGGATGGGAAGTGCCCAACCAGGTGCTGAGAAGCATTAGGTACACCAGGTGAGACAGCATGATGGGCACCCTGAGTGCGGTGGTGGCACAGGTTCTGGCTCACCCCAGCAGTGCTCAGTGGGGTGGCAGCTCTCTGTTCACATAAATTGCAGAGGTTTGTAGCTTTTGTAGCTTTCTGCGATTCCTGTTTAAAGACAAAAGAAGCAGGTGGTCATGGTGCTCTGTGTGAAATGGTAGCCTGTGCTTTATGATGTTCTTACTTGCTAGCTTACTTTGTTTGCTGCTTCAAAGGTTGCAAATGTGGTTTGCTGCTAACAGAGAATTAAAATATGCCAACGCAAACTTCAGCTGCCTTGGGCAGATGGAGACACTAATATCTCTTTTCTCTTCTCTGATTCTTTTTCCTATGTAATTAAGAGATTTGTAGAGGAGTATTGAAGTACTATGATATGAATACTTTGACCCATATTTTCTCTTGCTTTAAAACAATTTCTGGAGTTCAAGGGCATAATGGTTCCTGCTTCCCAAGTAAGAGGAAAAAGGTATTTAACTGCTAGTACAGAATGTGCTAAAGTATTTTTATGGTGTACTTCTTGAAACTTGAGGCAGCCAAAGTTTACAAGGTCATATCTTTTGTGTTTCCTATAATTTTGGAACCCAAGGCAGTTGTGTTAATGAAGGGATTTATTTAAAATTCAAAGGAAGAGGATTTATTAAGTAATAAAATGTGTTTGATCTTGGGGAATGATTTTTTTTTTTTAAAGGAAATGTATTTTTTGTGTTTGAACTTATATATTTATATTTAATTAATTAATTTATTACTCAGACTTTCTAAGACTTGTCATCTGAAGATGCCAATGCATTTTTTGAAAATAAACTCTCTGAGTTGTCCATGTAACCAAAATTCAGTATGTTATTCTCTAGAAAACAGCCCCCTCTGAAGTGCATCCCTGGGACTTCCAATGTGTGACTGAAGGCATCAAAATCACCCAAGTAATTTTAAGGCCTTAAAGATTTTAAAATCATTTATTTATCTCCCCTAAACAACAGTGAGAACCGAGTATGATTATTTTTCAAGATATGCTTGTCTACAAATTATAAGAAATCCAGATGAAACGCTTAATTCTTCAACTAAGAAAGAAAAATCTTATCTCAGTGGTTTTGAAAATGGGACTTCAGTTTCCAAATCTCTGCCATGATTTTTTGTATTTTACTTCAAAATGGAGCATGAGAGATTTATAATATTTTTTTCCCCTACTAATTCTTAAAAGCTCATGCATTCTAGACCTTTATGCAAGTTTATAATGAAATGTAATGCTCACTCTTTTTGATGAGGTTAAATAGTGCCTGCTCAAGTAAATGATGTAAATAGAATAGAATAGAATTAAATAGTTCACTTGGAGGGGACCTACCAATATCATCTAGTCCAACTGCCTGACCACTTCAGGGCTAACCAAAATTCAAAGCACGTTATTGAGGGCATATATTAAGGGCATTATTAATGCCTCTTGAACACTGACAAGCATGGGGCATCAACCACCTCTCTAGGAAGCCTCTCACAGTGTTTGACCCCCACAGTAAAGAAACTTCTCCTGATGTCCAGATTGAACCTCCCCTAATACAGCTTTGTGCCTTTCTCATGTGTCCTGTCGTTGGCTATCAGGGAGAAGGGAATAGCATTCTCCCTTTGCACTTCCTCCGCTCAGGAATGAAATAGATGTTGATTGCATTCAGACTGTCAACCATCAACTTAACTTGCTATTAATCAGTCTCTCAAGGTCATGAGATTAGCACTGTTATAATTGATATGAAAATAATTCAAATAAATTCTAGTATTGCGAACTGAATTATATATTGTCTGTTAACTTAAATACTATAAACTGTAAATTCTCTGCTGAGAAAGTCTTCTCTTTTAAACTGTAGAACACTGTTAAATATATTTGATGTCTTTGGAGCTGATCAAACTGGATATATATATATATATACACACATAAACATATAAACTTCAAAATCAGGTGAGCCTTGACAATGAATATCAGCTCTGTAACAAGTGATACTCCCCAGAAAAAATATTTCTCAGTGTAGATCCCACAGATGGGTGAATGAAATAATAGTGCAATAAACAGGGTATTAAACCAATCTGTGAAAAGTGGTTTAGAAGATCAATGTATGAGGTGCAACTCAAGCCTACCAGTTTTTGACAGAGAGGTAAAACTAATCGGTAGTGCACAGGCCCTGTGCACTAGGACCAGCAGTGTGAACACTGCCAAGTGTTTCTCACACAACAAAACCAAAAGAAAACAGAGTTAAAAACATCCCGTGTTGCGGACATTGTCATGAAAGGAATTATGCACTTCACTTGTAAGTGAGAATGGTCAACATATTTATTGATGAAAATAATGATTTAGCAAAACTTAATCATGAATAGGATGGAGATTTAACAAAGTTCTAATGGTAAATGTGACATTAACAAGTTCCATGATGGCAATGTCACTTGATTATTTACTGCATACAGGACAAGGTTAGACTAAAAGCATCAGGGAGACCCTTACCTTGAGTCATGAGGTTCAGAATGGGGTCTCTTTTGTCATCGAAACTCTGAGGAGCCTAGATACAACCAGATCCTATTCCAATCCCAGACTTGATGGTTTATGTCTGAAGGACTGCATGCACAATCAATCCTTTATATCCCTTAGTTAGGATTACAAAGTTTCAGCTTGCTTAGCAAATTACTTGCAAAGTTTCAACAAGCTACCTATTAGTCACGGAGTATCGGTCGCAGGTAAGGAATCTCTTGACTTCAAGGAATAACCTTAAGAGGCATCCCTGCTCCAGGGTAAGATTCTGGCACGCAGCCCACTGCAGTACAGGGGAGCTCAACAGGCTCGGGGTTGTCCCGTTTATGGGGTAAGATGACTGACTACCATCATATGTGCATACCAGCCATATCTGGCTAGTGCATGCTCAGGTGGCCCTTGGATCTGTCTCTTCAGAATCCACCTGGAGCCTGGGCGTATTACAGCTCTCATGACCAGATGTGTTCATCACAGCCATCACTTATGGCTATCGCCTAGGCAGGGTTACAGGTGACAGGTAAGGTTAAGAGGGCTAGGAAGAGTACACTGCCACAGGCATCCATTCTCAAATTCTGCAGAGGGAGGCACACTTCTCTCTTGTGTCTTATTCTTCCAAAAAGTGAGAAGGACACTCTTTTAGATCCGTGACTTGTGATCCTGTCTCTGCCTGGTCATTTAAAACATCGAAGGATGACGGCACAGTCCCCTGGACAACTGCCGAGGGGCTCTGCTGCTCTGAGTTTCTTGACTGAAACAAGAATTTCTCCAGCAAATTGCCCCCACTGCTAAAGATTTGCAGTGCAGGGACTATCTCAGCCAGAGGTGGTTTTCAGTGAAATAACTAGAAAAGCACTGTTTATTTATTTAATTATCAAGTAACCAGTGACAGATGCTGTCCTCCTAAAGCCTCTTTATGTGAGGTGTGAGAACAAAATCCGCTTACAATTAGGCTTCTGATCTCTCCAGTTCTTTTTTCCTCCAGTTCCTTGTGTGTTTTCCCCTAAATCCTTGCCCTGCTCAGAAGAGCATATGAACAGAGGATATGAATCTCGAGGTATGCATGCCACTTATTAGTGTACTAAGCTATAATGCAGCAACCACCTGCTTATATTGATAGCTGTAGTGCTTTTAATTATGGGAAAACATCATGAAGAGTTTCTGGGAGCACCAGCCCCTGGCTGCCTGATTGACTCATCATTCATAGACTGAGTCCTCATCATTGCTTGGATGCAGGTGTTCATGGACCTCAGCAATGCTGTACCAAACTGTAAGAGCTGACAGTCTGTCCCACCTTGGAAAGCACAGAGATATTTTTATTTTGAAGAGCAAGTCAAAAAGAACAATTGTGAGGGCTGTGGCTGATGGGCTTGAAACTGGCCATTATACACAGAGAGTGATGTTTAATCTTTTTAACTACTGAAGAGCTGATTACCTACTGACTTTTATCGCAATATAATGCCTCAAGTGCCACTAGCCACCATTCCTGGACAAAAAAATAGCTGGGTGTCTCAAATACAGTACAAAAGCCATTTTTGAGATATAGGGGGAAAAGCTGTCATATACAAAGATGTGCACTATAAAAAGTAACAGCTTTAGAGGCACTTAATAGAAGCAAGTGTGGGCTCTCCAAGCCATGAGTGTTACTGGCAAATCCAAGGCATTGGCATTGGATGGAGGTAGAACGAGGTGACCATGTGTCTGAACTGATGGCTGCTCCTGCTTGTGGTTTCAGTGGAGATTCTGGTCCTTAGGCTCCTGATCCACCGAGCAGGGATGGCAGCTCTACTCAGCTATGGACAGTTCTTGGATATTGAAGTAATTCTGCAATAAACCTCAACCTAGTTAATCTAGTTTTCAACATTTTCTGAAATACTGACACATTTTACCTTGCATACTGAATGGCATACACATACTTTCCTCTCAGAAACTCCCAGCTCCTGTGGTCTTCAGTCTTGTCTTCATTTGGCTATAGGCATAGCTTCCTATTTGATCCACTTGATATATCGAGAAAATTAAAGGTTTCATTTTTTCAATATTTAACTAGTGGTGCTGGAATGCTGCAGACTGGCAGGGTGAGGTTAGGTTGGATGTAAGTGAGGGAAACAGGAAGAAAAGAAGAGATAGGAATTACAAAGAGTTCTTGTAGGTGGAAGCTGAGAAAAGGCTTGAGCTCAATTAAATGAGATGAATTTTACTTTTATTTCTATGTAAGTAGAAGTTCCTGTCTAAGTTGGAGCCTCAGTATTATGCATAAAGGTACATGCATGTGTGCCTGTGTATGCATCACCACAACTCTAACCATTTAAGTTTTTATATGTGTTCACTGAGTAACCACCTCACTGTTTAGTAACCTTTGTTTTTTTCTTTTCACTTCCTCTCCTCCTCTTCATTTCCTTTCTCCATTAAGTACAGACTGTAAGCTGTTCAGAAAGGTTACTGTTTCCTACTTGTTTTCCAAAGGAACCAAAGAGATATTCATGACTGAAAATTAATTTCTCATTAGCCATTCAGTAGTGGCATGCACTCACGCATGGAGAAGTTGCTGGAAGCTAATTCTGGCAAGCAATGTGCTGGAAGTGATTTTTTTTCAATAGTATTAGCAAGGCAAGGTAGGGAAAACAGACTCCTGAAGGATGATTCATGTAAATAGGAAACAGAAAATTAAGATGGAGATGGAAGTAGGAAACAGAAAAGACTACTCAACCTGACATCATGAGCAGGACAGAATTACCAGGAAGTAAAACAAAACTGAACATCAGAGCAAGGAAGTGATACAAGGCAAGTAAACATGGGATAAAAATATATTTGACCTTACTCTCTTTAACTTTTGCTCTAGCTTATTGGTACTTGTATTTTATTTCAGAAATTTGACATTGAAGTGATGTCAGCTTTGGTCCTTTCTCCGTTTGGGTGGACTGTGGGTCCTGTACGAGCTGCAGCAGCTCTGCAAACGCTGATGCTGCCACATGCAGCCTTGAGACCTCAGTTTACATTTCACTCAACATATCTGATGCCATGTTTTTTTAAAAAGATGTTCTAAATTTTTAAATGAAAAAATGTTCATAACAATATGAGACAGTGAAAACAAGAACACACAAATGAGCTGAGCTTTAAAAGAAACATTTTATTTGGTAAAAAATAAAAGTAATAAATTATTTCAAGACACTTTTTGGTTTGTATCTGTACATACACAGTATATCCATAACATAGTTGCTATGTAATCCAGGAATTCCATCTGAGAAAAAGGATTTACATATCAAGTAACTATTTTAGATGAAAACCAAATCAGTTGCTGTCAGTATTGGAACCAACATATCAGTAAAATCAGCTTGACAAAATTCCTTTTTTTTTCTTCCTCAGAAATTACTCAGTAATACCTGTTCTGGGTATTGTGTGTTTGCAGCACCCCTCATGACTGTTTTGCATCTTCTAGCTCAGTGTTCCTCAGCTTTTTTTATTCAATGACCACCTAATTATTATTACTACTTGAATCCCTATTTCAGTTTCGCAGTATTGAAATACCAGCTCTGTCTGAACTGATAAAAATTATATTATGAATGTTCTCTTACATGAATCTTTTGATTCTACTTGCTTCCTTTGTTTTATGTGGAAATACAGGCTTTTTTTTTCTTTTTTTTTTCTTTTTTTTTGTCTGGTCATGTTTTTTCAGTAATCTGAACTCACTTCCAAGTCACCTTTTGAAACCTTATGGATCATCAGGAATCCACAGACTCTGCTCTAAGGAAAATTAGAACCTGAAACCAAGAGCAATGATACTCTCACACCAGCATAGGTGAGACTTGGAAGAAACACGACTGACACGGTGTCAAAATGCAGCCATGATATCACCATGGGTGATAATTAGACATGGCCCAACGAAAACAATGAAACTATATAGTCAACTGTTTCCCAAAATATATCAGCTAGGACTACACTGAGATTTTTACACCAAAATCTAATAAAACACAAAAACATATGGCTGGTGGTATTTTTTATCCCAGGAGGGTTTAAACCATCCTTCTAGTTTAAAGCTAAGTGGGTGTTTAATGGTTCATTGGATTTTCTGGGACTTAGGAAACTATAGACAACCAGTCTGCATTTTGAGCATGCTGATTGCTAAATGAGGCAAGAACAGACAACGTACAACAGACATGTAAGAGGCCTGTGTTTGAATGCTAACAAATAAGTTGCACTCATTTCTCGAACAAAACAAAATATTGCTACTGGTTGTTAGTCTTTAGGATAATAATTCTTGGACTGTCATAAATTGTCTGCTTCAGAGAGACAAGAAATGTTTTTTTTGTTTGTTTTTTTTTTTTTTCCCAGCTATATTTACATTTATTTGTTGTTGGAAGCAACACTATCAAAGTAAACAAGAATCATGTGCCTCTTATCAGAAATGCTTATTTTCTGCCAAAAAAATCTTGTGTACTTGTCCATGGAATTTTTAGTTAGCCTAACACATATGATGGGAAAAAGATGCATAGTCCTCACAGAATCCAGCAGCATCTTCTGAAGGGATATCCAGTTTTTTATTAAACTAGACTCACTTCCAGAAAAATGCAAATATATTTTCAAGATATACAAATAATTGATTTGGTAATCTAGCACCCTAAATCCTCCCGGATTTTCAGAAACAGGACTTGCCTGCTTTTTAAAGGATTGCAATATATGGAAATTGCTTTTAAATACCGACCTGGAGGGGACCGCTCTAAATAAGAAGGGGATTAAGCAAAACTTAACAAGTCAGTGTCACTACAATAGAAATCCAAAATACTAGCTTTGCCTAAGAGTAAAGCAGCTCACTTCTGAACTGTCCAAAAGCAAATGGCTTCTTCTTCAATCCTGTTTCTCAAAGCCGTTGTCAATATGCAACATTTTTTTGGCATCATGTCCAAATGTGAAAAAAAGGAGACCTAACTGAAACGTCTCGTAAAGAGTTGAAAATGAAAAATTTCAAGCTCTAAAGAAAGGTACTAAGACATCTGTAAGCACCTACATGAAATAAAGAATGAAATGGCAAAATGGCATTTGAGCAGTGCAGACTTTTCTCCTGTCACTGGGGTGCTAATGGAATATGTACTCACGCAAGTGAAGACACAATCGGAGGAACATCTCTTAATTACCAACAAACTACTGCAGATTTGTGTTGGTCTAACTCTAACTTAAATCAAAATAAACAAACAAACAAACAAAAGTCACTAGAAATATTGTGCTGCACAGTACAACATTGATCTGGGGAATAAGTTCTTACTGATCTCTGTGCGTTACATGGTTGTACAGCTACTTGTAAGTTGTACAGCTTATGCCATGTAAGAGCAAGGAAGAAGTACTACAAATGAGAAAAAAAAAAAATATATATATATATTTATCATACAGCTTAGTGGAGCCATTTTACATTTTATTTTTACATTATCTTGCCACAGAGTTTGGTATTATTTTCCTTATGACTTTTTTATAAACCACAACATTTCCTTATACATTTCAGAAAGTTGAAAAAAAAAAATATATATATATATTTTTTTTTTCTGTGAATGGTATTGCTCCTGCACCTATCAATGCACAAACATCTATTGCCTGATAAGCTTTTGTTCCCTCAAGGTTTGTAACAAATAATAAATACTACCCTCATGTATTAGACAGCTGGAAATTTAATTTGTCTTATTTTTTAACCTTTCTTTACAAGCAGTTCATATTTGTTAGCATGAATAAAGAGTGCTGCGCAAGATCATTAATAAAATGACTATCATTTTGCAATCCAAGAGGCAGTAAAAACTGTTTATTACAAGGCTGAAGAAATGAAGCAATTAATTCACTGGATATTATGACCACATATCGGGGTGGTTTATTTATGACATTAATAGTATGTGCACCGTATGCGGGGTCTGTATCTCCTGGCTGCATTCCCCAATGCTGCATGCTCCTGAGGGCCACATTCAGCACTGCATAACTCTGATCACCTGAATCTATTAGGGTGCTAATGGAGTTTTATTTAATGTGGAAATGACACATCATTTCACAACTCCCAAGCCATTTGGCCAAATGACTGTCACGCACAGTAATAACTATTACTTCACAGCCTTACAAAACTGGGAGTGCGTTGGGTGTGTGTGGGGTGTTACAAACTTGCAACGTGCAGAGCACATTTAGGACACACTGAACAAAGTGCATCTCTTTGGGAAAAGCA
Organism: Cygnus atratus; assembly: GCF_013377495.2. NCBI lineage: Eukaryota > Metazoa > Chordata > Aves > Anseriformes > Anatidae > Cygnus > Cygnus atratus. The sequence continues at coordinate 25,819,274 of NC_066364.1, read as the reverse complement.
GAAACATCACAACAAGCTTTGGGAAAAGGAAGATCAAAAACATAAACTCTATTCCAAGTATACACATATCCCTTTTCTTTGCAGATGCAAAGAGCATGTACATTTTTTTCCACACTTTTCCTTTCTTTTTTTGAAATGGCTGGGTTCCCACACAAACAGGAGGCAAATCAGACACGAATGGGCGAGCACTGTTTTCCCACCTGTAATGCACAATTCTGGAGGGAACAAAATAACAGCCAGTCCTTGCACCAGCTGCCCTTGGAGCTCCCTGGTGTGCTCCCCCATCTCTAAAGCAGTAGCTTCTGGCAAGGCATCGGGCTGCTGTTCCCATGCATGGTGTCCGAGCCACATCCTCCCCAAGCAGACTTCAGCCTTGTAACACTTCTAAAATAGCAGTGTCAGTGCATTAAGTGTCTGATCCAACTGCCACCGAGGTCAGTGGTGGTCTTTTTCATTCAGATCAATTAATCTTGGATCAGAACTGAATGCACTCATTCTCATGCAAGTTCTCTGAGGAGATATCTGAAAATGAAAAAGGATATTCTACTACAATTAATTTATTGCATTATTAAGTGTACGAGCAGGATCTTCACTGAAGGCTCTTAATCTTCTGTGCATAAATACAAAATATAGCTATATATCTATATAAGTGACTTGGTAAATTAAAATATCTGCCTTCTCAGGACTCTATAACTAGCAACCCACTCTGGAAAATAGAGTAAAAAATTTCCAAAGTGTATCAGATACATTTGCCCAATTTTACTACAAAATGCAAAGAACTATCACTTCAAAACTTGCCAGAAGGCCGTTGCCCTCCCTCCCTCATTTTCTTCCCAAATCTAGTATTGCCTACAAGTGTATGTCAGAGCTCATAAGAGTATAAGGAAAAACAAAATATACTCCCCAAACCTACCCCCACCATTTTTAGCACCACCTGCATCTCAGTTAAGTTCATTTGCAGTACAGTTAATTTAGGCACCATCCTGAATAACTGTCTGCCCTGCTAAAAGGTGTTAAGACTTATAAAAAGTGCACCGCTGCATTGCTGTTGGCTGGGTAGCTGTGGAATTATGTTGTGCCTGTACTGATAATATGCCTGGAATACTAAGGAGACACTATTTGCCTTGGGATCAGCCTGAAATTGCTGCCTCTGGCAGGACAGAGTATTTCTGTGTGAATGGCCATTTAAGAAAAATATCTGCTATGGCATTTTAGCATGGAGTGAACAAAGTGACCAATGTTCATTAAGAAGTTCATAAAATCTTTTCCACATACAGGGGTAAAGAGGAGAGTGAAACTTTCAGCATAGGATTGAGACACCAGATCTAGTCACCCTTAAAAATAAATACTATCCCCATGGTGAAATAATTGCTATAATGCATCAACCTAATAAGGCTGCCTGAGAAACAGTTTGAATGAAAAGCTTGCACTGCTTCACTGAAATCACTGCCAATAGCTGCGGTGAGTTCATGGGAGCCAGCAAGGCTTTTCAGTGATGAGCAAGAACTCGAGTGAGATGGTGCATGAAATGCTTTTTTGGTGTTTCTTTTTAAAGAACAGAGCCAAGGCCTTCACAGTGGGACTCCACCATAGAATGCTGCAGGACCTTTCAGATCTAAGAGTGAAGTGGTCTCCTAAAAGATGCTTCAGAAACATGCAGACCCTGTATAAGGTACATAAGCTTTCAGCAATGAAGCTACCCAAATTTCTGAATTTCTATTGCTGAAAATTTACAATACTACCTAAATCACCAAAATTCTGAGTGGCCTGGTGCCTGCTGCAGGTGTAAACCACCATCATATTTTTTTTTTTAAGAAAAAAAAAGTATTTTTCAAGATCTTACTTGTGAAGCTTAATTTTTAGTAGGTGTTCTCAAAGCAAGCCTAAAACATATCCTGAGAGGGGCAGCAGTGCTACCAAGGCAAGGATGTGAATATGCTTTTCTAATATGCTGAGTGCCCTCTTCAGAGAAATGTCTACCTGCTTGTTTCCAGCCTTCTTAATATGTAATTATTTGATGTGTGGTGGAACAGCCTTACTGAGTTGAAATGGAGTAAGACTGTCCCAGAGCATCTCGCAGGTAATAATAGGTTATGGGCATTAAGGGACTCTGCTACGAGACAGAGTCCATATCAAGGACGGCCGGGAGCGAGCTGGATGCTCTGGCTACAGTTGCAGATGAGAAGTGGATGCCATGGTGCTGCCCAAACACATCACCCTCTCTGTGGTTTCTGTAAACACTAATTTGGTGTAGGCACTTAGTATCAGGAAAATTCTTATGAATGAGAGGTCTGGATGAACACAGACATGTCCCCTTAAATTGTAGTTAGATGCCTAAACACCTTCACTAAGGTTAAATAATTGCTGCTATAGCTCTTCACTGACACTTTTTTGGCTTAGGAGAGGTAGTGATTTATGTGGTGATTTTCATCAACCTCATTTTTAGATGCCTAATTGCTCCTGGCCTTGTAACATTCATCCTGACGTAAGGCAACAGGGCATGGAAAATTTAAGCATTGCAGTATTGAGATTACAACCTTCGTCATATGCCTAGTCTAAAGCACTTACAACCTTATTACAAAAAAACAAAAAAAAGGTTATTAAAGCTAGAGTTGCACATAATCTGCCAACACCTAAAACATACTGTTACATGTGAAACTCAAAAACTTACCTGGGAAATGTAAGTCCACATTTTTTTTTTGGAAACACCAAACAGAAAAATCTAACAAAAAACATTTTTAGACTACATTACAGAATACTGGCATGTTATACAAATGTAATTAATCCATTGAAATTTAAACCAGTTAAGTTCTTTTCAAGGCACCTTGTTTTATAAATATATATATTTTTTACTTTCATCCTACATTCACATTACTTTAGCCATGTAAAAAAGTCTGAGAAAGCTGGGGTTAAGGTCACTTTAAGATTTGTGTGCCAAATACTTCAGAATAATATCATATTACATGGAAAATTCAATAAAGTAATATCCATCTGCTGCCTAAACATTTCAACAAATGCTAAGGGGTAAATTATTACCAAGATGGAATCTAAAAGAGGGTTTCAAAATGAGTTTGAAGTTAAGTAACATGCAATGCATTAACATTTGTGTTTAACATTTGAAAAAGTACATAAACGCTGAAAAGATGCAAGCCACTATTCCTAGTGCTATCCTATTTTTAAAGGGCAAATCTTCAGAAACAGTATTATTTTAAGTTTAAAAACACTCTCCATCTTTTTTTCCACACTTAAACTTACAATATACTAGCACATACTTTCTTCACAACGAAAATGTATAAAAGTAATCTTACAATATAAACACTATAAACAACTTCCTTGAGACATCTTCTGGACACAGAATTTCTGTAAAGACTTAAGCATAATAATTCTAGAATAATTATGTAAAAGTATGTACATTCATTCAAATGTCCTAGACCCTGAAGAAACCCAAGTAAGCTCTACAAAAGTTGCTTGTCAGTCTTATCCAGTTAAGAATGTACAGCTTTGCTACTCTTGCTGTATTTCAACATAATCAGCAGAAGTTTTACTTGTTTTTGTGTAGGAAGTTCCCAAACTTTTGCATAAATCCCCTCAGTTTATTTTCATTAGGCTGCAGTGGATGATAAGCAGTTGAGTTGTAGCTGACCAGGTGATTACTCCTGCCATAGTTATTTCCTAAGGTCTTGCTTTTGATATCTGGAAGATGTGAACTATTTGGTAAATTTCCTACAAGTTGACTAGGATTTTCCATCTTACAGAATGGCTCAAAGCGACTATAAACACGCCTTTCACTCAAACGAGATCTTAGCTCCTCTTGATGTTTTGAGCTTGCCAGTTGTGGTGTCATTGAACTTGCTCTTTGTAGAGCACAAACAGCAGGACTTTCAGGGGTAGTATTTGTGGTAATTTCCTTTACGTCTTGATATTGAATCTGTTCTGTATTAAATCTTGGGGTAGATGCATCTCCTGCAGTTTCTATGAACTTACTTTCAAGGGGGCACAAGACAGGACACTTTTTATTGCTTTCATCAGATGGAGGTTTTTGAGGCTTTGGTGATTTAGGAGACTTTGGAGACTTTGATGGGCTTGCAGTGACATCTTCTTTACTTCTGTTCAAGCTACCTTGGGAACTTGATGTGTTTCTCTTTCTTCTTGGGGAAGAATCTGTCTTATTTTCAGAGATCTTTGGTTTTTGATTCTCTTCTTCAGAAACCAAAGTGTCAGAACTACTACACATTCTGTAAAAGGCAGGACCTTTGTTTTTTGACAAGATTTCCTTCTTGTCTGGTGTGAGATTAAGAAGTGACCGCAGTTTCTGGGATCCTTTCTTTAGAAAACTTGGGGAGTTCTTACTTTCTTTCTTTGATGTGCAATCCTTACTAGACTCCTCTTTGCTCGCTTCAGCAAGAACAGCCATAGAGATTGCCTTGGTAGCAGTTGGAATCTTTAGCTCTCCTTTGAGGTTCTTTTCCTCCTGTGGCAAATGGTTGGTCACACTATGCAAACTTTTAGAGCTCTTCAGAGTGTCTTCTGGAAGTTTTGGACTAACTGGCTGCTTAAGCCTATGCCTGGTCAATGTGCTGTAAACGTAACTGGATGCATGCTTGTCGGCACCAGGGTCTAATATGGACTTTGAATTAAACATGGGAAAGCTTCTCCTTTTAAGTATATTTTCATTTTGAACGTTTTTCAGATTTTCTGCATGTTTGTCGGCACAGAGGGTTGTGTATAAGTAGATAGATGGGTCCCCTGCTGCATGTGAATTTACCATAGGTTTTCTGTTGTCTGCAGTATGAATTCTGTTGTTTTTTGGTGCCTCTGACTTAAGTTGGACATTTGTGCTAAGCTCTTCTAAAGTATTATCTGTTCCATTTTCCACACTTGGTGCATGATTTGATGTCCCTTTAGGTGTTGCACTTCCCTCTGACCCAATTATAGTTGAATTTGAAGAACTTGCACAGCTGCTTACTTCCTGCTGTTCGGGTAAAGTTGGCTGAAACACCAACGACGATCGTAAGCGAGAATGAGAGTACAGGGCATGAGCTTTAATATTTTCAGCTGTGTCATAGCTATCATATCTGTCACCCAAGGCTGACCCATTAGACTCCACTGGATAGTCGGATTGGTCATTTAAGTATGACTTAATTCGCCAGTTACGTAGGAATGATTTTGTTGTGTGTTCAAGGGTCGGCATCCTTTGCTGCAGATGGCGGATTTGATGATCTGTCCCATTAAAAGACCTCCTCACAATTGAATTTCTTTCTGCAAGATTTACCTTTGGTCGTGAAAACTGATCAGCGAAACTTTGTTGGGGTGGATTGCAGTTATTTGCATATCCTCCTCGTAATGAAGACACAATACTAAGGCTATCAGATGGCATTTTCCAAGTATTCAATGGATTATTGGCTCTATTAATAGCTCTGTTAAGCAATAGGTAAGGTGTCCTTTCTGGCTTCTCCCCAGCATAACTATGCCTCTTCCAGTGCTCATTTTTTTCACTAGGTTGATACTGCTGGATTGGATTTTGCATATTAAAACCTGGATGAAAAGGTTGTTTATTATAGGCTTGATTTCTCAATCCAAATTTATCTATTTCATTTACTGCATATCTTCCTCGAGTTTTCAGATAAACAGGATCTAAATTGTGAATCTTGTCTTGCCTACCAAAAAGGTTTCTTTGGCTAGAAACTGAAGCTAGGGAAGACACCGAGTGTTGGTATGTGTCGTTATCCCAGAGTGTCCTGCGACTGTTAACCCGCACTAATTCTGGGGCAAATGAACTAGGAACAGAAGAACGAGCATATAGTGTCCTGAATTCTTCATCAAAGGATTCGACCAGCTGTCCTGTGATAACTTGAACCATACTGAGGTTGGTTTTTTCAAAAGACCACATAAAGCTGAAAGAAGAACAAATGACCATTAGAAACAGTCCTTTTGAACTAATGTATTTCACTGGACCTTCCTGATAGGAAAAAAATTATGGAAAGTTTTCACACACACTTGGATTTGGCACAAATACTTTCTTAATCAATAAATAAATGGTGGCATGATTCATGTAATTTGGATTTGAAAGGTCTAATCTAATACAATTTGAACTCAGTGGCAGACTTCCACTGCTCTCAGTGGGAGCAGGACTGGGTCTATAACTACTTAATTGCCCTTATAAACAGGGGATATTGCAAAAAGGTATTCACAAGTATGCAACATCAAATACCTAATGGTGAAAATTACCTCTACAAAGACTAAGCCAGGGTTGACTAGACCCACTCTTAAATCAGAGACAATGTGTGGTTAAATTGTGAAAAAAGTATGTTTGAAATAATACACAGAACTGTTTCCACAGGTCTGAATATACTTCACTCTAAACATGTTCTCAAAAAGATGCACCTCAAAACTGTTAAACAGTTTTCATTTTCTGCTATGCACACCAGCTTGGATATTAATTTTTCTATTAACTGCAGTGTACTGTATCCTGATGAAGGAAGTTTTCCTCTTTTCTACTGTACTTATAAAGGCTGAACACATGCTCAAAGATAAATAGCTATAATGACTTTATAGCTACAAAATGAGATAAAATACATTAACAAGTACATTCAGGATGTTTCAAAAAGCCTGATATCATGGTGTTGAAACCATGTAATTTGTAGATTACAACAAACAAAAACATCTGTCCTATGACCCTAATTTCATGTGAAGAAAAGTAAGTGAAAAAAATGAAATGAAATCAATGAACTTGTTCTATTTGCATTTGTCTTCTGTATGTGATGAAGGTTTGTTCTATTCACATAAATAGCTTGCTGATTTTGTTTTATTTGTTTTGCTTTTTTTTTATTTTTCAGGAAATAATACTGTGCTGAGATTAAAACGACACATTTTTTTTCTGTTTCTATTTTCTTTCTTTTTCACAAAGTTCTTATTAAGAACATTATATTTTGCAATATTTGTAAATAATTAACTTTAAATTGAGTTCAGAGAGCAAGCATTCAGAAAAAATCATCTTTCCTGTTATAAATCACTAGATTCTTTTTCAAAGCAAGTTTAATTTCTACAGAAGTTCATGATTCCAGCCCCTGTGCTAGATCTTAAAGCAGTGTTATTTTTCAAAATGAAATGAGAAAAACTATCACATTCTTACAGACTCTAACACTGTGTGTAGATGTCAAAGCAGGCAGACTCTCTCTGGGCTCTCTTACACTGACTCATTTATGAACTTGTCACTTACCTCACTACCATTTATACCCATCAATCTGAATTTGGGGCTGCTCAATTCTCAGAGGAAATAAAGAGACAGATTTTCAAAAGCTTAAAGTAGTTGAAATCTACAAAAAATCAGCAGCTGTGGATCTGGCACCCAGGCATTAGGCTGGCATAAATTAATTCAGTAGACCAAAAGAGAGAAGCATACCATGACAAGAACAAAAATATTTAATAATGTGTGAGATAAAACTGCCCCTGCTTTAACCTAATTTTTTTCCAGCTCTGCAAAGATGCAAGTTCTTCTGACCTATGCCTTGTGAAAATATACTGGAAATAAAATGGAAAATAAATAAAATAAAATAAAGCTTAACCAAATATAGACTATGTCAACTTATCTTTGACAATTCTGAATTGTCCATGCTATAGTACAGAATGCTATAAACCTGGTCTGCAATTTTAGCTTTAGAAGATTATTACGAGGAGAAACTATCCAAGAGAGCTTATGAAATACTTTGGTAGCCTTTTTTGGAGTTATTGTTAAGCAAGAATAACTCAATATAAAACAAATTGGGATTTTTCTCTCTTTTCACCAAAACTTTGCCTAAATCAAAAGCTATATCCTTTATTTCTTATGAAAAATTAACAGGGGATCTCAAAATTTGGCTCCATGTTATGTTAGCTACCATTAAGCATCTATGACAACTTTATAAATTACAGAAAAGATAATCAAATTTGCCCATGAAGTTTCCTGGAAGAATTTTCAGAAATAGAAAAATATACATATTTTGCAGTAGGCAAAATACTGAGATGACACGTGTTCTATGGGCACCTCAGTGACTGACCTTACCTGTAAGAACCATATATGACTTTCTTACAGTCAACCAGAAGAAATTTTTGTTCCATTTTTCCATGGAATTTTGCTCCTGTTTTAGAATAGTAATCTTGTCCTTTTACTGTCCGCACCCTCATGTTCTGAAAAAGATAATTGAAATACTTTAATTGGTACACTATATTCTACATTTAGGATCCAGGGCTTTAAATGTCAGAGGTACAGTAGGAGTTACATTATTGCATACCAGTAAACTCTGCAGGACAGTAAATGCTGATCAAACCTGTCCCCTTGGGACCCAGTATGGCAAGTTATTGCTTTGTCTTCAAGAATGATGAAATTTCCTAGGCCTTGGAAAAATGAATTTCCCCTTTTCCATAACCATCACTCTCAGAAATGAGGCTCTGGCACAAGAGGACTTTGACAAGGAAAAAAGATTTTGTAGTGAAAAAAATCTTTTCAGCATCTGATATACTGTATATGATTTCCAAGTATCTCAGCGAGTCAGAAATAACATCTAAAGCACCAGTATCACTTCTTTTAATTGAACAAGAGTACTGTATCCATAAACATAGATATTTCACTCTGAGATGGTCTATCAAAAGATATCACCTGGCCCCAGAATGCCTTGCAGTTCCATCACCACTAAGATTTCTCAATTGGCTTTTCAGCATGGGATTGATTACATTTCTAAATCTGGAGATGCTATCGCAACATGTATAGCTAGCACAAACCCTACAAAGCAGTTAGGTTTGAATTCCAAACTCTATCCATAAGCTCTCTGTTTTACTCATGCAAACTCAAGTAAATTCTACTGAGGAAATTTGCCATGATGGAACCCAAAAATGTGGTCAGTTTTACTCCCAAACTGTTAATGAAGTTGCCTCAGCTGAGCCAGTATCTTTTCTGCACATGCAGTTCTGAATGACTTAAGTCATTTTGCTTTATTGTCCCTTGTTTTTTTAAGCTCTTAGCAAAAAAATAAAAATAAAAAATCAAAAGAAGTGTTAACAAACTAATAATTTTCAAAAAGTTTTTATATGGTTACAGAAAAAAAATAGCATTTATCATAAATTGTTACAGAAAGGTGTTTATAACAAAAAGAAAATTTATGTTCAACGCAAACCAACCTACAGCATCTACCTCCTGTAACTGTTGGATACAAAATGCTTCATAAGACATAAAAAGATCTTGGAATACGTCTGCAAATGACCACAACATTTACTGTGGTTTCTAGCCTTGCAATATGTGTTCTAGTGATGTTAATTTGCGGTAATTTACAAGTATTCCAGTTGGGAGTGAAATGTGTAATTTAGCATTGGCGGTAAGAAAACAGAATCTATATGATTGTTGCCTAAACCGTATATACAGAAATAGTGGAATATAAGATTCTGAATACAGACGAATAGCTTGTTTCTTGTGACTATTCATTAACTGCCACGGTTCATTTCTGCCCCAAGTTCTGCTGCTACAAGAAGAAAATCACAGCAAAAATGTTCTCTGTAAAGTCCAGGTACAGGAGATGGATTAGATCTGTTTATGAAGTAGAATGGATCAGACTGTACAGCATAAAATCAGGTTAAAGGAGTTATAACTGTAGTCTCTACTACATTCCACTGAACTCTCTCCAAACCGAAAATTCCAAAAATTAAGACAAAATCCATATGAAATGATAAATATTTCCAAATAACACATCCTTTCTAAAACCCTATATATTTCATTGTTTGTGTCTTATTTTTTTTTTATCTAAAGACAAATAATTCAAAGAAGCAAAAGTTGCACATAAGAACTGCTGAGTTGGCAAGTTATAGTTTGACTCAAGCTATTCAAGTTCTTTAAATTTTGTAAGATGAGGTTTAACACAGCATTTTTTCAAGCTGTTTGAACAAAAAATACAACTAGGTTAAAATGTATAAAGACAGCATTAAAAAAATAAAATTTGTGACCTAAATGTCCTAAAAAAAGTGCTAGAAACATAAAGTTTATCTCTTAATTTGCCGCATCAAGTTGATTCAATAAATAGGTGTTATCTAGTAGTCCTGTAAAATTTAAAAGTACTTGGGTTCGGTGAAAATATAGATGAATGCTTAAATTATTTTCAGAAACAGTTAAAAAAGGATTAATAACAATAACAACCCAGTCTGCATTACTGCAGAGGAGGCTAACATTTTTTTCTCCTTAACCGCATCTCTAACTTCAATCACCTTTCACTGTCCTGCACTGTGTTCATGTATTGGGTTAATGTCACAAGGTAGCAGGGGGCTGCAGGAGTGGCTTCTGTGAGAAGAGTCCAGCAACTGCCCTGTGTTAGATAAGGGCCAGTTTCAGCCAGCTCCACAGGGACCTGCCGCTGGCCAGAGCCAAGACAATAAGCAATGTTGTTTGTGCCTCTGGGTCAGCAGATTTAAGAAAGTGAAAAGCAAACAAACAAAAACAAACAAACAAAGCACAAACCAAAACAAAACAAGAAAAACGACAACAACAAAACAACAACAACAAAAAAACACTGCTGCACAACAGCAGCTGGGAGAGAGGAGTGAGAACCAGCCCTGCAGACACCAAGGTCAATGCAGAAAGAGGGCAGGAGGTGCTCCAGGCACACAGCAGCAGTTTTCCTGCGGCCTGTGGAGAGGCCCCTGGTGGAGCAGGCTGTCCCCCTGCAGCCCATGGGTCTCACATGGAGCAGATCTCCACGCTGCAGCCCATGGAGGTGCCCCCGGTGGAGCAGGTGGATGTGGCCTGGAGGAGGCTGTGGCCCATGGAGAGCCCCCGCAGGAGCAGGCCCTGGGCCGGAGCTGCAGCCTGTGGAGAGGAGCCCATGCAGGAGCAGGGGGTCTGGGGGGAGCTGCTGCCCACATGTGGGGGACCCGTGCTGGAGCAGTTTGCTCCTGACGGATGGACACAGTGGTACGGAGCCATGTGGGAGCAGTTCTTACAGAGCTGCTGCCTGTGGGCAGCCCACATGGAGCAGGGGCAGAGAGTGACTGTGAAGGAGCGGTGGAGAAGAAGCGTTAGGGACTGACTGCAGCCCCCATTCCCCATTTCCCTGCGCCGCTCAGGGAGAGGATGTAGAAGAGGGTAGATGGGGGGGGAGGTGAGGTGTTTGTAGTTTCCTTTATTTCTCACTGTTCTAGTCTCTTAGTGATAGGCAATAAATTATATCAGTCTCATTATGCTGAGTCTGTTTTGCCCATGATGATAATTGTTGAGTGATCTCCATGTCCTTATCTCAGCCCTTGAGCCCTTTCCATTGTATTTTCTTCCCCTTTGCCTTTGAGGATGAGGAGTGAGAGAGCACTTGTGCTAGAACTAAGCTGCCCAACAGGGTAAAACCACCACAGTCCTACACATTTTCACCACTTTGATTTTTAACTTGGAATCTAAAAGAACAGTCATTTTTCCTGCTTTTCCAGTACTGTTGAACTTTGAACAAGCCAATTCCAGTGAAGAAAACTATTCTTTCCCCACCAGCTACTTTAGCAGAAAGAAGTAGTTAAATAAAAAGCTTGTTTTTTGGAAAGTTAAATAGTGCATAAATAGTAATTACTTAAAAAGAAGAAGAAAAAAAGAACTTCTCTAAAGACTATCACAATAGTAAGCCCTTATTCACTATAAATTAAAATTGTGAATTAGCTATGAATTTTGCATTTACTTCAATGATTAAGCATTTAGATCAATTATATTATTTAATTGCATTTGTATGTCAGCTTTATATTTATGTTAAACTATATTTATATTTATGTCATAATTTGATGATCGCTTGAGATTCAGCTTATACATTTTCAAATAACTATAACAGATAATGTTGACCTAATGACATGCCAGCTGAACCCATCAAGTCTTACTGAGATAAGGCCTGATGGGTATTGGACAGAGTATCATTTAGGAATCTGGAATGCTGTAGGCACAAGCAAAGCTAATGGTTTTCAAATTACCATGCTGGATAAAAAAAAACTTTGCCTTAGGTACTCATAAGTTAAAATATAACTTCAAGTAGGCTCTAAACCCTCAAAAAATATTACAATTCACATTAAATTGCTGTTTTTTTTCACATCTTAGTCACTCTTTCCTCTGTTATTTTGTTTTCCTTCTCTTCTGCAGTATTATTCCTCCTGCAGCATTTCTGTCCTGCTTCCTTAATCCTGCCAAATCTTTCCCTGTCTCAGTATGTCATCCACTTAAAGATGGGAACATGGCATTGTGAAGGCATGTGCCAGAGATCACGCTCACTGTTCTCATGTAACACTTCCTCTTCCTCCACAGCTCATCTGGCATTCTTCACTTCAAACTCTCTAATTAGGTGTCAGGGATGCATCCTTTGAATAATCTCCCAAAATGCATACTATTTTTGAGAACATAAAAGAACAAGGTGTTCCACTTAAGATTAGTTATGTGTACGTATGCACATAACTGAATCGCAAGCCCCATTTTTTTTATGAAATTCTAGGCTTCTCCTTCCTACTTGGTTTTATCCTCAGGCTACAGGACTGCCATGATAACAGCACTAACAATAACATGTCATTGATCAATACAGAAGTGATCAGTAATCAGCATCACTGTGGATAAAGCAATAATTCACTATGAATCTTGAGAGAAAATCCTGGGCAGCTGGAACAAACAAATCCACACATGACGAAGGAATTGAGAGGAAAGAATTCCTTGAGAGGAAGCTATCCTGAAAGGACACACAAAAGCTTGTGAGATCAGCTGTAGCAAGTCAAATGGAAAGTTTGTCTGGTTCTGTAAACAGTTTTTGAAAGTGACTGCTAGTGGATACGTATGGAGGAATAATTTAATTGAGGACTTGATATTTTAGGAGGTTTGTGAAGCCAAAAACGGGATCTTCTCCCTCCTCCAAGAACTGATTGTAGGACTCAGGGACTGTTTGCATTCCTGATGTTTAAAACATCCAGTGTCTGGATGTCTGAGCTGCAGTTTGAGAATGGCCATCAGGGCTATCCAATTAAATGACAGCTAAATGATGAACAGGAAACAAGCTCTAACTTCTCTTTTTATGTATGACTGTGCAACTGACTATCTTCCCCGAGAGAACCACATAACCACGATTTAAAATGTGGAAGTATAATTCAACATTAAACATTTATTTTCATCAGTAAAAAACCTCCAATGTGATAGGTAAGTACAGTGAATACACTGGTCTCAAAGATTTCATTTCAGCACTTTTTATTTGTAGAGTCTGTTTTTATCAGTGTTCAATTACTCACCCTGTACTTGCTGTCAAGAATATGCATAAAGAAGAGAATGAATGTCCATCTAATACTTAGCCTAGCAGCTTTAAAGAAAAATAAGTCGCATTTCTTACACTGTTCATTGTTTCTAATATTATCTGTTATCCTAGGCCTCTGTCCTTACTGCGAGATAGTAGTTTCTGTGCAAATGCAAAGTAGCTTTCCAGCTAGGTTCTGTCATGACTTCTAAGCAGGTTCAGTGACCACTGAAGTCAAATTCTCAATCACTTCACTGGAGTCTGGTCCTTAGGACAGAAATTTGCTCACTGATATGACACTGCACACCTATTTAATAACCAAATTTGACTTAGACTTGGAAGTACTAGAAAACTTTTGATGATTTTGATAAAACTGGTAAAAGATAAAAGAGATAAAATGGCATGCAATCAGTTCTCATGAACAGCTTCTCCTGTGCATTTAAGCATATATATTTGGGAGTAGACTTCACAAAAGGAAAGTAAAATCAATTCTTTACTGGTACTATTTTCTCATTTCTCCCATTCATTATAAATACTGAGAGGACTATCAGGGGGTAAACAGTTCCTGCCAAATTGCTTTCAATATATCCTGTAGCAAGATGACTCTTCTTAATTTCCAGAGAAGTAAAAATAAGTTTCTGCAGAGTACAGAGCCTCTGCCACATGCCGCAACTCATCAAATAGAACACTAAGATGTGACATCAGCCAAGGAACTTGGTTGTCTTCTTTGGTATTAAACAGCATTTCCTACATTGGTTCATTGTTTGTAATCAAAAATGAAGATACAACTTAAGCATTCTGGTGATACTGGGGATTGCTGTCTCAGTGCTGCGTTTTGCAGTGCAAATCTATCTCATAGTTTGCTGCAGCACCTGTCAGCAGCAGAAAAAAACATCTCTAGAAAAAAATTAGCGATTATTTTTTTGAAAATGTACCTGAAAAAAGTCATAATCTGTACTGACTCTTCATCTTTCAATCAAAAGGAGTTACTGACCAAACAACAAGTCTGACTGGTTACAAAGTTAATAAAAATAAGTTTAGATAGAGAAAAGAAAGAAAGAGAAATACATTAGCTAATAGGGGAAATGTAGGACAGTCAGTAAACAGATAAATTAAATTGAAAATGGGGAAAGAGAAATGGGAGAGTACAGGAAAGGAACTATTTATTTGAGTTGAGTTCCACTGATGATGTTAAGGTGAACTTTAAGTAAAAACCAACCCACGAGAAGAAATGTTGTACAAGAGACTGGAAAAGCTCCTAGTAAATTCAAGGTGTCATATTCTTCTGTATGGAATTCACATCGTAGTCACATAATACATAGTCTATCAATACCTTCAGTATATACTCTTTCAAAAAAAGATGGAAACATGCCCTGGTATGGATTTGCACTACATATGAGACATTTAATGTAGGTTTATTTACAAATAAATCCTCTTTTTTCCATATAGAAGACTACTGAATTGTAAATCTGAATTCAAAAATACAGTCTCTCTCATGCCAGCATTTCATTTTTTACTGATTCAAAGGAAGAGATAAAGAGCCAGTGAGTATATTGACTAAGTCATAAAAGCTTGAGAGTAACTCCTCCCCATGACTGCACAGGATGAAGAATGTCTGCCATACTCAAGACTGAACCAAATCATGCCAGAGAATAACAAGGCCAGTGCTGCTGTTGCTACATCTTGAGGAAAAAGAAATATATCCTTACATCTGTCCTCTTCTTGCTTTCACTGAATAGGAGGGCCAAAAGCACAAAAAGGCAATGAAGCACTGAGGCAATGAAAAAAAGAGACAGAAACCTTGCCAAAGTATTGACTGCTCTTTCACAGTGACCAGTGGCTTCCCTTCATCCTGAAGAAAGACACAGGATAATTACTGTGAGAGTAGTAAGCTTTTATTTTTAGAGCAACAGTCACTGGGAGTAGCACCTGGATGAGGAGCCTGAAGAGTTTTACTACAAGCTGAACTGGAAACCCAGCACACAACAGGATTACCGTTTAGCTCTTTGGCATACATTTTTCATTTTCTGATAAACCTTGAAGCATTCCAAGTAAACCTTTCAGCCTAAAAATGTTTCTCCCATTGTTACACGACAGAAACATATAAAACATAATGTCACTAAAGAGGCCAAATCCAAACCTCTCCAACCCACACTAATCTATACCAAATCCATACCAAATTCAGTCTAATGTATGTAATGTGAGTTCTTTCAACTACAGTGTAAATGTCTGTAGGTCTATAAAACCATAGTAAAAAGAAAACCTCCAAATCAACCCCAAGAGTTAGAAACAGCTATAGATACATATTATACAGAATCAGTTTGAAAATGCATATTACCACATTTTTCAAGACAGAGCTTGAAAAAAATGCTCCTAATTTGTTTTACATTGGCAGGATAAAACTCATGCCATTAAAAAGAAATGTACGCTGTTTTTAGCAACATTTATGGCAAAGTTAACCCAAGTAATTAGGAAACAATGCTGTCTGACGTTCCAGTGTATGGAACTATTGCCAAATACTGACTTTATGAGGGCAATTACTACCAAGGTCTACAGACCCACAATATTTGTGACATTTTCTTTTCAAAAATTCCCATAGCTTTGTGTATTAGGCCACCAGAGGGCAATCCCACATGCTCAAATCCCCCACACCAGAAACGAGTATGGGAAGTGGTGTGGTAATACTTTTAAGGGTCTAAGTCAACACTCCAGAGCAAAACTTTGTATAAAATACAGGTTTGTTCCAAAACTTTAAGAAAAAAGCCTTCTTTATCCTCACAAAAACAGTCTACTTCCATCTGTTTTTCAGACTGGGTTCTTAAAATGCATGCTTGTAAGAAGAGCTTCTGAGATATTTTTACCAGGAGTAAACATGGCCCAACTAGTTAAGAAACAAGGAATTGCAAATAGAGCTATATGGAAGTTCAGCCAAGGAAGAGTTTAAGGCTTTACAGAGAAACTCTGGTACTGTGCTTGGAACATTTTCAGAGCTATCTACAATGACAGTAAACCTAGAAGTATTTATGAAGCATTTATGTCAGGTCAGTGCAGCATATGGTTAGCATTCTATTCCCTAATATAGGAGGGTGGTGCAGGACATTGGGTGAAAAATGTAAACATCAGTCCTCTCTTAATTATCTTTCTCATAAGGCAAAATTACATATGTAATGTATAAAAGTAAGCCTACTCATACTGTATGCTGTAGACAGACTTAATAAGAAGTGCTTTCTAAACAGAAACTAAAACAGAATCCCAGTCCTTTTAATGCATTTTAATAGTAATCACATTTAACAAAAAGATCATGAAATGAAGTATACCATTTATTATTCCAAACAATTTGCATAAGCTTTATGATTTTATTTGCAGGTTAATTTAACATAAAGCAATAGGAAGCAAAGTTTTTCAAACCTGTAGTATGCCTAAGGAGATAATAATGGAAAAATATTTTATAAATAATATGGAAAAATTATGTAACTCTATCAAATATTCTTGTTTTGGCACACGAAAAAGATAAAAGCTTTTCTAAAGAGAATAACATTTGTAGAGAAGTTTCTGCTGAGAGCTTACCAGATTATACCTCATAGTTAATTTGATATAGCAGTATTTGATAATGAGGTTTTGAATAATAGTGTCTTTTCTTTGGGTTGCAGAGGAATGACTAGCAAATGTTCAAGCACAGGAACACAAGAAGTCTTACCCTGAGCCTCTGAACCTGACAGCCTTGTTTCTCCGTCATTTTCAGAAAGTGACTGAAGTTTGACTCATCAAGCAGGAGATACACTGCAATCCCTCTTGTAGATGCTTCTACAATTTCTCTAAAAATATCCACATCTGTAAACATATCCATAACTATGGCAATGACCTGAAAAAAAGAAAAGACAAAAATTACTGTGTTGTATAAACACACATTTGAAACTCTTCACTGAAGTTTGCACTTTGCAGCTAACATACCAATGCTATTCATGCATCAGAAAGTTCTAATATTTTCCGTGGGGTACCACTTAACCCAGAAGGCTTCTCAAGAGCACTGGATCTTCTTTTTGAGAGGTCAGGTGACTGCCTATACGACAGTCATTACAAACTGCAAACTCTGGCAAATTGTTGTATTGTGTGTGAGTTCAGGAATGGGTGTTATAGGGAAAAGGAAAGCCAGTGGAACAGAAGGGAATGGGAAGCAATACAGTGAAAAAAATGGAGCCAACTGCAGTGTGACTGCATAATAGAAAATTCAGATAACACTGTTTTTGTACAAGGCGGTTGTTCAACCTAATCTAAATGCTGTTCTTTGTCTTCACAGTTTTCCCTAAAACTAATAGTTTGGGAGTTTGAAGGAGTCAATAAGCAGACATTGAAAAGGTGGGGGAGTTGATGAAGACTTCAGCACCCATACTGACTCAGCACACTCACTGGGACAAAACTTCCTCAGCTGGTGAGAGGTTGGTTCAGGAAGATTAGAGAGTGCTGAACACCAGCCATTCAACCTAGGGGAAAAATGCAGGTATTTCTGACTGGGAAAAGCAATGTCCTGCTAATCGCATTTTGGAGATGATAGACAATTTACTTATCATTAGCAATTTGGAATGAAGTAATACTGAAATAGAGGAAATAACAGTGGGAGAACAGATGCCTGTGCAACTTTTAAAAATACTATTCTTACCCATTAGAGTCTTCACAAAAAGTCCCAGTGAAACTTTTCAGGTGCAAATTCAAATCAAATAAAGCCTATCGCAGGTATAAGAGTAGGCTTGATAGTGAGCTTGCTTTACCAATTTCACTCATCCTTAAATTTTCCGTACTTGAACATATACTTAAACCATAATGGTGTAATTGTAAAGTTACAATCACTCATCTTATTCTGGAACTGAAACATTTATCTTACGCACAAAATTTGGTAAAGGATGTTGCACACACAGAGGTAAATGCTGTGTCTCCAGTCAGTCATCTGAATTGCCTTTTTGAATGTGCTTGCTCAGAACCAGAAGATTCACTTATGGCAAATATATACTTAGAACACTAGAAATACAAATGGGAGCTGACCAAGAATAAAAAATAAAATAACAATGTCATTAAGAAAGTAAAGACAGCTCCTGAAGCAATAAAAATGAAAGGAGTTGGCTTACAATAACATGTCACCTGGCAGTAAAAAGACTCGTTACAAATCCACCAGTCAGAGAGGAACTGAATAGCATGAAATAACTGAATTCTTTCAAATGCCCTATGTATTACCTCACTTTTTTAACTGACTTTTTGGGAAAATAAATAATTAAAAAAAAAAAACACAACACACAAACAACTGTTTTTTAACAGTACAAATTATTTTTTCATCTACATTTGAAAGGAAAGAAAGAAAACCACAGAAGTTTATTTTGACTCATCACTTCTGCTTGGTCTTGACTCAGATACACAAAGTTAACTGGACATGGCAACCCTATTTATTCATCTGTCTTGTTTCTCTTACATCCAAACAGAAGTATGCCAATGTAGATCAAGTGTGCTAGGTAAAAAGATCAAAGAAGAAAGTCTGTTCCCAAATAGGTTTGTTTCATTATCTGTGTCCCCCTCCCTCTGATCTCCTCAATTTCTTCTTAATCTTTCCTTTTCTTCAGATCTTTTAGATTGTTATATTAAAGAATGTATTTAAATTATGGGATAAATCCAGAGTAAGTAGTGTAAACTGACATAAATACATGAAATATTTAAAATCTACAGTACAGACTTCAAAAATCCTTCTAACACTTTCCTATGGCAGATATCTATGATGCTAATTTGCAGCATCTGTGGTTACAAAGACTATTATACTGGAAGCATACAGAAAACATATAAACAAACAAAAAAACAGCTAGAATGAGTAATACAAATTGAAACCAAAGCTGACTAGAATGGCCATATTTGTCTTAGGAAGGGAGAGATGACTTGAAAAAATAAGCAGGTATGAGAGTGCTGGCTGTGCACTACTAGTGAAAACAATCACTGCTGTTGAAGATATGCAGATACACCAAACCTTAGAAATGAACAGAGCACCCCGCTTTGTCTTCACTAGTAGAACAGGTCTTAACCCTTTTAACTTTGAAATTTTAGACTTAATTCTATGAAGTACCAAACTATTATTGTGAGAAAAAGCAGGTTTCAGTTCCAAAGTTTGAATAGGCATTACACTTTGAAACCTGAAGTTTGTGCTAACTCAATAATCCTCAACAGATTTAAGGACATTTGCAAAGCCATGTTTGTGATTTGACAACCAGCTGGACATTTGTTTTTCCACTCCCTGGAAATCAAAGGTTACTTGTGAAGTATACCCTTGTTAGTCTGCCCATTCACTTTTAGCAACACAATTAATCCTGTCAACACTAATGTTTAGTAGGCTAAATTGCTGAAGGAAAGAAGAGTGCTAAATTTGCGTCATGTATCAACATACACTGATAAGTAAAAGCAGTAATTTACAGAGATAAGGTTATTTCTGTGTGTAGATTTCTATAAGTCAAACTAGATATTTGGTCATAAACTACATATTTTGATGCAGAGAGAGTGGATCCCATAAATATCAGAATATTCAGGCTTTTAAGTGTACTAAACTTCCCTTAATTTTTAATTCCTTGGGTATATTTGCCAACTCCCAAGGGAGTTGAAGCACAAGGGAGTACTGAGCTTGGATAAAGAGAAACCCAATTCAGAGTCCCAAGTTTTGATTAAGAATACCAAGACTAGGCAGTTCCTCCAAAATAGGTATTCTGTAATGTGAAAATACCTTTACTTAAAGCTCTAATATCAGCTGCAGGATTAGTTATTTGCTGCATAACTTTGGAAGAAAAGATGTCACTACAGTGTTACACATTTGTTTCTGAAATTGCAGAACGAATTTCCACACTGATACTTACAAGAGGAAGCCAGGTAACAATGAAATCCAGCAAGGAAAAGGACAAGGGATAGAATTTAAAGAGCAGCAAAGAGCTCAGAAAACTGGCTATGCCACAAATTCTGTTTCTTTTGGGCATAAAAGCACTATCCTGTGTTAAGAAAATCCCCCAAGACAGAACACTTCAGTGTCTTACAGTACACTTCCAGGCTTCCTTATAAGCTGCAATTTTCTTTCCAAAACATATTTGTTTTCCAAAAGGCAGGGCTCTCTGCAAAAACAAGCATCAATACTTTTATAAGGACATGCAAAAGCCATCCAACCATGCAGGGGATACTGGATAGGTGCAGCAGTTTTCAGCTGAAAGCGCCAGATTTCTGGGAGAACTTGCCAAATGTAGGAAACTGATCATCACCCTGATCAAAAATGGCCCTCGGGAATAATAAACATTTCACATTTTCAGGGATGAGAGAATAGTTGGCAGAGCAGACACGCTGATATTATGCACAGCAAAAGTGGAGTACTGCCACCTGACTTGAAATTAGAAAAAAACAAACATTTCAATGACCAATTAAAGGTGAAGCCAGTGCAGAAAACAATTTTTATACTACTTTTCTTCCCCCCAAATTAAATTTAAATCATCTTAGGTTGTTACCACTGATCTCTTCTTATTATCTTCCAACTCTTTTTCAAAGTAGTGAATGTTTTTTAAGGTTATATTTTGGATGTTGTGGCATCCTTACAGATGAAGAAAATCTGCTGAAATCAATAAACACAACATTACTTCTAATAAAGCTGATAGTTTTATCAACTTAAATAAAGGCATCAGCAATGCCATATTATATTTTCCTCAGTACTGTCTTGAAACCAAGAATATGTCTTGCAGTAGAAAAGCAGAGCTTCATACATTAACATTTTAGAAATATTTAATTACAGGCAGAAAAATGGCCAGAGGAGGACCACCAAGATAATCAGGGCTGGAGGACTTGCCCTGTGAAGAGAGCCTGAAGGAGCTGGGCTTGTTCAGTCTGGAGCAAAGGTAGTTTCAGGGCACCTTACAGCAGTCCCCAGCACCTACAAGGGAGTGTCTCAAGAAGATGCAGCCAGGTTCTTCACAGTTGTGGCAGGACAAAAGACAACGGTCAAAATGAAACAAGAACAGTTCTGACTTGATACAGGGAAAAATCCTTATCCCCATGCAGAAAGTCCAGCACTGGAGCAGGTTGCTCATAGTGCTTCTGTAGTCTCTGTCCTTGGAGGTTTTCAAGACCTACCAGGATAAAGCCCTGAGCAACCTGGTCAGGTCCTAACACTGGCTCTGCTTGAAGCAGGAGGTTGGACTGAAGACCTCCTGAGGTTCCTCCCAAATTACCAAGTCTGCAGTTCGATGACTAAGATCTCAATTTCTGTCCTTGTCAAAATGCAAGCAAATCTTGCCATATTTGATAATAATTATAAACTCTGTTATAAGGCTTAAAGAAACAAAACAGAGGCTATGAATAAAGAACAACGAGAAGTTTTTCTCCCATTTTTGATACGAAATTTGGTAAGAAAAACCTTTCAATTTTTTAATTTTAGGACATCAAAATCAACCCTTTTTATGCGTGTGTATTGACATTAAGGCATAGATGTAATTAAAGGTCTTTTACTGCTAGTGATCTTTAGGTCTATGCTACTGACAGTTCCATTATCCCAGTATCTTTACTCCTTTTACAAGCAGTAATTACCATTCTTTGCTTAGTATCTTGCAGAGTGTGTCATTTAACACCTCCTTTCCTACAAACGGTAAAAAAGAGGAATCCTCTAATGCAGCTGCTTTCTTAGGTCAGGCTTTACTGGAGACACCTACCATGATATCAATAACCTATTAGGGAATAATGCTAAGGACCTACCTACACTGCAAGAATATTGATTTCTTGTAACTTCCAGGAGGCTTACTTTGGGTTTACATCCTGCGACAAAAATCTGTGCAGTGCTTTTGAACACCACCACCTTTCCTCACCCCAGGACCAAAGAACTAATGTTTCAGATAGAAACATTAACTCTATTTTTGTCAGCCTTCTCCCTGGTACTCCATTTAAATTTCTTTTTACAGTTCTCTGTATTAGAGAGAATCTCCCTGTGGCACAGGCATGGTGCTGCCTGAATCTGGCCTTTCTCAGAGAGAAGGCAGCCAGCAACCCTTGCAACACAGTGCAGAAGGAAGATACACTAGTGTACACCTTGCTGCTAGGAACACGAGACAGTGTGCAAACTGATTGCACGGGTTTTGGGTGCCATAAAAGAAAAAGAGACAAATCTTGTGACCACTACAGACAGCCTTCCCAGTAGTAAGCTGTAAAATATGTCTGTTACAAATTATCATGCTTTGTTGGGAGTCCATAAGACAGGTCCAGTTTATGCTTGCTGCAATTCTTGTTAGCAGTATGCAGTCGATCTCCTGATGTGCACACTTTCTGTCACTGTTGTTCAAACCAGAGTGCTCCTAAGACAATAATTTCATATTAATTTTCAAAATTTAACACAGCTCTGAAATGGTTTGCACAACACATTCTTCCACTGCAAAGCGTACTTTCAAGCCACTGTGACTTGCACCTGAATATCCCAGGTCACCTTTGGGCTGGCAGAACTGCTGAGATCTCACATAGCAGATGTAGCAGATCAGAAGTCTTGAGATTAAGTGTTGAAGCAGAATATAATGGGGGAACCCCTCCTCTGTAAACAGGAGCGTACATACAACTAATAAACAAACATCTGAGTATGACCCACTGTCCTACAATTACTGTGGCAATATAATGGAACAAATAGGTGATTTATACTTATGCAACTTCCATGAAATTAATGTCATTACTTGTAGTGGCTTATCATGAAAATTGGCTGTTTGAGACCATATTTGATTTATTTAATTTGGCTCTGCATTCAGGGAGCAACAGACCATAACCATACCGTGTACTGCGAAATGTACTTCCATTATTACCTTCTTTAAATGTAATTTAATGAACTGTAGGCTGAAGTCTGGCACTTCACTCCAACAAGCAGCTATGCAAACCACCGAGCAAGCCCTCCTAGCCCTCACTATCCTCTTTTCCTCCTGCTACTCCAAAATCACATTTGTGCCATCAGTTCTGAAGACCTGCAAAGTACACAGCTCAGAGCTGAGTGCATCTTCTGTTCTGATCATCCAGCCCCAGCTTATTGTGTCATGTGCTGCCTACACAGCAAAAGTATTTTAAAGTGAAAACTATGCTTAAATGGAATAAAAATTAACTTCAACATGCACATCAGCAGTCTTCAATAACCACAACAACTTCTCTCTGTAAAAGGATGTTAGGTATGCTCAACATGACTGAAAACTTGTGTGAATAAAAGCAGCAGGAAAAGAAACACTGTGTAGGAAGGAAAACCAAAAAAAGTCTACACATCTCCTGCAATATAACATGGGAAACCAATGGAAATTACTCTCCCAAAATTATGAACAGTGGAATAAAGCAGTGTATAATAGTTTAATTATGCTTAACTGACTAGCCCTCACGGCAAAGCCTAATCTCTTCTGCCCAAGAAACATGTCAGAAAGCTGTGTGGTGGGGAACTTTCTAGCAATCAGTAATGGGGAAGAATATGCTCTGATGCTGGCAGCAAAGAATGATATGGAAATGGTAACAGCAGCTCTGAAAAACGACATGATTTAACTTTGAAATACGCTGGGAAGATCCAATCTTCGCAACGTGCCATCTTCTAATCACCTGACAGTTCTACCTTTTGCTCACTTTGGTAACTTCTGTGCTGCTTAGCATGTCTCTAGGAGGATGAGAAGGTCAGGATTAGCTCTTCTACAAATGAAAATAAAGATAACAGAGAAGAAAAATTATCTGAAGTGAAGATAATACTGTTTTCTCTGAAAAGTGAATGTATAATAGCCTTCTGCACTACCTTTCAGAGAGCTATTGCAGGCTGAGCTAGCTTGTCACATACCATGTAGTGTCTTAAAATGACACCTTCAGTGCTGTCACTTTGAATTCACGCACGACTAAATTTATAGGTATCTTGCAAAACATATGGGAGTGAGCTGCATCAATTCTATAAATGTGATCTGTATCTATGGGTTTGGTAGTTGTTATTCTGGCTGACGGATTAGTAAGAAGACAGTTTGATCTGACCGAATTAAGGAGGCGCTACCTCACTGCAGCCGGCAGCAGAGGTGATGATTTCTCTGAAGCTGACCTCTATGCAGGCAGTCTCGAGTTTCTGCAAGTCAGGGAGAGGAAGGGGATAGTCGGAGGATTCTTCCTGGGGGCTTTCCAAGAAGCATTTATAAGCCTAACCCTTAGAAGAAAGGAAAGAGCTAGAACACTCTGTGGAGAAACAGCAGCTGCCCAGTGACTGCCACAGCACAGACAGGAAAAGATTTACCAAAATTTGAAAAAAAAAAAAAAAAAAAAAAAAGATTTACTTATATCTGCAAAGAGAACTGCCAAGCCTGGTTGAAGCAACAAGCACTCACAATGCTCAGTATTAACACTTTCCGTCCTTCTTGCAATGCTCCCATAAATAAGTAAACCACTTCTGGTATTTAATGAGCAAGCTGTTTTCCGTCACTGTGAACAGCAGTGGGCAGAGGTCCTACAGAGAGGCAGATAACGCAGAGCAGAAAATCCTTGGCATTATGGAGGGAATGTGTCTGGGAGCTTGCTCTGCCCTTTCTTCTCTTGCCATTCATGTCCTTGCTCTATCAGATCCCATTCTCAGTGCCATGTGTGCTGCAGCTGGTTGGGTAGCAGGATTTTAATAATTGTATTGAGCTGTTCAGAATGTTCTTATTCAGTTGTTGTTTTGGGAGGCTGCCAAGCTTTTCCTGAGGAAAGCAAACAGAAAGGAAATGCCAGGATTTTCTGACAGCCTGCGACCCAGCTAGACCAGAATGAAAATTCATGACAAAAAACAAAAAGTACTTCTCTAGCCTCTGGCTTTCTCTACGATGAATTTCAAAGACTTGCTGCTTTAGAAATAATTTCTTATTTAAAAGAATATTAGCAGCTTTAATATGTGGGTTCTCACCAGATCCCTTAATATTTGGAGAATGTTCAGTATGCTTAAATATTATAATATACTTTTTATTTTAAATTTGCTTGTAAGTACTACTCATACATGTGTGCATTACTTAGTGACTGCCTAAAAACAAACAGTGCGTGACCATGTGATAAGTGAGCCTTAATTTTTTTTTTTAAAGTGCCAACAGTAATTAGAACATGCTTTCTGCTAAACTCTTAATAAATTGTACTTTTTGATGTGCTCTGCAGCATTGAAAACCTCATGCCTTGGCGATGATTCTCAATTTTGAGATTTCCACTGAATAATCAGAGTAAGAGCAGCAGATGTTCTGGGCAAGCTTGTACCTTGTCCAGGGAAGTATGAGTCTACTACCACACATTTGAGAAGCCTCTCAATACTTGAAACTATGAATGGCTGCCATGCTTTGCCATGCACAGCTAAGTATATGGGGAAAAGCCTCCTCAAACTCTGGGGAAAAAAATGCAAAGTGGCAAAAACGTTTGAAAAAGTGTACTAAAATTGCCCATTCAATTTGCTCCTGCTTACAAATATTTTTTATGCCAAAGAAAACCAGACTGGATGCCTTTTTTTGCTCATCAAGTCTTTGCTGCTCATCAAGTAATCAAAGTAAATGCCTGAGATTTGAACTAAAGTGGATAAAATTCTCTAAGAAAATTTTTATGCACATATAAAAAAAGGTTTTGGCGGAGTTTCTCAGAGGGGAAATGGAATGAAGCTCTGGGTCAGTCTGCCTTCCCACAGCTCCATTCAGAGGCCTCAACTATCCTATATAAACAAACTGCCAACACTGAACGCCACTTCCTGAGAGTTTACATATTTAAAAAACTTGACAATGTATAGAAAACCACAATATTAATAAATACTTACAGGCTGTAGACTATAACCTATAAAAACAAGCAATATTTCTTTAAAGTAGACAACTTTGCTGGCAGTTGTTAATTAGACCCTTGGAAACAAAGAAAGATCCCCTTTAGTTAAAGGCAGATTTATAGGAAAAAGAGGTGATTCAGACCAACTTTTCTAGACTGGGAAGAATAATTTTGCTTTTAAGTTTGCTTATGCAAGTGCTGTGTAGTGTTTGTCATCTTCAAGACCTTAATAGTAAACATATGTTTCTGAAATGAAATAGGAAGAGTTGAATATCTAATATTCATATTTTATACATAAGCAGCATATTTAATGTATCTTATGTGCTCCTGCTAGTATATATATTATTTAGATTAAAAAATTCCAATAAACCATAAGTATATTGTTCAGTAGTATAATACTGCCTGCAGTCCCTTGTTACTTAAAAGAACGAATATGTACTACAGACACATTCAGCACATAAGAAAATAATCAAAGAAGACAGGTGAGGGCTTAAGGCAGAGGTGGAAACAGCACTTCTGTAGTAGACCCTGGAAAATAACAGAGGTAGATGAAGCGTTTCAAAAACAATACCTTTGTCAAATGCTTCTAAAAGCAGAGAGATTTTGGTGGATCCAAGTCAGCACATAAAGCTGACATGATTCAGACTTGCTTATAGATCAGAAAGATAGACTTTTGAATGCATATATGCAGTCTTGGTGATGGCCATAAAATCACAGAACAGCTTGGGTTGGAAGGGACCTTAAAGATCACCTAGTTCCAAGCCCCTGCCATAGGCAGCGATGCCACCCACTAGATCAGGTTGATCAGGGCCTCATCTAACCCGGTCTTGAACACCTCCGGGGATGGGGAATCCACAGCTTCTCTGGGCAACCTGTGCCAATGCCTCACCAAACATTGGTCTACCAAACATTTTTAGTATCCAGAAAAATAAAAACATACAGTTGGGAGGGACTTGTAAGCTACACAGGAAGACTTTGAGCATTATACCATGGGGACCTTGCAGCAACTAACAGAATTTCATAAGAAATTTTTAAAAATGATTATTTTTTTTTACATAAAAGACATTGCATCCAAAAGAAAACAAAACTATTTTGGATTTCAGTGCCCAGTGGAAAAAAAAAAGTGTTTAATTGCTGAATTTCAAATTAGTGGAAGCCTACAGACCAATGAGCATGACCTGATTATACTCAATACTGAGAAGCAATTCCTAATTATATAATTAGTAGTTGGTAGTTAGTCATCTATAGACACCCAAAACCTCTTCTTCCAAAAGGTATATTTCATAATCCTAAGGAACACTGCTGGTGAAACTGTCTGGGAGATAAATGAGGAAAAAAAGGTGGAATAAAAAATTGGATGTCCTTTCACAAGACCTTATTAGATGTCCACAGAACCACAACTGAGATGAGAACCAATTCTGGTTAAAAACCTCCCTTAGTTCACTGCATAGTGAAGGTAATTACCAAAGTGGAAAAAGTAGTCCTCAACAGAGGCTCCTGTCAGTATTTGGAAAGAAATGGGATGATGTTCTTTTCTCATATGGTTAATAAGGAATATTACAATCCATTAGCAATAGAGTAATATTTTTGAGAATAACTGCAATTAGCAGACCTGGATAGTTTACACTTCTGCGAGGCAATTCCCTGGTCTGTTGCTGGTCACTTTTAATAAAACTGAGTATCAGGGAAATCCCAGAAAACTGAAACAGTGCTCATGCTCAATGTTCATCAAACAGCTTGATGACCAAGGAGGTCTGACTTCTGAAAGGAAAACCAACACAAGGTTCAATACATACATAAATAAAGGCTAATCATGTATTTGGGGAAGGGTAAGTGGGAAAAACATCGTTTCAAATATCACTTATTTAATCTTTCTTCAAGATTCCACTTTTTGCATTTAGCTTTATATATTTGATTAAAAAGTCAGTAATAGACACCTGAGGTGTACAAATTTGAGGGCCAACTGTTTGAGGACAGATGTTTAAGGCTGTCCTCAACTGTTTGTTGAGGACAGATGTTTAAGGCATTTGTCCTCTAAGAATATTATGACAGGGTGGGAGTATTTCTATCAGTTTGTAGGACTTAATGATTTCAAAGATTTTCACACTAATGCCACAAAGCTGCAAGCAAGATAACTATGATTTACAGATTATTATATTTTTGTTACCCTCCCTCCCCTTTTTTCTATCTCATTTTTCCTTCCTTCCCTCCCTCCTTCCTGTTCTTTTCCCTTTGCCTTTGTTCCCTTCCTTTCTCTCTCCCTCTCTCTTTCATGAAGAATGTCAAATTAAGTTAAATCTAGGATTGGGGAAAAAATATTTTGAATACTGAATGTGGACTTAAAATGGGTTCTTACACACCGTACATAAACTTTAAAATATGTTTTACTGCAAATTTTATGACCATATATATTATGTATCTTTACAACATTCACAACAGAAATATTGCTTCCTGCTATTATCTTCACTGCCACTACTTTCAAGCCGCATAGATGGACCAAATTCCGTTTAAGGAGTTCAATTCAAGAAATAATACAGTAGTGAAAACCAGCAATGTAGAGAATCGAGGCCGTTTAAAATTACTGGTGGCAGTCAGTTATGGGTTAGTAAGAAGGCAAGCCAATGATCCTCCTGAACAAACAGAAGAGGATGAATAATGAGAAGTTTCCCCAGGGCTTAACTCTGACAAATTCTCAATTCATCTTATACATATATCCTGCAGGGTCATCTTTAATATTTTTCTAGTTCAGCTACGTGACATAATAAAATGCATTTATAAGCGAAACTACTGTGCCTGGACAAATACCTGCAGTAACTTCTGCGTTGCTGACAAAACCAACAGCAATGGTTGGTCAGATCAGCATTTTGCAACACATATTACAGACTAATTTAAGTCTGCATATGGCCATATAGCAGCACACCCTTACATCAGAACACTGGGTAAACAACCAGTTGGATGATTGAACCAGATGATTTTAACTATTTATTTTTTTAACAGGGTGTCACTGAGAAGAGTTCAGCTCTCCTTTGTTTTGCTTCAGGAACCTTCGCTGATATTAGGGAGGAACCGCTGATGTCACCTGCTTGTGCAGCAGCTACAGTTAGTGGTGCAACACGTGGTTAATGACAGCATGCTGCCAGCCCGCATTTCAATTTCACCTGTTTTAAAGACAGGTTGTGAAACTAATTAATTAATTATTGTCTGCAAATCATCTTGAGATCCTCAAATGAAATCCATTACCCTGGCATGCCGGACTATTTATTACAGATCAGATGAAAAAGGAAAAATAATTGCAGAATATTCTGAAAGCATCAGCAGAATGTCCTAAAGATAAGAAAAGATTAAGCTAGTGCATAAGTAATTACGTGTAGCTTTTCAGGGAAAAAATAATTATGCACATTACCAAATGAAGCAAGATGCCTGAAATAGCAGGGAAACAATTTAAAAAAAAAAAAAAAAAAAAAAAAAGCTCAAACCTCCAGTGGAGCAAACTGAAATGAAGTGGATAAGCAGTTCTAGAATCCTTGTAGACCCGGGGAGAGGATAGCAAATGAGAATGGAATAATGTAGCAAATGAAATACAATTCCTGAATCAAGCGTAGCAATTAAAAAAGAAAAAAAAAAAAGAAAAATGGAGGAATTACAATTACAATTAAAATTACTACTAGTTTAAAAACTTATAATAGTAATATTATTATTTAAAATACTGTATTTATAAAAATTATTTCAATTTTAAAACCCTCTGAAAACTTTTACGATAAACCTGATTATTCTTGTCCAAAGGTGAATCTTCCAAGGAGGGTGTGTAATTTGAGGGAGTAGCCAGTCAATAGATAAGAAAGGAAATGAATAGAAACAAGTTTAAAAACAAACAATAGAAAGAAATGGTTCTTTCTTATTTATTTCTGCAAGGTATTTGCTGAACTGATCTTTTGGTCCCAATATGAGCTCAGTTTTTGATCAACCATCTTTGCCAGAAAAGCAAAGAATGATCTTGATGATCAGCTCAAGAATGATCTTGGTGACACTGTGTGCACATGCAATTAGCATCAGCTTTCACTGATCTGCATACAGGTCTTCAGCAAGGCTACAGGAAAAGTATTAATTCATCATTTGCAATTTGATACTGTAATTATGCAAAAATCCCTGGTCTTTGTGACACAGTCAGATCAGATAACCATAATGCTCCATCTTTAATATCTACTAGTCTTTTCATTTAAATGTAAAAGTTTATTTTCAATGTTTAGAAGTTTATTCAGTGTATTTACAGTAGTTTCTTAAATCAATAGTCCAGGCTGCATCTAGGGAAGAGAAGACCCAGCAGGACTGCAGGAGAGAGTTCTGCGATCTGAAGTCCATCGCTTCAGCCATGGACAGGCACTGAGATCTGTTTTTCCTGGTCTACTCCTCTCATTTTTCTCATCCTCACAAGAATAATGCAAAGCACTAATTTGTGAATGAATAAAATGAACAAACAGTTATTAAAATAAATGAGTTGTCAGCGTGCAGGTAGCTGAACCCCTTATACACAATTGAGCTAGCGACCAACATCCTAAATTAATAGGATATTATTAATGGGTAGCAAAGAAACAGGTTATCACAAGTCTTCCATTGTACAGCTTCATGTACGTGAGATCATTCTCCTTTCTACAAAATATCCTTCGTGATGTGCACGGTATGCCAGTTATACCCGCAACCCCCAAACATTTGGGGAATGATAATCACAGATCTCATCCTGAAGCTGCTGAACACCTGCAAGAAATACAAAGCTCTTGCTAGGGCAAAGGAGTCTCTTCCAAAACATCACAGAAGGCACCTGGATTTAAGAGTGAAGGAGGAAGAAAAACAGTCTCTGTGACAGGAACTTTCTACAGTAGCTTCCTTTGAGAGATTGGCTGCATATTTGTGTCAGTGATGCACCTGCAGCCACCAAATGTTCCTGTGCTGAATAGATGTACACCTCAGGGGTCTATATGTAATATGTAAGTAAACACGATGGGTAGAGAGCCTGCCATATCAATTCACTTGTTTTGCATAACAACCTTTTCTGCCTAACTGTAAGGAACAAAGGCAGAAACACCACTGAGCAAGCCACTCGTGGACTCCAATTAAGCCACATTCCGATGGAAAATTTGCTCTTGAAAAATGCACCAAGCACGGTAATAGCATAATATACTACTTGACTTGTGTTGCTTGAAATAACTATGAAGATGAGAACCTGCAATACTTCTGTGGAGGAGAGGTGAAAAATTTATTCCAAGAACACTTTGGAAAATAACTGCTTTTTGATGCAAACTAGTACCTTTCAAATAAACATTTGTTCTTATGAAGTACCTCTCTGATCTCAAAAGAGAGCTTCCCTTGAGTAACCTACAGATTCATGCCAATAAGGCTCTGTACCTGGCTACTAGGCCTTCTTTGTTTGTGTGCATTGCTAAAAACATGTTTTCTATAACACAGTCTTTATGTGTGCATGTAGAGGAACGCATGTGCATACACACACTGACTGAGAAAGACATATTCTAATATTTGCTCCTTTACATAAAAAAATAAAAACCGCATTATATGGAAGTGTGGAAAAAACAGCACTCATTTCTGATGCAACAATAGGCTGCTTTTCTCCTTTTTTTTTCTTGCTGCCTTAAAAATGCATACAGCTATTGCTGTCCTTCAGAGTCTTTCCTTGTTCTGAATCCACTGTCAGGTGCTGGAACAGCCACGTTCACTAGACATCTGAGGCACAGCTGTCAGGCAGGAATTTTTCAGGGAATTTATTATTTTTGGTCAACTGTAACTAGTAGTTGGTAACTGGAAGATGTTCCAGTCTCTTATCCATGATAAAAAATACAATCTATATCATCATAATCGAGGCAGAAACAATCTTTTGCAGTGAAGCAAGCATCAGGTATGCAACGGGTAAGACACAACATTTACATGGATGACTGAGTGTTCCCTGAAATGCAGCCTAAATCAGAAACAGTACTTCAAGTGAACAACAAAATTATTTTCCTGTGTGTTGCAGCTGCACAGAAGGAATACTGTAACAAAAAAAAGGAACTGCAGAACACGGCCTGGAAATGGGGAAGTGAACTGCTCTCCCCCTTGTATTTGGATACAACAGAAATATTTCTGCTTGATTGCTCCAAAGCAAGCAACCAAACAACCTCATGGACAAGAACAGACGCTGGACTGGCTGACGCAAATTATGAAGTTTTAAACTACTAGAAGAACTTGAGAAGGTGGATTCCAGCTTAAGCTCTTGATACTGTGCTCACTATTCTTAGTACATCAGTGCCCTATACTATGTATGTTTCCACAAATCAGTCTGAGCGAATATTCACATTGATAGATGGGAACCTAGATCTTTAATTTTTGTGGTATTAGAGAACATAAAAGTCTTCTGAAAAACTAAGTTTGAATAATTTGCTGAAAAATAAACAGGAAGTCTGTGTCCTAAGAGGAATCTGTGCGCAAGTTTTATAAGTCATAGACCAATGTTTTTAATCATAAGACCTTCATATTCAGCCATACAAAATATACAAAGAATAATATATATATATATATTTTGTTTAAGTATTTAAAAGATCTTTTAATCTATAAAAATGCATGGAACAGAGAAGGCATTCTAGCATTTTAGCTAGTTCTTGAGCATATTAGCATAGGAATATATTTTTAATAGACTAATGTTATTTATGGCCTTCTAAATCATCCCTGGCATACCTATAAAAATTAAAACTTATTGAAGTCTGCTACTTCTTTGCCATAAAAGACTTAGCAAATTTACCAGAAAAACAAGCAGCTTTTTGAATTCCTCTTAAATTACTTGCAATAACACTTAAGTACCTATTGAAAGCTTTTCATATGTAAAGCACAAACCATTTCATAAATGTGGGAATAACATTATTACGTCTATTTTTATCTGGGAAACTGAAAATTAACAGGGTGTGTGTGTGTGCGTGTCACACTGCTGTCCTGCGCCGGGCCATCTGAGTCAGCTCGTGACTAATTAGTTTCATTGCTGGAAACAGTCTAGTCACACTAACATGATGCTCTGGGAAGGCGAAAACGCCCTGCTTCTTGTCAATCTCCTCACTGTACTTTACCATGCCATGCGAACAAGTCCTCAGAAGCTAATGGCCTGTGTTTACAGAGACGCTGAGCATCCCGAAGTCCCTCTGAATGCGATCCCTGCAGCTACGCAGCAGCCCGAGCCTCGCCTCGCCCTGCAGTCCTGCATTTGCAATTCTCTGCACCTTCTCTTTTGGCTCACTGTCGTGTCAGAGCGATGAGATATGCAAGCACAAAGCTCAGGCAGGGCTGGCCCGGACTTGCAAAATGGGTTTCTTCAAGCAAACTCTGTAATTTAGAGAAAAGGGATAGTACAGAGTACCCGATCTCCTGAGCAGTTATGGATTAGTTTCCCAGTGCTGACTGCAAGGCCAGTGCCCAACTGTTCTGAGGTCAAATTTATTCTTAGCATCAGCTCTTTGAAGACGCAATAGTGTTAGGCCTCCGTTAAGCCTGAAGTCAGATTTCATTATCATAATGGTCCCTTCTGGCATCAAAATCCATGAATCTGTTCGTTTTATCAACCTTAGCTGATTTTGCGACCTGGAAGTGGCTGCGGAGATGAAAAGGGAGGGCATCAAGAACACGTAACATACTGTCAGATTTTAAAGGATGCAAATATTGAGTAGAGGAGTATGTTTGCACAGTTATTTTCCAAAACAGCTTCCAATAAAATCAATTAGAAAAATATACGTGAAAATAAAAGCAATGACAGGGCCCAAGGAGAGGACACACGAACACAGTACAATCAAAAGGTAACTAAGAATGACTTACACAAAAAATATCATAATTAAAATATCAGAATGACAACTAGTCTAGCAGGGAAGACTGTGGCTACAAGAACAAGCTCAAAATTAAAGCCTTGCCACTGGGATTTGGTGAGAAATGACTGCAACACACCAAGTTTACTGAATGCAGGGCAAAAGATTCATTGCCCTCAAAATCCCAGTCACAAAGCACCCAAAAACATGCCTGAGAGCGAGCAAACCAGCAAATAATGCAAACGGATGATCCTCCAAAACACTGAGGAATGTTTGGCAACTTGAAAACAACTGGAATATTTAATTTGAGATTTTGTTGGTTCTGTGGTTTTTAGCAAATTTGAGAAAGGAAGGAAAAATAAGGTATGTTTTGTTAACGTTGAAATCCTTCCTGGACAGCCTGCTGACCTGCAGAACCCAGCCACGACTTTGAAATTAAAATGTCCTAAGTGACGTGCCATTGTCAGTTTTCATAATGCATTAATTTAGTTAAACATGTTAATAATTACCACGCAAGAATTTTCACCTACGTCATATTCCCAAGCATTCCACGTTTCAGCCTGAGTGGTGCCCTGCTTGTTTCGGAAGCGGCTGATAGGCAGCTTTTCAAATTCCAGAGTGTGTGTGTGCATATTCATTTATATAAATATTATATAACCTGTTTACACAGGTCTTCTGAAAATTATTTAAAGACACTTTTTTTTTTCCTCTGTTTACAGGTAAACAGATTTCTGTACTCACAAGATTAACCAAGCAGTTTGCTTTATGTTTTACTGTTTCAGACTAAAACCCCTTCCACAGCCACAGCAAAGCAATTTAAGTACAAAACCAAAACAGATAAATGCCTGCTACTTACATCCCAATTGCTATGGACTTTATTCATAGGTCTGAATAAATAAATAAATATATATAGAGAGAAAATATATATTGAAAAATATATATATTATGATACAAAAATATAATTCAGTATTTTTACTGTAAGTCAGCACTATAGAACTCAAGAGAAGAGTAATTCAGAAAAAAATCCATCCGATTAGGTTACTTTTAATTTATATGTTACCAAAATTTCCATATTTCTGAAATCCTCCTCACTAGAGAAAAAACTCAAATGCCATTCTTATATAATTTCCAAATTTCCAAACAGGAAAGTATTTAGTGCAAGTATCAGTAACATCTCCCATGCTGGGATAACAATACTCCCAACACGTATCGCCAAGAGATTTTTGTACTTTTGTGCCATATTGGGGATTTTTTTTCCTAAACTTTGTGACATACTCACATTCAGCCAAGACCAGTCAAGGAGACTGTCAAAATTCAGAGCTGTTGAGCAAGAAAAACTTATGCTTAAACGTAGATCCATTTCTTTTTGTACACATCCGACTCCATGGATCCCACACAAACTGTGTTTTCAAGCTCCTTTTTGGTTTTTAAAACTAGAATGTCTATGTGAAAACCAGTGTAAACTGAAGAGCACCAAGCAGAATGTTATTGTTACTTCTGAATGTCTTTAAAACAAGGCCAGGAGATTTCTCTATTTGGACTAAAAACACTGCAACTTTTTATTGTTTATTCAGCACAATAATATCATACCATGCAATGCTATACAGTTGTGCTGATAGAACATTTCAGTCAATGCACTTTGCTGTAAATCAAAAACAAACAAACAAACGAACAAAACACCTAGATTTTTTTTTGTTCTTTTAAAAATAATTACAGATTATGGAGAAAAAAAAAAGAGAAAAAAAAAAGCCTGTCAGAGATCATCACCTAATTCCTGCCTGGAATCCTACTCAGATTAGTAACTTCAATTTCTGTACTTAAGTACTATTATTACAAATTTCAGAAATTAAAGCTTTTCTGTTTTCAAAACGTCTGTATTTTTGTTATGTGTGGTCTACTACTTTCAACACAGACAGCTGTGTTATGAACTAGTGAGTAACGTATTGAACTGAAATGCTTTCTCCTTTTACTTTATATCTCAAGAGGGAATTGTTAGTATAATTAAATGTAGCAAGTCACCTCCTCAAATAGTATAAACAATGTCTCTCCATGGAATTTATCAGAGTATGAAATTGTGATCTCTAGGATTTTTTGAAACAACACTAACAAAATTCAAAATAAATGTCTGTGCGCACACCATTTTGTATCAGCATAGTGTCATAACTGTCCATGAAAGTATTCCTCAAGGTGTTGTCTTGATAAATATTTAAGAATATGTGTCATTTAAAAATCAAAATCCATAATCTATTTTAGACGGTTCTATAGTTATAGCTAGATTTTAGATGTTCACTTCTTACTGAATTTTTTTTCATTTTGCTTGCATGTCAGCATGCATGAAAAAGTACGTGTGTTTTAAATATCTATTTTGCAATCACTTCAAAAGCCTCAGAGTACAAATTGAGAAACTCCGGTAAGGAATTTTCCTTGCACTGCGAATGAGCTAAGCAAGCATGTGCAATGTAGCAGAAGATAACAAAGCTTCCTTCCCAAGCACAAACTCTTAAGGTTTGCTGGCAGAGAACTCAATCGTTTCAATTCAGGCCACTCATATGAAGTTAGAGGAAAAAAATATTTTTGATAAACATTCTACATGGGCAAAACCTATTCTTGCTCTTTCTGCATCAACATGAGAAATTAGTCTTGCTCTTAGAACTGATTTTTTTTTTCCTTATGCAACATTCATGTGTGCGTCCATTCCCTCAGGTTAGACTCTGTGGCACATGGGCATGTGCACGCATGCCTGGATCAGTAAAGAAAAACTGGGTGGTGCAACAGCACTTTGGGAAGGGAAGACCTTCCACCAGTTTCCATGCCTTCTTTGGGTTTCAGATATTCAGATCTTATTTAGAATTAAAAAAGGAAGGCTGTTTGCTTGGGGATGTGCTACTGTTTTTAATCGTTCAGAGTCAAAATCAACTAAAGATGCATGTTCATTTTGTATTACAAATGTACTTGTGGCACAATTTAATAGAAGACGATTATTTAAATATTTAAAATCCAGTTCTTAATGATATATGGTCAGATCCCTAGGCATCAATCCTGCAAACACATAAGCGTATTAAGTTAATGGAAATTCTCATGTACATAAATTGAAGTATTTAAAACCTTTCAGGATTAGGAATCTAATTTTGCTTCAAGAAAAAAATGTGTCTTCTTTGAGCAAGTATTATTTTTCTCTCTTTGCCCTTTACTAAACACCCATAAAATTTCTTTTCAAGTTTTATTAGATGCATTGTTTGACAAAATGAAACAAATTGTGTAAACAATTCATTTTTATAATGAATCTATTGTAATTTCTGACACACAAATGCTCAATCTCTAAACTTCAACATTGTCCCCCACCCCAAAAAAATAAATAATCAAAAATAACATTTAAAATCTTAATTTATTGCTAAATAATACAAAGGACAAATAAGATGGTCCTATCCAGAAAATATCTACTCTAGTGCTTAATTTTTTAGATCTATGACTGATAATAAATTATCTGACACCTGCCAATAAAATCAAGTGATTTGACCAGCGATTTAAAAGCATTATTGTACTTCTAATGCCTTAATGCTATTTCACATATCAGGGGAGATAAGGGATGGGGGAAAGAAACCATGTACCGCAAGCACTTGCTTAAGGTTTGCAGGCTTGCATCCTCAAAGGCACCCATGTTTCTTTTGTGATTTAGGAGGGAGTTTAAATTCCCAGATTTCACACCTGGAACTGCATTCAAGCAAGATGACAAAAGTACCTGGAGCAGGCAGTGAACGCTTGCCTCTGGCTGAGGTGCATGATGAAAGGAAAAAAGGCAGAGGAGAGAGGGTTGTCTGATAGGAAGAGCTGCAGTGGTGGGGTGACGAGGGAGGAGAATAAGAACAAAATGTATAGGTTTCCTATCATGCTGTAAGCACAGTCACTTCAGAGGATGACAGCAGAAATGCCTGCATCTTACAGACACTGTACACATAGAATAGTCATAGAATCACAGAACCATCTAGGTTGGAGAGGACCTTTGAGATCACCAAGTCCAACCATTAATGTGACCTACTGAGTCACATCACTAAACCCTGTCCCTTAGTGCCACATCTGCAGGTCTCTTAAATACCTCCAGGGCTGGGGACTCCACCACTGCGCTGGGCTGCCTGTTCCAATGCTTGACCACCCCCCCCCCGTGAAGAAATTCTTCCAAATGTCCAATCTAGATCTCCCTGAATGCATGCCTTACTGCCTTCCCTTTGATACTGACTCTCACAGAGTCACTGCTGATCAAAGGGTGACCGAGCAGAACAGCGCCCAGCTGAACCAAATATTGGCCCGTCTGCATTCATCCTAAACTGTCCCCTTCTTTCCACATGGATAGACTTAAGCAATCCCAAGCTGCCAGCATTTTCACCCTGGGTGACTGCTCCAGAGAGTGATGGTCCCTCAGGAGGTATGAACAGCGTTTAGCTGTTGCACTGGTTTCTGAGATGAAGGCCTCCAGCAGCTGAAAGACTAACAGAGATCTTTTTCTCTTAGTCCCCAAAATTGCACATATTTTCCTTTGCTTTTATTCCTGCAAAACGCACTCAGAGCCCTGACTCAGCAAGGCTGAAGTTTACAAAGAAGAGCTTCTTGGGCTCCCAAGAGCCCACTGCAAAGGCAGTGGACAAAATTCCACTCGGGACAAAATTCCTAGATCAGGAGACTGTAATGCTTCCTCACAGCACTTCAGATCAGGGCTGCACCTTCATCATGAAATTTAACTTATGCATAAGGAATCAAATCATCTGATTAATATGATTTCTGGTTCAAGTGACTGTCACCAAAATTCAGTAAGCCTAGAACTCACAAACAAAATAGATACTGATATTACAGCAAAAATTTACTTCCAGTCATCCACATAAAGTGCCAGCCTAGTGATCACATAGTGCTAAGAGGTGCAACAAATTGACAGAAAATAAATAAATACAAGAATCAGTCATAATTCCCAATTTCATCTCTAAGTTTATTTTCCTCATTTCAGAAGAACTTCCTCTGAGCAAAATAATACAGTTTCTTTATGTTTTAAAGCAACTTTCTGTAGATTTCTATCAGCACATATGGAAGAGCTGGATCCAATGAACGACTGATATTTTTCCCCCTTCCCAGCAAAGACAAGTTACAGAACCCTACCAAATAGTCCTTGTGCAATCACTTATACTGTCTATTATAAAAACAAAACAAAACAAAAACACAACAACAACAACAACCACCAAATCCACAGCCTTGACAGTGACTTTCCAGGCAATTATTCTGTGCGTGTGCTAATCTGCCATTAGGTAGTGCCAAGGAATTATCAGCAGAGTAGACAGCTTCAGATATTGTTGTTATTATTATTGTGTTTGTCATGCTGGCTGCAAACCTGGTTGCTGTGACGGGCAATATATCCCTGGCATTTGGTCTGCTGGCTGACACGGTCACTGCTCAGGAGGTACGCTTCACTAGCAGTGAATTCTGCTTGGCTTAAAAAGGGCTGTCCTTTGGTGACTATGTTCTTACTTCTTGGGAAGGTCCCATAGAGAATCAGCAGCTACCTGGTTTTCTTCTGTGCTGTTTATTTCACCTGTTTTCACCTTATTTCACCATTTTTATGTCTGGCATATTGAGCATCAAAAGCCTAGTGGGAAAACACTAACTCCAATACCTTCTGTAGGTCAATGCCACTCAGATTCACCTGAATTAAAATATGATGTCTGGTGCTTTATCTAGTGCTCAACCCATAAAATAAGTTTATTGAGCTGAAGTGCAGCCTGCTTGGCAAAGAGTGCCTGCAGCTCCAGGAAACAGCATGAAAATAAGGCTAAGATGTTATATCTGCTGTTTGAACTGAAGGCACACCCATTTGGCCACCTGAATGCACAATCCAGTGCCACTGTTCAAGCCTGACTGCTAGGGGATGAAGCAGATATCAAAGTTCTCTTTTCATCTCTAAGATACAGCGCATAACTTCTCATATTATCCTATCGTACGGCTTCATCTCTTACAGCAGATCACTTGCAGAAGCGAAAAGGCCTGAGGAGATCTGGTGCTGCAGTTAGCAAAAAAACCCTGGATAAAAGGTGCAGCACAGAAGTTTTCCGAAGGCAGCTTTGTGCCCGCATGCCTCACTGATGAGGGCCCGGGTCACCATAGACTCTGTTTTTGAGGAATTTGTTCTGGGTCTCTCAGGTCTTACATCTTCTGGGCAGCGAGTGCAAGCGCTCCAGACCAAGAGACAGAACTGGTTAAGGTAATCTGCTCTTACCTAAGGTATGAGAACAGCCTGGGTATGTCTTGAAGAAACACCCTCTTTATCTGAAGATAAGAAAGACCTTTACACTTTTAAAAATATTTTTGTAAAGTAAGCACTACAAAGCTATTGTCATATACTGACGCAAGCATGTCTGGAGAAGTACTGATGTTCCTCAGACATCAGTTTTCATAAATATAACAGTAAATGCAAGATTACGATGTTTTATCAACCAAAACCACAGAGACGAGAAAATAAAAATTTGTTATCTGGCCCTTACTTGCTTTGTTTGCTAATGTATATTACTCTCAGGCTTTTGGTTTATAATTGGTTCTTTTTGAACTGCGATATATATTAATTCAATGCCTTTGTGGCTTAGCATTTTCATCTACTAAACTCTAAACACTTTGGTCATGTTCTTTGATGGCTAAGGATAAAGGAGAGCACATAAATTCTGAACCTACTGCTTATACTGTAGCAGTGGCATTTCTCCACAGGCTGGCACCAATCGGGACAACTGACATACCAGTTGAACTGTATGATAGACAGACTTGTAGCAAAACATAATGATGTTTACAGCTTAAGAAAACAAACACCCAGGATATGGGAAAAGATGTCACACAAAGGCAAGAGAAGCACAGACAGCTAGTTTGGTTGCTTCCACTTACATATTTATAATGTAAATAATACTACTGTAAATTCAAGTGGCTTACTGATACAGTACTTCAGTGGACTGTATTCTGAAAAATTATTAACTTTGCTGATCAAGCAAGCCATCATTGGGTGGGCCTTGCAATTATTTATTTTGAACAGCTCTACTGAGGTGAGTCATTTTATGGATGTCAGTAGAACCTCCTCTGAAGTAACAAATCCAGTTACACTCCCTGATTATTCTGGTGGCCCTCGCTTCTTTCCTCTCTAAGGTAAATCAGGGTCGGATTTTTAAGTATAAAAGCCCTGTGAGATCTCAAGCATGCTGAAAAGCTTTTTGAACACAAGGACTGTAACTTTTATTGTACAGAATAGCACCTCTTTATTGGGAAACAGTCACAGACGTAATTTAACAGCAGGCTAAAAGGAAAATAGTGATTGCACTGGTATCACTGGCAAGGTCTGCACTTGCTTTGAAGAGGTGAATTCTAACGTGTACTTTGACTATCAGTGCCTGAACTGGAATTCTTGCACTGCTCCTTGGGGAAAATAACACAGCTACAAGAGAGCTGTTCGGAAATAATTACAAGTGAAGTATATACTCGTAGTCAGATCTGCCATATGAGGGAACTAAATACAAATAACTCAGTGGTATTCTCTCCCACCCCGACTGAACAGGAGAATGGGAACTTCTGATAGTAGGTAGTAGGATTTTGTGCTTCAGGACTGTTTTGCTCCACACCAGCAGTTCTCCACACTCCATGTAGTTTCTGTTGTATTGTGTTACACAAATACTCCTGCAGCGGGGCAGAGTCTGTATATGCTCCTTTAAAATCCATTCATAGGTAGTAGAATATTTTGGTTTCCCAATTCTGATTCACGACAAATGAATTTAAAGATTAAAATTGCCCCAAATGTGTCCCCCATCCCTCAGGGCATTGTTGGCTATGTTGGAAAGCTATTAGAGATCAAACGCTATGCTAAGTCTGCAAGAGATCAAAAAAGGCCGACGGCAATACTGAATGTGAAGTGATTAAGCCTAGAGTTTTTCAGGCAAGATTGTTCCCTGGCTGAAAAAATTATGAAAACTCAGATCTCTTGAGGATAGGAATTCAGAAGAACAAAAATAGCACTTCCAACATTATCAGTCTTCTTTCGAAAAGCAAGAAAAAGAGGGGGAAAATGCAAATACACTGGACTGTGCACTAGATGAAGCATTTTGCCTGGGCAAAATCAACGGTTTTGTATTTATAGCAGATCTTTACTCATAATTGCTTCAGCATATTGTAGTACAGAAGTATTGCTGAATATGATAAAGAACACTTTACTGAATGCACAAAAAGTGTGAATGACTTTTTAATAGCACTCTTTTGTTTTGCCTGATAAAGATTTATGTCAATGAGAGAACAGGTTTTAATGAAAAATATTCCTACGAAACATATGTATGTGCTTACTTCTTATATATATGTGAATGAAAGACCTTAATAAATAGAACTGCCTAAAAGATCTGTTCTTTAATTTTCTTTATTCCATTTTGAAATTCATGATAGATCTCCAATATTTTCATAGCATACTAGCACAGTGGTGACATAAAAATAGCAATACTCAAACATCAGTTCATGGTATCTTTAAATATAAAATGCAAGTGTCAAATATTGCTAAATAGTCTTGCAAACCTTTGATCTGACAGAAACCTGAGAGTAAAAACAACACAACTGACGAAAACTATTTTGTCAGATTCCCCCTCCCTGTGCTAGCCCTAGCCTTGGTCTGCTCTTTAACTTTAGATGCTTCTCCTGAACGGGGAGGGCCACCAAGGGAAAAAAAAAGGGGGGAATAATGTGTAGAGCAACTATGTGTAAGAAATGCATTTAACAGAAGTCCCAGGTCTTCTGTTAATCATTTGTGCTCTTTTACATCCCTGCCCTCCTAAACTTTCACGTCTCAAAACTGTTCCAACCTCTTCTCCAGAAAACTTATAAAAGTTCTGCTATATGTTAAAAATTCAGGACGTATTAAGACAATTTCCTGTTGGCAATTAAATTAGCATTTCCCTGCCCTTTAATTTTAAGGACAGTTTGATAATTAAGTCCTTGCACTTTTCTCCTATGAAATCTGAATAGTCATATAAAAGGACAAGATGTGTCCCATGGATGCCTCTTCTCTTTGTATGTATCGCCATTTGAATGACTATGCTTATGCAGAGAGTGGGAGGGTGAGGGGCGAAGGGGACAAGCAAATAAAAAGGGTGAAGACTCCAAAGGCAAATCCAAGCAGGTAAAATACCTGACATGGTTACTCATGAGCAGATAAAAAATTGACACCAAATCACACAGTAGGAGCACAAAGAATTTGACACGTTCTAGTCCAGTGTATGGCATGTGCGCTATGTGATTAGAAAAGCTGGGACACAACCTCACTCTCTCTAATAAATCTGTCAAAGGCTAACCACCGTGTTTCACCTGGAAACTATACACGTGACTGCCATGCTGGTTTTCAGATACGGGGAAACCTTTTAACAGAAGGTGAGCAGAAGCAAATGCTGAATGTACCTTTCAGCATGGAACCATAATCAAAAAGCACCTGCTGTGTGGCAGAATATTTTAGCAGGGAAAATGTTGCCTATACATCTACAACTGAGAACTTAAAAAACATATCCATCATTTATCAGATGCTCTAAAAATAGTACAGACCATTTTTGAGTAGGATGGCTATTTCATTTACCTGTCCTCTCC
Organism: Cygnus atratus; assembly: GCF_013377495.2. Lineage (NCBI taxonomy): Eukaryota > Metazoa > Chordata > Aves > Anseriformes > Anatidae > Cygnus > Cygnus atratus. Next base: position 25,775,779 of record NC_066364.1, on the reverse strand, counting down.
CTGGATTCAGCAGATTTCTCTAGCTTTTCTGAACAATAAATTGTAGCCCCTCTCTCATCTGCTTGGACTGTTGCAATTAATGAGCTAAGACAAGCATTGCCACAAGCACGATTCATTATCATTGTTCCAGACTCTGTTCAAATTGTATTTAAAATAGCTGGCAAAGAGTATTGTTGAGAGAGTAAGAAATGATTGCACAACAGTCTTCCACACCCATATTCTACAAGGTTCTTTCTGTATAGAGGCATCACTCTTCATGTAGGCATGCAAAGAGCTTGATTTTCTTTCATACTAGAATGCAGCTAGTACTAGATCATGATTACTGTATTTATACATCTAATCAAACACGGACATCAGTTGTGAATAATCATTTTTTCTGTTATACACAACCTCTCACTCTTGCCTGAAAGAAACCAAACCAAACCAAATGAAAAACAAAACAAAACAAAAGGAAACCAGAAGAAAATATTTTTCTTTTTATATGGTTATAAAATGAGTCAACTGTTTTTGTCTATTTGACTTGGGCTGGGGCTCTATAACACAACACGGAAATCATACTTAGATTTTGTACAATAGCTCTCTCTCACGAGAACTCAAAAAAAGTCCTCTGTGACTTACTAAAGGCCTACATGCAGTGGGTCCAGCAAGACTTAACAGCAAATTACACTCCTTTACAGTGTAACTTGATTCCTTCCCAAGGGTCCAAGTTTTGCAAACATTTCTCCCATTAAAAAGAACAACCATGAGCAATTCAGCTAAAATATCTGCCTTTTTTGATTTTCTAAAATGGTAATACACTATCTAAATTTCCATTTAACCTTCTTAGCAAATAACTTTTTAAAAAGTCTTACAACTATCACTGATTTTATAAACCTGGGTTTAAGACTGCTAGTCTATTTGAATAAAGTGAAATGAGTGCTGGGTTGCATGTTTATTGAATAGCCAGCAACTTAAAACACTCCATCAGAAATCCCCAAAGTATGTCAGGGAGGTCTTTCAGTGTTTTCTGGCTTGTGCTGCAAAACAGTAACCCTTGGGTTGTCTAAACAACATGGTTCTTTACAAAACAGGTTTGAATTCTCTCCAGGAAGAGCTGATCCTTATTTGGATATCAATCTAAAAGACTCAGAGCTATGCATTCTCTCTAAAACTATGTAGGAATGTCTCGGTGGTGGAGAGGGGAATCCAGTTAATGCAGTGAGAGAAAAACAGAGCCAGAAGGACCCTTTATTGCTCTGTCCTGTCCTCTCCCCGTTGCCTCACCCTGTCCATCACGCTTGAGAGACGGTACAGGATGTTTGTTGCACCCATGTACAAGCCTCACAACTGACAGTTTTGAGGCATCTCTTATGAGAAGTCATGCAGGGAAAAAACACTTCATTACTGAAATTTCAGCGTTACTTTATAGTAAGAGAAGGAAGATTCACATTAACCTGACACAGATGACTAATCGTCTTGATACCATTTCCCAGATGAATAATCTTGTCAGGAAAAACTGCTAAACATTATCAGTTGTGGTTCAGACAGCCCAGCTGGGATGAGTCAGGCTGCAGGAGCATCTCAAGCTTCAGAGAAGCCGGAAACCTGCCAATGATTAAAGGCAGAAGCCTCCAAAACACACAAGAAATAAGGCTACCGGTTTGTTTGCAAAAGTCTGTCCATCATCAAGGTCAGACAGACCTTGCAGTGGTTTTTTTTTTTTCCCACACGGCTGTATTAACATCTGAAAAAGACTCCTGTTTCCCTAGCTGACACAGTCATGCCGAACAGCCTCCGCGTATGAACACCAGTTATGTCGACAGAGGAGGGCGGCTGGCAAGCTGTATCATTTGGAGATGAGGTCTAGTTACACCAACAGTAAACCCATTTTGTTGGCATGTTAGGTTTGACCTAAGGCACTCTGCTAACCTCACTCTGACAGCGTGCCTATCCCACAGAAGTGCTGTAGCATAGACTGTAATGTAATGTCATCCTGTGTACGACACAGCTCCCCTATTAGTTGTTCACAAACACACATCACAAACATGCACTCATCTTCTTGAAGTGGCCGGCTCATTTTCTAGGATTCAATAATATTGACCCTTTTCTGTAAGAAAAACTCCATTATTATATCGACTGTACTTACCATGAAGGTGATATGCATAGTTTTTCTACATCTTATACGTTTAAGAAACACGAGACGAGATTTCCTTCTGACACTTTTTCATAATCACCGTTTTCAGCCTAGTGTAGCAAAGCCTTACATATGATTTTCCTCTTTAGTCAGGAAAAAATCGCTGTCAGCCAGCAAGTTGCCTAATGTTGTTTACAACGTCTTCTTAAGGTCAGAATTAACATATGTAATAATCATTTTAAGGAGTGACACTGTGATGCATCAAGCATGAAAGAGGTCAAGAGTAAGTCCACTAATAATGTCATCTTATCCTTGTATATCTTCAAATATTCAAAAGAATCTAGGTTTCAACTAGCTCAGTCTCATCTATTAATTTTGGGGCTTGTATATACATATAAACATATCAAATAGTTTTCTTCATTGGGCAAACTGGTGCAGAAACATTCTCTGACTTGCCCTTGTAGGAGTTGGTTTCCCACTGCCCCAAGCTTGGGTAGCCCAGGGAAATCAGTGCCTGAACCCAGGCATGCAGGTTTGGTGCTTAAAGTTAGGTGGTACAAATACTCCCATCTCCAACAGCCTCTTTATTTTCCCACAGAAGTATGCTGAAATTCCCATAGATTTTGCTTATTGGTTTAATGCGATTTGCTGAAGAACTTGTTTATTCTTTACAGGTTTCTTTTTTTCATGTGTGACCTTTTTCTATTTCCTTTGAATATTCTCATATGACTACACATCTCCACTGCTACATAACAAAGAACCATGTTTAATGTAACTTTATTTTGAAAAGTGGCTTAGGAGAAGTAGGTTAGCCTGTTTACAAAGTGTTTTCCTGCTGTAGGCATGTTTTAAATGCCTTATTTTACCTTACTTAGAAATCCTTTAAACTCTTCTATGCATGTCACTTGTATCTGCAGACAGAAGAGACAACGTCTTTTAGATTTAATTGCTGCTTCCGAAGCGACTAACCCATATCACTGTATCAGAAGTGTTATGGTTGTTGATCTTGAGGTTTTACTGATCAACTAAACAAGCCTTTCAGCTGTCAGATTTGACAGTGACACACACATTATATCCTCTTTGTAACGTGGAAATGACACAGCATATCAGAGAGCTAATGTAATATACATTAAAGTTCTTTTTCAGAAAGGGGTAAGAATCACACCTAATTTTTTTACCTAACTGAATTCAGAGGAGGCATACTCCCTAAAATGATGTTTAACAAGACAGTACCATGAGCCAACAGAGCCCTTGGAGAGGGCCTGGTTTGCACATAAACAAAACAGGCAGAAAAACAGTAAAAATTGACTAGAAACAACATTTCTTTATGGCATTTTGAGACCTAACAAAACTGAACTAGCCTTGGCACTGGAGTTAACTCCATTTTCCTTGTTTCCCTTACAATAGATACATTCATAGCTCAGGAGCTGCCGTTGAAAAAGATAAGAGTATGCCAGCCAAGTCAAGGTTAAAAGTCAAGTCTTACTACAACCAAAACCAGAAAACACCAATTGTTATTTAGAAAGGGACACAGAGGGGAAAAAGCAATTCTTCTCTTCCTTGTGATGAGAGCAGACTAATTCTGCGCTGTAAACTGCACGACAGAAGGTCTGGTGATAACTCTATTGTGGCAACAAATTATATGCTTTATCTAAATAGAAAAGAGACATCATAAAAAGACGTCCTTCCCTTCCATGGCCATGTCAGTCCACTTCTATTACACCCATTTACACAGACATTCAAGTCACTATAGTGTTTACAGAGGCACTTGAGCTGGATGTCCTACAGAGTTAAACCCTCACAGAGCCCATATGCAGAAATAAGCTGAAGAAAGGAGAGTGTGTCATACTTGCTAGGAATACTTCTGAAACCTTGTAAGATCTATTTAGTGAGGTAATTTGGTGCAGGGTCAAACAGAACTGCACACTTACATGCTTTAAAAACAAAACAAAACAAAAAACCAAAAACACACACTTGACACTAGGAAGTAAGAGGCACTTTGTACATCTAGGCCTAAGTCCTAGGAAACTCAGGATGGAAGTGCCCCTAAGCAGAGACAAGTACATTTGGAGAAGTGTTCAAATATCTTATAAATCAGGCATTAGCCAAAAATGAAGGTAAGGTACCTAGTTAACACTCATTTCATTGTTTCCTAAATCTATTTTTTTTTCTTCCCAGCTCTCTCTAATACTTTCCTGACTAATTTCCATGATGACAGTTGACATGCAAAATCACAAAAGCTGAGAACCTTAAGGTACATGAGTCCCATATACATAAAGTTGTTATTTTCTTGTAACAACAGGCCAGCATACCAAACTGATGCATGTTCCAACTGTACATATTCATTCCCACTGACGCAGGAGAGAAACCTTAGGATATATCCTGAAGTTGGGTAGAATTGTGTCATCTGAGGTATATTCAACTGAGGTCAAAGAAAAGGCATGCTGATTATCTACAAATTTCTCATGGACTGGTCAGCATTATAGTAAAATGGTAATTACATTTCATTAATCCCTCTAGTTAATCCCTGATCCCTTGTAAATGAGGTTAATAACATTGGTGCATATGATATAGCAAGGGACCGATCTCAGTCTGGGAGAAGTTTTCAGTTTAAGTTGTTAGCAGCCAGATATTTTTTTCCTGCCAGGGGAGAAAAAAAACAAACAACTTCTGATAAGACACCAACTAGATTATTATTGCTACCTTTTTTTTCCACAGTATTTTTCATGTTTACCTTTCTCGCATCTCGTATCATCTTGCGAATAGTTTCCTTTATGGTGTAAGGCTGTGCTCGTGGAGGGTGAAAAAGCAGATCAATGTTTGTGCCACCAGAAATTCCAGGCATCAGGTAGGGCCAACCTAAATCAAGATTTGGAGCTTCCACATCTGATTCAATAGGCCAGTATGTTCCCGAGGAAGAGGTGTCATCAATGGCATGGTTAGACGAATAAACTGTGTTTTGGGGAAGTTTATGAACATTGTTCAAAATATATTCAATCTCCTCATCTGCAAGGAACTCTGAACATCTCTCTTTGGAAAGAAATTCTTTGTAGGCTTCTAAACCTCCTTCAATTAGAGCATCAATTGCTACTCGGTACCATTCCTTGTAATGAGGTTCGATGTAGTTGTCTGATCTGCATTCATCATGTAGAGATGACAGCAAAGATGAAGTTTCCATTTTCACATATATTTTGTATAAAGCCTCTTACACTTCCATTCGTGAGCTGACGAAATATACCTATAAGGAGAGGAAAGTAAGACAACAATCAGAATATCTGTAGTAATCTGATACACATACACAGATACTATACAAAATACTTTGCTAGAATATTGCCGTAAGTTTTTCTAACACCTTCCAAGAACTTAAAAATGTTTAGAAAATCCTTGGGGATGACCACTCCCAAATGACTATTAATGAGCTAGTTAAAAAGCCTCCTCTACTTAAGGCAATACTAAACACATATGATACTAAGTGACTTGGTGAAGCTCTTGTACTAAAAGCTACAGCAGAACTCATAATACAAGGTACCAGTAACACCAATACATACCCGCAGTATATTTCAATTCATGACTACAGGTACTGTTTCAAAACTCTTTGTAATAACTGACAGAGTAGTGTTGAGAGAGGCACCTCAGAACCCAATTATATTTCCTAATTTTTGATGTAACACATACCTTTTCTCTGCCTTCTTTGAAACCACAGTCATTCAGGCCCTTCTCCTTATCTATATGTCCTCCCATGCTGATCTAATCCACTTGTTGCTCTCAAGCAGGACCAACCTTCCTCATTTCAGGGAGTTATGAGGAACTCCAGAATGATGTCTCCTCCCACATCTGGGATCAACCTCTGAATCAGCAATCTGATGTCTAGTTTCCACCCTGCTCATCCCTTCTGCCAAAAGGAGCGGCTGCTTTAATCTTACCTTTTTTTTTTTTTCAAAACATTAATAATAAGTAAGCTGTTTACTGCTGATGATTTATAAATTCATTCTTACCATCTTTTTATTTCATTTAACAAGGATTGAAAGGCTTGGTTCCTGCTACGTCAGTTTGGGATTTAAGGTCGACAGGGGATAATTGGCCAATGTCTCTTCCCTCACGCCTGTACAACCCTATGGAACCGCAGCCACTGTTCGCCTAAAACCTGAACAGCAATGATTTTCTGCACTGGGCAGGAAAGCCAGAAAAAGGGGGATGTACATGAGAATGGAAAGACCACAGCCATGTAAAACAGAAAGATGATGCATGGTAGCAGTGTTTCATCTCTCAGGGCTAGGGCATAAGGCTTACATCATTGCGAAGCTTAGGAGAAAGACAGCAGAAGTAGGAAGAACAGCCAGTGAAGCCAGAATAATTATGATAAGCATATACAAAGTATTGTTTGAAAGTTAACACTGGGTTTCCTTGCAAGCCTAATTATTGGTATAGCAGTATAATAGGAACAGTCGCATGGTGTTTCATTTACTGGCATATAAATATAATTCTCACATCAAGACCTTTCAGATATTTTTGCAAACTTCATTTTCCACAATCAGCTGGAAATAGTTTAAATCTTCTTGAAAGGAAATATAAGTTAGCTACATTAACCTACAGGAAGGTAAATCAAAATCTGCATACATTACTGATACTCCAAAACGCAATTAAATGTTCAATGAAACTGAGATTTCTGAGCAACTTGGGAAGTCAGAGGTTAAAAAAAAAAAAAAAAAGACAAAGAAAGAAAAATCCAGATCTGAGGCTGGCATCAGCATGTCATATGAAATAATCCCATTTGAATCCTGTCTCCCAGCCAAGTAGCAGGATAGATCTTCCCAGATAGGATTGCTTTCGAGCCTGAGGGAAAGGAGTGTTTCTGGCTGATTCTAGAGTAGCTCTTTGTGGTGAACTGGAAAGCAGCAAGTGAAAGGGATCTGATGGCTCTCCACTGATCAAGAACTATATGTATTCCTGTGACAGATATTCAGGGCTTCATTCCTCCATCATTAACAGATAGAAATACAGTGTTACCAATGGGAACAATACTGTTTTCATGCACACTTTGTTCTGTTGCAGATGACAACCTATGGTATACTGTGGCAGAGAACCAAGCATGCAGTACAGTCAAAACAGACCATTTCTAAGGTCATACTCTTAAAATATTGTACAACTAAAAGCTTCATATCAGTGTCCCATGAAAGGCAACCACATGGAACAGCTTTTCAAGAAAATTTAGATGAATGGTGAAAAACTACCAAAAGTACAAGGAGTTACTGAGCTGAGTTGTTCTGAAGAGCCTGAACACAAATATATGTAACTTTCCTGAGAACCTAACATACCCCTTGCTGTAGGACCTTCCAGGACTAGGATCACTCCAAAGAATGTAAGAAAACAGTCTTAGTATGACTTTAAAGGCTGAATCCTGATTTTACTAAGGCAAATGAGAGATATTTCTGAAATGATTATTAATTTAGAATGGATATAGTCCTTGAACAGTTTTGCCACTTATTGCATATATATAGTTGAGAAAGACAGCTACGTGTTTATTTCAAAACCTTTTCTAAATCCCTTTTTCTTCTCTCTCCTTCATTTGAAAAATAATGTAAGGGAACAGGACTGTATTTAGTATGTGAACTTGTGCAATATAAAATATTGAATGTTATGAACAAATAAAAATGATTGCATGTATGTGCCTGTGTGTCCATACAGGTGTATACACTGACTCATATGCCTTTTTTTTTGTTTTGTTCTTTTGATATATATATATATATTTGTATTTTTTTGTAATATTGTAATTTTCTTTTTTTTTGTAATGGTACAGTATATTGTTTGACTTTTTATTAAAACCAGTGAACTAATTAATTGGGGCATGGATCAAATGCAATAACGTAGGCTTAAACATACAACATATGCTGAAAGCAAGGTGTAAATATACCGTCATCTCAGAAAGGTGAGACTTTAGTCAACATTAGTGCAGTGTCTTCCAAACAAGAATAGTTATGTTACAGGGAACATCTTTGATGTTGATCTTTGATTTACAAGTGCTGTTTATAAAAGACGTTTAAAGCTGTATACATTTATTTAAGAAAATAAATGTTAAATCTGTCAGCATGGAAATAAATCACAGAAGATGAGACAAATGAAATAATTCCAGTTTTAGTTTTTTGAATTAAGGATATCTGCATGTGATACATTCATGAGAAGAAACAAAAGAAAACTCTCAAGTTAAAATTATGGCTTCAGGTATATTTGACAAAAGCTCTAGAGGTCTTGAAACAGGGACTTTCCTCCTTGGGAGGCAAGAGCTGTTTTGTAAGAAATTCATCTGACACCACTAAAATCTTTGATAGAGTGACAGAGGTTTAAACAAAATTCTAAAATATTTATTTTTGATGTCTTCTTCAACCATGTAAAATGATTTCTGCATAATCAACTCGATTCCTCAAAGATCAGTATTTAACCTCCTCAGGTAGACACAAGGCTATCAGCAAGGTTGTGAAGAATGAGGTCCATCTCTGGAGGCTTCCGGGGAGCTCGATTAAACCCATCTTCCCACCTTTGTAGATGTCATCTATGCTCTAAAGGGTTTTGTATACATGACCACAAATGTTACCACGAAAGCTGTTGTTCATACCCTGAGAAATAAGCTTAACTGTTAGTTCCAGTCCAGTGTATCAGCCATCTTGAATGCAGTAAGAAGAAAAGCTTGAAAGAAAAGTATATTTGTATTTTTATGGGAAGATACAGAGTATCCCAGCTTCCACAAAAGCAACAGATGGCGAGTGCCTACTGAAGAAAATGATGCAGTATTATGCGCTGGTTCCAGGAGCACAGTCCTCCAGGCTAGAGCTAAAGACAAGCAACTTCCCAGCCTTGCTAATATTCTCAGGATTTGAAAAATTTCCTATTCAGCAACTCTGGGGAGCAGCTCTACCCTCAGGCTCGCACAGCCGGTCCACAGGAAGGCCCTGGCCGTGGTGCTCTCCTAGGGACGCCCGTATCTCTTTCCTGAAAGAAGCCCGCTCAAACTTGGCCAGTTTCTGCACAAAGTTGCCATCTTGCCACCTCGGTAAAGGGGAATTTAAGCCACGGGGGCATCGTGTCACCATCGTCCTTGTATGCTCTTTGGGACACCCTAAAGGGATCTCGCAAAGCTCCCCAGCACTCCGGGGCAGCTGTGGCCAGGCTTTTAGGGAATAAACAGGCGATTTTCCCACGCCTGCTCTCCACTGTGTCAAGGAACTGCATCAGTCACAGACAATAATTTCCAACACCGGCCAGCAGCAGCTAATCGTTTCACTCGGGGGCACCAGACCCGAAGGGAACCCCTCGAAGGCTCCCCGCTCGCCCCGTTTTTGGGGCTAGAAGTTCACTTTCCAGCCTAAACGGCCTCCGCGGGCGCCGCCACGTGCTCGGGCACGCCTCAGCCTTGGGGACACCGCGCGGGTGCCACCTTCGGCCACCGCCACCACCTCCCCGGGAGGTAACACCGCAAACCCCCTGAGGGACGCGGGGTAGCCGGGAGGGGTGTGAGCAAGCCCCCGAGGGCCGCCAGCCCCCCGCCACCCCGACCCCATCCCCACCCGTTCCCTCAGGTGCCCCGCCGCCGCCGCCTCCATTTTGTGCCCCCGTTCGCGGTTACGGGGCGAGGGGGGGGGACACGAGGCGGCGCCCCAAGGGCTCGGCTCCGCGGGGGTCCGAGCGGCCGGGCCGGGCCCCGTCGGGGCAGTGGGAGGGAGAGCCACTTACTGCCGGGCTGCCCCAGGGGGGACTCGCCTTCGGAGCGGCTCCTTGCCGGCGGGGGGTCGCGGCTCGTTGCGATCGCGGCTGCGGGGAGCGGGGCCGGCCGGCGCACGGCTCCTCGCAGGTACTTCCCGTCCGTCGCTCTGAGGCGCGGTGGGTGTGGAAACCAGTTACAACATGTCAGGACGGTGTCGCACCACAACCCGCCGCCGCCGCAGAGAAGCGGGGCGAGAACTTGTCTGAACTGGGGAAGCCCGGCCCCAGCGCGGAGCGAAGGGCAGCGCCTTCCCAGGGGCGCGGCGGGGCCCCCGGCACGACACGGCTCGGCTCGGCACGGCCCCGCGGAGCCGCGAACACCGGCAGTCTCTGGTGTCTGTGTGGGTGTGTGAGGGTGTGTGTGAGTGTCTGTGTGTGTGTTGGGAGTGTGTACTTGGGAGATGAAGCCTAAAGCTCAACGGTGAGTTGGGAAAAAAACTGCACCCCTCAGCCTCGAGTCGCAGTTTCTAAGTTAACTGCAGGGAGATTGTCACGGCAAGGGAGCTATACCTGGCTGTACCCACACCTTTACACTAGGTGATGTGAACGAGCCCGCTTTTCATAGCTATATTACATTAAAATGCTCTTCTGCTTCATGTCTCTGGTTAAGAAATGCCACAGCCCCCTACCCTGGCGGTGATGCCCGCTGGGCCTTCCTGCAGCCCCCTCAGTGCTGCGCAGCCGGTCAGGCACGCCAACACGGCTGTCCTCTACCCAGCTGCAATCGAGGTCCCGCTCAGAAAGGCCCTTCCTTCCAGAGCACAGCCATCCTCATAGCACAACTGCAATCCAAATCCCACTCAGGCCCTTCCAAAGCATGGCCATCCTTGTAGCACAACCATGTAACTGCCAGTGGATCAATGTATCATGCCCATGCTTGGCTGAAGCATGCCGGGTTTGTCAAGCAGACAATGAGGTGTCACACACGACACTTGATCAGTAATAATTTGTCCAGTCACGCTTTAGACACAAACTTCTACCCTTCACTGCCCAATCTGGCTTCAGACACAAACACCTACCCTTCCCTGCCCAGTTGTAAGTGCAGGGTATGTCCTGTTTCCGGAGCTAAGCACGGTTCCACTGAGACTTTTCAACTTTTCTGTAAGGAAAAGGCGAGAAGGGGGACGGGGCTCAAACAAGGCTTGTTGGAGCCGTGCTGGGGGAAACAATGGCTAGGCTGGGGAAGAAGGCGATGGCCCAGCTGAAGTGTATCTACACTAATGCACGCAGCATGGGTAACAAACAGGAGGAGCTGGAAGCCATCGTCCAGCAGGAAGGCTACGACTTGGTTGCCATCACGGAGACGTGGTGGGACCGCTCCCATGACTGGAGTGCTGCAATGCCTGGCTATCGGCTCTTCAGGAGGGACAGGCAGCACAGAGGGGGTGGTGGCGTGGCTCTCTACATTAGAGAATCTTTTGATGTTGTGGAACTCCAGGCTGGGAATGATAAGGTTGAATCCCTGTGGGTTAGGATCCGTGGGAAGGCCGGCAAGGCTAGCGTCCTGGTCGGGGTCTGTTATAGACCGCCGAACCAGGATGAGGAGACGGATGAGGAGTTTTATAGGCAACTGACAGAAGTTGCAAAATCGTCGGCGCTTGTCCTCGTGGGGGACTTCAACTTCCCGGATATATCCTGGAAACACAACACGGCATGGAGAAAGCAGTCTAGGAGGTTTCTGGAGAGCGTGGGAGATAGCTTCCTGACGCAGCTGGTCAGTGAACCCACCAGGGGTGGTGCCCCGCTAGACCTTCTCTTCACAAACAGAGAAGGACTGGTGGGAGATGTGGTGGTCGGAAACTGTCTTGGACAGAGTGACCATGAAATGGTAAAGTTCTCTATTCTTGGCGAGGCCAGGAAGGGGACCAGTAAAACTGCTGTATTGGACTTCCGGAGGGCTGACTTTGAGCTGCTCAGGACGCTGGTTGGCCGGGTCCCTTGGGAGGCGGTTCTGAAGGGCAGAGGAGTCCAGGAAGGCTGGGCGCTCCTCAAGAAGGAAATCTTAACGGCACAGGAGCGGTCTGTCCCCACGTGCCCAAAGACGAGCCGGCGTGGAAGAAGACCGGCCTGGCTCAACAGAGAGTTGCGGCTTGTGCTTAGCAGAAAAAAGAGGGTTTATAATCTTTGGAAAAAAGGGCGGGCCGCTGAGGAGGACTACAAGGATGTAGCGAGGCTGTGCAGGGAGAAAATTAGAAAGGCCAAAGCTCATCTGGAGCTCAACCTGGCTACTGCCGTTAAAGACAACAAAAAATCCTTTTACAAATATATCAATGCGAAACGGAGGACTAAGGAGAATCTCCATCCTTTACTGGATGCGAGGGGAAACCTAGTTACTAAGGATGAGGAAAAGGCTGAGGTGCTTAATGCCGCCTTTGCCTCAGTCTTTAGCGGCAATACCGGTTGTTCTCTGGATACCCAGTGCCCTGAGCTGGCGGAAGGGGATGGGGAGCAGGATGTGGCCTTTGCTATTCATGAGGAAATGGTTGGCGACCTGCTAAGGAGCTTGGATGTGCGCAAGTCGATGGGGCCGGATGGGATGCACCCGAGGGTACTGAAAGAACTGGCGGAGGAGCTGGCCGAGCCGCTTTCCATCATTTATCGGCAGTCCTGGCTATCGGGGGAGGTCCCAGTTGACTGGCGGCTAGCCAATGTGACGCCCATCTATAAGAAGGGCCGGAGGGCAGACCCGGGGAACTATAGGCCTGTCAGTTTGACCTCAGTGCCAGGAAAGCTCATGGAGCAGATTATCTTGAGGGTCATCACGCGGCACTTGCAGGGCGAGCAGGCGATCAGGCCCAGTCAGCATGGGTTTATGAAAGGCAGGTCCTGCTTGACGAACCTGATCTCCTTCTATGACAAAGTGACGCGCTTGGTGGATGAGGGAAGGGCTGTGGATGTGGTTTACCTTGACCTCAGTAAGGCTTTTGACACCGTTCCCCACAACATTCTCCTCAAGAAACTGGCTGCTCGGGGCTTGGACTGGCGTACGCTTCGCTGGGTTAGAAACTGGCTGGATAGCCGGGCCCAGAGAGTTGTGGTGAATGGAGTCAAATCTGGTTGGAGGCTGGTCACAAGTGGTGTCCCCCAGGGCTCGGTACTGGGGCCGGTCCTCTTTAATATCTTTATCGATGATCTGGATGAGGGCGTCCAGTGCACCCTCAGTAAGTTTGCAGATGACACCAAGCTAAGTGCGTGTGTCGATCTGCTCGAGGGCAGGAAGGCTCTGCAGGAGGATCTGGATAGGCTGGAGCGATGGGCTGAGGTCAACTGTATGAAGTTCAACAAGGCCAAGTGCCGGGTCCTGCACCTGGGGCGCAACAACCCCAAGCAGAACTACAGGCTGGGAGATGAGTGGCTGGAAAGCTGCCTGGCCGAGAAGGACCTGGGAGTATTGGTTGATAGTCGGCTGAATATGAGCCAGCAGTGTGCTCAGGTGGCCAAGAAGGCCAACAGCATCCTGGCCTGTATAAGAAGCAGTGTGGCCAGCAGGTCTAGGGAGGTGATTGTCCCCCTGTACTCGGCTCTGGTGAGGCCGCACCTCGAGTACTGTGTTCAGTTTTGGGCCCCTCGCTACAGGAAGGACATGGACGTGCTCGAGCGAGTCCAGAGAAGGGCGACCAAGCTGGTGAGGGGTCTGGAGAACAAGTCTTACGAGGAGCGGCTGAGGGAGCTGGGCTTGTTCAGCCTGGAAAAAAGGAGGCTCAGGGGCGACCTTATCGCTCTCTACAGTTACCTTAAAGGAAGCTGTAGTGAGGTGGGGGTTGGTCTGTTCTCCCACGTGCCTGGTGACAGGACGAGGGGGAATGGGCGAAAGTTGCGACAGGGGAGTTTTAGGTTGGATGTTAGGAAGTACTTCTTTACCGAAAGGGTTATTAAGCATTGGAACGGGCTGCCCAGGGAGGTGGTGGAGTCGCCATCCCTGGAGGTCTTTAAAAGACGTCTAGATGTACAGCTTAGTGATATGGTTTAGTGGAGTACTTAGTGTTAGGTCGGAGGTTGGACTCGATGATCTTGAGGTCTCTTCCAACCTAGAAATCTGTGTCTGTGTCTGTGTCTGAAAAGAAATGAATGTGTGTGTGTGTATGTGTAAAAATACACAATGTCTACACAACAATATACATGGTTGTGTATGTATCTGGTGGCTGCCAGGCAGTAACTTTTGTTGCACAGTGAATTCAGGCAATGCAATTCACAAGCGGAAATAGCTGGTGTCAGTATACTTCTGAATTACTGTTTACAGACATAGGATCACCTGGATTAATTGATTTAATCCTTCTTACATTCCAAAAAGTATTTCCCTGTGTTTTTGATGAAGCGCTTTTTATCCCATGAAAATGTGTGGTCAGGAAGAAGAACGTGTTTCAGTGGAAACTTGTCCATTAAGAGGTGGCCATGTAAATTTTTAAAAGAGTAGATCTATTTTCTAAAATTATTTTAGGAAGGGTAAGAAGGTGATCAGATAATCCCAAAAGGACTTTTGATCTCAAATTAATTGGTTAAACTTTACATGAAATTTACAAGTGTCACTGGGTCTCAGTTTTAGAAGTCAGTGCTTGAGTACAGACTTAACAAAAAACAGTAATGAGTAGTAGCTTTCTGAATAAGAAAATCTACATGAAAAATAACTTTTTTTTTTAACCTTAGCATCTGCACAAGAAAAATTTTATTTATTTTATTTTATTTTATTTTATTTTATTTTATTTTATTAATGTACCTCTATAGTGTCCAGCTCAGTGGGAAACTGGTCTGGTATTGAGATCTTCAGCTACACACATGCACACATGCAACACAAATGAACAATGCAGTATAAAACAACAACAATAATGTCAGTAATAACAGGGCATTATTACTACTGCTGTTTCTACTACGGAGAATCACACACTCTCTACATAGCCATTACCCCACGCTAACTTTAAAATTGATGGGTAAACAGAATGATGAGAAAAGAGATGAAGGAATCTTAAACATATCTTTATAAATCATGAGCAAGCCTTTACAGAGATGATAGAAAAAGGGGATGTCAAATGCTGATGCAGATTCTTCCATGCAGTTAGGGGCTGCCTGAGATTATCAGTGGAAGCCCTCCAATAGCTGTACAAGGCCTGACATTTCATAAAATCCAGCTAGGATAATGTGTTTCAGAAACAAGCTACCTATAGTCAACTGTTAAAATAAGGAACAATTTTATTCGGCAGGTAGCAAACTTCTGTGTCTTGCATCCACAGGAGGTGATGAAGGGAGACGGCTATCAGCAAGCTGAATAAGCAGTAAGACAAATTCTTGAACAACAGGTATAAAACTGGATTCTAAAAGGACTAGGCAGGGATGTGCCTTTTAGCATCCTTACTCTGAGGGCTGTGGAGCTGCAGCAGTTTGAGCAGAATGGACTGCAGAAAGTGGACAGGCTTTCGTCTGCCTAAATGGACTTTCATTTCACAGTTTTTGGAAATAGAACTTTGGGCAAGACAAAATTCCATCCTATTGATTGTAACCATGTTACTGGAACCCCATCAATTCATGAAAACTACAAAAAAATGTTTATGTTCTAGAAGTAGCTTCATGGGAGACAAGAAACTACTGATATCACCATGTTGAGAATATAATCAAAAAGAACACTGATTGTCTGAAGTGACCTAGGAACTCTGATGACGGTGCTGATGGATGGTCATCTCTGTGACTTCCATCAGTTTTCAGTTGTCAAGTCTAAGACAGAACATCTTGCCTTGTCTGGGTCTAGCTGAATGCAGATTTTAATTGCACATACAATGACACCAGCCCATAAGATTAGGATATGAGTACTTTTTAATGATAAATATTTATATGAATGATATGTTATCCCTACTGCATATTTAATATAATTTAATTTAGATTTACTAAAGAGGGCTTTGATTTGGAGCAGTAGATGTTTATGCAATACATGATGTTTAGGATTTGAACTTCATTAGATTTTAAATAGATGAAGAAAGAGTACAATCCTGAAGATTCATTCTATTTAAAAATCAAGGGCCATCTCATCTGAAGCATAAGAAAAGAGACTTTGCACAGTAACCTTAGAGAAAATGTATAAGTACAGATATGGATATATATATGGGTATAAAATGAGCTGTACTGCATTTATAAGGGTTGATTAGTACTGATAAGAAACTCCCACCTTTCAGAAAGCAGCGGAGAGAAAAATGACACAGAAGAATACAAATGAGTATGAAAAGGTTGATATCCTACTCTCAATATATACTTTTCCAAATTAAATAATCATAACCTACTCTTTTGACATCATATTCCTTAGTCAGGGGTACAATAACTTGTTATAGGGACATAATGCAAGTTCTTGGGAATGTCCAAACACTGATTAGTTTTCCAATCACTCCTACAGGTTCTACCAAGAAATGGTCAGTACTTCACAGTACAAAGAATTAAACTCAAGATCTTTCATGAAGGATGACTGAGAGAGGGTTCCTAACCCATAGATTTTGGCCAGATATATATGTCATATACTGTATGGCAGATTTTTGTCCTAGGTCAGGTCCTGTATCAAAGCCTTGTAAAAACTTAATTACTTCAGGAAGTTCAACTGTGAAGATAATCTGAGGGTTTCCTGTAAGAAATCTGTGGTAAGAGCTGAATAAAATTATTCAAAATATTTTATTTCTGAGACACAAGTACATAAATAAAAATGTATCGGTCTTTATATTTTGCCCCTAGTATATATAGCTTACAGATAGGATTAAAGAGCAGGGTAAGAGGGGTGATCAAAGTGGTAAAACAGCTTCCATCTGAGAAAGAACAACACAGACTGGGACTCTCCAGGTTGGGAATGCAGTTGGTGCCTGAGGTCATCTGTTGTGGTTCATCACATAACGTGTATCTCTGTTGTAAAACAGGGCTGAATACAGAGAAGGAAACTTCTCTGAGGTCTGCTCTTGTACCTACCAGTTAGGACTTTTTCAAGCTTACCAACACCTTCATATTTTCTGAAGTCTTCTGTGTCCTTGTGATTCAGCCTAAATATTAGTAATCTTTTCTCCCAGGTGATAATAGCCATGTGGTTGTCATACATACTTCACGTGGCTCTTGTTATTTTTTTTTCTTTTCTTACTTGCCTTTACTTTAACATCCACCTTTGCCTTACTATTACTTACTTTACTATTACCTCTACAAGTAGACAGTAATGCAAAATAGAACAGAAAGTAAAGTCTCTCTCTCTATATATATATGTGTATGTATGTATGTATGTATATCTTTTTTCCAGTTAGTTGGAAACGTCTCTTATATCTGTCTCTCCACCTGCTCACTTTACCAGGAAACTAAACTTTCTGAAGTAACTTCGTTACTGGACTTAGCCTGTCCTTCTCATCACGACTTCCCAAGAACTTGTGTACTGCTGGAGTTAAAATGACAAGATCATATCTGTGTTTTGTGATCTGGGTTCAAGTCTTTAGAAATAAGGAACAAATATACTTGTCTCTTGAAGCCAGACATAATCTGGGGTAATGCAGAAACTAACAATGAAAATTTTATATTAATTGAGTAAAAGGGGAACTTACAGAGAATTTTGTATAATACATATTTTAATAATATCTAAACTATTATATACCACTTGGTATTGTGTATAAGTAAGAATCAAATTGCGAAAAGGTAGCCTGAGACTCAGGACACTAGTTTGGCACCAAAGTTTTCTGTTGATATGTTAGTAATAGAAAATATGTCTTCCCATTTAAGCTGTGTCACCTCGGTGCAGGTTCTGTGAGTGTTCAGCTCTTCATAGGAAGGGAGGATAATTTCCTTTAGGAATGGCAAGCTTTCCACTGCTGTTTGTTCTTAATGTTTTAGTGAACTGTGGCCCCAAATCTTGCATTAGGCCATGGCCAGGGACCCAAAACAAGGATATGACATATACAAGGATATGTAAGCACTCTCTAGCCATAAGGATCTTCTTGTCAAGAAATTTTACAAGTAAGCTCCTGTGTTGTTTCTGGCTGCGAAGAAAGGTGAACCCTATAAACAAATGCATAGAAAGAGAAAAATGAAATAGGGCTAGAGGGAATAAGTTGTTGCTCGATTTGCACATGGCTTATTTTCAAAGCTATTACCACTTTGATAGGCCTGTGTTGGCACTTACAAGGACCCACTTTTGGCCTAGTATTCACCTCCGTGCTTGGAGATGAGGTTGGCAAAAGGATGAAAGGTCTTTGTCTCCTTCCAATCCCAGAAGAGCCTGAAGCTAGTTTTCCTCTCAGTGCTGGTTACAGTGGATGCTTGGAACTTTCAATGTTACCATAGTGTTTACTTGAGTGCTTGTGGTCCTAGTAAGCTTTGTAAACCCAAGCCCATTTTCATTGTAACTTTTTTCTAATGCAAACATTCAGAATGGAATAAAGGTTTCTAGATGCCTTTCGGAGGTCTCTGGCCGTCAATAGTAATACTGGCAGATGTAGACAGGAAGAATAAACCAGGGAGTAAAGCAACCCACATCAAATAATAAAATCATATAAAAGTCTCACCAACGTAGCAGGTCCATTAATCTTTAAATGGATCAACAACATTGTAAGTCTGAATACAGCTGCTACAAAGGGCAGGCTTATTCTTTTCTGGGTAGATTCTTGAGCTGTCAATGCATTTATAGCCAAGAAAATTTCAATCAACTGTATAAGCTGAAAAAAATTTCCAAAATATTCCAACATTACAGGCAAGGTTTTCTTAACTGTCCACATACCTGTTCAGAAAACACAAATGACTTACCATAAGGGTTCTTTTATTAGAAGAATGATATATGCTCACACATGAGCTCAGCAACTGCTTTCCCATAAATCTGTTGTTCTACAATTAGGGTTGCTAATTGACATGTGCAATTAATGAAATAAGCATTGTTTACTCTGCTTTTATCGAGCTGTCCTCAAAAGTAATGTAGAAATAATGTTACCGTGACTATGATTAAGGAAGGATATAGGTGATGCAGAGTTTTAAGTAGGTGAATTAATCTTTCATCAGGTCAGCGAACACTGTTATGAAAAGTATACAAGCTTATGGATACTTGAGCTTCTCCAGGTCTGAAGCAGAAGCAAACATCAAATCCAGGAACAAATTGTGAACAAGTGCTCTGAGTTGAGTTACAGATGTATGGATGAGAAAGAACTTACCAATACAGGAGTAGCTGCACCAGGCCAATCCAACTCAACATCGTGTCTCTGACAGTGCCTATTATTCAACATCATGACTCTGACAGTGCCTATTAAGTGGTTAGAACAAAAGATTTGGGCAAGTTTGTAGTCTCACATCTTCAGTTGTCGGCTTTTTCAGGGACATACAGGAATTGAGGATGATTGGTAAGGTATGCTGAAAACCTAAGCATAACTGAAATTCCAAGTAGAGAGCGAGAAAGAGAGTCACTTATTTCAATATCAGTTTTTAAAAGCTCTTGCTGTGAGGTTGTAGGAGGAAGCAAATACATCGTGATGGCTCCTTGGCAGTGCTGTCCGTGACAATGAGATGACAAGAAGCAATGCTCCCGTGTTGCAGCAAAGGAAGTTCTAATTGAGCACCGGAAGGAAGTCCTCTCTGGGAGGGTAGTTACACACTAGCGTGTGCTTCCCGGACAGACCATGAGATCCGCCTCCATGGAGATTTTCAAAACGTGACTTGTCAAGGCCTTGGCCATCCTTTTCTAAATTTTTTGTTAGATGGGCTTTGAGCACGAGTATGGACTAGAGGACTTCCAAAAACACTTTCCAAACAATTCTTTCTGTGATGCCGTGATTGTACACTTACTGTCCTTCCTATAACAGCTGTAATTCTGACAGTTTACTTCATGCCTAGAATAATAAAGTGGTCCATAAACTTCAATAAAAATCAATTTTCCATTATGCTTCTCTCTCCTGTGTGTTAAAATTAAGTCCCCAGTCTTTAACTGGAATTACCTGGTGATAAGCAAAATTTAGGTTTCTCCAGCATAAAAGTTTTCTGTTATCAGCATGTAAGAGCACTGTAGAAGCTACCACAAGGAAACTGATGGACTTCTTCTGAAGAGAAGCAACTGAGAGAGATATTGAGTAAAGTAATAGCTTGAGATTATGAAATAATGTTATTACCTGATGGTGTCTATTAATATTATCAGTGCAGAATGGCTAATTTCTCAGATATGTAAATTGTCTTTGGAGTTGAAACATCAAGAGTAATGGAAACTATTCATTCCCAACACTGGAGTCATCAGTTAGCTCTGTCAAAGAATTACAGAACGGCTGAGGTGGGAAGGGACCTGTGGAGGTGATTTGGTCCAACCCTCTGATCAAGCAGGGCCACCCAGAGCAGGATGCCCAGGCCCATTTCCAGGCAGCTTTGGAAGATCTCCAAGGAGGAGACTCCACAGACTGTCTGGGCATCCTGTGCCAGTGCTCAGTCACCTGCAAATAAAGAAATTTTTCCTTCAGACAGAATGTCTTTTGTTCCAGTTTGTGCCCATTACCTCTTGCCCTGGCACTGGGAACCACAAAAAAAGAGCCTGTCTCTGTTCTCTGCTCCCTCCCTTCAGGTTTTTGGTAAGATCCTCCCAAGACTTCTCCAGGCTGAACAGTCCCAGCTCTCACAGCCTTTCCTCATAGGAAAGGTGCTCCAGTTCCTTAATCACCTTGGTGGCCCTTTGTTGGACTCTCTCCAGTATGTCCATGCCTCTTTTACTGGGAAGCCCAGAACTGGTCACAGGACTCCAGGTGCAGCCTCATGAGTGCTGAGTAGAGGGGAAGGGTCACCTCTCTTGACCTGCTGGCAACACTCAGCGTAAGGTAGCGCATGTTCTTAAGGTCTGTCTTGAAATCTTGAAGCCCAGAAATATGTATTATTTTTAAATGCATGCTTCAATCTGAAACCTTAATTCCATGGTGTTAGGTGGATTCCTTGTAAATGGACTATGAATGACTATTGCTTAGGAAACTGCAAGTCAATCAAAGTAAATACTGTGAGAGTTTACTGTAAATTTATGGTAAATACTGTGAGAGTTATAGAATATCCTCAGGTGGAAGGGACTCACAAGGATCATCAAGTCCAACTCCTGGCTTATCTTTGGACCATCTCATGTCAGAAAAAAAAAAAAAAGTCAAATATATACAGACAGACAAGGTGAAAAGTTTCTGTATGTTATCATTAACATTGATAGAGCTGCAAAAGATACTATTATGCAACAAACCTTGAAATACTTGTACACTTTGAGCCCTATATAATATTGGAAGGTTAATGTGAAATAGTCAAATTCATAAAGAGTATTTTGGGCAAAACGTACTCCTAAGTTCTAACATTTATGGATTCAAGTCCGTTTAGCTATCTGAAATGGAAAATTGTTAATTTTCGTGATAAAAGTCCAGAGGTGCATTCAAACAATAATTTTAAATTCACTGATGAGAAGACATGTACTTACAATTTATTTTGACCAAACAAATGCATTAATATTTAAGTGGAAATCCTATACTGAGTTGTATTTAGTAAGTAAATAATTAAGGGTAATTCAACTCAGGACAAAAAATCTGTAGACTAAGGAGTCATTCTGTAAAAATGACTGGTTCTGAATGTGGAAATTGGCAGTTGCCTTTGCCAAGAATCAAACTTGCTTTAAAATGGAATTGTTACACAGAAAAGAGAGAAAAATAAAGTGTTTTGAAACTGAAAAATTTCTGGAGTTCAGTTATGCAGAACTATAAATGTATGGCAAGCTAAAATGAAGCAGAATATCATAAAAAAATATAAGGCAGCATAAAAACTTCTGAAAATGAAATAAATGCTATCCTTTCATTTTTTATCAAAGCCTAGGCAACTTCTGAATGAAGTAGCCAAAATGATTTCAACTCTAAGAAGGGACTTGATGACTAACACGGGACCTCAGGCACCTGTGCTGAAAATTGCTCATCTAATAAGCCCTACTCAACTGTTATTTAAACTGACTCCACAGGGTCTTATTTTTCCATCTGAAAGCTCCAGGGTGCCTGTCATTCTATGCCTTTACATACACAGATCTTTGCCCCTGTGGGCACATTCACACCTAACTCATAAGCCCGATCAACATTCAGAAACTTTGCTTTCCTCCTCTTACAGACCACATGATGCTTGGATTAAAGGTTTTTAGGTACTTAAGTCCTCTGTTGCATCTAGTCCTCTCAGCTATATTTCAGTTTTCATTTACTGTCTGATTTGCAGTGAAATGAAAGAAAATGCTTCCATTTTGATTTCCTTCAATCAGCTTTAGTTCAAGCCTTCAGTAAACGGGAAAAAATGTAGTAGAAAATTTTGAAGAACAGAGCACATAAAAGAATCATCAAATCATGATTTGGGTTGGATGGGACCTTTGAAGATTATCCAGTCCTGCCTTACTGCCATGGATAGGAACATCTTTCATTAGATCAGGTTGCTCAAAGCCCCATACAATCTGACTGAACAATTCCAATGGTGGGGCATCCACAACTTTATGGGGCAACCTGTTCCAGTGTCTCACCATTCTCATAATAAAAAAATTCTCCCTTATATCCAGTACAAATCTACCCTCTTTGAGTTTAAAACCATTGCTCCTTGTCCTGCCACTGTGGGCCCTGGTAAAAGATCTTTCACCATCTTTCTTATAAGGAGACTGATGCATAAACTGCAGTGAGTAAGGAAGGCTTCCGGTGACCTCAGAAACATACAGTACCAGTGACTTTCTACATCATGAACCAGCATGCAACGTGTCCACACCTACAGGAAGAAGAACAAATACAAGGTCATGTCCAGTTGTTATTATGTATATCCTAGTAGCAGGAAGCAGTAAAAGAATAGTGGATTTGGAAGACAAGTAAACAACAGTACTTAGATTTTGATCAATAACCTCAGAATTGGCAGTAACATTAAACATTTAATTCTTACATTATTCATAGCAGAAAGTTTTTCATGAAGAAAGGTCATGAAGAATCATGGACTGAATTTGGGAGACCAATGTCTATGTGAAAAGTAACACAGAGAGAGACAAAAGGATGAATGAGAAATATCAATACAAGTAATTGCAGATGTGATAAGAACAAAAGTGTTCCTTGAGGGCTATTTTATAGGCAAATGACTTAATAGGCTGCTGTGTAATCTCCCTTATCCCCTTACCTGAGATGTGTATACACAGTGTTGTAACATACCTTCTCAACAAAATATTTTTCACTGTTAGTATTTTGCTCTTTTCCTTGTTTACATTCAGTTTCCCACTAAAGCCTGCCATTTCTGAAAAACTAAATTGTCATTCTCCTCTCCCTTGTTGGTTTGTGCATTCTTGTTACATGATAGCATTTCCATATCCTGATAAATTGCAAAAATGCAAATTATAGTGAGTCTGGGTACCGTGTCAGTACATTTTGGTTTGATTTTATTTCAGATTGGATACTGCAGAAAGCCAAGCACAACAAACATCTATGATCATTATGGTAAGAAGTGCTTGACTGACTATGTGTTTGACTGAATTCTACTAAGTTTGTTGCCAGATAGATAGTACAGAACATTATGGTCTTAGCTGACACACAGGAGTCACACTATCCCTAGAACAAGCCTTGAAAGATTTCTTAAACTGTCTGGATGTAAAGGTGATCCTGACCTTTGAGACTGGAAGTCTGAAGATGGGGAGAAAGGAGATTCATATAAGTTTAAATTCAGCATAGGGTAAAATAAAAGTATTAATATAGTGCTATAACTTGTAAAGACTACTTGAATCTACTTTGTTAATAAGTAGGACATGCATTAACCAGAATGCTGAGAAATGTATAAGAGCAACTGGCAAATTTGAGGACAGCTGTTGCAGTGGAACTGAGCAGATGACTCCAATGAATTACTGACATCACAATAAATGGAAATAGAGCTGGAAATACAAATGATCCATACTAAGCATAAAATATTCAGGTTAGAGCTTAAAATATTCAGATCAGTGAATTTAATAGAAAAATGAAGTGCATAGAACACTTAGTGGAAAGAGAAAAAAAAAGGACAATTTGACATCATATGACAAGAATGATTTAATTCATAAGAAAAACGACTGAATTTATTCATGCAACTATTGGTGGTTTGTCCAAACACATTTGTCCAGAAAATACTGGTGCTTATACTTGGACTATAATGTTTTTCTGATTAGGATTAGTTATTAAGAGGAGAAACAAATATTGTAATGCAGGAAAGATTGTAGTGACTTAAGGACAATATTTTTGTGTATTTGTTTACATTGGGAAGCTTTATGCTTCACATGTTGTACCCTAATTGCAATGGAATTTCTGTGATATTAAATGACACGATGCTAGTAAATATATTAAAGCCTGAATGTGTATGAACTACACATTTATCTGCATTAAATACAGATACATACATTAAATGCTCATAAATACAGTGAAAACCATTTTCTAGTCAATACAGATATTATTTCTTATCTTTCATCATTTTATGTCGCCTCACAGAGTTTTGGCTAAGCCTTACTAAGCAGCATGAACAGCTCGTTCTGTTTCTTTTCTTTCAGAAGGAAAGTTGTTTAGATTTTATGCTGCTTGGTTTAGCAGGACTTTTCCAAGGAAGAGAAGTAGGGTTTAAACAAAATGAACGAATTGGAATGTTTTAATTAGAAAATTTAAGACTGAAGTGATGTACTCTGCTTATGAAATGCAAATTGCTAAACATGCAATGGTTATTACTTTCTGTCCAAAATAATTTCACTCTTTTTGGAATGACCTGCAAAACATTCCTTTTTTTGGAAACTCACTCTATCCTTATGCAGAAAATTAGATTGTTATGCACATACATGCATAAGAGAATCCTATTGGAAAACAAATCTCATTTAAAACTTTTTGATACCATTTGGATCTTTTTGTATTGAAAAGTGTTATTTTAAATTGTCTTTAAAAAGTCTATTTGTCCATTCATCCTACTTCATCCATTATGTAATTTAATGAAATTAAAATTTGAGGAATGTAAAAATAAAGGATTCCTGTGCAAATAAATTTGATTCTGCTCTTTTTATACATTATCAGGCAGCTTTTATTTATGTGATTATACAGATATTGTTTTTTCCTCTTTGGGAAATTTGCCTTATTCAGTGAAGGGTTAGTTACTCCATATTTCTTATTATCTTTTTCCTTCAATATTTGATATCAGATCTTACTCAGCATCCAACAGGCAAATCCTGCATAGAATGTAAAATTAACTAATATCTTCATGGATGATTGTGCTGTGCTCTCACCACGGTCTGTAAGTACTTCATAAAATTAGCTGGTGTACGGTTCTCAACACAATTAAGTGCCATTATTGGCACTCATTATATAACTGGGAAACTGAGATGCAAAAATTAAGGTTAGAATTGTCAAAAGCATTCCCTAATTTTGGCTGCCAAACTTCAGTTATCTCATACTTCACTTTCAAAGTATGATTCTATTAATGATTTTATTTATTTATTTATTTATATTTATTTTTAATCTTCAAAGCACAGCTTTAATCATCCTCAAGTGCACCAACTTTAAGAACAGTATTGTAGCTGTGTCTCAGTCTAGGGAGAGACCAAGACTGGATCTATAGCATATGGATTTATAGCTCTGCATCTGAGAGATGAGGTACACCGAGTGTCACAAATACTCATTGACAGAAGAGTAAAATGGTGCTTTGTAAGGGAGTATACTTTAACAGTTTGGGGTATTCCTTTGATAGCATGGAGTGGATTATAGAGACCCCAAGATAGTGTCACTTGAGCCAACATGTCTACATGATGTTATACATATTAGGAAATACAAGCACAGATCCTGTGGTGTAAGATAAGTAGTATCTTTATATCAGCATGGTGACACACCTCTAGTAACAAGCCTCAATTTTCGGATAGACTAATTAGCTCACACAGTAATTTAATGGCAGTAGTTACCTTGTTTTGGAGCCAGCTTGCTTGTCTCACTCCGTTCACAGGGTAACCTTCCCATAGAAATATCTTTTCCAGTTCTCCTGAATCATGACTGATACCCCACTCTTGTGTCTATCATGTCCCAGCAGCATGTGGTCCTTCCTCGTAGTTTTCTACCAGTCCCAGAATTCACGCCTACCTCTACCATTACAGGTGATCAGAGTACTGTAAAATTTACCTTCTCTCAATGTGCCTTGTTCTGTTTCTGGTCTGAATTTTCCATTAATGTTCCCTGGCTTCTTGCTCCAGCCATGTGGAACAGCCAAGTCCAGCCCTCCTCCACACCTCTCCCTCTTTCATCCCTTCTTGCCAATTCCTTTGGGTTCTAACACCAATTCTTTCCCATTTCTGAAAGAGTCCATGTGCTTCCACTCACAGTCTCTTTCTGCTTGACCTGCCAGCTGGCTAGGTGGCATGTGAACTGAACAAAAGCAAGCCTGCTCAGAACTACTGAATCATGGTAAAGCACAGGGAGGCATCTTTCTCTACTGGGCAATGCAAGAACAGAGATGGAAAAGTAAAAAAATGATCAACAAGATACCTAAAATAACAGATTCCTCTCAAGGAAATTAACATTTCCTTCCAAGCAGTTAACATTTGACCAAATTGGAAGCAATGGAAATTGGGGTCTTTTAAGGGGATATGCCAGTTGGCAATGTCTGTACCCAAAGCTGGATATGAGACCTCTAAGAAAGACTTTAGAATCACATGTCTTAGGACAGCTGACTCAACCACAGTGTCCCATACTTAAGTCTTCTGTTTTTGGTGTTGAAAGTATTAACGGTGAAAAGTGAGCCTCTGTAGATAATGGAGCTCCACAGACAGTCTGTGAACTAAACTTGAGATGACGTTTGTAAATTTTCCATTGTCCTTGAATCAAAACCAAGTTGTCTAATTTTCTTATGACTCTTTAGAGTCATTTTCATAGAATCATAGAACTATAGAATCATTTAGTCTGGAAAAGACTTTCAAGATCATGAAGTCCAACCACTAACGTGACCTACTGAGTCTCATCACTAAAGCAAGTACTTCAGTGCCACAAGGTTTTTCTTACAACTCTTATTTTTTTTAGTGGATATTTATTTATTTATTTATTTTAGTACATATCTGTCTCATGTAAGACTCCATCTAACACAATAATCTTAGCTACTTTCTCAAGGCCCCATGTTTCCACCACAATGTGCATGCTGTCAGGGCAAGATCAATACATCTTCCTTCTAATTGATTAGCCATTCAGGCAGGGAAACAGAGGACATGGGAAGCTTTGACTCAGAAACAGAATTACTGTGGGATTCTTTTCCCTCCCCAGAAGCCAGTTTTTGTAAAATTCACAGCAACTCAATAAGGTGTTATCTACAGGCTTGTTTGCAGTTAGCCAATATATTAAAAGTACTGAAGGAATGGAGAGGGGAGGAGGACACCAGATGGACTGATAGAGTAATCACAGACAGACTGGTCCTTAGGTAAAATAGGCTTAAAATTCACTTGAAATTAAAACTGGATCACTGAAGGAAATAAACAAAAGCTTTTCATTAAATCAGTTTTTCAGTTTTTATGACTATGTTACCAACCTTTATGGAGATAATGCCAAAAGTGTCTAGAATTTGTGAAAGATATGTACTGGCACTAGTGTTTACAGTAGTAAAGCATAGTCACACTAAGGAATGGGAAATTGGCTAATGAGAAGGGAAAAAAGCCAAAAAGATGTCTCAAACTTTTTTTTTAAATTTTTATTTTTATTTATTTTTTAACTTGAAGTAGTGTATCAGGAAATTCCTGTTAAAGAAATAGGTAGGTAAGGGGAGAATCCTTTTTGAATAAATTAGGATGGAGTTTAATCACAATGCCTATTTTTTAATGCTTTTGTGGCCTTTAATGTAAACTAAAGTAACTGATCTGAAAGATAATCTGTTGATAACTACTGTCCCAACTTGAATCCAGCCTAAAGTTTAATTGAGACAGACATGCTTAATTATGTTAGCACCTGAACAGTCTCAATTAATGTGAGACGTGAACACTTTATTGCTATGAAAGACATCTGTACCTTGCCAGCTTTTATGATTTGCTGGAAGCGAACTTCTGTTTCCCAAATTTATTCACAGAAAAGCTGTTACTACAAGGGAAAGTGATAGTAACATATTATTTTAACTGAAAGCACCAAGGAAAACCTCTTTTCTCTCTCCTTTTAAATGAATGAGCGTGGGCCTGAATTAAAGTATTTTCACCCAGTTACAAATTTCTGTATTTCTTCTCTGCTAAAGTTTATGTTAAAAAGCCCTGTGTCTTCTTACTATGGTACCTTATAAACCTTAGTTTTATCATTTTCAGGTGTTACTAGTTTTGCTTTCCTTTATTTGCTTTACTTTTTGTTGTTGGTGGTGGTAGGATTTTGTATTTTCTTGTACTGATAACCATATTAAACTGATGTCTACTCTTCTCATGTCTTACCATTCCATATCTTTTATGAAATTCAGTTTAGATGTACGAACATACATTTCGTATCTTTCTCATTGTTATTTCACTTACCCAAATGCATTTTCCACCAAGTTTTACGATATTTAGTATGCCTACCTTTGATTTAAAGTTTTCCTTTAGCAGTATCAAGTTTCTACAGAAAATAATCCATTTTTTCTTTCTCCCACATACTTGTGACTACATGCTGTTGGCACCTGCCTAAGAGAGGGGCTGTACTAAAACTCACTGCCTTAGGAAGGACTTGGTTACCTGCTTTCAAGGACTGCCTTCTCTGAACTCATCACTACATGCCTTTTGGAGTACAGCTTTCTTTGCCTTGTGTGCAAAGCTGCCGCTATTGCATGATGTTTGGGAAAGATGAAACCAAGCTCAGCTCGTCTTTACCTCTTTCTACATTTCAATTTAAGATCCATGCTCCTAAATTGCATTAATAATTGAGTAGCTCCAATGTGCCCTAAAGTTAACTGCTGTGTTTGTTTGACATAACGTAGGCCATGCAAGATTGGTTCCTGTCCTCAGTTCCCTGTGCTCCTCCATATAGATGTGCAGGAGGGAAAGGAGGACTATCCATGAGGAAACTGTGAGAGAACCAGCCCTGCAGCCCCCAAGGTCAGTGCAGCAGGAGGGCAGGAGGTGCTCCAGGCACACAGCACAGTTCCCCTGCAGCCTGTGGTGGAGCAGGCTGTCCCCCTGCAGCCCATGCGTCCCACATGGAGCAGATCTCCACGCTGCAGCCCGTGGAGGAGCCCCCGGTGGAGCAGGTGGATGTGGCCTGGAAGAGGCTGCAGCCCATGGAGAGCCCCCGCAGGAGCAGGCCCCGAGCCGGAGCTGCAGCCCATGGAGAGGAGCCCACGCAGGAGCAGGGGGTCTGGGGAGAACTGCCGCCCACATGTGGGGGACCCGTGCTGGAGCAGTTTGCTCCTGATGGATGGACCCCATGGTACGGAGCCATGTGGGAGCAGTTCTTGAAGAGCTGCTGCCTGTGGGCAGCCCCCGCAGGCTCAGTTCCGGAAGGATGGCATCCCGTGGGAGGGACCCCACGTGGAGCAGGTGCAGAGAGTGACCGTGAGGGAGCGGTGGAGACAAAGTGTCAGGGACTGACCGCAGCCCCCATTGCCCCTTCCCTTGTGCTGCTTGGGGGGAGGAAGTAGGAGAGGGTGGATGGGGTCTGTTAGCAACAGGCAATAAATTACATTAATCTCCCTCACGCTGAGTTTGTTTTGCCTGTGACAGTACGTGGTGAGTGATTTCCCTTACCTTATCTCAAGCCATGAGCTTTTTTCATTATATTTTCTCTCTCTGTCCTTCTGAGGAGAGCAAGTGAGAGAGTGTCATGGTCACGCTGAGGTGTCCATCGGTGTTAAACCACCACAGACTTACAGAAGTGTATCACATTTTGTAGCATGAAAAATGCTTTCTTTCTGTTTTGACTCTTTTCATTTGTAAGTATTGGCACAGAGATCTTGCTTGTCATCCTATAATCTGTTACAGCTATTAGAGCTACCTTGATTCTTTGCCAGGGTCACAAACACTGATTGTGTCTTGGATGTTGACAGATGTGACGTGCTGGAACCTGCAGTTTGTTTCTAGAATACAGGTTGTTGAAATTTAGCATTGTTCTTGTTAATCATTTTGCCCAAGAATGGTAGTCTGTAGACAAGACAGAACTTGGAAAAATATTTGGAGCCACTAGAGCTACCTCCATGCAGTGTATAGTTATCAGCCCAGGAGATCAAGGTTGATTATTACAATCCAATCCTATTGACAGGCCTTTGGTAAAATGGTTAGGATGCTGTTGTGGTTTAGCCCGGCTGGCAGCCAAACACCACACAGCCGTTCGCTCACCCTCCCCCCTCCCTCTCCGGGATGGGGGAGAGAAACGGGAAAGTGAAGCCTGTGAGTTGAGATAATGACAGTTTATTAAGACAGGAAAAATAATAACAATAATAATAATAATAATAATAATAATAGTAATAATGTGTATGAAATAAGTGATGCACAATGCAATTGCTCACCACCCGTTGACCGATGCCCAGCCTATCCCCGAGCAGCCGCCCCCCCACCCCGGCTAGCCACCCCTATATATATTGTTCAGCATGACGTCAGATGGTATGGAATACCCCTTTGGCCAGTTTGGGTCAGCTGTCCTGGGTCTGTCCCCTCCCAGCTCCTGCTGCACCCCCAGCCTGCTCGCTAGCAGGACAGAGCGAGAAGCTGAAAAGTCCTTGGCTTGGTGTAAGCATTGCTCTACAACAATTAAAACATCAGCATGTTATCAGCGCTCTTCTCATCCTAATCCAAAACATAACACCCTGCCAGCTACTAGGAGGAAAATTAACTCTGTCCTACCTGAAACCAGGACAGATGCAATTTACATGTGAATGATTCCCTCCCAGTGTCAACTTCTTTAAATTGATGCACTTGGGTCTGGTGTCTAAGAGATACTGTGTCACAGGATTATATAACAGATATAGGCCTATACAGGTCTGTAGATGTACAATTCCATCACATTCATAATGTTGTGGCACTATGCTTATTTCACCTCTAAGAGCCTTGCACAGGCTTGTGAGAGCATTTCGTGTTGCTGATGGGTTGTGTTGTTCAGCACTGGCACCCCAGGTTTCTTGCCTGGGTGAAGCACTGGGTGAAGCATTGAAGCAATAACACAATTCCTTATTAGCAACTGATGAGCTCAGTCAATAAGAGGGAGTAAACAACTCTGTGCCTATATGGACATGTCAGCAGATAACAGGTGGTGCTACTTTCAGTCACTTAGACATTGCCCATTATCCATGAAGCTTTTTTCCTATTACCAGGTGAACTTTTGGAGAACTCGGGAGTTTTGGAAAATGGTTACAATTCTCAGTGCACATAACAAGAGTGACCTCTTATACCGCTTCAGGTAGATATTTTGATTTACACTGGAACTGGTAAAAGCTAAAGTACGGCTCCTATTAAAAAGAGCTTCACATATCATAGGAATATTTTGTCATTTATTCAGTGATCTATTTCTGTTGATTTTGCAGTGTTAAAAGACTGATTAGTTGTTATTTTGAAAACAGTTTGAGGTTAACTGATTGCTGTGACCTTTTTGTTTACTCAGTTCTTATATGGCTATGAGGATATAAAGACATTATTACCTGCCCAAGCAAGATCAATGTTCTTATTAACTACAAACGAAGTCAACATGTGTAAGAGCCATTCTTAAGAGTAAAGATTTATGAAACTTTGTTTTATTTGACTATGATTTCATAGGAATGAACAAACACTAATGTCTGATAAACAGATTAAATGCTGTATGGAATTTAATGTTTATACTCACCACATGTTATCGGCAGTCTTCCTGTAGCCGGCATCAAGCCAAAATTAAAAACATTAATCTGACCGAATCAGCGCATCATGTCTTGTGGCTACCTGCAATGGGATTGTGTACCCCTGTGCGACCTAGGACAAGTCTGACTTGTTCAGTGATGTGGTAATGCACACGTCTGGTATTAATGGTGAAATCTCAGCCTTGCTTCCTCCCTGGGTTGTGCTCTCTTTTGTAAGTACTGAGTAGGCTTAAATCCTCTTTTTGCCCAATATTACAAACTAGGAAGCAAGCTTAATTTAAACTGAAAGAAACATTGCAAATGTAGCTGCACATCTAAGCTCAAGGATTTTCATCAAAATGTAAGGTATTTGAACTGCAAATTGTACAAAGGGTGTTTGATGTTTTTAGGAGTTTAGAACTGTATATAAATGGTGATAAAAGTGATAAAAAGTGCCATTTGCTGACACTTTGATACAATCTGAGAAGTTATTCTTCTCAGATCATAAAAGATGACTGAGATTTCTTATATCTACAAAGCATGACCTATGCAGTGACAATGTGCTTCTAAAAGTTACTGTGCTTCATTTTTAGCGTGGCAGTAATTTACATGGCTTTTACTGCTTGTATTAGGCTGAAATTGTGTTTGGGTATTGCTAATCCATTAAGAAATACGTTTATTCTGCAAGTGAAATTTGCATGGAGTAAAAAGCAGAGAAAGAATACTTCTGGCAGGCACAGTGTTTCCCAGTTGATTCTGCTATTTGGCTGAATTATGTCAAGCAGGCACAAGCAAATGTTGGCTTAGGTTTTCTCTGAAATCAGAAAAAATCTAGCTACCATTTTCTTTGGGCTCTGAAGCTATCGTTCTGGAAAGTTTTGTGATTTCAATAATATGAAATAAGCTAGAAGGAAAACTTCTAGTTAATATTTTCTTAGACAAAGAATTTAATTCAGAACACATCTGTAACTTACAGTGATACTGGTCAAGGAGGAGGGTCTGTGCTTGTTAAAGGCACAGAGATATATGGCTGCATGTAATAAGGTGGCTATAAACCCTGGAAATAAAAACTAGCTATGTAAATGAAATATTTTTAAACAGGATTATGTAATTTAATCCACTGATCAAACTGATGTAGTAACTGACTTGGAATAGTTGAGATTTGTTGAGAACTACTAATCTGGACAGCAATGTCAGATCAATACCATTGTAATTAGGGAATCACATAATAGAGATTGTTACTTTATTTCCCAATAAATTGGGATAGGCAATTCAAGTCCAGCACCTGTGAAATGGCCTAAAGCCTTCTCTTGCTTTGTGTTTTTCCATCAAGCTTAACTTATTATTTGGGAGGCTGCAGTCTCAGCAGTGCCCATCATGTTTGCACTCAGAGCATCTCTGGTTACTTCACCAATCTCATGGGCATGTTAGTCCCTGAATTATTTTTACTTCTTCTAAAGATAGACCTGACTGCACTGAATGCCTTCACTCAGAAGGCTCACTGCAGACTCAAAAGACATATTCAAGCTAGTTTTACACAGCTTAGATTGGTATTGCCACTCAGGCAGTAGCAGTATAGTACAGCAGCATGAAGCTGGGTGTGTTGGTTGACTTCTAATCTGTTTACATGGCTTTTCTGGTGGATTTTGCAGCCTCATTCAGGTATCTCTGCACTATATGCAGCAGTGTAAACAAAAGTGCAGTGTAAACATATCCCTCAAATGAATTTCTCTCCCACAGCCACCAATGCCAGGGAGACAGTGGGGTAACAATTCACATACAAACAACAGGAGCTTTAATTCACGTAGCACTGAAAAAAAATACAGAAATATACCTAAAGTTATATTTTCATTTAGCATGTGGATGACACTGATGCAAGTACTGCTCAGGAGCTGTTACAAAATGGAGTTTGGCGGTGGTAGAGAGAAGAGTCAGAGTCACTACCTGCAATTGAAAAATCAAGAGAAAGAGAGAGATTGTTGTGTGTCATGGGCCTTTAACACTGCAAAGTGAATGAATTCAGATAAACTTTACACGTTACCTTTTGGTGAGCAAATCATTTCAGTTAAAATGATCTGTCGACCAATTAGACACTAGCAATTTCATAGTTGTTAGAAAGGCCATCCAGGATGCATTACACAAATATATTTTTTGTATGAGATGTTGTGGAAGTTATTGTACTCAGGAAAAGAATTACAGCTTAAAACAAATAGACATATGAGAAAGTTTTAGAGCAGCTATGTACTCAATTATAGAGTCAGAAAGCATTAAAATGTCTTCATTGATGCTTTGAAGACTTCAGTCTCTAACAGAAGCAGAACTCTACTGTTTTAAAGTGCACAAAAATTTTGGAGAGAATTAAAATACACCAATAATAGACTTAAACTGAAAATTATTAAGCTGAAGTTACTATATGTAGACTTAGATATAAAGCCAACCATTTTAATACTGTTTCAAATAGTAAATTGTCAAATATCTACATTTATAACAATTGTTCTGGGTTTGAAACAGAAGACATGATATTTTTGTATGTTGTTAAAATAAAAGACGTTAAATAGAAATTGCATATACCAACTGAACATATATTATCTGTCAAGTTCTCTTTTAAGTCCTCTGGATATATAATTTTTCCCCTGCTAATTGTATTATACAGTTTTGCTCAATATACCTAGAACTGTCCTTAAAAACTAAAAGCCATAAAAAGATGCTTTCTTTGGCAAAATTCAACTGGCAATAAACTTGAGAAGTGTAGAACTGTATTAGTTCTACAAAAATAAACTGGAACTAGACTCTGTCATATCAAAAAGTTTTATCGAAGTTTTGATTCATAAAGGTCCACAGAAAGTGAAAATTACTGAATTCCAATAATCGGCGACCTCCACCAAAACAATCCATTTCATGAAGTTGGCACATAAGCAAGAAAATTTTATTAGCATGTAAGAGTGAACATTATTTGCCTATGGATAATATATATATATGTTTAATAGACTTTGCTGCAGCTTTTAATTCACATGCTTTTAGACACTAACCCAGCAACATGATGTTACTTGAGCAAGATGATGCAATGTTAGCCAAACCTTCCAACAGAGCACAAAGAAGCGATGGGTAATAGACAGACAAAACACTACTTAAAGAAACCTATAAACTTCCCTCCATGAAAATTTACATGAAACCTGTTGGATATGCAGGATGACAGTACAGGCTGCAGCGCCAATGGTTTTCAGATGTATTTGTCATTTTGTCCAGTGGTGTAACCACTACCACTAAAAAGATACCACAAAACCTTCAAGAAATTATTTCCTCAAAGAGGAGCAGCTTCCTGAATCTTAAATTGTCCAGACAAATATGCAAATATTTACAGATGTTATGATAGAAGCACTCCTTTCCTGCCATCTACTACCAAACTCTTCACTGTGGACAGTCATTAGTCCAATTCTGCTATTTCTGGAACAGACGTCTCATGGTTCTGCATCTCTTACTTGTTTGGAGATAAGATTATCTGACACATATTTCTTCTTGATCTCCAAAGAGGTATTCTGGACATTTTCAAAACTTCTAAACAAGCATTGAGACTGTGTGTGTGAATCTGTACTGACAAAGATTAAAACAAGAGCCCTTTTGGTCCTGTAGTAATCCCTCTTAATGTCAGCTGCTGCTGCAGTTCTTACTCTGGCCTCCTAAATTTACCAACATCACTTCTAAGCAAGCTAAACTGCTTGTGAAAATCTGGGTTGTGGTGATAGGAGAGAGAATGAGCGTGTGATGTTATCTCCTTTGCCTATATCTCCTCCACTGTTGTTGGGGTAACAGAGCTGAAGCTCATAATACGAGGAAGTGGCAAACCTGACAGTGCCTGTAATCAAAATGATAGGCACCTCCCTGTAATTGCTAGAAAAGCCCTAACGCTGGGGAAGACATAGCAACAATACATAATACCAGCATCTTTAACATGCTTGTTTTCAGTGCATGAAAGACGTGCCAGATTGACTACATTTTAAGCCCTCTCTGAAGCAAAAAGTCTAGAGAAAATGGAGTCAGTAAAGGTGGAAAGGACTAACCATCCATCCTCACCTGTTCTGTGCAGGAAAGGACTGCAGTCCTCCAATGCACTGGCCTCCAAGGGTTTCCAGATATAACACTTCCCAGGACAGGCAGGCAGTGCAGCCAGCCTTCCTTACCAGACCATGGCAAAGGCTTCAGCAAACATTTGGGGCTTCAGCAGACAGGCAGCAGTCTGTATTGAAAGCAGGAAAGACTCTGCTCTTCACGGCGAGCATTCTCCTCTTCCTCATCAGCTACAGAGCTGATGGTCCAAGGTGGTCCAAGGTCCAAGGTTCAGGTTCACGCAGCATGGCAATTTTATTTGGCTGTGAGTCAGCAGGCCAATAACATTGAGGATACTCCTGCATTTGTATTGCTAGGAGAGAAGTACAATGCCAGGACAAGTGTGACAACGTTTATTAGATTAATTAGGTGCTGTGTGTATTGATCAGATCCATGAAAAATGAGTGGCCCTGAGTGCAGAGAAGTTGGCCATCCTGACCAATACAGGAGACATGCCTATGCACTACAGGACCACTGCTTCTGAAATTCACCTCGAAAAACTAAGAGATTCTACTTTGACTTCACTGGAATTATTCCAGATTTACTGCAAATATATACAGGGTTTATTATTACTGTTTGTCACAAAAGAACAGATTTTTGTGACCCACACTCTCTATTTACATTCTGGGAGCCTAAAAATAGATATTCAAAATGGGGCGGGATTTTTTCGGAGTGATATTACCTCTTCCTACAATTGCATGCTGTGTTAGATTGCATGCATGCAGTAGGTCATAATAAACTTTTCCAGTGCAAGTTCACCCTGCTGCAAACAACACATGCAGTAACAGTAAAAATGAAAGTCTCAGAGATGTAAGCAGCTGATGAAATGTTCCTAGGATCAAAATGTGTAGGTGCTTGGTTATGGCTATCGCTCCCTCTTTTTTAACTATTACATCTACATGTATGTTTGTCTCTCTGTGTACACCCATATGAACATGTGTCTATGTTAACATGCACCATTCTCATTCATATAAGTTTTCAAATCCCTTCTCAGATTTTACTGCACATCTACCCAGCCAGAATGATGGGTTTTCTCAAAGCATTTTCCAGTAGTTAACTTTCCCCACACTCAAGCTTTGAAACCATTTGTCCTGTTATATCTCAAATATGATCTCCAAGCCCACTGCTGTAATTTCTTACCCACTGTTATCCAGCCACCAGTGAGCCCTGGGGGCAAAGTAGGTTTGACCACCAATCCAAATGAAACAAAAAGAAAACCCTCACCCAAATACTAACATTTGCAGCCTTGAGTATACACGAAAGCAGCGTCTCCCAAACACTGCTCCTGGACTTTCTCACTGCACATCTTTCACCAGAGAACTCACATGATGACGCTTCTGTGCAGCATTGTAGGAGGTACCATCAGTGCACTTTTATTTTTTTAATGGAAGCTAGGTTCTTAGTAATAGGCATAGCAGTAGATTGGAAATAAAGTGGGAAACATAAACACAGAGGTCTCCACCTGCAGTTATTTACATATCAAACTTCAGGACTGTGTCTAGCTCCACTGGTAATCAATGAGATGTCTTATGGTAATAAGTTCAATGTGTATATAAATCACACTCAACTGAGGGCTCTATCTGATTTAGACTGGAAGTTAATTGAACATGGATTTTATTTGCCTTTATCCTTGTGAAATGGAGTGCATATCTATGGGGCTATCATGTAGCATAAGAGTGATCTGTGCGTGAAAAGAAGGTGTGGGTGAGTTTTGTACACACCAGGGTGTGTTTTTAATTTTATAAGTGTCTGTGTAGATTTTTGCATATCTCATCACCTCGCCCCTGCTTTTATCTTCCTTCCCATGTTCCTTCTGTTCTTCCCAATCCTTTCATTTTCCTGCTCCTTTTATCTGCTTTGCTTCCTTCCTTCTATCCTGCTAGAATACATTTTTTGCTTTCATTTATCAGACCCTCTTCTCACTCACTCTGCAATCTTCCCCCAAATGCGTATCTCCAAGCCAACTCTCTTCTTTATAATCCACATTAATAATCCCACACATTTACTTATTTTGGGCTTTAGTCCTATGTTCTGGTATGCTATATTAAGGCTCTGTAGGGCAGGGAAAACACCTTATCTACTACTGTAGTACTGTGCACAATTCCGTACACAATATAAAGTGTAAATGGATTTTGCACAGTTTTTTTTTTTTTTAATCCTGTACCCGTCTGCCTTGTTTGATAACATAATATAACCTGAACTCAGGTAATTATTTTTAAAATCAGTTTTTACTCAAGAAACTACTCAGATGTTAGATGGTAAGAAAGTCAGCTCTTTTTAATATCAGACAAAAATGCTGTATTTCTGTTAAAAATAATTACTAGCTTGGTACTTTCTTCCTGATATCATCTTGTAATTGCATTGTTCATAGTGAAAAAAATGAGTGTGCTCATCATGAACAGAGTGTATTAATCCAATCTGTGGGAGGTAATCAAAGACAGTTTATGCAGACTTTCATGATTACATTGTGACAGTCACACTTGCCTTGTATGGCAAGAGCAACTCAAAACAAATGGTTGGAAAACTGTCATCTTTTCTTTGTCTGGACTTGGAAGCCTCTGGGCTGTAATCATCTTCAAAATGTAATAACAACTGAACATTCAGAGTTACTTTTGACTTTTTTAATATGCTTCGGCACCTGTCAAGTAAAGCAGTTGGCATATTTTAGGAACATTTCAGATAGGTTGAATTTTAGTCAGAAATTACTTCAACTCATTTTATGACTAGTTCTGAAAGCTAGGTTCATTTTTTATTTTTTTTTCTGAAAATGTATGTCTTGCTGTCTTAGCTTAGGTACTTTATAACCATCTCAATTTAAAAATTGGGGGAGAAATATGACGTTATAGAACTTTTTCAATGGTTTAAATCTGTAGTTATAACACAGAACATATCATATGATTTATAAATGAAGATAATGTGAGTTGTGATCAATAATAACCCTTTCTGCTCAAAAAAAATTTGATGCAGACATACTTGAAAGACTTCAGATTATTTTTGAACCTTTTTTTTTTGAAAAAGTAATATCTACAAAAATGTCAATATTTTTATGTTTTACTCAGAACATGAAAATGTTTTCAGATCCTAGCAGCTGAAATATGATTTTTCTCATCTTGCCCTTCCCTCCAACTTGAGACTTTAATCTTTCAGCAGAAACAAATTCTAGAAACAAAATTCCAAGAAGAATGTTTCTCCATTTTTTTACAGTCAAAGGGTGTTATTTTTTATTTTTTATTTGCTATTTATTTTTTATTTTTTATTTTTTATTTTTTTATTTCTGCTCAGCTGTACTGAACAGAGACAAAGAGAAGGAAAAATATCAGAAAAAACATGTTACCATACAGGTAGATGGCATAGTTGTGGCTACAATTTCTGTCAGTTCAATTTGCTCTTGAAGTTTCTTTTCAGAGCAGACATCCCTGGTATCTCTGAGATCAGACCCAGATGTTAAATGAAGCTTCTTTATCTCCTGAGCCAATGTGAAAATAAAACTAAATTATCTTACTTTCTAATATATGATCTCTTCAACAGGTGTTGCATCCTTGTCTGGAGAAAGCACTAAACTTATATATCCTTTTAGACCTCAAAGGAGTCCCTTTCAGTCAGAAGCTGCATGCTGTTTTCACTTGTTCTATCCGATTTCTCACTCTCCAACACCAGGAAATTGCACCAAAGGTTAGCCATCTTCCACCCTTCTCAGTTCCCAAGTTTGAATGTGCAATTTCCATCTTCTTTCTCATTTCTGGCCATAAGTAGGAAGTCTCCACAGACCACAGAAATCCTTAAAATGGCTGAAGAGTCCTCATCATCTGACGAAAGCCCCAGGCAATTTGTGTATTTGAAGTAGGAATGTAAATGTGGAAGAAAACACGCATGAGGAAAAAATGTTTTGACTTGCCATGTGTTATAATATAGGATGCCACAAAACTTTGGGCTGGCTCTAATACTTTAGTGAGAACTCATCTTTCATTTGTGCTGTATATACAGTATTATTATATTAATTTAAGACAATTTTAGAGTAAATAGTGTTGTTTTCTTAATATATGTAGGAAGAACATGAAATTATCTCTATTTCACAGAAAGAAAAACAAACAGGAAGAATCTGTATGATACAAACTTTTTTATTATTTTTTTTTTTATTATTATTTTTTGCCAGCAGCAATTGACTGCTCCTGAAAGAGCAGACTCCTGGTAAAAATGAGAACTGAAAAATAGTCTGCTAGCTCTGACTCCCGCTGGCCATTCAGCTGGCCTTGTCTGATTCATGCATTTCTACACTGCCCCTTCAAGCAGCCATTTGTGGCAGACTGAGCTTTATTAGGGCAGATTACACTTGTCACTTCCACAGTACCCTTAGGGATAAGAAGTCACCTAAAGACAGTGGAATATAAGGACAGTTGAAGTTTTTACTTTCTTTCCCTTTGTCACATTTCTGCCTGATTCTTGAAGCCCCATATGGACATGTTTCATACAGGGTTTGTAATGCAGGTGCAGCTGAATTTCCGATACATTTGCCAACAGTGTGATGTAGCCTCCTTATGTCAAACACAGGATGAAGGACCGGACGTAGGACCACCCATCATCCAGTATATTGATTTCCCCTACCTGCGCCAAGCATTCATTTGACAACAGAGAGACCTAGATTTGGTCAGTGTCCTGATTTTTCAAGGCATCAAGCTTTACTTATTTATTTATTCATTTGTGCAGATATGTTTTTGATCTAGTAACATAAGCTACACACATTTAGCAACCTTTCTAGCTTTTAACAAGAAATATCTTCCTTTCATCCAGAAAAGAAGCAATTGGAAAGTCACATGCATAACTTCATATTATCAAATGGGTTATCAGAGGATCGGGTTGTTCAGTTTTCCTCTCAGTCTCAGAATGAGCAATACTGACTCGCGTAAAACTGGTGTAAAGTAGTACAGATTAGTGTCAAAGAATGTGCAAGCTGAAATAAAATATTAGGTCATCCTGTCACCTTCCAGAAGTGTAGGATTGATCCTTAAAACTGTTTTTATCAGTTAAAATAGCACAGTTAATTTTAAATATGCCAAGCAATGTGACTTTTCTTTTTCTCCTTAATGTTTTCCCACATTTTCTTTTGGTGGATTAATCTGACAGAATTTCTTCTGTCCATATCAGATGGGACTTTGAGCAACCTCGTCTACTGGGAGATGTCCCTGCCCATGGCAGGAGGGTTGGAACTAGATGATCTTTAAGGTCCCTTCCAACCCCAAACATTATAGTATTCTAGGATTCTAAGATTATGCATAGACACAGTTACTGGGCTAAAATGCACCTTCTCTTTGCCCTCAGTGCTGGAAGAATGTCAACAGGGAATATGAAGCAAGCTTTGGAGACCTGGTCTCTTGGGAAGTCTAACACCGTACCGATAAAGATGTTCTCTGTTTACAACTTCTGAGTATTTTCAGGCTCTGATGTCCTTTATTCTTTCTCTATACCTGTGCTGGTTTAACACCGATGGACACCTCAGCGTGACCACGACACTCTCTCACTTGCTCTCCTCAGAAGGACAGAGAGAGAAAATATAATGAAAAAAGCTCATGGCTTGAGATAAGGTAAGGGAAATCACTCACCACGTACTGTCACAGGCAAAACAAACTCAGCGTGAGGGAGATTAATGCAATTTATTGCCTGTTGCTAACAGACCCCACCCACCCTCTCCTACCTCCTCCCCCCAAGCAGCACAAGGGAAGGGGCAATGGGGGCTGCGGTCAGTCCCTGACACTTTGTCTCCACCACTCCTTCATGGTCACTCTCTGCACCTGCTCCACGTGGGGTCCCTCCCATGGGATGCCATCCTTCCGGAACTGAGCCTGCGGGGGCTGCCCACAGGCAGCAGCTCTTCAAGAACTGCTCCCACATGGCTCCGTACCATGGGGTCCATCCGTCAGGAGCAAACTGCTCCAGCACGGGTCCCCCACATGTGGGCGGCAGCTCCCCCCAGACCCCCTGCTCCTGCGTGGGCTCCTCTCCACAGGCTGCAGCTCCGGCCCGGGGCCTGCTCCTGCAGGGGCTCTCCATGGACCGCAGCCTCTTCCAGGCCACATCCACCTGCTCCACTGGGGGCTCCTCCACGGGCTGCAGCGTGGAGATCTGCTCCATGTGGGACCCATGGGCTGCAGGGGGACAGCCTGCTCCACCAGGGGCCTCTCCACAGGCCGCAGGGGAACTTGTGCTGTGTGCTTGGAGCCCCTCAGGCCCTCCTTCTGCACTGACCTCGTTGGCTGCAGGGCTGGTTCTCTCTTCTCTCTCCCAGTTGCTGTTGCATAGCAGTTTTTTTCCCATTCTTAAATTTGTTCTCCCAGAGGCATAACCAGTGTCACTCCCTGGCTCACCTCTGGCCAGTGGTGGGTCCCTTTGGAGTCTTCTGGAGCTGGCTCTGATCTGACAGATTTCTCTGTACTGTTTCTTGCTAAAGAATCTCTTTCTCAAGAGAATATGAACTTCAGGTGGACATAACATCATCGTTGTCACCTCTGTTGCAAACAGAATTGCTAGAATTCTCTGATCCAAGCAACCTCTGACTCTTCCACACCCCAGGAAGCTCAGCTGATGCTAGCAGAACTGCTCACACTACCAATGCAAGTATATTTGTGCAGCTTTCAACTGATTTACAAGTACAAATTTTACATGTCACCTACAGCATAGATGACTGTTTCCACAAAATGAAATGTTGGTGATATTTCACCAAGTGAAAAGTCTCCATGTACGTATGGTTCACTTTCGGGTGTCTATGTTTGTCTTGGCAAAAAATATGACTCTTTAGAAGTTTAAGGAATCACTGGTTGACTGCTGCTTTGAACAAAGTCACAACATGTATCTAAATAGCAAAGGGGACATTCGTTTTTTTCTTCCCTTTCATCCCTTTTTGATCACTCAGCTCTGTTTTATCTCTCCAGACTCATTTCCTAAGGGGATTTCCCATCCTAGCAATATCTCTAGTGAAGGCTGTGTTACATGTATGACACCAGGAAAGAGTTTCCTTTGAAACTTACCTTACAGCTTTGAGGGAGACTTCTAATGAAATATGCATATCGCTATTATTAATACTTAATAAACAAGTATTTTGACACCGTATTAACCCAAAATTGGTAAGACCAGCCATAAATACTTTATCTCCCAATGCTTTCTAGGCAAAAATCTAGTTCAAATCGTTCAAAAACATAAGACTTTAAGACTTTGTGTATGCTGATCACACTAGTGGCTTTCACTGCTTTTCAGTGGCTTCTGGTGGTTTGCAACGGCTGGCAATGGCTTCTGACAATCTCTTTGCCCAGAGTCTTGCGTTCATTGGCACTTTGCCATCCCTCCAAGAATTACTGTAGTTAACACAAGTAATAAAATACTGTCAGTTGTCAATGTTCCTTCTGATCTTTCGCTGGCATAGCAATCTCCCCAGGAACAATGAAAATTAAACTTTCTTGTTGCTCTCACTTAAGGGGTTTCAGTGTCTACAGATGGAGACCCTGTTCCTTATTATACGGGGCTTGTCTCTCAGTGGCTAAAATTACAACTTTCCTCTTCATGTGTATTCATTGATATATGACAAGCTGTATCAGGTGTTTAAAATAACATATGTAAGGAGGCATAGCCTCACATTTAGGCATAGACTTGGCCATTTAACACTATTTCAGTGGTTTGGATTATAAACAGATGCCTAAAAATCTGTCCCCTATTAATTAACCAATGCTTTTATAGGATCTATTTTATCTCTAATTGTAAAATATTTGGTTACCAGGAGGAAAATGCTAAGCAGCACAGTTGCAGCTGGTTTTCCTGCAAAATGAAATGTTTGATGCATGTGATTAAACTAACAGGACTCCTGGGAACATCCCAGGGTTATTTCCAGGCAGTGCTGGCAGGAAGGCAGGCTGAGGTAGAGTGCTATGTCATCCCACCACAGAAGAACCTAGCAGGGTTTTGATTATCACGTCCATCTTTATATCAGCACCCCATCACTTCCTGGTTAAACACAGTGCTGTAAGTTCGGAGGAGCCACAGATAAGAGGGATGACAAGGAGCAGAAAGAAGGCTAAGGACAGCAACTGAAAGCAAGCATGTATGCTTTGATAACCAGAGCCAATAGAAGTGTCAAATGGAAGGCTAATCTTGGAGTAAAACATAAAAATATGCTTATGCATCTGACACACTTTCACACAACTCTATTCAAAGATCCTTTGTTCTTTTTCTAATCTTATACTGCCTGGGAGAAAACTCTACATGACAGCATCCTGTGCTTGCCAGTAGTTGGGGTAGGAAGCAGATAAAAACCTACAGTGTTTTAATTTTCAGGTACAACATTTGGGCCTCTGGATACAGGAACATGAGCTACATCTGTCTGCAGATATGTACGCAATGGTTCGCTGCCTGTCATCACTATCAGGAGCTATATGGAGATTTATTATCCTGGGGTTTCTCTCTGAACTGCAGCTGCTGGCTGTTTATCTGCATCTTCTGGGATACAGAGACCAGGGACAGCATTTCTTTCAGCACTTCCTCAACTTGGGAGCAGCTTCAAAGAGTCGCAGCATAGGGTGACAGGTGTGGTGTACTTGCCTTTAGGTACTGCAGAAAATGTACCATGTCCTTGCTTGCAAGTTTAGCGAATCCCTTTGTTAGGACAGCTTTGTTCACATGTAGATGAGTTAGTCATTGTGATAGCTTGCAAATAAGGAAAATAAATTTAAACATATTTCACGCTGCTGTCTTCTTGAGAGTAGAAAAGAAGCAAACTTACTAACTTATGAATTTATTTCTGGGGCTTGAAGGGGACTGATTAAAAGAAAAAATTGTTATGCAAATATTAGGTTGAATCTGGGGTGAATCAGTTATCTCTGATAACGGACCTCAGTATTAGAAATAGCTTTGGACTGCCAGAGAATGAATTTCATTTCTGTCCGAGAAATTCCATGTTATCTTTGAAGCATCAGTTCAAACTGTCAATGAGAATTTTGCCATCCACTTTTACGTGTTGTACGTGTTGCTTCAATTGGAAAAAATGACAACAACAAAATCATTAGAAATGGCGTGTCTTCACAAACAGTGCCGACATAGTTGAGCATTTACAGAAATATATACTAGCAGTATTGCACCCATAATTATGTGGAGCAATTCCCAGTGTGTTTTGTAACTGGATTTTACTGACAGCCAGTAAGTTTGTTTTTCACTGTGGTTGCAACAAAGAATGTTGTTTTTTTTAAAGCAGAGACCCAACAAATGTACTAAGTGACATGAGAGGGCTACATTTAAAATGTCATTAATGGAATGATTTAAGTT
The DNA here is from genome assembly GCF_013377495.2 of Cygnus atratus. Lineage (NCBI taxonomy): Eukaryota > Metazoa > Chordata > Aves > Anseriformes > Anatidae > Cygnus > Cygnus atratus. Next base: position 25,730,808 of record NC_066364.1, on the reverse strand, counting down.
ATTGTTTATTGGGAATCATGAGGTCAATGTCTATTATGAATTTTTTTCTAAAACTAAACATTGGAAAACATTCATTTTTTTGAACAATGTTAACAGATAGTAATTCATATTTTTAAGCTTATATTTTCACTTCAGTTAGTCTGAAAGGGTAGGTATGAAAACCCATTTGGGAATATTGTACAAAAAATGGATGTTGCATGCTATGAGTGTTATTGCCAGTACAGAATGTTCACATAAGGTATAAATAGTCACAGTCAGTGTCATAGGATCATATGGTAATTCACGTGTGAAGGGACCTCATGAGGTCTCTAGTCTGGCCTCTTGGTCAAAACAGGGTCAGCTATTGGATCAGGCCAGGCTCTTGAGGGCTAGACCAAGGCAGGTCTGAAAACCTGCACAACCTTTCTCTGGGCAACTTGCTCTACTCCAGGCTGCCCTTATGGTGATAGTTTCTCCTTATCCCCACTCTGAACTTTCAACTTTCAATTTGCTCTCTCATCCTCCCACAATCCATCACTGTGAAGAGCCTGACTGTCTCCTCAGTAACTTCTCAGTAGGCACTGGAAGCTTAGGTCCACTTAGGTCCCCTTAGGTCCACTTAGGTCCCCTCCGGAGTTGTGTCTTCTACAGGCTGAAGAAGCCCCACTCCTTAAGCCTCTCCTCACAGGCCAAGCGCTCCATCCCTGACCATGTTGTTGGCCTCCACTGAAATCACTTCAGCTTATCAATGTTTGTCTTTTATTGAGGGAGGATCCAATGTTGTAGATGTGGCCTAATGAGTGCTGAATAAAGGGGTATAAACCTTTGCCTTGATCTACTGATCATGCTTCTGTTAACACAGCCCTGGATGCTATTTGCCAACCCTACTGCCAGGGCTCAGTGATGGCTCTGGCTCAGCTTTCTGCCCACCACAGCCTCCCACGGCTCTTCAGCACAGCTACAGGCAGGCAGGCCCCAGCCTGGATCATTGCCAGAGGTTATTTGCCTTTGTTTGTCCTCATTGAATTTCATATTTTGTCCTGAAAGTGTAAGTTCAAGGATTTGTTCTCTGTGGTAATGTTCCAAGCTTTACACACAAATGTGAATCAGATAAACTGACCCGAACCAGGAGACCAACAACCATTCTCCATCCTGCTTTTGGCCTTTTATCTTCCCTGTGCAAGTCATGTCAACTCTCTCTGATTTTGATTTTGTCATCTGCAGTTGTGTTTATTGGCATATTCTGTTTCCTTTGCAGAGCTCTCCTGGCCAGGTTTTTCAGGGATATTTTATTTCTTTCTCTTGGAATCAAGAAGACGAGGACATTTAGGATGAAAATGAGGTTTTCACCTGTGGAATCATTTGCTGCTCAAAGATACATAAACTCAAGATATAAACATAAATGTCAGGCAATTAATCAAATGAATAAAGAATTTTGGTTTAAATCTATTTCTCAAAATATCTGAATTTGAGCAATAACAAAAGTTTAATCTTCATCAAAGCTATTCCAGCAGACATCTAAGTGGAGTACTTACAGACTAACTCTAGAGTGGCAAAAAAAATCAGATTCTGGGTGATTCCTAATTAATTGTCTCTGTCATTTTTTTCACATTTAATTTTTAATCTTTCAGCTCTTTTCTCCATCCTCTGCTGTAGATGGTCAGTCATCTGCTGATACTCTTCCCTTGATAGAGTACTTAATTGGCACTTTATGATGCTGTGACATCTGTCTTGGGATTTACTAATTGGAAAAGCTGCCTCCCAAAGGCGATGTTTCCTGTTAAGCTGAAGATTACAGAAGCAAGGAGATGTCCTCCTTGTGTTGTTCCCAGGTAAAGTTTGTACATAATTTTTTTTCAACTGCTTTGGGACTGCACTCTGCAAAAAGCAGGCCAAACTTTCAAACTGTTTCCTTCTGTGATTCATAGCAAGGGAAGTGTGCTGTAAACCCCATGCAGCAGGGTGTGACTCGACTTGTAAACATGTTCATACAGATCCTCACTGAATACCTTTAAAACACAATGATTATTTTTGACTGAGGAACAAACTTGCTCTGTAAGTAAAAATGCTCTTGAGCTATCTGTTTTCATGCTAAGGTTTTTTCTTTTAAAAGGCCCACCACTTATAGATAATTCCAGACAAAACTTCAGAGGTATTCATTGAAAACCAAGTGTTCTTTTTTTTTTTTTTTTTTTTTTTTTTTTGAGAAATACAGCAGAAAGTGTATCCTTTCACCTCTTGATCATTATTTCATCTGCTGAGCTGTTAATAATCCTCATGGTGGCCTCCAGGTTCCTCACAAGGGGAGTGGAGGGGCAGCGTTGAGCTCTGCTGTCTGATGACAGTGACAGGACCCGAGGGAACGGCATGGAGCTGGGACAGGGGAGGGTCAGGCTGGATGTTAGGGAAAGGTTCTTCACCAAGAGGGTGGTCAGACAGAGAAACAGGCTACACAGGGCAGTGGTCAGAGCACCAAACCTGCTGGACAATACCTTTAGACATAAGTTCTGATTCTTGGGTGGTACTGTGTGGAGCCAGGAGTTGGACTCAATGATCCTTGCGGCTCCCTTCCAGCTCAGGATATTCTATGATTCAATAAGAAGCTGCTAGCCTCTAGAAGTTATTTAAAAGGTTATCTAAAATTATATAGCTCTTCATATATGATCTCTTGGTTGTCTGTTATTCCTCCCACAAAACAGACCATGACAAAAGTATCTCTACTAGCATATTTGTCTGTAGACTTAAAAGTCAGAATGAAACATTCTCCTTTGACATTAGTGGAGTCTCACATTGGTTTTGAAGATATATTAACACTAGTGCAGAAGAGAGAGAGAGGAACAAAACACAGAAACCCATCCAGGTTTTCTCTGTAGACAATAAAATACTTTAGATGCAAGCAGTTCCAACTCTATCTTATCCACAAACACTAGAACTCCTTTCATGTATATAAAGAAAGAACTTGGAATCCTCCCACAAAATTCCTCCGGAGGAGTTGTACATAGCAGCTGGTTTGTAAATATCATGATAATTCTGATTTGGGAAAACAAACAAACAAACAAACAAAAAAAAAACATTCAAACTCAGTGGAAACAAAGATATAAACCATGGAAAATGAGAGCTCTTAAAGAAAACATTGCTTAGATGTATTTTTTCTCTCCCACACAAAGATGTGCTGCACTAACATTTTATAAATGCTGTAGGTGTGGTTAGCAGTAAATCATGACTCTTCTGGTGAGTTCATTCCTCTGCACCTTCAGCTGTACTGTGCCTCGAGGGTAGCTGTCTCACAGCGTACTCACGCATAACTCAATACTTAGGTAAAGAATCTTCAAATTCATGTTACAACATGGAAAAAATATTTCTCTAACATCAGTACTTTTCCAATTGAATTTTCTCATACCTGATGATCATCCTTATTCATAACAGCTATTGGAAAAAAAAAAAAAAGAAAAGACTATGCACACAGCCGGAGCCTATAGGGTTTTGACATTTTTCTGGAATTGCAACTTTTGATAGAGTGCCAAGCATTAAAAGACTGCTTACTGCAGTATTGAAGTTAAATAAGCCAAGTTAAAAAAAAAAAATCAAAGCCAACCAACCAACCCTCTCCTTATCCATTATCGTAGTCAGCTATCTTGGAAGAAGACAGTGAATGGCCAAAATAAAGGCCAACAGATTATGCATTTTGGTGCTCCAGTTAACAAAAATAAATATTTAGGTACCTAATCTTAGTGGTATGTGTATGGTACTATAACTGTTAGATGTGACATGGCAAAACATCTAGTCATTACTGAACTATAAGTGTGTGTCTAATGAGGCCAAAGTTGGTTCATTCTTTTTAATGTGTCTTGCTTTGTTAAAGATTAGTCTGCTCTTCTGATTTCCTTTTGTTCTTTGACTGGTCAAAATATTCTGCATCATGCAGCATTGAGCTTAAATTTAGGAACACACATTTGAACATTGATACATGTGGAAAGTCTTGGGAATTCATCCAGTAATGAAAATGTAAGAGGCCATGATGATTATACACTGGGTGTCTGAGAGGAACAAAACTATTTTAAATAATTGTGTTGAAGACACAACTCTACTTTTGCCACTTTTGAGTATTACTTAACATTTTAAGAAAGCTATATTTAGGATTAAACCTTTTCCATCTACTAATAATGTTTTCTATTTTTAAAATCAAAACCACAAACCAAATGGAGCAATGCTTTTTGTTGTTGTTGTCTTACTGTGCATTTTGCAATGTTTTAACCATCGCTTGTGATTGTATTTCAATAACGATGTGAGAAATAGGCAATTTAAGAAAAACAAAACAAAACAATGTGACAGCTAGAAGATCTGTGATAGACATTTTCTTTATATTAAATAGAACCTGTTCCTTCACCCATGGAGTAAAGATGGAAAGAGGTTTTCTGGTTAAAAAAATCCAGCAAATTCAGGAGTTAATTTTTAATGTATGTTTTACGATAACATGAAGATTTATTTCAAAATTAATAGGAAAATACAAGTTTATAATATGATTATGATATGATTTTAATGTACAATTACCAAGATAAATGCAACAGGATATTTATGATTTCTGTAATTTTAGTTAAGCTCAGTCAGTATCGTATTAACCTCAAGTACATGGCTGTTTTTTTATTATTCTCCTTCCGATCCTTTTAGTTCCAAGAAACAATTGAAAATAGGAGTGAGAAACAGTTGCTATGCAATGTCTTGTGAGTTTTTTCCAGATATAGACTGAGGATCTGGAAGTTGTGCTGGTATCTGCAGAGCTCTTCTATATTAACTGGAGGATCTTGTTTGCACCTTGCTCATTTTCTTTTCAATTCATATACCATGAAAGCTCCATCAGTTTCACCCGCAAGCTGTTAAATTCTATAACCAAGCTCAACTGTAATCCTGTAGTTCTGTGACCAAAGAAAAGAGAAAACTTGCAAAACTAACCTTGCAAAGTGGTGGTTTCTCCACTCCACTTTCTGTTTCTAGTGAGATAGGGAAAAAAGTGAAAGATATGCTGTCACCTCCCAGTATTTGCCTTGACATAATCAGAAAGAAAAATTTCTTCAAAGTCAGCTACGGAATATGCTCAGAACTTTACAAATTGTTACTTAAAAGGATCAGAGTATTGACTATGTAATATTTATTATATCTAGTCTTCCACATCTATCTGATTGAATTAAAAAAAAAAAGTTATTGCGATGAGGCTGTGAGGAAAAAAAAATCAGTAATACTTCTGATTTCTTCCTTAGGGTTATACTTTGGCAAATGAGAGAATTTGTTTTCTTAAATTTATACAGTACCTAGCTCCATGGGACTGTAATAATAATGGAAATTTTTAGTACTGTTATGACAGAAATAGGAAATAGTAGCATCCAGGAAAATAAATAAATAAATAAATAAGCACAGGGATTTCCTTGAGTTATATTTTCTCTTAATTTAAACTTTGTGTGTGTGTGTGTGTGTGTGTGCCAGCAGAATAGGAATTAATATTTTGCATTTAATGTTGCAGTCTTATTTTGCACATGAATGAGATTTCACATTAGAATTACCTCAGAAAACATTTACAAGAGCATTTTTTATTTAACCAGAGTTGTAGCACCCTAAATGTTCAACAAAGTTTAATACTCTGTCATTATTTTCAATTTACATATGGATTAGTCCTAATGTGGCAGACGTAAAACCTAAGGTAAATCCCATTGACTCTCATTAGGACCCTGGTAACTTCAGATTTCATGATTATTCATAAGGAAAACAAGAATGGACCTCTTTTATACTCCTAAAAGTTATTTTAATTGTCTAAGACAATCATCACTAATTCTCTTTTATATAGTTAATGGAAGAAAATTTACACTCCCCAAGGGCTAAACAGCTTATCCTAATGTAATTGTTTAGGACAGACAAAATGTACTGTTTTGTAGGAGCTCCCACTGACCATAAGGTGAAACAAGGGTGACTGTCTTTCATTTAGATGAGTAACTCTTAAATGTTTTATACTGTATTGTATTGCATTGTGTTACAAGAAAAGGTAAATAATTATTTCCCGATCACCCTGTATAGACATGCCAGTTTTCTCAGAAGACATCTATGCAGTAGCCAGCCTCATTAGCATTGTTGGGAAATCCTGTTGGATCAAATGGACAGACATTTTTTGTGTAATGCATGTTGACAAGAATACATGCCATCTTTTTTTCTTCTCTCTGCATTTTATGGAACCATCTAAGAGCTTCAGTCAAGGTGTATAAAGTGAATCTCTTCCTAGACATGCACAACAAGCATGCTTGGAATTGTTCCAGGAGCAGCTCAGCAGTCTGTATTGTGAAGATCCAGCACAGATTGACATAGAGGGCAGTGAGAGAAAAGAGTGGGCACTGTTCTGCCCACCCACCCATTCACTAGCACTACCTGATATAGGGAGCTTCCCATTATAGGTGTGGGAGGTTACTTTACTATGCAGCCCTTTCCTTTCATCATCAACCTCATTTCAGCTTCAGACTCAATATACATTGGCAACGTGGATTCGGAGTAATTTCTTCTCACTCTCCAGGAGCACCTCTCTTGACTCCAGATGGGCTCTAATTTGAATCTTTTGCCTTACCTGGAGAAAGATTTAATTAATTGCCAATGATAGAATTAAATATTTTGTCAGTGGTGGGACTATTTTGTCTTGTTTTGCTTTCCCTGAAGCATATCTAAGCAAACAACAAAATATACTTTATATTTCTTGCATTTCTGTTTTAAACATTCACCACTTTGAGCAAAAAGCTAAACAGCAGCATAACAAAATAAACCTGGTCTTACATTGTAATGCTTCTTGTATTAAAAAGACCAATCCATTGCTCCGTTAGCCCTAAACAAGGGAAAAGTCTATCTTTCTCTTTGGTTTTCAGTAGACACATCAGAGTCAGTCTTTGATAAAGAGACCACCATACAATTCTCCTGAGATATCAAGTTGCAGCAGTCATCCCTTAAAGAGATGGAGCATAACGGAAGTAGAAGGTGAAATAATATTAATTCTTACACTTCCATTTTGGTATCCCAAATGTAAAAGTGAAGTAGTAAAAAGGAAAATAAATTCTATTTTTTTATTATTATTATTATTTATAATTCACTATGAAGTAGTAAATAACAGTATATAAAAAATTGTTCTTGCTTTGCCAATAATCCTTCCGAATAGCCTATGTTATTATATATGGGGAGGAAGTCACTGACTGGTTCTAAACACTTCATAGAAACTGAAGAGCAAAAAGCAAATTATAAAAGAGGATATGTTCACATGTCTAAAATACCTTCCTCAAAACCCCAGTTCTATACATCCTGAAACAGTTATACTGGAGGCTGATAAGAGAAAGACAGTTTTGCAGATAGACAATAATTTTTTTCAGGGAGAAAACACTATTTCAAAATGGGGGTATGGGGGACTTCATAGTCTTCAGGTCCTGGTGGAGCAGTAATAGGAAGTAACCAGGTGATCTCCATGTCATAATGCCTTTTCTGTAAGAAATCAAATGAAACTGAATGCACTAAGCTGAACTCTTCTGTATAGCTCACTGCCTTTCTAAAAAAAAAAAAAAGATGAGTCCTCTCAGTAATCTTTCTCTATTACAGGTTATAATCAGCCTATAGGATCATCTGGGCAAGAGTGTTGTTTTCTAATCTGCCCACAGTGTGTTTGGTATATTTGTGGCTATGTGTCAGGCACAGGTCTACTGAAAGCAAAAAGGCTTTAACTTTTCCTCCTTCCAGCCAGCCTCAACCAGTTGTCACATAGCCCACCTTTGAACTTGACTGCAAAGCCCTCTTGACCAAGTCCTTTATTTGAGATAGACTCAGGTCTGCCTGGAGAGCTATCTTTCTCAGTGCCTATTCTGATTAGCATTTATGAAGACACATTTTGGGATGTACTAAGGGGCTTCCCAAAGCATAGGAAACTATATACCTTTTCCTACCTGGTTCATACCAGTCAGATTTTTGCTACAGGTCTCCATGGAAGCAAGGCATACAGTTAACTACCACAGAAATGGATTATAATGTATTCCAATAAAAGCTAAATGCTCTTCAAAGGCTACAGCTTCTTGTTGTTTGGTGATCCAGCTGCTACCATGGATGGAAAAAAATAGGCTATATCATAATTTGCTGTAAAGTGACTATTTATGTAATGCTGGATTCATTGCAGTACCCTAAAATGCCGATGTGCCTATGCACTCTTCCTATTCAGCTTCTCCAACTTGCTCCCTTACACTGGTTTCTTTGCATGGCTATTGCATTTGATTGTGACACGGGAGTTCAGAAAAGCTTCAGCTTTGGGAATGAAAGCAGAGTATTTTCAGTGAAGGGTTTCTCCCTTTGGAGCACATTGCTGCCAAAGATAAGCTTGTCTTCAAATCTAAGGGCGCTTTCAGCAACAGACTGCTTTCTACAGGTGCCTTGCTAGTGACAGAGTTGCTCCTGGAAACATGCTGAGGGAAACACTGTGCTGTGGATTATTTCCTCTAGAGGAAGAAGAGATGAAAGCAAGCAAATTCCTCTGTAATGAAGGATTTGCTCTTTGTACTTCATGAGGTGTTGCCTAGGTGCTGTAATGATTGATGTCTTTAAAACACAAATAATCTTGCACAAAAAAGAACATTATTAAGGTTGCAGTGTCAAGTACCCAAAAGATATGAAATTTCAGAATTAAGATTGCCCAGGAAACCTTAATTCAGCCCTTTTTTGCTGAGTACACTGTGACACTGTGATTACATAGGGACCCTGCCTCATTAAGCACAGAGAATAGATGGCACTCCAACAGTGAGCAGTTGTGTATTATATTTGCCTCTTCGCTGTTCACTGTATACCCCATGGCCTTATTTGCTTCACATTATTCAAACACTGCTGTAAGGTAGAATTATTCATTTCCTCTAGAGTGCTGGAGTGCTTCACAAACAATTAATTCAGTCTCACAAAGCTCAAATTAACTTTTTTTTTTTTTTTTTTTCCCAGTAAGAAAACCTGTATAGAATTTGTTTAAGGTTAAAGGTTTATGGCAGTTTGGGGTGTCAGTCTGGGAGATCTAAACCAGCAGCTTTCAGAAGACATCACACTTGTATTCAGAAACAGTCTCTGTTTACTTGTTTACTACCAGTGCAATTTTTCCTAACATGGTATGTAATACATCTTTGTTTCTAAATACATACAGTTTGCACATACACGTATAGAAAACCTGATTCTTGAGATTATAATAATATATGTATTGTTTATTGTGTTCTGAAAGATATTTTGAACTCCAACTTTCTGAGTCGGTGGTCACCATGTACATTTGTCATCAGAGACCATAAACTGGTGTCATAGATGTCAAGTATGCCTTTAAAATGCCTTGAAGACTGTTTATGATGCCATAGGAGAGGATTTAGCATAGGGATTTCTTACAAGATATTACCTTTGGATACTAAGTTAAATTTTGTTTGTTATTTAATATTTTAAAAATGAAGGTCTAAAGGAGAACAGATTTTTTAATTGCTAGCCTCCTTGTCTAAAGGATACATTCATCAGATTGTCATGAGTAGACAAGCCTGACAGTTGCACGTTTATTAAATACAGGATGAGCAAAGGACCCAGTGGAAGTGGCTTCCCTACCAGAAGAGGTCTGTACCCTTTTAAGATTCTTTGAAAATCATGGTGTTTTTACCACTTGTTAAATACATTCACCAAGACATTGTTCATTATCCAAATCCAAAAGGGTTTCACCTTTTCTGAACCTCCATTTCAATGTTCATTAAATACATGTAGAGCATATGAATTGTTTCTATAGAAAAATATTTTTATGTTCTCTGTATTTTAAGAAAATTATATCCCTGTCTACACCATTAGAATATAATGTGTTTTACAACATAAAATCGTCTATTCTACGTATGAAGTTCTGCTTTCACTTTCAGGGTAAGAGGAGTTTCCTGGCAGTTATAAAACCCAATCTAATATATAGTGAAATATATCTGTTTCCCTGAAAATCTCATATTAGGGGAAGTTTGGGCTCTGCTTTTTCCATAATATGTTCCAGTGTGTTTGTGCCTACATCAGTCAATTTTAAGAAAACAAAAGAGGAGAGTGCAAAGTCACACTTAGATAACTGCACACATCACAATATCCTGCCATAAAATGCATATTTGACTTTGCAAAACCTGCTAAAAGAGTCTTTAGATGTTTGCCGAAAAATACAACAGTCTAACTGTATTTGTGACAGGCCACAACTTTTTTGTTTAAAAACGAAGGTATTTTGCAATGAAGAGCTCTGAAGTACTCTTGCTAATAATAAAGCTTTATTTGAATCAAACACTAAACTAAGAACTGGACAGTTGAGAAAGGACTCTTACAGGGATTTATTATATGTGGTATTTTTTTTGTTTGCTTTGTTTTGTTTTGTTTTGTTTTTTGTTTCACAATGAATGACCTGTTGAGATAACTGTGTGGAATTGTCTCCAGGTTGAACTTGCTTCTTTAAAAAGAAAAGAAAACGTAATTTTAGCCCTCAGAGTCAAATTGGAACATAAAAATACAGCTTAGTTCTTTCTGGTTTGCATATCGGCCATGACAATTGAAAAATTTTTTACTGAAATATAGAACCCTGACTTGACTACCTTTTTTATTTAATGGGAATTGGATCAGACAGTTAATTATTCCAGCAGTGATATATAAACTAGCATAGCCCTTCATTTTGCTGAGTATCAGTAAAAACTTTATCTTGTTTTGTTGCTCAATTATGAAATATGAATTTGAATACACCCATTATGATGTACACGGTTAGATTAAAAACTGCCTGATATCATCAACTTGTTGACTATGGCCAAGCTTTCTGAAATGCTATTCTAATCATTTTTATCAGCATCAACAGCTTTTTCAGAACTTCCAGATTTTAGTTGGTTCATTTCAGATGTATTGTATTATTCTGAATTCATTTTCTGCAACTTTTCTAGGCAAACCACGTAATCATGCTTTGTCTGATACAACCTTCAAGAATCTAAGTAAATGATCAATGTTTTCATGCATATGGAAGAGGTTCTGCCCCTTGGAAGCTTCAAAACATTGGCCAACACCTATCACATATAATGAACTTGTTTTCATTTCCACTATGAGAACGACATAGCAGGACCTCCCTAGTCACCTCTGTATTGATGTCACTGCTGTGGTATCAAACTCATCAGCAGGAGATTAAATAATATTTATTTGCTGTGAAGTCTGGAATATTTTTTTACTGGGATGTGAGAGGGTGGCCCAAATTCTTTATGATCCCAATGGTCCTCAAACAGCAACATCTTCACTTTTGGTATCATTCCTGTTCATCAGGTAAGAGATCTAAAGCAGCAGAAAGTATTCTAGAAGAAAAGTATCTGGTGTTCTGAGTTTATTTGCTCTTTAAATCTGCTTATTTAAATCTGAAAGATTGTATCTTTCTTAACTTTGCAAGGATTTTGATAACGAAACAGAGAGTGATCATTTCGCTAAACTGGAAGTGCAAATTACTCCCATAGCATCTACAGCACTTGCATTCAGTCAGAAAACTGTGAATGTCGTTTAAAGACACTTGTTCCCCGTTCTCCTGGACTACAGATTCAATACCATTCAGGTAATGTGGATGTGGGAAAAGGGAGAGACAGAGGAGGTGGGAAGAGAAAAGATAGTTAATGAAAAATAATGAATTGACATGATTACAGAAATAAATGTTTTCATCCTGGAGCTTCAGAGTAAAATATGACAGTTTGGTAGAATACACTGATGTATTCTCCAAAACTATGTCACATGTGTTTGCTGAAAAAATACGCAATTGTTCTTGTTGTACTGTCCTTAACAGAAACAATCAACTGAAATGTCAGTCAAGGAGGCCCTAGCTAAAGAAGTCTGAAAGGAAATTGAAGATGAATTAATATTTTTGTAGTTCTGAGATTTAATTCCAAATAATATTATGATAGTTGAAAAATAAGTATTATTTTACCCTGTACTAATTATTTATGCCTAGACAGAAATATCTTTAATATAACTTGTAATATTTCATTGCTTAGGACAGGAGTAGTTAATTCTTACTTCCTATCTTCAATGTGTGATTCTTTTGAATCGACCACCATTTTACATTTTTTTTTTCCCAAAAGATGCTGAATATTTTTTTGTTTTGACTATACAGCTTTTGTTCTTTTCTCCCACATTCTTTGTAATCTCTATGATCCTATCCTTTAAAGTTATTTTTGAATACTTACATCAATGTTTATTTGTCTGAGTTGTATAACTTCCATGTATGGTACTGAAAGGAACTTAGTTGAATTTATAGATTTATATTGAATTGAATTTATAGATTTATAATGTAAGAGTTTAGACTCTTGGCTCGTGACGTGTTTCAGCCATGAGAAAATATTGCTACAGAAAGGAACATCTAAGAAGTCCTCATGGTTGTCGGTTCTAAAATGACGACTTAGGACACATTTTACTGTCTAATACAAGGACACACACACACACACACAAACAGCAACAACAACAACAAACAAAAAACTTTTTTTTTCACAAAGTAGCTAAATTTTGCAATGTTCTTTAAAGTCCCTATAATCGACGGATTTACACAGATCTAAATACACAAACCTTACTTAGTTCATTAAGGATTGTTTCCAAAACTCCACCCCTCAAATAAGCTTCCAAAAAGTACTTAAAAATGCTTATGTTTTTTTTTATTTTTTCAGGAAAATTGGATCTTCTGAAGATCTCCATTGCTTCTTAGTGTGGATAAATTCACCAGGTTTTGATTTTGTTGTAGATGTGGTGGAGTTGTAGGAGCCAGTCATTTTCAAGACAACTTCAAAAGACCATGTGGTTCATGAGGGGGAGGAAAGCATTGTATCCGCAACCACTATCTGTCTGACTGCTCTTGAAAACATTATTGCTGAGTGTCTTTCTCTTGAAGAAGTAGGTTAGTGGTTTTCAATTTACCTTCTCTGCTAGGCAGTTGGAAAAAGCATACTGGAAGAGAATGCTAATATCTTTTCTGTCTAGATGTGAAATGTTTTAATTAAAATAAGGTAGAGTATATGTTGCTGAAGGATGTTTGAGAAAAGCTTTTTTTCCTTTCAGATTGTTGAAAAATTTGGGAAAGAAATAGTATTATACATCCCAATAAAACCTACTGTCAGCAGGTGCAAACACTAATGTCCTTCCCAAATAATTTTTTTTTTTTCTAATAGAGCAGAACCGAGTTTCATTTCTAATAAATGTAGAAGAAAAATTGGAAGGATGAGAATGTCAGGGCAACAAATCACTCTGTTATGGCTGGAAGAAAAAATACAAGCTCTTTGTAGTTACACATGCAAGCATTCAGTGAGAGAGATGGGCAGATAACAATATGATAGAGTAAAAAGACAGAAGTAAATGGGTAAAGTAAGAATTGGGATAGGACCAGCTGAATAGTTTAATGAAAGACTTATTACCTCTATTAAGAAGATGTAAAGTTCAGACTTGGGGAGGAAGCCAAATCACTCAGTAAGAAGTGCTACAACAGCAGAATGAAGTGGTGGCCTTTTAAATGGAAATTTCCATTAGGCAGATGGGATATCATATTTAAACATAAATACTCTCAAACCTATCTTGAAAAAAATTGTGTAAAGAAGGGAAAATTGGTAGAGATATGTTTTCTGGAAATATAAAGATAATGGGGCATATGTGCCTTTTTTGTTGTGAGCTCTGCATAAATTTATTTTATGTTGCATGTCAGTAGCATGGAAACTTTGAGACAGAGTGCAAAATTTTCCATAAATTTTGGATTTTTTTTGTCTCATCATAAAATCTTTATCTTCCTCTAACAGAATCAACCTTGGACAAAGAAGTGAAACTGATAAATACGCTCTGATTGACAGGTTTTGCACTTTTCAACTATGACTAGTGAAATTCCCAGGGTGCTTGAGTACACACAGCAGGCTTGAAAATTTTCTCACAAATAACCTAGCAAATTCTCTTTAGTGCGCTGGGAAAGGAGGCTGTGAGAAGCTGCATGTGCTTTCCTCAACAGAAGATGTTGAAAAAAAAAAAAAAAAGCATGAATAATAAAATGGTTGTTTCACAGACCACCACATTTGCATATTTATATCATACCTATAAGACTATATCAAAGGGAAATTGGAATGTGGCCTCTTGGGATAATATAAAAGAACTGACTCAGATGTCAGAAAAGTTTTCTCTTTTTAACCATTTTTTTTTTCATCAAGAGAACTAATTGGATTGCTGTAAATTGTAGCTTGGGAGTGAACTAATATAGGTATGTTGTGTAAAATGGTCATTTGACTGGTCCCTGCAGCAAACAGGAAGACAAAACAAAGTGGCAGCATAAAAGTATTCAAGAGTGTCCCAAAGTCACTTACATTTAGTTAAGACACATTTTTTTCCATCAATGGATGGCCCATCATTAACTCTATTGGTGAAAAAATGTTTCTATTTATTGAATATATGTTATTCATATACACTATACGTCTCTGACATGCAACATTATGAACATGGATGATAATAAATCAATTTCTAACATATGTAATATATGTAATAAATTTTAGTGTTCTTCTACTTCTCATGGCCTATCAGAGAGAGCACTGGCCTGGAAACCACTGGATACAGACTCTGTTTCTATCTCTGCTGATGGTCAGCTATCAGAGATATAACTCAAATGCTTGATTAAAGATGAATATTTTGATAACAGAGGTTCTATTGCCATAGGAAGATGACAAATTGAAGAAATTCAGCCAATCCATGCATCAGCTCTCTAACTTCTGGTTGAAACAGAGATTACCTTTCTTTTGAAAACAGATTTTATTTTCTGACCAACAATAAGAAAGTACAGTGTTTCTGTTAAAAAAAATCCTAATTTATATGTACACAAAGATTTCATTCATCCCATTATCCACTTTCTGGGTTCCATGATATAAAAAGAGGAACATAAACTACTTGAAGACCTTTGGATGAAAAACATATGTGAATATGTTTCAGGGGAGGTTCAGGCTGCACATCAGGAAGAGGTTCTTCACTGAGAGGGTTGTCACGTACTGGAACAGGCTCCCCAGGGACATGTCACGGCAACAAGCCTGTCGGAGTTTAAGAGGCGCTTGGACTGTGCACTTAGTCATATGGTCTGAATTTTTGGGTAGACCTGTGTAGTGCCAGGAGTTGGACTCAATGATCCTTATGGGTCCCTTCCAACTCAGGATATTCTGTGATTCTCTGATTCTATGATCTTTGGATGTGCTTTAAATATAACTCTTAACTTTTGATTAAATTTATTCCCAACAGAAATTAAGTAAAATGCATTTTTCAGCACTTTTAAAATTTGTTAAACTTCACTAGCCTCAGAAGTTGCAACACTGTTCTCATTCATTTATTTTCCTAGCTACAGTATTATGAGTAGGCAAATCCAGATCTCTTCATCTTTTTCTTTCCTGAAACATCTAGTTGCAGAATTATCTAGTTATCACAAGTTAAACAATAGCCTAAAGCTGAGTTATGTCCTTTATATTTCTTTGAGTATATCATTAAATGTACTAGGAAAGGTTGAGGTCTGGTGACAAAACATGCAGTATGTCTCTGTATGAAGAAGAGCAGACCAAAATACACAGAGCACTGGATTAGGGGTTGGGAAGAGTCACACTGTGGTAATGCAAGTTAAGTAAAGTATATGTTTGGATGAAGGACAGAACAAGACAGGATGCAACAATCCTAATCTGAACAGTTGATACTTGACAGATTGGTGAGGCCCAGATCAGAATCAGGGCCACCAAAATGAAAGAAGCTGCTGTGCTTCCATGAAGGTCGTCTCTGGGTCCTGAATTCTCAAGAAGATGACTCAGATGACTGTTAATAAACTGACTGAAGTTTTCTCAGAGCATGAAAAACATTCTTCCTGAAAGCATCTTCAGAGTTGGTAGCACAATCCTGAATCTGATTGCTCCAGCAACATTATAATCACTGTTATATTCACAAAATGCTCGTGGCAAAAGCTGTTACCACTATTATCATGACAATCTTTCCTCCTCCCCCTTTAAATATGAAAAATCTAAATAGCACAAAACAGGAAATTTCACAATGCATTGTAGGTAAGATCTATACAGGGAGGAGTCCACACCACACTAATTTGTGGCTACCTTTACCTTAACTCACAAGTATCTCAGATGGTTTAATAAAAAGTAATTCTTCTTTCTTGCCTCATTTAAAAGCACAGCAACTTATTGCAACTCAATAAGAAAACACAACAACATAGGACACAACAGCCAATTAAAATGAGGTCTGAAGAACCCAAGTACCTGCGCTGGAGATGGCTGACAAGTATAGCTGTGAGTGAGTACGGAGCTAGGGTGTATGATTTTACTAATTCAAAAGGGAAAAATGGAGAGAAAATACTCTGGTGATTTTACTTTCAGGGCTTTCTTAGATTTTTCCTAACAGAAGAGGGGCATGAACATACCCTGCACTCAGATTCCTCTGGCCCAGTTCATCTCCCAGAAAGGCTGCACCCCACTTCTTTCTCACATCCTACCTGACTCATCTTTGCTAGATAGTCTGCCTTCCCCAGGAGCCCCAGGAGCTCTCTTGGGCCTCCTCTGCCTTCATGCCACATCTTTAGTGTACTTTTACTTCTGTCCAAGCCCTGTTCAGATACTGCTGAATGGATGTTGCAGGCAGAAGATGTGTGTTCAGACTCCTTCATGTAGAGGAGAGGCGTGAGGCCAGGACTCAGGGTGCTGTTGGTTGAACATCTCAGCTGCCCAGCACCCAGCAAGGAGCCTCTCTGTGGAGAAGTACAGGAAACCAACTGCAAGAGGGCAAAGGGCACCATGTCCTGATTGTAGCAAAGTGCCTTTTTGTAACTGGTGATCAGGTATGTAGGCCTTTGAGGAAAGTAAGTGTTACTTGGTTATCTGTTTAATTTTCCATGAGAAAAGTCTGGGGATCTCCAGACTGGGCACATTTTTTCTGATTATGAGTGTTGATAATCCTCCAGTTGCAGATTCTCTTCTCTCCCTCGTTGTCTTCAAAAATTATTCCTCCATTTCAGGTAGACGGCACACATCCGTCCCAAATCTCTGTTTATCTAGTGTCATTGTGCACTGGCACTGTCCCTCACTGTTCTTCTGGCTGTGGGCTGGAGGCTGGAGCTGGCCCAACACCACCAGCCTAGCAGCAAAGCAATGTCAGCCCCACATTAGCCAAACTGAAGCCACAGAAATGTAGCATACACAGGCTTTTAATAAGCTTGTTTGCTCTGCAGTCAAGATGTCTGGCAAACACTCTAAAATTGAAAATTTCCAGGATGGACCCACGCGTCTAGTAAGGTTAGTATTGGAGTGACAGAAAGCACATATGCTACCTTACTCCAGCAATTTTGTAGCCTGTCTTTCTGGCTTAAACTGCCAGTAGGATTGGGTTTGAGCTGAAATGTCAAAGCTCTTTTGTGTTGACATTGGAAGAAGCTTTGCGTAGAAAGGAGGACACGGGGCTGTGGGTTTCAGCAGATGGGATGGCTTGGACACTACCCATCTCCTCTGCATGTTCCTCTCTAAACAAGGCATTTATGATGCAGGCTTTTGCCGTCATGCTGTGTCAGCCAGGCAGGGTGAGAATAACGGAGTTTTCACTGGGTATCAGTAAAGGCTGCCAAAAGTTGACATTAGCAATTGAACTGTTTGCAAACTGAGGCAGAAAGTGAGAAAGTATCACTAAATGATAAAATGTGATCAGAATAACAACTCTCTGCTGAGCATCTAAAAAACAGGCAATGACTCCTGTGAAGTGAGAGAAAAGCTGAAAATAGAGCAATTAAGACTTTTATTTAGCAATAAACAGGCAAGTACATGAAATACCATATGCCTTTGCACAGTCAAGTTCCAACAAGTTAAGAGATGTCCTTCAAACAGCACTGCTGTAACAATACCCACTGGGATGCATGATAGGAATATGTTGGCTGCTCCTGTTTTTGAATAAAGGCCAGTGGAACTAGATCTGTGTAATGGAATGTGGCATGAGAGAAAATGTTACTCAGCTGAAGAAATCTTTTACAGAGACATCTTAGAAGTAATCTCTTGCAACCACATTGTGTTGGTTTTCTTTTTTTTTTCTTTTTTCTTTTTTTTTTTTTGATTATATGTAATCATTTGTATGGCTGTAGATAACCATGAAACAGTGAATCACAGAGGTTACACAAATGTTGAGTTTTTCATGCTTATTCACTTCACACTTCTCAGAACAGAGGGAGGGTTGAGTATTTGCCTGCAATGCTTTCCACCAGCTATATTGTTATTGTAGTGCCTATCCTTTCAAAGGAACAATTTGGCCCTTCCCATTGTCTCTGCCACTTTTCTTGTTTCAGGATCCCAAGGAGAAGCAGAACTTACAGGTTGCTGGCCCTGCCTTCTTTCGACACCATGGGAAGATATATTTGAAAGAATCTCAGCTAATTTCATCTCATGACACTCTCTGCCTTTCCTAATCTCTTTCTATGACACAGGGAATGGAGAAACATTAGGGCCATAAATTAAGTACTGGATGAGTTAAAAACTCCTCAATGTCAAAAGCAAACAAACAAAATATTGCAACGATAAATGAAAGCAAGAAAAACAACAAAAATGTATAACAGCTGTTGATGTGGTTAAGAAAAACTATTATTCTATGAGAAACAATTAAATCAAGCAATTAAGCAGGAGGTTGGCATAAGGCAGCTAGGTAAAGCCTAGGAGTATGGGAAAGCAAACTGGTTAAGCAAGTTTTGCTGCTGTCTCAATATTCCTGAGGTACCTATGGATAATACTAGGCTTGCTTTGCTCGAGTTTCATTGGAGTTACATCAGAGATGCCAAAAAAATGGCATTGTATTTAAAGGAACCCTCCCCCACCAAACCTCTTACTGACAATTACAAAAACAGAGAAGCCTTTAATAAATGCTTTCTTGCTCAGATTAAATAAATGAGCAACTGCTGAAGATACTTTGGTGGGAAGGCTGTTCTTCCCACATTTGGAAGACAGTTCTGACGAAGAATTGATGTCTATTCACTTACTCATTTGTTTCAAGATTTTCATCACCACTGCAATGACTGTTTCTTCCTATTTTTTGGAGGATAAGGTAACCAATCATGCATAAGTCAAAACTATTCCACCAGAGTGTAATTCAGATTAACTAACTTTGTTTAATATCTATGCATTTGTGAAACAAAAGCAACAATTCTGGTGCTCATTTTAAACCAGAAAAGGCCAGTCAATAAGTTTTAAATAAAATAATATAAACTCATATTAATAAGAAGAATAAAAGAAATGGGTTGGTTTCAAGGTGGTATTTGCATACTCAGGGTGTATAGAAACTAAAAATGTTCACTGCATACACAGGAAAATATGCCTCCCAGATTAAGTCTACAAAGTATTAGAAACTCTAAGCATTCATCTCCATTCCTGATTATGTGAAAGTAATTTCCTGTTTTATTTTGTATTTTATAAATGTATTTTATAAAATCTAATGATTTTATATAACTCTGTTATTTTATTGCCCTCATTCAGTGTCTAATTAATATAAACTAGAGAATTATTTTAACATCTACTTCCCATAGCCATTTATAACACCAGAACTATAAAGGCAAAATAGGAAAAATATGCAAAATACTGAATTGGGCAAAATGAAAAAAAATAATATACAAGTTCAAACAAGTGTCCATATCCTGTAACTTGCCTACAGCTTTCCTGATCTGAAATTAGTTGTTTATGCCATTTCATTAGAGTTGTGTTCATAAGCAAAAGGCACAACAGGTTGAGTAACACAAAATCACAACATACTTTCAATACCTGTGGAAGACTACATGTGATACAGGTGTAGAAAATCCATGTGCTTTCAAACATCATGAATTTTGCATTCAACACCTTGCAGCCCCTTACACTAAAGGCTGTAGGAAGAGACAAATATAAACTCTTTCACAGATATATATTTTGAAACTCTCCTTGCACCCTAAGAGGATGCAGAAAATTTCTTCTGCTTCAGTGGCACAAGGGCTCTATTAACAATTCAACCACAACTTTCTTCATAATTTTGGCATTCTAGTTGGTCTGTACACCAATTTCCCCATGTTTACAGCTGTGGTAATACTGGCTACAAGACAGTATTCTAAAGATAATAAATAAGTGCTTATAAAGCACCAAAAAATCCCAGAATTATATATCTAGCATACACTTGTCATATGCCAAGTTTCTTGTGCCGTTGCAGGTTTTTTTTTTTAAATGTATTTTAGAGTAAATTACACTTCTGATGAATTTTAAGATGATGGGTTTTTTTTGTGTGATTTCAGTTCTTAGGATGACGTTTTGTAGATTCTTCAAGTAGCAGAGATATCCTCTTAAAAATCAATGAAAGAACAATACTAGCAAAATATATGATTTAAAATATTTCTTTGACCTATAGAGAACTGAACAGCCTAATTTTAACTTACAATTCTCACATATTATATTTCAACTTGTAGCTCAAGGCAATTTTCTGATACCATTAGCTCATGGTTTCTTCTACTTAAAAACAAACCAACAAACAAATACATTAAAAAGTAGAATTGCATAAGCCCTCTAGGTTATCTGGTACATAGCTTTGTTCTGATACTAGGACTAGAGCTGCCTAGACCATTCCTGACAAATTCTTGCCTAATCTTTTCTTAAAACCTTCTATTTCAATTCACTTGCTTTTCAAAACTCCCAGAAATAATTATTCCACATTTGGAAAACTTATTTAAAGAATTTAATTCAATAATACAAAATAATAGCCTGAGGATTTAAAGGTGTGTGTGGGGTGGAAATCCAAGCAACTACAAAATATTAAAAATTTGATAATACAGTAGATAATATTTTAGATCTGAAAGTCAGCCAATTTAAAAACGGGCTTATCAGAAATCCTAGAAAATGCAATATTTGAAAAAATGCCTGCTAACCTCTAACAAAGACAAAAAAAAAAAAGAAATATCATTTGCATGTTATTTTGATAATATTATAGAAGTTAAAACACTATTGAATACTTAATTTACATTTTAGGTTATCTCAAATGTAGTGAAAGAATTATAGGATACAAAGTTTTATAAAAGTTATCTTTTTGTATTAAGTTATTTATTTCAGAAACACGCCTTTCATTCTAGGTCAAAATCAGAAGATGAAGATGAGATTTAAACAAGGAATGATGGTACCTTTTTTCATTAGCCCTCCATTCCATTTTTATGGATTCAGAAATGATAAATATTATGGTAGACCTCAAGAAGAGTTGAAATACTGGTATGATTTTTCTGAATATATGAAATAATTTCTATCCTTTGTTAAAGTAGAAATGATAAGTGAGAGCTAATTCACACCCCTCAAATGATATAGCTTGCTCTCAACAACTGTTAATCCAAGATGAAGCTTGCCAGTGGGGTGGAATGTGCAAGCTGTAATGGCTCTCCCAGAATCAAGTATGTGGGAGGTGTTTAAGAAAGAGCCAGCTCTGGCAGTGTTGGCACAGGATGCCTTATTCTGTCTTCTTTTCCTTAATGATACTTTTCAAATTACTTGGAAGTTCATCCCACACATGATTAACTAGCACGTTCAGGACAATTAAACAAAGAGTAGGCTGTGTTACAGTGCCTTACCTAAAACCGTCTTTCCAAATTATAACAATTTCCTCTTGAGCAGGCCTTTGACCTTCAAAAAATATCAGTATTGTCCTCAACGCATTGTAAACTTATGCCATGCATATTAACATGTGAAAAGCAAGTCGCTCGCCTACTAGTCTCTCATGCCATTCAAGGTGTGTCTTGCTAGTCCTAGCTTGCAGAAGCAAAGAGTTTTCATTGATATGCTACAAGGTGCTCAACCAGTTCTCACTATATCTGCAAATAAGCAAGCACAATTACAGATATAGATACATATTTTATCCAAGTGAAGGCCATCATATAAACATGTTAATTCTCAGAAGTGACAGTCCCAGCTTCTCTGTATACTTTGATTTTAGAAGGACACCTGTGCAGTCTCTCTGTATAGGAACAAATATTTAGTAAGTTCAGTTTGCCTTTCACAATCAAAATTTGATATTGCACCCTTCCAAATCTTTAAAGAAATGGAAGAAAACACTGACACTAAGAATCATCTTCTGCTCAGTGAAACTTTCATCTCATTAATTTCTCAGGAAATTTATGATTAGCTCTGTGTTCTCTTTCATATTCTGGCCAACACAGCATCATGATAGAGAAGTACACAAATGCAGTGATGATGATCTGAGCCCAACTCAGAGGTGAACTATGATCCTAAATTCTCCCTCTAAGTCAGTTAACAGTGTTGGATTAATTTCCCAGAAGGTTCACAATAATTATGCTCTTTAGGGATGCTGAGAGAAAAAACATGTTTGCCGTGGATTCCTTCAGTACCACTATGATACAGAGTTGAAGACTGGAAGGGATTACTACCATGAGGTAATTTTGCCTGTGTGATACAGGCCTCTTCTGATTAAAGCCCAACACCTATAAACAAAAATACAACTTCAGTAACAGCATCGAAAACTACATATATATATTCCTGTATGTAAATCTCCAATTCCCATCTAGTCTCCATTGAGAGACTCCCCATCCCTTTGACAGTTCCTGAAATTCTTTATTTGATTCACTACCTTTTCATGAGAGTTGTGACTTGACAATACCTTGACACCCATTTAATCCAGTACTGCTGTCTCTATTTTTCCGATAATATCATAATTATAGATTTCAAATGTTGCACAAAGGTATGCATTTAAGTCTTTACACCTTCTGGAAATAAAACAAAACAAAACAAACAAACAAACAAACAAAAAAACTTTTCCCATTAAGAGATGAGTTCCAAGTGTGCACAGTGTGGACAGTTTCATCGTCATTGGTGTAATGCAGGATGGGGAAAAGCTAGATGAAACAAAAATATGGATAATAGCAAGCACATGAATTACCCTGTGAGAGTACATTTAGTGCATTCTCTTCTGAAAGCTTAAAGAGTCCTGTTTATCAAGTTTTTTTTCTCAAGAGAGGAGTACTTTTACAAAACAACAGACAGAGTTGGGCCTGTTAGGATCAAACCCTCTTTATTATGTATTTTATGGGCAGTTCTGTGTGATATGAACACCAAAGAGGAGGGAATGGTGGAAGGTGTGGTTGATATACACTTCAGATAAAACGTTCTGAATAATTCAGTTACCTGAAACCTCTAGTCCCTGCATTTCTTCCTTTATTGCTAGTTCTTCTATTTCTGATGTAACAGAAGCACGTACACATGCCCAGTTTAAAACCAAAATACCACCTGAATTCATGGCAACTGCTTTATTCTTCTTTTGCAACTCTCTCTCCCATGAAGAACTCCTGGGAGCTGACAGTGCTGTTATCCTCTTTGAACATGAGGCATATGCTGCAAGGTAGCTTCAGATCTCTGTCAGACTGATGAACGTTGTAATAGTGGATGAAGTTTTGCACAGAATATGATGCTTTGTAGCAATTTGAAGGGGACTCAGATCTTGAATTACTCCTGATTTTCAACACTCTTCTGACTGCTGTCGTTTTGGATTTCAGTGTTGGTCTTATGTTTAGAGGAAAAGCTCTAGTTAAGACTGAATGATTTTCTTTGCTCAGCACATTCCAGCTCCTTACCTAAGTGGTAATGCTGGGTTTCCTCAACATATCTGTGCGATTTGGCCAATATCCCAGTCATGATTTAGCCTGTTATCACAGACTCCATTAACCTCAAAAACTTGTAGAACTGGATTTTCTGCCCTAGAGTAGAGATGAGCTGCTTTCTGGGTGTTTTTTAGTTTTTTGAATTGTTGTTGTTCTTGTTGTTGTTGCCGTTGTTCTGTTTTGTTTCAGTCACATATTTATTTATTTTTTCAGAAAAAAATGTCTGTGTTTTACACAGAATGTTTTACTCCCTGAGCATTTCTAATATGCAGTTTCATCATTAACTTGGGTGATGGACTATGCATTATTAAGAGCAAGGCCATTTGTTGCCAGAAATAAGACCACCTTGAATTAGCTAGCAGTCATCATTTACAGCTATGACATGGATTGCTGTTTAAGTGTCCTCCAGTACTACATGTTTCTGAGGAGTGTCAATGATGCTTTTAACTGACCAGCTAAAGGTGATTTTTAACTCCCTTTAATTACATTAATGTGCTTTTGTTAGTCAACATCCAGAGACAAGAGTATTAGATAAATCTGAACATGAGCTCAAGCACAGGTGTGTGATTATCCCCACTGCTTAATTGCTAGTGTATGCCCTGCCGCATGGACAAAGTGGCTGTGCTTGAAGAAGAGCACTTACCTTTGAGGAAATGAGCCATACTGCACCACTTGATCTCAAGACCAGAAAACACTTCCCAACATATTATGTTTAGTGGTATATGCATAGCCAGAGTCTGACAGGAGTCTACTTTGTTCAGTAATTAAGTTTAACTATGCAGTAATAAGCCATTGAAGAAGGCAGCTGGTTCCAACTTGTGTGACTGACTATAGCAGTTCAGGTCCCAATATACATTGCGTATTCCCTTAAAACTGAAAGTGTTTGTTTTTCTTTTTATCCACAAAAGTGGTAAAAGTGCCAGGGAGCTCAGAGGAGGTTGAAGGCTAACCCAGAGGATCTCAGGGGAGCTTCAGACAGGACCAAGTCCTGTCCCTCATCTCCTTGCAGCTTGCACTTACTGGCTCATGAGTGACACATTTGTTTTATTAGTTAATACAAAATAAGTCATACACCAGTTATCACAGTTTAATAGTCAAGCAATACTAATAGACTACATCTGCTAATGAATAAAAGACAATGACCAAAGACAATGAGTTTGATACAGAGACAGTAAATAGACAGTGTTCATCACCTTGCTGGTAAAAATATTAATAAAACTTTAGCTAAGAAATTATGCTTGCTATACTCAGCAGAAATATAACAGGAAGTTTTCCCTTAAATTACAAGTTTTATGTACAGATTATCTAGTCAACACATAGCCTATCCACTTGAAATTTTTATAGCCTTTTCATCAAAATTTCATGAAATGAAATTAAGGTTTTTATGGAACTCCAAGTAAACTAAACTGGCACTATTGCACTAATGTTAAGTCAGTTTGACAGTATATGCTTTCAGTAGGTCTTTTGTATTAGGTGATTAGCATTAATTATATTATCATCCTCTAGCTTTTTATTCATAAAGATTCAGAGCAGCTTTTCTATCATTTTAATCTCAATTCATAAACAATTTTCAGATCTGTCATTCTCTAGTGATAAGTTTTAGCCTTTCATACACTGCAGAACATTATTTTTCTTTGATTTCTCTGGTCCTTTGAACAACAGCTAAAGATTTAGTTTGATATACAAAAGCAGTCAATAAAATCCCTTACTCCTTGTCACATTGTCTTCTACAGAAGATTATGACATAAAAGAAAAGTTTAATTCTCTAAATAGCTTCTCAATAAACATTTATTTTCACTTGTGTGATTATTAATCATGATAAAAAATTACCATTTTTTCTATCAAGACAGCGATGAGCGATATTAGTGGAGATATGTTAATGACATCTTAGTTTATCTTTCCTTTCCTCTTAACAGGGTATAAGAGGTTAATTATAAATCAGACTATTTGCACAAAGATTTTTATTTATTTATTTATTTTCAGCAAAAGATATTATGCTCAAAGATGAACAATCACCCAGCATTTCTTTTCTGGGTGTGATTTCATCTCTCAAATTCTGATTAAAATAAATATTGCAGAAATAAGACTTGTGTTATATATTTGGGAAATATTTGGAAGTGTGTAAGAAGCAGGAGCCTAAATGTGAACTGCTCAAATATCAGAAAATCATCCACACAATAACAAATAAAGCATTTTTTTAGGTTTGTTTATGTTATTTCCATCCATTGTTTCTGATATTTCCATAAGGCCAGAACTATTTGAAGGTGTTTCAGAGAACTATTCTCTACAAGTTATGGTGAATCCAAGCTGCCTGGTAATTTTGTGGCATTTCTCCAGCTAGCTTACTGCTCTCAAGGATGCTAGATGCTAACCCTATCTCTTTCTGAAGGTGGAAATAGGGTATGTTTAACTTACTGCCTGCTTACATGGTAAAAAAAAACACAGAGTGCTATGTTGGTCTGTCAGAACCAGAAGACTTCTTCTCTCTCACAGACCAAAGTCCCATCCCACTGAAAGGAGCAGGAGATATGTCATCAACTTCATTGAGGCTAGAAATGCATCTTAAGCTGCAAAAACATCATCAGGGTGAGACCCCACTTGAAGTGTTTATGATTTGTTACTTTTTTTCAGAGAGGCAAAGATCATTAAATTAATTTTAGAAATAAATTAAATTTATTATTATTATTTCAACAGAAAAGGGACTGTTTAAATTGAATATGAAATATTTATATTCACTATGTTTTTGTTGCTTAAAAACTCATTAGTTTCTGTTCATTGTAACAGACCTTGCAGGGCTTCAAACGCAATATTCTGCTTCTATTGCAAAGATTAAATTGTGAAATCCATACATTGATTTCAGATCATTTTGCATCTGGGTCTTGCTTTAAGTGCTTGGTGACCTGAATTTCCCCCATTTCAGAGGGCTGAGGACTGTAAGATCGGACGCTGTGGCATCTGCAGAACTCATTGGCAAGGTGGTCCTGAGGGTTTTCACAGCTGTTACAGAACAGCTTGTATAACAACAGTTTGCACAGCAGCCTGGTGTTAAAGTCAGGATTTCATTGATCGATAGACAAGTAAAATAGCAAATAACTGCAATGCTAACTGAACAGAGCTATATTCAAAAAGACAGCAATATGTCTAAAGACAATTAGCTGAACATGTTCACATGCATGAACAGAATAGCATGTTCCACTTGGCTCTTACAAGTTAAGCTAATAAAGCTACACAAATTGTTTGTATTAATTTGAGTAACAGGACCCCATGTCATTATTAGAGATGAAAATAGCCAAGTTTTCTGTTTGGAAAGATGCAACAAACATGGGATAATTCAAAAAAATGATCCCAATTGTTTTCATGCAGGAAGTTTCAGACAGTAGTTGTTTTCCATTTCCATAGAAACTGTTGCCTCAATTAACAAGCACCTTTCTCTCTCCTCTCTGGGGATCCTGCAGGAGTGCACAGTTAATTAGAGAGGGCTCCACAGGGGCTTTTACCACATTTTGTAATTTTCTCCATTCACTTTGCACCTTAGAGGGCAGAATTCCATAGAGAACTTTAAAAATCAATGGGTTCTGTGTCTTTTAGGAGGGCAAAATGCTTGTTTTGTAAAATGCCAAAGAAAAGGAAGTCTAGAAGAGAGAAATAAAAAAATAACTATTGCCCAGGGATGCATGCTCTTATTCTGTAGACAATTGCATCACATGGGAAATTCAGTTAGAATTAGTTTAAACTAACTTGAAATTGATCAAAGATGATCAACTGCTGTTTTTCACCCATAAGAGTGTTTCTTCGTAGCATTTCTCAATTAGTATTATACTTTTGTCTTATTTTTTGACATATACCTTAAATTTTTATAAGGCTTTTTCTGACTGGAGTACAAAAATAACATGCCTGTACCAGGATTTGTAAAGCAAAACTAAAACATAAATACTATTTAAAAAATATTTCTAAATTCTATGGAGAATGATTAAACATAAGTGCTGCTTATATAACCTAAAAAGTCACTTCCTAGTTTTAAAATGCCTAAATCTACAGTTTAAATTAATTTGTTTTGAGAAAATAACAGGGATTGATCAGGTTGGGGGCAGTGGGGCACTGGCAGGAGCATATTTATAGGTGAGAGAGGCAGAGGATGTTTTGAGCAGCTCTGGGAGAAGAGGGGTAGAATTAGCAGCAGAGTTGGCTCTTTTAGATGTGGGATGGCAGAGGAGAGCTATGTGGGATGCTAAACAAGAGGCAGGAGTCAGAAGGGTCCGAGCATCTCCAGAGGTCTGGGTGGGAGAATGGAGTCCAGAGAATTTCACTGAACGATTTCTGTAGCAGATGTGCTTGGGGTAGAAGGAAAAGCAGGGGATGCTCTTTCTTCTTTCTTTTATTCATGAGCTTCCTCCTTTCTCCTCTTCCATGATGTAAGAGCAATGCTTCCCCTTCCTCTTCTCCTAGCAGTCCTTTTACACCAAAAAAAACAAACTCAAACCATCTTCTTGAGCCTTTGAGACCTCTTGGTGAGGTCAGGGTAGCTTCCTTTTGGAGGAAAGCAGCAGGATGCCTGGGGGTGGTGGGATGGACTGGGAGCTGAGCAGGCAGATGGCAGAGCCCTGAGCCCCAAGACACTGCTGGCCTCACCTCTCCTTGAGTGCATGCAGAGCTGGTTCCATGGCTCCCAAACTCTCCCTTGTAGGGCTAGCCATTGCCCCGAGGTGATGATCCTGAGTCCCTGTTGGGAGAAGTTGCAGGGTTTCAGTAGTAGTAGAAAGTAGAAAATCTGGGCTTGGGTCATTTCAGGACAAGGAAAGAAATCCTCTCAGTTCTGGGAGATGGTTTTAAATACAAGGCCATTTACATTTTAGTAGGGAAGAAGACAATGCTTTCTGAAATATTTTGGAAAAAAATATATATATTTTTATGAAAGAGAAAAGATTCTTGACACTATAGGTCTTTTGTGCAGAAGGCATCTTCTGCCAGAAGGTTATGAGGCAACAAAAGTCCCAGAGAGATTGTCCTTGAAATTTCCCATCTTGGCTAATTGCAGTCTTCTCTATATGCCAGCTTCTGAACAGCACTCCTCCACTGTGCTGGAGGCACACAGGGCAGGCTTTTGGTCCTACTACAGCAGTCAGATAAATAAGTCTCTTTGGGGAAATTGGTCAGAGGAAAAGTAGAAATTAGTATAATTTAATCTTTCCATTGGGATGTATATTTAAAATGGCTAGGACTATGATTCCTGTACATTAGGAATTTCAGTCACATTCCAGCTAATGGGGACGGAGACTCTGAATGGGACCAGAAACAAGCAGGATATTTCATTTTGTCTACATTGGTTCAACATATATGAAAATTAAATTTTTTTTTAAAGGAAATACAGTGTACTGGTCTCAATATCATTTAGGTACTGAAAAATCATCTTCATATTGTGAACTTCATCCAATGGAAGCTGTTACCAATGCAGACATTGCTTTCTAAAAGAGAAAGAGCAATAGGGACCCTGCCTAGCAAAACAAAAACCAACCAAGCAAACAAACAGACAAAATAAATAAATAAATTAAAACAAACAAACAACAACAAAAAACCCACACCTGAATCCCAAGTTGTTCCAATCTCACAGTCACAAATGTTTTCATGCAAGCTAAGGCCAGTTTCCAGTAGACAATTATTGTTGAGGAACATTAAGTGGAAACACTTTTGATTTGAAGAGGTAGCCAAGCAGAAGGGACTCCGCTTAACTATGACTTTTAGAGCTACTGCTGCTCAGAGCTCCTCATTTTCTCTGCGTTCCTCTTCCTTCTGCCTTCCTGCCTTCCTTCTGCCTTCCTGCCTTCCTTCTGAGGGCACTCAAGTGGATCCCCTGAGGGGGGAAGTGGCAGTCCAGACAGGTGACTGCGGGGAGCTCCAGAATCTGGAGACGCACCTGGGTCCTGAGGGAAGAGAGGGCTGTCATGGGTGCAGGTCTGCCCTGCTTAAGGAACTCCTCGAGCAGGTGGCTGGGCTGCAGGGAGAAATCGGCAGCCTGAGGGGCTCCTGGGAGTCTCTGAGGGTGACAGATAGGAGGTGTCAACCTGCCCTTGCTGATGCCCAGAAGCCCTCTCCTAAGTCCCTGCAAGGGGTAGAAGCTGATCCAGCTGATCACATGCAGTACAGAGGGCTTCACCACCCACAAGAGCAAAGGGGCTGGACCCTCGTCTCAGCTCAAAGCAGAAAGAGACGTTTGCCCTCGACACCCACGGTGCTACCAACCCCCACGGTGTCCCTGGGTAATAGATTTGAGGCTCTCAGGCAGGAAAAGGAAGAGGTTGAGGGTCTGGACAGTAGTCCGAACCTGGGAAGCAACCCTGAGAATCTTGTCAAGATTGGGGGAAGTACTGAGCATAGGGATCGGGGCTGGACGGGGCACTGCATCACAACCAGTGCCACAAAAAAAGAACGGAGAGTCTTAGTGATCGGAGACTCCTTGCTGAGGGGCACTGAGGCTCCCATTTGTTGCCCAGATAATCTATCCAGAGAGGTGTGCTGTCTTCCTGGGGCACGTCTCAGAGACGTTAGGAAGGCTCTGCCACAGCTCATTAAACCGGAGGACTACTATCCTCTTGTTGTCATTCAGGTTGGATCCCTGGAAGCTGCAACTAGAAAAATGAGGAATATTAAAAAGGACTTTGCATCCATGGGAAGGTTGTTGAAGGGATCGAGGGTGCAGGTAGTGTTCTCCTCTGTCCTCCCGCTGGGTGACCGAGATGCAGAAAGACGGAGAAGGATGGGACAGGTGAACAACTGGCTGAGGGAGTGGTGTCTGGACCAAGGATTTGGGTATTTTGATCTTGGGCAGTCCTTTGAGAAGCCGGGTATGTGGGCTGCTGACTGACTCCAACTCAGCAAGTGGAGCACAAATGTGTTGGGGAGCAAGCTCTCTGGGCTGATTACCAGGGCTTTAAACTAGGTTTGATGGGGGAAGGGAGGGGAGCTAAAAGTGACAGAGAAGGGCTGGTGGAAGTTGTCACTGCTGTCACTGTTGAAGATAGTAGGGAAAAACCTCTGAGTTGTCCCACAGGATTGTCTGAGGGCTCCTCAGAGAAGGTAATGATCCCGATACCCCATCCAGAATCTTCTTCTTGCATCCCTCCAGGGGTAACTGCGCCTGCTGCTTCCCTAAAGTGCCTGTATACCAATGCGCAGAGCATGGGAAATACACAGGATGAGCTCGAGATCTGTGTTCGGTTGCAGGGCCACGATCTCGTTGCGATCACAGAGACGTGGTGGGACAGCTCGCATGACTGGAACGCTGTCATGGAGGGCTATGTCCTTTATAGGAAAGACAGGCTGGGGAAGCGAGGGGGTGGGGTTGCCCTTTATGTGAGGGAGCAATTAGAGTGTACCCAGCTCCACCTGGGGGAGGGTGAAGGACAAGTGGAGAGCTTGTGGGTGAGAAATAAGGGGTGGGCTGGTATGGGGGACACTGTTGTGGGGGTGTACTACAGGTCACCAGATCAGGAGGAGGAGGTCGATGAGGCCTTCTACAAGCAGCTGGTAGTAGCCTCATGATCACAGATGCTGGTTCTCATGGGGGACTTCAATTATCCAGACATCTGTTGGGTAAGCAACTCGGCCAGGCACGCGCAGTCCAAACGGTTCCTACAATGTGTTGAAGACAATTTTCTGTTGCAGGTGGTGGAGGAGCCAATGAGGCAGGGGGTGCTTCTGGGCCTTGTCCTTACCAACAGGGATGGGCTTGTTAGGGATATGAAGGTTGGGGGCAGCTTGGGATGCAGCGACCATGAGATGGTGGAGTTCAAGATGGAACTTGGTGGAAGAAATAAGGCTAGTAGCAGGATTGCTACCCTGGACTTTCGAAGAGACAACTTCGACCTCTTCCGGGACCTGCTTGGGAGTATCTCGTGGGCTAGGTTGCTAGAAGGCAAGAGTGCTTGTGAGAGCTGGGCTACATTTAAACAGCACTTCTTCCAAGCTCAGGATCGGTGCATCCCTAAGAGTAGGAAATCTGGGAAGGGGGGCAGGAAACCTGCGTGGATGAGCACAGAGCTCATCGATAAGATCAAAAGGAAGAGGAAGGTCTATGAAATGTGAAAAAAGGGCCTGTCCTCTTGGGAGGAGTATAGAAGTGTTGTCAGGGCCTGCAGGGATGCGAGGAGGAAGGCTAAAGCCCACCTAGAGATGAGGCTTGCAAAAGAGATAAAAGATAATAAGAAGGGTTTTTTTTAAATACGTAAACAGTAAAAGGAAGACTAGGGATAATGTGGGTCCCTTACTGAACGAGGGGGGTGTCCTGGTAACGGGAGACGCCGAGAAGGCGGAGATACTGAATGCTTTCTTTGCTTCAGTCTTTGCTTCAAGGACTCCCCCCCGGGACTCCTCAACCCTGGCGGGAGGAGAAAGGGGCTGGGAAGTGGAGTACTCCCCCCTGGTTGACGAGAGAGTGGTTCGGAAGTGTCTGAGTGGGCTCAACGCACACAAATCCATGGGTCCCGATGAGATGCATCCACGTGTGCTAAGGGAGTTGGCAGAGGTGATCGCCAAACCACTCTCTATCATCTTTGAAAGGTCCTGGAGAACAGGAGAGGTGCCTGAAGATTGGAGGATAGTCAATGTCACTCCAGTCTTCAAGAAGGGCAAGAAGGAGGATCCGGAAAACTACAGGCCAGTCAGTCTCACCTCTGTCCCTGGAAAGGTGTTGGAACAGCTTTTTCTGGATGTCATCTCCAAGCAATTGGAAGAGAAAAATGTTATGAGGAGTAGTCAGCATGGATTCACCAAGAGGAAGTCATGCTCGACCAACCTCGTTGCCTGCTATGATGGCATCACCAGCTGGGTAGATGGGGGGAGAGCAGTAGATGTCATCTACATTGACTTCAGCAAGGCTTTCGATACTGTCTCCCATGACATCCTGATAGCAAAGCTGAGAAAGTGTGGGATAGAGGAGTGGACAGTAAGGTGGGTTGAGAACTGGCTGACTGGCTGAGCTCAGAGGGTGGTGATCAGTGGCGCAGAGTCCAGCTGGAGACCTGTGGCTAGCGGCGTTCCCCAGGGGTCAGTGCTGGGTCCGGTCTTGTTCAACATCTTCATCGACGACCTTGATGAGGGAATAGTGTCTGCCCTCAGCAAGTACGCCAATGACACAAAGCTGGGAGGAGTGGCTGACACACCAGAAGGCTGTGCTGCTGTTCAGCGAGACCTGGACCGGCTGGAGAGATGGGCAGGAAGAAACCAAATGAGGTTTAATAAGAGCAAGTGTAGAGTCCTGCACCTGGGAAGGAACAACCACACGTATCAGTACAGGCTGAGGGACAACCTGCTGGAGAGGAGCTCTGAGGAGAAGGACCTGGGGGTCCTGGTGGACAACAGGTTGACCATGAGCCAGCAGTGTGCTCTCGTGGCCAAGAGGGCCAATAGGATCCTGGCGTGCATTAAAAGGAGCGTGGCCAGCAGGTCAAGGGAGGTGATCCTTCCCCTCTACTCTGCCCTGGTCAGGCCTCACCTGGAGTACTGTGTCTAGTTCTGAGCTCCCCGGTACAAAAAAGACAGGGAACTCCTGGAAAGAGTCCAGCAGAGGGCCACAAAGATGATACGGGGCCTGGAGCATCTTCCCTATGAAGAAAGGCTGAGAGACCTGGGTCTGTTCAGCCTGGAGAAAAGAAGACTGAGAGGGGATCTCATCAATGTGTATAAATACCTGAGGTGTAGGAGACAGAGGGATTTGGCCAACCTCTTTTCAGTGGTTTGTGGGGATAGGACAAGGGGTAATGGCCACAAGATAGAGCACAGGAAGTTCTGCACCAACATGCAAAAGAACTTCTTCACAGTGAGGGTGATGGAGCACTGGAACAGGCTGCCTAGGGAGGTTGTGGAGTCTCCTTCTCTGGAGATATTCAAGGCCCGTCTGGACTCCTACCTGTGCAGCCTGCTCAAAGGAACCTGCTTTGGCAGGGGGCTTGGACCTGATGATCTTTCGAGGTCCCTTCCAACCCCTTCAATTCTGTGATTCTGTGATTCTTAAGAGGCCTGGGCAGGACAATAATGCTTTGCTCACTCTCCATTTTTGCAGCAGGACCTGTTTGTACTAGGAAAGGTAGAGTGACCTCTATTGATTCATAACTCAACTGAATGGTTACTTCATCTGAGTTTTGAAATGACTGGCATTATAAAAGTCTGCATCTCTAACAGGCTCTGCTCTGTGAACAGAGAAGGTCTAAGGTAGACCCTTTGAAAACTCCCTACTTTCCTGACTCAGACTTATTGGGTGGAAAAAGTAAATCTCCATTATTATGATGATATAGACACAAATGATGTTTCTGACAACTTTGGCATGACAACTTTGGCATATCCTTGCAGTTTCTCCAAATCAAGATCTCTGTCTTTCTGGCAATACAGGAAGTAAGTTTTGAATATAAAAATAAAGTTTTAATATAGTCAGATCAGCTTTGATTGAACATCAGAAGATTTGGATTTGCCGGCAATGTCTGTCTTCATAATTTTGTTGTTTCATGCCTGCTCTCATCTGAACTGTTACAGCATGAAAATTAAGCTATACTGGTACATTGTACCTACAGTAGGTTGTAAGTACAGCATTTTGCCCATGGGAGTGTTAACAGGAATTGAACTGTATCCATTAAAATTCATTAAAAATTCATTACCAGTTGTGCCACATACCATATACACCTCAACAGTTTATTGAAATAAAGAAAATATGCAGGTAGGCTTTAGCACTAAAATATATACTACTAAATACAATGGGAAAGATAGTTTCTTTACATTGGATATTGTAAAGAAACATTACGTGATTACAATTACATGATTTGTAACCATGGCAGAAAAGAAAAAAAAGAAAAGAAAAAAAAAAAAAGGGTCTTGCTTCAGGCATTTCTTTCCTTTGCATTTGTTGTGAAATCTTTTCAGCTCTTGGCATGAAGGTTGACATTTGCATACAAAAGCAACAAAAATAGTTACAATTTTATATATTAAAAGAAGAAAGAAAGAGATGAGAGTTTAGGAAAAAAAAAAAAGAAATTTAGCATATACTAGGTTTGTTCTGTTATATGTGATGGACTGATGTTACAAGAAAATAGGTGCAGTTCCCTTTGAGAATTATTTGAGTATTTCACTTGAGGAAACAAGACAGGAAACAAACTTGTGGAAACAAGATAGCAGAGTAGTCAAATAATTGAACTGTCTCAAGCCATGCTTAAGTGCCATTCTCCAGAACAGTGAAATCTAGGGAGTGAAACCTGAATTTTGTCATTAAATAAGGAGAGTCCTTCAACACATGCTTTCACAATTTCTCAAAACACTACAATAAACACAACTTCATTCTGAAGTGCCAAAATAATAAAAAAAAATCATCCTCTGTTTTTCATCTGGGAGAAGCATCTGAGGAAGTGACGATTGTAGATCCCAGTGGAACTGAAAAAAAAAAAGTAAACAAAGTAGAATAATGCTTCATAACTCCTATGTACAAAAGCACAGAATAGAAATAAGCAGAAAGTGATTTTATTCTAGAGGTTGAGAGGAGGAAGATCAAGTCCTCAGCAAGAATCAAAACAGGTAAATTGGCTGCTAGATGTATTAAGAACTGCAGACAGAACAGAAATCTCATGATTTTCTGCCAGTATGTAATATTTCACACAGATCTTAAATATTCAATACCATCCTGACCATCTATATCAATAAAATAAATCAAAAGGGTAACAATGATGTCTGAAGATGTGAAAGAGTTTGATGAATTACTAAAAAAAAAAAAAAAAAAAAAAGTAAAATTGGCTAAAATGTACGTGAAGATTATGAGAAAGATCTAGAAATCACAAACAGCAAATGTGGAGGAAGTGAGTAGGGATAGATAATTCACAATTTATAATATCTTGGGAACAACTAATGAAATCCAGAGTTAGAAGATTTATAGCTAAAAAGAATTGCTTTATTCTATATAATGTGTAATAAAACAAAACTCATTGGATGAAAACGTTAGAGAGGACAGATTATAATGAAATTCAAGCAAGGAAATAAATGGAAGATAGGTCCATTGCTGAGCATTAAAATCAGTGCTACTTCCAACATTAAATATTCCTAAGTAAACAGAAACTGGATGGATTTTCTTAAAAAAAATGAAGTTAAGTTCACTTTACCCATGCTTCATATTTTAATACTCTTTTTTTTTTTTTTTTTCAAATGTACTTCTGACCAATGTATCAAAGACCATCAGGAAATAGAAATCTCTTGGTTTGGGAAGAACTGCAGGGCTACACCAAATGACTTATGGGGGAAAAATAAAAAAAAAAAATAAATAAAAAAGAAGAAAAAAAAAAAGGAAGAAATTCTGAGGTTTGAAACAGTCAAATCAGAGATGTACCTGCCCTTCACATACCCTTTTGCAAAGCTACCGAAGCAGTTAATATTATGGGCTAGCCTGGAGGCAAAACAGAGCAAAGGACATGCAGGAGGCCCAAAGGCATTTATGTGCAACTTGGTAAAATAACAGGACCAGGACACCAACTTAGCATCATTCCTACCATCCATAGTGTTTCATTCCTAGCGGGCTTCTAGGCATGTTTTAAGTCTGTAGATAATGGTCAGGAGAGGTCTGAGGAACAGCATGAGCCAGGGAACATTTCCAGTATGCAATTTGGACAAAGCTGGGCTGTTTGAATCAGGGAAAGGAACTGAGTTGTGGCAAACTGTACTACACCACTTGCCCTCAGGGCCAGAGAACTGGCCCTATTTTCAGTTATGGATACAATCACAAGGACTTCCATTACGTTTTTTGGTATAGTGGATGAGCTGCTTGCCCTTGGAAGAGGCTGGACAAGGAATTCCTTTGACTACAAAATCATTACAGGTACAGGACAAGAAGCTGAGAAGAGTATCATAGAATCACAGAATGATAGAATATCCTTAGTTGGAAGGGACCCACAAGGATCATCAAGTCCAAATAATGGCTCCACACAGGAACACTCAAAAATCAGACCATGTGTCTGAGAGCATTGTCCAAATGCTCTCCACAGCAAGCTCGGTGCCATGACCACTGCCCTGGGGAGTAGTTCCAGTGCCTGACTACCCTCTGGGTGAAGAACCTTTCCCTAACACCCAGCCTGGTCCTCTGCTGTCCCAGCTCCATGCCATTCCCTCGGGTCCTGTCGCTGTCCCCAGAGAGCAGAGCTCAGCACCTGCCCCTCCGCTCCCCTCGTGAGGGAGCTGCAGGCCGCCATGAGGCCTCCCCTCAGCCTGCTCTGCTCTGGGCTGAACAAACATCAGCTGCTTCTCATATATCTTCCCCTCTAGACCCTTCACCATCTTCGTAGCCCTCCTTTGAATATAGCCAAGATCTCAGTATAATGTTATACTGGGACTGAAAAAGAGGACGTGCTTGTAATTTTGTGCAGGTGTCTTCCTGTCACCACAGAAAATGAAACTAAAGGATAGAGAGCTTCATCAGCATTGTTTGAGTCTTGGTGGAAATAAAATCTACATTGCTGTATTTGGGGCAGGAGCAAGGAGGATGAGCATGAATAGAAAAATACATTTTCACATCAGTAAGTGATCAGTAAGTCTCTTCAAAAGCATTCAAGGGTTGGTTGGTGTTTTTTTGTTTGTTTGTTTGTTTTTGTTTTTCTCCCTTCAAGGTTTTTGTTTCTATCTTAGGCTGCACTGGGTCCTGCAGGTGTCCTAAACATCCCACTAGGAGAGGAAGAAAAAGGCCTGGCTTGCTTTTTCCCTTCCCCTTTCAGACCTTGCAAAGATGTACATCTTCCCAGATATTTTACAGAGCATGTGTCTATTTATCCCATTTATCTCAGCATCCCCTTTAAGCTGATTGAATATCAAGCAGTTGCCCCATCTCCAGCCATAATATCTATAAGTATTTTTTAAATTCCAGGTGTAGCGAAGATCATTCAGAGAATATATAAATTTCTATATGCATGAAAAAGTTTCATATAAACGATCATTTCTGCATCAGTGTTGTGATCCTATTTAAAATTCACAGTAACAAGCAGGGGAAATAGGACGTTTCTCTTCAGGCCTGTACCCACAAATTGATGGCTGTATACAGATCAACAGAAGAAAATCCTGTTTGTAATGAATGTATAAAAGTGGTGCAGCAAGTTTGACACAGATCTTGGTGTGAAGGATCAAATATTTCTACACAGCCTGACAACACCCAGGCTTGTCTTTGCTTTCTTAATCTTCACAGATTGGCCCAAACTATACACTTGACAATCAGGCCACTGCAAAGAGGGTCTATTGGGCTCTGCCTTTCATTTAATTTCTTTCTGAAGAGAAAGAGAAAAGTTATGGTATTTCTCAAACATATTCCAGTTTTGACATCAGAATAAGGTAACTAAATAAATTATGTAAATCTGTAATATGATTTCTCCTTCCCAGTTCCAAGTGGAAAAATATGTAACTGCTGGCAATGTTTAAATAATCATCACCACTCACCAACAGGAATGGGATGATGTGAAGCACCTGTTGCCCAGTGTGCACACCAGAGTTTTGTTTTCATCCCCACACTCACTTCAGAGCAGAGTTGTTGTCAGAATGGCTACAGACGAATATGGCAGAATTAAATCTGAGGTTGTTGAAAATCAGGAAGCAACATCAGAAAGCTACATACATATATGGCCAGCAGGCATCAACCAGACATTTCCAGCAGAGATGAGCAAAATAAGAAAAGATCCCATTTGTGTACACAACTGAGATGGCTTTTTAACTAAGATGCTTATTACCCTCCCTGTGAGTATGATGGTAGAAATGGACAGGAAGAATTTAAATTGCTAACCTGGTCACATCTTGGCAATATTGTTAGAGAGAGTAATCTAAATTTTTTTTGAGAGCTTCTTTGGTCTACTCATTCAGTTTTCTTAGTTTCAAGATCCACGTAAAGGGGGAAAGAGAGTTGAAAGTTACTGAATTTGTTAGGGATGTTAGAGGCATGCAGAGCATCAGATTGTGCACATGAAAGCCAAAGGACCTCTTTCTCATAGGACCACTAATTTTGGTAGATTTTCTCACTGTAAAAGGACCTGCCATCCTGAGAAATAAGTGATGGAACTAACTCTGATTGCATCATTCGACTGCTTTGGACAGTCAAAAAAAAATAAAAAAAATAAGGAAAGGAATGGAAAGGAATCTACTTTTCAACAATATACTTAATGATGTTCATTTCTACCTATAGGTAAGGGAGAACCCATCTCCTGAGTACTTTTTTTTTTTTTTTTTTTCCCTGTGGCAAAACAAAATAGCAAGCACCAAATAACAAGCCTACAAACCTGCTGATGAAAGAAGTCAGCAGAGTCCCATTTTATTGAAGGAGAGGAGGTGTTAATTACAGACCTCATGGAAACTGAGCTGCCAAGAACTAATAAGTATAGCATTCAAATTCAAATGGTGCAGTACTTCCTGATTCATACATGTCCAGTTATTTATATTGAGGTGACAGTGAACAATATTTTTCCTTTTATTAAAACAAACAAACACAAAAATAATAGAAGAGCTCTCCTATACTTCAAGTTCAAACCTGTTTCATCTGTAAATACGGGGGTAAAGATAAAGCAGTAAAAATGGCAATTTGTTCTCTCTTATCAGAACTACTAATATAAGTTATTAAAATATCCATAAAACAGTAATGCCACTTCATCACCACAGCTTTTGCAGGTGCCTATGATCCACTTGGTCAATGTACTTGCATACATTGACACTGGTAGTGGGAACACTCAGTGTGCTTTCCTGGTGGCTGCACTTTGCCACAAGTAAAGGCTTACTCTATCCTGTTTGGGTTTCAGGTGAGGCACTCCGTGCTCAAGTCTCTTTGAGACCTCAGTCCAGCCTTTGAACATCTTTGATGCTAATTGTGACATAACAGCCTCAGGTTTAGTCCATATGTGAGTTTCTGACTGTGCAAAAATGAGTTTTTGCATAAATGGCATTATATGAGTCTCTGCTGCCATTTTGCAGTAGCTACTTGAGTGCACTCAATACTAGCCTCCCTTGTGAGGAGCTCTATAGCACCATTAATACTTTTATATTACACCACTCTACTTTTAGAAATCATTCCTATTAGAAGTCCACAAACACAAGATTAGAGTAACTAAGTAAAGCTGCTGGGAGCCATTCTCCATTTCAAGAAAAATCACGAGCTCTATGGAAAACTACAGGCTTCAAGTTGATGTTGATTCAAGCATAAGGAGAAAGGCAAAGTCTTTTCACTGAACGCCTTTGGGATTTCCTGTACATGCCCTGTTTAGTGAGCACGGGATTCATCGCAACTCATTGCAACCATGTTAAACCACTACACCACCTGAAAGACACATCCAGAAGAAGGTTCATTTCATGTGCCGTAAACACCTCTCTCAGGTGCCCTTTTCTCTCCATTGATCACACAGGATGCTAAGGTGCCTGTCTTAGGCTACAATCAAGTAAATAAATAAATAAATGTATAAATAAATAAAGTTAATCTTAGACCTATTTGATCTTACACTTTAGTTTCTTGTAATTTATTATGCTCCTTGTGTAAATTATGTTCTGTATGGGATATGTTGGTTGTTTTGATACCACTGATGATTAATATAAATGAACAAGTAATATGCTGTCATAATCTCAATAGTAAGAAAAGCACCTTCACATATGGAAGTTTAAACCTGTAAAGCCTGTGATATTGGTGCTGGTTTTGAGTAGTACAGCTGGCTGGAGGTAGACTATTTTAAAGTACAATTTTAGAAAAAGAGCAGAGGAAAGCAGCAGGTCAAACCACATGAGAGAAAGCTCTGTGAGTGGGAAGGATGCAACTTTATGTTGATGATAATTTTATTCTTTCAAGCTCAAGTGACTTGCATTATCCTTTCTGTAGCTAAAGTTCTATTGTGTTTATGTTAGTTAATCAAAAAATACAAGTCAGTTATTTTTCCCATAGGCAAAGTATTTTTCATGTAGGCTTTTAAGCTACATACTAAAACTTAAATGTGTTGAGTTAGCCTTTGATTTCCCTTGAATATCTGAGCACATACACAAATTAGCTCAGAACATTTCCTATTAGGCAATGGTCACACAGAGTAATTAAAAATTAGTTAACAGAGCTTTATCTTGTCAGTAATTAATTCTGTATTTGCTAATAAGGATACAGTGAAAAATGTTTTTAGTACATTATATTTACTAAAGAAATATTGTATATGTCATGCAACTAAAGTTTGAATTTAATTCAGATTTGCAGAGGCACTTCAATACTATTTTTGTTTCTATTTCTTCTTTCAGAAATCACAGAAATCACAGAATTGTCTAGGTTGGAAGAGACCTCCAAGATCATCTAGTCCAACCTCTGACCTAACACTAACAAAACCTCCACTAAACCATATCACTAAGGACTACATCTAAACGTCTTTTAAAGACCTCCAGGGATGGCGACTCAACCACTTCCCTGGGCAGCCCATTCCAATGCCTAACAACCCTTTCAGTAAAGAAGTTCTTCCTAATATCCAACCTAAACCTCCCCTGGTGCAACTTGAGCCCATTCCCCCTCGTCCTGTCACCAGGCACATGGGAGAATAGATCAACCCCCACCTCGCTACAGCCTCCTTTAAGGTACCTATAGAGAGCGATGAGGTCTCCCCTGAGCCTCCTCTTCTCCAGGCTAAACAACTCCAGCTCCCTCAGCCGCTCCTCGTAAGACTTGTTCTCCAGACCCCACACCAGCTTTGTCGCCCTTCTCTGGACTCTCTCAAGCACCTCCATGTCCTTCTTGTAGCGAGGGGCCCAAAACTGAACACAGTACTCGAGGTGCGGCCTCACCAGAGCCGAGTACAGGGGGACAATCACCTCCCTAGACCTGCTGGCCACGCTGCTTCTTATACAAGCCAGGATGCTGTTGGCCTTCTTGGCCACCTGAGCACACTGCTGGCTCATATTCAGCCGACTATCAACCAGTACTCCCAGGTCCTTCTCGG
This sequence comes from Cygnus atratus, assembly GCF_013377495.2. NCBI lineage: Eukaryota > Metazoa > Chordata > Aves > Anseriformes > Anatidae > Cygnus > Cygnus atratus. The sequence goes on along the minus strand of NC_066364.1, from coordinate 25,689,228 downwards.
CCAGGCAGCTTTCCAACCACTCATCTCCCAGCCTGTAGCGCTGCTTGGGGTTGTTGCGCCCCAGGTGCAGGACCCGGCACTTGGCCTTGTTGAACTTCATACAGTTGACCTCAGCCCATTGCTCCAGCCTATCCAGATCCTCCTGCAGAGCCTTCCTTCCCTCGAGCAGATCGACACATGCACCTAACTTGGTGTCATCTGCAAACTTACTGAGGGTGCACTCGATCCCCTCGTCCAGGTCATCGATAAAGATATTAAAGAGGACTGGCCCCAGCACTGAGCCCTGGGGGACTCCACTAGTAACCGGCCTCCAACTGGATTTGACTCCATTCACCACAACTCTTTGGGCCCGGCCATCCAGCCAGTTTTTAACCCAACGAAGCGTACGCCAGTCCAAGCCGCGAGCAGCCAGTTTCTTGAGGAGAATGTTGTGGGAAACAGTGTCAAAAGCCTTACTGAAGTCAAGGTAGATCACATCCACAGCCTTCCCCTCATCCACCAGGCGTGTCACTTGGTCATAGAAGGAGATCAGGTTCGTCAAGCAGGACCTGCCTTTCATAAACCCATGCTGACTGGGCCTGATCGCCTGGTTGCCCTGTAAGTGCCTCGTGATGACATTCAAGATAATCTGCTCCATGAGCTTCCCTGGCACCGATGTCAAACTGACAGGCCTATAGTTCCCCGGGTCTACCCTCCGGCCCTTCTTGTAGATGGGTGTCACATTTGCTAGCCGCCAGTCGACTGGGACCTCTCCTGATAGCCAGGACTGCCAATAAATGATGGAAAGCGGCTTGGCCAGCTCCTCCGCCAGTTCGCTCAGTACCCTTGGGTGGATCCCATCCGGCCCCATCGACTTGCGTACATCCAAGTGCTGTAGCAGGTCGCCAACCATTTCCTCGTGGATAGCGAGGGCCACATCCTGCTCCCCATCCCCTTCCACCAGCTCAGGGTACCAGGTATCCAGAGAACAACTGGTCTTGCCGCTAAAGACTGAGGCAAAGAAGGCATTGAGTACCTCAGCCTTTTCCTCATCTTTTGTAACTAAGTTTCCCCCCGCATCCAGTAAAGGATGGAGATTCTCCTTAGTCCTCCTTTTTGTGCTGATGTATTTGTAAAAACTTTTTTTGTTATCTTTAACGGCAGTAGCCAGATTGAGCTCCAGATGAGCTTTGGCCTTCCTAATTTTATCCCTGCACAGCCTCGCAACATCCTTATAGTCCTCTTGAGTAGCCCGCCCTCTTTTCCAAAGATTATAAACCCTGCTTTTTCTCCTAAGCTCGAGCCACAACTCTCTGTTCAGCCAGGCCGGTCTAGTTCCGTGCCGGCTCGTTTTTGGGCACGTGGGGACAGACCGCTCCTGAGCCATTAAGATTTCCTTCTTGAAGAGTGCCCAGCCTTCCTGGACTCCTCTGCCCTTCAGAACCTCCTCCCAAGGGACTCTGCCAACCAGTGTCCTGAACAGCTCAAAGTCAGCCCTCCGGAAGTCCAAGACAGCGGTTTTACTGGTCCCCTTCCTGACTTCGCCAAGAATAGAGAACTGAACCATTTCGGTCACTCTGCCCAAGACAGCTCTCGACCACCACATCTCCCACCAGTCCGTCACTGTTTGTGAACAGAAGGTCTAGCGGGGCACCTCCCCTGGTAGGCTCACTAACCAGCTGCGTCAGGAAGCTATCTTCCACGCTCTCCAGAAACCTCTTAGACTGCTTCCTCTGGGCTGTGTTGTGCTTCCAGGATATGTCTGGGAAGTTGAAGTCCCCCACGAGAACAAGCGCTGACGATTTCGTGGCTTCTGCCAGCTGCCTGTAGAACTCCTCATCCGTCTCCTCGTCCTGGTTCGGCGGTCTATAACAGACCCCCACCAGGATGCTTGCCTTGTTGGCCTTCCTGCTGATCCTAACCCAAAGAGACTCAACCTTATCATTCCCAGCCTCAAGTTCCTCAACATCAAAACACTCTCTAATATAGAGAGCCACACCACCACCCCTTCTGTGCTGCCTGTCCCTTCTGAAGAGCCTATAGCCAGGCATTGCAGCACTCCAGTCATGAGAGTGGTCCCACCATGTTTCCGTGATGGCAACCAAGTCATAGCCTTCCTGCTGCACGATGGCTTCCAGCTCCTCTTGTTTGTTACCCATGCTGCGTGCATTAGTGTAGATGCACTTCGGTCGGGCCATTGCCTTCTCCCCCGGCCTTGACATTGTTCCCCCTGGTACAGCTCCAACAAGACTTATTTCAGCCCCATCCCCCTTCTTTCCTAGTTTAAAGCCCTCTCAACGAGCCCTGCCAGCTCCTGGGCTAGGATCCGTTTTCCCCTTGGAGATAGGGACCCGTCTGCGGTCACCAGGCCAGGTGCCGAGTAAAGCGCCCCATGGTCAAAAAAAAACAAAATTTCTGTGTTGGCACCAGCCTCTGAGCCACGTGTTAATCAGGTGGGCTTTCCGTGTCCTCTCGGTACCCCTCCCTGCCACTGCAGGGATGGACGAAAACACCACCTGTACTCCCGCTCCATCCACTAACCGTCCCAGTCCCCTAAAGTCCCTTTTGATAGCCTTCAGGCTTCTCTCTTCAATATCATCACTGCCAGCCTGGACTATCAAAAGAGGGTAGTAGTCAGAGGGGAGAACCAGGTTGGGAAGCTTCCTGGCAACATCCCTGACCCTGGCCCCAGGGAGGCAGCAGACTTCCCTATGGGTAGGGTCAGGTCGACAAATAGGGCCCTCTGTTCCCCTGAGAAGGGAGTCACCTACAACGATCACCCTTCTGTCTTTCTTGGTGGAGGCTGTCTTGAGGCGTGGAGTCAGCTTCCTCGCCCTAGGCATCCTCCTGGGTAGACTTTCTACCTCGTCCTCACCCACCGGCCTCTCAAGCTCCAGGGCCTCAAATCTGTTATGTAAGGGCACCTGGGAAGGAGGGGCTGGTGGGGGGGTGCGTTGCCTGTGAGGTCGAGCAGGGACCTGTCTCCATTCCTCCTCAACTCCTAGGTCCCCTCCCTCTGCCCGACAGCGACAGGGCAGGGGGTCCACCCCCATTTGGGGTGTCTCGCCCTGGTACCTCTCCTTCAAGCCCTGCAGGGAGTCGCTCCACCAGTCTACCTCCCGCTCACACTCCCTGATAGCCCTCAACCTATCCACCTTCTCTTTGAGTTCTGTCACCAGGCGGACCAGGTCATCCACCTGCTCGCACCTCACACACACGGAGCCTCTGCCTCCCTCAGATGGCAGCAACAGGCTCAACAGGCTTCCTTGTCTTATGCTGTTCTTCAGAGTAAAGATTTAACATATTATTATGGACACAAAAAAGAGAAAATTTGAAATGTGCAAGTAGAAAGAAGGAGCATGATTTTCCTTTACTTTTAATAAATTTGATACCCAACTGCTATTTATGTCTTTATTTCCTGGATTGATTTAAATTCAGTAGAAAACAATGTTCAAATCTTACCCAATACAATCCAGCTTTGTGCATGCAGGTGAGAATTTAAATCTGCATGCTATTTTGGTAATTATATGGCCTGCTTATGCATCATATCCAAACATTTAAAAATAAACCCACCCTTCTCTCTCCATTGGGAAAAAAAAAATAAAAATCTCAGGTTGGTTATTTTTGGTTTTCCTGCTCCAAATCCAAAGTGCAGAAGAAACCCTCAAGCTTTATCCTTATTTTACACCTAGTATCTAGCATCAGTGAGGGTTGTGCTTCACTGCCTCACAAACCATGGTTTAAGATGTTTTCTTTTGAGCGACAGCCTAATGTCAATCCTGACTGTGGTGGCAAACAGCAGTGAGGATTCACAGGCAGCCAGATCCAGTTCTGTGTCAAGTATTACACCAGACTACATTCAGTAGAAATAAAGCTAGTGCTAACAGCTGCTAGTTTGGTGGTCATGGTTTACACACACTTCGTACCAGAGGTCTACTTCTGTGCAGTTGTCCTGGGAGGTGAGCAAACAGCTGTGTGGTGCTTAGCTGCCTGCTGGGTTAACCACACCAGATAAATCAGGAGAAATCACTCCTGAGCTTCCCAGTATCTTCTGAGAGGGCTAAAATAACATGCTCTGTGGGGGAGATTTTGGAAGCCAGAATAACTTCTGCCCATGACAACGTGGATTTTATCCTTAAAGAAAATACTTGAGAGAAATCCTCTTTGCCTCTGCAGTCAGAAAGTGTACTGGTTATTAGTGGCTCACAGTTAACAGAATACACCTATGCTCTCCCTCCTAGTCTTTTCTGTGGTGCCACATTTCAGACAGAAGGGTTTAGGATGCTAGCAGCTGACAGAGGCAAGAGATTTTCTAGAAAAATTATGCATATACTAATACAATGATTATTTGCATTCGGTGCAGTCTGCCATCACAATGGAAGTTGATAGATCTGCACTAGCAACGTATCTGATTTTCTGCACCTTACATTTTATAACTAGTAAAACTTAGCAAGCCTAGTTGGTGTTAGACTATTGGTAATTTTAAGCATAGAACCAATGGTCGTCATGGTCAAGACATCTGAAATTGCGTGAGAAAAGGAAGGAAAAAAGGTATCATAAAGAAGAAGAGATTTCCACAACCTTCAGCTCCTATGGTAACAGAGGGATTTGTACCAAAAGTTCACAGGCATAGGTTTCAGGAGAGAATATGGAATATCACACAATGTTTCAAAGGAAGTTTGAGATGTCAGAAATGTATTATCAGAAAAAGATATGATAAGGATTAATCAATAGATCATTTTTCTTTCTGAAGTTCTTGATCTGCTTTCAGGCATTTCTAAGGGCATTTGAGATATTATTTTATTCTGTATAACCACAGTTTCCTAGCAACAATGTTAGAACTGCCTATGTCCAAGTGGGCATTCAGAGCCCCCCCCCTCCTTCAGGCCTGAGTCAGCAGTGAGTTTACACCAGTGACATGTAACAAATTCTTTATTAACTATCCTGCAGATACTGCTTTCTTACTTTTATTTAGCATGAACTAATGTCCTGTTTTATGTGATTCACTTTGAGAAAATTCTTTCCCACTAAATCCTTTCTGCTAAAAATATTAAGTCAATCATCACTCCATTAGTTTTATCCCAGGCCTGCAGTTCTGATTACAGGGTTTAATCAAATAATGATATTTCATAAGTAACATTATAGTAGACAGAGAGTGAAATGCACTGTTTGAATAAGCACAAAACTGCCTCTTAAACATGCTGTTATTTTAACATATATACATTTTACATTCCTAGAGGTATTTCTCCAATATATTTGAGGTACTCTAGCATTCATTAATTGTCTTAACATGTGTTGTATATTGAAACAACAGTGAGAGTTCTGTGTTCCTTATAAAAATTATCTAGGCATCGCAAAGTATGTGGTCAAAATACTTGGCATCAAGGCATCCCAACTATCCTGTAAAAATACCTAAATTACCTTTTAAACAGACTTCAGCTCAAGAAACCAAACACACCAAGTTAAAGCTGTCAACATAAAATAGATTTGTTGGACACAAGGATCCTCAGGAACTCAGGATATTCCGATTCTAGATAAACTGTGTGAAAACTATGTAATTTCTTTTTGTTAACCATCCTTGTACCCAATGACCTCTAGAGGTCCATTCCAGCCTCAGGTATTCTGTGATCCACTAAACTTCCCAGTTACACCCATTAAGACATAAGTTTTGTTGTTGTTGTTTCTTAAATTCCAAACCAACTAACTGCACAAAAGGGAAGAGAAGATAATAGAGAAAGTCAGAGGGTAGTAGAGGAGAAACCACTTTTCTGGTAGGTTTGCAGGCAAAAAAGCAAACTGGAAGGAGGAAAATAAGTTTTGCACAATAGTATGAACTCTGAAACCAATTTGAGTGAACAGAACTCAGCAAAGGCTTAAAGGCTGATTACAGTGATGACCCACAGCCCTGTGAAATAATAATATACTCACCTGACTAGTTTCGCAGGAGATATTAGTGGAATTCTTCTTGAAAGAAACTAAGACTTTTCAGTCCAAACGTATTTACTGCTTACTGAATCACTGACTGATGACATAGAAGCAAAGTACACAACAAATCCAACAACAGACAATTTGGTTTCTTTATGAAACTGGAACATAAATGCCAACAAAATAATAGAAAAGTCAGAGAAGTTTCATACTTTCTGTTGCAATGAAAGAAAGGAAGCAAATGTTCTTTTTGAACAAAGTTGTGTTGACTCCAGTATTCTAGAAGTGAGTTTTCCTTATACGGTGTCAAACTCCACTGCCCAAAAGCCTAGAAAGAGATATAAGTTAGCCAGGTAAAAGTTTTGATGATATGTAGCATTTTTACAGAAAAAACTCATGTTTTAAGTGGCAACAAACCTGCCTCTGTCCCTGACTAATACTAATTAAGTTGTTTTTAAACTCTCTGCTGCTCCACCAAGTGTTTTAAAGTATGCCAAGTACACCATCCAAATTTTGTGTACTGCTTCTGCCATCTCCTGTATATCTGTTTAATCTGACAGGTTTTCAAAAAAAAACAGGAAAAGAGGAGTAATTTAATATTTATCAGCAAAAGAAGTTTGAGAATTACAGCAATATGACGTCCTGATTCTTTCTCCAATAATAATAATAATAATAAAAAAGTATACTGCTCATCATAAACTAATTGTGTAGATTAGATATTTAGATGAAGAACAAGCATTTCATCTAATACCATGACATTTTTATGACTAAGTATTTAACCAAAAACGAGAGATGGAAACTGTTTGATTAATGTTCTTTCTTGGGAGACCATCACTGCATTTACTTGGTGCAGGGCATTGTGGCAGAGAGATTTCACAAAACTAAATGAACAATGAAAAAAAAAAAAGATGGTTGCACACTATTTGAAATGGGCAATCACAGTTATTGCAGAGATCTTATCAGAATTTATTTCTGATTTGGTTTATGAGACCTTTCTGGTTCTATTAAATGTGCTAAATGCAGACTAAGGACTAACCTAAAACCCACTAAAGTTATTATAAGTTATTTAGCTATTGAGGCAAGAAATCTAACCTCTATTTCCTGTACAGGTTTCAGGTCACCTACAAATGAGCTTTTCCTCATTCGTTTAGGAGAATTCTCTGGAGCCTAGCCAGCAAAAGGCTTTGCTCTCAGAGAAGACAACCTTCCCTCCCATTAATCAGCCTCTCAGGTTCATTCTGAGAGCCCTGCAGAGACAAGAAAAATTGCATTAGAAGAAAAGAAAAGGGCGGAGGAGGAATTTGCAGATGCATGGCAGACCAAGTGAACAAGTGGGAAGAAAATTCGAGTGATGTGAAAACTTAGTGTGAAGTATTGAAAGGGGGGGGGGGGGAGTAAAAAAAAAGAAAAAAAAAGGAATCAAGGTTGCATGAAAGTTGAGAGAAATAAAGAGAACACAGATGGTTTAGGTGTCTGCTTACTTTTGACCTTAACAAACCATTGCAGTGAGGAAATGATCTCAGTAAGTCTTCCTGCATTACAGATAAAATATTGTTTGACGTGTATTGTGAGGACAATATATACCTTAATCTACCAAAGCTACTTTATGCAGCATATCACTATCACATTATGAGGAAGGACCAGAGACTGAGTTTTCTCAGGTGAGGACAAACCTAATGCAAAGCTTCACTCTCCTCTCCTGCTGCTGCTTCCTGAGGACAGACCACGTGGACTGGCACTACAAGGCACATTGTCCTGCTGTTTAGAGAAAAATAGGAAATAAAACTAAGCCTCTAAAGAGAATTTCAAGAAAAATTGTTCAATTCAAGATGTCACTATTCTTAGATAACAACAACAAAAAAAACGAAGTCTTAGATGGTTCAGAAGGGCTGTATGGTTACTAATGTTGTACACGCTCCAAGGATACCAAAAGAAATCAAATTTTCCTACATGAGACCTAAAAACTGCAGGAGGTTCATCCTTTAAAAAACAGCTTTTTCAAAAAAGCAATACACAGAACCATGACTCACCACCACCTAAGTAGCGTAAGAGAAAAAGTTTAAAGAAAACAAAATAAAACAAACAAAAAAATAAAACAAACCGATCAAACCCAAGTGTAATGGCTCTCCTCACCCCCCTGCCTTTCTTCCCCTCTTTGCAGGCAAGGTTCAGAAGGGTCTCTAGATGAAGTAGTATAGTCCTAGAAACTGTAGAGAAGCCAACAGAAAAAGTGGCTTTGCAGGTCTCCATAGGACCCTCAAGGTCTTACTTGTTACTCTTGTTAAAAGTTTTCTGTACTGATTCTCATTGAAAATGAAGTGCAGGATAGGTGAAATCTAGCCTTATTTCAGTCAGCTAGGGTCTTATCATCAACACCAACAGTAGCAGAATGTCACATACACAAGGTGTTCACAGTTTCCCTCCTGGTAAATAACCCAGCACCTTTTTTAACACTTAGCTGGAGACTTTCCAGCAATGCAGTACAACAAAACCTTACAACCTAATCCTTGCTGTGCCATGAAGTCAGAGTGGATGTTCAAATCCATATAGATAGGGGTGATGATAGTTACATGTTTGTAAGATTGAGTGGAGTTTTACAGATGGAAGTGTTAAGGGACTCATATGAGCAGTACTACATAGTGCCTTGCATGCAGGCAACCCCTAAGTCCTTTGCAGACTTCAGTTCTACAAGATTTTAAATAATGTTTCATTCTGTTGCGTGTTTACAGCCATCATCCCTGTGACTGAGGATGGTTCCCTTTCAAGTCTGAAACACGATAGAGGCAATTTTGCACTTCTTTGCTACTTGTTTATATTCTACTTGATGTAATTCCTATTCAAATAGTATTGAAAGTAAAAAACGATCAAACAAACAAAAATCCAAGACTGCCTAACTTGAATTGTCAGTTTGAACATTTGTAGCTTCCGGGAAACGAAAACTCAAGGTTCCAGAACACAAAGAAATTGGAACAAAACATTTTGTTCAAAAAGTGGATACCATGAAGTGATAAGAATTAGACACTTGCTTATTAAATAAGAATTACGCTATCTGAACAAAAATGCACTACTTTCCTTTCCTATACGGGTATACATGCATACATATAACATTTTCCTTAAAACAAGACCGAGGAGTAGTAGTTATTGTATCATAAAGACCATTCAGTGGAAGCACAGAAATACCAGAGAACTTAAGCATCACAAAGGTATTACTCATATATTTCTGTGTCATTTAAAATGTATAAAAGCTGGAACACATACAGCAATTTTATGTTTTTGGTTAAGATCATTCTATTTGCTACTGTCATAACCCATACCTTTTATTCAGTAAACCGAAGTTTTGTCAATACTCACCTCTTTTATTCCAGCTACTGATTTTTTTTATTTTTTTATTTTTTTCTTAAGGTGACTCCAGAAGGGCATTCTTGTAACAGGGTTGTACTCTTCTTGATATAGAAAAACAGAGAGCATAGCAGGCATGAGGAAATGCTCAGTCTTCATCTATTCTGCAGACTGATTTTTCCCCTCTTTCTTTCTCTTCCTATTCTCTTTCTCCATTCAATTTCTTCATGCTCCTTTCCAGACCCCTAACAGATCTTTACCAAAGAGAAGATGAACCATACTGTCTAGAGTCTCACCACCTGGCAACAGCAGACACATCCTTACCCATTTGAGGCTAGTAACTAAAAGTCATCAGTTCATTTCAGAATGAGTCATGATTTGATATATTAATTCAATCTGTTAAAATGGCAGTGTATTTGATTAAAGGTTTTATGGTTTTGTTTTTCCTTCTCAGTTATGATAAATCTTTTCAATTTTTGAAGCATTGTCTTCTTTAATAAGATTTGTTAAAGCATACCTAAATGACATTTTCTTCAAAATGGGACCAAACTGGGTTCTCATTATTGACAATAACAAGTGTTAGGAATGAGGTTTTTCGAATCTTTTTTTTCAATTGCCTTGAAGGCAGATATTACTGGTATACTTAAAGGTATTTTCTGTCAAACAAGACCCTGACATTTTGAGAGAAACAAAACAAAACAAAACAAAAGGTTATTTTATTTTATTTTATTTATTTATTTATTTTATTATATGCTGTATGTCAGCTTTAAGAAACAAAGGGGTCTGAACTGCTCTGGGAGAGGGCATTAAACAGTGTTTTGTCACTCTCAGTGCTGTTCTAACAAGCCCATAGTATCCACCTAGGGTGAATTGATATAGCATATTGGGCTCAGTCTTCGTCTACAGAATAAAAAAGAAACCCTGTATAAAATAGAAATTAAAGAAAAATGGTCTTTTCACTTAAAGATCTTCCTGTGCATGTTTGAAATGTATTCACTATTTAGAATACTGCACTTCATTGTGGCAAGGCTTCTGTTAATGAGGATAAAAGGCATAAACATCAGTTTCCTGAAAGGCAACTTACAAATATATACATACATACATATATATATATATATATGCTAAATGAATATTATGTTAATATATCTTCATATATAAACCATGTTCATATGTTGCCTATTTATTTATTGCTTTAAGGTAACCACTATTACAAATTAGGATGACAGCCTCCATAATTAATATTTAGCTGGTTATTTATCTTATAGTAATATCCAAAGCAGGTTTCAGGATACCATGACAGTATCCTAAAGTGGAGTATAGATCTCATCTTTCGGCAAATCTCTACATGACAGGGTCAAAGCAATGAAAGGAAGCAAATTTAGATACTTATTGACAAGTTTTAAAACACAACTCTGAGTGAGCTGACTTCCTGCATTAAAATCAACCTATAGGTATGAAAAATGGAGAGCAGTTTACTTAAATAAAATAGAGCCATAGGAAGCAAGGAAGTTTATCATAGTGCTAGTCAACAAAGCTAATGAAATGCAAATGGCAACCTTTCTAAGTACGTATGAGTTCATTCTAAATACATTCACTGCTGAAATGTTAAAAGTTTCTTTCACTTTTAAAACCAAGCATTAATTTGGAATTTCCAGAATTTTGTACAGTGTATGAAGTCCACCCCACTCCTCACCCATACCATTCCCTTCAATGGAAAAACTTTTCAGGAAAAGTTAAGTTGGAACTTCTAAGGCTCTCCACGCACTTGCTGGGAAAATAAAATAAAATAAAATAAAGTAAAATAAAAGCAATAAAATATATATTAATTTTGAAATCTGGCAGATAACATTATTTGCTAATTTATTACAGATGCCCACTGTTAGATTTGTCAATAAAACCTGTTTTCCCACTAATTCACTTTTTCTATGTCTATAGTACATTTTAAGATTGCTCTTGAGTCCAAATCTACAGCATATATTTATTTGATAAATACCACGTGTGATAGAGCAGAAGAGACAGATAGCAAAATGTGGAAACTCTGAACTCTTTCTAGCTGAATGTCATAAATGTTTTATCAATTCTATTCATATTTGATATCTATTAAGTTCTACCTACATAAGAAAAGGAATTTCAGGCTTATTGGCTACAGTTTTGCAGAAGGATCTCCTCAGTGATTCCTGAAGGAATAAGCAGACAAGTTTCCAAGTACTGTTTGTGGAGAGTTGACCACTTAGAGACATAAAAGCAGCAATAGCTACAGATCTATCCTCATCCTAAAGCCACAAGAAGTTAAAGTTAGTGGAAGAAAAGAAGAAGGAAAAGGAGAACCCCTCTTTTAAAGGCTTATCTGAATCCCATCTCTGAAGCTAAGTCACCTAACTCTGTTTTTCTTACCTGCATTTCCTCTCAAGAGATTAGAGCTGTCAAGAGATAATGCAGCAGATGAACCATCTTTCTAAAGCACAGCAGAAAAGCTGATGTTGATTATAGAAAGCAAAGGGACATCACTGAAAACCATCACTTGCAACACAAGCACCCACTCTACTAGTCAACAAATGGCATGATTGTGCCTGCTGGGCTAAAGTATTTCCCTGATGCTCTCTCTGCTGTGATTGACCACAAGTGCAGCTCTAATTCAGGAAGTTGTCAAGGGATACAAGCTGTTATTTATACATATACTCATGCTGCTGGAACAAAGTAGGCATCAAGGAGAAATGAGTCAAGCCAGTACAACTCAATTTCAAAACCTTTTTAAATGTCACCCAAGAAAGACTGATGTTGGAAACTGGCTGCACGTGTGTGCACATCACCTTCTTTCTGCTTCAGTCACACGTGCACAGGGAGTTTGGAAAATGAAATGTGAAAATAGGGAGCTCAGTAAAGAAACTACCACACTTGTTTCTGGCAAAGCAGAAGATGACTTTGTTTGTTTTGAGAAGCTTAAGGACAGATATGTTTATTCCCCATGGCTTTTCCCCACTGCCTCCCACGTGAAAATAACTTTGAAACAAGGAAGGCAACTTTGCTTTGTGCTGCTTCCTACACTCATTAAAACTCAGGTGAGAGAGTTGAGCTGTCTCTCCCCTCTGGCTTCCTTGTTTGTATTTCATGAGTGTTGATATGTGGCCTCATATCCCAATTTTGTCTGATGGGAAACCATGGCATGGAGTGGTGGTGGGCATAGCAAGAGATCAATCCTAGCTTTATAATATTTTCCTAAGCAACAGCTGCTCCCAGTGCCTCTGTCATAAAGCACTGTAGTCATTAATATGCATACGTACGTCTGCACGCTGGTCAGCTATACAGATAGTCCCAGGGGAAGCACAGAGGTCAGGGAAAGGTGGCTGAAAGAGGAAGGTGTGGTAGAGCTCCCAAACCCAGTGCCAGGAGTTCATGGGGTGGCTGGAGCCACCACAAGAGACAGGGAGGTCCCAGGGCTGGTGGGGAGGAACAGCAGGAGGAGAACCATCCTTGGGGCAGGGAGCAGACAAGAGTGGACAGACATCAATTTGCCACCCAGGTGGAGCAATACAGCATGGGGCTGAGCATGGAGACAGTCCAGACAAAGATGAAAGCTTTGTAATTTCCAGAGGCCAGCACAAGGGGATGAGGTGCTGCAGACATAATGGCTCTGACCACTGTCCCCTGGCAGAGCGTGAGCTGGTCAATGCCATGGTGGGAAAGAACAACACCAGCAAAAAGGGGCAGTTACAGTTGTTATAGTTATAAAGTTATAGTTTGCCTAATAAACTGAAAGTAAACAAGGAGAAGCTTTAATACTACATAATTTAGTTCAAATCCTCAGAATCTGTACTTTTTTTTTTTTTTTTTTTTTTTTTTTTTTTGTAACAGTAGCTAAGACAAAATTTCTTCAAGGTATTTCTGTTTCAGTTGTGTAAGCTGGTATCAATGCTTAACATATTTTCATTGCTCTCTCTCCAAAAGCCTAAAGCAAAGATGCTCAAGAAAAATTGTGGCCCCATCTCACGGACTACAAAAAAGTCACCTGAGTTCATTTCACAAATTCGCTTGCCAACTGATTCATTTGTGTGATCCACACTATTGACAACAGACTATAGTAAAATACAAGACAAGAATACTCCTGCTTTCCTAGGCATTTCCTGCCTTTCATCTCTACCAAGCAAAGGCAAAACTAATATTATAGTCAAATTATCTGTCCCTCACTGAAATTAACTGCTGTCTTCTGCATTGGCATAGACCATTTTGGAAGCATGGTGACTAAAGATTCACAGAAACATAGAAGATTCAGTCATTACATTACTACAAACCATGTCACTACTTTAATGATACTTCCAAGCTATTGTATATGGAGGTGTTTGAATGAATCTTTCAGCTAAGATTTGGAACAAAATCTTCCTATCTGCAGCTCTGTGCTTGACATGAACGACCCTATGATTTTCATCCTCCTGCATCAAACGATTAAAAGTTCCTCATGTACTTTTTAATTTGCACAGTAAGTAAAGGTGGAAGGAACTTCAGAAGGTCTCTGCTGATACCATACCTGCTGTGACCTATAAAACCTCAAGCCAGGCATGTGTCTTGGAGAGCTCAATAGGTGAGATTTCATTGCTCCATGGCATTATGAATCTCTGCATAAAACCTGAACTAATAACACAATTTCTTTGCATTGATGCTCTGTTCTCTTCCATCAGTCTTCTTTCATGGTGAAAAATGCAGTCCACACCAGGGATGCCTGAAGCTCAGAATTTTCTTACCCACTTCTGTTTGAACTCTGGCATGAATGCTTGAATTGTTACTTTTAGCTGCACAGCCTTAAAAAGATGCCTTCCTTTAGATATTGTTTTGTGAACAGTAATACCCACAAATCTGTTCTCAGTACTACAGTCAGTTGATAATATTTGATAACGTGGAATTATTCTACAGCGAGATTCCCTAGTTACATATCTACCTGATAAGTTTGTACAATATTGTCATACACGGGTTGATACTAATAGCTGGTAATAGAAAAGATGCAGAGTGATAAAAAGTTTTTAAGATGCATGTTTTCTAATGTGACTTAGTTGGTTTATCATGTTTAAGTTAGCTTCTAAACTGCTGCTCTTGAATGATCTAACATACTTTTCCCCCCTCTCTTTATATATTCATGTAAAGGAAATCAACTAACTCCGCAGTAATATTAGTGTTTTTCTTCAATAATTACATGAGATGTCCAAGGCAATTTGATATTGATTAATTATGCCCTAGAGCTTTCTTGTTCATCACTAGGATAATTTCTTAGATTCATTGCAAGTCTTTAGCTGTGTAGTATGGATCAGTGCTTCATAGATTAGGAATTTTGGAGGACTAGATAATTATTTTATTATTATTATTTTCTTGTCTTTCTATTGACATTTATTTGCTGTTTGGGCAGATGAACAATTTTAATTGCCACTTAACAGGTTTAAAATATCAGGTCATTATTTTTGAGTACCCTTCTCCATTTCTAACAGTTTACATCATACACATACAGTAGCAGCCAATTTATTAAGCATAAAATGAAGACTTGAAAGCTACAAAGAGCAATGGAGAGTAAGTAACAGTAACGAGAAGAATTTAAGCCAAATGACAATGTTAGAACAAGAATAAGATTAAGCTGAAAATTAAAAAGTTTCTAATCTCATAATTGCTTTCTGTTATAATCTCCTCTGGCACCCTTAGCTTCTGCAGGTGGCTGTTACTTTATACCCACATGAAAGCTGGGATCTGACGGCACCAGCTTTCACAACCAGATTTTTTGTTTTGACAGTGATTTTTCATCTCTCCTGGCATTTAACGTGCTTGACAGCAAAACAGAGACTCATTTTCTTTAGGTAGCTCTTAACTCTTAACTCCAACATGTGCAAGGAAAATATTAAAAGTAAGAAGTGTAAAAGGCAATTCTACCCCACAGGAATCCTTCCCAGCTGCTTTGGCACCTCCTAGAAATCCTTCGAGGTGTCCAAGCATCTACTGAAGGTGTAAAACTCCTGGAGACATTCTGCTTCCCCAGTGACTGCACATTTCTGCTTACTCCTCATCTGCTTGCCTTTAAGGTTAGATTTTGAAGACAAATAGAAGCTTCTTTGACCAGAAGCAGTCTACAGAGATGCTTAAATGTGTTTTTTTATTTATTTTTATTTTTTTTTTTAACAGACTAGCAAGCAATGTGTAAATTATTTAAGTACCATTGGATAGTTCTTCTTGGAACAGTGAACTGCAGATACCTAAAGGACTTCCCCATATGCTTCTGTTTAACTCCACTTGCCAGTTATCCCCACCCAGTCTGAACTATATACTAATTCCACAATCTTACTGGGCATGACTACTCTTCATGTGTTTTATTAAATCTATACATGTTTGGTTAATATTATAATCTCCATTTCTGACAAAAGATTACTATAGAGACTGTCTGGTCCTATGTCCCTTTGCCGTAACTAGTAAGCTACTGTCAATTTAGTTAAAGCCATATAAAATCTTCACCCTTGTATCCTCCTAAAAGGATATTTCTACACCACAGAATTCACACAGCAAGTTATCACTTCAATTCCATAGCAAATACATGCAATAGGGTCTAAAGTCGGGAATCAATGAATGTATCCAGTCCCTGAACACCTTCAGCTACACTGAGTTTCTAAACCCATCTTCACTTGACTGGTTTCTCCTTCTGCAAGCATGTTTACTTCTGTGTAATGACAGCAAATCTGTGTCCTTCCCCATGCTTCCTGAGAAAGAGCCCTGCTGGTGGAACAAGACTGCACTGAGACAGGGTGTGATCCTGCAGACTACTGCCATGAACAGTAGTAATATGTGCAGTGAACAGCAATGTGCCTGCAGCATGCCTGCTGGGGTGATGGAACAGAAGGTGGCACAGCCCAGAGCATCTGCACCTAGCCCCAAATCCTGCAACAGTCAAGCAGTTTGGGATTTTCAAAACCCTAACTCAGTAAGGTTTGTAAAACAATGTAGTGGTGTATTGGTACACATATCTGAAGTTTTTTAAGCAAGAGTTCTTGCTTACATCTCAGCACAGCCTAATGCAGTATACGATATTCATTCCCTTTGCATCTGCAATCCTCTGTGAATTCAACTAATATATTTTTACATAACATTTAACTTTGGTTGTAGCTCACTTTTACATCAAAAAAAATGTTGCATAGCTTTGAAATCAAGTAACTGATTCTTTCATTGTCATTTTAAGATTCTTCTGAAAGCAATAAGAGAAACACAATAAATGAAAGAGAAAGAAAAAGAAAATATATTTTAGATCTAGAATATAATTCACGTTATAAAATACTTATCAAGCTAAATTTCTGAGCTGCTGTAGTCAGACACACAGACACACAGACACAGATTTCTAGGTTGGAAGAGACCTCAAGATCATCGAGTCCAACCTCCGACCTAACACTAAGTACTCCACTAAACCATATCGCTAAGCTCTACATCTAAACGTCTTTTAAAGACCTCCAGGGATGGTGACTCCACCACCTCCCTGGGCAGCCCGTTCCAATGCTTAATAACCCTTTCGGTAAAGAAGTACTTCCTAACATCCAACCTAAAACTCCCCTGTCGCAACTTTCGCCCATTCCCCCTCGTCCTGTCACCAGGCACGTGGGAGAACAGACCAACCCCCACCTCTCTACAGCCTCCTTTAAGGTAACTGTAGAGAGCGATAAGGTCGCCCCTGAGCCTCCTCTTCTCCAGGCTGAACAAGCCCAGCTCCCTCAGCCGCTCCTCGTAAGACTTGTTCTCCAGACCCCTCACCAGCTTGGTCGCCCTTCTCTGGACTCGCTCGAGCACGAGCACGTCCATGTCCTTCCTGTAGCGAGGGGCCCAAAACTGAACACAGTACTCGAGGTGTGGCCTCACCAGAGCCGAGTACAGGGGGACAATCACTTCCCTAGACCTGCTGGCCACACTGCTTCTTATACAGGCCAGGACGCTGTTGGCCTTCTTGGCCACCTGAGCACACTGCTGGCTCATATTCAGCCGACTATCAACCAATACTCCCAGGTCCTTCTCGGCCAGGCAGCTTTCCAGCCACTCATCTCCCAGCCTGTAGCTTTGCTTGGGGTTGTTGCGCCCCAGGTGCAGGACCCGGCACTTGGCCTTGTTGAACTTCATACAGTTGACCTCAGCCCATCGCTCCAGCCTATTCAGATCCTCCTGCAGAGCCTTCCTGCCCTCGAGCAGATCGACACACGCACTTAGCTTGGTGTCATCTGCAAACTTACTGAGGGTGCACTGGACGCCCTCATCCAGATCATCGATAAAGTCAAGAGTAATGATCCTTAAAAAACATACAGACAAGGAAATCTGGTAAAACAAAGTGTTGTTGGCAGAACGATGGGTGAAAATATTCTAAACAGCATTATATTTTACACAAAACTGAATATACATAACCCATGCTTATAAAAGTGAAATGAACCTAGACCAATAATATTTTAAGTTCCCGCATAAACAAAATGAAATGTATACTACTCTGATATCACACAGCAATTTCAGAATGACTAAAACTGCATTTTTTGGGAAAGCTTGCCATTTGCTACAATCTAATGCCCAAGTCCATGCTATAGCCAGCAATTGTCATTTTGGGTCATGCAGGCAGGAATAGACACAATAATGCTTTTCTCCCAAATAAAAGGCAGTTTTGTCATAAATTCACAGATTTCTTGCTTGCTTGCTTTTGATAAATTATAACCCCTTGCTTCTGTTACATTTGGAGACAATTACTATGCTTTTGTATAGGTTTATGTTTTTGCCCCCCCGGACGTTTCAAATTCTCAGGTATTACTGTCACAAAATTTATGATCCAATTGCCTCAGTCTTCTAGGAGGTCAGCTAAGAGGGCCACCTGCTTGTGTTGCACATGCATCTTTTCTCAGGATGGTTGTCATCTTTAAGCTTCCTAGTGATTTACCAAAAGTATTTTCCACAAGCACTTTCCTCATCTTTACATTATGTAGCAAGATGTACAAACCACTGGTGACACTGACACTTCTGTTCCCCTTTCCCAATGACCTTGACTTCCTGACTGTAGACATCAGCTGCTCTTTCACATACATCAAGGAAAACCTTGTTATCCTGTAAAATCACATCTTTCTCTTGTGGAAGAGGTTCAAATGAGGTTAGTATCTTGGCCATTTTCTTCACCCTCCCTTTATTGCAACCTACCATTCTTCCCTCATCATTCACTTGTAAACCTGGTTACCCTATTTTTTCCTCATACAGGACTTTCTGATTTTATTAGACTAGTCTCCAGCTACTGATTTTTAAAACTAAATCTTTTTCATTAAAAAGACAGTCTGAATGGTAGGTAGTGTTGTTCGCCTCCTTCCTCCTCTGCAGCATATGTGCAAATTTTGCATATGTTTTGAACTTGAGCAGCACATGCATTTGTGAAGCTGCAGATCTCATTGCTGGTCTTCCTTCCTGTACTCGTCAGTGCAACTCTTACTCTACTAGGTAGAACTGGTTCTTAATGAGCCTGTCCCTTATATTCCCCGGATTTTCTCTCAGAGCATAATGATTACCTGCCATTACTTTTCATGTTTTGCTTTGAAGTATTACTTATCAGAATGTGAAACAGAAGTTTCCTTCTAATCCCCTACTGTAAAGGCCAATATAAGAATTAATTTAACTCCTAAAGTTTTGTTTTCTTTGCTTTTTGCATAAAAAAAAAAAAAAAGTTGCTGAAGTTTGAGGTAACATACAAATTTTTTGACCCCCTTTATCTCTTTTTTGGCATGAAGCATCCTTTTTTATTAATGTATTTTCTGTGAAGAATTACATTTTATCTTACTAAAAAGGAATGAAGTTTAACAATGACATTGTTCATTTATACACAACTGAAGGGTGAGCATGATTTTGCTGCTTTTTAGTCTGAAGGGTTGACTCAGTCCCTAAAATCTAAGATTGTTTGTGGGCTATTGAGACCACTTGTATTCAATGCACTGGAAGTTTATTCTTACACTTTAAAGAAATAACCAGTCTGTGTTTGTTCACTGGTAGGTCAGAGCAAAACAACTTTGGGACATCAAGAGAAGATGAAACATCCACAGACTCAAGCAGCCACTCAGGGAGGACATTCTGAACTGTAGTTTTGGTTCTAAAAAGGATGAGTATGCTTATATTCCCCCTCTTTTCCCTCAGCTCTAGACTTAACTGACCACAAACACAATACTGTAAAACACACACTAAGAAACACCTATCTCCAGCTTTATTATTAAAGAAAATTGCTGGAAGTCAGTGAAACAGAAACAATTGGATGGAGATTCAGATATTTCATATGGTTGCTAATCCAACAAAAACAACATTAAGCACTGATTTGATGTCTGAGCCCTGCAGTTGAGCTTGTGGAAATTCCACGTGGTTAAGGAACTGAAGCTGTAACATCTCTGCTTACTATCTATTTTGTTCCCCTTATTCAATTAACTTCTTAGTACTTGAGGCCATCATGTTCTTGGCATGACGCAAACTGCATCTGCATTATGGGATGGGTGTGATGACAGTTGGGCTTCTGCTATCAAAATTGTTTTTACAAGATAGGTTTTGTTAACATCAGTGATATGAATTGTTATATGACAGCTTGCAAACAGAATGTATACAAAGAGCTAATTGCTTTCATTTGAACATAAGACTGACAGGCTCCCCGCTAACAGAAAACTCTTAGCAGCTGCTCATGAGATGATAGCTATGACCATAAGAACTGACACAGATATTGACTTTGTTATGATTTTTACTAAAATGTTTGTTATGATTTACTAAAATGTTTGTTATGATTTTTACTAAAATACCGTTTCCTTAAAAGCTGAGCTGCTCAACCTAGAACATAAATTAGATATGAGATGCTTCAAAGGCATGTGACAGGATCACTTCTGTTATGCCTCTCTGAGGACATTCTGTTCTACCTGCCCACCCACTTCACCCCAAGGATTAGCTATCATCGGCATGTAAAAGCAAAAACAAAACAAGTGATCTGAAAAGACTGTTGTACTGGGTCGGGCTGGGATGTTAACTTTCCCTGCAGCAGCCCATACAGTGCTGTGCTCTGCACTCGTAGCTAAAACAGTAATGGTGTCACACCAGTGTTGTGTCTGCTGCTGAGCAGTGCTGGCACAGCATCAGGACTCTCTCTAACTCCCCTAGGGGTGGGCAAAGATGTGAGAAAAGAAACATCACCAGGGCAGCTGACCTAAACCAACCAAAGGGATATTCCATACCATATGATGTCACACTCAGCAATAAAAGGTGGAAAAAGGAGGAAGAGGGGAGGGGTGGGCTCTCATTGTGAAAACTTCTGTCCTCCTCCTGAACACCGGCTATGTGCGTTGAGGCTCTGCTTCAAGGACGTGGTCAAGTATCGCTCATTTGTGGGAAGTAGAGAGTAATTTCTTTCCTCTGCACTTCCACATAGCCTTTACTTGTTTTGTTTCATTTTCCCTTTCCCCCTCCCTTTTCCCCTTTCCTTTTTCCCCTTTAGTTAAATTGTTAATTGTTTAGTTAAATTGTTTAGTTAAACTGTTTAATTAATAATAATCTTTCCTTAATAATTCTTCTTTTTTCCTTTAATTAAATCATCCTTATCTCAACCCATGAGTTGTTCTTTCCTTTACTTCTTCCCCTCCTCATCTAAGGAGGGAGAGTGAGAGAGCGGTTGTGGTGTTCAGCTGCCTAGCACAGTAAAACCACCACAACTGTGAAGTCATTCTGTACTTGAGAAAAGCTGGCTGAGTTATGACTCTTTTTGAATCATAACCTCCAGAAAGGCTTTATTCCAGTAGTTTCCTATGATATCGCAGTGAGAATTAATGAGTCAGTAAAAGCTTAGTGCATTTCTCAGAAAGCTCACGTGTCTTGCAGTACAACCATCACTGCTTTTCAGCTCACAGCCATAGATGAATGTGAACAAAATCATAGCAATGCAGTACACGTTGGTAGAGATAGACATTTTAAAATTCATTGCTGCTTTTAAAGGTACAAATAGCTATCAACTTAAAAGGACAGAACAATTTTAAAAAGTCTAAATACAGAAATGCAATAGAATAGTTTATCTCATTTTTTTAAGGTCTTTTTTAATTCCCCAAATTCCTTTTAAAAAGGTTAATTAATCAGCTGCAATCATCCAGCTTTCAGCTCAAAGGACTTCACAAACCTGCCTCTGTATCTTTCTGCATTCTCTGTCTTTCTACATTTCATACTTTTGTGCTGCATTGCTTCCAGCTGCTCTCAATTTCAAAAGTGTTTTCTGTAGCTTGTAAGTTTTAAGGTCATCTTCCATCTTGAAGGGAGAAACAAGAGAATATTACTCTGCATCCTTACAAATTCTTCCAGATTATGTCAAATGGATTATAGCTTTTGATTTAATATTTTTATAAGGCCACCTTTAAGGTAATTTTATGCAAAGCAGTATGTTCCTGGAGCAATACTGAGAGGAGTGAGAGAGTTAAGAAATCTAAAGTTTTTTGTTTGTTTGTTTGTTTTTGAAATTATGAAATCAAGAAAATCAGTGGCATTTCATGTTAAATGACTTGACTTGCTTATTTGGTATCTAAATAACTGAACTTTCATTGGGGCTTTCAATGACCTATTAGCACAATAAATTCATGTACTTTTTTTTTTTTTTTTTGTGCTTGCTTGTTTAATCTGACCCATCACAGTTGCAATTTTATGGTGGGGACTGAACAGTAAACCAGCTGCTTCCCACCCTGAGAGACAGGATTTGCAATTCATGAGGTTGTGCAATTCACGAGGTCCTAGTCTCCCCAGGTGGGTCTGTCCCTGCCAGCTGAGTCCAAAACCACTCTGTTATGTTGTTAAGTTAAATCATGCACAAAGAAAGGTTCCATCAGTTAAAAGGATTAAAAAATAAATAAAAATAGATATTGCAGTTTTGGTCATAAGTGACACTAGTGAGGTGGATGTGGAGTTTCAGCATTACCTTCTTCAGGACTGTTCATATTACTGGCTGCAGCATATACCACATTGTAGTATGTAGCCTCATTATACATACTTAAAGTCAATGTCAATTGATAGCTCTTTCAATGATACAGACGTAAGTCCATGAAAAAGACATGAAGCATGAAATTCACCCAAACTTGTCTGTATGGCCATGTGACCTAATTTCTCTAAGACAAAGATGATGCTGTACTGCTGCTGTGGTTTGAAATGCTCTGTCTGGAAGTCCTCTGTGAACTCATTTTTCCCAATATGTGTTAAGCTCTAGGAAAAGACTTGCTTTTTTAAAAGTACTGCACTGGCATTTTTACAGGGAAAGCTTCAAAAAAACCCAACAGCTATTGTTCAAATTTAGTCATCTGTGAGATCACCTGTTGGTAGTATGGAAGGCAATGTCCAATTCTCTTCCTTGATCATACTGATAGTACTGTAGTTAGCCTTAGGAAATGCTCATTGGTGATGTACGAGCTGTTGCCTTGGTCAAGGACTGCCATGTTCCCTGCACAAACCCTGCATTAATCTGGGTGTTAATATCCTAATCTATTCAAAACTATAAAAGTCAATAGTGATCCTTTGAAAAAACAGCTTTGAAAGCTCCTCTTATGAGGAGCAGCTGAGGGAACTCGGGTTGTTTAGTCTGGAGAAGAGGAGATTCAGGGGAGACCTTATTGCTCTCTACCACTACCTGAAAGGATTCAGGGGAGACCTTATTGCTCTCTACCACTACCTGAAAGGAAGTTGTGGGGAGCTGGGGGTTGGCCTCTTCTCACGGTTAACTAGTGATAGGACTAGAGGGAATGGCCTCAAATTGCTCCAGGGGAGTTTTAGGTTGGAAATTAGGAGACATTTCTTCTCAGAAAGAGCAGTCAGGCATTGGAACGGGTTGTCCAGGGAAGTGGTGAAGTCACCGTCCCTGGGGGTGTTTAAGGAAAGGTTGGATGTGGTGCTTAGGAACATGGTTTAGTGGGTGATAGTGGTGGTAGGGGGACGGTTAGACCAGATGATCTTGGAGGTCTTTTCCAACTTTAATGATTCTGTGATCATTTTCAGATTAGTCTGTGTAATTAGCTGTATGGAAGGGGAAGTACAGGGCCCCAGTCTGTCTTGCCTTTGGTAGATCCTGCCTTTCCCTTCTTCAGCAAATGCCGCAGAGGTGCAAGAGGCAGCCACTCTGGCTGGGCACTTTGCAACCCTTTTTCCAAAGGTGCACCATTACACTGTGCAGAGAGCAAGACTCGTACTGGGAAGGAAGAGTGGAAATTCTGTGAGTATATTAGATTAATATGGTCCATTGGGAATTTAGGCACAATGCCATTAAGTCTGTAGAGACTAGTAAGAGTGTTTTCTTAAGCTAGACATGGTCTAGGTGTGTGTACAGCTAAGAACAGGAGGATTTCTTTCACTTCCATGATTTTTTTTTTTTTTTAAACAACAACAACAAAAACCTTCTGTGTGGAACAGCCTATGAACTGTTATTGTGGAGCACAATTTTGGGCATGGATTCCTATCATGTTTTAAGCTCTATTTTAATCACTGAAAGTATTTATTTGGTTTTGGCCCTTTGATCCTTGAACAACTCAGGTTTTTTAAATATATTTTATTTTATTTATTTATTTATGTGTTTATTGTAAAGGGTGGTGGGGTTTCTCTACCTCAATGCAATATGGTAGGGACACACACAACCGTGATGAAATGATCAGCCATTGTAGTGATGTGGCAGTGGCTGTATCTAAATGGCTACATTAATTTGTTTAAAAGATGTTTCCAATAGAACTATTAATGTTTGCAGCAAGGCTTATGACATATTAAGGTAGCATTGCTGCTAAAGGTAGCATCTCATTGCAAAAAGATTTTAATTGATATTCTGATCATCTGTATTCAAGACTCATGTTTATTGCACATTTATATGTTGACTGAAACTCTTTATCACAAGAAAGGGACTACTTTTAATGTAATACTACAAATAAGCTTTGGAAAAATATTCTGATCTGTATTCTGACCATTATGTTTAATATATATCAATTATTCATTGAGAAGTCTGGTTCCTAATTGATTGTTTTGAAGACAAGAGGCAGACAATGTTCTGATTAATGAGATTTTGAAAGCAATCTCTTATATTTATTGTTTTGTATCCTCAAAACCAAATTATCTCAGTAGCATTCCCAAAACACAGGTGAAATGTGGACACTTATGAGTTTTTATATTCTGAGATTTTTAATCACTGACTTTTTATTTTATATACTAACTTTATTTCTAAATGAAGAACTTAAAAGCATAGCTCTTTTTAGCTTAGGAGTTCAAATGAATGTAAAGAAATGCAAAAACCACAGAAGAAATCCACAAACCTCAGGAATTTGATTCACTGGGACACTGTCCATTTTAATTGTCTCACGCTGCCCCCCCCCAAAAAAAAAAAAAAATCTGCTATTTATTTTTAAGCCTAGATTTTCATTTTTCTTGATGACTAGGATGCTGTAGATGAGCGACAAGATTAAGCACGAATCTTGATAGATAGCTATCAAGTAGTTGTACAAAAATAAAGCACAAAAGCACAGAGCAAAGATTAACTATCTGTTGCTTGTGACTGAGCTAAAAATAGGACAGTAAACTCCATCTTGCAGAAATACAAAACAATATTCAACTGGTCTGTATCTCATAGAGATATTTGTAGCTTTGGAGGGACATTAAAACAAATGATTACATGGGTAATATAGGAAACTATAATGAGTGAGCATTCAGTTAGATTTGAACTGTCTCTGTGTTGTTTATATGTATCTTGTCCACTTGCAAAATGAAGGAAATTGCCTGCTGTGGTTGAGTTTACGACGTAGGCAACCGACATTTTTTGTCAAGAAAACACAGTAGACAGTGTGTGATATATGATGTGTTGTCCTTTTCCATGGATTAAAATCACAATCCATTCCCTTATAAACCTGACTCTTGCATCTAAGGCTAGGCAACTGCCTTCCATCTCTGCTAGGACTTCTCCAGTCCCTCTCACTGCATTGTTGACTACAGACACTTTAAAAAGGAAGACCAATACATACGAAGCCCCATCTTTTCCTGGTCTTTAATCCCCTTGTCCTAATTATGCCCAGTGATCCCAACTTCTGCAGCTTTCCAGCATACCTCTGCCTCCTTTTCTCCTCCTCCTGACAATCAGTCAGGAATTCTCTGTTCTAATAATGTGATTATTTAATACTTGCAAATGGAAAAGTCTGATTTCAGTCAGATCCACTCTGTCATTCTTTATTGACCAGAGTATGTCTTTACATTTCTGAGATTGTTCCTCTTGCTTCTGCAATTTTTTCCTTTCTCCATGTTATTTTAATGTGTATGGCAGGGAGCTGAGTAGAAAGACACACACAGAAGGCAAATGAAAATAAGTTCTCACAAAACAGAAACAGGACAAGGTTTAAGAACAAATACCAATAGTCAGTGCCAATATAGGTCACTTGAGTTCATGTAATGTTTGGAGCAGGATGTTGATCTGAGCACATAAATTCTTAGTTATTTTATCCAAGCTTTGGGGTATCAATGACATATATGCACTATAGCACATTTCACTCTTTATGCACTTAAAATTCCCCAACAAATTTTCTGCAGATAAAATGCAGTCCATGTAAAACTAGCCATTCTTGCAGAAGTTGTTCCAATGCCAAAAAACAGCCAAGCCCCATGGGGATTTACAAAAACAACATTTTCCTGGCATTCTTATTTTAAACCCTTTGTGATCTCTGAAAACATACATTTTACAGGCATCAGTGATGTAGAAGGATCATAAAGGGGTTATATGTTTCTCTTTGATCACTTGCCAATTACTTTGTCTTGAGAAGAGATTGCTTGACTCTTCTATGGGATAAATTAAATTGTGTATTGTGAGCTTAGTTGTGATTGCTCCATTCATTAATGTTTCGTAATGTTATAAATGAAGTTTCAAAACTGTGTTAATATAAATTAAACACAACATATCTAGGCATTACAGCTTATTCATAGACATATAGAAGTCTAGTCTGAGCTTTATAGAGTGGACTCTGGTTAAAGCAAAAATTGTAAAACCTCTCTTTAAATCACGTGTTTTTGAATAGTAGTATTTTTAAAATTGTATTAAGTTTTGTATTTAAAATCTGAGGTTTTGAACATGCTTCACATAAGAACATAATATTCCATGGATTTCTTTTTTGCAATATGCTACAATGTGAAAGCAATTCTAGAGTTCAGTGCAATTTTTCTCCACACAACTCGCAATATTGGCATGGAAGAACAACAGAGGTATTATAATTGCATTGTATTTTACTCTGCTGCATATAGATAGCTGTTAGTCACACACTTCTGTGTAAAGGGAAAAGCCTAACTGTTGTCTTCTTATCTTCCTCTGTGGACTCCTCAATATCACTCTTTAATGTACACACTTGTCATCCCTGCCAAAAATTTATATTATGACTGCTTCCTCTTATCGTCTTCTAAGTCTTTGCTGCACCCTGTCTGTCTTGCAGTCCAAGGAGCTGTTTTCCTAAGGGTTTTGCATTGTAGGCTTCAGTCCTGCAAGAGGACTCTGCTTACCAAGGACTCTGCACAGAGCTGCTCCCCCTCAGGTGTCGAGGGGTCATTTACGTAGGATCTAAAATGAAAGGTATGCACAGAAATGTAAAAACAGCCATCAATGAAAAGGGAAAATACAAGATAAAATGAAATGAATCACTGGGGACCTCTGCCTTCTGCAGCTTTTTAAAATAAAGCATTTGCAGATATAAAGAAGAGGACACGACAGACAAGAAGACTTTTCTGGCTTTATGAAACTCTGTGGAAAAAATGTAATCCTGAACACTAGAAAATGAAGCCCTCTTCCAATAAGAATGGAATCAATGATTTTGTGCCAAATTGTTTACCCAGTGAGTAATGTTTCATTAGTGATTAGAGACTCCAATCTCATGTCAGGTCTGTTGAGCTACATGCCATGTGGTCTTGCAGTAAGAAATCTTTCCTTTCCCTCCCCCAGAGAACCTGAAAATTATCTAACAGCTGACCTGGCAGACAGCTGAGATGAGAAAAGGTAGTGTGGCAGAGCTGAGAGGAAGACAATATGATGCAAGCAGTAACAATGGATAGCTTGGAAAATGTGATGATAAATACCAAAATGTTAAGCTTGCATCCACACCACTCGTTTGCTTTAAAAATAAAAAAATTAAAAAATAAAAAAATAGGCTTTTTGCAGTAGCCTTTGGTATTCAAAATGTGGTTGTCCTGGGTTTAGTTCTGAAGTGTTTCCCTACCTAGAATCCATTTCTGCAATGATCATGTCCATTAGCATGCCTGTTCTTTCACATATGAATTTAGCTGTGTTGTATTCTTCAGAAATATGGACCTTCAGCAATATCAGTCTTGGCTCTTGTGGAGTCTACTCTGCTTTCAAAAGAAGTTCTTTTTATGTATGCAGGGTTTCCTTCTTATGAATAAAATCATATTCATATCATCACTGCTTAGTGTCTAACCAAAACAAAACAAAACAAAAAACAAAACAAACAAAAAAAACATACAAAAAAAACCCGATCATAGAATGGTTTGGGTGGGAAGCAACCTTAAAGATCATCTAGTTCCCAACCCCCTGCCATGGGCAGGGATGCCACCCATGAGATCAGGTTGCCTTAAGTCCCATCCAACCTGAGCATGAACACTCACACAGGGATGGGGCACACATAAAGAATTTCTTCCTTATATCTTATCTAAATCTACACTCTTTTGGTTTAAATCCCTTTATCCTCGTCCATTAGCATCTCCTCCAGGTACTAAACACCATCACGTGTTGCACAGAGATCACTCACCAGGAATCTAAACTGGGAATCACAGGGCTGCCCAGCCCTAGATGAGCCTCGGCATCTCCCTTAGCATGCCTCAGAAAACACACCTTCCATCCTCTTCTCTCCCAACAGGCAGAGAACTTTCTGATACTTACAATACATTGACCACCCTGTAACAATCCACTTGCACTTCTGGCTATCTATACATCATTTTATTCTGCAGCTTCAATCTTGAAGATACAGTTCAAAAGTCTCCAGATCAGGAGATTAACTTCCTTTACTACTGCAACAAAACAAGCTCAGATTAAACTCAGTATCAGGGCTTATCTAGCCCGAAGCCACTGCTCTTATTGTTGAACAAGGAGAGGTCTGCTAGTCTTTGGGCTGGTTTTCAGGTATGTGGATGGAGTTCATGGACTATGTGCTGAGTTCCCCAGTGCTCAGCTTCACTTATCACTGTGGTCCCCTCTGGCCCTGCAGCCTCTGAAGCACTTTCTACAGTTCTACCTGTTGCAGCAGTAACTGAAGCTTTCCCCTTCAAGATCACTGCTTCTAAACTTGCTGAACAGCTGAGCAAGGTCAGCAAAATAACAGGCAATATTACTTGTCATCTGTATGAATCATTATGACAATATGTTTGAGCCAGTGTGTGGTAAATAACATCTTCCACTGATGGGCTTTGTTGTCTAGGTTTCTTCATCTTTGCATCTATATTGTCAGTATCTATATTCTTCTCACTTATCCACTTTGGTGAATTCACCCTTTTCCTGTCTTGGGACTGATCAAAACCAGGCTGATGTATCCAAAATGTTCTTTCCTGGGGCAACCTTTTCTAAGGTACAATGAATATTGTAGTGTTCTAAATATGTAATCGTTTCCAATATTTGAAAACTATCTCTAGCGCTTTTGAAATATGTGTCAATTATAGAATATTAAAAAGCATGTTTTAGGTAGTAAGCTTTTCATATGCTCAGCTGTAGCAGAGTGAATCACTGTTCTGCAAGACAAAAATGATGAGATACATGACAAAAATAAAGGTAGAGTGCAGCTTCCACTGAACTAAAGAGCCAGTATCAAGCAAGACTTGAACATGAGAAATTTTATTGCTCTGGGTGACTATCTGAAGAAATGTCATGTATCCTGGAAAACAGAAATCTCAAAAAGATTTATTTTTTATTTGAATTGTTACCATAGTTGTAGTCATCTTTGCTGTACAGTTACTTGTACAACTATGCTGTTAAATTTAACTATGCTGTTAAATTTAATTTCTACAGTGCATATGCCTTTCAGAACAAAAACAGAAAAGTATTTAGGCCTAGATTGTCCCGTTAGGTATAGCAATGCTATACAGTTAGATGCCAGCACATTTATATTGTACCTTTAACCCTGAGAAGTTCTGGTGGGAGTAATTTCTGCTCAAAATCATTCAAACCTAACCTGAATGACATCCAAATGGCCTACTCTTGTAACAGCTAAATTTCTAGAAAGCCACCAATGGCTGGAAGCTCTGGGACTGCTGCCAGCCTCTTCCCTTTTCCCAACAGGGATGGGGCACTATTTGTTTTGTGCTGTAAAGGGGCAAACTGAAGTACAACAGAGGTGCACCTAAACAGCCATTGTTAATAATTAGAAGGAAAGACAGCTGAGGATATTTAAACTTCATCTGAATTCCTAGCTTTTTATTTTCATTTTAACCAGCGTTAACTGTTACTTTTTCAATGAATACATGTTAGTGAAGTTTATCTACATATGTATATGTCAAACTTCATCCTGAACCTGTTGCTTGAGCCACAACCAGACTGAGCCTACACATAGTAATTCATGGGAGATCACCTCCAATCTGAGCAGGTGGTGATGCTTAGGATGATGATAGGTGATGATGATAGGTGGTGATGATAGGAGAGGAGTTGTAAGGTAATTTTAGAAAACACAAAGCAAGTAATTGCTACAAGCAGTTGAAACACTGGAAAAAAAAAAGTCTCTTGACATAGCTGTCAGACTGCAGAAAAGAGGAAGTTGAATATAAGGTGGGATAACCCAATTCAGGACTAAACATAGAGTGACAAGGTTGCTTTTGCAATAATACAGGGGCAAAAAAAATAAAATAAAAATTCAGCTAATATATTAGAATTCATGAAATGATTTATGAAGACAGCAAAACAAGTAACATTTAGATAAATGGAGGAAAATTTACTACAGAAAGTGACTTTGTTGTCCATACCATAGATCTGAAGCACTAAAGGTTACAGAGACATTGTGATGAGAATCGTAATAAGGTGTTAGTTCCAAAGAGAGTGCTGAGCAGAAGGCAAAGATCATTGCCTGGCTGCCAATGCAGCCCTGGATGCTGTTGGCTGTCCCTGCTTCCATGGTTCACTGCTAGCTCAGGCTCTTCTTGCTGCCTACTGAGACCCCAAGTCCTTCCCCATAGAGCTGCTTCCCAGCCTGTTGTGGTGTGGTGAGTTGTTCTTCTCCACCTATAAGACTTGTCATTAGTCCTTGTTGACCTTCATGAGGTTCCTGTTGGACCATTTCTTCAGTCTGCCCAGGTCCCACGGGCTGCCCAAGAGCAGCTTGGCCCTCCCACATATCAACTGCTTCCTCCAACTGGGGGTTGTCCACAAGCTTGCCAAGAGTACAACCCTTACGTTCATCTAGGCTATTAACGAAAATATTGAACAAGTATTGGTCCCAGTATTGAGTTTATTTCTGAACTTGGATAAACCACCTTATCCACAATTTCCATTCCTCTGCAATCTGACGGTTATGTCTACAGCATTTTTCCAGTGTTTTGGATGCTTGTAGCAATTATTTGCTTTGTCAGGTGAATTCTGTGAATTGACTTCACACCTTTCCTACAAAACACCGCTACTTGCTCAAATTGGGATTGAGAAATACTATTGATAGCCTGACTTTAGCCATCACTTTTGCTGTTCAGGAAAGGTATAAGTATGATTCAAAATGTATATTAACCAGCAATCATTGCAGAAAATGATCATTAAAGATCATTGCATCCTTAATATGACACTAGATATGCAAGAAAATATTAGTGAGTATGACTCCTGAGAAACATTTATGACAATGGACTTTCCAGTTTACCCTTAGATGCACTCAAAACTTACGTGGGGATCACATTCAGGATTATAAAGGCTTACAAAAAGCAGTTTTACAAATGGACAACCCATTAACACACAAGGCCAAGTTCAACCTGTGAGGCTATGATGGCAGGAAACAGCTGGAAACATCTAAGATCCTGCTAGTTATTGGCCAACACTGCTTTCCTGAACAATAAGAGCCATTTAATCTAATAATACCCTAATGTTAGGTTTCTATTTTTCAAACACGTTGTAAAGAAATACCTGCAATACCCTTTTATATTACACGTTACAAAGCATGGATTTGAGATTCTTGAAGAGCAATGATTTTCTTTTTCCCTAAATTATGAGTCAATAAAGATCAGCCTTGTGGTATAAAGAACAGTATGTAGCAAAGGTAATAGACTAACTTTGATTATGCAGAAAATGAAAAGAGCACACCTGCTGAGCCACTGATAGCTGTGCCAAAAAAAAATTGGAAAGGTTTTATTATTTCCTCACAAAACAACAAACTACTGTCAAAAAGTCTCCAAAGCTTGTGACACATTAGGAACAAACAAACAAACAAACAAAAAGGTTCTGTGTCTTTTATGAAATGCTCTATGTTTTCACATACGCTGCCATGATGTCAGGCACATGTACTGAGTAACAGCTAAGAGAGAAATGTCCTGCATCCAGGCAGAAATGAAAATGCAGCGTAAAGATTACATTTATGGTACCTAAGCATAATAAGTCAAGGTGTGAGATGGCTTGACATCATCTCTCCAGCTCCTCACACCAACACTTGTGTTGGCATATCTAATCAGGAGCCTAAAACAAGATATGGAATAGCAGAACCACCCATTCACAGGAATTAAATATATATATATATATATGTATTGAACCAGATACATCAGATACTATTTCTGCTCTTAAAAAGAACGTGTAGCCTTTGCCTGGTAAAGCATCATTAACTATTGACTATGTGTAGCAATGCATCTGAAAGTTTATCATGCCTGTAAAGCATCAAAAGCCATAAAACAGTTTATAAATCAGACATTTGTGGTGCTAATAGGATTTTAAATAGCTGCACCAGTTGTTTTGAATGAAGAGCATCTATTTTCTGACTGGCAGTACCAGAGGTTTTATTGTGTTTTAAACAACAACAAAATTAATCTACTGCAGGACTTCCCTGCACTGTCTTTAGATTTTTTTTTTCCTAGCGCTTCTCAGATGTTATGGAAAAGAAGAATATTTCAGTCTTTGTCGTGCTTGGGCTACCTGTGGTTGACATGACTTAACATCATGGCCTTCTTATCATCTTTGCTATATATTGTTACTGCACCGTTATGGCCTCACCTCAAGTACTGTGTGCAGGTTTGGGCACCACAGTATAAGAAGGACATAAAATTATTAAAGAGAGTGTCCAACGGAGGGCAACAAAGATGGTGAAGGGTCTAGAGGGCAAGATGTATGAGGAGCAGCTGAGGTCCCTTGGTTTGTTCAGCCCAGACCAGAGCAGGCTGAGGGGAGGCCTCACGGCAGCCTGCAGCTCCCTCACGAGGGGAGCAGAGGGGCAGGCACTGAGCTCTGCTCTCTGGGGACAGCGACAGGACCCGAGGGAACGGCATGGAGCTGGGACAGGGGAGGGTCAGGCTGGGTGTTAGGGAAAGGTTCTGCACCCAGAGGGTGGTCAGGCACTGGGACAGGCTCCCCAGGCCAGTGATCACAGCACTGAGCCTGCCGGAGCTCAAGAAGCATTTGGACAATGCTCTCAGAAACATGGTCTGATTTTGGGGTGTTTTTTTGTGGAGTGAGGAGTTGGACTCAATGATCCTTGAGGGTCCTTTCCAACTCAGGATATTCTGTGATATAAAGACTACTGAAATCCTGCTATTTTTTTTTTTTTTCACTTTTTTTGACACTATTAACCACGCAAAATCTGGTTTTATTCCTATAAAATTGTATCTGGTGCAGGTGTCCAGGTGCTGGCAGCAGGTGGCTGTGGGATGGCCTCTGTGAGGAAAGGCTGGGACTGCCCCATGCTGGACACGACTGGTTCCAAATGGCTCTAATAGCCCCACTGCAGGGCATGGCTGGGCCCAGCTGCCAAGATGGTGGCAACTCTGGGGAATGTATTAAAGAAAGGGTAGAACACTGCACAGAATGAGTGAGGAAAGAAAGTGTGAGAAACAGCCCTGTGAGCAACAAGGTGAGAGAAAGGGAGGAGGTGTTCCAGGAGCAGGTACCTGTGAAGGAGCCCACACTGGAGCAGGTTCATCCTGAAGGACTTCAGCCTATGTGAAGAACCCCAGATGGAGTAGGGAAAAAGAGTGAAGAGGAAGGAGTGGCGGCGATGAAACGACAAACTGATCACAACCCCAATTCGCCATCTTCCTGTGCGGCTTGGGGAGAGGGGAGGTAGAGGAGTCAAGTGTGAAGGATGGAAGTTGAGACTGGGAAAGGATGGAGGAAAGGCATTTTAATGTTTGGTTTCTCATTTCTTAGTACTCTAATTCATTTTAATTGGCAGTAAGTTAAATTATTTTTCGCCAAGTTGATTCTGTTTTGCTCGTGACAGTAACTGGTGAGCAATCTCCTTGTCTTTATCTCAACCCACAAGATTTCTCACCCCATTTTCTCCCCCTGTCCCATTGAGGAAGGGGATTGAGAGAGCAGCTGGGTGGGCAGCTGGCTAGCCCACAACGAAAAAGCTTTTCACAAAGAGTTTATGAAGATATTTCATTTCAGGGGAAAAGAGAAATTCAACATCACAAGAGTATAGAATCCTTGAAAAGTATTTATTGTCTATTAATTACTATTGCAATGTTTTATTGCATATAAACATTGCTGCTGTACGAGACATCTACTACCGCATGAAATTTCATCAAATAGTGACACATTGTACCAGCAGCAATCTAACTCAATACTCATTCTGTATCCTAGACTATACTATGGCATAATATAATTATACATAACTTTATTTCTAATTTTCTTGATGATTTTGGGTAAATACTGGATGAAGATAGTAAGCATTTGCAGTGCCTACATTAAGCACTTCAGTTTAGATCCCTAAACTGACAGCCTGATTATCCATCACTTTTCAGTGAATATCAGAGTAGGAGCATTTTAGAGGATATAAAACTTCTGCTCTTACTCAATAACTGATTTTATTTTATTTTTTTACATAAACTGTATTGACAGAAAGAGAGACCAGACTGATAAAACAGGTATTTAGTGCCACACAGCATGAGTACTCCATTTATGCTGAAGGAGGTAAAATAGATGCTGAATTGTTTTCACTATTAAAAAAAAAAAGTACCTAAACTTATTGTTCTTATAATCAGTATATTTTGAGCTCATGTTCTTTTGTGTTTGAAGAACCATAGTGTTTAATTACAGTAAATAAAGTAGACATTCAGTTCTAGAAAATGTTTTCAATCAGTAGTAACATCTTCCCTTTTAAGTTTAAAATAAAATCTATCAAGATTTTGATATTATTGTGAATAACTGCTTATCGATGTACCATTTAGTAGCGCCATGAGAAAACGGACAAATAAAATAACATAGCGTTAAAAAAGTGGTTTTGAAAGGATAATTCCACTTCAAATAGGCATTCTTAAAAATGAAATAATAGACATTTTTATCTCAAAGCATTTCTCTAAGTACAATTTCATTAAAAAAAAAAAGAAAGAAAAAGAAAAATGAAATCCATATAACTCTCTGAAGTATGATTGAATTGATGATAAAAGGTTTAATGAAAATGTCACCACGAGGTTTTGTATGGATCATCAGTCAGGTTGATACCTCAGAGAAATAATCCAGTTATATTTAGAAATACAATATTTTTTTCCTGGATACTAGTATTTGGAATGAGCAATATTTTATTTTATTTTATTTTATTTTATTTTATTTTATTTTATTTTTTATTTTATTTTATTTTCCTTAGTGTCCTGATGTTAAAAGAACATCAAGCTTTTTATGCTTGCTCTCAATTTATTTTTCTTTTCATTTGTTGATTGTCAGAATGTTAATTCTGTACAAATTTGTTTTTGCATATCCTTTCACCCTCTAAAAAAATGCTGTTTATCTTTCCATGCTTGTCAGGTTTGATAATAAACTAACTGGGAAAAAAAACAACCTACAGGCCTGCCTTTGTTTTACATATGTCTTTCTGTAAAACAACCAGATGCACTTAAGGATCTAAAATGCAGTGGTTTCTTGGAGATGCAAGAGCACAAATCAGAACAATATACAGAAGCTGCACTACAAAAGAAATTTCTGTTTTTCAGTACAGCGTGACTGAAGCAATGCAGCTGTTATTGATGTAGGCCACCAGGCCACCAAACATGAAAGAATATTCATTAGGTCCTGGGCTATTTATGAATCTCAAAAACTGTTTTTTCTGCTTGTAATCTCACTTATTTATTATTGTCATCTATCTGCAACAGAAAGTGCTTAATGTGTAAGAAACCATTCTGTAAACCTTCTGTTGTTTGTTTTTTGTTGTTGTTGTTGTGTTGTTTTTTTTGTTGTTCATTTTTTTTCCCCAAATCTTCAACTCATCTTTTTTTTTTTTCTTTCTTTTTTTTTTTCTTCTTCCAGATTGTTTCTTAATTTTTAGAAAATATGGTGTGTGGAACAGGTCATAAAAATAATAATATTCTCACTTTCCTTATAACAATGAACTCTAAGTTGCTCTGTTTCTCCGGACGTTATAGCATCTTCTTTCTGTATTGATTTTTCTCTTCTCTTTGTCTACTTTTGTCCTCTTCCCTTCTTGTCTTTTGCTGATATATAAAGGAAAATAGATATATAAAGGCAAATATAAGTCCCAAGAATGTGCACCCAAATGATTACTAAAACGTAATGCATTTAGATCCTGAATCATGTTCTTCATTGATCCTGCCCAAGTTCTTACCAAGAACATCTTAGAAAGTCACAAATTATTATTACTCTTTTGAAGAAAAGCATTCAAAGTTTGGAAACTTAGAAAATGGCATCAGTCTCCTTGAAAGATGGAAATATCTTCATCTCTCATATATTCATTATTAGTTTACTTTTTTGAGACGACCTCTTCACTTCTTCAGGGTTACCCAAAGAAAGTACACAGCTTTTGGTTCCAATATCAAGATACTTGATGGCAGAAACATGTTTGGAGGCAATCAGGTAGACCAGAAGTTCTTCAATGCAATGCCTGAAATGTGTCTACAGACATAGAGTACAAAAATGTAGACTAATCAGTTTTAACTTTAATCCGTTTAATCCATTTAATCAAAAAAATAAAAATTAAAAAAAAAAAAGTTGGATTAGGAAAAAATACCTTATGTAAAAATATAGAAGGGATACTATTGAGAACAGTATTGAGAAGAGAATTGAGAAAAGTTGTCATTGCACCCTCAGTTGCACATTAAAATGTTAAAATCTTAACAATTAATGAGACACGACACTTAGCTAAGCAGCAAACCACATGTAAGAATGACTTTCAGTACATGGTTGCTGCTTTACTTTGCCTAGAAATTAAGAAAGGCTCTTAAAAATGAGTGAGTTATTTAAGTGAAAACCACACAAATTTCTCAATTATATTATTTTGATAGTCCTTGTTGTTATACATAAGAACACAAAGACATTTCAATCCTTAAAACTCTCTGAGTTGAAAATGCATCTTATTTGCAAAGAATGGGTATTGGTCTCTAGAGTGTGGATAGGCAATACAGGCTGCAACCACTGCTCATTGTGCTATTCAGTAGCATTTTCATGCTGTCACATACATCCTCCTATCTCCACTTCGTGTGCTGTGCGCACCTATTGGATGGGTCTGGAAGGTATGAATAATTCCTGTCAGCTCCCCAGCTGTGCTTAGCTTTGTTCCAAATGGAAAGCTGGCACTCACAGCCTTTTTTTCTGCTCAATCCCTTTTTCAGTGTTTTGATTTTTCATTATGCTTTGCCGTCTGCCACGGGAATTTCAGGTAATATCTCATCTTGCAGCCTGCACAACACTGAACATAAACAGAAGTTAAAAATGTAGATTACTTTGACATCCCCTCTGTTTCTGCAGGTGGAAGGGTAGATTTTTATGCTGCGGTATAATCTTCTTTCAGGATAGGTCACCTGTGCTTCATGGGGTCCTGCTGTCTTTGGCAAAGACATGGTGTCAATCAACAGTCAGCACTGCTGCCTTTCAGCTAAATGCTCCCGGTGAGTGAGCTAAATACCAGTGGCAAATTGTCTGCACTTTGTAATGAATTTTTTTTTTTAAATGCAGGATTTTCCTTAAAATATTTACTGTTTTTGCCGTCATTCTCGTATGTGTCGGGCAAGCAGTTGTAAATGTGTCAGACTATATGATCTCACTGCCCAGGGTTGTACAAACTGTTGTGTCAAGGCACAGTTTGGCCTTTAAATGTATAAACATCTGAAATGTAATGTACATGAGAAAAAGGGCAACTGTAAGGGAAAGAGAGAGCAGATTCACTTTGTTAAGGCAGTAATGACTGGCAGATCCTTAGAAATAAGTAATTCACCTATGCTCACTGCATTGCATAAATTGCTACCAGAAAATACTTGAATGAACTGACTAAGAAGGATGTGGAGCCTGGGAAGTCCAGGTAAGAAAGGGATTTTTGTAAGACTGATCTTTCTTTCCACACATAATTAAATAGAAGAGCCACAATAAGAAAGAGTCTTGAAAAGAAGGCACATAAAAAAGAAAACAGGGAGGTAGAATTAGTAGTAGCCCACCCCAAAAATTCAGATATCCGATGAAGTAAATATTTAGAGTTTTGATACTTATACAGAGCTAGAACACTTTGTGTGAGCCTGTGAAGTCTGCAGAACATCATGCTCAGATTTCACGTGATATACTTCACAAATATCTGATGTAGATTATACAGAGAGCTAGCTTCAACTCTTGCATGAACTGGGTCCAAAAGGTTGAACGATTAAATCCCTAAGAGGCTCTAGATTCTAACTGGTAGAAAAATACAGGAGAATATGAGTCTGAAAATGAAGCTTCCAGCTATTTCCATAGCCTGAAGCAATTTTTGATTCAGTTCTGCTCTTCAGCATGGATACAAGTTGAAGATAGTATTTATAATTTTAGACACATCCAGACAGCTTACAAAGGTTTTGATATTAATAACTTTTCACCTCAAACATAAAAAGTGACTTACATGAAAATAGTCATCTAATGGTTATATCAAAGAAAAAAAATTGAAGCTCTTTTATCATGACATCAGTTACAGTATTATTACCATCATGCCATAAATGTAAAAGAAGTTAAAAAAAAAAAAAAGTAACAAGTTCTCTGTCCATGCTTCAGGGATAATTGTGCCCTCTCGGTGAGTTGTCTCCACATTTTTTTGTGGAGAAAACTACAAAAAAGCAACTAATTCCCTTGTATTTGCCCAAATTCACCTTTTTTCCTGTGAAAATGGCTAAAGAAATAAACAAACCAACCAAACGATCAAACAAAAAGCAAAAACAGAACAACATGGAAAAGGTTTTGTGTCAGATCAGAGGAGACAGCAACTCAGAGAATAAAGTTCCACTCCTTGCAGAAGAGAATAGAAAAAGTCATTTAAAAGGAAAAAAAAAAAAAGTAAGGATTAAGTGTTTAGATTAAATTAAGATTAATGGTTTGTTTCGTTGAGACCCATGAAATCTACACAGGTTTCCATTCATTTTAAGCCCCATGATGATACAATCTCATCTGAAACAAATTTTAGCTTTATACTTCGTTATATAATTAATAACTTTATAGATATGTTTCAAATCATATATTGAATGAATGCAGTTATTATTAATATCAGAAAACTTAAATAGCTGTGGTTTTATTATGTGGTTTAGATGACAGTATCTCACATCATATAGTGTGGCAAAATTAAAAGGAA
Source organism: Cygnus atratus (assembly GCF_013377495.2). Taxonomy (NCBI): domain Eukaryota; kingdom Metazoa; phylum Chordata; class Aves; order Anseriformes; family Anatidae; genus Cygnus; species Cygnus atratus. The sequence continues at coordinate 25,650,265 of NC_066364.1, read as the reverse complement.
ATGAAGAGCTATAAAAATCATCAAAGCAGGACAGAATTGGTCAGGTTTCAGTAGAACTAATACACAGAAAAAGGATTAAAAGCAAGAAATTATAATTATAAACAAGAAAGCAGAGAATATTAACTTTGAGGAACACAGAAGACCTGACTCTTAAGAAGTAATGCAATAATCATTATCAAAAGCTTGAAAGCATCAGCAGAGAAAGACAATTAAAAAATAGCTGTCTGTAAGTAAAATCCTATAGTTTTGGCATATATAGCTGAAAATTCATTAAACTTCAGAAATTGTATACTGAGTAAAACAGAGTACATCCACCACCACCATTTAGATTCATACTTACTGCTTTATCAGGGAGTCTTCAGGTAACCATTAGAAAGCATGGGTGGAGAAAAGGTGGTTATGATATAAGGAAGAAAAGGCAAAAGGAACACTGACTGAAAGATGTGTGTCTGTTTTCTAATTTTATATCGTTTATTTTATTATTATTTTTATTATTTTTTATTTTTTTATTTTAATCGTCTAATTTTATATGTTTTATATTTTATATCATATGTAACAAAGCATTTAAACTGAGAGAAATTAGCAGGTCTTCATATATACTTAGCTTCTTTCACTGTCAACTTCAGGCAACACAGGAACAAGCGCTGAACATGAGACTTGGAGCAAGGAGGGGGCCACACTGGCTCCCTACCGAATTGCTGTACAATTTGGAACAGACCAGCTTCTCACTGTTGCAAACCCACTGCTGCATCAATGTCAAAGACATTTTAATATCTCCTTTAAAAACTGCTGTCTTCTTGATAATAATATGAATATCTTCAGATAATAATGATAAATTATCTAGAAGACACTCAATTGAGAAAAAAAGTACAAGGTGTCTTTTCTCTCTCCAAAGAAACGTGCCTTATGTACCTTAAACTAAAATGGAAGAGGCTGTGCCATTAAAATGCACATATGTAACTTGTGAATGCAAAAGACATTCTGCATGGGAAGCTAGATAAAGGCCTAGTGCAAATGGTGAAGAGAAAGTTTAGTTTTGTTCTATTTGTCTTAACAGTTTTCTCACTTCAGTGAAGTTACAGTTTTGATATCTCCATTAAAATAGTTTCAAAATGAACTCTTATACGGGACTTCAATCTGCAACTGATATTGAGTTTCTGGAAAGATACTGTTGTGTGCCTGTCATATATGTCATGGATAGAGACACTGCCTAATGAACTGAGGCAGTTACCAGCAGCCATACAAGAGTCCTAAAAAGAGGACTTCCTCTCCTACGAAGACAGGCTGAGGGAGTTAGGGTCATTCAGCATGGAGAAGAGAAGGCTTCAGGGAGACCTTATAGTAGCCTTCCCATACTTAATGAGTGCCTACAGTAAAGCTGGGGAGGGACTCTTTGTCAGATGGTGTAGTGATAGGAAAAGGGGTAATGGTTTTTAGCTAAAAGAGGGGAGATTTAGATTAGATATTAGGAAGAAATTCTTAACTATGAGGGTGGTGAGGCACTGGAACAGGTTGCCCAGAGAAGCTGTGGATGCCCCATCCCTGGAAGCGTTTAAGGCCAGGCTGGATGGAGCTTTGGGCAACCTGGTCTGGTGGGAGGTGTCCCTGCCCATGGCAGAGGGGATGGAATTAGATGACCTGTAAGGCCCCTTCCATCCCAAATCATTCTATGATTCTATTGCTGTTTGTACCCATAATGCTAAACATTCTGGGAGATAATACTTGGTACTTATATTACTGGGATTTGATTTATTTATGTTATGAAATGACATGGGACAAGTCTTTTGTCTACCTTTTGATTTATCTTACTCAAAATTAAGGTCTCAAAAGAGTTAACATTCTTGGCCATAAATACTCCCAAATATATTTATAAAGACACAGAAAAGTAGCTTTTGTAGTTTCTGTTTTGCCTTAATCTTTCTCTACTGTTTTACATCATTCCATATTTACAAAAAGATGTATGTCAGCACTGGTTATTCAAAAGCATGGCTTGCACCAAAGAATTTTAATTTTTGTCACTACACATTATAATGCGTTGCAAATGGTTACTCTAAGAATTAGCAGTATTTTGTCAGCTGTCAACCACCCAGCAATGACATCTCCTAAGCCACCAGGGTAATGCCAAACTGACTGAAACAGGACATACATCAGATATCTATTTCAGGCAAAGGGGATAAGATAAAGTTTTGAATCTCTGACAAGATACGAAATTTACATTTTTTTCTTATAGAGATGTTAATGACTTATTCAATTTTAATTAAATTAATTTATTTATTGTGAGAGTATTAAAAGACAAAACGAAGGACATGGACGTGCTCGAGCGAGTCCAGAGAAGGGCGACCAAGCTGGCGAGGGGTCTGGAGAACAAGTCTTACGAGGAGCGGCTGAGGGAGCTGGGGTTGTTCAGCCTGGAGAAGAGGAGGCTCGGGGGCGACCTTATCACTCTCTACAGTTGCCTTAAAGGAGGCTGTAGTGAGGTGGGGGTTGGTCTGTTCTCCCACGTGCCTGGTGACAGGACGAGGGGGAATGGGCGAAAGTTGCGACAGGGGAGTTTTAGGTTGGATGTTAGGAAGTACTTCTTTACCGAAAGGGTTATTAAGCATTGGAACGGGCTGCCCAGGGAGGTGGTGGAGTCACCATCCCTGGAGGTCTTTAAAAGACGTTTAGATGTAGAGCTTAGTGATATGGTTTAGTGGAGTACTTAGTGTTAGGTCGGAGGTTGGACTCGATGATCTTGAGGTCTCTTCCAACCTAGAAATCTGTGTCTGTGTCTGTCTGTGTCTGATACATTTGGGTCATGACTTAAGTCATACAAAGTTAGATTTATAAAAAAAATATATGTGTCCATCTCATCTAACTTTATTGTACAGCTCCAGAATATTCTGGACTAAAAATAGCCTTATCTGTTATGGTTTAAGGTACTAAATATATATATATTTTTTTCTACTACTTGTTTTAGGAAGGGGTGCATGAACTGATTCATGCTACTCTTAAAGAGAGGAATTTCATCCAGATTTTAATTTCTTTATATAAATGGTTATCCTATCTTAAACAATCTCAATTATGAAGTTTTTTTAAGCTTTTTCATACTTATTTCAATTTCATAAATTCAGATAAGATCAGTACACTTATCCACTTTACAAATTCACTTGTCTTCCATAAATATTCTAAGCAGATATTTCCAACCCTTAAATAAAATTATATGGCCCAAATTTTACTATCTGTAATACAGTAAGATAACACCATTAATTTATTAAATAAGTAATTTTAATCCTATTTCAGGAGGGAACCATCCTGAAGGAATATTCCCCATCAAAGCACTTAAAGCAGAAGTACCCAAACGAGACTGTAGCCAAATAAGCCACTTTTATCATCTACTCTTGATTTGGCTCTTCATTAGCATTTTCTTTTTTAAAACAGCAAAGTGACCATGGTTGGAAACTTTGATTACTGAATTTCTCTTCAGTGTTCTCTGTAATTTGATAAGGCGACTCTCAGGTTAAAAATAGTGGCTCCATAGACCTGAATTGTCAGATATACACCTATTAAGATTTGACCAGCCTTTTCTTACTTGCCCAAGCTATTTTTTCTCATAGAATTACTCACTGCTCATCAATTTGATTTTTCTTTATGTCACTGAGGAAAAAAACCCGTGCAGTTTCAAGGAGCTTGATTTTCTGGTGTGATAAAGAGTACTTTAGAATCTGCCAGCGCAAGAGTAACTTCTCTTCCTAGGACCAATTTTATTCAAAATACAAAAAGAATAATATTTAAATTTTAATTCTTAGTTTCACTAAGGAAAATAATTCAATTCAGCTATTTTTCATAGATTTTGTTAAAATAAGTATCAGACATTTTATGAAAAGCTAACAAGTAGTTCTGTAGATGTGATGCAAGGTGTTGAAGGGAGGTATAGAAAGAGATGCAAAATCAATTACGGCACAAATATAGCTCAGGTGCTACTCTTTTTCCTTTAGCCGGTAGATTAAATCAATTCATGTTTGCAAGGTTAATTTTGTGTAGGAAAGATCCCCAAATGACTCTCTCACAAAGTCCCTAGGTGAATCACAATGATTCTTTTCCCTCATCTCCTGTCTTATAGATTTCTGTGCAATTAAAAGCCAAACATTCTGAACTTAAATCAAAGCTGAACCAGTTATATAATAAACCTGCTATTACAGACTCAGTGGGCTCCAGGATCTGGTCCATGGTCTTTAAATAAACTTGCATCTTGTTTGCAGAATGACATATAGCAGGAAAAAAACATTAGAGTATTCAATTTGGACAAATATCTCAGTTGCTAAATCCAAGTGAAACAAAGGTAAAGTCATCACCTTTTTTATTCTTCTGACTGAATGAAATAAATCCAGCAAGAATGGAAAGAGAAAATTGTGTGTGAGTTGTTATTCAGTAGTGGTGATCACTGATTAGGGTGACTGACACATTACTATGTGTCCTCAGTCTTTTCTGCATTAGAATGCTTGAAAAATGATGCTATTTTCAAGTTGTTAGTAAAACAATGTGGAAGTTTTCATGAAAAAGTTCTGATTTTTTTTTTCTAATCATTTTTTTCCCAGACTGCTCTGGCTTTTAATACCGTGAATTTATTAACATATTACTGATCTGGAGACCAATAACATATTGTGACAGGATGCCCTTTAAAGGGGAAGATATGAATTCATATGCCATTAATGGTCTCTGTAAAAACTGGCAGACAGCTGTGAAGAAAAAAACATACCTTAGCAATACATAATTAGCAAAATATTGGAAATCTGGGTTTGTAACTCAGTTGATTTACTAGGCATAGATGTGTAGAGAAATCAGCATTAGGAAGAGGAGAATCTTACTGATTTTCAGATAAAATCAAGAGTGATACATTAAAATTTTCACAGGTGTCAGATATCTAAGCCAAGGCAAAAGTACAGATAACCCCTAGTTAGCAGATTAATAAGGACATTCTGGAGATATTCAATAAGGAGCAGTACTATTGAGCTTGCCCCTTGAAGCCAGGAAAGTGATCAGAGAAATCCCATACTACAATGAGGACAGGAGGCTGAGATCTGATGCTTTTCCAAGCTCTTATCCTCTTGTGTTTTTATAGGATCATCCCTTCATGTTGAAAGGGACATCAGGTCATCTACTCCAGCCCCCATTCCCTCACTCCTATCCTGTTCTAAGTTTTTAATTAAAGACTTAACTTTTTGCTTGCCTCAAATTTTGTGGGGGTTTTGTTTGTTCATTTGTTTGTTTTGTTTTGTTGTTCTTTAAACTGCTGTACTATACAAGGGATCTCAGCTATTTCCAGAAAATAGAAGGCTCACCAGTTCTTCAAATAAGACTTCTGGCAAAGGTGTCTGCAATCCACAGCTCAATCCAGCCTCGAGTAAATCCAAGACTTCAGGAAAAGGCTCCTGGAATCCACAGCTTAATGCAGCCTTGAGTAAATCCAAATAAGACTTCAGGCAAAGGCCTCTGGAATCCACAACTCAACCCAGCCTTGAGAAAACACATTAGTTATGGTTTAGTTATGTTTAGGGCACAGAGTGCAGTTTCTGCCCATGTTGGGAAACACCAGCTTACCCAATGTTATATACCCTTTTATCTACTGCTGGTGCAGACAATATGCACCCTACATTCACAGTATCATCTCTTTGTTAATATTTATTTTCAACAAAAACTATGGAATCTCTTCTGTATAGTGCAACTCTGTTCCTTGAGGCAAGATGACAACCAAGAGTGGTTTATGAGAATATGTTATGATTACTCACTTCCCTGGATTTCAGAAAGTTATGATTACATCAAAGCATTTTTCCAAAGCTCATCTATTTTTGTTTTTCATCTTCTTTTATTGATGATGGATATTTGTAATGATTATTCCCGGTTGTTTCCTATTTGTGGACTGTTCCATGTCTGTGGAGGATTATACCTCCATGTTCTCATTTTGTAATTCACGCCTGATTTTATGCAACCGCTAATGCTGACTCTCAGCCCTTCATTCAGAGATGTGAAGATTGTGACGCATTGTTCCTGAAGTGACTATGCACAGGATAAAAACACTCCCTTTTCATCAGCTTTAGGTTTGCAACTCTCAGTTTCTCAGACCCTATTTCTTGTATTATAAAAGCCCAACTCACACAGTGCATAGTTCACCTTCTGTGATTTGATCACTTTATATATCCATATCCCGCATTCTTTTATTATTCAATTTTATAAAGCCAGACAGTGAAATCCTGACCTGATTGCACTTGGTGGGATATTTGACATTGCCTTCAACAGAACTATAATTTCACCTAAAATCTTTGCAGCCTTTGAATAAATTGAATTTTTGTTGTTGTTGTTGCTGTTTTCTGTTTTGTTTGTTTGTTTTGTTTCATTTGGGTGGTGGGGTGGAGAATACAGAGACATGGAGTGATGATGTTTACATTTTCTTTGGATGTATCTCTTCCATTTGTAAGATGTATCAGTCAATAGGGTCAGAGTGGATATCCAGATGAAGTAATCAGAATTTGACAGTGTGGGAACATGTAGGATGAAATCTGCATAAGCATTTATTTTATCAGTGCATGTAAAGACCTGGACTTTAGAGACCATATCAAATCATTTGCCTTGCCAGTGATAAGCATAAATTAGTTATAAAGCCAACGTTATTCTGGTCTCTATTAAACTAACACCAGGCCTGGTTAATCAAGGTTTTAAATGAAACAGAGGTGAAACAAAATGATCCAGAAAGTCAATTTTAGCTTGAAATGAATGCCATTTCCACTCCCTATCCATTCTTTTTTGTCCCATTACTAATGGCTCACTTTCTTCCCTTCCAGTGAGTGTGGACACAAGGAATGGGAGCCTCTTTGACGCTGGATTGTTGTTAGAGATCATTCTAATATCCTTTTCAGTATCCTTTGCACAAGTCTAATGGGAGCCAGCAGTGTCAGCTGCATGCTCAGCATCTGAGCTTTTGCCAGTGCAACCATTTTCTGGTGCCATATTCTAAAAAGTCTTGCTGAACCACGCTAACAGGAGGACCATTACTGCACTGCCCTTTTGCTGATGAAGAGTTGCTGCTTGGCCAGTCCTATGACTGATCACCTTTTTCCACTCTCTTTTGCAATTTCCACCTTCACTTTGTAAGCCTGCCCTGGAACACCTGAAATATTCCTGAGCTTGGATAACAGTGCTCTGTTGTTGATTTGACAAACAGAAGATGCATATGGTGGTAGGAAAAAAGGCATCAGAACTGACACTCAGAATGAGTACAGAGAAATTTCTAAAAGCATTTCTTCCCTCAATTCCCCAAACACAGTCTGGGGTGTTACATCTTGACTGAACTAGATTAAGCCATGAGAAGCATTCAGCATGAGGTAAGCAAGATGCCCACATCTCCCTGAGCTGAGCAGGTCAGACAATATTCCTTCATCTATTGTATTAAATAACATTTCTCTGTAGCTCTGCCATTCTTTCTACACCCTCACCCTGCTCTGCTCCATTCCACTCATGTTACTTTTGACAGTTATAATCAAATTTTAAACCACAGACATATGTATATAAAAGCACCTCACCAGCATTATTAAACTTGTCTTTGTACAATCCCTATGAAATATGAAGTTTCCCCTATGTTATATAAAGCAATGGAAGTTCACAGATTAAAAAAAAAAAAAAGACATAAAGGAAAAAAAGACATTAAAGAGGATAAAAAATATCTTCACAAAGCATCACAAAAAATTCTTCCCAAAAAATTTCTTCACAAATCATCCTCCCATTGTGCCTTGGAAAGTCCAGGAAGCCTTAAAGAGTCAACAGGGTCTCTCCTCCTTGCTCAGACCTGGTACCAGCAAGACTTTCTGCTCTGCCTTCAAGAAGTGACAACAAGGAAAAAATGACTCCTGGAAATGTCCCTCTTCAAGCTTTCTGCAATCATGTAAAAATATAAATGATCCTGTTTTACAGAAGACAAGTCATACACACAAGATTTCCAGTGTCTTTTGAAGGTCACACAGCAAACTAATGAATACCATCCAGGTTTCTACACTCATCCACTTTTGGCAATGGGCTGCCAGATAATGAATCCTTTCATGCTATTAGTACCTGCTCAGATGCCAACATGAGAGACATATTTTAGGACAGAAAATCAAGCAATTATTTTTCAGTGCAATGTAAGCTCCCAGATTTTTTGACAGTAAAATGCCATTAAGGATGCAATAAAAATAGAAAACTGTTTATCAGAAAGATCTGTTAGGGTTCTTTTATGGACAACTAGAATATCAACCTGATTAACAAGTTTTCTCTTAACAATTTATAAATTAAATATTTGCTGCCAGAAGCTAAAGGAAAAAAAAATCAAATTTTGAATTACTCTTTAGATGTTTAGTATAGGATCCTAAACTGTGATATAAGCTCTTTATTCAGTGAATAGGAAAAGAAAGTTACCTCGAGACAGAAGATCATCTGAATGAAAAAGAACAACCACTAGCCAGAAAGGATTACTGAAGTTTTAGAGAAGTCTAATAACAAAGTTGTTTTCCTGCATTCAAGTGTAAGCACATGTTAAAATAAGCCTCTCATGCCTACAACTTCTTTTTAAAAAATAAAAAATCACAATAATAAAAAAGAAGTAAAAAAGAGGGACCAACTCTAACACAGTTAGACTGTACATACTTACAAATTTTGAAGGATGTGGGAAACTGATAATCTTTTACATACTAAAAAGGAAACACCACAATTTCCCGTCTCTTTTATCATCAGGCTTTAGCAGATGCTGGTTGCTTCTCTTGAAACTATTTCACTGGCCACTGACTTAAAAAGACACCATATAAGATAGTAAAATAGTGGAAATAAGGACTGGGTTTTGGGATTGCTTGTTTCTCATATGACCATCCAAACTGTTTGGACAGAAAGTAATAATTTACTCTTAAAGCAAGGCCAACTTAATGCCTCACTTGGACGTGAATCACAGTTCTATCTATGCATGTGTGCAATGGCCGGGGGGAGGGGGTCTGGTGGCAGCTCAGAGATTGGTGACCTGATGGGCTGTGGTGGAGAGCCCCTTCTCTACAGGTATGGAGCAGGGAGAGATGCAGGATCTAGGTACTTGGCCCCTGAGTCCTGCCAGCAAAGCTGATACTGCAAGTGACCAGAAACAGACCTTCAGGTGGCTAATTAGTGTTTAGCAGTTTGGTTTGACCATTGAAGTAGAAGTATTTATTTTTGTAGGTGCCTTCAGTGTCCAGTAGCAACTTAAAAAAAATATTTTCAGCATCAGTTTTGGAGTCTAACTCCAAACCAATCCAACTGAAATTCTGTTTTGGTCCCTTGTGTATATTACTGCTTGCTCCCTTTATTTACCTCCATGATTTCTTAGAAAAATCCTTGCTGTGCCTCTGCATTTTGGGAAGACACAGTATTAGTCACAGCTTGTAACCACTGTAAGGGCTTGTATCAAAGCCCTGCAATTAGTTAAAGGTCTTTTTATTGATTTCAGTAAAATAAATTCAATTACTTATCCTTCAGTGATTTTTTAATCACAATTCAGCCTTTTCCCCTAAAGGTTTCCCAATTAACATTGCTTGTAAAATTGAGATGCTGCCTTTACAGCATGCAACAAACTAATGCTTTTCCACTACCTACAGCATTTGAGCAAATTCTGTAACTGATATGTTTCTCTCCCTGTTAAACTCAGGATTCAGGCATTAACACTTTTCAGCACCTAACTTTTAGCTACCTGACCCTCCTGGAGTGCAAGTATGTTGGCATGTTTGGCTTGGAAGGAGACGTGCATGCTTTAAGCTTCTTGTTGGGGTCCTTGGATGAAAAGAGGTGGTTTATGGTGAGCCTTGAGGAGTTATTGAGTGCCACATTCTTTGCTCAGGATGGCGGCTGGACGTCTTCAGTCCTAACTGCAGATCCTGTCCTGGAGAGCTTTCTGTCAAAAGTAAGTGGTAATGATACTAGGGAGAAGGAGCAGGAAAAAAGGACCCTCAGTCCTTTCCCTAGAATACATTTCATATTAGCAGTGGATGAAAAACGAGAAATAGTAACAACCACAGAAGCTTGACCTGTGTGCAAGGCTCACCCTTACTTATTAAAGAGCTCTAACCACTAGGTCACTGATTCATATTCCTACTTGATCTTCCTGTAAATCCCAAGTATGCTTTGAGTTAGGCTCTTAGAAGTCTAAGACATGCTTAGTAACATAATAGATATCTGAAGGGCTCAAAATGTTAGTTGTTTTGACCCATATCCCAGTGGTGTTAATAGTTATTCAGAAACCACTGTAAGTGGCTGCAGCAATTTGTTCTTTTAATGTATACCTACTAAGTATAGCCCTTATCTTTGACCTTGGCATCAATGAGGGCTCAACAGCTCCCAGAGGTTTTCCTGCATGTTAGCTTGTTTTAAATTACCACTGCAATGACCTCTTTTTTTCAGTAATGAAGTATATTTGCTTCATGCCATAATGTCAGTGGATATTTTACATTGTATTCTTCATCAGTTACAACCAGCTCTTGTTAATTCTACTATACATTAGAACCATGTATTTGTATTTTTTTTTTTTTTTTAGAGACTACAAAAATTTGTGTTCAACAATGTCATCACAACGAGAGTCATAGCTCAAGTTTCTATTACCCACTCTAGATCATGGTCCCAGCTGCCTTCTTCTCCCATGTAAGTAGTGCACCAGTAGTTGAATGGTTGTAACTTGCATGGGACACAGCACTGCTGCAGGATCTGAAATGGGAGATGATACACTTTTATTTCTCTTTCTTAAAGCATTATATAGAATACTACAAGTTTTGTAACTGATAAAGTTTTTGCTGACTACTTGAAAACTTTGATTTTTTTAATGTCAGGAAGATTCTGCTATTTGCAAACTGTATATAAGTGTGTAATATATACGTATGTGCATGTATGTACATATATTTATATGTATATATAATATGTAAATAATCTATTTGTAATATATTTGCCTATATTCTGCAGAAAGCAGATAGCTTGCACAGAAAATGCATTTTTCTTGGCTATATTCTGAGTTAAATCACTTACTACATAAAAATAATAATCAGACCTGCTGTGTATATTATGCTCACATTTTACAATGAGGAGTTGAATATGTCTAGACCACAGGTTCTGTTAAATTTTGTTTTCATTGTTTTGTTCTTAAAACTGTATTTTGCTTTCTTTGCTTTAACACAGTAATCTATAATGTTGTAACAAAGAAGCATTTATCATCCTTCCAATATGAAATTTTACTGTTTGTAATACTTAAAATTACAGAGAATTCCTAAAGGTATTTCCCATAAGTTTAGAGACTAAGCCACCCTTCAGAAAACACAATTAAAATAAATTGTATCTGTTTATAGGTATTCTCTTTGGGGGAGTTTTAGTACAAATCAAATTAGTAAGGCTTTTTGAAGTATGAAAACAAAACATAATAATGATATTCTCTGTAAAGAGATGCTCCCTCAAACTATGACATTATAACAGATAAAGAAGGTCAATTTTCTAGTTGATAGTCAGTAGTCAGTCATGGCTATCTCTTACTGTTATTACATGTTTGTTCATTGTTTTCCAGCATTTTAAAATGACATATTTCCAGATTTTTTTTTTTTTTTTGTGGGTGAGAGGTGGGATTTGGGCTTTTTACTACTAGATCCACGTTTCCCACACTATTAGGTCTAAAGAAATAACCATGTTAATGGATCTGAATTCATAGTTTCCTGATTAAAAATAAATAAATAAATAAATAAATAAAAAATCGCCCCCACCCCAATAGGGTCTATATAATCTTTGAAAAAAATCATGTTACAACTTGATTTATGACGTCATATTTCCTTCTGAATGCTAATCTAGTCTGTCTTCAATGTCTTTTCAGATAGTTTTGAGAACATGCATTTAAACTCTTTCATGACCTGATCCTGCAACAACAACATTTGAAGCAAAAATTCAAGTTGGAAAGACCCCGACAGGAAGAAGCAAATTGTCTGGGGAGTTCTGTTTCATCAAAATGTCTTCTATCTTGTGGAGCAAAAATTCTCAGACTATATCTTGGTCTAGGTTTCCACAGAATGTGTCTTCCATTTTCTGCCCAAAAAAATAATAATTAAAAAAAATGTTGTGTTGCAGATGACACCTGAGTAGAGGTGAAAACAGGCTCTGGGTTTGAGGAAAAGGGAGACAAGAATCAGGGTGAGACAATGATCTTCAGTCTATAGCCCAGCACAACAGCCACACCTGGTCAGAGCCATAAATACATGGCTGCAGACCCACTGAAGAAAGAGAATGAGACAGCAGGACAAGTCTGGACAGCTTTATATCCAGGAATTTAAGACAGCATCTGAAGGACAGCGACTTCAGTTCTGAACACCTTTCAAAAACTCATTGTGAACATGGAGGGGGAAGGCAGTTTGGGAGACAGTAATCATAACATCAGGAGTGTTTCATTCCCAGGGGAAAATAAAAACAGCCCAAACAGATTAAGTCTAAAAGCTACTGAAATCAACCTAACTTCAATTCTCAAAGAAATATCAAAGAAAAGAAAAAAAGAAAAAAAGAAAAAAAAAAAAGAACCCTACTTACCACCAGATACCAAAAAGATAAACAATAGTCAGTATGTGTTTATAAAAAAGAAATCATGTTGAACCCCAATTCAATTTCTATGACGTGACAAAAAATCTTGTGGTTTGGTGAAAGCATATATCTTCAGTTTAATAGGACTATTGACCCTGTGTAACAGGACATTCGCTTGACTTCCTCCAGAAGCACACCACAAAATGGATAGACAATTGGAGAGAATTTTCAAGAAGTTAAAATTAAAGGATGAGTTAAATGTTATAGGAAATTTTTATGGGTTCCATAATCTTAAATTAATTAGGGACCTGAACAAAAGATTATTTATTAAATGTGCAAGAGATACCATCTGGGAAGGGGCTGTAAGGTTACTGGAGGAGGAAGATGAGAATGAAACATTATCTTGAGTAACGGGAGAAACCATCAGAAAAACAAATGATGAAGTCTTATGTCTCTGTGTCCATAAGAAACAGAGACAATCATATGCACAAAATCAGTTAAACAGCAACCAACCTCAAGTAATATGAATGTAAAACAGAATGTGGGTAATGGTTGTTTACAGACTAGTCATAATTAGATAGTTCTACCAAGAGCCCTCATACTGAAAGATAAAAAGTTGAGTTGTTTGAAGTGAATCACAGGAAGTAAGCGTTCTGCTCTACTCAGCATTGCTATGGCCTCCCCGGGAGGTCATATGTTTCCAGTGGTGAACGTTACACTTCAGAAAGATGAGCCCATAGGAATTATCAGAGATGCAGTAAGTTTGGTCTATGAGGAAACATAAAAATGTGATTTGATTACTCAAGAGAAAAGAAACCTATGCGGGAACATGATGAAAATCTTAAAAAGCTGGTGCGAAAGAAAAAAAAAAAAAAAAGAAAAGGAATAAACTTTTCTCATCTCTACTGTGAATGAGTCAAGTAGTATTGGCTAGACTTGCAGCAATGCCGGTTTACATTAGGCAGCCAGAAAAGCTTGTAACGAGAAGGGCAGTTAAGTAGCTGAGGAAATTGCTCAGGGATTATGTGGAACTTCTTCCTCTGCAGGTTTTTTAGAACTCACTGGGGATCTGTCAGGAATGGTTTTACAGCTTTAAACAAGGGAGGAAAAAATGAGGTGGACTTTCTGATCCCTAACTTATTTTCTGTGATCCTGAGCAAAACTATATTTAAAGAAAAGAGTGCACAGGTTAATACCAGTAGGGTACATTGTATAACTAGTGTCATTATAGGAGATACTCATTTCCAACATTGCTCTTCCACTAAGATTTTTCACTTTGCAAGTATGCTATTTATAGTTTCAAATCCAGCACTTATTCCTGGATCTCCAGCACACGTTCCCTGCAGCTCAGTTCTGAGTCTACTCAGACCAGCTTGTGGTACTGAAAGCCTGATAGCATTTCTCCTGCAGTACAGCATAGTGCTTGTACAGGGTAACCAATGAATCATACTGCCATTCAAAATGTTCTCAAAAAAAAAAAAAAAAAAAAAAAAGACTTTTACTCAAATTAAATATCTTTGAGGTCTAAAGCGATATTGCTCTGTTCCTGTCAGTCCCATTCTAGTTTGTTCCTGTGCTGGGCTAAGGCCATCAGTGATTCCTCAGCTTTGACATCATGTTTTGTTTTATTTACTGGAATTGCATGTAGGCTGGAATGAACTTTAAGTTCTGCTTGCCTAATGGATCATAAAGAAGTATGGTCACTCAGCTGGAAACGTACTGTTTCCCTGTCTTAATAGCACACAGACAACTACTGCTTTTGAATTCTGTTTTTTGTACCTGTAATGTATTTGTTCTGATGGCAATTTCATTACGGAAACAAAGAGCTTTGTGCTTTTTCTCTGCTTTTCTTTCAAATTAAGAAGAATAATGTTCCACATTTGTTCAAAACCTTTAGACTATTATTCACTGACATAATTTGACTTGTGTACTTGTGTTTCATTCTGCAGGAAATGGCATAATCCAAGCCAATGAAGTTTTCCTACTCGTGTTTTATTCAAAAGAACGATGCAGCTTTAGTAGATTAAAAAATAATAATAAAATTTAAAAAATAAAAATAAAAATGCCTGTATTGCTCTTAGCTACAGGAAGTGCATAATGGAAGATTGCTTAACTATCCTATATACTAGGTTTTTTATGTTCTTAATGGCCCAACAAATTACCTAGTGCTGCATCTTGTCTCCATCAGGAATTAGTACAGGTGAATTGGGAAGACACATAAGAAACAGTACACACAGAATCGTCCCTCCCTAGCGTACTTTCTTCTGTTATTAATTTTATGAGTTATTGTTATATTTAGAAAGGCATATTTTTAAAATTGGTTGTCAAATATATCCCTTAAAGGAAAATACTGTAATTGTTAATGTGGAGCAGGAATAAATAAATAAATAAATTGCCCCCATGAAAACAGTTATCTTTTACATTACTCATTACTGGAATGGAGAGAAATACCACCTACATCAAAGCCATACCCTCCAATATGAGGATAGACAAAGCAAAAGTTTCTTTTTATTCTTTAGTAGAAGCAGGAGTGTCCAAAACCTAGCCCTCTGGCTGAATCCTGAGGAGCAAAGTATTTAATCATGCTGCTGGCTAGCTAAGCACCTCTCAGAGGACAACCCTCTGCCCTTTCTAGAGGTGGACAGAGCAACGAGGTTCAGAAGGGCTAGGGCAGCACCCCAGCACCCTTCCAGCCTGCATGGGTCACTGTGGGGCTGGGAGCAGGGCTGCCAGGGGGGCTGCCTTGGAAAGATGGGGAACAGGCGAGGAAGGTCTGCGCAAGCAAAGGCAAAGAAAAGGACTTCTGAAAAAGGCGTGAGCCTCCACCATCCCTGCTTCTTAAGCCTACTCATGTTAGCTCCTGTCTGGACCTTTTGCCCCATCTATGTTCTCATATCCCTCCTCCTCCTCCTCCTGTTAGCTTGAGCTGTATCCCACTGCAGCCTTCACAGCATGCAGCAGCCCACCTTCACCCTGCCCCAGGAACAGGAGTGGCTCCCTGAGCAGAGGACACAAATACTGACATCTCCTGGATGCTCTCAGCCAGCAGGTGGCACAGACTTTCTGTGGTGCCCCAACAGACGTGCCCACTGTGATAGATTTTTCCCCATCACACACATACTTACCTTCCTCAGAGCAGGGAATTTATATTGGAAGCACTGCAGGCACCTGACAAAAGGTCACAGTAATTGTACTTCCACAATCATACTGCTTGGAAATATGCAATGTTCAGATTAAGACAATTTGGCTTCACTTTTATCAAGTCAAAGTGGGCAGGGAAAAGGGCAGGCAGAGAAGATTGGATGATTTCAGCAGGATTAATCCCAGGTGTGAGTTCTGTTATAAAAGGAAGCTAAAAGTCCTAAAGTACCAAGACAAGGCTCAAAGGTACTGGATCTCACTGGGGTAGGAGTCTGCACAAGTCAGAGTGGTCACCAGGACTAACTGCCAGGTAGATGTAAGAAAGTTTTCCTTCTTGCTCAGTCTTTCTATGAATGCTATAACTGCTAGTATTTAATTCTTGCAGCTATGTCCTTTTTGCTGCACTTCCTATAAACTGGCTTACAGGACAATGATTTTGAGACAATTAAAAGTAGAAGGATGTCCCATTGCATAGGAGTACTCTCCACAGCAGCCAAGGATGTATGGGTTAGCTTAGGAGTCCTCTACCCTTGAGTTAGGCTCTAGCTGGCAATAGGTTATTAAGGGAAGAGAGGAACTCACATTAGGAAACCAGGGTAAAAGTCAACAACAGGAGAACAGCATTTTAAAGAAGTAAAAGCTATTAAAAAAAAAAAAAAACTAATAACAATAAAGCTCAAAAATTCATTATGAGACCTAAATATTTCTCTCCTAATTACTAGATCACTCTAGGGGATTTTATACTGACAGTATGCTCTCCTTTATCAATGCAACAGAATAATCTTTTTTCTACTGAAATTCTGTGTGATGGGACATGAGTGCTTTATTCTTTCCTCAATTTTTAAAATAACAGATATGTTTCCATACCTCATGAAGATTAATTTATTAAGAATTTTAAATAATTTCAAGACATTCTGAAAGTTAAATAATTGATATTTGGTTGTTTGGTTTACCGTATTAGTCAGAATGAGGAAATCCACTAGGGATTATTGAATACTTAGTCAACTTTACATCCAAAAATACCAGATGTGGAATTCTCAAAGGTGTATATTCCTAAAAAAAATAATTATTGATCTATTGATCTATATATCTCTTAGACACATAACATTGCTGTTATCAGAGACAAAATACAATAGAGCTTTTTTCTGACCCAGCCCAGCTGCTGTCCTTATGTTCTCATGTTTCTGGACTTCCAATTTATGTTCCTAACCAAACATATTGAAAATTAAAGGATAGATATCTTAATTAGTCACTTGGTGGCTCTTGTCAATCCATCACTTCACTACGTTGAGTGTTTCAAAAGTATGAGTTGTTAGAGCTTGGTGTAGGATAAAAATCAAGGTTCAAATGTCTAATATTAAAATACTTATTAAACAAGGAAAGCTTCTCTTTACTAAATGTCAGAGCTGTTGAACTTATACAGGCTACCATATTTTTTCTACTCTGTTCAAAGTAAGAATAATGAGACATCACATTCATTGTCTGCCATCAGAATCATTCAGACTTATGTTGTACTCATCAGATAAACCAGAAGTGCTGTTGTGAGCAACAGTTAGAACCTGGGGTATATTTGTGCACTATTAGGTAGGAAAATAACTACTTACTTCTATACATGAGAAACCAAAGCACAGAAAAATGCAGAAACTTCTGGGTGACACAGACAGAGGTTAACTCTGAGTTTTTCAGGTTGATAACTAGACTATATATTTAGCTTTTAAGTTGAAATGTAACTCAGCTTGCTATCTAAAGCCACCAGTCACAGGATAATTTTATTACAATGAAAATGGAATGAAATTTCCAGCTCCAAGTGATTGTTACATTTTTTTATAGGAATGTGTGAACTAGATATGATCATGGTGATTAAAAAAGACCTTTTCTATTCCAGTAAGAAGTCTTCTACTAAGTACTTACAAGGTCTTCTAATATGCATATGTCACCCGTAATTGGTCTTGGGGAAGGGGTGATGTGACACCACTTAAAACTGGGAAGCACATTTAAAAAAAAAAAAAAGAATAAAAATAAAAATAAAAATCAGTCTTATAGCACTAGAACAAGAGGAAATGCCAATAACTATTGTTAGTAGCTAGCTTCAAATTGACACAGCACACTACGGTATTTCCTAACTGTTGTGGTTTGGTCTGGCTGGCAGCTAAACACCACACAGCTGTTCACTCACCCTCCCCCCTCCCTCTCTGGGATGGGGGAGAGAAATGGGAAAGTGAAGCCTGTGAGTTGAGATAAAGACAATTTATTAAGACAGGAAAAATAATAACAATAATAATAGTATTAATAATAATAATGTGTACGAAATAGGTGATGCACAATGCAATTGCTCACCACCCACTGACCGATGCCCAGCCTATCCCCAAGCAGCCGGCCCCCCCCCCCCCCCCGGCTAGCCACCCCTATATATTGTTCAGCATGATGCCAGATGGTGTATGGAATACCCCTTTGGCCAATTTGGGTCAGCTGTCCTGGGTCTGTCCCCTCCCAGCTCCTGCTGCACCCCTAGCCTGCTCGCTAGCAGGACAGAGTGAGAAGCTGAAAAGTCCTTGGCTTGGTGTAAGCACTGCTCTACAACAACTAAAACATCAGCGTGTTACCAGTGCTCTTCTCATCCTAATCCAAAATATGGCACCCTGCCAGCTACTAGGAGGAAAATTAACTCTGTCCTAACTGAAACCAGGACACTAACAAACATGCCAAATTCTCTAACATTCAGAGTCTTTACTGCATCTGGCTAAGGAATAAATACTTATATAAAAATGCGCACATCACTATTAGATACAGAACGATATATATTTGTGATTTACTTAAACTCTTGATTCCTTGAAGTCTGACTTACAATTATTTAACTGTAGGATTTAGCAAGATTTTTCTCTTAAAGAATGCAATGGGCTGCTTTTACTTTGAAACATAAAATTGATTGTCTTCATTAAAGCTAGATCAAGTGCAACCTACAGTCAAGCTAAATAAGGCCCAGCAAAATAGTGCCATTTCAAATGATGCACATCTAAAGAAACTAATGGATGGGATTACTTCATTCTTTCAGTTCCATTCAGCTCAGAGAGTTACAGCCAGCCTGGAGAAACTACTAATGAAATTTACTGCTCTTCTAAAAATAGAAATTCCAGATAGAAAAAGAGCCTGTGCCTCTCTAGAGTCTGAAGAGAATGGAAATGTAGCTATAAGTAATTTTTTGAAAGGCTTCCCTGCATTACAATGTTTGCTGATATTCAGTAAGCAAATATTAGCAATGTTGAAGGACTCCCTATGTGATAAGGACGGCCCTATGTGATAAGGAGCCTTATTTTTGTGAGAAGAGATGGTTAAACCCCATGTACTGTTACCATTGTAACCAGACCTCTGTTCTGGTGGATCACAGGAGATCCAAGAGGGGAACTCATCTATAAAAGCTTCTGGCATTGGTACAAGAAACTGTATGTAAATTCTTGCACAAAATTGTGTACCTGTACCTTTAAAGCAGGCTCTTAATTATAAATGTAAAAATCACTGGAAATCATATATCAAATGGTTCATACCAAAAGACAAATTGTAGTGTAAAGTACAAAGTGAACAAAGAGTATGGATTGTGGTAGTGCTGGTAGATGAGGGATTGTATGACCTTATCAGTCAGAATCTCTCACATCCTTATTCCAGACACTACTGTGTGTCTTTTAGAAAGCAAAGACTCTCTTTAAGAGAAATGAAATATTGATTTGAGGTTCTAGCTAGACTCCATTAAGATGTTTTCTTAAGTCACATTGTGTCTGCAAAGAGTGGAGTTTTATGAACATAAACTAGTTTTCTAATAGCCATAGGTGGGCTTTTCATAAGCACCCAGAAACAATTCACCCAACTTCCCTGTGCATTGATAGAGCGTGACTAGCTGCTTTCTTAAGCACTTTCAGAAGACCTTACCTGCATATCTGCTATTAAATGTATCTGTGAGGAAAAAGTTATACTAGAGACAACCAGTTTGTTTCTGAATACAGCAACAATAGAAATAACTTTGTGGGAGGAAAAAAAAAAAAAGGCAATCAATACCTCACAGATGCTTTTTGTGTGCATTGAAAGTAGTCGGTTTGAATAAAGAAAGAACTTCTGGACAACGTGACAAATGGTTTGGGATGCCTTGCCTCTGGATCTGCTAGCTCTGTCTACAGATGCACCCTCAAACTCCAAAAGGTGTTTTAACACAACAGACCTGAAACTTAGATTAGTGCAAGGAAAAAAATGGGGAGCCAGCACTTATATCTTGAAGGGGCATTTCATCAAGGGCCATGTCATGCTGTCCTGGGTCCTGAGCACACCAAGTGCTTCATCCTATTTTGTTTGGGTGAACATCAGCCCTGGAAAACAAATTGATGGAAAGAAACTGTTGATTCCTTGCTACCTTTCTCTTCATATGGTCCAAAGTTTTCCTACAGCTCTGGCTATTCTCTCCAATTGCCCAGTCCTGGGAAGGGAAAGTAGGCAGTTCAGGCCAAGGGAGGCATACTGATACCCAAAGCCAGGTAAGTAACACCGTATGTGTATTTGACAGCTAAACTGTTATTAAAAATAATAATTGAGTTGAAGCCTGTCTGCTTAAAGAAGGATAAAAACACACACGGGCTGCAGTGGGACAGAATTTATTTGGAATGGGAGGATTTGTTGTAAAATTTAACATCCAACCTATCCCAGTTTTCAGGCTTTTTCCATGGGCAAAAGTACTCTTTTACAATAGTTTATTTTTTTTTTTTTTACTACTGCCAGTGAGAAATAGGTTTGATAATGGCCATATGCAAAGATCATAGATTTCCTGCATACAAATAACCACTGATAAGCAAAACTGAAAGGTTAAGCAGCCACAAAAGAAGATTTCTTCAGTGAAGAGTCAGGAACAGTCTTATTTTTCAGTAGTTACAGTTTGGCATTATGCGTGCCATACAGTTATAGTGGTACTATGTCTCCTTAGGAGATTCATCATAGTCAAAAATTACTAAATGCATGTGGAACTTTGCTATATTCTGCTCTTCTGAAAAGAAAATATGAAGTCCAAGAAATTTTCACCCACACCATGCCACCCCTCCAAATAAAGTCATAACAAAGGCATAAATATTTCTGTCTCTACAAGCACTGAAGCACATATTAACAGAATTCTTCTGGAGTTAGTTTTCATGTATGTAGATGCAGGCAATCCCACAGATTGTTACACTGGCATCCTGGGTTTGACCCCAATAAAGACAACTACCATTGCCCAGACAGGCACTGCACTAAGGCCATGTCTTGACAGCATCCTGAGTGCTTTTACGTGCAATGTAACTGAATCCCTTCAGAATGATATGAGCACTGAGCAAGTATGTTGCTTTTTTTTTTTTTTTCAAGGGTTTGAAGAAAGAGGGAGACTTTCAAAATAAAAGGAAAAAACAGTGATTTCTCTTTTTCCCCAGTTCAACTAGGTCTACAAGCAGGACATCAGTCTCACTGAAACCTGGGCAGAGATTAACCTTTGTGTACACTCAGCATGCTAAACTGTTCTTCTGGGTTTTTCTTGTTGAAAGGAAGCTGGTGAATAAAACAAACCAGTGTAAATCTCTCTCATGAAGATGCTACAGAAATTCAAATCTTTATTTTATAGAATATACATTATGAAAGTGTATATATTTTCTTTCTTTCCCCTTTCCTGCCTATTCGCCTCCTGTATGAGAGTGCATCACCACTGAAATTGAAGGATGTGATATTTTTGTTGTCTTGTACTGATGGTAAGTCCTTGGCCTCTGGATACCCATTAGTTCATGTATAATGATATTTATTTTTTATTTTTTGAAATCATTACAGGAAGAAAATAATCATACAGTCTTAGCTTGTTTAGTCAGTGTTCTCAGCAAAGCAAATTCATCTCCTTTCTATTGATACCTTCACAACCTTTACCTGAGCAACATGCCTTTAGTATCACAGAATGATTTGTTTTGAAAGGACATTACTGGTCATCTAATTTCAAACCCCTGCAATGGGCAGGGACACCTCCCACTAGACCAGGCTACCCAAAGCCCCATTCAGCCTAGCCTTGAGCATTTCCAGGGATGGGGCATCCACAGCTTCTCTGGGCAACCTGTTTCAGTGTCTCACCACCCTCTGGGTAAAGAATTTCTTCCTAATGTCTAATCTAAATCTACTGTCTTTTAGGTTAAAGCTATTGCACCCAGCGCTATCACTCTACTCCCTGACAAAAAGTCCTGTTCCAGCTTTCCTGTGACCCCCTTTAGGTACTGGAAGGCTGCTATAAGGTCTCCCGGGAGCCTTCTCTTCTCCAGGCTGAACAACCCCAACTCCCTCAGCCTATCTTCATAGTAGAGGTGCTCCAGCCCCAGAGCTGAATGCAATACTCCAGGTGGGGTCTCACAAGAGCAGAATAGAGGGGGAGAATTGCCTCCCTTGCCCTGCTGGTCACACTTCTTTTGATGCAGTCCAGGATATGGTTGGCTTTCTGGGCTGTAACCACACCTTGCCGGCTCAAGTTGAGCTTCTCATCCACCAACACCCCCTGGTCCTGCTCCTCAGGGCTGCTCTCAATCCATTCGTCACCCAGCCTGTATTTGTGCTTGGGATTGCCCCCACCCAGATGCAGGACCTTGCACTTGGCCTTGTTGAACCTCATGAAGTTCACACAGCCCCACCTCTCCAGCCTGTCCAGGTCCCTCAGGATGGCATCCCTTCCCTCTAGTGTGTCAACTGCACCACACAGCTTGGTGTCATCGGCAAATTTGCTCAGGGTGCACTCAATTTCACTGTTCATGTCACTGACAAAGATGTTACACAGGGCTGGTCCCAATACTGACCCCTGAGGAACACCACTTGTTACTGATTTCCACCTGGACGTTGAGCTACCGACTCTGATTGCAGCCATCCAGCCAATTCCTTACCCACCAAGTGGTCCATCTGTCAAATCTGTCTCTCCAATTTAGAGGCAAGGATATCATGGGAGACAGTGTCAAATGCTTTGCACAAGTCCAGGTAGGTGATGTCAGTTGCTCTTCCTCTATCCACCAATGCTGTAAAATGGTCTCTTTCCTGAGATTTATCCAGCTCTGAACATCCTTGCTACCTGAATTACCTGTCAATTGGATTTAGCTCCCGTTTAGGACAATTCTAGCCCCATGTCAGTGCTTTGGACAAAATGTTCTCTCTGTATTTACCCCGACACATCGATCCATGTATCCACAGATGCAAACAGGTACTGTAGCTCTTGTTATGCTGTTGAGCATGATCCCTGTTTGTCCTCTGCAGCACACACATCCCGATAGCCTTTAGCTCTCCCAGGAGATGTAAGTGTGTGAAGATTCAGGGTATCTCATGCAGAGTGAGTTCTCAGTAGCCTTAAGAACTGCACATACAGTAGCCTATCTTGGGGTACCAGTCTGAACTATCCCAGCATCTTATTTACCCAAACTCAGCACGGCAATAGGCCAGGACTTTCAGACTTGAACCACAGGGTTGCTTAGCATCTTTAATGAAGTGTAACCAGTTTCTCAGGATTTTATCTTCTGATGACTAATCATTAACCACTCCCTTAAGGTAAGTCCCTGCTGGGAATAAATACATAAATAAATAAATAATCCCCCCCCCTTTTTTTTAAAGTTATATGGATTCAGCAGATTACCCCAGCAAGGAGCGCGCGTGAACTACTGTGCACAGAGGGAAGCTGGCTGAAAGGAGAGTACAATAGCATCAGAAATTATAGGTGATACCAAAACTTCTGTTATGCCCATTTTTATTCTTCCCCTCTCTGCAATTGTCACTTGGGTGGTCTGCCCGTTGAGAAAATTCAGTATGCAGGAACTAGGTTAATTTTCTTGTTCTCCTGCTCTGCTAAAGTAAATTCTTGTAGCCTCTCTGAAATACCATGGAAACGTTTAGGAGCACAATATTCCAAGCATACACAGATGGCTTGCCTTCAACCATACTTAAATATCACCTTTACTGTCAAAAACATAAGCATATCAGTAATAACAAGGGTAATACACAAATGCAAACACATTAAGAGGCAACACCCCATGAGGAAGCAGAGAAGCATCAGAAGAGTGAATGAAAAATCCACATTAAAAATAGCCAATTAGTGAAATGCCATCTGTTCATCCAAACTTCACTCAAAACGAGGAAGTTTTCCAGTGTAACGGAACAGTTAATTCTTCAGAGTTTAGACAAATGAGTGATTTGTTATAACCTTTTTTTTTCTTTTTCTTTTTTTTTTTTTTTCTGGGTGAATCATTACACAATTATTTACTTGTGAATGCCGTGAGGGCAGCCTCTCCCTTGGTGCTCTAACATTTCTGTATGTAACACTGTTGTATGCATCTTGGCAGGATCCACTGACTGGACATCAAAAGTGGATTTAAAACAAAAAACAAAAAACTGCTGACTGGCTTCGCTGTGACTGTGTTAATCTCATGTCAGGGTCCACTTTGTTTTTGGACTACAACCAATGAAGAAGTCAAAGTGAAAGGGGGGTGAGTTCCAAAACAGGTTGGGTGGAGAAAAACCCAGCTTCTCATAGAAACGTACTCTTGCTTTGGACTTTCTCAAAGCTTGGCCCAGACTTTCTGAAAAGTCTGCAAACATAACCAAAATATTTGTTTCAGAGAGAGCTGAAACCCAGCAAAACTAGTTTTGTTTCTGAGGCAAAAATATGTTTAGTTTTTTCTTCCAGTTCTGGCTAAAAGCAGAAAGAAATATTAAACCCCTCCTCCCCTTTCCATTCCTTCCATCCTTTTTGCCTTGAGGTCCTGTCACACAACTAGTCAAACATTAAGCTAAAGACAATTGCAAGCAAATCTCCTTCTACCTCTGGATCCTGGGAGGGTAGCTCATTCTCTTCAGTGTTTCTCTCCATCTAGCAACTTGTCTTGATCCTGCAACTATGGGGAAACAGTTCCCTTTTCATTTTTTTTAGGGCTTGTCTAGTAACTGCTCCAGCTGCAAGTGCCTTACGTCTCATAGCTTTGCCTGTCTGCTTGCTTTAGGTTGCATTCCCAAATAACAAAGTCTTTGTTGTACTAAGCTATACATAAAGCTGTGCAGGTTTGAGTCTCAGTGCTGGCTGCCAGACTGAAGCCCAGATACTCAAGGAAAGCTCTTCTAGAGGGCCTTCATCCCAGACATCCAGAACAAAGCAACCACCTTAAAACCCTTCTTTGCTACCTAACCACAGCCTCCTAAGGGAAAATTACAGGCAGTAACACACACTAAACAGCAGATAGAGAAGCCGTTAGTAAAACCCAAACTATGTATTGCATCCCCCAGCTAGAGGCAGGGTAGCAACTACAGGTGCACTGGCACAGGCATTGAGGAGGAATTCAGGAGGTTGTCCATGTCCTCTCCTTCTCCCATAATAATTTGAAGTGTTTAAATGCCACACTGGCAAAACCTTTCCCTCTGTTCCAACCACATTTTGCAGCCTTGCTGCATTTGTTCTCAAGCAAGGGTGCTCATTAGGTGTGATGTTCAAGTGCTTCAACTTTCTTAATTAATTTCATCAGGAATATGTACGTTGTCTAGTTTAATGATATTGTATGGCTTTGTAAAAGCATTTTCATCACACTCAGGATTCTGAAACAGTTACACAAAATTGTATTGAATATTGTGGCAGGTGCCATCAATTTGTAGATTTCCTAATGATAATGAGCAAACTCCAGAGCTCGGGAAACCCGGTCTTGCCAAGTTGTGTGCAGTGATTGTTAGTGAGGTAGGAAAGGATGTTTTTATGTCTCTCAGGCCCACCAAAATCTCTGTCTGGAGCCACATGTAGAAGTAGCTCCCTGAGACTCAGGTGCCTGTGTGTGACTCAAATTCCTCAACAGAGCAATTGCCTTCAGGAATTCAGTGCTTGCCAGGCACTCGTATATGCAAACAAAATGATACAGAAGACACACAGGGCACCCATACGCAAACAAAAGGATACAAACCCACAGAATATAGCCAGGCTTGATAGTGCTTCCATAGCACAGTAAGCCAATCTTCAGGGTGTGATTTGTTATCATTTATCAGATGGTCATTGTTTCCATCACAGTAGGATAGAATAAAGGGTAACAGTAACATAAGAATAACAGGGTTCCTTTGTTGACTTGTTAGCCATTTTAATTTTTAAGTAAATTTGCATTTAAAACCATTTGAAAGGGTAATAGCCTTGTTCAACTATTAGATACTGTCAGTAACGTTTAGGATCTGATTGCTGGAAAGACCAAAAGGAATACTAATATAAACTGAAAAAGAAGCCTGTTCTGCTCAGTTAGTACTGGAAAGATTCAAACTCTCATGAAGCCTACAGGTATTTCTGTTCAGAGTTTTATTTGAAATATTTTCTAAATATACAGGAATTTAGACAAGGAACTTTACAATAGTTATGCATACTGTCAGGTCCCAGGTCCCAAGACAGATGCTTTTGTAGATATTTCTATACTCAGTTTTAAAACTTACACAGACTGACAGCAAATCAAAACTTCATATAACATTTTGTTAACAAGAAATTCTGTAATGCATAATCTGGATGTCTGAGTGGGAATTTTTTTTTTTATCTTCCCATAACAATGTTATCTTCCAGTATTTATGGAAAAGGAAAGTTAACACCATGTCACAAAAGGATATTCCTGCATTGCCTTCCCTTCCTGCTACCACCCTTTTCTGTGATTTCTGCAAAGCATTAATAATGCTAGTGATTTAAAGCCAACGCGTTCTTTGTTGAGTTAACCTGAACCACATATTGTCTATTTCTATTCATATAGAAAAAAGCTCCAAACTAGGTGGCACTTTTAGTCCAAGACAGCAAGCACAGCGGAACATTAGTGAGGGAGAGGTAAAAAAAGGAGAGAAATCAGAAAGGTGGCATCTTAATGAAGAGCAAGTTTCTTCATACTCCCACCAGATAGTGAACTAGAGCTCAAAGCCTGTCTGACATTTAGAATCTGTCTCCAGATAGTTTTCATGAGAGGCTCTGGTCCCAGTGTCTCTTGATCAGTGTGAGAAGACCTGCACAGACAGGAGACCCTTTGCTCGTACTTCGAACAACAGCAGAGGAGTTGCTGCAACATCAAGGTAGCTTTAAAAGTGTAAAGCGGTTTTTCCACAGAAACTTGTGGATGCCTGTTAAACTCCAGATACTGTAGCAAACTGAAAACAGCTTTATGATGCTGAGAAAGCATGAAGAAGGTGCTGCACAAACTCCTCAGAGTACCAAAGGTAAACCACAGAAGACGGGTAAAATGATATCACTGCTAAAAATTAAATTGCTTTGACATGGTGAGATTCTTTTCACTTGCTTATAGTGTTTTGTTCAAGTTAATATGACCATTT
Organism: Cygnus atratus; assembly: GCF_013377495.2. Taxonomy (NCBI): domain Eukaryota; kingdom Metazoa; phylum Chordata; class Aves; order Anseriformes; family Anatidae; genus Cygnus; species Cygnus atratus. The sequence continues at coordinate 25,623,232 of NC_066364.1, read as the reverse complement.
GAGCAGATAAAGATCTAGAAGACTAATTCTGAGCCTTCTTACCACTGAAGATGCTTAACATGACTGCTCAGATCCTGGACAGGTCTTGCAAGCAAATCAAGAGTAGCAACAGTCACTGTAAGAGCGAGTAGAGTACACTGTAAGAGTGTAGGAGTGCAAAACAGCTCGGACTTGAATAAAATAAAACCTGCAAAGGACTGCCTGTGTTTTTGTAATATTGTTCACTTCAGAGCTAAGTCCTACTCTTTTGAAATCTTGAAGCTTATAGAATCAACATGCATTAAGTGTGTAGGAAGTGGCCTTGTAGATGGCTCAGAGCATTTTCCTCAGAAGTACTTGATTAGCTCACCAAACCTAGAAAGGTTACTTCTTCTCTCAGAGTGCTTAGCTCTTTTAAAATTGCTTTTGTTATATTTTACTATAAATTTCAAGTGATTAAGGTTTTTGTGTCTAAATTCATTGTATGACACTAGAGGCCACAGAGGAGCTTGATCTGCAGCAATATGATACAACATTTTAATAATAGGTCTTCCAGTAATGATCCAATGTAAATTGTGCCCGAGATTAGTTTAAGAAACATTATTTTAGTGGCAAGGACATCTCTTGAATATGAACTGTTCTTGAAGGAAAAACTATTACTCCTTTGCTGATGATACTAGAAGTCAAGTTCTTCATTTTCTAGAAGTGAGAGAATGAGGAAGGAATAGTCTTAAATACACTGAAAGTGTCACTGAAAATTCATTTACTGTAATTTCATGGCAGCTTTTTCTCCCATATATTTAACATGCCAACATTGATTCTTTTGCAGATAATTTTATGACCAATGATTAGAATTGGCAATTGGCCTTTGGATTAATTGAGACTAAAAGGGACAGAGAGTAGCTCACTTCTTCTTATAATGGTAGTGGTAATATCTATATTTTAATACATAAATAAGCCAAATGGTCCTCAAGCCTGTGAAGAACTGTAGCAATGCTGATGGGAGGGGATGCATTCCAGTAGGGTGCTTCTTCAGACAGAAGCAGCTAAGGGAGCATTAGGAATGAAAGGGCCCCTAGGTCTCTCATCAGCTCTAAGGAACTACTGGTAGACATCCTGTTGGCCAACACTGGGAGCTGTGTCTAGACTACAGAGATGACAGACAAACAACAGAATGTCTTTTCTGACACTCTCTGTTGGACACTAGAAATAGGTTTTGGGGAATGATAAGAAACCAGTCACATGCATGTTCCCAGGTTGGAAAGCAAGCAGCTCAGGAATGAAACTTGACTAGATTTGGTTGAGGGAAAATTATATTTTCTTCTTCTTCTTCTTTTTCGTTCAATTAAACTACTACAATGTACATCTTTAATTGTGGTTGTGGTAATGGGAATATACTGTTTCATCACAAGCTATTTTTATATTACTCTAAATACATCAACTTTATGGAATCTGCTAGTAAAACATTACTTTCCAGGAAGAGAAAATAATACATACATACAATTAATGTAATCTAGGATAAGAAACATTTGTCCTCTAACAGGATGAGAATTCTAGTGATTTTTTTTTTTTTTAATCTACCACGACCATGAGCTATCTGAGGCAATTCTGTGTGGAAGAGCACATCATATTTCTAAAAGGATTTGTGACCACAGTATGCAACATAAAGAGATTAATACTAACAATGTAGCCCCATTTTTCAAGCACTGTTGAATCAGCCATTATTAATATAACAATATAGTGGTGCGATGTAAGTAACAGGTGAGGGAACTTCCTGCTCTGTGAGACACCAAGGTTTTCAGTAGTCTTGGAGACAGTTTGTTATTTGTATAGAGGAGTCTTTGTGCAAGGTGAGATTGTAACAGTGTTATGATAGCTGCAGTGTGTTCAAGTCAGGAAGCCCTAACAACCCATAATAGAAAGAAAGATAATTTACAGAGAAGAATTTTTTATTTCTCTAGAAAGACTCTATATGCAACAATGAAAAGAATAGACACATAAAGCAGCATATAGTATAATGCTTTAGGGTAGAAGACTATGGCTATCCCAAAGTAGTTAAAATCAGCTTCTCAATATCACACTCATTTTGTCCACGTAGAATCCTAAAATAGCCATTTTCTCCCCAAGATTTTCCCCAGGAATTTGCAGCAATCTAAAGAAAAAGAAAGAGGAAAAATATATATTTTTCATTATTGTAAAGTGGTATTTAAGAATGCAAGGTGTAAAATGTAAAATTAATCTTTTGTGGTAGTTTTCTTTAAAGAAACAGTTTCTCTGATTCAGCGAAAATCAGAATGCATTTTTCCTGATTTTTAATTGTTTATCTTGATAAAAGTTTTAGTTCCAAAGTCAAGGTTAATAATAATGGACTATTATTTCTACTAGGCAGTTTGATATATTGAAGCAGATATCATTAAATAATCCAACCATTGCCTGAAGGAAATGGTCATTTAAACAACAGTGGTCAAAATTCCAATTACAAATAATATGTTAAAGAGAGAACCTAGATATGAAAAAGCTGACTTTTAATAAATTAAGTTTCATTCAGGTAGCTATTGACATTTTGAGAAATTTAGTTTCTAATGAAGTCAGTAGGAGCTTTGCCCTAGATGTCGGTAAAACCAACTACCATAAACCCTGCCATCAGCTAAGTAAACTCCAAATTACCTTCTCAACACAGGAATGAGCTATTAATCATAACCAAAGTGATAAAATCTGACTTACTGTAAATCATTGAAAGCCAATGTTTAATTTTTTACTCATAGCTGGAAGGCATTGTCAATGCTGTTTAAATAGCTTGTCTTTTCAAAATGGTTTAATGATTAATGCTGATATATATTATTGACTCTCATTTTCAGGAATCAAAATGAAGAAAGTCTTCATGGGAAACCTGAATAAGATTTGAGACAGAAAAGATGGTGTGGGAAAAACCACAGATGTAGGTGTAGGGAAATCAGATAAAACAGGCTTTGAAATTGAGACAAGTGATGCTATAGTTCAAGGGCCAGCAGGATAAAAGTTTGCCAGAAAAGCAACAGAATTATACAGGAGACTTACAGGTGAAGGGAAAAGTAGATACTGAGAGAGGGAATGAAAGAAAAGTTGTTTTTTGATAATCTATACTGTAGAAATTTTGTCTTCTCCCTCAAAACAGAGTGCTAAGGATTCACTTACCCAGAATTTCTGTTTCTGTCCATTTTTGTCAGGTAATGAACCCCACCTGTTACAAGAGATATCCAATTGAAACCTTTAATGCATTTGTTCACATTTTGTGACTTCAAACAATCAAACGCAAGGGTAATGCTTATGTTAGTTAGTCGTCCTAATACCAGGAACAGAAAACAGCATGACTAATAGATGTCTCCGTGTTTAAACAACAAACTCTGATGATGATGAAAATTGTCCTGCTAGCCACAAGCCAAATTGCCATCACGGACTAGAAAAACTTCTGAGTACAAGTGTATCTTTAGTTTCTCATTGCAACTACCTAATGTTTTCACTGACAGAATCCCTCCTCTGGAGAGCTTGCCAGCTGAACTAACTGAACTGTGTAGGAGTATTTAAATTAATGTGAACACAATTCTTCAGTTCAGCTGAAGATCCCTAGGAACATTTTTGTTAAAGATTTCATCCAACACCTTTATGAATATCACTTGTGAGCTGGGACTAAAAGTGTTCCCAGCTGCTCTCAGCAAAAATTGAATTGCTGACATCTTAATTTGATTTACTGCACAGCGAAGTGAATGACCTGTAAACCTGAGGTTTTCTTTGACATCTTTCAGGACATGCTAAGTGTTGTGGCTATATCCATGAAGCCATGCAGAATCTTGTCCCCTCCTCTGAGTAATAAACCTTTCATAATTGTGTAGTTGTAGCTGAATTGCTCAGTACGAGTTGTTAAACCTTGTTTTGTGTGTATATACACTGCAGCAGAAGGTCCAAGGCCATCAACTGGGTGTAGTCTGATGTAGTCTGGGTGATGCTGCACTGCATACCTTAGGTAGATGGGTATGTTTGTATGTCTACTGATTGCTTAAAGAGCCCTGTCTTGTTTTGCATTTATACAGTGAATACTTGTCTAGTTACTGTTCATGGACCACAATGCTGGGTACCTACCAAGGGGGACAGATAAAGAGAAAAGTAAAGATGTGAAAATATGTGAACGTTTATTGCAGTTTTGCTACAGTGTAAGTTAATCCTAGAACGTATAAAATTGACAGGATGTTTATCGCACCAGTATCCCACCAGTGCCATGTGATTTGGCTGTATTTGTGGTGCTCCATTCACTTTGAAAGGCAAGCAGGCAAAATACAATGAGAAATCCTATGGTGTGGATGGGGAAATATGGAGTTTCATGTCATCTTTGTAAAAAAACAGCTGCAGTGAAATAAATTATCCTAGATTAACTGTAAACTATGATCTGTGTAGAACACCTGCATTAATAGCCAAAGGGAAAAAAAAAAAAAAAGGCAAAAAAAGACATATTTAAAACCCCAGGTAACAAATCTTTCAGCATAATTTTGATATGAAGGCATGCTGAGCAGAATAAGCTCACAGTTTTTTGCTGTAGTACCATGGCTGCATCTAAACCGAGAAATTAAAGATCTTTCCAGCCTTTCAGATTACTAGGCATCTCACTGCAGGCTCTGGGACCACACTATTCCTCTTTTTAACAAAGACCATGTAGGAAACGAACAGAGTACTGCAATGTGTATCTATCTCTTCATCTAGCCACAAGTTCTGCCTGATGATGATTTCCTGTTTCAATCTCCTACAAATTCAGTTGGATAGTATGACTGCAGGTTAGAGGTAAAATCCCTTCCTGGCCCATTGTGCTGCTGCTTGTTTTCCAGACACTGTCAATCATGGGCTCAATACTGTCTGAGAAGAAGAAGTGCAGAACAATAGATAGAAATGTCCACTTTGGAAGTAAAAGCTTTGCGACTAGCATAGAGGTGAAGTTTAGATTACAGATGCAAGAGCATATTGTAGCTACTGCTCACTCAATGCAAGAAATCATAAAAATAATGTTGGTGATAATGAGCATTTAATCTAATTGTTGTCTTTTAAAAAAAGGCCTCATTGTGCATTTTGTTTGCACTACCATGTGAATGTTTAGGGATTATTAATAATCTTTGTCATTTCTTTGCCAAATGTATTTCAGATACAGTTAGTCATGATCATAAATTTAAAAATAGATATACATTATATACATAGGCTATCTCATTTCATAACAAGTTGAGATCTACTTCTTTTCTGGTGGCCATTTGTTAAAAAATTACATCAGCTGCAGTATGAAAATCCAATACTTACATCAGTGTTAAGGATAGATGAAAATTACATCAAATTTATGTTCTTGTATTCCTGCATTCAGTACTATACATTCTCTCTCCCATTTGTCTGAACAGGATGATGAGCAGTTCTTCAGACTCATATTTCTACCATTAAACTGTTTTCTAATGCTTGTTATTTTCTAAAAAAAAAATCTCAACTTTTAGTTTCGTTTGTTGATAGGAGTATATTGATTCTCAGAAATGTTTCTAAATGGAAGAAAACTTGGAGAACAAAATGGAAGAGAATCCTTTTCTTTTTAACTTTGACTATAGTATAGCCATGAATTTAATTTCCCAGGTTTTGTTCCATTCTAGTCATATACAAACAGAAAGACTTGATATATGCATTTTATCTTACAGTTTAGAAAGAAGAGCTGCTTACTCAGTAATCCATCCCCAAGGTCATTAATTCAAATATTCTAAGCTAAAATACGTTACATTAAAGTATACAAGAGCGCAGTCAGCAGGTCAAGAAAACTATTCTCCTTTATTCATGACCTGCCATTCTGTACTTGGAGCACTGTGTTGGGCTCCCCCATATAGAAAATACAGGCTGGAACAAAACCAGAAGGAATCCACTGACATGCTTGGGTCTGTAGCTCATGACGTACAAGGGAGCTGGTCAGTAGGGGTGGTTCAGTGGAGATCTATTATAATCGTAGAATTGCTAGATTGATTAGAATTGATAATTAGAATCATTAGCTGTCTCTCTCTCTCTCTTTTTTTTTTTTTTTTAAATAAAAGGATGGTATAGTGAAGACAACCAGACTCTCCTGAGGTATACGCACAGCCAATAGACAGAAGATGACAGTCACAGTTTTCAGCAAGGGAAGTTGCAACTGGACATAAAGAAGAAAAAGTATTTTACAACATGAATGTTGTAAATGTGTGATTCTAAGTGAGAGGTTGTGCAATATCTGTCCTCAGATATACCCAAAAAGCAACCTTAGAAGCCCCAGGAACCTGAACTTAGTTTGAAGCTGTCTCTCTCAGCTGGGGGATTGAACTAGATGACCTTCAGAAATCCTTTCTGGCATAAACTACTTAATGATCTAAGCAACTTGATCTATGCTGCCCCTACTAATCTGCGGTTCCATGAATTATTAACTTATTTTGTATTCAACATATAGATTTTGTGTAACATTTGTATAACTAAGTAATAGATTATAGATTCTGATGAGGCAAGGGATTTTGCCAGTTTTTTAATGGCTGTAGTCTAAAGAGCAGATAATAAAGTTGGTTTATTGTTTACTGGTCAAAGCCAGTCTTGAGGTTATTGGGTGAATCAGGAGCAGGATTTTAGCAGGAAAGGTGGAACAGATTGACATTTCCATAGATGCTGACCTTTACTGGCAGCAAATGTGGCATGAATTGCCAGGCCCATTTGCCAAAGCCTTTCCTAAAACTTGGCATGGTTGGTTCAGGCTTGTTCTATAGGCTGGCTGAGATTCATTTGTTCTTGTTTCTCCCAGGCTATAGTGCTTCTCTCTGTCTGAAAAGCAATCAGCTGTAATGAAAACAGCTGTTGTTTTGTGAAACAAAAAGATATATATTGTTTGATGATACAGTGGTTTTGGCCCCCTGTCAGTTCGATTTGACATCCTGCCTCTGGGAATGAATGTCAGCTCCAGCTAAGAGCATTTCTGGAGACTTCTTGGCTTGTTCATCCTAATACAGCTTCTAAAGCAATATTCCCAAAAGAATATTGGAAGCAATTCCAAAAAACTCCTAAGTGAAAAGTGTTTCTGCAGTAGTGCCTTTAGAAAAGGAGAAAGTACTTTCTAAAATAGATTTCTCAATTTTCCAAACGAGACTTCTCAGGAGAAATATTTCATTTAATCTTTGCAATTTTTTTTTCCCTTTTCTTGCCTATAAAGTTGTACTTCAGTAGCTTTCATGATTTCAGTCTTACTGATGAAATGAATTAATTCCACATTGTATCCCTTGGTTGTACCTATAACACGTTACAGTACCCAGGCACAGCTTCCACTTAAAGCTTAATTTAAGTTCAGATTCCTCAGGGAAAAAAAATCCCTAAATATCCTTTCTGCTGCTAAGTCAGGCATCTGAGGGTGAATTTTCTGAGTCAAAAAGAAATATATTATAGAAATGAATAATAATAAAGTCAGCTTGAATTTTAGCTGCTGTTTTACTTGCTGTTGTAAGTACTGCTACCTGAAGTACGAAGACTGACTGAGACAAATTTGTTAAAATGATCAGAAAATATTCAGTAACCTAAAAAAAAAAAAAAGTCAGGGGAAATGTGAACATTCTAAAACTCTTAGCCATCCACTAGGTTTAATAGGAACTGGATAGTGTTTTATTTCAAACATTCAGAAATCAGTCTTGTTTCAATGGTGTTTACATCATGTTTTCATAATAAGATAGGAGTCTGTGTAAATATCTTTTACTGAATCTGGGTCATCTTTGAGATTTGACTTCTTTATCTCTTTTACATTTTAAAACAGACATTAGTTGCAAAGATCTATCTACTAATAAACTAGAAAGTCCTCATGGAAGATATACTACGTGTAAAAAATGACCTGTTATGTTATTGATAGCAGCAATGAAAAATGATAGCATTCCCAATCATTTTCACTGGAGAGTACTAGCTCAGACAAAACATTCAGTGGTCCCGCAAAATCTTTGAAATCAAAATGTAAAATAAAATAAAATAAAGAGCATCTAGAAGTATTATTGTGTAATAACAATTACATAATAATAATACATAGTAATAATTACATAATTATTAAGTAAATAATAATTACTTATTATACATGTAATCTTACTTACTATTATTAAGTAAAATTATGCTAAGTATTATGCTGATGGAGACAAGTAAACCACTGGGGTCTAAAAGTGAAGCTTCCCACAGTAGCAAACATTGGGATCCAATCACTTGACTAAGTGCAGGTGTCTAGGGCCAGGTGTTGAGATGCCTTAGGGTGCCTGAAATATCTACATGTTTCTGTCAGACATGACACAGGACCTATGAGAGAACCATGTCTTTTTGGAGACACAGCCAGGTGGGAACTTCCCACTTCTGGTAGCACTAACTACCTGGGGGAAAGGGAACAGATGGATTCACAAGCAGATGTCACTGATTTACTCTCCAGACTCCATTGCTTATGTTGTCTAGATCGCCACCTCTGAGATGAAAATTTGGATATGTAGCACATCACACTTACCTGCTCAACCATACAAGTAGGCAACTGAATCTTAAACTGAGTCCTGACATAAGTGCCTAGTGAAGTGTGAGTAGAGTGAAGGAGAAGACTGGAAATTATTTGGAAATATGTGCTGAATAAAGCATTGGAATGGGAATCAGCAAGGCTACTAATGTGCTGTGATATTTTAATAAAAATAGTAATAATTTAAAATCTTCATATGAATTAAATATCATCTAAAAGAACAACAACAACAACAAACAAAAACAGCAGTTATGAGAAAAAAAATATTGCCTACACAAGACTGTTGGGGTGTAGGTATAGAAGACTGCAAACACAACAAATTAAATATGAAATTGTAAAGAATTATAAATCATGTACTAAAGAAATGAAAGGGAAGTAGAGTGCTATTTTACATGAATTGTAAACAACTACAGACAATAATAGTCATTCTCAGTCTCGTGCAAAATTAATTTTTTAAACTCTACAGTCAGATTTCACCCTGGAATTCCAAAAGTCATCAAAGCTGATTTGCTTTTTAAATAAAGATCTTCATCCACTTGTTGGAGAAATTGACTATATCAGCTTCCAAATATACACAGCTGTAGTGCATAATTTCAGAATAAATTATGAGAATTAAGACACTACACACTGAAGGACTTGGGTTCTGTAGCTCTTAAATCATTAGGGATAAAATCAAAGAATTTAGAGAGGGGGTGAAGTTATCATAATAAACAACAAGGCATAAAATATTTTATCAGTTTCTCACAACACAGCACAAAATCATAGATGATACAGTTTGGTTGAACAAAATTACACCAGGAATTTATTGTGCTAAAAAGGTTGTTAAACTAATTTGGACTGCATTTTATGTTCCTTTATAGCTCAGAACAAGAGCTGGTTGAGGGATCAACAACAGATTGGGAGGGAAAATTACACTATTTAATTTTTACTGTATAACATCTGTGCATTGCAGTCTTAATCATGGAAGAGAATCCCTTTGTGATGGACATTGTATTTGAAAATGATTCAGTACAAGAGTAAATCCTGTTGTTATTATCTGCTTTCAGAAAGTAATCTTTATAGAAAGAAAAAGACAGTAATCTATTCATGAGTCTGAGGGATATTGATATTTGACTAGAAGTTAAAATCAGTTGGAATTAATGATTGTCATTACTTTATAAAAAAATTGACATTTGTCAGAGTTGTTAGTTGATATAATTTGTCTAATACAGTCAGTATTACATCTCCTTCTACAGTTCTTTTTTCTGACAGCTTATTCCTGAGATCCTGTAGATCTGCCAATATATTCACTACCAATTTTTCCTAAAGTACACCTATCCAAACTACATGTTCCTTGCTAATGACATTCTGACCTAGCTGAATAATCAGAGATTTCCAATATCTCCAGGGAAGCCAAGGCCTTGGAAGCTGGAGGGAAAATGCTAATGATGTGTTAGTGAGCAGCAAATTAGACATGGAATCTGCTTTAGGTATGTTAATAACATTAGAAAGAAAATGTAAGAAACTGGGATTAAATGTAAGCAAGATCACGCATGTTTTCAGTGAAGAACTGTACAGTGTATGACTGGAGCACTACACTAAATCTGAGAAGACACAACTGGAAATAATTAAGAGTAAATGTAACAGGTATCTCCCACTACTCTGCACTAGTTCAGCCTCAACTTGAGTACTGCATGCAGTTTTGGGCATCACAGTATAAGGACTTAAAATTATTAGAGTGTCCAAAGGAGGGCAACAAAAATGGTGAAGGGTCTAGAGCGGAGGATGTATGAGGAGCAGCTGAGGTCCCTTGGTTTGTTCAGCCCAGAGCAGAGCAGGCTGAGGGGAGGCCTCATGGCGGCCTGCAGCTCCCTCACGAGGGGAGCAGAGGGGCAGGCGCTGAGCTCTGCTCTCTGGGGACAGTGACAGGACCCGAGGGAACGGCATGGAGCTGGGACAGGGGAGGGTCAGGCTGGGTGTTAGGGAAAGGTTCTGCACCCAGAGGGTGGCTGGGCACTGGAACTGCTCCCCAGGAAAGTGGGCAGGGCACTGAGACTGTCAGAGTTCAAGGAGTGTTTGGACAATGGTCTCAGGCACATGGTCAGATTTTTGGGCATTCCTTTGTGTGAAGACAGGAGTTGGACTCGATGATGCTTGTGGGTCCCTTCTAACTCAAAATATTATATGTTTCTATGATTCTGTTTGTATAAGGAACTGAGAAAAAAAATATATATACAATAATTAACAACCTAGATATGTGTAGGGCTCAAAGTCCAAGGAGAAAGAGAGAATTCAATGTCATATATTAGTCTGTAGATAGAAGAGTGGGAAGAAATCAAGGAAAGAAAACATCAAGGAAAAATCTCCTGATACTGAAGTAATTTAAATCCCAGGGGAATTGTTCCCAAGGGGAAATGACAGAGACTTTTAAAAGTGACTTGACAGATTCTTGGACAACATCCTACAGAGAACAATATTACATTTTCTGGAAAATGACCAAAATAATCTAAAAGCACTTTTTGTCTCTTGCTCTTGTGATTATTCCATCTTGATATTTACTTTAAATGAATGACATTTCAAATGTAAACAAATGCTGGACCTCATTACTCACAGAGACAAGGAATCTATTAGGCTTATTTGTAACAAAGCTTTAGACCACTGATGTCCCAACCTTTGGTATTTTTTTGGAAAAGCTTTCAACATTACCCTCTACAGAATTTCCATTTTTATTAAGAACAAGAAACAATTTTAAGGAATCATTAAGGAGAAGGTCTGCTTATTAGTTATAGAAAATTACATAAAAATGGAGTTTTATTTTCTGTGGCAAATCTATTCTGTTAAAAATGTAGTACTTAGTTTTGCCAAAGAAAACATTCATGATCTTCAACTGAAAATAACCTCAAATAAAAAGAAATAATTTCACCAACCTGTATTCAGTCCCCTTTGGGAGAAAAAAAATAAGCAAAATACTTCTCAAGGGAAATCAATTCCAACTTGCTTTGAAAACACAATTCTTGCACTCCTTTAGATAAAAGCACAAGCACGTGCATTCTTCCATAAAAGGATTTTCATAATTTTTTTGTCTAATTCTGAGGTTGTCTTTTTCAGTAGTAATTTTCCCTTGATATTAATACAGTAGAAGTAGGCGCTGAATGCACAACGTGTGACGTTAAAAAACAAAAACAAAAACAAAACCACAAAACTAGAATATGGAGAGTTTTTCAAAGCACGGTTTTGTTTGAACATTCTTTAGTTTCTTTTTTAAGAGTCTGCATTAGTACAATGTAGATGGACCTCATGAGGCACAGGAGGAATAAAACAAGTTTCAGGGAAAATGAAGCAGCTCATAGTTAAATATCATTGAATACAGTACAAAACTAGAAGTATAACCTAAAAAACAAGAAGAGCTATCAGCATTTGCTTTAAAATGGAGGTGTAGTCAGTTTTGCAGGAGAACAGAGACTAGATCCTAATGTGCTTACATTCGGCTTGGCAAGTAAAATGCTGTTAACAGCAAATAGAGTGAAGAGATCTGGAGTGCATTCTGAAACATACACTAACTGACTCCTTAAGAGTGAAGATGTCAACTAAAAAGAAATAAGGCCATAAGAGTGAAGGAAAATGAGAAAAATGTGAGCTAAAATCTCCAGCTCAAGATTCATGCAGTGGATTTGGAGGTCAATGTTTTGCATTAACCTAGGAGTTAAACTGTTTACTGAACACAGATGCTCTAGGAATCAGCATTCTGCATCATCTTTATAATTTCTCCCATCCAACAACTTATATCTAGAACAGATTCTTCTTACATACTTTCCATCCCCATCTTACGATCAAAAATACACAAACAGTAAAATGCTATTTTATATCACTCTGTAATTCTTTTTCTATCAGCTTTAATTCACAGTTGCAGTTTCCAAGTTAGGTTGAATTCTGGATTCACTGAAGTCAATGACAAAACTCCCAGTTTGTAGGAATAACATTAAGATTTATCTCTGTTGCTCTTTGTTTGTTTCACTTTTTTGCCATGGCTTCTCCCTGGCTTTCTTAAGAGTGTGTGCACATTGAAGATCATGTCACATTTCTTTGAATAAGATGAAGCACAGATATAAGTCTTTAAAAACAGCATGCTCAAAAGAATTATGAAGGAAACATTGCATGTATGTTTTTAAAGTTACATACAAAATATAAGACTCATATTGTTACTTTTTCTTAATTCTCTTTTTTTTTTTTAATTCAAATATTGTCATTTCTACATTCACAGAGATCTTCAGGTCAAATGGTAAACTATAAAACCTTTTATAACTTCCAATACAATATAAATCACATGATTTATATGGTTATATGTTTAATGAGATATTTCTGACTCTTTCCATCCCCCCAAAGTAGCTGGTGATCAAATATGACTTGGTGTAGTCCAAATTCATCCCATTCAATTTATGTTAACTGAGACTTTGAATTAGGAAAAGAACCACTCTGCAATCAAGAGAGAAGAATAACTCCTGAAGGCACATCTCTCCTAAGTGCTGACCCCAGCCAATGTTAATAAAATGGACTCATTTGTCCACCTAATACTGTGTTTTCTATGTAGGCAATGTTATTTTAGTGTCACCACACTGGCCAAAAGAAAAAAAAAAAAGAAAGAAATTTCTTTGCAAAATGACTGTCTTCCCACAGACTACACATACTGAGGAAGACGATACAAAGATTACTCAAGTCCTCTCATCTTGACCTGGTTTATTTTGATAGAAAAGTTCTGCTTTCATATGAGGGTCACAGTACCTTCTTCTACAGATAAAAAGAGAGCAGGCCACAAGCACTGACACTTTTCATCTCACTTCTTCCCTGGACCTGGTCGTATAACTGTCATGATAATAACAGGCCAAAAAAAACAAAAAACAAAAAAAACCAAACCATAACTATGGTAGGGCATGTCCTATTCTTGAATACCTGCAGGTACACAAAAACACAGTACCTTCTTAAAGACTAGGATTTTAATCTACTAAATTAGAGAACAATTTTGTTCTTAATCTTTGATTTTTAAGGTCAGAGTCACTGACTAGTGTTCTCTGCCAGACAAAATTTTTCAGAAAACGGCTACTGGAATTTGAACCTATGGTTTTGCCTGGACATTTTAGCATGAGAGATGAGTGAAATCATCAGTGAGTCAGTAGTTAAATCATTCCCACAAATCTGTCATAAAAAATTGTATAGGAAACAGTCTCATGAATTTAACAGCAAGAATTGCCAAACATTGGGTATTTTTTCCCTGTGATCTTGTAATGTATTTATCTTTGCTGTAAAATATTTTTGTGTTGCTGTTCAGTTTTTTAAACTGTAGTATCTGATATTGATTGTCTGAAATAAAGAGAAAGAAATTAAAGAAAATGAACTTATTTCTCATGAAAGAAAAACGGAATTCATCCCAAAGTTTCTTTAGCTGGGAAGAAAATAATTTGGGTTATGACTTTTGGTGGTTTAAGATGATGCCTCTTTGTTATTAAGAGTCTGAGGTGGAGTAAGGACGAATGAATAGGAAAATTAAGAGTAAAACAATATCTGTAAAGCCAAAAATTGAAGCGTCAATAACAGTAGTCTTGGGCATCTTTTTTAAGCCTTTGGACTTCACACAGATGAGTCATTTAATTGTATATTAAATGTTAAAGTGCTGTTGTTCTGTGTGACTAGCCCCTCAATGCTAAAACAGGTTTTTGCCTCACGTGTCAATTTTATCTCCATTAGTGTGCCTCTTTGTGTAAAGAAGCAATGAATTCCGCCCATGCTTTTTCAGGGCATAGTTGTTCCAATGCCATTTAGTCTGGTGCATTATTGAATTTAAAGCTTACAGTGAATCACTGATAAAAATAGAAGGGAAATTTGTTTCCTATTAATGTACATCTCTTGGTGTCCTCTTATGAAAGTCCTTTGTCATTCTGAGCATCTTCTACATATCTGAAAATCTATCTTGTTCATGAATCAATATCTAAGGCTTTTAATACAATTATTCTTGCTCCAATCTTTAAGGTGACAGTTCATAGATTTGATTGTAGCCAAAGACTTGGCCTTTTTTAAGGCCTTTCTGAACTTTTCAGTGTCAGGGGAGCAGCAGATGCAGTTCTTTGTGTGGACAGATCAGATATTATAGCCTGGCACTGATGCTGAACTGATACAGAGGAATAAGGCTGAGGGAGAATTTGTCTGAGCAGGTTTCAAAAATTAGTGATAGATTCTTTACTATGTTATGCCTATCTTTTTTAAAAAAGATATATTTGATCTAGAGGCGTAGCTACTTAAACCAACGTACTTCCTCTATAGTTATAGACTTTGACATCTTTATGCCATATCCAAACCTGCCTCACTCTCACTCTTTTTTATCCCTATAAACATTCCTTTTCTCTTCTGTCATCTTTTCCTGAGTGGAATTAAGAAAGCCAGAGGAGTAGAAAACTAGGAAAAAAAAAAGTGGAAGAAAAGGTGGACTAGTTTTATAAAGAATCTGCTATAGAATAGACTTGACATGTTTGTTTGGCAACTCAAACTTAAAAGTCTAGATCTGGTAGGTAAATCAGCAACCAAGTTCCTCTTTGATAGGAATTTAGTCTGTTTTTATGATACTTGGGATAAAGAGTACAGTTTCACATCATTTTTCAGTCATTAGTATTCTTAAAATGAGTGCAGCTGAAAATGTGAAAATTGCTAAATTCAACCAATTTGTCTTCCTTTTTCCCTTTTTTTCTTCGTAAGTTTTTTGTGCTTCTTTAGCTTGTTCTCATTATGGTGTGATTTGAGTTGTAAATATATGTGTATATACACAAATCCTTGTGTGTGTGTACATATATACAAACATATATATGCAAGACATCTTGAAGATACTATCTTACTATAAATATAATGCACCAGTCAGTTTGTTGTTTAAGCTACTTTATAATGCCTTTACAAGTGGGATTCATCTAGTCTAGCCTAGACATTTTAATGTTAGCTCTGCAAGTCTGACATTATCCTCAGGGGTTCTTTTATAGTCAACAAAAAGAAATAGGATCCAACAAAGCAATTCGATTCACTTAAAGACAGATAGGTAGGAAAGAGCAGATCAACAGCCATGGATGATAAAGAGAACCATGACTGCCTAGCAGAGATATGACATCTAAATTTTACACATCAAAACTTAGCTCTTATGAATCCCAGTCTCCATTATTCACTTTTTCTGCTTACCTCCCTGCCTCTGCAGACAAGGCACAGAAACTGTTTGAGAGATCCTACTCTCTCAAAATGTCAGCAGGCCAGTCCTGCCTCCTGACTGCTGAAAGCCCTGTTTTACTGTCCACAGAGACCATGTTCTAACCCAAACCGTCTGCTACCTTCAACTGCCTCCACCTGGCTGCTCCATGTTTTGCTTTCATGCTTCCATGCAGTTGTTTTCCCATTCTTTCCTTGAGCCTGAGGTTACACACTGCCTCACTGGAGAAAGATTCATCGTTCTATCAGAGCTGTTTTTATGAAATAGAAGCCTTAAAATGATAGAAAATAGCTAACAATTTTAAATTGCACAACAATGGAATTCAGTCAATTAATTCACAATTCTTATGATTCAGTGATCAGCTAGACAGTTTATATGTGCAAATCTGTTTTTGTTAAAAATAGCTCTGGAAAGCTTCACTAAAATTTCTTTCCATTTTATAACACTCCTTTACCTTATATGTAGTTGAATGCATGAGCAGCTTATGGCATTTTCAAAAATGTTTCTTAGATTTTGCAAATATCAGTTCAATATGGTCAGTCATTATTATAGCTGCCTTTTACAAATATTGACTCTCTTGTACAGGAGTCATAAATGAAAAATCAGATTACAATAAATATCAGCCTGCACAAAGCTGCATTTTTTTTTTACCATACATCATCATGTCTACCCCTTTTTCTCTCTCTAGAAACCATTTCTGTGAATCAGAATGAAAACCATCATCAATATTTTTGTTTCATGTTCAACTTTAATTAGATTCTCATGAGTTTTTATTTAGGTCAAGGAGTTTGTATTGTCCTTTGAAAAAAAAATCAACAACAAAACAGCAACAAAAACCAAGCAATGAATGGCAAATAGCTTATATCTGGGCCATATATTTTACATTCAAATTAGTTCAAACTATTGAATGATATGAAAAAAATGACAGTTTTACCCTGAAGACAAGTAAGTCTTTTCAAAACTGTTTTAGACTTCATAGTGCAGAGTCACATTTTATCACTGGATTTATCATTGCTAGAAATTTAAGCACACCTGGTCTTGGGATCTAACACCCTCCAACTTGTCAAACCTGGATCCAATTTTACAGTTAAACACTTCTGTAGATATTTATGTGGCATAATCTCAGTAGTCAGAACACTTATACGTTAGAAAACGGAAGGATGGGTAATTCTTTATATTGTTGGATCCATTGGATACTTCAGCAATTTTCAGTGAAAATAAGTAAATAAATGCATTTCCACCATATTGACCTCCTAATAGCCTGAGGTTTCTTCACCTTCACTTTTCTTCTTTTTCCTTCACTTTCTTGCTTGTGTCCTTTGGCATATTAGACCACTTGCCTTTCCTCCTACTCAGTGTTTTGCACCAACCAGTCAACATGATCACCTCTAGGAAGCTGCTGGTCTAAGTCAAGGTTTTCATTGTTTTGCTCATAAATGGCTCCTTACCTAAGGGTTAAGTTTCCCATGCACAGTCTATCAGTTCCCATTTAAATCAACAGCCACTTCAGCACATTAACAGCCCTCTTTCTCCCTTCTCAGCCATCACATTTCCCCCCTGTGCCAGTGTTGTCTAATCACTCCCCTCTGTAAATTGCTCAGCATATATTCCTCTGAGGGAAGTTATTACCACCCTACATTTTCACCAAGCATAGGACTCACAGAATCTGCACCCACAGTTCCATAGCATAGTTCTTAAATACATATACATAAACCAACATATACAGGCACTCATTTTTAAACATCTTTTCCTAATGCAGTCCTCTGTTCCATAGTCCATGCCAATTTCTCACTTTCCTTGCTTCATAACATTCACTTCAGGAGCTTTTCCTCTATTAGTCTGAGTCAATACTTTTTGCAACTGTATAGGCTCAAGGCTGATCCTGTATAAGCCTGCTGCTTCTCTCTGCTGTTGTGTCACTAGCAGGCACACTCATAATTCCTAGCCAGCATTTTCCACAACTGTAAGCATTTCCTTGTCCTTTGCAAAGGTATCTTCACTAAGATCACAGGTACAAAATGCAATTTATTTCACTACATTATTTTCTTGAACTACATGTTGAAGGTAGTCTCAGCAATCTTCCTAGCACAGGCCTGAATAATTATTTATTTGATATTCTAGATCGCCTACAAAATATTTGTTTGAGGCTTATCTCTAGTCATTTGTCTATGTAACTATTCACTCAGTGATTTAATAAGTGCATCCTTGTATATTCCCTCCATGTCAGAGAAAAGAGGCCTGAGGTATATTCTGTAATTCAAGTGCATGCACATTGTTAGATACTTGTCATCTCAATATAGTGGCACTGTTCTACATTTGAGGGAAATTCCACTGGTGTATTATTCGTATTCTTCTGCAGCAGTTTCAGACCTAGGTGTGTATTTCTTGTGCATCCCAGATAAAATAACCAGCACCCCAGCAGCAGCTTATTTCTGTGTGGGTATGGAGAGCCCAGACTGCTGTGTAAGCACACCTGTGCTTGTTACTTAGGAGGCCACTGGCAATTTTTATATTTCACTTTGCATTCTTCTTGGTGACATGCTTCAATTTAATCATTTCTGTTTTGTTCTTAACTTGCTGTGTACATGGAAGACGTGTGAGCACTCACCAAAACATGTTATTCTATAAACCACTGTATTTGAAGTCCTAGAGCAAATGTTGGAGTCGATTAAAAAGTCATAGGTCTATAGCTCTTTTCAATGATTTCTGAAATTCTCAGATATTGAAAAATGAAGCAACAATAATCTTACATTGGAAGGTAACAGTGACAATGAAGCCATTGGGTTCCAAACTGGGAAATAACGTTTTACTAAGTTCATAACTAGCAGAGAAAAGGGTAAAAGAATATGTTTTACTCACCCAAGGAGTTTGACTGAATGCGTTTTCCATTTGGAACCTGCTTTGTAGGAGTGTCTGTAGATCCCTTCTTTGTAAAGGAAAAAATCTTCATACACTTTCATTATAGCTAAAAGAAAAACAATAGGAAAAATAACACAGTCAGTAAATACTGCTTGTACTGTAGTTTGCTCCTTGGATTTTATCAGTGAGATTTTTGTGTGTGTGTGTGTTGGACTGTATAAATGTACTTTGTAATTAGAGTAATTACTAATTGCTCAGAAGTTCCCTACTGCGAGTAAATTAGGCAAAATATTGCAGCACCTGTCTCTCAAAGGTCTCTTGTCAAATTACTTGGCTTTCCCTGTCATGGGAACTCCCTATCATGGACTTATTCCAATACAGTAAGAAGAAATATCTCCTCTTGAAGGCTTACACAAGTTTTGTCAATTCCAATCGAATCCAGTCCAATATGACAGATCTCCTCAAGGTTCATGCATAAAATCCTCAGTTCTGACAAGCATCTGCGTAGTCAAGAAAAGTATTTAACAGTCGATGTTTATCCATGTATATAACATCCTGTGAAATATGGCAGAGTGCTGATTTGTATGGCTTTTCCTGAACCTCATATAGAGTTCATTAAGTACACTGGAATATCCTTATGGAAAAATGGATTTTCTATACCTATATTCATGCCGACTTTCAGTAGAAAGTATTGTAAAAAAGTGGAGCAAAAAACTGTGTGTCAATAACAACATAAGGCCAAAGAGCTGATGAACTGGAAATTTTGTGCAAGAGAATGAATATTACAATTTGCATTTTATAACTATTCATTATTTCAGAGGAATATCAGTTATTTGATTTTTAAGGAAATTATTTTGGCTTCTTTTCCAGTTTGTTCTGCCACCATAGTACCATTTGCTTTGTTACTTGGTGGGTTACAAGATCCAGAGACAAGAAAATATTTTCCAGACTTACATTACCTAATCAGAAGCATAAATACAAGCTTAACTCCAGCCTACATTTAGCTTATGATTTTAACACACAAACTGCCACACAACTTTGAAGATGAGAATTAAAGAAACCCCGTCCTAAAGTCTTGCGCCTTGGGATTTCAATAAAGTACTAGTTTCATTGACGATTTTAATGTGGTTGGAGCATTTATAACATGTGTGTCTGGTATAGATCTGAATCACCCAGTAAGTCGAGCTCATGCTGCAGTTTTTTCATCTGGAATGTTTTCAAATTACTTTCCCCTACCTGCATATTGTCATAAACTTGAAGGAAATTAACTGTCTTTATGACCTCTTGGCCTCTATCAAGTTGGCTGAAAACAAAATACTTTCACAAATTTTAGGGGGGAAGAAGATGGGAAGGCAAAAAACAGCTCAAAACATGACAAACCCACCTACCCATGAAACTTGGCTGAAAATATTCATTGCTAGTTAATTCACATCCAAAATGTATGCAGATAGCAACACAGTGAATTAGAAACCATGAAGATAAGTGGCAAGTCTTGGGGAGAATTATATCAGTTAAGTAAGAATAAATAAATAAATTAAATTGACTTAATGCTACAGCTTCTGCCAGAGCTGTCTGCAGAACCAGAGCTCACAGATACTGACAGCAACAGGCCAAGGGGAAAATAGCACAAGCTTTACTCTTGCTTTCTAGTTGCAAGGTCAGGACTCCACTAGAGTTTTCTGTAAAGGTTTACCTCTTCCCTCTGCCCCCAGGCTCACTAGTGTATAGATCTAGGAGTTTTAACTCCTCTGGATGTTCCTGTACCACTATATCAAGATCTATATGTTCAATTTCAGGAAACAACTTACTCTGTAGAGTACCTCTAAATCAAAAGCATGTTCTTGGCTCTTTGAAGAAACATCATACTTAAATTACTTTCACTGAAATGAAATAGAAATTTCTGAAGTGTGTTTCCAGAATGATTTAGTCTACATGAAAGAATTTCAGCTGCTTGTGTATTAAATCTACACATATGGTGTGTGTGTGCAGATATGTGTATAGTTGTATACATTCTTGTGTATATGTATATATACTTATCTGTACATATATACATACCAAGCAAGTTAATCAGGAACTAGGTACATGAAGTGTAGAGTAAACAGAGATGATAACTCAAAATCAAGCACTGAGATGTTTTTATTTACTCAGTGACAATGTTCTGATCTGGACTGTAACTTGGATGGGATGAGATGATCACACTACACCAACCAGCAGTGTACTATCCCACATCACAGATACTTTTTCATTTTGCAAAATGAATGGATTAATTATTAATGAATCAGAAGAGGCAGCAATTTTTAATATCTTACTGTAGCTTATGCATGAACTACGTGTCATGCTGAGCTGTCAGGTCCATGTATAAATACAGCAGATTATAAGATTTGTCCTACTATTGATACCTCTGCACAAAATTCTTAAATTAGAATCCATGTGTCTTAGACACGTGAAGATACAAACCCAAAATTTTGGTTGCTACCAGAAGAAAAAAAAGGGGGGAACACTGTACATTAATGTAGCTTAGTGCTTTCTCCAGATCTTTTTATTGTGGCAGCAAATCGGATACTCTTTTATTTCCAAAATCACGATAGCTGAAATTACAAGTTTTCAATACTTGTTAGGGTTGAAAACTTTATGTATTACCAACAATGTGTTCACTTTTCTTTTGGTTGAGACTGACTAATGTGATAGAAGAGAATGTCAGCACTGTAACTATTCAGAGCATTTCCATTAAAGAATGTTGTGGGTAGTATTTAAATGCCCATTTGAAAGTTTTCAAAGAATTAATAATCTTCACTGTGTTTATTTGAATACTGATTTTTTTAAAAACTTTTTCATCATTTGTACCTGAAACTGCTAATCACTCAGTTCCTGGACCACATCATCAAATAAAACAATTATGTTTGATGAGATAAATTGTCATTTAAACTTGAAAGCTGCATTGGAAAGTTTTTAATTACCTTTCTATGTCTACTGTTTCATAATTGCTGAAAATATACATATTATTCTTACTGCTAAATATGCACAAAAATCCAAGGATATTCATCATCAGAAAAGATCACTTTCTATGTCATTATCTTGAAAGATTCTCAAATGTTTTCCAGCTATTAAATATTACTTATTACATTAGATAAGATTAGCCATTAGCACTTTGTAAGTTCTTGAAGAATGACAGGTGAAGGAAAAATGGAAAATAATTTTCAGAAGCTGAGGAACACTTGCAGGGTGCTTTGAGGAAAAAAAGTGACAAATTACTGGATCATAACTGTGACTCAGTTAAGATTCTCATTACAGCAAAAAGAAAGTATGGAAAGCAATTTCACTCAGCAATAGACAGTCTCAGATATATGCTCTCCTTTAGATCTAATTTTCCACATAAACATTAGCTTTACCTCATACAGACACTTTCTCTGAAAAATCATTGACATACCAAAATCATATGAATTATTGAGTGGTTTAACGTATCAAATGGCTGAATCTAGATTACTTTATGTGGAATATTTAGTATGGACAGATTAATTTAGCAAACTGTGTGTACATATTTTAGGAATGCAATATTAGAGAGTGATCTGAAATTTTATCTTCAGGATCCCACTTTTAGCATGTTCTTAAAATCAATGGAAATACTGTGTTCACCAAATGCAGCATGGGAAAGAACATTTCCATTTAGCAAACAAAGTTGGGCAGAACATAGACTAATATTATTGATCTTGTTAAGGCTGAGCTTCAGATTGCAGCTGCCCACCTAACAAGCTTTAAGAAGTAACTTCAACACCATGATACACTGAAATGAATTATATCTAATAATGAAGATTTTAATAATGAATTGGAGGCTGTGATAATTCATTATATATTTGAGGTCAGTAGAAATGTAGAGGTCCCCTGGTTTTGCACTGGTCATCCATCCATGACGTGGACATCTTGCACAATGCCCTTTCCAAATCCTCAGATGATGTCAGCATCATTCATGGCTGCAACCAATCAAGCTAAACAACTAACTCTTCTCCCTCCCCTCACTCCCTGCTGAAGTCTCTTTATTGCACTAGGATTTGAGTCCTTTGTTGCAGGAGGGCTCCTTACACAACAAAAGTTACATAAATGCTGGAGTCTGTGCATATGCCTCTTTTATTAACTGTGGAATGTAACTTATGATTTCTAATACTTTGATACAAGATCATTGTACACTGATTATTTCAATAACAATATTAACATATTTCAAACTTACCATACCTTGCACTGGTCCTTTGTTCATGATTTCTTCCATTATATCGGTTTCCTGATGGGAGGGAAGCAGCAGCAGAGAAAGCAAGGGAAGAAAATACATTCTGTTAAATTACTTTAAAAACACATACTAATTTATCATTGTATACATATGTATATAGATGCATAAAAAATATGTCATTGTACTTGTATTTCTGCTACAGAACATTTGGTTTACCAAATGAGCAAAACCTTCAGAAACATGTTTAAGAATCACTAATACACAGTTCCAGCTGCATAATTTCTTATCTATTTCCTATAGAACCACAAAGCAACATCTCTTTGAAGAGATAACATAAAACAACAAAAAAAAATGTAGGAAATTTAAACCAATTCTGAAAAGACATAGGCAATAAAAATGAAAACTCACTCTATCACTCTTCAAGTAAAACAGACATATTTCCACATGCCAGATATTTTTTCCCAAAGGAAAAAACATAATGACAGGATGAGTGTACGGCATGAACTTACTTTTGAGGAGACCCTGTAGTGAGAGCCACAGCGGTATAGCCGATTGGATTCTTCTAAATCATTGGGGCATGGCCCATTTGTATAGTTTTGTCCATATTCGCTTGACACATAACAGTGATTTTCACCTGGTGGATCCAAGTGATGCTTCCAAAATGATGGATAACAAGCATAAGATACAACCCTGTTCAGTTTAAAAAATAATATAAAATAAAAAAGTTGATAAGAGTATTTTTAAACTTGTTTTATTTCAAGTTTTTAATTATTTTGCTACTGTAAGTTCACAGAAAGAATCATTCTTCAAACATATGAATATGTCTGACAGCTTCAACAGGAAGGTGTTTGCTTCATTTTGTATGTATGATGCTTATAATCAAGTTTCAGTTGCAGTAGTTCTCTCCCCGCCCTTCTCTAAATAGAGGTAGGATAGAAAATATGTCAGCACTGCCCTTTGTCACCTAGCACATTCACCTCATTAAGAATGCATGAATGCTCACACTGAATAAGATCAATAAATTACCAACTTTTTCAACAGTATCAATTTGTCAAAAGTGGTTTGTGAAATGTGCATATTTGCAGCAGAAAACTTTTAAGGGAAATGAATCATTTTCTAGTTTTATCTACATTTTCTACAGGAATTTTGCTGAGAAGCTACAGGTGCTTTTGTTTCTTTCAGCTAAAAAGTCTTAGAACTTACATTTTTCTCACAAAATAAAGAGAATATTTGCTCATATTTTCTTGTGAACTTTTGTTGACATAAAAAATCCTATATTAAATTTTTAAAGGTTTGGGTAAAAATAATTGGTCTGTTGGCAAATGAGTAAATTTTTTGGTTCTTCCAAAGAAAGGTCCAATGCTTAGTGGTTAATACCTAATTAATGCTTAATTAATAGAAACAACAAACCTCTGGAGTGAATGCACCTCCTTAAAAGGGAACTTTACTACCTGAAATACATGGGAGATAAGTACAAGTGAGAACACGACCTGAGAAGGTGTTAAGTACTGAACTTAAGTTAACGAACTATCTGACAGTAGAGAAGTATTAGGAAAAGCATTTGATTATGGGTTGGTAACTGGGTTGCCTTATCTTGATTCATGGGAAAAATAAAATTCTCTGGAGTGATGCTAACAGAAGGAACTTTGCCTAGTTTGAAGCACTGAAAAATGACAGAGAAAGTGTGAAACTCAGTAGGGATCAGAGTGGTGGGACTTATTGCGATTTTATAATTTTACTATTTTGCAATAATGTTTTATGCTTATAAAGCCAATGTGAGTATGATTAAGTAAGGTTGCTTTATCTGTAATCTTCCTTTTCCCATCACATTGTTCTTGACAGGGTTAAACTCAGACTGAAGTCAGAAAGTATAATTCCAGATAGAGAAATTCAAGGAAGCAGAAAAGTATAGGCTTGTGCCTGGAAGTGAACACAAACCAAAAGGACAAGCAGAAGTATAGAATCATAAACCATAGAATCAGAGAATGGCTTGGCTTGGAAGGGACTTTAAAGATCATCTAACTTCAACCCCTCTCCATGGGCAGGGGTGCTACCTACTAGATCAGGTTGCTGAGGTAAACTTAAATGGCTGGTAAGCATGTGGCATCCAGTGTTCAGAAAAGGTCAGTGACTATCCTGGGATGATCAGGCCACAGGGCTTCTTCTGTAGGTTTCTGGTTATTGACAGCTGGACCCTTTTGAGGAAACTGAAATGACAGACCGTGCTGTGATATAACAGCAGTATGTGTCTGCTCTCTGCAGCTCTTGAACACATCCTATCTACTTCTTAGAAAAGTATATCAAAACATTTTCCAAATGCTGAGTTTTTGATCACACATACAACAGTTAATTTTTTCATATTGCTCACTATAAATCTGCATTAATGCTTTGATTTCAAGGTTTTAGAGTTTAGTTATAGAAAATGACTCATTTTTAACAGTTTTAAATAAACTTGTATATTCTAGAAAGATTATGTTTTTTAAATATTAAGTCCAGTAATGATTGGACAGTTTCTATTGTTATGAAGATTTCAAAATCACAAATATCCATTTACTGCAAGAATCTTGGAGGAAATGTTCAATAGAAAATCTGTGAAATGAATTTATAGTTCTAACTCAATCAAAGACAAATCTTTGAACTGAAAAAAATTCTTCTGGATGACACTCCTCTAGCTGTAGACTTCAAAGACTCAAAGGTATTTAAGACTAATGCTGTCAGAGGAATGATAGTGGAAGAGCTACAATAAATCACCTGAGGTTTAAACCCATGCTAATTTTGGAGGTGAAAATCTGCAAAGTGCTAAATCAAAGGAGCTTTGAAGAACAGGTTAAGAACCCCCATTGCATCCACGAATGGAGAATGGTAATGAAAATAAGGGGTAGTTTCATGGAGAGGAAAGGAGAGGTTTTAATTCTTTACCTTGGCAATACATCAAAACCTTAATTATAATGAACTGCTTCTTCATACAGTAAATTTCTTTCTTTCAAGTAGCTTATCCTGATATATTCAGTCATTTTGACTGTCTGACTAACTGAACATCCTTTTTACTTGAATAAAGTGAAGCAAATAAAGCATAAATTTAAAATACGCTTACTAACAATATGAAACATTTAAGTAAAAGCACCCAGAATCTACCATTATTTTATATATTTTATGAGATTTTTGGGACTTTTTGGTTTTCTACATTATAGCACTATATGTTTCTAAAAAAATATACACGCTTCTATGATGTTGCCATGGAAGCATATCAGAAGGGCTCTTCTAAGGAACGGAATAAAGTAGCTCACTGAAACAGAATATTTTGAAATGTGTAGTCCTATGAAAAGGATATGTATTTTAGTAGCTCAACAATTATACTGAACTTAGTGAATCTGAAAAAGAATAAACTGCATTTCCATGCAGTTTGAGGCATAATTAGATTTGCTTGTGTTTACTTAATCATTAGGAATTTTAAAAGATGAGCACACTCATGCTTCAGCTACTCTGGCATTTTCCCATTAAGTCTTCGGTTATAGAGCAATTGACCCTGAGGAGTGTCTTTTTGCTTAGGAAATTGTTTCTGCCCAAACTAGACCAACACACTCAGGAGCTGCAGAAAACAGTAACTCTGCCTACAAAAAAAAAAAAAAAGAGAGACTGCCCATCTAAGGGCAATCAGGCTGTTATTGTTTAGGTCTTCAACCGACTTACTGGGAAGTCCTTTTAATTCCTTCTGAAATGGCTGAAGATAGTATGATTCCCCAGATTTTAACTGGGGAATGATAAGTATTTAAGCTACATGTACTACGTATGTACTACGATGTTGTTGTTTGTTTTAAAATGTATTATACTTTATTTCTTCCACTGGGTAGAAATAATACTTTGTTTTATATATATGTGTATGTTTTCATATATATATTTTTATAATGTTTATATAATGTATCTATATATGTAATTACTCTAGTCACCACTGATCATAGCATTCCAAGAGAAATACAGCATTGCTGCTGAGTGCAGTTAGGCCTGCAAAGCAGGTAAGGTGGGTAAACACAGCCCTTAGAGCACAATCCCTCATAAGCAGAGCAGAAGTGACTGCAACCCAGTGTAAGTATGCTTAGAAACACCATGGAAAAGAACAGACGACAAGTGCATTCATGAGATGGGGATCTTTTTCCCCCTTCTTTCAGTCTGATTGCCCCATTGGAGTTGTCACAGATTCTGCATGGATGGGTCTTACATTTATGGTAACGGAAATGAAGCAAATGATTAACTAGCATTCTCGATCTGTGTAGTATTCCAGACTTGACAACTCATTCTGAAATAGCAGTTACTTTTGAATTCTTTCACTAACTATAGTTTTTGCCATACATAATTTAACATAAAGATTGCCTTTAACTCCTTGCCAGAACATCTGTTTGTACATCCTGAAATATCAGTACAACATTAAACACTAAAAACCTTTAAGGGAAGTGAATCAGAGAAGTCCTTGCCATGAGTCATAGAAGAAAAACAGAAACAAATGTTAATGGGTTTAAGTGTACATATACATAAGCATATAAATAAATACTAGTACTAGGACCAAGCAACATCCATGGAGAAGCATCATAAGCCTGTGGTGTTCTCATAAATTCTTGGTGAATTCATCTAGTCATGTTTATGTGTTTAGCTTTATCAAAATATTTCCTTTTTTATTGCATACATATCTGAATTGAGAAATGAGGACATAGTTTAAAATATTAGATTATGTTAATAGCAAGTTGGCCAAACCTAATTACAATAACATCCCTATCAAACCCTGCAACCACTAGGAGCCCAAGCTATGAAACAGATCAGGTCCTGATTACAAGCAGTATTTGTATTCAAGTGTGTAACCATTTACTTCCTGAAAGTAAAATACTTCCTTCTCATTCATAAAGACTGTAAGCTTTAATTTCCATTACCAGATTAAAAAAAAAAAAAAAAAAAGAGCTTCCAAACCAAATTGATTCCTATGAAAATATGGCTTGTAATTGAGATGCCTAAAATTATTAATAATTAGATTTATTCTTTAATTAATGGGGGAAGACAGAGAGAGAGGGAGAGAGTTAGACAGTGATTCAGCTCCTCTTACAGCAGATTTCACTGTTAACTGGGTGCTCAGCCTTTCTGAAAGCTCTCCTCACTGAACTTTATGGAAGTCTTCCTTTGACTTCACTGGCAATAGTTTAGGCCAGCACTATATTTTCCTGAATATCTATCAAAAACTTGAGATAAGGACACTTCAGAAATCAGAAAGCCAGAAGCTTTAAAACAGCATTGAACACCTGCTGTGAAAGTTTACAAGCCCACACAGAAAATCAATGTGCTTTCTGCCTATTGCAAGCTATGGAGATAATGAAAAAAAAATTGATTGCAATACACTGGCTCATAAAATAAAAGTTACCTGAAAGTGTGAGGAAGCAAGCACCACTTAACCGGGCTCATTCAAAAAACACTTTGGAATTTATCCCATAAAATTCCAATTTTTCATAGTCAAAAGTAAAGTGTTGTGGGGTTTTAGCTATAAAAATGATTCAATCATCAGCATTAGTGGATTAAATTTTTTATTTTTTTTTCCAGGTAAATGTGATAGCATTTGCTCTTGGCCACTGTCAGAGACAGAAGATTGGACTAGAAGGACCCTTGCTTAGACCCAGCATAACCATTCTAGTGCTCTTCCAGCATCTGTTCTCACTCTTTCTATCTTTTCATTAAGGTGTTTATTTGTGGCTAGAATAGTTGGAGGAGGATTTGAAATATCATCTGAACTTGAGGAATAAAAATCAGGATTTAGAAATATTGTGTATAAAAATGGGTAAGTAGAGATATTTTCATGTTTGGTACTTTGATGGTGAAGCAAAAACTGGGGGTAAGCATGGGAGGCAGGCAAACTTCTGTAAGAGCAAAAAAGCTGTATGTGTAGGAGCTGGCTCCACAGGGATGAGAAAGCTAAGATTGGCTAAGAAGATGATCTTGGACTGCAGAAATTTCTTAGAGATCTAGATAGCCTTCAAAAGTTCTTGATGGTTCTCACCACAACTGCTCTGCAAATTGTCAAATTGTTTGCTCAGACAGTCAGCTGCAAGACCGGTAAATCAGATGAATGAGCTGCAAGTCATGTCTCAAGTGAATGAGCAATAATGCACATACGTTGAAATCTGGAGTATAGATATGGCTGGGTAGATAGCAAAATGCCTCATACAGCTTCAGCATGCCTTGCTTTCTTTATAGAAATAAATTAACTCTGGTATGCCTAAACTGCCTCTGAAGAGTGCTTTGTGTCACTAATCACACTGCTTCAGGTGAAAAAAGATAGAGTTTCTTGGTATAGGAAGAATCTTATTATTACGGGTTCATGGTGGTTATGCCCATACAGGGATAACAGTCAGGGGGAGCAGAAACCCAGGAGGCTGCAGGATTCCTGCATTCTTTAGGACTTTCCCTCTAAAAATAGCTATCTCCAACTGTTGTGGAGATAATACTGATTAAAATGAATCTTTTATCTTGTCTACACTACCAAATCTTGTGCTCCCATCCTTAACACGGTAGGCAAGCAAACAGTTCATTGAGAAAGAGTTATATTTACTCTGTAAAGAGCATGAGCTACAGATTAAAAGGAGCCTGCTCTTCTAGATATAGAAAAGAGTTACTTAAAATATAAAGCTATAACTTTCATTTCTTCATGAATGAAACCTTTGCCTAAATGAGGTGCTGAGAGGCCTTTACCAGGGTGGAATCCATTACTTCCCACTGTAATCACCTACCTAAAGGGCTTGCCACTCAAAACTAGTCAAAACTAGTTTAATGTTGAAGCCCTGAGATCTTTGTCAGATCAAAAATAGTTCACCTGTTTAATGCATTTGAAGACAAGCAGAATGATCACTTTGTATTCTTAGTGACTGTGTGAATGACAGTGCTTCGGTCTTCACCTAGATCCCCATGCTGCCATGACAACTATGACGTCTGATGCAGCACATCTGACATTTTCCTGATCTTTTCATGGTTTGTTTGTTTGTTTTTAAACTAAAATTAAAAGTTGACAGACAGCAGACCTGAGATCTCTCTATCTACAGGTATGAGCTACATCAAAGACAGAATAAAGGGTGAGAGCGTATGAAAGTGAGGGGAAGTAGATTATGGTATGGAACAGGAAGCACAAAAAAATAATTTTTACAATGTGAGAAACAGCTGAATTTAATTATAGAGTATATAACATCTGGTTATTGCAAATCCTCCTAGAAGCCATTTCCAGGCACACGAAGGTCAAGGACTTGACTGGGAACAGACGGCACAGACTTACCAGAGCAAATCATGCCTCACCATGATGAGGTGGTGAGATCAAATTGCTAGCTCCATGGAGAATAAGAAAAACAGATGATGTAATTTACCTTGACTTTAGCAACCTTTTCAGTGTTTTCTAGCTGAACTGGAGAGAGAGGGACTGGATGAGTTGCTTACAATTTCAATAAGTGAACTGGGCTGCCATGATAAAAGGTTGACTGTTAAAGTGACTGGTAGCTCTTTACTAGTGACATTCCTCAGGAGTCAACATTGTGTCATCTATATTAAAAGCCTTAACAGTGGGACATAATGAATGCTCAGTAAACTTGTGGAGGATGCCAAATTAGTGGTGAGTGGTCAGTATGCTGGAAAGTAGGGCAGGGCTGCCATTCACAGGGACATTGACAGTTTGGAGAAATGAGCTGACAGAAACCTCATAAGGTTCAGCAAAGACTGAAGCCACATCCTACCACTGAGCCAGAACTGTGCATGCAGCAGTACAGGCAGGGAACCACCTCTATAGAAAGCAGTTTTACAGGAAAGTACCTGGGGTATTGATGGGCAGTAAGTTGAACCTAGGTTAGCAGTGGGCCCTCCTGATAAAGGTGGACCCACAATACTGATTTTGATCTTGCTAAGCAAGAGCATTGCCAAGACATAGTGAAAAGTGGTTATCCCCCTCAAACTGTTACTTGTAAGGTTACATCTAGAGTACTGTGTTCTTTTATGGCATCCCCAGTAAAGACATTGACAAGCTGGTCAAGTCCAGTGGAGAACCACAAAGGTGCTTAAGGGGCTGAAGCGTCTGTTATACAAGGAGAGGCTGAGGGAGCTGAATTTGTTCAGCCTGGAGTAGAGAAGGTTAAAAGGTATTCTAAGTATTGTCTTCAGCTACGTAAGGAGAGGCCACAGAAGAGACAGAACAAGACTCAAGAGGTACAGTGAAAAGATGAAAGGCATCGATCACAAGTTTTACTAAAAAGATGCAGATTAGATAAAAGAAGAAAGTTCTTTACTGCAAGAATGATCAAACACAGAGACACATTGCAGGAAAGGCTGTGGAACCCCCATCCTTGGAGATACTCAAGACATGACAGGGGACATGGCCCTGAGCAACCTAATCTAATTTCAGAGTTAGTCAGGAGCAGGACAGGGGACTAGGTGACCTCCAAAAGTTCATTTCAACCTAAGTCATTCTGTAATTCTATAAATTGCTCCATGTCACTTCAAAAAGCTTCTAACTGTTCATGTAGAGTTTGAGGGTTATTAATTTTGCTGAGTCCAACTCGAAGATAGAAAAATTCAGGTACAGTCCTTGCTACGGTGTTACATTCTGAAACAATCTTGATACAGTATGATTACAATTTGTTTTATATAAAGAAAACGTCTGAATCTTTTAAATATTCAAAATATTGTCTTTTGCAACTGGTTGCTTTCTCAAGGTCGTTTAACATGAAAAGCCTGTATCTCTATAACTATAGAAGTTTTGAGTGCATTTATGGTATTTTCCTAGACATAAAAAATCTTTTCTTGCTTTTTTTGCTGTTAGAGAAGTTACCTTTTTTCTCCATAGTATTATAACTAATGACAACATCCAGATATAATGAGCCTTGAAGAGGAGATGGGTATTTTAAGAGTTTTCTCAGCAAGAGCTCCTATCTTTCTAATTCAAAATAGTCTTCATTTATCTCTTTGGGAATGATTCATAGCTCCTGGGCTTCAATAAGGTGTTTTAAAGAAGGTGTAAACCAGAGAAAGTGATTGTCCTGATGAGGTGACACAGGTAATCTGACCTAAGACAGAGCTAAATGTTTCTGTCTTGAAAGGTCAGAAATCATCATTATCACACATGTAAATTAAGTGACTGGGTCAAGTTCAGATAAACTAAACAGATAAAATATTTACCCATGTGTTTTCAGATATCTCCAAGCACCATCAATACTTCCACCATTACATCCATGCTGATTCTTGGTATCACAAGAAATCAAGTTCTGAACAGAAAGGTTGTCTGTGATCTGACCATCAGAATGAATTGCTATTCTATCTGCTGCAACACCTGTTTTGAAAGAAATTTTGTGTTATTAGAAACAAATAATTACTCACTGCTTTTTACTAGTTATTGTGAAAGAGTGACTGAAATTATAACATCAGTATTTTCTGTCTGTAGACATTTTTGCAAAAGAATTTGGATATTATCTGTCAGAATCTTAAGAGAGTTGTGAAACTGCAAAGCACCATGAGCAACTTCACTGTAATTTTGTAAATCCATAGATTTACCAAATATCATCAAAACTTAAATATAAGCATCAGATGAGACCTTTAGATAATATAGTCTGATAATCTCTATGTCTGTACATGAATATTCATCTACATTCACATTCATCTATCTTCAGCAGAAGATACAAATACTCCCCACATCTCTTAAGCTGAATTTCCAAGTCCCTCTTTCTTTTTTACCTTTTCTTCCTTTAGGACTATTCAAGACTGAAAATATGTATTGGTTTTTTTGGAAAGAATATTTGGAATTGCTCATATTAATGTATAAGTATGGGATTCACACAAAACTACTTCTGAGATAGTCACCTTAGATGTCTGAACTAGATCAGGCAGTCATGATTCTAAGTATTTACATATTTATTCAGAGGTTTAAAGGCAGATTAATTAACTAAATTATAAGTGAAATCAAATGACTTCTTTGTAATGTTGTGATTTAAAGAAGAAGAAACCTTCACCCATGAGGACCCACTGGCCAGATCAAGTAATAAGGATTTATTTAATATTTTTTTCTCTATCTTTAGATATCTTAATAGGTACTGAGATTTGTTGCAGCACGAGATAAATGAACATAACTGATCAGTATATTTTATTTGGGAAAAATGACACAAATACTCATGTCCATTTGTCATAAAACCAGAGGTTGTAACACATGATTTTATTACTGACATATTTTTATATATAAACCTTGAAAATAATTTCTTCCACAAATATCTGACCAATTTCAGGGTTTTCTTCTCATAAAATCAAAAAGATTGCACCTAATGTACTTGAATAGCAAGGGTTAGGCAATGGCAAATGCACAGATATGAAAAAAAAATATAATAATGACTTCCTGTTTTAAGCATTCAAGTCAAGCATGCAGTTGTGCAAGCAAAGAATGCAGATTTGTTTAAAGTTACTCCACCATTTATGATAAACTTTACTAGTCAATTCATTTGCTACTTTCTGTCATCAAAAATTTTCATACGATACAGAAACTTATGAAAAGCAAAGAAAAATCTCTACCGCTTTTATTGGTTTCTTTGTCTTTGGGACATCTTAGAGGGAGAGGTGTAGCAATTTTAAACATTAC
Source organism: Cygnus atratus (assembly GCF_013377495.2). NCBI lineage: Eukaryota > Metazoa > Chordata > Aves > Anseriformes > Anatidae > Cygnus > Cygnus atratus. The sequence continues at coordinate 25,589,811 of NC_066364.1, read as the reverse complement.
TATTTGCTGATAAAAAGTTAACAAAGTGGAAATTTTCATTGCTAAATGAAATTACTTCATTACTAATCACTGTACATTTTCATTACACATGTAACCTAGAATTATATTTTTAAATGGAGGTAAAAACATGAATATTACTTGCAGTTGAAAAAGCCCAGGATGCTCCACAATTTCGTTGATCCAAAGGATCATGAATCCACTCGGGCCATGCATAAGTGGCTGCAAAAAACTCAGGAAATTTTTCTTCCGGAGGTGAACTTCCCTAAAACAAAATGTAGGAGATCTGTATATGCTTCGTTTCCTACTTTTGCCTTCAATATCTCCCTCATTTTGTTTTAAAAATTCTTAATGTTTGATTTGAGGAAACCTAAAACATCGGCAGCTGTGGCTTGCCAAGCATCCACGTGGCAACCATCCTGTCTGTGCGCTGAAGCTGCCTTGAGAGCCAGAGGCTTCTGGCGCTGCCCCGTCTGAGCTGGAAAGCTGAGCTGCACAGCTGCCAACCTGAATAACCCGTCCAGTTTTCCTCTGATTTTTATCTCAAGTTTCCCTATGAAACATGTCAATTATGGCCCAGCTGGCATTTTTGGAAGAAAAAGCCGCCTGCTGCAAACAGTAGTGAAGTCAGGTACCTGCTACCCTATTCTCCTTGACATGCTTTACATATTTCCACATGGCTGGCAATAGAAAATTCCAGTTACTAGTAGGGAATCAGTAGAGTGTATCATTAATTCACTTTTTACACAGAGCTTTTTTGATTTCCAGCACTTACTTTCATTCCAGAATGAAAAGCCATGATTTTCGTTCTGGTTTGCAATCTGATGTTGAGCTGATGAGAATTCATGGCCTGCTCAGTAAAGCCATTTGGACAGCCATTTTTGGCATCTTCATCTCTCAGCTTTAATTTATGTCCTCCATGCTTTGAACACATATCCACATATGCAAGAACCATCTGGTACAACTGCTAATAATCTGCTCTATGTTTGACATATCAAAATCATTGACCTATTTTTTTAAATTGCTTAACTTTATGGACTGATTGCTTCTGCTGCACAGGGAAATAGGAATGGCTATACAAAACTACAGGACTGGTCCATCCAGTAGCAGTTTGTCTGAAACAATTGGTTGTAACATCTGTTCCAGAGGAAAATACAACATACAAAATATGATAATCTGTTCCCAAACAAAACATTTAACGTTGTTTCTTTTCAGGCTCACACCCAGAGGTACAAAATCTTCTATCCTGGTCAAAATCCTTTATTTTATTTTGGTTTACTTATCCTTAGTCTTCTAATTCGGTGTGTCCTTGCTGCACCATTATTTTAAATTGCTTATGTGACTTACAAGACTAAGTACCTTTTTCTAAGATGATTACATATTTGTGCCCAGTTCTTTCAAGCTATCTCGGGACCCTTTAGCAACTGAACTTTGCCACTTTGGCTGCGTACAGATAATTTTGTGGCTTGTATTGGGAAACAGCAACATCTCCATCCAGCTTGTACATCTGGATTTCCTTCCCACATAAAACCAATAGTTGAGAAGAAATGTGTGAGAAAAAAAGGGAAGCTTGTACATCAGGTCTTTATCTGATATTAGACTGGTATACAGCACTTGCAGACAGAATGATACAGTCTGTACATACACCCAGATTCAGTAACTCTGAAGTGCCTGAGGTTTACCACTTTAGATGTAGGCTGTGAGTCTTAAATACCATTAGTCATTTTAAAAGTATATTGCAATCTCGTATGTCACTTATGTTCTTCTGAAAGTTTTACCTTCACACATAACAAACCAGTAATCTTAATCTTGCTAAGATTTTAATCTCAATATTTTCACTAATTGCTTTCGAAAGCCTGCTTCCTTCAAAAGCTTGTTAGAAATATGAGACTTGCAACCACAAACGTCATGCACAAAATAACTGCTAAGTTAAAGATCTTGCTAAATTTTCATTAAGTTAATTATTAATGAACAAGCACAAGCACAAGATTTACTTTGAAGATTAATCGTACTGGCAAAATTGCAGATAAAGAGTGTTTCATTTATTTGATAAACCTGCTCACTATCAACAAGTAGACAAATAAAAGTTGGCAAATGTTGCTTAGCATGCCTGCCTGAGCAATGACCATTTACAGTCCAAATGAGGTAGTTGAAAAAAAAATAAATAGACCTTTGGTCTAAGCCAATGCGTTAATTTATATATTCCTAAACTATTGCCAAAGTATTTAATAGCCTCAAATTGTAAATCCCAGAGCAAATCCCTTATTAACCCTCAGCCTTGTCATTTCAAAATGCAAGATTGTTCTGTAGCCAGAAACATTAGCTTTTTGTCTGAGAAATTGCTACCCTGATATTGAAAAGCACTGCTGTTCTGTGATAAATGGTAAGTCTAGACAACTGTTTCTCAACGTATGCTCCATAAACTACCATTAGACAGTACAAAGCAATCAGAAGAATGACTGGCAAACTATTTTTAAACCTTCATATGTATTCTATGCAGTGAAGCTAGCAGTCTGGCCAAAATGGAAAGGTAAGGAGATATATAGGAATACTCAGATTTCATCTATTACTTCAGAAATGTTAGATGGCCCATCAGATAAAAAAAGGTTACTGAATTTGCAAACGTAAAAATAGTTTTTTGTTTGTTTGTTTGTTTTCCTGAAGGATTTTTTTTTAAATGTAAAATTATTTTTAATATAAAAAAATAAGAAGGAGGTTTGGACATCACAGGGCTTTGTAAAGACAATAACAGAATTTTTAAAAGCTTTGTAAGTCAAGAAGTCTGTGTTTTTCCTAAAATTAAAAGTAGCTCTATCACAGAGTAATATTATGAAACCAAATTTGTAGCTGAACATGTCAAGTCAATGAAACAACTAAAAAACCTCTACTCCATGACAAAACACTGCTAAGAACCTGCTGTAGATAAACTGATTGAATAAAGAGCTCCTTCTACGTGAAAATGGTTTTCTCGAGCATCCCTAAAACACAAAAGGAAACAGCAGCCCCTTAGTTACCAAATGCTGTAATTTATATTCAAGATAGTAGACCATTAGCATGCTGAAAAAATGGCTTTTATTTCAAGTCAGAAAATGTTGTATTTAATGAATAGGTAACTATGGTTTTCTTTCTCCATTAGCAAAGCCAGCAGCTTTTAATCAGATCAACACTAGATAGAGCCAAAAGCTCCCAAACACTAATTGTACCATTTTTATCAACTATGTGACTTTGGGCAAGTGACTCACAGTTTTCACACTAGCAAAATGGGAAAGACAGTAATAATCATAGTGCCTATTTTATCCACAGTAAGTAGTACCTTGGCCTGCAGGTAAATTAGTACTCAACAAAGTCACTTGAAGGCCAAGCCATTAAAGTTTGAAGAAAACCTCTGAAAAAAAATTATATTTAAAAATCATCATTTCTGAATTTCTCATCATTTATAGATTTTTATACATTTCTGAGCTGTCACCTGGATACAGAAGCTTAATGGAAACACTTTAATAAAAACTCGCTTTTTTTTTTTTTTATCACTTAGGTGTTTGTAAATGCGTTTGTATGCTTCACAAAATATCAGTTACAGAAAATTATTCATGGAAGGGAAAGCCAAAGCAAGTTTATCTGAAAATCTAGTAAAACACATATCTTAAAAAGTGCCTGGGAGTTATCTCCATGACTACTGTTGGTCTGCCAATTGGAAGAATTTGTCTCTACCCCTGGTGAGCCTGATTCATGCTACGAGCTTTCTGGATCATTCAATGACAGTAGATATTGGGCCAGCTATGAAGAGATGATTTATCACATCTTTACACAGTGGGCATTTAGGTCCTGATAACTGCTGATTCACATGGAATCACCTACTACGGTGATTAAAGTTTGGCTTAAGGGAATAAAAGCATGTTTTCTTACATTTCTGGGAAATATTAAAACGTGGCAGATTGAAAATTTCCTGAGGCAGAATAATGACACTTAAGAGCTGATGATCTTCTTGAAAACCGTAGAAGAGGACACGATCAGGGAGCTTTGGAGCTTCACAGGAAGTTTCAGAGAAAAATATTTTTAAATCAAAACAATCCAAGACAAAAACCACTAGGGTAGGAACAAGGAAGTTTTAATACTTCTGAAGAGAAACCATAGGTAGACGATGGGCTCCTGTACAATTCAGAATAATTTTTTTGTAAACTCAAAGAATTCTCCAGAAGCTGGGAAAGACATACCGAGATTATTATTTTATGTTTTTAGCTTTTGTAAGTAAATAGAAAGATTTCTTAGACTCCTGTGCAAAGCATGTGCTTCCAGCAACATCTATGACTTTCTGAGGGTTACATGGAAAAATTCATGGAGCTGGTTTTCTGGAGAAGAGTGCATTCAGGCTCCTTGGGTTTCTGGCAGGGCCAAAGATATTTGGGTTGTGGCTCACAGATTTTGTAAAAAGAGACCAGTTAGACAACACGTGCCTGAGAAATGTTTCAGGCAGAACAAAGGTCATAAGTAGTGCAGCAGTCAAAGAAGCTACAGGAAGCTTAATAACAAAGATGCAATAGGCTGGACATAAAAGAAAGCCTACTGTATTCTGGGCTGCAATGAAAGAAGCATAGCTACCAGATCGAGGGAGGTGATTGTTCCCCTCATGCTCTGCTCTTGTGAGGACCCCTCCTGGAGTGCTGCATTCAGCTCTGGAGCCCCCAGCACAAGGACACGGAGCAGTTGGACTGAGTCCAGAAGAGGGCCACAAGGATGATCAAAGGGCTCAAGAACCTTCCCTATGAAGAAAGGCTGAGAAGCTGGGCTTATTTAACCAAGAGAAGAGAAGGCTCCAGGGAGACCTTATAGCAGCCTTCCAGTACCAAAAAGGTACACAAAAGCTGGAGAGGGACACTTTATTAGGGAGTGTAGTGATAGGACAAAGGGTAACAGCTTTAAACTGAAAGAGGGTAGGTTTAGATTAGATATAAGGAGGAAGTTCTTCACTCAGAGGGTGGAGAGACACTGGCACAGGTTGCCCAGAGAAGCAGTGGATGCCCCATCCCTGGAAGTGCTCAAGGCCAGGCTGGATGGGCCTTTGGGCAACCTGGTCTAGTGGGAGGTGTCCCTGCCCATGGCAGGAACATTAGAAGTAGGTGGTCTTTAAGGTCCCTTCCAACCCAAGCCATTCTACAACTCTAACACTGATATGTGAATAATGGTGTACAGCTTCCCAATTGATACCATTTTATTTTGCTCCTCCTTGCTGAATGTCAATAGGTATGACTATGGCTAGCAGACTATCTCTGTGGCTAGGAGAGTTTCTGGAAGTTTCTGGGAGTTTCATATACAACATGGAAGCATTTAGCATTAAATACCTCAGTCATAATCTTATAATTATTCCAATAATGAATATATTAAAAAAAAAAATCACCTGATACTTACTGGAGTTTCTTTCATATTCAGCAAAGAATGAGATGGAGGTAATGTGCCCAGCCGCTTTTTGAAGCCTTCTTCCAGTGTCATTCCCCAGAATTGACTATAGTTGTCAGCTTTCCATCTTCCTCACAGACAGAAAACAAGCAAACAAAGCCACATTTGAGATATTGCTCATATTAATACCTTACTCCTTCTTTATAAGAGCACCACTAAAAATAACATCCAGAAATAAATGTTTCAAATTATGTTTTGAGACATTTTATTAGATATGCATGAGACAATCTTTAGTACAGGGTTTTCACTGCAGATAAATTCAGGCTAGAGCAACACAGCAGGGTATGAAAAGTGATTATTTAAGGTCAGCATTGTGTCAGCCTGCAGCAGATGAGCATGCAATGCTTCAGAGAAGCACTAGAAAATAAGGTGTTCAATAAAAGCAATTACAGTTGTCTTGAAGTTGTGCTCACATTATGCTTCAGACCAGATGCCAACAGAGAACTAACAGCTTCACTTAGTGGGTTACTTTGACTTCAAGCTCTGGCGCACCAGCAGTGTTTGTGAGACACTGCTGAACCACACAGAAAGCCCAGCTGTTCTGCCTCAGTTTTACATTAATATTCAGAAAAAGAAACATTTTTTAATTATTCCCTCCCTACTCTACCTGAGGAAGGTAGATTAGCCTCAGAATCTAGCACTAAGCCTGAAAACCATATGCACAACATAACAAAACCTTACGTTTACACACTTTTTGAACAAACTGAAATTGTATGTATTACTGGAGAAGAACTGAGCTACAAGAGAGAGCAGTCTCTTCATTAATTTCTTTCTTGCTTGTATATGAGGAAAACAGGTGAGATTCATGCTGCCTAAATGACAAGCCTCATCACTCTTGGTCTGCCTGTAATCAGTGGAGAATATGGACACCTGAAGAAGCTGGGTCGTATCTCAGGTGGACTAAGCCACTCTGTGGTTATCAGGCTCCAGGTGACTGACTTAATTGTCTGTCCTAACTCAATTGGTTTGAATCTCTCCCATGAAGTACAACATGTTCTAGTACAGAGTGACAGCTTGAAATCTGTGCACCTGTGTAGGTTTCATTGGTGAATTTAGCACCTCAGCTGCTAGGGATGCAATCACTATATCTCTGTCTGTAAATTACCAGCAGGCTCCCAAGGCACTGCTCTGATACCAGGGTGTCCTTCTGCACTACAGGGAACAAGAACTGGTAACAAGAAAAACACTGAATCTCACAAAGTTCTGATATCTTGGTCCTTATCTGGCCCATTCTCTCCTCTTCCAACACTACCTAGAGTCCTGGTATGTAGAATGATATTCTTGAGGGTAGGCACCAAAAAAAAAAAAAAATTAAAAACATCTATCCTAAGCATTGGAGTGAAGAATAAGGGAAGATGATCTAAAGACCATTTTGTGAGGAAAAAAAAATAAATAAAATCATATGAATTTTGGAGAGTGTCTTAGATAGGTGCGTACAATATTAGCTCTTACTAGCATGAGACTTCCAGTATCTTTCCACTTAAAATTCTATAATCTGCCAGAGATTTAGAAAAGTTTTACAGATGCACTTTTACTATCATATTCATGGGATGTAATTGGGGAAGGAAAAGACAGAGAGAAGCACATAACTTGTAATTTGCACTTACATACTATAAGCAATTAAGTAGATGACAACAAAACCTTAAAATAAAAGTATTCTCACCCATAATCTCCAGAATTGATGTTCTGAATCAAGTCTGGGCGAACAAGACATACTTCGTTTGAACATTTCCAGTTACTTTGGAAGCATTTGCTGAAAGGGCAAGAATATCATTGAGCAGAAAATAAATTGTCAAAAGAAATATATGCACTTTTACAGCAGAAGGGAGGGGGGGAACCTAAACTATAAATGTCACAGTAATTACAAAAACACAATTTTACTTAGTGTCACTTCAGTACCTAATGAATCCTAATTGGAATGAGGTGGGAAGGTTTACAGCTTGTGGAAAACATCTTTGAAAAAATTTGCTTGCATCTTTGTAAGGCCAAGCCTCACTAGAAAAAAAAGAAAAAAAAAAAAAAGAGAGAGAGAGTGAAAGAGTTTAACTCTGGAGAACCAGAAAGGAGCTACATGGCTGTACATACTTTGCTCCAAAGACCCTGGGACAAGTTCAAGGCAGGTGGATGCCACTGGAGCCCACTGGGCTGCCCTGGGTTTGGAGGTATGGAGCCAGCTTTTGGAGAGGAAAAGCAGGTAGGGCTGGGGCAGCTGACTGCCAGGGCCAGCAGCAGAGCACCCTGCCTGCTCCATGCAGATGTCCCAAGGTGGGGAATGGGGTATTCAAACAGTTCTTCCATTTCCTACATAAATTATATATTCTCCCCCATACAAAAGTGTTCATCTCTTGTGCCAGAGCAAAACGTTATAAAAATATTCCCCAAAAATTTAATGATATTGGTTTTCTCTGTATTCATGTCAATGTCCAGGTCTATGCCAAAACCATTTCCACTCATGTCAGAGCCAGCAGATTCAACAGGGACAGAACTAGGCCAGTGGGGAGGAGACTTTAATACTCTTGGTTTTATGTCTTGATTAGAAAACCCATTGACCTCTTGCTATTCTTCTATGTTGGCTGTAGTTTAATTCTATAACATCGTAATACAGAATTAGTCTTCCAACCATTGTGATTTGATTACATTTAATATGAATTTAGGGATGCTCACTAACGTAATTCCTGTTTCATGACATATGCTAAATTAAATTCAATTTGCTGTTCTCTGAAACATTACCATGAATTGCAGTTGTCTTTAATTATTGTTCCTTCTCCATAATATCGGCCATCTTTATAACAACCTGCCAACATAACATATAGATGTGTGAAAAAAATAATTTTTCTTGAACTGAATTAATTCAAAAATTTTGCTACTATTGAATTAATAGGTTGTATGCAGTACACATACTTTATTTAGGTGAAAGAAAACAACTATTTCCATTTTTTTCCCAGTAATGAAGGCAGTTTGGTGAATTTTATTTTTTTCCCATTTACATTATTATTCATACCAAACAAAATCAACAACAGATTCAAAACACTCACTGAAAAGTGATTATCTTACATATAAACAACAACACAAATCAAATTATTTTCTAGTAATAAAACAATACATTTTAATAAAGATCATTTTGAATAGGTAATTAAAATAGGTTTCAGTTTTTCCAGTTATTGATTTTTTAAAAAATAATACCTGTTTCAAAACACGTATTGTATTATGTTATTTTTTCTTGGCAGAGTTTAATTCATTTTTGAAAAACAAAGAGATCAATTATTTTTAAATATAACACTCCTCCTACGTATATATCTTTTTTTGATAATAATTCACTGAGAAAAGACCTTGCATGTGTTATAAGATCTTCCACACAAACATATTATTCAGTGTATTTAAGTGCCAAGACTAAAAGAAAGATCCAGAATGCCTGCAGTGGGCTTTGGATCAAATCTATAATAAATATAGTATAGTTATCATATGGGGCTCTGTTTTCCAGCCTTTTCTCATGCTTTCTCTACAGACACTGGTGACCCTAAAGGTCATAATCCTAAAGGGATTATGTTTCTTCCCCCAGTGAAGGAATTGGAGCAAGGAACTCCAAACTTTTTTTTTTCTCCTCTGTTTTCAAGAAGCTTTAGCCTCTTTATTCATATTTTATATGAATAAAGTGTTGACTTGCATTAGCATTATATCATGCTTTTTTCTTTTCAAGCATAAGGAAAGTTATTCTCCATCTCACAACGAGGAGTAGAGCCCATACACATTCACTCCTCAGCAACGTAGACCTCCTTTACTGACAGGAGAAGTACCAAAGTGCAGAAGTGGACTAGAACCAATTAGTTAAATATAAACGCCTATTTTGCCCTGTTAGCCATACAGCAGACTACATTAACTACTACAGACATAGGTGATTTTGCCCAAGCAGTCCGAGGCCCAAAGTGTCTGCTCTAATTCAATTTCTGCTAGGAATTGAGACATTTTTCAGAGAATATCCAAGGCAAATTACTTAAGTGTCACAGTTTATCATAGTGTGCCCCAGTGCCAACATCAGACAGTAGCTGGAAGGAGGCATAGAGCAAGTTATTTAAAATATAGCAAGGGAAGGAAGTATTAAAGCAGTGGTCTCAGAGACAGGATGAATCTTCAGATGAGCTCTGCTAGCAGCCTTCACAACCCATGCCTGAGAAAAAAATACAAGCCTGAACAAGTATAGAAGAAGCTTTCAAAAAATACATGCTTAAGGAATAGAAGATTAAGAACAGTTTCATTAGCCTATCCAAATTAAGACTTGAAAGGCCAGGAGTGCTGTCTGTAAATTTGTCTAAGATATCAGTGTCAGAGTAGAGATGTCTAAGCTAAAAGACACTGGTTGCATAAGAACAGAGGTAGTTTATCTGGCCATGAGTATATTAGGCTGGAATATTAATATAGTGGGAAATACAGTGAGAAATATGTGGGAAATTAATTCATTTTAAGATGCAGCCTGATGACTTCATGGGACTGTATGGTGTGAAGATCATGATAGGAATGAAGTGGACTTGATAAACCAGGACTTCCTTCCTGGTTCAGTGTTCCTGAGTTCCTATAATTCTCACCTCATTTGCCCCATCTTTGTTGTAAGTAGTCTTCTAAGTGAAATGTGTCCAGATGTACACACTTGTAGGCCAGATCCTGACTGTGTAGTGTAAAATCAATTAGCAAACTCTCTAGGCATCCCTTTTATACCACTACCAGTGTGAGATTTAGTGTACCGAGTCAGATAACGCTTTTTATACCATCAGAGTAATTGAAACAAAAAGAATAAATAATAAATGTATTCTATAAATAAATGTATTCTATAAATAAAACTCTAAAAATTCTCCTAAGAACAATAACAACAAATCCAGAACTTCTATTCAGTGTCTAGGACAGGTGAAAGAGGAATGAGTATACACGGCTTCTTGTGAAACGGCACAAGAAAGCCATTGAAACATACTGAATGCTGGGTTCATAAAGACAAAGTCAAAGCAGTTCCACACATTTACATCTGGAGTCCTCAGCATGGTGCAGACACTTAGGGTGTACAAAATAGCTCACTACTGTTGTGCACCAAGTCACTGCGCTGGGATGCAGAAACACAGCACTGTGCAGTTTTATTGCATTTCATTCTACCCCTTGTAAAGTACTGAAGTTTATTGGTTTATTTAAAGCAATATGACTCAGAAAGCACTGAAAGCAAAACCACAGACAGCCAAAAGATCAAAATCTTCAAGGTGAAATGTACTTTGGTGTATGTGGTCTGGTAGTTCTTACATAATTCTTAGCCAAAGGCAGAAGCAGTCTCAGTTATTAAAAGTTAGCCAATATACTTATGGCATTTCTAAAAATGCTTCATAGTTTGCTTAATCTTCTGACACTCAGTCTTTTTGTTTCTTCATCTTTTCCTTCCAATTTCATTCTTTGCTCCCTGTCCCACAGTCATTTCAGTTCTAGAAAGTTCCTTCTTGAGTGATATTTTTACCTGCTGTATTTTGCCTGCTTTGTTATTCACCTTTAACCCTTTAAACTACTTCTATAACAAATATCTAATAAACAGATTTTTAGAAAAATACATACTTCCCATCAGTGAAACACTTTCTGCACCAGAAAAACATCAGCTTCTTTTGATGTGAGATATAAATTAAATAAGATAGCAGCTCACATATGGAACGAATAAATGTGCTTGAATAGATTAAATAGCATTGCCACCTATGTCAGGTTTGTATAACCCAGGAGTTACAAAACAGTGAACACACATGCAAAAGTTGGATTGAGAAAAGCAGTACAAATATTACCCGTCACTTATTCCGTTACCTAAAACTTCTGTTACATTTTTACCTTTCAGAGGTAGGCCTATCACAGGACCCATATGGCAAAATGCTGCAGGTTTTGTAGTGATTCCCTTCCATTAAGCAGTCTGCAAAACCTTATCCCAAGGCTGTCAGCTCTGGAGCAGAAACAGTGCTCAGGGCTTACATAGAGCTTATGACAGCAACCCCCCAATCTGTTGGAAATAATATGCAACAGTGCATCCTAAATAAGTATGGAACAAATGTCTTTATTTACATAAATCATAAAACATTCTTTTAGAGGATTAGAAACACTTTGGAAAAACAAGCTTGTTTTGCAGCGTTTGGCTTTTTTGTTACTCCCACCTATCAGATTTTGGCTGTGTGCCTGGCTTAAGAGCACAGGCTCATGAAGAGCTTGTGGTCTGAGTGCTAGAGTACAAACAGCAGAGATATCTCATAGAAACAGTTAATTTTTAAAAGCCATGGTAGTATTCTTGTTGATTTTAGGCTTTTGCAAGTTTGGTAGTCTTTACGTTTTCAGATAAATTTGTCCTAGCAAGAAGCTATAGTCTTAAAATTACAATTCTAAAACTGTATCACCAGCGGAGATTTGCCCTCCACAGAAACCATGCGTAAATGCTGCTTGTACATATTTGTGGGTTTTGTATGTTTGTTTTTGTGTTGTGTTTTTTTTTTTCAATCTTTAGTTCTAAAGACAAGAGACTAAGATTAGAGTAGTTCTGGAGGAACTTCCACTACAAGCTAAGCAGCAAGAAACTATAAAAGGACAATATGCCAGTCAGAAATCCTTGTTCTAATTACATCCCTTCAGCTAATCCTGCACTGAGATGCTGCAAGAAAAGTGGTGTCCCAGAGGAGAGCTCTGGTGGATCTAAGCCATTACAGAATACCTCAGAGCAGTACCGTTTATGATAATCATAAGTTTTAAGAATTATCTGTTTGTACTGATGGGTACAAAATTTAGATCTTTCTGTTCATCTTGTGTTAATCTGTGAAGCTGAGATTGATGAGATCACATTAATTTCAAACTGATGAGGTTATCTCTAGAAAAGTTACAGGTGAAACAGAGGTTCTGGCCAACAGAGATCCGATCGAGCCAACTCTAGAAATGTATCCCTAGAGGCAAAGAAATAACAGGAAGCATAATTCTTATTTCAGCTTTATAAACAATGTCTTTGTCCGCTATGTCTGTAGGCACGTTTTCAGGATGTACACACTTTAAAGATTAATCAGCAATTTTACTTCCAACTATATTTTTCTTGTGGTACACTAATACCAACTGGGTCTTTTCTCTATACCCACCTGATGTTGGAGGTGGCCAAGGCTCATCTGACCTGGTGGGCTCAACAGTGTTGTCACAGACATCCCAGTAGTCAGCACAACAGTCCACAGGGCCAGGAGGACCTGTGGCACAGAACTGGTCACAGTAACATATAGCTGCTCTGGAGGCAATGTTAAAGCTGCAGTCATCGTTTCTTCCTGTGCAGCAGCCTCGTATCCTGCAGGACTTTCCTTGATACAGACTCCTTTTCAGCCTGTCCCACCCTGAAGAACCACCACCTTCAACAGAGTAAAGTCCCCGGGGCAAATTTCTTCTAGAGTCAAGCTGCTTTGCCATCCAAACTTCACTTGCAATGCAATATAAGAGCAAGATCTGACTTCTTAGCCACATTCTTCCACCTCTAGACACCTTTTTTAAGTCTCTCTGTGCTTGACTTTATCAGCAAATATCCATTTACTGCAGATGGAATACCTCCACTTACTATTCAGAAACAAATCTGAACAGAAAACTGCAGACTACAAAATTTTATGAAGGCTCTGTATTTGTTAATCATTAGTCAGACATGTTATAAACTGTTTTATTTGCCCAAGATAAAAAAAAAAAAAAAAGATACTGGAAATAAAGCCACAGCTATGTATCCATCATTATGAAATGTTGGGTACATTCTTTTGTGAGGAAGAAAATTTGTAGTAAAGGTTTCTTATGCAGAATATACACGGTCCAATATCTTAGTTCTATACTTTAAGCTTCTAAAATCAAAACGTGAGGAATGAGCACATGGTGTTAAAGGAGGGTCTCTTTCCTCCTGGCTTCATTTACCTGTAACTAATATGTTCTTCAGATGATTGGAAATTATACTTAGATTACATTTCACCTTCATTTTCCTATCTGATATGCAGGGCTATATATCATTGACTTTCACTGCAGTAAACATATCCTGCATCCCCCCTTTTCTATCTTGTTTCCAGTGATCTAGGTTTCCTTTATATGCTTAATTTTGCGCTGTTTTACTGTGGGCACGTTTTAAAAGTCAGGTGATATTCAACATAAAATATTACCCAAAAGATATTCTTTTAAAGTTCACATTTCTTGATTCAAAATGAACTTGGAAATCTATGTAAATAGGGTAATAAATACTTACTAGTGAGTCCTCATTCCAATTTAAAAAGTAAATGGCTGGAATAATAAAATCATGAAGATAAACAGTAGATATCAAAAGACATGCATAACAGCCTTTATTACTTGTTCCGTGCTCTCCAGGTTTTTTGACTGCAGACTTAAAGAAATATGCATGGTACTGTTGCCAAAACCTAAAAGATTCAGAAAAAAAGAGCAGAGTATTTTGAAGCTGCTAGCAGAGATAACAAGGCTAAGTTGCAAAAAAATAACATACTTTGAAATATGAACAGTTACAAGACAATTTAAGTCTTCAAAGCTGAAAAAGCAGAGGTAAAAAAAAAACGTCATTCTTCCTTTTCCATTTTGTAGTGAATGAGAGGACCCTGAAGAAGTTAATGGCAGGGAATGAAGGGAATCTTTCCCTTTGTGATTTCTACTGGATTGTTCAGTGCTGCAGAAGGTCACAGAATCAAAGGACAGCTACTTTTGAAAGCACAGCTGGCAGCACAGCTGGTCTGGATGCATTGCTGTGAATGGTAGAGTCATTAAGGGGGAATGTGTGTGTGTGTGTTTATACATATGGGATTGTAATACAAATGTTTGAGTCTTTAATATAATTTCTTGCCAGCAGAGCTTTTATTGGACCTGCCTCTCACACTGTCCCTGTCATAGATAAAGAAATGTGGATGAGGGAAAATTGCATCAGACCACATGATTTTTATTTTCCTTTTTTTGCAGGCAATCTTCTGTATGGAAGTCAATAGAAAAGCCAAGGTCAGCTACATACAATCATTGTACATCACATAATATTACATAAATCTTAACCTTCAGATTTGTTCTGTGGTTTTTTGATTTAGTTTTTTTTTTTTTTTTTTTTTAAGGCAAAAATCTAGGTATCTCAATCAGTCACCAAGTGCTATAATGCATCAAATATAAGGTGAGGAAAGTTCAACCAAACATGATCATGGAAACTCAAATGAACTTCTTGGTAAAAATGATAATCCTTTTCCTTAATCCTTCTTTCTATGTGGTTCCAAGAAAATGTTTCTCTTGATTTGCACTGCCACCTGCAAAATGCAAATCTTCTTTGCGGTTACAGTTCTTTGGACATCATTTTACAAAGTTATATCCTTACTCTGGTGAAGCATAAGAAAGAAAGAAAGAAAGCTTCTTCCACATGTGATATTATCTGCCTTTTAAGTTACAGACCTCTGTCTTCATTTAGTTTAGGTTTTAGTTTGGTTAGGTGGTTTTCATTGTTTGTTGTTGGAGTTGGTTTTTTAGCTTTTAAATTTTAAGACTTGCTGATGATAAACCAGAGGCAAAGGATTTGTTTGGAAAAGAAGTGAACTAGTTTACACAGGAATGAGTTTCCTTTTAAAGGAACGTAAAAATGGAACTAGTGCTTCTGAACAGCTTTGTTTTTTAACACACAAAACTGTGCTGAAACTTGATAAAATCTTATTCTATCTGCTGGCATATGCTCAAATATTTTTTTTTTCAAAAAACAAACAAACAAACAAACATGCCATTTTGTTGTGGTTCAGCAAATATTTTGTTTTCAATAGTTTCCACTGTAAGCAAAAAGTAGCTCTCTGTAAACTTCAGGAAATCACGAGTTGACTTATCTGTAACTATTTAGGAATGGTTAAATATAATCCTTATTCTCCATTGAAGATTAACCTATTCCAAGCACACCATCTCTGCTATGTTTTTGAGTTAGGGGCCTTGTCCTAGTTCTGGTCATCACCATTAAGTACAAAAATATCTGACTTGTACCTGTTTCAGTAGCCTCTGAGGTCTACTCTTGAGCTTAAAAAAGACACCACAGATTTGGCAGGAATCCATATATTCATGTCACTGAAGGCTTGGCAAAGTAGCAAAATAAAGGCCAAGAATCTCTTTAAAGCTAGAACAGGATTATCCTGCAACCTTTCTTCCAAAACTCCTTCTGATTTGTTTGAATGAGCTCATTGCACACCCTAAAACCCCATTTCTGATCACCTTTCAGATTAGTGGAAAAAGCCCTGAGCGGCCAGGCGCTGGTTGCTGAAGGTCACTCCCAGGACAGACCTCTGAGCCTACCCCATCAGAAGACTGTGCTGCCTTTCCTTTGCCTGACTCTCAGCCAGTTTAGGAAGCAACCAAGACACCAGCCTCCAGTACTCTTGTCTGCTAGTAGGCAAAACTCAGTGTGTCATAGAGACCTTGTAATTGCTTATCATCAGTTTAAACTCTGAAATGATATGGGCCATCCCTTTCTTTGAACTCAAATGGAAACTTAGCTGGTGACTCCTTGCACAAAAGACATCGGTGCTTTGTGATAGCTGCGATAGATTATACTTACTTCTTTTTATTATTAAAGGCTGCAATGAGGAAAAAGGTTTTGAGCCAACCCATTTCATTAAAAGTATTATACGACACTTTTCTCTCTCCTGTGTGGCTTCACCCTCCCAAACAGTGAGTGCTTAGATCCTAGACCTGTTTATACAGAGAAAAGCTGCATGTTAAAGAGTTTTTCTCACTAGCATTTTGGTCTCCGTGGGTTTGGGACCAATGTGTCTACTTTCTCAGATATTTAATTTAACAGTTTTAGGGTCAAAGTCAGAGGCAGAAGAAGAGAAACTGACTCCAATTGCCCATGCCAAAGAAACTCTGTTCTTCTCACCTACAGGTACACACAAGTGCTCAAGCACTCAGAGTCAGCAACCACAGCTGAAAGAAGATGATATAGTAGGTACTAGGTGGTTGTTACAGCCTCAGAGCTTTATCGTTCTTCCCAACACAACAATTCACTATGCATGCTTCCTACCTCAGTTGCATCCCTTGGTCATCAGGTGCCATCTAATTCTTGTTGTTCTCAGCCATACTCCAGCATTGCCCTGAGGCCATGGTCAGCCCATTCTGGGCTCAGTCAAGTAAATACATGTGAAGAATGGGAAAATCTGTGCATGAACCGGCACATTATGCACACAGTCACAGAGCCAAAAGTGCCCTCCTCAGCAGCGCTTCACTAGGGCTTGTGAAATGTGAGAAGAGCAGTCTTTGTGGCTGATATCTGGATAGGAACCTCTCAGGAGCCATTGCTGGGATGGAAACCTTGACAACAGCCCCATCATATCATGTGTCACATGCAACCTTGGTCATGCTGTTAGTGAGACTAATGTGGACAGATGAGCTTGTGCATGGCTGCACAAAGCTTTAGAGAGATGATGCCTTCAGTGAGCTTACTAATCCTACATTGTTTCCTCACCAGCCAGTTAGAGGTGAGGGAGAAGAAAATCTAACATTTTTCACAGTCAGTATGAGCTCTGAGAAGATATTGTGCTGGTGTTGCATGGCTGATGTGTACCCACTCAAATTCGTCCTGAATGTGAGGCCCTATCTGATCCTGCCAGTGAGTGATGGCACCCTAAGCCTAAAATATTCTCTTGACTGTGGATAGACTAACAAGGGCAGAGGCAGATGTAGAGGTATTTTCCCAAACTGAGTCCAGAAGCCTGACCAGGTTGTCCATGTGTCTTACCTACAAGCAGGTTCAGAGGTGCTTGGGATACATACTAACTTTGGCACCATTGCAATATGAGCATCACCAGTTTACTTCTAGAGGAACCAGCCCAGAGTAGGCTCACCCCTTAATTTGTAAAATACTCCATGCCATTTGCCTTGTGGTGAATCACTTGACTGGTGCAGAAGTAGCCTAAGATTGCCCTGTGTATGGCTAGATACTACTTCTTGAATAAATGAGAGCAGTCTAACACAGTAGTCACCAGCTCATTTTTGTTCAGACATGTTTTATGATGTACAAAGAGGCACTGCAAGGATGATACATACAGCGTATTGATATGGAGAAGTTATGCCTTGGCTAATGCACCCACTAAATGGCTACAATGAATGAGCTACTATTAATATCCTTACCAACCCTGGTAAGATGTCTGGTGTCTGTGCTGGGCAGGCAAGCCTCGGTCAGGTGGGGAAGGATTATGCTTCTCGATCCCCAGAACAGGCCAGTCCTCTGTGTTGGCACTTTCTGATTCTCTGCTCTTAAAGGTTTTTTATACCTTAAGGCGTAGATTTTTTCCTTCTGAATCCTTGAGCTGTTCCTATTACTCTTTCAAGAATACACTTCTCTCTGTGATTTTACTTTTCTCACTTTGCATAACCTTAGGGGGTGAACTTTATGATATTTAAGCAGTTTTCTCATTAAAACTGAGTCAAGACCACAGAGGTGTGCCACACCAAACCAGGCTTTGGATCCCAGGCAGCTGAAGCCTGAGGGCAAGGGCTGCCCTTAATTTGAGGCAGCAAACCACATTTTCTCAAATAATGAATTCTGTCCCTTCTACTCACAGCCTATATATGTCACTGCCCAGATACAACCTCTTGTGCTAGCCCAATTTCACTTCAGACCACTTGGGCCAAGCATAATATGTTGGGTGTTTTTTTTGTTTGTTTGTTTTTTTGGAAGGGGGTGGGTGTTGGTTAGCTTGGGTTGCAGCACATAGCAACAGCAGTAATACCAGCTGCATGCACAGGATGTGATGAATGCTGTGTATCAGACTGCATGTTAGCCTGTGAACAAAGACAAAAGGAGAGTATAAACTCTCACTAAACATAGGCAGTCATTGGGATCCTGACAGGAACGTGTACTTTACAAGGGAAAACATGAATAAAAGCAGGGTAAAGGCATCAGAAGTTGGACTAAATATATTACTTTATTGAATAAGCAACATCCATTAATTTTATAGTACTACTGAAAAAGCAATCAAT
The DNA here is from genome assembly GCF_013377495.2 of Cygnus atratus. Taxonomy (NCBI): domain Eukaryota; kingdom Metazoa; phylum Chordata; class Aves; order Anseriformes; family Anatidae; genus Cygnus; species Cygnus atratus. The sequence continues at coordinate 25,571,376 of NC_066364.1, read as the reverse complement.
TTTTCATGTCGACTTTTGCTCTTTATAATCTCCCCTTAAAGGATTTTTTCTCTAAATACTTTTCCCATTAGTGTCTGAGGGGTAGACTTCCTAGGCTGTAATTGCCAGTATACTCTCAGTTTTCATTCGTAGACAGAAGCTGTTTGAGTAGATAGGGATGCTGTTTTTTTAATTTTAAATGTTTTTAAATTTTAATTTTTAATTTTTAATTTTATTTTTTTTTAATTTTATTTTTTATTTTTTATATTGAAAAATATGCACAGATGAAAAACTCACAAAACAAGAGGTAAAGAAAGGGATCCCTCCTTTGCCTTTCCTACAGTTTTGGTACTTCTTTCTCTTGACTGTATTCCTTCCACCCATGGTCTTTGGTCTGTCACCTGGGCTAATTTAAAGATAAAAAGTACCATGTGAATAACCCTCTCTGTTAGACATGCCAGATGGGATTTGGGCTTCACAAAAATGAAATTCAGGAGGAAAAGAAAGTTGGATTTGCAAGAAATTCAGAACAAAACAACTGCTTTGAGAAAACGGGCAGAAAAACTCGTTAAAACTGGAAAATTGCACAGATTGCATTGGTTCTAAATTTCAATTTTGCCCAGTTCAGTGTTTGACTGAAAACAAGAAATACTAATAGATACTTGTTGGGTGTACCTATTACATCTTATACAATTTATAACATATGTAGAGTATTTATGTTCTTGTAAGTATGCATTTACAACTTTCTTAAAAAGGTTTTCAATATATTTTTCTTCTGTTTACCTGTATGTGTTGATTTACGTCCCCAGGAACTGTCTCTTGAACTCAGTGAAATGCTTTTCACAATACCTTTTTTTTCTTTTCTTTTTTTTTTTTTTTTTTTTGCCATCTGGCTAATGCATGTGTTGTCCACAAATTGCACACACTTAACTTCTACTGCTTTTTCATTGAGAAAAGAAACTAATACATATATAACCCTTATATGTCTATCAATCATTTAATGACATTGTGAAGGATGTGTGTGCTACACTATCAAGGGAAAATGTATATTTTAAACTATTTAAAGAGACTCATAGATGGTTGAACTTCTCTTTCATTTTTACAGTTCCACAGTTAAACAGCTTAATTCCAGGCCCAGTAGTACAAGGCCTTAAGACTATTCCATTTAATTTGATTTTAATTTTAATATTTTAATTGAGGATTTTATAAATTAGTTCATCACATTAATTTTAATAAAAGCAGCAGCACATCTCATTACAATTATTAATCTTAACCTCAAGTTGTAGCAGCGTGTCAGGAGGCAAAGTGCTCCTGCACACCAGGTTGCTTTGCAAAGGTCCCTGATGTACACATATCTGTGGGGTGATTTATAAATTCAAAGGACTGAGGGAGCGGGGAGAAGCCAGTGACTCATGCAAACATAGATGAACAGTGTCCTTAAACTTTTACAATGCATTTTGGGAAAAAAAAAAAAAAAAGGAAAGAAAAAAAAAAGGTTGTTTAAGATGCAAGCTCGGGGAACACTCAGTCTGTCGAACCAGCTCAGGGTCAAAAAGAACAATGCGAAGTAGAGAGGAAAGCAGTGGTTCTTCCATGTTTGCTAGCACAGAGTTATCAGCTCTGTCTGCCTTCACCAGATGTCACAGGGCTATGAACACTTCATGGCAGGGAAGAACCACTGTGTTTGCTGATTGCTTTAGGTGCTGACACAAAAGTGAAAAATTCCTTGAGCATTTCACAAAGCCTCTGCATGATGGCAGAACGTGACCAAGGCTAAGAGCGTGGGAACATTCCTTTCCCAATGATGCTGACATCCAGTCTCAGCTATTTGAACTATGCAGAGCCAGATTTACAGAAGTGAAGATAAGAATCACAACAAACACTTTGCAACAAAAATACAGCTTTATTCAATTTCAACATTTGTATTATTCCTAAATAAAATATGCTGTGTTATTTTAGGCCTCTCTTAAACTGGCAAGCACTTCAAGAAGTGGTACATAAATATGGCACATTCATGTGTTTATCTCTGGGGTTAATTATGCTAATACATAAGATTATCTCATGAAAGAATATTTTATTGTTATTGCTGCTTTACAATTAGCATACTGGAAGCAAATTTTTAAAAAATGGTGCTTTAAATAACATTAATGTCATGGATTCCTTGTCAGTATAGGAACAGGTCTGAAAATACTCTACGGTTTTAGCTCTTGATCCTAATTTGGGGCTGCAAAAGAAGAGTTTTCACATGAATACATGTAGCAAAAAATAAAGATTTGTAAACTGTATAAGTAGCATGCACAAAGCTCACTTGGTTTTCCTTCTTTATACAACCTGATGGTCTGACTGATGAATGTAACTCATATTTTCACAGGGGAAAAAAAAAAAAAAAAGAAAAAAAAAAAGGCATGAAGAAATATTCACCCATTTCTCTTGCCTGCCTTTGCAGCAACCTGAGAAAAACTGTTTAAGTGCCTAAATTCCCATGTAGCTGCAACAACCCTAATTCTAAATTAAATCCCTAATCCCTCTTTCTGAAACTTAGGGCCCATTTCTTTTCCTCCTACTCTCAGGGAGGATAGAGAAGTGACTAATATCCTTTTATAACACATTATAAAGAGATATAACCTGTTGTGCCTCATCTCTGTCTTTATTTCTTTTCTTGTGTGTGAAGAAACTGAAACCTTTAAATCTTTTCTAAATCTCCCATTTGTTTTCCACACCTCCAGTCTCTCTTTCTAAAATTGCTCAGGACAGAACACAATACTGCAACTGATTCTTCACTAACACTGAACAGAAATGAGTAATTACTTCCATTATACTATAAACGCTCCTTTCAGTATTTCCCTTGAATGACATTTTTTGTAAGAACATTGCCTCTCCAACTCAGATTCACTTTGTGGTCCCCTGTAATTCTCAGGTTCTCTCCTGCCTTATTACTGTCATTCAATTTCTGTCTGTGCTTTACATTGTTCCTTGTAATTGTCTTTAATGAATTTTATAATTTGATTTCCAGCCAGCCCTCTAATATAAGTGATGTTTTTGGATTTTAATCCTGTCTTCCAAACTGCTTGCAAATCTTCCCAAATGAGGATTATTTGCAAATCTAGTAAATTTATTGTCCATTCAAGTGAGCAAGTAGTTAATATTTTATAGTGCTAGAACTTGAAGATGGCGTTATGGAAGTCTCTGTGAGATGTTCTCCCATTTTAGCAGCAAATGGTTGTTCTCAAAGTCCAGCTTTCCTATCAGTTGCACATCTACCTTATGTGAATTTAATTTAGCCCATTTCTGCTTTGCTTGCTTATGAATGTCGTGTGCGACTGCGTCAAAGATGCACTGTATCAACCACATCCCCTATATATGTTTTGCTGTCAAAGAAGGAAATGAGATCAACTTGATAGGATTTGTTTCTGATGTGTCCTTGTGCAAGTTCTCTTATCTGCTTGCTATTCTCTAGATGCCTACAAATGGATTGCTTAATACTTTTTTCCAGTATCTTGGAAATAATATTAGGACTGGCTTTTCTATAATTCTTTAGACTTTCATTTCCTTCTTTGTTAGATATGACATTGTCTTTGCCATTCCCCACTTTTCTGGGTATTTGCTCATTTTGCTAATCGCTAGTTTGAGAAATAGCTTTGGTTAAGTGTTTAAGGGGGTTTCATTGGGCTGTGCCATCCTGAATACACCCATTTCACCTCAGGATTCCTTAAAATGTTCTTTTCCTATTCTATGTTCCTACTCCAAAATTCTTAATATTAACTGAATCAAATTTTGAGTCATAATTAGCCTCTTTTTGTGAAGACTGAAACTGGAAAAGGTATTGAACACTTTAGGCTTTTCTATATTACCTATTTGCTGACCTTCCAAGTTGAGTACTATATTGTGTCAAGTATAGCATATTATTTTCAATATGGTATTGTTTAATTATAGCACACTATTCATTTTAATGGTACTATGTGGTTATGCACTCAAATATAAAATAATATTCAACTTATTTCAATGATATTACCACACAATCCAATCCTAGGCCATACCTCAGTTCTTTCCAGCTGTTTGATTGCATCCCACTTACAATTAATTAAATTTTGACTTTAAGCTAAGAAATGGAATTATTCAGCATTAGTAATTATTAATAGAAAATCACTCACCAAAAATAGCCAGCTTATTATCCAAACACTGTGTTGCTAAAGCATCCTACCATCTTTTCAAAGCAAACCCATACACAACAATTTATTAAAATGACACTAAAGCTGTAGCTACATATTCTAACTGTGACTGTAGTCAAGTCATAAAAATAGTAATACTCACCACTGTAGCTAAATAGAACCTCTTTCATTGGTGACCTGCATTAAGAAGAACAAAAAGAAAGAAGAAGTGAAAACAAAGTTGAGAGGAGCATAAAAACTGCCATAAAATAATCAGGTGCAGGACTACAATTGTTCTGCTGGTGGACAGACAACTTTGTACAACATCTTTTGTTTTCCTGCACTGTTAATTTATAACCATGCTTATAGGGCTTATGATGTTTTTCATGCATTGGCATGTTTAAGGAAGCAAATATGCACATAGCAAATTTCAAAAGGCAAAGCATTACCTTGGCTAAATGCACATGTTGGGCTTCCAATTCCTTGTATGACCATAGCCCCGGAAGACATGGCATGTGGCCAACCTTGCAGTCACATGGCACTGATACTGTTTTCTTCTACCTTAGAAAGGCTTTCCACACTCTTCAATAGAAGCCTTGTACCCAATGAGGAGGAGGGTGTACTACAGAGGTCAGTATTTGTTTATAATGGATAAATAACTGATGGGACCACCAGAAAATGTAGTAGTTAACTATTCAAAGTCACTGTTCCAGGTGTCATTTCATGGGTGGCTTAGGTCAATGCTATCTGACAACTCCAGAAGGGACTTGTGTGGTGGATGAGCATGCAAGCCCCTGATGTCTGTGGATGGTCCTAACTTGGAGAGCAGACACAAGACTGCTAAGCTGAGGGTATGGCTCCTATTCTGGAGCACTTTGCCAGGCTGAAGGAATGGCCCAGCAGGAGCTTTGTGAACAAAGAAAAATGCAAAGTCTTATGTCTAGGCTGGGTGAGTGAACAATCCAATGCAAAGGTAGGCCAGGGACTGACCAGCTGTGCAGTCACACAGAGACCTCAGGGCTGGCTGACACCAAACTGAAGGAGGATCTGTACACCTGTGTGGTGATGAAGGCTAACCTCATATCAGGCTGCATTAATTAGAGCATAGCCGTATGCCATTCCCTCATAGGTTGTGAGGGAAGTCATTATTCTCTGACAGGCACTAGTAAGGCTGCATCTGGAACATAGCTTCCATTTTTGGATAGAATAGAAAAGAGACATCAACCAACCAGAAGAAGCCCAATAGAGAGCAATCGGGATGGTTTTGGGAGTTTCCTGATTTCTGGGAAAGGCATATCATAGAATCATTAAGGTTAGAAAAGACCTCCAAGATCATCTAGTCCAACCATCCCCCCTGCCACCAGTATCACTCACCAAACCATGTCTCCAGGTCCATGTCAAAACTTTCCTTAAATACCCGCAAGAATGGTGACTCCACCACCTCCTTGGGCAACCCATTCCAATGCCATATGACATACGAGGGGAAGCTACAGGGCTTGTTTAACTTGAAGAGTAAGTGAAGGGTTATCTGTTCTCCCTCTCCAGCTACTTAAAGAGGATTTAGAGAGAATGCAGGTTTTTATAGCGAAAGGATAAGAGGCAACCAGTGGGGAAATTTTAACTGCCCATAAGGAAAAATATTTTCATCATGAGTGGTGAAACACTGTAACTGATTTTTCTGTGGTTCTATGATTCTAATTATACATGAATTACATAAGTATTTGCATAATAAAAAATCTTTGTCAAACTACACTTGTGTTCTGACTACATATTCAGAGCAATTTCTTTTCCACTGAAATTACTGTACATTAATCCTGCTATTATTTAAAGGAGACTAAATACAACAGATTTTTCTTAAAGCCAGATAAAATTAGATTAAAATGGCAGTTTAAGTGACATGCTGACATTTCATATTTTCTCCATATCATTTTAAATATAGTCTGTGCATTAGTACCCTTTTAGACTTTTTAATGTAAATTCAGCATGTAAGTAATACACTTACTGTAATTCTTTTTATAGAGATCACATTAGAAATAATACACCATAAATTCAGAAAACATTTTCCCTTGTTAATGCTTCGTGATCTAATATGCCCTTTCATGTCAATAGGCTATAACTGAAACTTTTTACTTAAAGCAAGGAGATATCATTGAAGCTGTCAAAAAGTATTGCCCAAATACCTGTTGCAAATATAAATTTCCCATTGTGAGTATAAAGTATTAAAATTTATAAAGCTTAAAGCATTATAAAGTATAAACTAAATATAAATTATCTCTGCTGATTATTTTTTTTTTTCAAAATTTAAAAACTTATGTCATTTGGACCTGCCTTTCTGTTTGTAGGTATCCAAAGACTGTAGCTTACTGTTCCTCATTAGTAGCCCATCCATTATGAGATTAAAGAATTTATCCCAGCTAACATTTGAAATTCTTATTCCCTTAGTAAAAGTAGTAGATGTTCTTACTCGTAATGTTCCTTTGCAATATCATTATATTTTCAAATAAATGAAACTATAAAGTTAAATGTTATGATGATATGGAGACAGTCTAGTGCTATGGTCCTTGGTTTGGACAAAATAAACTAAGGACACTGAGACTATTGATTCAGAGAGGTCTTGTTCATTTTGTTTCAAAATATTTTGGAATATTACAGGTCAAGTCAGAACAGTTATTTTGGAGGAAAGTGACATCAAAAGATTTTCTAATTTTCAACATCTGAGAGCTTTTTTTATATGTATTACTGGTGCCCTTTCCTTTATTTGCTGCCTTATGCTGCTTATAATCTCTATGCTTAGTCTCTGTGTATGCATTGTTTATGAATAACCTAATACACTCTAATTCCTTGGATAGTTTATAAACTCTGCACATCAGCAGTGTTACGAATGGGTTGGATCTTTGGTGTAACATAAAAACCCTTACATAAATTCTTTAGTACAAGGATTCTACCATGTAATGGGTGCATTTCCTTCTTATATGTAGAATCTTTTAATGATTAATAGTAATGTTGACCTCTGACCAGGAACATTCCTTAAGTAAATAAAGAGCAATGTATAACAGAACTTTGGGCCTTATTGACATTTTCATAGAATTCATAATTTCAAGAACTTTTGGTATTAAATTTGATTAAAGCAGAGCAAAACAGATTGTTTCCCTTATTAAGAAAAAAAAAAAAAGAGAAAGGAAGAAAGAGAAATAAAGAGAGAAAGAAAGAGAGAAGAAAAAGAAAGAGAAAGAGAGAAAGAGAGAAAGAGAGAAAGAGAGAAAGAGAGAAAGAGAGAAAGAGAGAAAGAGAAAGAAAGAAAGAGCAAGAAAGAGAGCAAGAGAGAGAGAAAGAGAGAGAAGGAAAGAAGGAAAGAGAGAAAGAGAGAAAGAGAAAGAGAGAAAGAGAGAAAGAGAGAAAGAGAGAAAGAGAGAAAGAAAGAAAGAAAGAAAGAGAGAAAGAAAAAGAAAGAGAAAGAAAAAGAAAGAAAGAAAGAAAGAGAAAGAAAGAGAAAGAAAGAGGAAGAAAGAGAAAGAAAGAAAGAAAGAAAGAAAGAAAGAAAGAAAGAAAGAAAGAAAGAAAAAGAAAGAAAGAAAAAGAAAGAAAGAAGGAAAGAAAGAGAAAAAGAAAGAAAGAAAGAGAAAGAAGGGGACGTGGGAGGAATCTGCACAAAAGTGTCTCAGTGAAATACTGTCTCCTCTGAAGTCAATGGAATCAGCATTTTCTCATGAGGTCTTTTTATGAATGCTGACCTTACATTAAAAATGCTAGGTCTCAAATAATTATTTCAGGTTTTTTAGGAATAACAAATAGATGAGAGAGAGTAACAGCTGCAGCAAAAGATTATGTGAACCTAAATTAATTGTATTATAAATTTGGGATTTTGCAAATTGTATATGAATGAGGGGAATGAGTATGTACATGTAGCGCCTGTATGCAATGGCTTTTTATAACTCTGCAGGGACACATGCCCTATGTTCTCTCTAAATATTCTGACAGTACAGTTCTGAAAGTAATTTTTATGCCAGTCACACACCATAATATGGGCAAACACTAGGTTAAAGGAAGACCATAGGTATTGGAAATTACTGTCATATCTCTTGGTTAGGTTTTACAGGTGTATCCTTCAGATCTCCTCCAACTAAAAAGTGCTGGTTGTAGAGAAGGATTTCACGGGGAGGAAAATCCGTTATTTGTTCTCCTGCTTTCACAAGAAAGTAGAAGATCTGATTTGCTTCATATTACAGAAAGAAGCTGAAGCTGCATGAGGAATAGAATGCTGTTCTTCTAAACACAAAAGTAACAACTTTTTTTTTTTTTTTTCCAGTGAATACTTCACTTTGAGGAAAACAATATGAATTATTAAGTACACGGTAGCACCATCTTCCCTTTTCCCTTCTCTCACTCCTTTCAAGGAGCCAAGGAAATGCTTATGTTTCACTGAGCCTTTGACCACCCATTCTTCTTCTGGAATTGCATAAATTGCACTGACTTTCTCTCACAGTTTTTAGCTCTGAGTAAGGAACACCAAACGGGAAGAAGTTAAGAAGTTGAGTTTACAAGTAATTTTAGATAAAGAAGAAATGGTTAGTGAGGGCAGAGACAGAGAAATATAAAGTTTTTATTGCAGCAGTAAGAGTAACATTGGCCTTATCACATGACAGAACTATTCCTAACCAGTTCAGCATCCAAACAGGATTTCACTGATAATAAAGGACATTTTAAATTAGGTGGAGCCTTGTGGGTTATGTAAGCTTATAAAGTGTAAATTCAGCACAAACTGTTACTAGAGTTAAGATAGGTTCCTTTCAGAAGCTTCACAGAAGAAAATAAAAGAAAAAATCTGAGCAGCTCAGCAAGGTGTTAATTGTCTAACTTTATTTTGCAAAGGCGTCTTGGGGCTTACTTTGGAAAGATCCACAATATAAACCATAGCAACTGTATTTGAGAGAACCAAGGAGTGGCTCCTGGGAGGCAGAGTAAGGGGAATTGGTGGTGTAGCAACAAGTAGGAAGGGCAAGGAGAAAGGGAGGCATCTGGAAAGCTGCAGTGAAGATTCAACCAAACAAACAAAGAAAAAGATGAAGTAACTGGAAGTCCCTGGATCCCTGACCAGAGAGGCTGGGGATGCACATGAGAATAAAAGGCTATGTTCATGTCTCATATTCTCCTGGTGTTGAACAGCAGCCTGTTGATCAACCCAACAGGTGAGCTGTCTACCTTTTTTCTTTTTCTTTTTCTTAACTTTTTCACAGCAGAAACCAAGATGAACTGTAAGGATGTATTGACAGGCTCTGTCAACAAAATCAGAAGTCAGGCAAAACTTCTGCCTCCAACATGTGAAGGTCTTGCATTCAAAACTCCATCAATATTTTGCAAAACTACTCGAAAGTCACACATTTGGTAACAACTATTGGCAAACATCCATTTAATTTATTTAAATGCTCATTTTGCTGCTTTCAGCTAGGTTAGAATCTAATTTTAAAATAAGAAAAATAATGTGTTAACAAAAATGCAATTATTATTCTTATTTATATTGTTAAACCCATCTAAAAACTTGTGATTTAATTGTGAGAATGTACCCAGTCTCAGTAGTAAAAATTCATTCCTGTGTCATAGCTGTACTCATACTACTCTTATTCATAGTAAGTGATGCATTTTTATGTAAATTTCTAAAATAATGTAGAAAATGACTTTTAATTAAGGATGTTCATTATATTCTAAAGCCTGCAGTAAAGAATATGATAGTTAATTAAATTATATGTGTTGATTTCAATATTGAGACAATAATTCAGATTCATGTTCATGATCCTGTTAGGAAAAATAAATAAATAAATAAACTCATTGTTCCAGCAGAACCTTTTTAATTTTTATATGCTCTGTCTCAAGAGAAAAGTAAGAATGTGTAGCACATCAGATTTTCACTTCAGATTTCTTTGAGTGAATTATCTATGGTGATAACCACCGTGGTCCTAGAAAGTAGAGATGTGAAAGTAGTAAGGAATCAGCCACTGAATATAGATTTCAGAAAGATTTGTGTTCAAAGTCAAATAAAACTGGCACTGAATTTTGATGTTGGGCAAACTACCTCTTTGCATGCTGTCTGAAGGTTTCTTGACAGTCCTTTACAAAATTCTCAACAACTAATTGTCCTAAGAGATTCTGGCAGTTCTTGCATCTGGTGTGTAAAACAGAAGCTATACCAGTGACCAGAAATTGGGGAATGTGTGATTTAAATGGGGCTTACTGCATAATTTAACAAATCCCACTTGATATCATCCCAACAGCACATACCAGAAACCTGAAATGTAAATGTTAGTGTTACCTCAAATTCACAGAAACAGCACAGCCTCCAAAACAACTCTGGTTTTTGGTGTTTTTTTTTTTTTCTTTTTTCTTTCCTTTCTTTTTAATCATTAAGAATAATTAATGTTTATCTAGCTCATGCACTGGACAAGAGCAGGTTTGTGAGCTCAGCACATTTTTGCTCATCAACTCATACATATGTTACATAAATAAAAGATTAAACTAGCATTCAAATGCATAAACCCATTAAATGTCAACTGATTACCTCTTTAGAGCTGAGTGTTTCATTTTCTGGAATAGGCACTATGGGATGACTGGGCTGCCAAGCCAAGATGTCACAGGTTGGAGGGAGCATGAGATTAAAAACAGGAAAAGAAAATCAGTTATCAGTTCAAATTCTGTATAAAATGTCACACCATTTTAGCAATGAAAGACAGTACACTCAGTCATGCAAAGGACAGCAATGTAATGAGTTCCTTGTGTTCAACAGTATCTGTATGTTTACTGATCCTGTCTATTTCAAGGTATGTTCTCTGTTATATCATATTCCCATAATTAAAAGGGTGGGGAAAGATAAATCACTTTCCAATTTGAAAGAGTCATCTCAAGTCAAAATCACAGCAAGGGCGTCTGCCTTACAATGCATTCAGTATGAGATAATGCACATAAAGTTAGTTAAAACTGGTCATATTTCTATCACTTTGAATAAGTCTTCTTAAATCACCTCTAAAGGACCTCTCCTTAATCTTACATTTCAGATACATAAATCATGCAAACAGTTAATTAAAAATAAATAAATAAATAAAGAGCTGTATAACAGTAATTAGTTTGTGCAGAAAGGACTTTATAATTTTCCAGTGTGTTTTGAGTACTATAGGATTTGCATCTGAGTAATTAAGTTTGACAGATGATATTTAAATGAAGAGCCATACATATTTCAATAAGATTTGAACAGAATACAGGATAAGACAGAACGTATATAGGCAATATTAAGATCACAAGTTTGTGAAGTTTTCAGATTCAGCATCCTCTTTAGAGCAAAGGTCATGGAAAATATTGGAGCTTTGGTATTTTAGAATTGTAGAAAGATAAGGTTGGAAGAAGCCTTCAAAGTTCAATGTGTCAAAAGCACTACTTTGTTTTGGTATTTAGAACAAATAATACATTAGCAAATGATGTGTTGCTTAAAAAAATACTGGTCTTGCCCTAGAAAATTAACTCTTAAGGTGTAAAGCTGATCTGCCAATCTAACCCTATAAAAAAAAAGTGTGACATTGAAGTGGCACATACTGTTTATAATTACATTATGGATCTGCTCTGTATTGCGCTCTACTTTTGAAAATTTGCCCTGCTTCATTTTCAGGGAATCAGGAGCCAAGTCTTACAACAACAGCAGCAATTTTTAGTCATTTAACATTTTCTCTTCTTTTTTCCTTCCTCAAAATGGAAAGGCAAATTAATAACTTTAGGCAATACATTTATTTAATGTATTTATTTGATAAATTTAGGCAAGGAAATAATTTTAGACAAAGGAAAGTTAAGGAAGGGGTAAGGGAACTAGATGTCAGCAGCAACATCCCTCCCTCCGCCACAGACCTGACTTGATCTCATTTGGCACAACGACCAAGGCAGCCCACAGATCTTGCACCACCCCACTGCAGCACAGCTCTTTACAACAAATACAGGAGATGTTTAACAGCTCACACAGGAGACAGAAGTCCCATTTCCAAACCCAGCATCCTGCAACTACTGAGGTTAGACAATTCTTGATGATATACAGGGACAAATTTCTAGCAACACCTCCAGTGTATTAGCAAACTTATTTCATTTAAATGAACCCTGTGTTGAATTACTTATTGTCTCACCAGAATATGGCATTTCTGTATCCCAGAAAAAAATTAAGAATCACAAAAAGAACACAGGAGGTATTGATCATGTTCTGTTTATTTTCTGATGTGCAGCTAAGCCCTCTGAGAAGAAGGACTTCCACTACTAGGGTAAGGAAACCTACCTAGTCAGGTAGTGAACTGAGAATTCAGCAACTCTTTTTCTCAAATTGCTCATGCAGCCAATCAATGAAAAATGCACTTTTATTGTATTATCTAGTCCTAGTCTTTCTTGCTGGTATTCATTGCCTACTGTGCTTAACTGAAATTCCTACTGATTCTGCCTTACTTTGTTCCTTTAGTATGAGGTGTCGAGTCCCTCCTTAGGCCTGACAAATAATCATATATTTATTTTTTTTCCTCCAAAATGTATCTTTGTTTTACTTTGATAGCATAGTGAATGCAAATAACAGTCCCCATGAAGACAGAAAGTTATCTATATTTTCTGGACAGACACTGTTAATATTGATTACTTTGTAGAGATTTAATTGAAAGAAAAGAAGTGAGAGGATTTCAAGGACTTCACTGATTAATGACGGGAAGAAAAGTTAATGCAGAAGTTAAGACGTAGCAAAAAAATGAATAACATACAATTTTCTAAAGTCTGCTTTCACAAGTCTTCTCTCATGTAAAAACCTTGAAGAATTATTGTAGAAGAGTGCATACTAGTCAGATGTCTGAAGGCCTAGTTTTGCCATGATGTGGGGTCTAGAAAGTCACAGCTACCTAGATTTATAAAGACTTTCAGTAGTACTTGAGTGACTATGGAGAACATCAAAAAGTACTACATCCCTTCTGCTGAAATAACACTTAGTCTTGCAGGTCCCTAAAAGGAGGGTGTTGGTTTCTTCCCTGTAATCATATAGCTCTATCTCTGCCAGATGTGAAGGAGATGAGTGCTTTGGCCTGGGTGAGTTCATCCTAACAACCTGAAAGCCTATTCCTGTCTTATTTCCATAACATGTCAATGTAATTTGAAACATGTCAGCCTTCTGTGGAACAGGCCCCATGCTTTTTCTCCACGGTTTAGCCAAGAGGCCACAAAGTCTTATCCCTTCCTCTCTGATTTTTCTTTATGATTTTTGTGTTCTTGAGTGCACATTACTAGAGTCCCCCAAGCAGAATAGAAAATGGTGTCTCAGTGCACTTGTTTTCTGCAGCTCCATGTGTAAGTATTTGATTCTTTTGGAAGAAAGTGAGAGAAGTTTGAACTTCTGCAAGCTGTGATGGGCACTATACTTGGTTATTTCAGGTGTCTGGGCAAGTGCTAAAGCAGGGCATTGGCACCTGTTTCTTGTTCTCTCTGCATGGTAGTTAACCTAGGGTGTTCAGAGAACACTTAAGAGGACATATAGCCTAACTGATTAAACTCAGCCTTGTACCTGGATCACAGTACAACACACAGACTTAAGCACAGGAAAAAGATCCTCAGAATATGAAGGTCATTTCTCTGCAAAGATGAGCTAGCAAACACATAGTACCAGAAAATCAGCTTAAAAGTAACAGAAATGCAAGGTAGGCAGAACAAGGTAGGATTAACTGTTCCTTACTAGACATTGTGTGACTATCATCCTTCAGAGTCATAGAGGAATGTGCCCATGTCCACAAGATCTGAAGTGTGAATGTAATTTGGACTCTGTACTTTTTACTGGTGTGTTGTCTTCATGAGACCTCATCCTGTTCTGTCACTGGCAGTCTTTCATCCCCAGGTCAAAGCAGCTGGCAGGGAGCCCTATTTGTTTTCCTTCTAATTTAGAAGAATTGCATCTGTTTATGTTGGAGGATGATAATATTGCTTTTATAATTTCTGTTCTTGATTCTTTGGCCAGTTATAAAATTCTACATTATTCTTATAAAGTTGATTAATGATTCTTAATTTTTCTGAGTCTCACACAGTTTTCTGGTGAAGTGACACGATTATTTCTAAGAACAGTGAAAGAGCAAACTAAACAAATCTGTATTTGTGGCTGTGAAATTGTACTGAAGAGATTAGAATATCCTGACAATATATAAGTATTTACAGCATTTAAGTTCAAAGAGAAATTACCTACCTGGCCAAAATAACCTTGTAAAGACTCGGCCAAAGCTTGGAAAAGAGGCAGTTATATAACATCTTAGTTAGACCTTTGTTCATTTAGCTCTCTAGAGTAATCAGCAAGACATATTTGCCTTTGAAAGGTCAATTTACTTTTATTGTGCTATGAATCACAGCTGCCTCAACTAATATAAAGCTTTCTGAAGTGTTCTCAATGTAAGACCTTTTTCACAAGTCTAAGTCACTCTCTAGAGGATCTACAACCTTTGATAATTGAGACACAGGTTTAAAACTCTTTGGAATCAGTAAGAGGTAATATACATAAGAAATAAGAATGTTTCCAATAAAGTAGCCAGAAAACATTCACTTTTATACCATTCTTTCAAAATACTCCATTAAATCTTTAATCATAGAATGGTTTAGATTGGAAGACACCTTAAACACCATCTAGTTCCAGCCTCCCCACCATGTGAAGGCCACCTCCCACCAGACCAGGTTGCTCAAAGCCCCATCCAACCTGGCCTTGAACACTTCCAGGGATTGGGCATCCATAATTTCTGTGGGAAACCTGCTCCAGTGCCTCACCACCCTCTGAGTAAAGAATTTCTTCCTAATATCTAATCTAAATCTACCATCTTTTAGTTTAAAGACATTCCCACTTGTGCTATAACTCCACTTCCTGACAAAGAGTCTCTCCCCAGCTTTTTCCTAGGTACTGGAAGGCTGCTATCAGGTCTCCCCAGAGCCTTCTCCTCTCCAGGCAGAACAACCCCAGCTCTCTCAGCTTGTCCTCATAGGAGAGATGCTCCAGCCCTTTGATCATCTTTGTGGCCCACCTCTGGACTTGCTCTAATAGGTCCATGTCCTTCTTGTGCTGGGGGCCCCAGGGCTGAACACAGCAGTCCAAGTGAGGTCTCACAAGAACAGAGTAGAGTGGGACAATCACCTCCCTTGACCTGCTGTCCATGTTTCTGATGCAGCCCAGGATACAGTTGTCTGTCTGGGCTGCAAGACCACATTGCCAGCTTATTTTGAGCTTCTTGCCAACCAACACCCCCAGATCCTTCTTGTCAGGCTTGCTCCCAATCCACTCTCTCTGCCCAGCCAGTATTTTTGCTTGGAATTGCCTTGGCTCAGAAGAAGGACTTTGCACTTGGCCTTGTTGAACTTCTTGAGGTTCACACAGGCCCACCTCTCCAGCCTGTCCAGGTCCCTCTGGATGGCGTCCAGGTCCCTCTGGATGGCATCCCTTCCCTCCAGCGTGCTGACTGCACCACACAGCTTGGTGTCATTGGCAAACTTGCTGAGGGTGCACTCAATCCACTGTTCATGTCACCAACAAAGATGCTAAACAGTGCTGATCCCAATACTGACCCCTGAGGAACACCACTCATTACTGATCTCCACCTAGACATTGAGCCGTTGAGTACAACTCTTTGAGTGCAGCCATCCAGCTATTTCCTTACCCAACGAGTGGTTCATCCATCAAATCCATGTCTCTCCATTTTAGAGGCAAGGATATCATGGGAGACAGTGTCAAACACTTTGCACAAGTCCAGGTAGATGATGTTATTTGCTCTTCCCCTATCCACAGATGCTGTAACCCTGCTAGGAGGCCATCAGTTTTGTCAGGCATGATCTACCCTTAGTGAAGCCATATTGGCTGTGACCAATCACCTCCTTGTTTCTCATGTACTTTAGCAGAGTTTCCAGGAGTATCTGCTCCATGATCTTGCCGGGCGCAGAGGTGAGACTGACTGGCCTGCAGGTCCCCAGGTTTTACTTTTTTCCCTTTTTAAAAACTGGGGTTATGCTTCCCATCTTACAGTCATTGGGAACTTCACCAGACTGCCACAGCTTCTCAAATATGATGGATAGTGGCTTAGCAACTTCATCTGCCAATTTCCCTCAGGACACGCAGATGGATCTCCTCAGGCCCCATGGACTTTACAACTTTAGGTTCCTTAGCTGGTCTCAAACCTGATCTTCTCCTACAGTGGGTAGTTCATCATTCATCCAGCCCCTGCTTTTGCCTTCTGGGTCTTGGGCTATGAGGCTACAGCTCTTGCTGGTGGAGACTGAGGCAAAAAAAAATCAATGAATACCTCAGCCTTCTTCATATCCTGGGTAACCAGGTCTCCCATTTCCTTCCAGAGAGGGCTCCATTTTCCCTAGTCTTCCTTTTATTATCGATGTACCTATGGAAGACTTTCTTGTTGCCCTTGATGTCCCTGGCAAAATTTAATTCTAATAGGGCTTATAGGGCTTCAGCTTTCCACTAACACTAATCCAGATTGACAGTAAATTACGTATTCAAGACTCTTTTAAATATAGTCATTCCTTCTCACTAGGAAAAATTACTAATTTCTTATTATTTCAAAGGCTAAAAATGTTTATTTATAGAGGCATAACCAGCAAACACTTTTATAAAACTGTTTCCTGGATAACCACTATTTCTGAGTACAAGTGCATGAAATCTAGAGTACTAATAAATGGTATACACCCACATCAGCAGAGCAAGAACTACCCTCAACTAAAGAGGGAGAAAATAAATAATGGTAACAGACAATTTATAATTATGATGTATGTAGTTTCTCTGAAATGACACTATAAAATCACTTTCAAAGATTCAGTCAGTTAAGCAACTAATTCTTTTGCAACTTTCATCTCTCTGTAAGGAAATATAAAGTAGAAATGGTGATTGTAACAAAGACTAATATTGTGTGCCTTCAGCCAGGTATGCAGTAGAGCATACTGATTAAATTGCAAATCATTACTATACACTACTGTATTTTTGCTTTTTTTAACTCAAAGACTACCAAGCTCTTTCCTGATAGGAGTAAGGATCTGCACAACAGGGACAACTAATGCAGACACTGTTCCCTGGCAGGTTCTCCAAGGACCTGGAGGGGCACCAGATCAAAGTGCAATGGAAAGATTTGCATCTGAATAACTAGAGGCTACAGGAACTGTAAGTCTTAGTGGTGGAGATTGCTTATCTCAGAGGTAAGTGAAGCTGGTAGAAAACTGGTGGAAACACACAGAGGCCCAGAATTGCATCAGTTTTCCTTGGGCTGCCCTTTCCCAGGCCAGGTTCAACTTCAACACTGTCAACAAACATATTAAAATTTGTATTAAGATCATATTCTCCCTAACTATGAAAATGATAGCCACTGTTTACATATGGGAAAAAAAAAAAGTATTATAATTTACAGTTTATTATATATGACCTCTTCATCAAAGTTCAAAGCATTTTTTCCAAAAAAAAAAAAAAAAAAAAAAAAAGACACAAAAGCCTTGAAGTTCATAGCATCTCTGAAACACAGGTAAATACCATCTAAATACCATCTTCGTTATACCAAGCTGTAAGTACATACTTGGAATTTCACCAGAACTAATTTTATTATACTTTTTTTAAACATAACTGGAAGTGGAGTTAATTAAGGCCATATTTCAGAGTACACATTATATCAATACCTGCAATAAAAGTTAAGTGAATTCTAATTGCACCAATTTTTCCTTTAAAATGTAAAGTTTCCAAAGGTTCATCAGCTTTCAATGTTTTTACTTTTTCTCAATGCCTCAAAAGAGTTATTTACAATCTGAAAAAGCAGCAGGAAATTCTCTAGAAACATCTGTGTTCAGTGAGGTCTAAAATACAATTTTCTCTATAGCTCTGAGTGTTTTGGAGTAGCTTCCATTTGTTATGTGTTTGTTTGTTTGTTTTGTTTGTTTTTCCTTTTGTGTCTGTGTTTGAATCCACATGCTTTTGACCGGTTTTCACTGTCTTTGATTAAAAGTATATAATTACCATTTGTTTACCCATCCAATCTTGTTTGATATTTTTCACAAAAATTTACTTCCTTTCTTTTTATATTCTTGTCTTTTGTTTTATTACTATCTTACAAGAAAAGACATGGCCCCAGGTTGCAGCTCCCATTTGCCAAACTATTTATAGAGATTATTTTTAACAGTCTCATTTTCACTGGTTTCAAATTCCTATGGATATGGAATTGTATCCAGTCCAAAATTCAACCATCGGACACGTTCTTAGCATCAGGAGCAGACTCCAGTCTATGGCAAGTTTGTCCCCATCACCACAGGATGTGTCATAGAATTAATTCCTTTCACAAACCAACATTAGAAGCAGATATTAGGAGTGTTGTGGTATTTGGGTTGTTGTGTTTCCTTTTCTTGTTGTCCTAAAATGTATTAATCTGAAGATACAGAAGGCTAAGATAAAGATTTCTCAGAAATTAGTTGCTAGCTAGGGCCAGACTTTCTCTTATATTTGATATTGTTGTATGTGTTAAAAATGTCTTCCTGAAATCTACTTTGCAGAAAACTACACACAATCATCCTAGAATGCCAGACATAAGTCCGAACTCAAGTTTTAAATTATGTAGAAACTTCTAGGAATGAAGACAAAGTATTATAAAGCACTTCTTGGTGTTTGAGAATGCTTTCGGCTAATCCAGCAGAGGCTGTCTGTGTAAATGTAAAGACAGAAAGAAAAAGAAGCAGCTGTGTGTTCCAAGAGGAAGTCTGTACACTTCTAGGCACAGCATTGCCTGTGCAAATTTTGATTTCTAAGTAGGGTCAGGGTCTGCTGGGGTTTGATCCTGCTGTGTTCGTGAAAGCAATGCTTTTTGTGTGTGTTTTCTAAGTGAACAGAATTACACTGAAGAAATACCAGACTTCTACCATTAACAGCTTCTCCTAGTGGAAATAAAGACAGACAGGCTTTTTTTTTTATGCATTACATGCAGTAATTGATTCTTTTATTTATTTATTTATTTATTATTATATTTTCCCTTTGGGAGAGCTGTCTCTGCATGAGTGGGTAGCAGAGCTCTTTCCAGGTGGTGCAAGACTAAGACATCTCCACATTAAGTGCATGCTGCTGTGGCTCCAGTTGAGCCTAAATTACCTCTCTATTCTGTTGCTAATCTGATGGCTTCAAAGAAAGCAATTGATTACCAAGTTAAGATACTTCTAAAGTGCTTTAGTCTAAATGCTTTTCTTTGAAGATGTGCTGAGCAAGAACTCTAGAGGCATTTTCTGCAGACATTATCAAACTAAGTCCAAAGTAATAGAAATGTCACCTAAGCATGATATGATTAAAATGGCTCACTAAGCCCAAGAAATGCAATAAGAGAATATACAGAGGAGAGACAGCAATATTAAACATTAATACTTTCCCAACTAGGACGTCCAATTTGTAGCAGAGCAATAATTAACTGGCTTGTTTGCTTCTGATTTTCTTCTCCTATACTAAAACAATTGTTCTCAGCACAGATAGTGGAAGGATGATTAACCACAACATACTTAACACAAGTACAGATGTGGAAATTCAGCATTTACATATCAAAGTTCAAAAGAGAGAAAGAAACTCACTTCTGGAAATAAAAGCAGCTGGGATGATGTCTGGGAGAAAAGTGCTTTTCCATGGCAACCCTGAAAGGCTGCTGCATTCACAGAATGTCAATTCCCACTATGCAACTATTAATCAAATACAAACTCCAGTGAGTAAGAGATTGGATGGTGAGGTAAACACCACTGATTTCATTAAAAAAAAAAAAAAAAAGATTCCCTTTAAATATTCTGCTTACATGTGAGCCTGCAGACCTGAAAATGATTATGGAAGGCTGACCCTTCCAACATGACAATACTCAGTGATTTCAAGAAAACTCCATTTAGGCCCAGGAAAAGCAATGAAATTGACTTGAGCCCAGACTTGTATATTAAAGAAAATTAGTCCTCTGCAAGACTGGTCCTGTGACCTCTTCTCATATGTCTGATAAGGTACAAAAATGGCCATTTTTTAATATTTCCCATACCTCTTTCAAAAACACCTTCCTTCCAACCCATTTTCAAGACTGTGCTGCTAAATATTTAAACAACGGGGGGACTTTTGGAGGGACATACGTGAATTGTGTTCTCATCCCTTGATGACAGAAACAGAAAAGGGAGTTTGAAAGTCAAGAGGGACCAAGAGGCAGTCTCCAGTTATGAGAGCTGCACACCACAGACCCCATCCCCATCCCTGCCTTTTCACTAGGACAGTTCATTGCCTTCTACTTCAAAATGACTACCAGTTTCCCAAAATCTAATGCTCTCTGCCCTGACAGATATTTATGGCAGTAGTGCCTTCATGTTCTTCTGATCTTCTGCAGCTGACCTGATGGCTAGAAAAAAACAAATGTCTCCTTTCCCTTAACAGAGTAGATGACTCAGGTAGAGCCTGCAGGAGAAGGGACTGGGACTGATCCCCTTCAAAGGATCAACAATGGGAATTGACACCTGGAAAATGGAAGCTCATGTTCACCAGGCCACATGCTGTCCTGATTTCTTGCAGCCCCTCTGCCTAGATGATGCCCAGATTATCTGATTATGGTGAGACATCTCAGGATCAGAGACAATCAGAATCCCTTGGCATGCATGTATGTGCATGTATGTGCAGTGACATGCATGTATGCGCAGTGGGGTCCCTCCCTGGGGTCCACCTCAGGGAGGCAATGTCAGTGGCAGAGGCCTATTTCCCTCCTCAGGAGGAGACTCCACTTCGTCTCAGGACCCCCAGGGAGCACCAAGGGACTTGTGGCGGCAGCTGAGCTCTTCCACCCAACACAGTCCTCTGTTTAAGGCTTGGGGACTGCCAGAGGAATCAAATTTTGAAATCAACCATGGGTCTAAATGGCTCAGGCTCTCTGTCACTACAAGAGTTGCAGTCTCATCCACCTTTCAGAGCTATTTTATTCCAATAAAAGAGAAAATGAACTTTTAATATATAAAGATCAACTCATATAACTATTTTATTCTAGAAGATACCAGAGCAGGACTCCTGTTTGCTTTAACTGGTCTGTTAAGTAAGAGAAAAAGACGCAGTCACCCACAGTCCATCATAACAGTATGTCCAGTGACAACTGTATCAAAGCTGTCACTTTTCAAGACCAAGGAGTGTAGAAATCCTGTCAGAGCTATCTTTCAGCTTCATCTGTGTAATTCCATCTGCTATAAAGATTCAGGTACCTGGTGGGGCTTCAAGCAAAAACAGCCCGGTGCTGGGTCTAATCTGCCTGAACAACAGCACAGTACCCTTTCAGTACAGCATTTCAGATAGTCAGCTGCCATTTTTTTACACCCTGAGCAAACGAAATGATACTGATTATAGGAGCTCACCATATCTACCTTCCCCAATACAAGTAGCAGAAGGTGATCATTCTGTTATGTTGTTGCTGTTTTGTTTAGTTTGTTTGTTTGTTTTGTTTTGTTTAAATAAAAAAAAAAAATCTGAGAAAATATTTGTATACGGTAATTTTGAAGTGAAAGTGCACATGGAAATTATCAAGTTTACTCACCCTCACATCCTGTCCATTGTCAATAGCATATTTACAACGTATTTTAAATGAACAAAAGAATTCATGGCAGTGGACTTTGCCCTCTAGTGGAAGATGAAGCAAAATACAACACATAGCTAGCAACACAACGTCCTTCTTAATATTCTCTTGGACAGTTCATTGAGATAAAACTTTAATTATGTTTACGTCCAGAAATAAGACTAACGTGTATATACATCTGGACACAGATCATGTTTTTACTGGATGGCTGGAGTATCATACGATCACAGAATATGCTGAGTTGGATGTGACCCACAAGGATCATCGAGTCCAAGTCATGGCAAGTCATGGCTCATATTATCCCTTAACCCAAAGGACAATGACTAGAGAGGGGGAACCCTAAGAAATCTGCAGATACAACAGTCCAGGTTTAGTAGAGAATAAAAAGAAATTTCTTAAATATTTATGCCTTTTACACAAGAGGTCTAATAAGTTTAAGTTTCAATAGCTGATACTCTGTCTACTGTGCTAAGTTTTCTATTACTTAACTATTTGTAACAAAGTAAACTTTTTTCTTTTTTTTTTTTTTTTAATGAATAGCTCAGACTTGTTGTGTGGTGCAGGAGACAGGGTCACTGCATGTTTTTTATCTACATCTACTGACTCATGTTAAAAATCAATCATGTGAATAACACCAAAATCAAACTTCCTTTGATCACCAAGGAACATTAACGCTGTAGACCAAAACAGAACCATTAAAAATAATTTTAAATGGTGAATATTTCCTGCTTGTGTAAATAAAACTCTGTTTCTATTAAACAAGTCCAATATTAAAATCTGATTATTCTGTTTCCTAAACCATTGGGCCACACCCACCTGGAGGGTGACATTAATTTAGAAATACAATGCATTTTACTGCAGCTATTTACTAGCATGTTTTTTTTCACTAATAACGGTTAACTTTATAGGTTCCCATGGGTTTTCACTAAATCTTAAAGGACTGGAACAAAGACTAGCTCCTTTAGCTGAATTAAGGGATGCCCATGGAGAACAACAACTATTATCATTTTACATGTTCTTGATAAAAGCTAGGAACCTAATTCACTTACATAAGAGGGATGACGATTGGAAGTCAATCAGAAGCCCAAATATGTGAACTTTTTTGCATGAATCACAGCAAGTCAGTATTAGGGCCTCATCTAAAACACAAAACTCCCAATTAGCTTGCCAATAACATAACCATTCAAAATGCCACTGCTACAAAAAAAAAAAAAAAAAAAAAAAAAAAAAAAAAAAAGTTAAATTAAAGGATCATCTGAGCTTTTCTTCAATAGAATATAGCACTCAGTGAATTATGGGCTATGGATGATGCTGTTCAACCCTGGAAAGTTGCAGACTTAACGAGAGCCAAGCCCAACATGAAAATAAGAATATATAAATATATTTATTAACATAAAATAAAATAAGAGCTGTTTACAGATGTATGAAGCTTACAGAAAAATTCTTTGATGTACCTCTGCTAACAGTAAAAAATGATCCAAGTAAAGGAGACAATTTATGATGTATGAAGAATGGGAGAAATCAAAGAGATGATGTAACTCTTGGATTTATATTGTACAGGAAGAACCTGTTGACATCAAAGAGGAGTGCCTACATTTATCAGTTTGAAAAACTCACAAAGGTTGCTTGGAATGACAAGAGTTAGTTGAGATAAAACTTGCAGATGAATAGGCCTTGTAATAATCCCCGTATAGGTAGAGCACAAATACACAGGCTGGGCTGTCCTATGACCTCTGCATTCAATGGAAGAGTTTGGGGTGCACAGTGTTATGAGAACTCAGAAACAGCAAAAATTTCCATATTTAATAAATTATTCAGCAAGAATATCCCTGTTTGATAAAACTACTAACTTGAAATTAACAAAAAAAAAAAATACAGTCTTCGTAGTCTTCAGACAACTTCTCCCTGATTTATTCACCTTCCTATATAGATCTAAAACACTGAGTTTCTAGCAGTGTTTTCATTATCAACAGCTAACACCCATTTTCATTATAAAAATTGGCTTCATCAGTCTCATGAACTGTTTGGTTGTTCATGTAAATGGCCTGCAATGAACCAGGACAGTTATTGAAAAATACTTGAAAAATCATTACTGCCTAAATAAACATGTCAGCCCAGTTTAGTAAAAATTAAAATAGAGAACAAAACCCAGCCTAGCAGATGTGAAAAGGTGGTTTTCCCAAGATGATTCAAAGACAGAATGGAAGGGTGTTGGTTTTTTTAATTACTATTGTTATTTTGTGTCCATCCCAATACATGAGTAAAATGGTAAATTTTACTATAACTCCCACAGGGCAGTAGGGGATAACATGGGACACTCTTTATGTTGTCTATTAACCCAAATTCTGTTTATAATCAATGGGGATAGAAAGACATTTTCAGGTGCTTCCTTCAGACTCTAACTATTGACCAACAGGTTTTCTGTGGAGCTGCTACTTCTCTCCATAGCTGTCTCAGCTCCAAGTGGGCCTGAAACTAGTCATGTGGATTTAACCCTTGTGTTCCCCTGCTGAGGAAACCTTGATGTAGCCTAAAGAAACAATACTTAATGCCTGTGTTTTAAACTCTTGTACTCCAAATGAAGTGCACCATACATTTCAGAGTGGAATTATCTCTGCCAGAATGAAGGACTGAGTGTTTGCAGCCGTATTCTCTGCTGGAAAAATGGGATATAGACAGAATGTATCTGAGTGGTCCAAACAGTATGTCTTCTTTGGGCTTCCACATCTGATGCTTTTCTAACACTAGACTGGGGCTTTCTTGAGATATTATAAGGACCTAATTCCAACAGCTCTTTGAAAAGACCTCAGTTAAGATGTAGGGCCCGGTATTTGGCCTTATAAAGCTTATTAACCAGCCCTGTCACCCACACACCTTGGTCTACTGATATTTTGTCTAATTCCTTCATCGCTGTTTCAGAGAAGATGGAAATGTCAGTAAGGGTGTGATTCCTGTTGCATTGGCAAGAGACAACTGCTTGTCAGAATGATAGAAAAAGCTACTGGAAAAAGTTCGTATTTCTCTCAGGTTAGTCTCCTTTCCCCCAGTCCCCAAGAATACAGATCATTACTTTGGTATGGGTAAATGTTAAAGGACTTGAGCATGAGGGATGACATAGATTATTTCTCCTTCAGAGAAACAACATAAATGAAGAGTGGAGGAGCTCTGTCCTAGTTGGTCTGGAGGAAGCAAACCCCAGCAAAAGTTCATTGAGGGAAGGAAAAGCAGTACTATCTCCAGGGACTGGAGACATGGGCTCTTCTGACAAGCATCTCCCAGACCACCCACTGGCACTGAATCCTAATGGCCCAGCCAGATTCTGCCTAGATTTAAAGGCATAAAAGGCTGACAATACTCTTGAGTCACACCACACTTGACGTTCACCTTATTGTACAAAGAGTTGTGACAGTAAGGGCTATAAGGATTCTCATGAACATCACACATGACGGAGGACAAGTGGCTGAAAGGTCCAGGGTTTAAACAGTCAGCAAGGGAAACCCGGAGAGGATGCAAAGGGGACTTATTTGGAGGGATCGGTTTAGTAGGATACAGAGGATGTAGGAGAACAGTCTCCTATAGAGGGAAAAAAAAAAAAAAAAAAAAAAAAAAACAGATCAAAGGATGCGGAAACTTAGATCAAAGGATGCAAAAAAAGAAGCTTTGGACAGAAAGCAAAGTTCTTATCTTAGACCCTGTTTACATTTCTTATGGTTTGATAATTAACTCGGAAAGATAATGTACCTTCATGTCAATAAAATGGCTCTACGCTAAGCACTTTTATTGGCATGTCCATGCCAACCAATACTTACAGACACACACACACACACGTAAAACTGCTGCAGATATCCCATTAAAGTTGTTATGTTTATAATGGGGCCCAGCACATTGCCCTCCTGCAGTTCAATTAATGTTAGGGTGACAGAAAAGGAAAGCCCAGAAGGATCTTGTGTTAAAATACAATGGACATGCTCTGGGGAGGTTTTCTGAGAGTATGTATTGGAAGTAAAACCAGCCTGAAAACAAATACAAATGATGCAAAAGACCACTTGTATTATCTGTATACTAACAGGAACACTTCAGGCTTTTTGACAAGTTTTTAACAAGCCTGTCCAGACATTCAAAAGTTAATCTTGGGAAGGTGCTCAAACAATGACGTTCACTACTAAAAGCTGTCAGCAATAGTGGTTTTGAAAAAAATAAAAATAAAAAATTATGTGCTCTTTGCATGTAAAACAGATAAAAACCTTTTAAACAACTGATTCTTAAAAGATTTGGGATAGATGCAGGAAGGTTACTCAGATTTTGGCACCAGTCTCATGCTTAGGTTTTGTCAAGGTCATTGACACAATACGTTCTGAAGTCTCACCCATTTGGCTGGCGGAGTCTTGACCAGACTGTTCTGTAATTGTGCCTTTGAACTCCGGATCCAGAAAATTTGTGACAACACAATTAGCTCCAGCAGAAGCTAATGTATTGTCCAAAGAAAAGAGTGAGCATGAGCAAACGATGGATCAGAGGCCTGGCAGCAATAAGACTGGTTGGAGGTGACCAGGAAACCATCACTCAGCATCGACCTTGCCTCCTGGTGCTCCTCTTCAGCATCACCACCTCTACTTCTGTTAATGATGTTTGGCAAACTGGCCTCACAGCTTCATGACAAATATAGCTAATACCTCTTTAGTGCAATCTTGCTCTTCTGTTGCCCAAAGTGCTCTATTTTTTCTTTTATATATTTTATATTTTTTCTTTTTTCTTTTGAACAAAATGAAGCTTACTTGCAAAATTCCTGAAACATTACTAAGATGTACCAGGCAAGAGGAAAAATATGTTAAAAATATTTCTCATGGTAGGGAAATTACCACCTCCAGTAAGAGCACCTAAATATGTGACTAATTTAATTATGTCAGTTTGAAACCACAGCAATATTAAGCTCTGTCTATAACAAGTGTTTGACTTTGACTTATCTACTGAATAGCACACACTACTAGTTACATATTTTCCTTACAAGGAAAAAAAAAAAAGGAAAGGAAAAAAACAGTCAATATAAGGTAATATGAGGACATAAAACAAAACAAAACAAAAAGGACTTTTACTGGCTCACTACAGTCATTCTATATACAGCATAACTAATACAGATAAAAAGAGCTAGCCATGAACTGTTACTCTACATCCTTTCCAGATGATCTTTACCTTTATAGAAATCCCTTTTTGTCTCTTGGTCTCGAAAAATAATGGCACATCATTTCAATATTTTTAACATGAAAGTTCATTCAAAGTAAAACTATGTACTATTTTATCACTTTGCACAGTATCATTCAACATATGTAGAGCAATGGGAAATGAAGATTAATAATGAAAAGAAATATATATTACTATGGATTATCTGCATGAAAACAGCTGTCTGCTAAAGCAAAAATTATTATTTTTGTTCAACAGGAAATGCCTTTTTTTCCACATGAGAAGGTTTATCAATGAAGTGAAAAATAAACAAGCTATTCTCTGTCATGCAAAAAAAATGTTCGACAGAGGGAGGTGAAGCTGAAGGTCAGCAGTTATGGCTGACTGCATCGTTTTGTCTCAAACCCAATGTCACACACATGGCTACTAGTGCTCAGTGTCACACTGGCAGGCTGGCAGGGAGGGGGAGTACTGTGGAGGTCTAAGAAAAATCACAAGAGAGACGTTAATAAATCTGACACTGTCTGGAACCTCATCTAACCTGTGTCAACGACGGTATTAGAATGAAAAGGAAAGAAAATGCAGATAGAGGGAACTGTCTACAGGCTGAACAACCCCAACTCCCTCAGCCTGTCCTCACTGGAGAGGTGCTCCAGCCCTCTGACCATCCTTGTGGCCCTCCTCTGGACTCTCTCCAATA
The DNA here is from genome assembly GCF_013377495.2 of Cygnus atratus. NCBI lineage: Eukaryota > Metazoa > Chordata > Aves > Anseriformes > Anatidae > Cygnus > Cygnus atratus. Next base: position 25,543,765 of record NC_066364.1, on the reverse strand, counting down.
TATCCATGTCCTTCTTGTGCTGGGAGCCCCTGAGCTGAACACAGAACTCCAGGCGGAGTCTCACAAGAGCAGAGCAGAGGGGGACAATCACCTCCCTCACCCTGCTGGCCACACTTCATTTGATGCAGCCCAGGATACGGTTGGTTTTCTGGGCTGCAAGCGCACATTGTCGGGTGTCCTCATAAGCTAACAAACCTGTGGTTGGAGATAAACACTGCAATTTTCAAGCAGTTGTGTTGGCACTGAGCCCAGTTTCACAGGCAGTGCCGCAGCCCTGTCACTAAAAACTATCAGGAGAGCTTTAGAGATGCTGAAAGTTTATGAACATTCTCCTGTGGGCACCAAATTCTTCTCCACTCATAAGGAACTTACATCAGCACCATAAACCTGCTCTAAGAGGCAAGAGCTGAAATCATGACCGTATGCTGTGATGTTCAGCACTGTAGTGTTTTCCCCAGATTTGGCTATCGTTGTATTATTATTATATTAGACCACCTCTAGAATCGTATAACCTTTTCTCACACAAACAAAATCAGTTTCTGTTAGGTCAGTGATTCCATCTGAATAAAGGCCTAAGTTGTAATTTTTTCACAACAAAGATGTCTTAATATATATTTACATATATTTCTTCATATCCAAAGAAGGGTAACAAAGCTGGTGAAGGGTCTAGAGAGCAAGTCTTACAAGGAGTGGCTGAGGGAACTGTGGTTGTTTAACCTGGAGAAAAGGAGTCTCAGGGGAGATGCTATCACACTCTACAATTGCCTTAAAGGAAGTTGTAGTGAGGTGAGGCTAGGGCTCTTCTCCCAAGCAACAAGTGATAAGACGAGGAGAAATGGCTTCAAGTTGTGCCAGGGGAGGTTTAGGTTGGATATTAGGAAAAATTTCTTGTTATGCAGCATTGGAACAGGCTGCCCAGGGAAGTGGTTGAGTCACCATTCCTGGAGGTCTTCAAGAAACCTGTAGATGTTAAACTTAGTAGCATGGTTTAGTGGTGAACTTGTCAGTGCTTGACTAAAGGTTGGACTTGATGGTCTTAGAGGTCTTTTTCAACCTGAATGATTCTATGATTCTATGATATATAAGTATATAAAATAATTTTGACTTGAACAACCACATGTATTCATTTATCACATTTATTCATTTATCACATCCTCAGTCCTTCAGTAATATATTCCTTAAGTAATTTATACCATACGCACTTAGCAATTCAAGATCTGCAAAATATCATATATAGATAATATTGGTTTCCATAAATATGTACAATAGCTCCGAGAAGCTGCAGACCTAGAACTTTACAGGTCTGCTTTCAAGTCAGGTTAGCCATGCCTGTATACCTGGTGTCCAAAAACCATTTCCCAAAATGACATGTTGACTGGTCTCCAAGATTATCTTCAAATGTCAGAAAGCATCTGAGTAGAGCAATAACACCAGATCTGTCTTTGTCTAAAGATACAAAGTTTGGTGATTGTGTTATTCCTCCATCAGTGAAACTACAGCCTGCAGAATCAGTGCCCAGCCCTGATGAAGGGAGATCTGAACTGATTGTTTTTGCAGCAGCCTGCTGCTGAGATGTCCTAGGCCAAAAGTTCTCTAGCAGAAAGTCCTGGTCCTCTCTCCTTCTCTCTCACCCCGGATGAATGGCACAGTGCTTTTGGCATCAGAAGGCTTTCAGTAAGTTCCAGCATGAGAATCTCACTGTGAACTCACCTGTCATCTCTGAAGTCAAATATTCACTGCCAACCTCAAAAGCTCAGAGACAAATTGTAAATGTTTAATTTTTTTCTTCTGCTTTTATAATAAGCAAAAATGCCATGAAAATCTCTGAGTGCGAACAAGAGGTTTACAGCCTAAAAAGAATGAAATTATTTCCTAGCCCTGACCTCTCCTCCTTCTCTGTCCAGGCACATTATCCCCAAATGACACATTTCTAATTGTTATTTAACTGAAGCAGCTGAGGTGTGACTTCTAGGTGCATTCATTAATCCATGGACTCGTTAACATATGTGGATGGAAAGCAAAAATTTAAAACAGGCAAAAGTGTTCAAGACTGTGGCCATCCCCTAAGAGTGAATAGTGGGTAAAGGTCCATGAAATGGCTGAGCCAGGCTGACCACTCTCTGCTCCCAAGAGGGGTGGCCTTGTTCCCAAGCCTCCCTTGTCCTTCCTGAGCTTGGAAGGACACTTTCCCAAGCTAGCTCGCTTGTTCATATAACCAGTCAGAAAAATTTCTCAACCCCTTCACCAACCATGCCAAGAGAAAAAACTCTTTGGTTTGGGTTGGTTTTTGTTTTGTTTTGTTTTGTTTTGTTTTGTTTTGTTTGTTTGTTTGCTGTGTTAGTTTACTACCATGTTACAGTGATGACTTAGAATCATAGAATTATTTAGGTTGGAAAAGACCTCTACAATCATCAGGTCCAACCATTAACCTGGCACTGACAAGTCCACCTAAATTTAGCTCCTAAGGACACAGACCAGTCAAAGTGAGGGATTTGAGAAGAAGGAAACCTTTCTGTCAGGAGCATGGAGGGAGCTGGAGGAGCAGATTTGCCTCTCTGAAGGGCAGTGAGCTGTCAGGGGGCTTGTCCCATCTGGGGAGACTTCCTTCTCTGCAAATATTAGGACTTGTGCCTTTAGGTCTTGACATGTAAATAAGATATTTGTATGGTTGGAATCAAAATAAGTTGATGAGATTCAATGTTTAAAAAAAAATGATTTTTTTTAATTATAGTGCAGTTATTAAAAACCTTGCTACTTACATTACTTGGTATTTAAAGAGTAACTAGAAATCTTTTGGCATTATGTACAAAGATCTTCAGCACTCCAAATGAGCTCTTACCACAAAGCCACCACAAATGTTAATATTACTACAAACGAACCTTAAATGTTGTGTTTTATCTCCCACTGAAAACTTATTCTGGCTGCAAACACAACCTGTAGTTAAAAGTGTGATTTTATATCTTACAGAAACTCTACATTCTATAGAAACTTATAGAAGAGGAAACATTCTGATTCCACTCATATATGTTGCTGAAACCCACTGATGCCACAGATTAGTCTTCCCCTGTTTATAATGCTGCAGTACTCCTGAGAAATGTCAGGATTGTCCTACAGCAAGTCAGTTATGAGGAGGAATAGAAAGAACTAAAATGAAAATCTTTTAAAAATTCAGTAACAAAATGAGAAAAAGAGGGCTGCCATTGCTAAATTCTCTCTCTAAGGTGACTGGAGAGGCATAGAAGTAAGAAAAAATCAATAAGTAAGGTATTTTATTCGCATTGCGTCTGGAAAGAAGACTATTGGTTTCATTTTACTACTTTCCACATAGAAAATTCAGAGCATACTGGATAGTTTAATAATAAGCTCCTACACAGACATTCAAATTATATTTGTGTTAAGGTTTAATTCACGATAATGCACACAAACACCAATGCAGAAGAAAAGGCCAACAGAACCATTTATCTGTGGTTACTCAGAGGTAATGCCTCATAGAAGTATGTAAAGTTCAAGACGCATTTTTGCAAAGGGATCTTATGGCTTTATGCAGAGGTTGTGGGAGAAGAAAACACTTCTGCTGACCCATGGGCTGCCCCTTAGTGCCCCCTCATGTGCAGTTCCAAAAGCTGTGGAGAGACCTGAATACAGACCTGGGGAACCTGCACATTGAAGAATTATATGGGAAGTCACTGGGGCTCCTCAGTAGTCTCCCTTGGTGAGAAAAGAGTGAACCTTGCTCAGTCCTTGCTGTCCTCAGTTAACTTTGGAGAGGATTCAGGTCTAGACCCCAAATGAAACACGCACTTTCTTATAGATCCAATCCAGACACCTACTTTACAGGCTTGCACAGAATTTCTACTTTATTTTGTTCAGCCTTCCCTATGGATATCATTAAAAGGCACCCTCCTCAACTTATGTTTTCTTAGATCACTGAAAAGATGTCCCTGTTGAAAGCCTAGATGCCCCTGTCCAGCCTGGAGATATTCCTCCAGGAACCAGGCACCATTCAGTGAAGCATCTGCTGTGTATTTTCTTCACAATTAACCTTGAAAAACGAGAGAGCGGGATGAAACAAGGATCTAAGTCCATTCCATCACGTTTGCAGAAAACAGCTATGACTACAAAATCCTTCAGAGTGAGAATTACTTACCTGCTCAATATCTTGATCACTGATTTCCTCAAGGTACCTTTTAAAAGGGTTGGGTTGATAGGGTTCCTCCTTTTGCTGTGCACTCTTCGCTTTCACCAGCACAGGACGAATGACACCGGGTTTTGTCTTGACAAAGGGATGGAAAAAAATAATAAAATAAAATACTTTATATTTTATGGAATATTTTTTAGACAAGTTAATTCCACTGAGGCTGTACTGACTAGATTTTTTAAAAATTTTATTAATAACATATTTAATCACCAGAATTATTCAGGTTTCATACTACCCGTCCTACTTTAAATACAGACCACAGACAAAAGTGGCAAAAGCTGCTTTTATGCACAGAACCTCATTACTGACATCTGTTTGTCACTGCCACAAAAATAGATGCTGGGCTGTCAAACTATTGTCTGTAGTTTTTGCTGGCTGTTTTGGCTAGCTGTGCAGCTGCATCTTGATAAGTTCATCAAGTCACAGTTTATGCACAGCCACATACCTGCTTTCACGCTGCAAATTCCTATCTGGGCTCTTCAAAATGGTAACTGCAAAGCAAGGAAGGGTAATGTGTGATGATGTTAACATACACTCAGGTAGCATTATTTCAGGGGAAAGTATTTCTGGGGGAAAATACCAGTGATTGTACACTGCATTTTCACAGTATCTTTAAGAGTTCACTGGGAAAAGTACAAGCTAAGAGAATTTAATCAGTATGGATCTGTGACACACCTCATTTCAGACAAATCTGATTATTTAGTCAAGAAAAGAATTCTTGGTTAACCATCAGCTAACCAAAAAACTGACAATTAACTTGTCAATTTAGTATATCTGTGATTTACAGAATTCTTAAAGTCTGACGTGATGGATTATGGCATAAACAGAGGCTAGGGAATAATTTTAAAATAGAACTTGTTCAGTAAGCAAAGGAGAAAAAAATGTGCATTCTCTCTGGTATTTGGTAGATACTGAAGTACTGTGAGGCTCTGTAATTGAATTTAAACTTCAAAATAACTCAATTATATTCTTCTCTGTTATGACTACCTCATAGAAAACAGGGACTGGCACTACTGATGTAGATAACAGGACTGCTGCTGAGCTTCTTCTGTAGTTGCAGCCCAGAAAGGCTGCTTGCCCAGCTGGGACTGAGATGTAGGCATTGTTGCAGCCCCCCATCCTCAGCACCCAGCAATGTACAAAGATGCAGAGAAGAAGCTTCAGTCACTATTAGATTTATTTATGAGATTAGCCAGTGTACATTTAGTAACGCCTTGCTGCCTGTTTTCAAGGGCAATACACCTAAGCAGCATGTCTGGGAAAAAAAGAGATGCCTACAGAACAATTTAGGCATAGGACAAATGAGCTTACACACATCACATCTCAGTTTATACAAAGGGAGTGGGACAAAAAATGACCTTATTCAGCATTAAGCAACCCAGCCATACATTCCTGCCTCATTGCTTAAGCTGGCAGTAGGGCTTATGCACAACCATCTGGATGGAAACCTTTTTCTTTGCTAGCTGGGTGTTTGGTTGGATCAGCTCTCTGCTCCGGCCACAGCCCAGCACTATTTTCTCATCAGAGCTATACAACAAGCCACTGGAAGAAAAAGCAGCCTGGGAAGAGCTGGAGAAAGGTGACTCCTTGCTGTGCTGGTGTGAATGTTATCAGCACAAGCCCAGCAGCAGAAGTGAACCTGAAAATATAGTGGAAAATGTAAAGCTGATGTAACTGAAGTGTTTTGAACAGAGCTATGAAATTAGGCTTAAAACGAGGCAGCTGAGATTGCTGGGTGTATCATGCAAACTGAGGTATGGATAACCTTCAAATAAAATCTGCAGGCATCCGGAAAGAATAGAGCAAGAGGGGTGACCATGGGAGACAGAGGGTGCAAGACACAGGGAATGTCCCCACATCTTGTGCTTATGCCCCTGCCCTGGGAAAGAAATGCAGAGCAGTGCTAGGGGCTGAGCGGGAGAAGACAGAGGCAGGGAAGAACACAATGTCTGGGAACAGTGATGCCCAGGCAGAAAATAAGCTTCCCTTAGTTTTGTATTATGTCACCTCCCTCCTTACCACAGTTTGGAGCCCTTTCAAATCATCAAATACAGAGAAACATATTTGACTGAAAACAAAAAATAAGTCATGAGGTGACATTAGTTTTTTTTTTTTTTTTTTTTTAATAATCCTTTATGGTCAGGAGATCAGTTCTGATCTCCTTGACAGAAATTGTCCTAACTCAACACCCAACTCAAAACACAGCTACTATCATATTCCTAGCCTGGGGCTCTGATGTAAACAATCAAACCCTCTGAACCCTTTTCTGGCTTAAGGTTTTCCATTGTATCAGAGTTCTGGTTCCATGCTTCATTCCTCAAAAGTAAGAGAGGAGTACTTAAAATCCTCTCTAGTATGAACTGGAGAAAATGTCTTATCAACATCTTATAACATTAAAATGTCTTATCAACAACTTATGAACATTAAGATCATGACTATTTCTTTGTAGGATTCGCAATAAACTCCATTTGATATTTGTCCTCTCCAAGATTTCTGAGAAGAGTTTGCAAAAGTGGAAGACTCCTGGGTTTCAATGCAAAAGTAAACAAATATAAATTGTAACCAACAGTTGTTACCAAGTCATCATTACGCAGGCTTGTGGCCTTCTAGCACTCCTCCGTACCATGTAACCATGCAATTAAAAGCCCACTGAGGTACCTGCAATCATCAAGGACAAGCTACTCTCCTTATGCAGGAAACCTCTTCCAAAAGCACGCTGTAGAAATGCTTTTAAGTAAGCATTTTCTAAACATCATTGTGCACTCAAGTGCTGAGTGAGTCATATGTTTATGTCTGACTCAACCGAAAGAGTGGAAGATATCAGCCAGCAACCAGAATTTGAAATGCTTTATTAGCTACCTGGCAAGCTGGACAAAATCATTGCTCCATAAGTAAAAGCTTGAACTCTTCTTTTGGTTGGGGGTTGCAATTGACCCTGCTGAGAATCAAGCTAAAGCTTATTTTTGTGAAGGAAGGTGTTGGCCATCCTACAACAGCACTGAAAAATGGTAAAATTAAAAAAAAAAAAAATCATTACTGTTCTTGTAGTGAAGAACTATCATCCTATGGCTGTGGCATTATTATCAAAATGCACAGGGCCAAGAGGAAAGATTCTCAATCTAGAGCTGACCCATAATCAGTCATATTGTACCCTCCATGAAGGCCCTTCGCAGAACATTATGTTTAGTGGAGTTTCAGCCATGGATTCTTTCAGCAACAGACACTTAAGAAATGAAACTGATGTGGAGTAAAAGAGAATGTATCCTATGGACCAATTAGAAGATAGGAATCAATATGTTGGAATGAATTTTTAAATTCAACAGCGGAGAGAAGTCACAAATGGAGCTCCTTGGATATGTGAGCTGGCATGTGGGCTGGGCTTTGAATTATAAATACAGATCAGCCAGAAAAGAGCAGCTAGTAAGGTGACAATGTTTGCTAATAATACTGAATCACTCATGGAGGTAAAAACAAAATTGCAGTGCAAAGGGTTGCAGATAGGTCTTACAATACGGAATGACTAAATGATAAAAAGACAGGTGAAACTTAACTGAATTCAACATTGATTCATAGGAGAAAAATAAACTATATCCTAAATTTACACATAAACAATTAAGCTCAGAAACTACCTCCTTCTACTCAGAAAATATATCTTGGATTTATTGTATACAGTTCTATTCAAACATTGTCTTATGGCTCAATACAAGTAAGAAGAACTAAATAAATTACTAGGAGTCATTAAGAAAGGAATGGAAATAACAACAATGAAACTTATCACAATTTTGTGTAAATAGGAAATGCAGTGTTCAGAGCTAGACAAGAGCAGTTTATGGCTTTAGTCTCCCAATTAAAGACAAAAATGAAAAAGTTATGGAAAAGAGCACCAAGGATCATCTGGATGGACAACATCAATAATTCTCAACGAGTGATTAAACAATTTTGAGTTTTCTGTATGGAAAATAAGTGACAGTGTAGTTAAATTAATATCTAGAAAATCATAAATAATATTTGGAAAGTAAAGAAATACAATTATTTTCTGTTTCAGTGCAAGAACTGACATCAAGCACTAGCTTTAAAACAAATAAAGTACTATTTCACACAGTGCATAATTAAAAAGTAAAGCTTTGCTATAGAATGTTGTAGAGACCTAAATATAACAACAACAACAAAAAAGTAACTAGAAAAAGATCATGAAAGAAACATTGGTAAATGCTTACTAAACAGAAGAAATTGGTTCAGGAAGTCCCTAAAATTCCATTAAATGAAATACAATAGGAAAATTCTCTCATTCACATCTCATTTTTTCCCTAAGTATTCATTAGTGGCCACTTTCACTAGGACAGGCTCTAGGACCTCTCTCCTGCTTCTTCAGAAATTTTGGTTCCAACAGGACTAAAGTGTAATCAGAGCTAAAACGAACATCTGATGCATAATCTCTTTTTCTTTATTTAAATCTGAAAAGGGACACTTTATTAGGGATTGTAGTGATAGGACAAGGGGTAACAGCTGTGGATGTCCCATCCCTGGAAGTGCTCAAGGCCAGGCTGGATGGGGCTTTGAGCAACCTGTTCTGGTGGGAGGTGTCCCTGCCCATGGCAGGGGGGTTGGAACCAGATGACATTAAAGGTCCCTTCCAACTCAAATCATTCTGTGATTCTATGATTTTATTCTTGCTGACATCAAGTTAAACCAGGTTTGATTTATATCAGTGTGTAAGAAAAATATAGATGCCAAAACTTTGTCGCATATAAACAAAATTGTAAAAGTGGAGTATTAACAGTGTTCAACAAACAGCAGTAGATTGTATAGTTGTCATACGTCTCATGACTCAGCAAGACTCTCTGGTTTGTCATTTGGCCCATACATTTTCATAATGTCAGGATTTACACTTACTTAAAACAGATATGTGTTTGGTACAGAAGAAAGCAATGAATTTCTGTAGGAAGCAATACAACTTTGTAGGAAGATGTTGACTTTAGCTTCCTTCAAAGGACTAAGCAAGCAAATAATAATGACTGGATTTTGTGCTTGTGCAATTATTGATAAACAGCATAGCAGAGCTGTGCAATACATACCATCTGACTCTCTGCCACCATAGGTGTTGATTTGTAAAGGTTGGCCTGCAAAAAATGTAAATGTATTTAGTATTAACTACAATATAATAGTCATTATAGGAAGAAAAATCTAGAAAGATAAGTTTTTTCACTGTTGATGATTCACAATTTCACTGTTGATGGTTCTTAAATGTTTAGCAAAAGTAATGCATTTGCAGTTGTCATTTTACTTGCATTTTTCTGAGGCCTTTCTAAAAGGAGGATAAACATATAGATAGCAGTATGCTTGGGCACAGAAGCTTTTAACAGTCACACAGTGAAATGCAATTATTAAGAGAAGTTAAAATATAGTCCTTCCCAGTTTATCTCAAGGTATAGTCAAGTATGAATGTCTGTTGCTAAAGTCTTAGGGATACTTTTTCCCAAGTGCAAAAAAAATTTTGCTTGATTTAATTCTGAAAAGTAAACCCTGACATTTCTGAACCTGTCATTGTTTGTTACTTTGCAGCATCAATGTTATTAACACTACTAGTTGTATGGGGATCTAAATTCAACCTTCTCATCCTTCTGACTTCACAGCATGAAAAGCAGAACAATCCTACTCTCCAGCATCACATTTTTTCCAAGTATATTCTGAAGAGCAGAAGCCCTGTTTTCAAAATCATGGCTCAATGTGCTAAATGCAAAGTATTGATGTGTGTTTGTGAAATAGCCATATGCCACACACTCATTTGCCCTCACTATGGTAAGATTCAGGATTTCTAGTGCACTGATCATCTCCTCCAAGCTCTGTAGGGGGGTTCTAGTGGATTAGAAAATGCTTCTGTATAGATGGTATGCCCTTCCTTAACGTAGGACTGATTAAGATCGATTTGAACTCTAAAAGGTGAATGCTCCTCAATAAAGGTGCAAAAAAGTGTACTGTAGTATAGCACAAGTCAGTCTGTGCCTTCACAGCCTGGATCCTCCATAGAAGGATCTCAGTTGGACTCAACTATATCTTCTCACAGTTTAGAGCAGAAAAGCAAATTGAGCATGTTTTGGAGAGGGAAGAACATGGTCTTCCTTTGTCCACCCATGACAAAGACCTTGCAGAGATTTGGCCACAGAACTCTAGATGTGGTCTCTGAAGTGCTAAACAGAAGTTTAATCACTCCCTGGACCTGCTGGTTCCAGTTCTGTGTCAATGGTGAGAATGATGTCACCAAAAGTCACAGTGGAGGACCACGCTCCGACCTCAAAGCACTCACACCTCTGAACACGGCCACTGGTGTTGCCAAGCTTCACACCTACACAAGGACATCTGTGATTTAATATTAAATCTATATGAAATACATCTTCTGTCAAGGACAGAGTAAACTAGACTTTGCTCTAGAGGCTGCTTACATACTATGGTCACTCTTTCATGCCATTAACCAAGTGTGATAATCAATTTCACTGTAAGCTTAAAAACATCAAAGCACTGCAGAAGAAGCTACAAATACAAGAGTCCGGAATTAAATTATGTCATCTCCAGTGGTACAAATTAAGAGTAAATATCATAGAATCATAGAATTATTTAGGTTGGAAAAGACCTCTAAGATCATCGAGTCCAACCATTAACCACATAGTGCCAAGTCTACCACTAAACCATGTCCCTAAGCACCACATCTACACATCTTTTGAATACCTTCAGGGATGGTGACTCAACCGCTTTCCCTGGGCAGCCTGTTCCAATGCATCACAACTCTTTCAGTGAAGAAATTTTTCCTAATATCCAACCTAAACCTCCCCTGGTGCACCTTGAGGCCATTTCCTCTTGTCCTATTTCTTGTTGCTTGGGAGAAAAGACCAACCCTCTACCTCGCTACAACCTCTTTTGCCTCTTTTGAGGTAGTTGTAGAGAGCAATAAAGTCTCTGTTGAGCCTCTTTTTCTCCAGACTAAACAACCACAGTTTGCTCAGCTGCTCCTCACAGGACTTGTGTTCCAGGCCCTTCACTAGCTTCATAGTCCTTCTCTGGACACGCTCCAGGGCCTCGATGTCCTTCTTGTAGCGAGGGGCCCAAAACTGAACACAGTACTCAAGGTGCGGCCTCACCAGAGTTGAGTACAGGGGAACAATCACATCCCTCGTCCTGCTGGCCACAGTTCTTCTGATACCAGCCAGGGTGCTGTTGGCCTTCTTGGCCACCTGAGCACACTGCTGGATCATATTCAACCAGCTATCAACAAATACCACCAGGTCCCTTTCCTGTCATTTCAGAGAGGTTGCCTGAAATGTGTATGAACATAGCAGATTACAGATAAAGAAAAACACTACTCATTTCTGCATGTGTGTGCACTTTTAGCTGCTTTGTGTACTCTCATTTTTTCACTTCTCTATGTTGCATGCCCATGACACTTTTAAAAGATTTCTTTAGAACAGAACTGTAAAGAATTGCAAAAACTTATCAATATGTACAGTGATTACTCCAGTTAATCACCAAAAGTTATTTTAAAAATAATTGTAAGAGAGGCCACATGACAAAATGATAAATTTTCTAGAACTTGAAATTAAAGTTATGAAAGCTTTTCTTGGTGACAGTAATTACATGGAAACAAAATGACTAAGTAGATCTATCAGGGCACTCAATACCCGTGAAAGTCATTTATTTAGAGGATGATTATGTTTATATCACAGCAATCAGCAATATCACCCCAAAAGCCAACAGAGATGCACTAGTATAAAATGGTGAATGGGATCATGTCAAAGACCATACAGTTTAAAAAGCTGTTAAACTAAAACTACAGTACATTGTCAGCTGGTACAAACTGCTGTAATTTCACTGATGTCAGTGAAATTTTACACACTTCCTTACTATTTGTACTGCCATTTACATCCTTAAAATGTTCTGAAGTGGGTGTGTAGACAGAGTAACTGTGGTCAAGGTAAATTTAAGACATTTTAATTGTGAAAAGGCAGGATATTTCAACATTTTTGTGTAGTCTACTAATCCATATAACTGATAGAAATACTGCAAGGTGCATATACATACACATATGTGTGTGTGTGTTTATAAATTAAACTTTAGCATGATGTCAGATATTCCTATCCCTGAAACATAAACAAACTGAAGTTTCTCTTTCAACTAAAATCACCCTTAAAGCAACATCCGACATCATGTGTACAAAAAGATTAAGAAAATTGTATTGCTAAATTGCCATATTATTTTTTCTAGTAAATTTAATTCATTTGCACAAACAAAAAGCCTACTTCTAAAAAAAAAAAAAATGTTTGCTAATAAAAGGCTGGCTGAAGATCATTACTCCAAGACAGCTCACATGACACAAAGTGGCAGTGGGAGCCTCCTAGGGGGGGAACTCCCAGTTTGACGTTATGATAACTATTTTCTGTACTATCCTCAGTTCCTGATTTCTACCAATCAGAGACACTGATTGATTGTCTCAAAATAAGCCTTTTGTTTCAAAACAAGCATCTTGTACCTACTACTAAAAAATGTTGGTCCCTGAGCCAAAAGTTCTCCTCTAGTCAATGAAAGTCAGCAAACACACCGGCTCAGGGACCAGTCAGCACACTCACTTGCATGCTTTGGTCCAGACAAACTACCACTCTGGCCCATTCCAACTACCACTCTTCTGGACTGTTGTCCTCCACGATCTGCATGGTAGCACAGAGCATGCTGCTGCCATGGGTTGAAGGGATGAGGCCACCCTTGGCCTTGTGTAGGGGTGGGGTCTCACTTTGAGGGGAGGGAAGTGGATGGGGAGAAGAAGACAACTCTAAGAAAGAACACTTCATTGCACCCTCACCCTGAATGCTAAAGGACAAGCCCCCACCTGGTTTATGTGTTGGGACAGATAGAGCCTCTGTATGTCCTACCAAGGAGGCAGAGCAAGAGAGCGGGGAAGAGCTGCAATGTAGAGGGTCTGGTGGGGATACGTGGCCCATCCCTCGTGTGACTGCTGCAGCATGCAATGACTGTGGAGTCCAGAAGAGCCTGGACCCACCAAGCTCAGACCCCACAGTGCACCATGGAGAACATGGTCTGTTAGCACAGTCATCTGATCTGTTATCAGGCACAAAACAAGTGAACACATTTGTACAATGTATAAGAAAGGTTAGCCTACCCATAAGTGTCTGCATTGTTCCCAAATGCATTTTTAAATATTGATTTGCTTCAATTATCTAGAAAGTTCCAGAGGAGACTGGGAAGAAAGAGTTTTATAGTGTGATTTTCTATGTCAGTGAAGAAAACCTAACTGTATCTCTAGGTGTATAAATTGGATGCCTAAATGTATCGGAAGGTGTATGTCTGGCAGAGTTTTGGGTGCTGAAGATCTGTGCTGGAGTGGTAGTAATATCTATTCTGTTCTCACAGACTACATCTTTTATTTCATTAAAAAGCACTCTTCCAATATCCTTTATAATTAGTATGAGCCAGCACAATCTGTCAAGTAAAAATCACAGTATGCAATAAAATATGCATACCACCACATTCAAGAAGCAAAATTGAATTGATCAGTCAAGCATTGTGCTGGCATAAAACTGGAAGGCTTCCATTGCTTTTGCTAGCACTGCTTTGATCTGAGGTTCAATAGAAAGTCTGAATGATGAATAGTAAGCAGAGGTGTCTTACCATGTGACTAGATGAGCTGTAAGTAAAATATGGAACCTGCATTAACTGTGCTAGTGAGAATTAGAATGTTAATTGGGTTTAATATTTCACTAATCGAAATGATGATTCAATACAGAGATTTTATTTTTATGTTGGAATGTGAGTATACATCAGAAAACAGCTTCTGTTCTTCTTCTAAAGCTAAACAGTGGGTTTTCAGCCACCTCTACACCTTGGAAGGAAAAATTTGGATCATCCCCAAATTCTGATGGATAGGCAAGAGACAAAACACTTCTTCAAAAGTAATTTCCATACAGTTCAAATAAGTATGTCCTTCAGCACTTGTAATAGCCTTGCCAAATATCTGAGCTCTTGCCCCACACTTGAAACAAACAGCAACAAAGAATTGTGTAAATAAATCAACTTTAAGATCATATTCTCATAGGTAACATTATGAATAGACAGTGCACTAAAGAGATTCCAGCCATGATAGATTTGGAGCAGAGGTAAGACATCTCAGCAACTTTCTAATACCTAAAGGGGTCCTATGGGAAAGCTGTGGAGGGACTCTTTGTCAGGGAGTGGAGTGATAGGACAAGGGGGAATGGCTTTAAACTAAGAGATGGTAGGTTTAGATTAGATATAAGGAAGAAATTCTTAACTATGAGGGTGGTAAGGCATGGGAACAGGTTGCCCTGAGAAGCTGTGGATACCCCATCCTTGGAAGTGTTTAAGGCCAGCTTGGAAGTGACTTTGAGCAACCTGGTCCAGTGGGAGGTGTCCCTGCCCATGACAGGGAGGTTGGAATCAGGTGGTCTTTAAGTTCCCTTCCAATCCAAACCATTCTATGATTCTATGAATTGCAGTTGCCCTAACATACTCTTTTTTACTAGGGACAGCACCTCACATCACAAGTAGATGCCTATGTCTGCTACATGCCAACAAATCAAGTATGGCAGCAAGATGACCTTCAAAACCTACAAAATTAGACATTTCTGCATGCCAAATATAGAGTAATTATAAATGTACTTACATATCTGGTTTCGCGTCCAGCTGCTCTCTGCAGTGTTGATGACACCTTATACAAAATAAACAGATATCTCAACAGCAAAAAGTGGAGGACCAACTCAGAGAGATTTTCATCACTAAGACATTGTTTATTGCTTCAATTCAAGAAAACTTCAATTTTCTAAAAAGATTCATGAGACACATGAAAATAAGGTATATTAAAGTTTCACTTGAGGTGTTTATTTTTTATAATATTATTTCATTTTTACTCAAAGACATCAATCACACTCCATTGTAGTTGGTCTTTAAATTATCTCTGAGAACTCTCGTAATAAAATGTTTATTAGTAAACAACCACAGATGTGGTCGCACTGTGGAATTTAACTTATATTTGCTCACAATTATAACCTGAAACTGCCTCTTTCCATGTTCTTATTTTCTTTCATCTGACTAACCCATACTATTTCTAAGGCATTTACTTTTAACAAATACTCTTTTTTGGTTCTTAGGACTCTCTTTCACCCTCAATTCAAGCACTTTGCTTAAACTTAAACTGAGATTGTCATCACATTTCTCTTGTTTCCTATGCTGCATCCTGTCAAGCTCACCTTCTGCTCTCTTTATTTGGTTTTCTTGCTGATTACTGATATCTTCTCTTTGGTCAAAAATCAATTCTCAGTTGCCCAAGGAAGTAGGTTTTGGATTCTATAGCTCAGAAGTCCAACTTAGTAGCATTGTTTCAACCACACAGGATTCACTGCAAGTATTAGAAAATATTTCCTCAATACCAGTCTCTGCCTGCTTTTTCAGCTGCTGTCCTATTTCCTCCTTTCAGCTGCCTGAAGCCTGATTCACCACTGCATGCTGTTTGACAGAATTTCAAAAATGAAAATGAAGTTTGAAGTGTATATTGAATACACCTACTGAGGAATGCTGATTCTGTGCCCTATATTTGCATGGTAGACTGGACATCATGAAGGTTAGTTTGAATTCACTGATTTTTTTATAAATTTTCCTGCCAAAAATTCCTTTTCTCCTTTTATCCTTTTATCCTTTTTTTTCTTTTTTTTTTTTTTTTCTGACATTTCTGCCACTTTCTGTATCTGCCTCCTATAGCTGCCAAGACCAAATTAAATTTACGTGGGGCAAACTGAGTACAGGACCCTCCTCCTATTGTTAGTCATCCGTTTGAATCCAGAAGACAGACCAATATAACTTAGTGAAGTTTAACACCAGTGTAGAAAGCTGTACCTGCCTCTCACTACCTGTTTCAGAGCTATCCATGTTAAGTGGACATAGAAGATATCCAATTCCCACAAGGGGCAAGAGTTAAAAGGAAATAAGGACTTAAGAGCAATTCTACTTACTCATTTAGCTATCCCATTATTTGAAAACCAATACTGAATAAAATAAATAAATAAATAAATAAAAATAAAAATAAAAATAAAAATAAAAAAAATTGGAGATGTTTTCAGTCATTGAAACCATCGAAACATGGGCTCCTTTGTCATAAGGACCAATAGGTAGGACAAAATCTGGGAGATGGCCACAGACTCTGTAATATGGAAGGCAAGGTATGAAGGCTTTCTTCCTTGTGGATCCAGTGTCTGCAAAACTAATAGACAGCTTCTATTTCACAATATATTCTATTTCACTTCCCTGGGGTGCCCGTGCCCAACCACCCTCTCAGTGAAAAACCTTCTCCTAACATCCAGCCTGAACCTCCCTTGTCACAGCCCCATGCTGTTCTCTCAAGTCAGTATGACTCCTGACTTCAGGAAAACTTCTTGCAATAGAAACTGCAGTAACTCCAAGGCTAAAGTTTTATCCTTCCAAATCTTTTAAATCACCCAGATGCTTTACTGATGTTGGATCTCTTAACTGCAACTTTCTGTTGCTGAAGGCTTTGTAGCTGTGCTTTTATTTTCCTTGATGTCTACCTGGAAAGAGCTTTTGGTGTGTGGGTGGGCTTATTCACCTACCTTGCCACCATCTGATTCTGTGTTCATCTGCAGGAAACTTGGAGAAGATTCACATCGGCGCTGGAAAATTATTTTTAACAGAGAAGAAATTTATTAATGATGAGACAAACATAAAGGAAGAGGAGAAAGTCAGTCCTACATACTGATGGATTACCATGGTCAATGGGTCCTGCAGGACTTGATCAATGACAGCACATAGCTCTTCTGTTTGTTGTCTGAGCTGGGCAGGGGAGCACATCTGAAAAAGGAGGACACATCACTCAATTAACAACAGAAAACAAAGCTTTTGTTTTCAAATACAGATTTCAGAGATAAAACAACACTACCTCTGAATGAGTGTCCAAAGCAGTGCCTTCAGTCACACTAGCAGTCTTGGTTGGCTCTTCTAATGCCTGCAATTCAAAAGATTTCACTGTTACACTGAGTTTTGTTTTGTTCTGTTTTGTTTTTTAATAAGCAATCATGGAAAAAGAAGAAATTATAGTAGGGCTCTTTGGGTTACCATCTTCTGATCTTGAATTTGAGGTTGTTTTTTTTTCAGAGAGAGTGTATTCAAGCTAGGTGACTCCTCCCTGCTTTGAAGATCAGAAAATACCGTTAATTTAATATAACTTTGGGGTTTGTAATGTTTACATTGTCTTCTCCTTCAATAACACCCCACCTCTCCTACAGTGAATGTCACACAGTGAATGTGCTGGACGACAAAGGTGCCGGGTGTCTGCCTGCCATGCACCACTGGAAGACAGCCACCAGCTGTAAGCAGGTGGGCAGGGCAGGGGTCCAAGCACACAGGAGGCCTGTTTGTTTCTTTCAGTAGCTGTCTTCTTTAAAAAGTACCTCCTGTTTAAAGAGAATAGTGATAATACATAGCAACAAAAATGGTGCTTGACATTTATGGATTTTAGCTTGAAAAGAGAATTGTATAAAGGAAAATATTCACAACACACTTGTGGTACCATACAAAACATGACTAGTCTATGCAACCACTTAATGCAGCTGCCACAATCTCTCCCAAACAAAAGGCACTCTTATTGTGCTTGGATATACCTCCAGCTTTCCAATGCCCACACTTGGAACAAGTGTGAGAACAGTGGGAATCAGTTTGCCAACCCCTCTCTTTTATCAGGAAACTCACAAAACACCCACAAAAGCCAAACTTCACTTCAGTGCTCAGTGCCCTTTTCATCTTGTCCCAGAGTTGGTGAGGCACACTCTCACTGCCATCACCCATTTTTTCTTTGAATCAATTTTCAAATAGACTCCATACTGAGACCAAAAATTGCTCTGGAAGCCTGCTGATGCATGCAGCTGGACTACAGGAGAGGAATCAGCAGGGTTTGTGGATTTTTTTTGTTTAACATTTATGTTTTTATGAAGTTTCATATTTGTCAGTTATTTGCAAAAAAATATGTGATAAGAGCAAAGAAAAAAAACACATTCCTATGCATATTCTGTGGCAATAATATGTATCCAGTGAGGTACTTATTTGGGCTGCAGTTACAGAAGACGTGTGCTGGGAGGAAAATGGTAGAATCTTTTAAGGAAAAAAAAAATAGACATACACTTGAGTAATTATTTATGAGTTTAATTTTGCTGAGTATAACTGCTACTGGCAAAATACACCTATGTACCATACATAAAAGATCCTGCACAGAAGCACGTTTGTGATGTCTTCTGTTAGAGAGTTCGGTAGGAAAAAATGAAGAGTACAATGAAGAGTACTTTCTTTCCAAACACATTTCTTCCCTCCCCTCTAGCTCTAGACAAACCTGTTGGCTTTGAAGTAGTTGTAGTTCAAAAGGAAAAAAAAAAAAAAACGGAAAAAAAAAAGAAAATGAATGATATTTTTTTTTGAGTTAAATAAATTAATGTAATATTCTCCTGAGACAGAAAATGAAAAGATAAATGATCTTTCTCATTTCTCCTATCTCAGATCAACAGACAGACCTGTAGAAGAAGAGAGCTCGCTAAAGAGTGCTCAGCACTACACTCAAGTGCTGTGTCCCCTGTTCAGTTTCAGTCAGATTACATCCTCCTGTTAAATGTAAAATGAACTGGTAAAATGCAAAATGAAGAAGAAGAGTCTTTCCAGTACCTATCAAGGGCAGGACTGCCAAAGCAGCCTGTTGTAGAGAGATGAGTGTGAATGTGAATTAGCAAAAACAACCTGTTCCATTAAGAAATTGTCATCAGCCACATGTTCAGAATAGAGAATTTAAGAAGTTTCTCAAAACCCTTGAGAAATCAGTAGGGTGATGAACATAATGAAGCAATTGTTTAAAATATATATATATAAATCTTTCCAATTCACTTCTCTAGGACAGTAGCAGAGGGTGAACACAATTAAGGGTAGGACATAGCTACCCAGAAGCTATTGATGGATCTTCCTAGATTAACTACAGACACATCCACAAGTCTATGTCAAGAACCAAGATTCTGGATAATTTAAGTACCAAACATCCATCAATTTCAGTAGAAATTAGAAACCCAAATATCTATGAAGTTTGAAGCTTTCATTTACTCAGGTGATTGCAGCACCAAAAAGAGAGAAAGAGAGAGAGAATAAACAAATACAGCTCATTTTTAAGCATCCCTAACATCTGTAAAAAAATAAAATAAAAATAAAAGAGGGGGGAGATAAAAATAAAAATTAAAAAAATATAAAAAGATATAGGGAGATTCGCTTTAATCCATTGTTAGCTTTTCAAAACACAACTTGTTTTTCTAGCAATATTTTTTTGGTTGTTGTTGTTACGCATTACCACATAGAGAAAAATATATGATTTAAAAAGTATTACTTTCATTTCTGAACTCATTACTAGAGTTACCATGCAATAATATTATGATTAATTTAAAGCATTAGTGTTATCAACAGTACTGTTGATTAGCTCTATCAACAGTATTCAAGCTTTGTTTTCTATGCCAGTGGCCTAACAATACCAAAAGTGGAACATTCCAATTTTTTGATTATCTGAAAAATAATAGTGGGACCACAATTTAAAAGAGTGTAATTTAGAGAATGAAAATTTATTTTTGACAGAACTTAAATGTGCGGATGAAATAGCCAGTGTCTGAACTGCCAATTCTATTCTTGTAAAAGGCAACTTAGAGGGTGTGAAGCATACACTCCATTGATGTCGGTGGTTACTATAACCCCTCCCTCTTCTTTCCCCCAAGCTATTTGATTGCTGAAGCTGTATCAGAGCAGAAAGGATAGTAGTAAATGATCTGACTAGGGTCTCCAGTATTTTTTTAGAAGAATTAAAGCTCTTGGCAACATACAGGAAATATAGAAATTTGTTTCATTCACTAATGAACAACATCAATGTTGTAACCTCAATCTGACATAGCCTCTTTACTGTCTTGTGAAGACCTTGTGCTGAGCAAAACCCAAGAAGTTTCCTGTTCTTTTATTTCTCTTGCATGTTTTTCCTATTAATATGCTTTTGAAGCCCTCAATACATGCAAAAAATGTATTCTGTATAATGGAATTTCATGTACACTCTGTTCCTACAACTTATTCCTTAAAGATCCTGGGAAATGATATTGTAAAGACCTGGCTACTCTTCCTTTTATAAAATTAATATTAAAAGCTGCTTTAATTTTTTAAAAATTAAAAAATTAAAAAAATAATAATATTTAAAAGAAAGAAAGAGGGAGTTTATAGCCTGATCTTCTATTGTCATGTGTGGTTATTATTAAAGACAAACTAGGTCTTTTAGCACTCTAGAACTGCACACATGATTTTCTTTTTCTTACCATTAGGTATTAAATTCTAGCCTTCAGAAGACTTCTTGCATGAACATATAATCTGGAAGCAAGAAATTCACCTAGTAAGTGCACACCAGAAGTAATTGATGAAAAATACAATCTTTTATATCAAAATGTTCTTAACAAAATGTTGTCAGAAATGCTTTTTGGATCCGGGGTGATCCTCACATACTCAAAAAGAGCCAGTTGTCTAGCTGTTAGGTTTATTATTAAGATCTTTTTTTTCTACATTCATTTAAGAAATTGTAGTCCTCTACTTGTACTTAGTTGATAAATACAAGGCAGATAAGCCAACAGTACTTTCATTTGCACTCCTTCCTTCCACATCCAGTTACGTATAATGCTTTTCAGAAGACTTAATAAGTGCTCAGTTGTGAAACAGGTGTACTTAATGGTAAAACCCATCATCCTTGTTTCACCTCGTTCAGATATGGGTGAAGTCTGAGCAGAACACTTGCAGCCAGCCCAAAGCCTTCATAACCAGGTTTTCTTCCCTGGACAAACCTTCCCTTTTCTGGCCAAACACAGCAATCCCAAATACCCCTGCATAAACTTTGCTGTAGACTACAGACCACTGAATTGTTGAGAGAAGACTTGTTTTATTTTGCAGTTCCAAGAAGTTCAATAGAGTGTTGGGGTTACATCTCAAATTTGACATAGTTCTGAAGATGAAGTAGGGTCTGGAGTAAGGGACCGTATACTTAAAGTTAGGAATTTGTCCACATCTCCCCGAAATAGACTCTTCATGACAAACTATTTTGAGTGGAAGATATTTTTATAGGTATTTGATAAATAAAATGTTTAAATAATAGTTATATACTACCTGATTAGGACTGGAATTTTGAATTGGATTGTGATCTCATCTCTATAACTGTAGAGGCTATTCAAGAGTGAATGTCAGTGGAGGGGTGACTCACTGACTCAATAATAAAAAGACCAGAAGGAACCACAGTGATCACCGAGTCTGACCTTTTCTTTAAACCACAGAACTGCCTGGAATTACTGTATGAAGTGCCAGAAAAGTGTCCTGTCTTGATTGTCTAATTTCTATGATAAAGCACCCATTTCAGTCTCTGGATTTTTTTTCTCATGGTTAATTAATTCTTGCTGTTAAACTTTTGCCTTAAGCCTACATTAAGCATGTTCTGCTTCCTCTTCTAGCCAGTGGATGCTGTTATCTGTTAACTCTTCTGCAGAAGAGTTCATTGTCACTGTCTGAGGACCTGCTGCATCACTTTGAATCTGTGTGGTGATCATGGCACTGTTGGCTGACCATGGACACCACCACTTTGTTATCACTATCTCTGCTGTCCCTGATCAAGCACCGTGGGACAGTGCCCATGCTGGTGAGGACACTGTCCTACTAGCCTTGCTGTTATGCCAGCTTCTGGCTCATCTTTCATGAGGAGCAGCACACTGTTGCTGCTCCCAGACAGAGCCTGACCGTGATGCTGAGCACAAGTCCTTTAAAAACAAGGTTTTGCTCTTCTGTCTGTGAAGGAATTTACAGCTGTATCCTCCAAGAGATATCCTGAATTTGAATTTTCCTGAGCAGACCATGGGTGATAAGAGGAATATCATGTTCATACAAGCTAAAACAGTTAGAAAGCATGCCAGCTATGGGATTTGATGATATTAAACCACTTCTGGGCTTGCCAAATTATATGTATATGTAGTCAATGAGCTTCTTCTTTGCTGCTAATGAGCATAGATTTGAACAATTCTCTTTGACTGAGAGTACTTAAGAATAAAAGTGTGTCCTAGATAAGCTGTTAAAATGATGATAGCCTAACAGTTTCATAAGGAGAAGTTAAAAAATGCTGGCTGAAATTAAAGCATTTACACACATATAAAAGAAAAAGTTACTTGAGAAAGAAAGACACAAGGAGACAATTCAGGGGCAAAGCATTTTACCTTATATAACATATCGTTGACAGTTTTCTTTCATATGATCTAATTATTACTGCATAAAAATTGTCACTAGATCACCTGCATCATAGATCTGATTGAACCCATTTTCTCATGACCACTCAAATTAAGTAACATAATTACTTACACAGTGCAAAAAGGTTCACTTTGGAAAATGTTCATTTCCAGTTTGATCACATAGCAAAATACTTTTCCTGCATTTAGGAAGATGATGTATTCCTAATCATTAATTCAGTT
The DNA here is from genome assembly GCF_013377495.2 of Cygnus atratus. Taxonomy (NCBI): domain Eukaryota; kingdom Metazoa; phylum Chordata; class Aves; order Anseriformes; family Anatidae; genus Cygnus; species Cygnus atratus. The sequence continues at coordinate 25,520,989 of NC_066364.1, read as the reverse complement.
CAGTAATATCTGTCTTGCAAAACTTCCTTCCTTGCTAAAATAAATGTCACTCAAAAATATCTTCTCCAAATAATCTTTATCTCAATGTTAATAAAACATTATTTATGCAGTTAGAACTTGTTGTCTTGAATTGCTCTCTTTTTGATCTGATGTTTGCAGAAAATGGGAGCAATATAACTACTGGCATTGAGCTACAAAGTGGCATGAGTTCCTTCCAAGCTCCCTCCCTGCTACTCTGAGGATAATACTTGTACATTAGGGTTTGGTACAAGGGGACCTGTATGTGCCATATGACTCCTTTATGCTTCCTTTAAGAGACATACTATAAATGCATGTCAGCTAACACAATAGGACTATCTCAGGAGCACTATACATAGCTGCTGGTCTGGATCAATAGGATATTAATATACATAATCTCCAAAACAAGGGAAAACAGGGAAGGAGTTGTGCACCAGAGCTCCCTTAGACAGAATGCCCAGGGAAATGCACCTGATACATCAGCCGTAGTCAGGCAATGCTAAAACATGCAAAGTAAATTCATCCTGAATGTCCTGTAGCAGAAAACTGATATCTTATTAGTTTTACATGACTGTGCTGTCGCTACTGAAGGATACACTAAGGCTAGAATTTTCAGTAAATTGGCAGATAACAAAAAGTTTCTGTGTAAACAGATTGCTTTGGAGTCTTTTTTTTTTTCTACAGATACTGGCATAAGATTGTACAAATCATTTTTATGTTTGGTGGATACGTAACATACAGCTTATGAGTAAATGCCTGAGAGAGTCAGCAAGATGATCCCTCAAAAGGAATTGCCTTCCTTCTGAAAAGGTGCAGTTGCATGGCTGTCCTTAACCCACTAGTTCAGATCAGGAGTGTGCCCTCAAAGTAAATCCCCCACTCAAAGTCACCTACCACCTACCGACCTCTGCATCTGCAGAGCAGCACAGCTTAGTGCACAAACTGCGTTCATTTTAAAGTCAGCCCTGAAGTGGCACCTCAAGAGTCCACCTAATGCTTCCAGACACTAACAGACTCTCTGACAAAAAACAAAACAAAACAAAAAAAAACTACCAAAATGCATATAGTAGGGATATAAGATACTTTCTTCTACTGAGCCGTTTCTGTTGCATGTTAAGGCAGACATAGTCTTACTTGGTGTGTTCTAGACTTGAGAAGCTTCATGTTTGATGCAAATGATGAAAATATTCATCCAAGATTAAAAGAAAACTTTAAAAGAAAGGAATCTCACATTTTTGAAAATAATGAACTTGTGTTTTAAGTGATAACCAGTAGGTCACAATCTTTTTTTTTTATTATTATTATTTTTCAGGGTCAAAATGATCATAAAATCATAGAATCATTTAGTTTGGAAAAGATCTCTAAGATCATCAAGTCCAACCTTTAATCTAGCACTACCATATCTAGCATTAAGTCATATAACTAAGCACCACATCTACATGTTTTCTGAAGACCTTCAGGGATGGTAACGCAACTGCTTCCCTGGACAGCCTGTCCCAATACCTCACAACCCTTTCAGTGAAGAAATTTCTCCTAATATCCAACCTAAACCTCCCCTGGTGCAACTTGAGGCCATTTCCACTTGTCTTATCACTTGCTGCTTGAGAGAAGAGACTGATCCCCACCTTGGTACAACCTCATTTGAGGTAGTTGTAGAGCACAATAAGGTCACCGAGACTCCTTTTCTCCAGGCTAAACAACCACGGTTCCCTCAGCCGTTCCTCATAAAACTTGTTCTCTAGACACTTCACCAGCTTCGTTGCCCTTCTCTGGACACGCTCGAGCACCTCAATGTCCTTCTTGTAGTGAAGGGCCCACAACTGAACACAGTACTCGAGATGCGGCCTCATCAGAGCCGAGTACAAGGGGACAATCACTTCCCTGGTCCTGCTGGCCACGCTATTTCTGATACAAGCCAGGATGCTGTTGACCTTCTTGGCCACCTGAGCATGCTGCTGGCTCATGTTCAGCTGGGTATCAACCAATATCCCCAGGTCCCTTTGCACCAGGCTGCTTTCCTTTCATCTTCAAAATCTTTTATGCAGAGCTAAATTCGCACTCTCAAATGTCTGTAAACTCTGTAAAATCCTAGGGAAATCAGCTGAGCTTTGCATGTAAATGCATATGTATGTGTGTACATAGGAAAGCTTAATCTTACAGAAATTCGTTAGAAGCTAAGTTCCTGAATTATGTCCACAGAAAGCTTTTTCAGATACCGTTATATTTGTGATGTCAGAGTTATTAAGCATGTCTTTAAATATATTTGTGGCATGTTTTGTGTTGCTAAGGGACGTCGTTTAGTGAAGGGACTCTGTAGCTCAGGTTGATGGTTGGACTGTAATTGAGGACATTTCCTGGTGTTGTTGAATTTACTAGTGTAAGCATAGCCATTGAAGAATCTTTAACTGGCCAAGACCTACTGATGGGTAGGTCCTAAAATAGCAGAGCTCCAGAGACTGTCAAACAGCAAAACAGACTTTGAGACATTGTCATAAATGATGATTCCTTTAGGACATGTTTTTTTACAGTATTTTTTTAATAGAAATTCAGGTTAATGAAGCCTTTGATCCTCAGTACAGTGTAGCTGACCCTGAAAAACTGCTGGAATTATAATCCTGAGCAGCTAGTTCACAGAGTTTATGTGCTGTAATATCACCAACAGAAATGTCAGAATATGTACATAAAGTTGAACACTCTCAAATGCAATTCCCACATCTTTGATCAAACACTAACCTTCTGTTCCATAAGTAATGTGTTTGTAGGTATTGCTGCAAATGCCTTGTAGCTTGTCTTGATCTTGTACTGCTAAAAGGGCAAACCAGAAAGCAGGAAGAGATGTAAAGAAGGGTAAAAGGGAGAGAGGGACAAAGAGACAAGAAAGGAGAAAGGTACGACAATGAAAGATGATTTTAATTGTCTCACAGACACGTTACAACAATACAAGGGTTACATAGTACTTATGAAAGCTAATTCTTAAAGAAAATCTAGTGGTTCTGCTTAGATTTTAAAGGACATACATCTTTTGCATTTAAGAATGAGATGGAAATACATGAACATTCTATATCTGCAGCTTATAAATTCTAAAGTGATTTTGGCAACTTTCTGCTTACTACTATCCTTAAATTGATATCAGAAGAGGCTGTGAGTTTATTCCAAGTTAGTTTGTGATTTGAAATGATAATGCAAAGCTATTTCTGCCAGTACATGCACCTTAGGAACTGCTGCTCTGTTGTGTGATCCTGGACCACTAAGTCACAGGGATTTCTGTGATTGGCTTTGATGAGACTGAATAAGATCCTTAAACGCTGAATTACTTGTGAAAGTGGGTAGATCACTTAAGTCAGATGACACTACTTTTCACCTCCTTTAACAGTAACTTTAACACCCACACATTTCAAAACAAGCAGAGGAACTTTTGCACTCTAACCAGGTATACGGAACTGACAATCTAAAGCATAAAAAGTACATGATTTGGGGTACAAAAAATCCTAAGATCAAGCTTAAAAATTATCATTTTTAATAATTTATATTTTAGACTATATTAGCTTGCCAAAATGTTTTAACCCTTTAGAAACTGTACTTTCTATATTTTCTTGGTAATTATGGAGACTAAATTCAGTTATTTTTAAATGAACAATGAGATTCTTCCATACTTACATAAGTTCAAGAGCTAGGACTCTTAACCACATGGCTGCTGGAATTTTTTGGGGGGGGAGTAAACAATTAAAAAGGAATTCACAACATTTTTCCATTTTCAACATCATACTAATTTAAAGAAACATTCTCAAATTCAGACAATAATAGATTTTAAAGTTATTAGTTGAATATTTTTGTGATATTTAACCAGACACAAAGTTAACTGTTCATCAGCTAAGTTTTTTTAATGTACTGTTGCCTGAGCAGTGGACACTAGTCCTTATGAAATAATGGTCTGGAAAACATCCTGTATTTTGGGTTATACGTTTGTCATTTTTTTTCCTGTTTTTATATCTAATAAAACCCTCTACAATTACAGAGGGGCCAGAAATTTAATTCAGATAAGAGAAATTTATATCACACTTGAACCTCCCTTTAAACATTTTAGGACATCACCTTTTAATTCTTTTCATACATAATGTTATTTTTTCTTCAGATTTACTCATATTTATTTCTAGTCAGAACATGGAGACTGCCAGGCATTGAAGAAGTCAATAATCACATATACTGAGTGAATATGCTGTCAAAGCAGATCAATGCAGTGCCAGAAATGCTTTTTCACCTTTTTTATTTTTTAATTTATATGAGATTTAGCCATTCTAAGTTGGATGTCTGCCATTTAGGTGCTTCAGTCAGAACTAAAACCATTTATAGTCATGGACATTTCTACAGGATAATTCATCCCATCCTCAAATAAGCACCTACAAAGTTAAAGTAAAATCATCCTGAAGATACAGCACCTTCTCTCCATTGACTATAATAGAATTGCTTACGTTTTGTTTGGATATTTAGCTTTCAAATGTCAAAAGTCATGTGAGTTAAATACTGCCCTTTGAATGTTTAGATAGAAACACTCTGCTATAAATTATTATAGATACTTACATATATATAAATATTTATGTATATACAACATCTATCTATATAAAGATAAGATTTTCAATACAAGATACTATGCACTGAAGTAAGATGGAAGGTCAAAATTCCAAATATTAACGTTGGCTTAACCACAAAATGTATCCTTGTTTACTTGTAATTGATATTCAAGCAATGAAATGATTTAATTGAACATGTAAATGAATTGCAATTTCTTCCAAAGCCCAAGTATTTTTACATATCTGGTGAGTATACTATAACTACTTTGAGGTTAGTCATACCTCTGTATGAACTAAACAGAAACATATCAGACTGTTAAAATATAAGGGTTTCTTATATAATCAATTCTACTTTAATGTGCTTTACCTCTGCCAGGTACTGTAGAACATGTGAGCAATGTGAAATTGTCAAAATCATGGTATTTAAATGAATGGGAAATCTTTAATTCCATTTCTTCTCTTAGGAACATGTTTCTTGACACACTAGTTTGCATTACTCAGAATTATTGTTCAATGTCTAAATAAATTTAGTAATCTGGTTCTTAGGAATATATTAGTATTTTTGAACAGCCATAGACACTCATGTCTGCTGGCCTGCACCATGGTCCAGTCAAAAGAAAACCAACTCCATTATCACCACTCGGGTGAATATCAGCCTGGGGAGTTTTTCAGAAAATCTGCTTGCCTTGCTCAAACAATCATCTAGGGCACACACAGGGCATTGCAAAGTGTGCTAGAGATGTACCTATAAAGGCTTAAAATCAGAAACTAACCATGGTAGTGTGGAGCTCCTCATGAGTAATCTTTCCTGCTTTGTGGTAGGTTTTGCAGCTGTGCTGAGCTCCATGTTGCTAGAGTTAGTTTGATCCCCAGCTGTTTTGGGTAGATCTACATGCATTCCTGTGCTATATTCAAACAGGAAAAAAAATCAAAGAATATGTAGGAATGACACACCGTTAAATTACTGCAAAGAGTTTTCAAACAACAGCCAGCAGTTTTTATGCTAATCTCTTCCTGCAAAATCAGCAATTTTATCTGTCTCCAATCCATCCTACTGTTCATTTTGCTATATTAAGTCCACCAGAACACTATTAAAATGTCTCCACAGTCCAGGGAGAGGATTTTTATTTCAAGTGGTCACCCACTGTTCAACACTTCACACTGTTCTGTGAATTTGATTATGTTCATATTCACTTTGCTGAACAGTCATATTTTGAAAACATTGGCAAACATAAACATAAATATATAAAGCATGGGAAAGCATATGCTTTTATATATAAAAATGCAAATACTTAAACTAGTTCATAGGCTATTCTTTGACTTCCATTAATTGGTACATGAGTAGACATAGACAGATAAAAGCTCTCCATGAAAGAATCCTTTTTGCATAAGTGCTTTGATATCATGTTAATGAAACAGTTTGATGTATGATGAAAAGTACATCTGATGTCAAAGTTCTATTTTAAAATGTGCTGGTTTAATAACTATTGAAGCAATATTAAGGTTGCAAAATTACACATGCCAAAGTCAAGCAGCTCTGCAGTTCTCCCTTGATTCTCACTTAGAAAATTCATACGTGCAAAAATTTTGTTGTGCACCAACTGTCATATGTCATGCATCATACGGAGTTCTTTGTCCAGTCCTTGAGTTGAACTGATTGGTACTAAAGAGACCTAAATGCTGCTTAAAATGGTGATGTTCTCTCTCCTCTATCTTTTCTTTTTTTTTCCCCTGGAAATATACTGAGATTTGAGGCTGGAGTGGGTCTGGTACCATTCGCAGATGAGCAAAGCAGAAGTCTGTTGAGCTATTTCAAAAACTAAGTATGGAGATAGGTGAGAGCAGGAGGAAGGGATGGCATTGAATGCATACTATTGTTAGCTGTAAATGAAGATTCAGCCTCATATTTTAAAGCCAGAAGATGACTTTCCTGTCCTGAACTTCTAGCTGCATTTGATTTAGAGATTTCAGACCATTCACATCCTGGTGGAGCCACCTTTGTCTGCATGATTAAAAATTGCACCAGTCTAACCGCCCAAGTCTGTTATAGTGGACACTCTCCGATGCTCCATAGGGTGGTTGGACAGTTTCAGAAGTGCTATTGCATCACAACAGCAAAATTAGCAGGAAAAGGGACAGTTGGAAGGACTGAAAGGATGAAATAGCCTCTGTAAATATAACACAGACAATAGTTATGTGTCACAAGCAGAGAATTTCCTTATCGCCAGAGATTGCACCAACAGTAGCAGACACCACAAATGCTTTGCAATCTGCAGGCTCAGTCATGCCTTCCAGGTTTTTCTTGAGGGTCTTTTATCTTGAAATTTCTACAGTTTTATTTCTCTTTTTATTTCATTAATTGGTCCTGACAGGGTGTAGTGACACTGTACAGCTGTGCTTGAAACAATAGTTCCTTTGGAGTTGTTTGGTTTTTAAAGGAACCATTCATGACAATTGTTACTCTGTGCTGATTTAAACCTCTCATTTTCAATTAACATTTTCCATGTAGTTCAGGTCACCCCTGCCATGGCCAAGCTGTTAGGAACACATCTGACACAACTTGATCTGGCAGACCAGGCCGTAATTTTGTGCTGCGAACAAAGAAATCAATAAAATATGATGGCCTTTCTGTGACGGGCAGCAAGCTTCAGCTGCCAGAGGAGAGCCTAGACATCAGCAAAGGAAGCATGGAGTGAAAGGATAAAATAAAAGAGGCTGGAAAGCCTCTGATGTCTCTTCTGCAGCTCTGATGTCTTCTGCCACCAGCTCTCCCTTTGTGCAAGGCAGTTGCTTTTCTTTTCCCAGGCACCTATCTGCTGCATATCTTTTGATCTGCTTTCCTTTCCTTCCCCTTCCCATTCTTGAGATTTATCTTTAGGTTTAAAGGGAGACTGGTTCCCAAGACCTCCTGCAGCAATTGCCATCGTTGCTTATTCTCACTCTGCTGGGACTCTCCCGCCTCTGGGTGAATGACAAACAGCAGGAGTACGACTGATCTGTCAAGTGCAAGACTTTCATATTTGCAGTAGTACATATTGTAGGAAGCTTGTATTTTTTTTATTTTTCCCCCCTTTGCCCTCTATCTAGCATAATAAGATTAGAAGTACCAAAGGGAAAGAAAGTGAAGAAACAGGGGACTGTCTTTGTCTTCCCTCTCTGGCTCTTGGCTCGGTTCTCTGCTCAGTTGAACTTAGCAGATCAGAGCAAATGGACACTAACAAATCCAGTTTGTCCAAATCTCCTCCCACCCATCAATAAAATATTTGATTTGTATGCTAAAGGATTCTTACAGCACCCTCCCCATAATACAAAACATGTTGCTAGCAATTTGAAATGGTAGGATTTAGTTGTCATTATCTTCACTATCAACACAACAACCATTCCTTCCTTTTCCCCAGCTCATTCATTTTACTAGCATTGTGCAACACAGATGTGTTTTTTTCCTACAGGGACAAAGAACTATTAGAAAATAAGCATGCACCAAGAGTACCTTGGGTTTGATGTTTTCATGGTCAGAAGGCAGGGAAAAAGATTGAGGTGAAGTCAGCTCTCTGGGTCTTGATGGCAGTGTGCATGGTGACTTGTCTGAGACAGGAGATCTGCACTTTAATACCGGTGAGGTGGCGGATTGCTTAGGTCTTGGAGACTGGGAATTAGACCTATAGCTTCTGTGTGTCAATGAAGAATGAAGCTGCGGTGGGTGGGAATTAATATTGCAAGTTTGGGGAACCGGTGAAGTAGAATCAGGACGTGAGAGAGACCACTGCTTTGAGACACCTGAAGACGTAGGAGAGGGGGTACTCAGCTCCTGAGCAGACTTTTGAGATGAATCTGACTTAGATCTAGAAGTTGAAGTCGAAAGACTTGGGGAGGGAGATAACAGCTTTTCTCGGGTGGGGGAAAATGTGCAGCTAAGTCTGGTGGGAGAAAGCAAAGGATATGACTGGCAGGTAAAGATGGGTGAGTAAGTGTGCACTCTCTGACACCTCTGAGGTCCCTGGGACCTGGAGGCAGGATAACGCAGGCCTTCAGGAGGAGGAGAGGTTGGGTGTGCAAGGGAATAATGTTCTGGGGCACTAGGAGGCACCGCCAGAGCAGGCAGCATAGACTGCCAACCTGGAGAGGCAGTTGATTTTCTATGGGAGGAGATGTGGGATGACTGTGGACTTCGGGAGTCTGGAGAGGGTGTTCGGACTGGAAGGTGCTTTCTAGGAGAAAGGGACCTTGCCCGGGGGGCAGCATGAGGCTTGGAGTGTAAAGGCACATGCTGAGCCCATCCTGAAGGCCAATGCTCCTCTCTGCTGGGAGAATCTGGCCTAACAGGGGGGCTTGAAATAGATTTTCTGCGGGTTGGGGGAGTTGTTTTGCACTTTTGATCTATTGCAAGTGTTGAGGAACAAAGGGAGCTAGGAGAAAACGTGGGGCAAGAAGCAGGGGAAAGAGGTCTCCGCTGAGAAGAGCCTGATCTCAAAATAGCAGTTAAGAGAGTTAGTCTGGTTGGCAGAGGTGATCTAACTCCTGACTTTAATAAATATCCTCTAGATGACATTTGTGTGCAAGGCTCATTTACACTACATACGGTTGAAGAGGAGCCATAAAGAGAGGGTGGAGACAAAGGTTTAGGGCTAGGAGATAATGAATGTGTAGTTATACGTACAGGGAGGGGAGATAAAGCTTTCAATCTTTTGGAAGAACTGGGGGATAAAGGCTGGGATGATAATCCTTGAATTTCAGCTGAATGTGAAGGTTTGGGGAAAAGACTTGGACTCTTTGCTGGAATGGAAGATGTGGTGAAGTCTCCCATTTTGCAAACACAGACAGGGCTATGGAGACTTGGTGTTTGCAGGTTATCGCACAGTTGAGGGCTGGAGTAACAAATGTTTGATGCACAGGAGGATATTTTAGACATGGAGGGGGCTGAACTATGGGAAGCAGACTGAAAGTAGAGAGATGAATCTTGCTTAGAAGACCTGATTGCTGACTGCCAGTTGTTATGGGAGTCTTCCAGCGAAGAGGCTTGATTCTGGTTAACCATGGCACCGCACGCTACTTTCAGATTAGTTGGAGAAATTAAGTGGACAGCAGGTGGTTTAGAGGAAAGATGATCAGAGGTGGAAAGAGTAGAAATTAACTGGAGAAAAAAGAAAAACAGAAATGTTAATATAGGTGGAACCTGTGGAACTGTTAAGCATCCCACATTTCAGTCCTGTGGTCGTGCATATACTGTTTCCATTAGTACTGCTCTGTGGGTTAAAAAAAACAGGGCTGTCTTAAACTTGGGTTTACAACCTAATGGATAAGGCCCTCAGGGATGTGATGGAGTACAGACAAGTTATGTGTTACTTTACTTTTATGAGACCTCAGTTTTGCTGACATAGACAAGGTTCAAGTCTACCGATATTTTGTTTTAAGTAAAACCCAAGGCGGTTGTACCAGCAATATCTAGAACCACGTGATGGTATTCTCTTGTGGGAACACAACTGAAAGTGAGAAAATTGTAGTATAGCCTCATCTCACTCTCCCAGTTCAGTGTAAAGTAGCCTTTCTGTAAATGAGATTCAACTCAAGTACTCATTTTCACATTCAGTAAACAACACCTTCTGCAACATTTTGATATCAGAACAAGAAATTTGCTCAGAAGAACTCAAATCAGAGCATTCAGTTTGTTTCTCTCTTCTTGTCTTTAATAGAGCAACGCTTGACAGTTTACAGGCATATAAGAGTCCTTATCCCCTTTTCCACAGTCTTACAATACACTAATAAAACAGTAATGAGCTCTTTCATGAGCTCCCTTTTTCTTTGGTCTATTCTAATTAGGATTTGTCAAAACTAATTAGGGCACATGAGTATATTATCAACCTTTTATACAGTTCTATGCTTTTAAAGAAAGAAATTCTCTCAAAATCTTCCAAGTTGTTATAATATTGAAGTTAAAAATTGGGGAATATGCTATTTTAATAAAACATGAGTGTAAAATACTGAGCTGTCAACTGTGAAACCAAAAGGCTACAAATTATCACCTAACTTTTGACTGAGAAGTTTGAAAGGAGGGAAATTGACTCTAATCCCCACAAATTTCATCTAAACATAGCAACATCTACATATATATTTATTTGATAACCTGAAAAGATTATGCAATTCTGTAAAACAAACTTATACCACGTTCTACATACATGAATTCCATGTGGCTTTGGCTCAGCTTTTGAATTCTAATTTTTAATAGAAATGCCTTTCCCTTAAGAGACAGGAATTATTATAGCTTGATGTCATATAGTACTGCTACATCATAAAACAAGAATAAGTACGGAACAATTTTCAAGTGAGAACACATGAGAGGAGAGCAAGACATATGGACTTTTAAGGGTTAAACTGTATGTGAAATAAGTATGGAATCACAGCAGAACCCTGTTAACTCTTACAACTTAAACTCTGTGAGCTCTTCCTGCTAAATGACAGCATGCAAATAACAAGCCTTAGAGCTGAAAATATTTGCTATATAAGATTTCTTCAGAAATGCCTTCATTTATAGTAATAAAAGCCAAACATCAGAATGCCTTTACAACGACACTAACTTCTGCTTCCCTTATACATGTATTAAGGTGTCCCATTTCAAAGTGGAAAGCCTATGTTATGCAGTGCAAATATTAGGGTATACAAACAAATATCTGTGACAATATTCTACTATATATTCTTCTGGATTAGGAAATCATGACTATTGTTGAAAAAGCTGCTAACAAAAATAAGAAAAAATACTGAACATTTTGTAAAATAATTTACCAATATGTAAACACTATGAAAAATTAATAGTAAATATGTCATGAAACAAAAAATTATTTAACAATTTTAAAAGCAGTGTGGTAATTCATCTGACAATTTTGAGCAGCCTGCTGAATTTAATAATGAGTTCTGGAAGCTAATCAACTGTCAAAACAAAGTTGGAGAATTAAATCCCTATATTTGAAAATGGAGTAGATAAATTTCCCTTACAAAGACAATGGATTAAAAGAAAATGAGGAACTAATATGAAACTCCATAATGAAAGACCAGGATGTGCAATGACTTCTAATTAGATAAAGCTTAATAAGAAAGATTTATAAGCAGGTAGGAAAACGTTCTTGATAGCAGATGATAAATATGCTCCTAAAAGTACGACAAAGACATTTTGCTGTAGTCTTCGTCCAGTTTGAACATCACTGAACATTTATGTGCTGAGCTAATTAAACCATCATTTAAGCCTTCTGAAAAGGTTTTCCTATTATATTACAGTATTATCTACATTTATAGATGATCACACTCTTATTTCAAGGTCAGAGAATCATATCAAAGTTGGTTAGAAGTGATATCCTGAGATTGTCAGTCCAGCCTCCTGCTCAGAGCAGGGCTCTGACCACCACCAGCCCCTCACATTAGCTGTAGCAGTTCTGCCAGGTCTCTGAAGCCCCTGACCAGGGCTGCTCCAGCATCCCCCAGGCAGCCTGTGTGAGTGCAGCACCACCTTCCCCTGAGGAAGCTCCTCCTGATGTCCCACTGGGACATTCACGCTTGAATTTGTGGCCATTGCTGTCTCATCTGCCACTGCAGAACAGTTTGGCTCCATCATATCCGTAACTGTCCTTTGAGTAGTTGTGGGCTGCTCCCTGATGCCTCCTTAGCTGCCTTTTTGCTGGAGTAAACAAAGCCAGTTCCCTCATCCACAGCTCACATTGTATCCCTGCTGCTTCAGCAGTTTTGTGCAGGGCCTCCAATCCCTTCTCCACATCGCTTTCAAGTTAGGTTGTGGGGAACTGCTAAAATGGGCACAGTTTACTGGTGCAGCCTCACCAGTGCCAGTAGGTGAGATATAACTTCCCTCAATCAAGGGATTTGTTTTAGTTTGGTTTGGTTTGGTTTTCTCCATTCAGTTTCTCTCCTACTTTAAAACACTTTTGTGCTTTAACTACTGTACTAGTGCAGAAGAAGTGAATGATAGAAGTGGATTTGTGTTCATTCGGTCTGTGATTCAATTGTAAGTTTTTTTTTTCTCTGTTCATCAGAACTTCAGATATATACTTCTGAAACTGTATTAAAAAAAAAAAAAAGTTTAAATAAGTGGCAAGGTTACATTGGCACGAAGGGATCAAGGAACTTGAAACAGATTTTCATGTTGCATTGATGATGATCCCGGAAATATCAGATAGGTCTTAATCTTAGTGTAGAGCCTTGCCCAGGAGACCTTCAGCATATTTGAAATCGCAGACCAGAGCTAGGTGTAAGGTAACAGGTCTTTCTGATGAGATCACATTATTTTGGAAGGGCACAAAAAATGCCATTACTGACACTAGCAAGGCCCTGAGAGATGTGTTGGTGAAACAGGAAAAGGGAAACAGTGTGACAAACATGTCTGAGAGAGAACATGGCTTAATGGAGACCTGCTTCTGGGACCAGTTAACCAAGCTTTGATCTTGCTAGAATTTTATTGGAGATAGGAAAAACTGAAGTCATTTCCCTACCTCAGCCTGTGACCTGAGAACCAGAAAGAGAGAAGGAAGCACTGGAGACTGTAAAAAACTTGACATAATATCCGGAGACAGCATAGTAAATCAAACTGTGATCTGAGACCCGATTAACACAGATGCCATTCAGAACTGTCTGGTTTCTCCCAACAAGGAAGATGCATTCTTCTTGACTATGGCAGGATTTTAGAGGGCTCTTGACTGATTTGTCTGGAGAAGCCAAACCAGATGACATGCACCAGACAGAGGAATGTCAAGTGACTTTGACAACCTAAAAAACCCTTTTGGTTATTGATTCCCCACAGGGAGTTGAGAAGTTTCTCCAAGCTGAGCTAATGTCCCCTGGCACTCAGGGGAGCAGCCACATCCCCCTTACCCCAAAGGGTGCATTCCCAAGGACAAGAGCCAGTTTGACTCTCTGTCACGTGGCTAGACTCTCTTTAACCAATATATATATATTATTTATGTATATATATTTAAAGAGTAAACTATGAAGAAAGAGTCCCAAATGTGACCAGCATAACTTTATATATACATACACATATATCTATAAATATTTTAATATGCAATGGCATTATCCAAAATCAGCCATTCCATCTCAAAGAACAACAGAAGCTTCAATATTTTTAATGATTTTTCTCTTTTTCTTTCTTCTAAATGAATTCAGAAATGCATGGAGCTGTAGGAGCCTTCTGGTTCAGACTGATCCCCGTACAACACAATGGTCTTCAGTGCTGATCCTTGCTTTTCTCATTTCCAACAGGAAATTGTTTATTAAACCTAATTATGATTCTAAATGAACATAATGTTATATGTAATAACTCTTAAATGGGACATGATACTGGCTTTATAGTCATGGAACTGACAAGGTAGCCTCTGTTTAGAGTCCTTTGGACTACTCAGATAAATAATTCAGCTATATAATCTTTTGGTGATTTTCCTTCATATTTGAACTGATGGTGTTTTATTAGATAGCAAACCAGAAAGAGTGGTGCCTAAGAAAACACTGAAGAATCAGAACATCAGTAAAATCAGCTTAGTGAAAACATCCTCTTCCTGTGAAGAGAGACAGCTAATATTTAGAAAATTAAGACCAAGGAAGTACTAAGTCTTGAAGGTTTGTAACTTAAGAATAATGATGATATATGTGTTATCCATATTATGGGTAACATACTATGTCTAGTCACATTCGGGTGAACAGTTACTAACATTAGGCTTTAATTCCTTGTTCTATGCAACCTGTATTTTCTGTTTCTTTACCAAGCAGATCCCTGTTAACGCATCAAGTCACCAAAAATTGAAGAAGAAAACAGCCTATCATTTTTTTCTGCAATCTTACAAAAAATCCATGCAATTTTTGTAGTAGCTTTTAAAGAAACCAGCCAGCTATGTCTGACAGAATTTGCATACTTAAAGTTGCTGAAGTAAGTTTGTATTTCCCTTGGACCATTATTCTTTTACAAGCTGCTTCCCCTACACAGATTTACCTATTCCTTTACGTCTTCCTCAGGTAAAATTCTTACTTATTCACTGAGAGTTTCCAGGAAAAAATGAATGTTTCATAATGCTGTGAAGCTCAAACCAGAATGGATTTCTTTTTCACAATTTTCTCCATTAAAAATCAACACTGAATTTGATGGATTAAAAAAAAAAGAAAAAAAAAAAAGAAAAAAAAAGTAGCACAAGTCTTTTAACACTAAGAAGAATGCCTTATTCATTTTTGGAGTATCCAGTACTTTCTCTTTAACATACTGATGAAGAATTGCACTTTCAACTGTTGGAAACCCAGCTGAGGTCAAAGGAAATATCTGAATTTATTCCACAAGAGAGGGGTGTTGCTATTTTGCTAAAAGGTAAGTTTTTCCATTGTGTATACACCTTTAAAAACTATTAGTGCTCTTTTCTAGATGAGATACATTAACTTTTCATGCAGTAAATCAGATTCATGCATTTTAAAAGTGAAATATTTAAGACCTTTTTTTTTTCCTTTCTCATTGAGGATTTGAAGTTTCAATAAATCAATAAATGTGTCTCTAGGAAGATCAATGTAAAACAGACCTTTCATCTTCATTAGTTCTTTACACCTGTGCAGAATCAGTGCTAAGTAACAATCAGAATAATAGGACTTCTATAGCCTATTTCTCTAGCATAAAGGGCTGCAGCAGGTGCCGGGAAAAATTAGGCCCAGGAAGTCAGGTGCTAATAATTCAAATGATCTACAGGCTCCACTGATTTCAATGACCTTAGCCAATTTAGTCTAGCTAGGAATCTAACACCATCTGATTAACCTGCTGTCATGATGAGGTGCTCTTAAAGGAAAGAAAGGAAAAAATAATAGATCTGCATTACCTGCTCTGTTTAAGCACCAGTGCTACAGGGAGAGGCACTAAGTCAGAAGGGTAGGAATGACTCCATAGAATAAAAACATTACAGAAATGGCTAACAAAACTTCAAATTAAAGAATAAATTGGCCAAGCTTCTTTACAAAAAGAATCAATGTCCATGTCGTGAAAGATTTAGAAAGCCACAGTTTTCTCAAGAACTTAAAAAAAAAAAAGAAATAGGTTACCTGCTGTTTTTGCTGATCAGCAGTGCTGTGGAAAAGCCCAGCACCTGGAAGATGCCCATCACCAGGCTTCCTTGTCTCAGTGCCAGGGGAAATGTGGGATGTAGCCAGCAGCTGGGCGCTGATAGGACCGTACCCATTGGAAGGCCGTTGGATGTTGATCGAGGTAGCGGCTGCTTCATCTTCATCACCGGAGTCCGTAATCAGGATAAACTCAGCCTTAAAAAGGTCGTTCTCCTGCATTTTTCCTTTGCTTGGATTACACCTCAGGGACTGGAGAACCGTTTCGGTGCTGTCTGGATGGATGGCAGGCACACGGTCTCGCCTGACACTGCTCTTTAAGGACTGCTCATCAGAGACTATGTTAGACTGCAAGAGATACAAGGGGAAAGATCCCAGTTAGATGCAATTTATTTGTGTCTTCCAAAATGAGAAGGAATTTTGGCTTGCCATGATGGCTGACACTGTGCTACCAAAATTGCAAAGAATGCAAAAGAATGAAGAATTTGGACTTGATCCAAGCGGAAACAGGCTACCACGCTGCTCCTTAGGGAGCTTCCAGCTTTCCCAACACCCAGCCAGCTCCCAATGCTGTGGGAGATGCCTCTTTGCAACTCAGGGAGCAACAGGGGACTTGCAGTATAATGGCAGCCTGAGCCTGGTGCTACAGCTGGGTTGGGAACTGAAAGGAGGGTGCAATCAAGCCGAATGAGCTGTCAGAGCTGACTGCTCCAGACACGATGGGAAGGCATCCTGACTGCAGGATCCACAGGAGCAGACAATGTTCCTCAGAGGGGTCTGGCAGACAAATCTGGGACAAAACCTATACATGTTAATGAAGGAACAAAGGCCTTCAATCAAAGGCATTCTCTCAAAAGGGTAGACAGAGAATCTGAGGTCAGAGAGCTTTACTGTGTGTTTAAGCATCTCAGCACAGACTACAATTGTTGTTCATAGTTCCACTTCCAGAATGTGACTTCTCAAGTATGCACTGAATGAGAGTAGGAGTAGTAGTGCAACCTGGGCATATGACATGCAAATTACCAAATCAGTATTAAAATTGCCATGGCAAAATATGTTTGTCTTGAAGAAGGAATCAAGTGAAAAAGAAATATTGTGTACTCAAGAGAAAACATGTAGATGGGGCTCAAATTTGCATTCTGCTTGAGGAAAGTAGTAACAACAAATTTCCATTGACAGCTCCAGGAGTCCTGGGAGCTCAGTTCTTTAAAAAGAAATACAATGGAACATACAGGGAGATACCTTCAAACTCAGGCCCTTAGTGTTTTTTTGTTTGTTTTTTTTGTTGGGGATTTTGTGGTTGGTTGGTTGTTGGTTTTATGTGTTTTTTCAAACATTGTCCAGGTTCTAGATGTTCTAGAAAAGAGAGTAGCCAACGCTATGAAGGTCTCAGTACTGCATCACTTGTCAGGAAAGTTTTCTCTGCCTAACAGAGTGTTAAAACACAGGGTGACAGATGTCAGCAGTACTCAATTCTGCATTTCCCGGGGCACTACTTATCACAAAACCAATACTGAACGGTTGGAAATATATCTAATGAGTTAAACATCCTGAGGACGATATTTCAGTGCATGTGTCTTCAAACACACCTATTCTCTGCCCCGACCTGACCCCTTTTCAGTCACAGAGGCTTCTGAAAGTGCTGGCACATGGTCAGGTCAGAGGACGGTGAACCCTTGTGAAAAGTTTGCTATGTGGAAAAGCACCAAGAACTGCAGCTCCACTGATGGTCCCAGGGAAGGAGCTGTTACACAAGAGCAAAAGCACCACAAAGCATTAAAATTAACTTGAGGATTCCACTCTCCTTTCAAACAGCATGGAATAAAATAAGAGGCTGCAAGTGTTGTGAAGCAGTAAAGGAATAACAAACACTGCGGCAGGAGAACCAGAAATGTTGTGCTGTTGGTTTCACTGTCACATAAAATCATGAGGACAAGCTTTAAAAACAAAGAAAGCAAGTTTTCTCTTCGGCTGATGCATTACTACATAGCTATGAAGGGGATTGGCACCTTAGCTGGAAGCTGCAGCACTGGCATTTGCTAAAATCAGGCTCTAGTGACCACCTCTTGGTGGATTTCCATGTGATAACACTCCTCACACACTGCCTTTGCTCTCATGAAGATCTGGAAGGAATTCCCCCTCCTCTGCCAAGAATACAATTTTGCATGATGGACAGAGGAGAGTATCAAAATGGTAAAAGATTTTCTTCCAAAGCAAGTTCTGCTAACAGCAAAATAGGCTGTTGAACAATTATCTCTTGCACAATAACTCTGCATCTCTGGTAGACTTGGTAACTAACACCAAACACAAGCCAAGACCTTTCAAGGGAAAGAACTTCAGTTCAGGGATGCTCAGGCCAAAAAATTCCATATTCTTTAAAAGAATAGAAAAAATAAACACAAACAAGCTCTACCTTATTTATAATTTCTTGATTGCTGAGATCTTTTGGCTCCTCTGGAATAGTCACAAGGAACTTAGAGACATCTACAACCTCAAAATGAGTTGGAAGTCGGCCGATGGATGGCACAAATGTGAAAGTCAATGGTTTGGTTTCAGATTCTTGAGAAGTGGCCTGCAAAACACATAATTAGTTCAACATTTTTGTCAGTTTGTCCAGGTTATTTTGGTCTAAGTTGAAATAACATAGCAATTACATGAACTACTTCATCTACATAACTTACAAGTCAATTATTAATTATACTGGTCAATAGGTTTTATATTAATTCAATGCGTTTAAGGTCTTTTTTCACAGAAAAATACTGCTTTGATTATACCCATCAACATCCTATTTATACTCGTGATGTAGCACAGAAGACATGAGAAGAATTGTTCAATAATTCGTTATTCTTTCCACTTTCCATACCAAAACAGAAAAAATTCAATTCATTTCAAGGCTGCTTAGTTTAACTCCACATTAGTAGAATGACAAAGTAATTATACACCATATCTGGACATCATATAACTCCTAGAGTATTTGCTTAATAATTTATAGTAAATTAGAAAAAACTTTGCTCTGCTAGAAGAAACTAAAACATGTTTACATTTCTTAATACAAATACAGCCAATTCTGAGTAACACCTGGGATGGATTCTGCTTCAAGGAAAGCATTTCACCCCATTTTCTTTGGGCCATTTAACCACATACACCAACTGGAATTTATAGCTTCGTGTGTGTGTGTGTCTTGTTTTAACTTCTGGTTCAAAGCCTATAGAAGTTAATTGCTTTTTCAAGGAACCCTAATATGCAGAGCCTTGAACTATAATGAATCATACAGAAAAACAGGACTATTGCTTTAACACTTTTTTTTGGCTTGTTTGTTTAAAGTGAAGCAAATTGGAGAGCTATGGTTCTCATTATGCTTCTTTGCAATTTGCATCTATAAGTAAATGCAATTATGCATTGGAATTATGAATACATTCACATGACTCAGTCTTATGGCTGGAACGTTAAAAATGATAGACACGTATTTCCTTTTTTTTATTTATTTATTAAATTAGGAAATATTAGTTACTTCCACGGACAGCTGTCTCCTGGAGGACTTGTGCAAAACAGAGGCAGGTTATTTATACCATTTGCTGTTGTATCTACAGCTTAGGAGAACCCAGTTCTCTGAGCCATATCCAGAACAAATTTCCATGTGTCCACCTCTAATTTGGAAAGAATAAGATGTTTTGATGCTTGAAAGTGAAAAACTCTGAGTAAATGGCAGCCATGTCAGTTCTGAAATTGGGTTTTGTATTTACAAACTCACACCAGTAAGTTATGCTACATTGCAGATTTACACCAGTTAGAGGTGTGTGCTTCGATGGCTCAGGGACAGAGTGATCTCCTGCTTTCCTCCCTTCCACTTCCCCCTTTCCATCCAAGTGGCCAAGCACAGGAGTGCCTGAATCAGTAACAGAAGAGTGACCGCTAAATGCTCCACGACACCAGGAGCTCTCGTATTTTACATGAGAGAGAAATGACATGGCTCTGTCTTTCTCTCAGCAGCCACGGTATACAAGCCTGATCACTGCCCTTCATAAACCAGTGGCACAATTTTTAAATAAGAATAACTGGCACATTAAATGCCTTGTCCTTACTCCTAATACAAACCAACAGAGTATACGAGTATTTGAGCACGTACTCATTAGGTAGCAGAAGCCAGTCCCTGCAGCGCAGCCAAGGGACACATCCAACCACCCAAAGGTGCTTTTCAAGAGGCAGGTTTGCCTGTACCCAGGCAGGAGCACATATCATATTAGCATTAGTGTTTACCCTACAGCTGACACTACCCGTTAAGGTCTTTCATAGCACCTAAATCTCCACTGAAATTAGCTAGAGATGACCTTTGCTTTCCTGCAGGTATGTGGCTGTGCTTTCATCTTCCGTCTCTAGTTAGGAAATGCAGCTAATGACTCTACCTCAGCCATCTTTACAAAATTTTCCCTTCTCTACCTTGTCTTCTTGTTATGCTCTTACTTGATACTTGACATCAACTGTTTTGTATCTGTGAGCACTCCTGTGTCAGAGAGTAATACCTATCAGCACAAAATATTCCTTATGAAAGAGAAAAGAAGAGAGAAAGAAAAAAAGTGTGCAAACAACTAGCCCCACACAAACAGAACTATAGAAAATTGCAATCAAATGCGTTAGCATTGCCAAACTCCAAGTACTGTATCTCTGTATTTGTAATGAGGAAATGTGAACAAAAAGCCAAGTTACAAAGATCCCAACCATTGCATAGTAATGACGATATATTGTGAGCACATTTCCAGAATTCCCAGACCCTAATTCTATACCATGTCTCATCCTGCAGTTCCAGTGTTATTGCTTTGGTGGAAAAATTAAAGGATACATGAAGAAAACCTCATTGTATTTGGCCTAAACACATCATGGAACTCATTATCAAAATGGGTTGCAAGCTAAAACTAAGGTTGGAAAACATATTTAAAGATGTGCAAGCTAGAACATTTTTTCAGCTGAAAAGTGTCATTAAAATATGACAGTATTTATATTCCCTTAGTATATTTTATTTTTTCTGGACTTTAGAAAGCAAAACCAACAAGTAGAATTACTGCTTGTAGAAATTTTAGAAAGTTTTAGAAAATTTAGAAATTTTAGAAAAAAATAGAAAAAAATAGAAAATTTAGAAATTTTAGAAAGTTTTACACTGCCAGATACTGCGTGGCAATGTGCAGAAATGCACTCCCTTTAAATTCACTTATAGGGAGTGGAAAACAGGAACTCCTAGCAGGTAAAACTGGTCATGCAATCTAGGTTGCATCACAGAAACCCAAGCAATGAGCAAATATCACAATACGGGTTAGAAAACCCAAATGTTTCCACCAGGGAAAACAAAAGAGAAAAAATCTTGTTTAAAAATATCTTTTAAGTGATTGTTTACATTTTGGTGATTTCAAAAAATAAGTTAAAATACTTTTACATTGCAAAATTTTAATATTTTTAACTGGTAATGCTGCAAACAAGAGAGAGAGAGAGAAAGTTTCTCCCTTTTTTAAAAAATTTTCAATAGCTTTTAGCACTATGGCCTTTAGTTTTCAATTATTTCTTCCATTTCTTCCAAAAAAGGAAGAAAAAAATAAAAAATCGACAAAAAGAATTCTTACATGCTGCTGTTGACTTTTTTTTTTTCCTCAGGTAAAGAAATAATTTTGCACCTTTTTTCATATACTCAATATACTTATTTAATTTATTGTATCTCTCTGGCTGGTGTCTCTATCCTAGAAGAACTGAAGGAAATGAACACAACGGACCTTCAACATTTAATTACATCTATTGGTAGCTATTCTGACATGCAGAAGTAAATAATAGAGAAATAAAATTAAAAATATATATATTTATGAAACTTCTAAATAAAAAAATATTTCTGAAATCTTGTAGATTATCATCCTTTCTTCAGACACAATAATAACAGCAGAAATAATTCAATGCCATACATTCCCTGCTGCTCTAATTCACTTGAAACAATATAGTTACGGTGGCATCTGCAATGTGTATTCAAGTTAATACTAATGAATTCTGGTTTATATTATGTAATCAACTTTATGCACAATGTCATAATTGCTTGGCTTTAAGTGCATGCTTTTATGTTACTTAGTTCTTTGAAGAGTATAAATTACAGAGTTTAATATAACTAACTATTGAATATCCATTAGGGGGCTATAGACAGCTGCATAATATGTTGCCAAATAGTTTTAAAAGGAGAAACTTATTTTAAATGATTTCCATGACTTCCTGTGTCATCAGTTTGTCGTTGTCAACAGGTTTGTCACATAATTAATACCATCAATTTACAACTGGCCCAGGGTAGTAAATTAAATTATATTAATTATTGCTTTTATTACCACAGCATCTACAGTCCTTACTTGGAGAGCACATATTTATTGTCCTGGGTACCTTATGAAGACAAATGAACACTTCTATTTATTCTCTCTCTTAGGCTATATGCATTCAGTACACTGCCTATTTTGTAATTTAAATTGAGGTCCCATTGTCACTGATTGCTTGCCAGGATTTCCTTCTGGAATACAGATTGCTAAAGTGAAATTGAATATGCTGGTTCACATTACTGCTTCTTCCACTGATTTGTTAATACAAGTCATTTCACTAATAAAATGATACCTTGAGAAAACCTCACTGTTGAAATATCAAGTACTTCCTTTTGAGGTGGCTTATTTATTTAAAGGACAGAAAAGAAAATATAGTCATAAATAATAGGAAAAAAAACTAAATGTGTGCAACATGACATAGAAATATGTTGACTGATGTGCTGCTTTGGTCGGAGCGCAAATTCACATGCCCCAAATTCCTGCTAAATATAGTTTTCACACACAGGGCACAGCTAAAGCAGTGAGCCCAGCCTGGAGGTGGGCCATCCAAAAATGTCTGTCTTGTGTAAGCTGTTCTTAGACTCCTTTTCTGTGTTCAGACTAAAGTCAGACAACAGAACAGATATTGTCTTCTCCTGTAGACTGAGAACAAGGCTAATCTGATATAAATGAATCAGTTAATGACATGTAAGAATCTTCAGCAGATTTTTCTATCCTGATTTACTGTATCTATCAGAGTAACCCAGTACAGATTAGCTGATTATTGTGTAGTATGAGCTCCAGTTTATCTGAAACCTTTTACAAACAGCAGCAGATGATCATCTGAACACCAGCTTCGTATCTGTGAAACTTCAGGGGAAAAGCTAAAGCCATTCCAGAAGTCCAGGGTGAAATTTCAGCCCCGATGAAGTTTGTGCCAAAATTCCCATCAACAGCTGTGGTCCGAGAAGTTCCCCACACCATTTCCTAGCTCTGCTACGTACGTGCTCATTGTATCACCTTGAACAAAGCACTTAGCTTCCCTCAGTACAGCAGCACACACTAAAACTCACATGCAGATGAATATCTTTTGAAAATCAATGCATGAAAAACACTAGAAAGAGCAAATGACTAATAGTATAAAATTGTCATTATTCACAATGCAAGAGTTCATTCAGCTGAAATGTTTCTTTTCAGTAATAATTTTAATTAGCTTTTCAGCCTGGCAGACTTTATACAACTGTAATTACTCTTTCATACTGGTCTACACAGATGCAGCTGAGCAAAGTGAAAAGTAAGTAAAGATAACCTTTAATTTCCTCTGTTGCAAAGGGGGAGTAATATAACTTGCCTGTTACAATTAATTAATTTAATTAAATGCAGTTTGATTAAATGCTCTAGTGACATTGGACCTCAAGGCAACCTGGATCTCCAAGTCATATTTTATGTACCACTGACATCCTTAAAGCCCTTACTTGTGCCAGTCTCCTAAAACAGCTAGGAAGCAACATCTTCCAAGCTAAAAACACCTCTGTTGTAGCACCTCAAGATGTTCTAGTCCCTCATCTATGCGCAAAGCTCCAGGTAGGCAGTCCCACACCAGCTTGCACACAGCTTCCCTTTCAGCATATTACCACTGTTCCCTTCTGTCTGTCCTGCATTCATTTCATTGTATGGATCAATCAGAAATGACCCAGAAATGTTGTCTCTCTGATTTTGCACAGGTTTTTTATAGTATGGCCAGACTTGCCATCTGGTCTTGCATAGAAGGCATTCAGGGACTGACAAAAGTAGACTGAAAAAGTTTAAAAGCTGATTGCAAAAGAAAATTGTAAAAAGCTGGTGCTGTCTGGCATGCACGTGCACCGACTATCAAAAACCTTAGCAGTCAAAAGACTCACTGAGATATGGGAGGCTTCAGACCAAGTCCAGTGCCTCTAGAGACAAAAAAAATATCTGCACCTAACCAAAGGTTCTTACAAGTTCTTAGGGTGTATGACTTTGTGTGTAGAGTATCCATACCGGTGTATACATAGAGACATTCACACACACTGATACACTTATGTGCTTGTACAATGTCATGATACTTCTCCTACCCAACAAAAAGTCTGCAGCCTGCTTAGTCACATTGGTATAGCAGCAGCAAGGCACAACAGAACTCACTTTTTCAGTCTTTTTGTGAATAAATTCACAAAAGTTGAAGTTCTCACCTCAATTATTCAGTAAGAAATTTAAAGTTATCCTGAATTGATGGTATTTCCTGTAAGAGTTTCTTGCAATTTCAGCTGTGCAAGAGAGTCCCAGAATGCTGCTGTCATCCTCAAAAAAAGTCTTTGGGCACAGTCTCATTAATGTGTATGACATAATTGCCCTTATTTTCTTCTTCCAAAAGCAGGTGCCATTTTCAAATCAAGCTTTGGGAATAGATACAAATCCCTCCTTGTATCTGTCAGAGCTGAGAGATCAGTCTTGGTGGATGATGCTAACAAGGAATGTCAGTTTTACAGTAGCACACATCAGCCACCTGCACTTCAGTTCCTAGATATTTCTGTCTGAGCAGGTGAGGGCTGGAGGGATTTCAGCCAGCACTGAACCTCTCCTACAAGTGGTGAAGTTTCCCCACCACACTGCTGGGCACTGTCCATCCTGCCACCACTACTGTGGGAAAATCGAGCCCAGAGGAGCCCATCTGGTGCTGCCACCAACAACAAGCACCTTAGCAGCTGTCCTCACAATGAGATGTTGCAGGGCAACTTCAGTAACACACCAGAGATGTCATGGTAAGCAAAATGTTTTGATAGCAGGTGCTACCCAGTATCACATCAGTGCCTCTGTAGATCCCTGTGTCTTCTAATGGACCATTATCTTTGTACAGTGAACTATTGAGTGACTCCAAAAGCAGAATATGTGTGTTAATAAAAGATATGTTATGTTATCAGAAATGATGGCTTGAAGGCCATTGAAGAAAAACAGGGGATTTTAACAGAGCCCTCCAAAAATACAAGCACAAGATAATAGCAGAAGCCTTGAAAGCACAAGTACAGGATAGGGGCCCGAGGGCTACAAGCATAAACCATTAATAATAAGTTATTGCTCACTACAGGAATGAAACCTTGCGTACTGGTATTAAGGGTAAAAAAGGAAACAGGGAAGCAGTATCCAGCTTTAAAAAATAAAGAAAGAAAGAAAGAAAGAAATCATAAAACATACCACATACAGTAATGTTTGGATATAACAGCATTTGCTGGCCAATGAAGATAAATGACAAAATAAACATATAGCATGTATGTTAGCAAACATATAAAAATAACTCAAAGTGGGTTAAATGCACAGAAGAAGTAAATTCCACCATTAACATCATGCACCTCCCTGTAAACAACCAGAAATCCCCACCATTTGTCATAACACGTAGGAAGGAAAAAAAAAAAAAGTACAAAAGGAGAACGCTAGCATATGTAGGTTTTAATTATATCATTGTTAGTAAAGACCTGTACTAATTAGATCACTTGAACTTTAACTGTGAATATCACTGTAACTGGACCAGTAATTGACATAAAAGCCCTGTGCATGTGTGAATTTGTGTTCATTTATGTAAAAGGCCTGACTGGGGGGGGGGGCAGTAGATTGAAGAGATGGTAGGTATGAAAGTTAGTGCATGAAAGTCCCTCCCAAAATGACAGGCTCAGGGGATTAGTGGTCCTGCTGAATGAACAAAAACTGATGCATTCAGAATACCAAGAGATAGTCCAGCCTGCCCAAGGCCACCAGCACACACTTGTCACATCAACAGTGAACAAGCTGGGTAATTTTGACCTCATCCCAGCAGGCCGTGGGATGCTATGTGGACAAAGACTGAGGGGTTATACACACAACAGAAGAAAAAAAAAGGTCACCTGGAGTAACTTCATGACCTCACCCAGAAGCCAAAGGCATAGAACAACCATCTGCTCCTGTACAAAGGGTTGCCCTTGCAGCTCTGTCTCCAGCTAGATAGCCTTGAGCGACTGTGCAAGTGTACCAGAGACACAGCTGAGCAGGTAAAGGCACCATGTGAACAGCCTCCTGCTGTTAATAAAAACAGCCTCGTTCTATTAACAGTAATAACTGGGCTAAGAAATGTATTCTGATAAATATTGCTTGTGGTAAGTGCCTCCTCCATACTGACCCCCTGTCACAGAAAAGGGAATTAACAACATAATAACTCTATGATTAGACTGCTAGTGCTTCAATTAGATTGCCTACAAACTCTTGCAGCACTATGTGTGTTTCTCTATTTTACATAAGTTGTACCAGATATCTGGTCTTCAACCCTACCCTTGAGGCTTGGTAGTAATTTGGACACAACAGGTGAGACTGAGCATTTTCCACCTTCGTAATGTTTCTGCTCATTTTTGAGGAACTACTTTCCTGCTTTGTTTAAACACAGCTGAAGAAGGACTGCTAGAGCCCCCTTTAACAGCTAAGTTTTGCAGGTGTGCTTTAAATGGCTCCAAGTTAGAAGCTGTGTGTGAAATCCCTCCTGGACTCTGATGAGGATGTGCTGGATGATGGGTCTCTCCATGCTTCTCTGCCAATCTCTTTTAGCAAGACCACTTTAGCAGTATTTCAGCATACACAACAGCACTGACAGTCTCCAGTTACTGTTCTATTCATGATGCTTCAATACAGAGCCTAAACACCCTTATCATCCAACTTTGACCAGCTGTCTCTGGGTGACTTGGATATGCCTCTTCTCTCTGCCTGAGATTAACAGCTCCTGTCATTGTCTGCCACCCCCAAATGCAAACATCCAGCTTCATCTGGAGCTTTTCTTCACCAAAAGTTTCCTTTTCCTCTCTATTACTTCTGTCTACTAGCTAAACAATAGTAGAATTATGTCTAATTTTTGGATAGCTTTTTCAGGTTCGTTAAAAATATATATTTTTTCATTTTTGAAATCTGCAAACTGTAAAGGTTTTTTGAGGGTTAAAAAGTTTTGACCAAGTTGGGTTTAATTGGAAGGTAACTTTTCATTTAAAGGTAATTGATCTGACAGGGGAAAAGAAAAGGTTGATGCGATTTGCTCTTGGCAACACAGATTCTATCAAGTTGTCTCCTGTGTTCAGACTCTGCCATTATTACTAAACTTTCATTTTCGTTTATTTTAAACCTCTGAAGCATGACATTTTCAATAGATCCCTTCCCAAACCACAGTATCTTGTGTCTAGGCATTCCTTTTGCTAAGGTGCTACATTTTTGGAGCAGGGATCCAAAGGATATAAGAAAACATGTAGAGCTATAGAGATTAAATTTTCAAAGGAAATACATCTGGCATCTGTATATCAATGACAAGAGAATAGTACGGCTTTCACATTTTAATCTTCTCAGTGATTGATCGTGACATACTCTTAAATATGATTTTCCAGATCCACAAAGCTATCCAGCACCTGGATTTGTCAGATTTTTATCAATCAGAAAAAAGGTTTAAAAAATAAAAATAAAAAATAAAATTAACATAAAAAGATAATTTAAATTTTAAAAGTGATGTTTTCATAGACTTCATAAAGTGCAAATTAAAACCTTAGTCTTAATCCACTCTTATATGACCAGACTGAGGACTTCTAGTTTACCTGCTCTCATTCCAGTAGGCACCAGTGAAAGCTTTATAATACCAGTTAGCCCAGATGCCTCAGCTCCTTTCCATAGGGAACCAAACAGAAGTGTTCTCACTGATGGTAGGTTAAGGATACACAGCATATTTTGGAAATCTTCAGACACTAAATTTTCTTTTTAAACTTTTAACCAATCATAGGTGGAGGCAGTTGGTATTTTGATCATTAAAAAAATGATTATTTCATCATGTATAATCAGCAACAGGTTTTATGTCAGAAGCCACACCACCCTCTCAGTCACCTGTGCAAGCAATTTAACAATCACAATCACCATGAGCCTATCTACTAGCATTCTTACCTGTCCTTCATTAATAAAACTCACTGGGCTGGTAATTTGACTGTCTCCTTCCCCAGTCTGCTGTCCATAACACAGCTTGGAGAAAAATAAAAAAGGAACTTCAAAAAGCAGTGAAGAAATGTGTGTGACAAAACTGAAGAAGAGCTCATATTTTCTTCTTCTCAGTAGCGATTTTCAGAGGTCCTTTTAACCAGCTATTTTCTGAGTAGGCCTGTGTGGGCCCAGAAGAATGCTGGCTACAAAGCATTATTATTCAGGCACTCAGCTACAAACATGTAAGAAGGTAAAGCTGAATGGCTGCTTGCTTCTTCCACACATTCACAGAAGAGGATGGTATACTTAGATTTTCTTTTCTTTTCAGTGCTAATCATTAAAAAGCAGCTGTCTTTAAACATTTAACTTCAGGTTTCCCAGATATCAAGAATACTGCATGTTTAACAGCACCAGGGTCATTTTCATCTGACTTTATCTATTTGGAAGAATAGCTACACTTGTTCCAATTAAGTCAGTTTATTTTTATATTTTTTCCAACAAAAGAGCTTGTGTGAAGGGTTGTCATTTTACAAACTTGACTTTGTTTCACTAAGAAAAAATATTTTGAGTTTTGTACACTGGCATAATCACTCAGCTGAATAGTCATGCACCATTCCTCAGATATTTTAGAGTGTAGGAAAAAGAATGTAGATTCTCTACAGCAGAATGTACATTTTGTACCAAGAACAAGCATAATTTCTTCAGCCAACAAATCCAGGCAGGTTGAGAACTGATTTCTATGCCCTGGTCTGCCTCAGGCTTCCTGGGCAGCCCTGCAGTGCCTGCAACCTCATCTGCTCTAAAATGTTCTAGCAATCCATGGCTAACCACAACTTCAGTCTTCACCAAGTGTTCACAAATATGTTACATCCACCTTACACTATTTGACTACTTCTGGTGATGAAAATATGCCTAATTAACATGTGCTAGCCT
Organism: Cygnus atratus; assembly: GCF_013377495.2. Taxonomy (NCBI): domain Eukaryota; kingdom Metazoa; phylum Chordata; class Aves; order Anseriformes; family Anatidae; genus Cygnus; species Cygnus atratus. Next base: position 25,492,098 of record NC_066364.1, on the reverse strand, counting down.
TAACTTAGAAGACCTTTTGCTTGTTTGGTTTTCTTGCCCAGGGATAAAATATGGCATCTATCAAGGTTCCTATAGGAGTCCAGCCAAGAAGCCGTTCACAGCTAGGACGATCCCAAGCAGATTGCTATCTTTACCTAAAGTAAAGTTCTGATTTTGCCCTGTAAGTCATATTCCTGCCAGAACAGAGAGATAAATGATGCTGTTTACTTTCATAATCAGGTTTTCCTTCTGTCTAGCCTTATGTTCTTGGCCTTATATTCCAGTGTCAACTAACTCATCTTGTATTACAGCATTTATTAACACATCTGGCCAACACATCTGACCAATGACATTTTCCTTCCTCTATTTGTCTTTATAACTCAGCTAGGCTTCTTGGACACTGTCTTTTCTATTTCCAGTTTGCAAATTACCTTTAAGTTATCACTGGTAGAGTTTGCAACATCTGAAGCAGACCTTGAGAAAGGTGAGGAAAACAGTGTATCCAGGTGTTGGGCTTGAAAGTATGCTACTGATGCCAGGCTTCTAATGGAGAGTCTCCCAGATTTGAGCAAAACCTTGTCAATGTTATCTTCCAAAATATACTTTAGATTTTCAGATGAAAACATATAAATAAGAATGTCTCGATAGACACTATGAACTAATCAAAAAGATCATTGCATTTCAAAAATGGCAGGTGATTTAATTTTAATGAACATAAGTCTGTACATTGTCTTTTACTTCCCAGCAATATTTTCTTCAGAAGCATGTAGCACAAGAATACAGGTGGTGATGTAATATAAAACTTTTTCGTGTAGTGACAGAGTGTAGATTCAATAGATTCATTCCTACACATTTGTACTTCATGTTGCACCTCCACTCTAAGCAATCAAAGGAAGACACGAAGATAATAATCATAGCTTTAGATTAAAGAAGCAATTGAGTTAGTTTATAGCCAGAACTGCATTTTGGGAGATTTAACATTTCAATCACTTTAAAGCATATCAAAATCCATGTTTTCTATAATACCTGAAAATACACTCAGTACTACCAAGGCTGATTCTGGCAGCAGTCCTGAGATATTCCACACAGATCCTTAAACTACCTTCATCACCACAGAAAAGTGGTTACCTTCAAGCTGTTACCATTAGCAGACATAATTAACATAAGTGACATGGGATGTTTTCTTTCTCCTCTTGTCCGGCAGTTTAGCGTTTTGATATTGTTTAAGTGTTGTTAAGTCTTGGTTATCTTATACCATGTTTTTGATTAGGCTAAAAGTAAAGACACATGCCCCATGCTTCAAATTGTAAGTTTTATATTCTATTGTAGCATCTGAAAAAGACCTCTGTTCCTTTTGTCTCAGATGGGTGACTCTGCAGTCTCCTAAGGGCAGAGCTGGCAGATCCAAGGAGAATGTTGCTTGCTGACTGCTATATTCTAAAATGCCTGGATTGAGGAAAGTCCTGCAAAGCTTCAGATGACATGCTGATTTTTATTTTTATCACTTTGGACAGTTCTTTGCTGAGCGTTACTTGAAATAAGTCAAATTTTACCTAAGATCTGAGTGGAAATGGATGTGACTTCTCAATGTGGTCTTAGCTTTGAAAAGGACATAAATATATCTTGGATGCCAACTAAATGTTATTTCTGTCATTACTAGTAATAGAGAAGTAACATTTATCAGCATGCTCACAAGAGTTTGATTCAATGCAACAGACTCAACTTAGAGTCAACTTCAAATGTGCTGGAAAATAATATTATATATGCACAGTTTGTTACCAACAGAGATTGCTTTCTATTTTTCATCCATGTCCTGAAAACTGCATTTCAGAGGGAAATGAATATTGCAATTCAAATTATATAAATGAGGAAGTTAATTTAAAAGTTAAAAAACTTGAAGTGTTTCAGTTATCCATTTGTTGTTTTGAGATATTATTTGAAGTTTTGATTTCTACTAACAGGGATCCTTAAATAAGACATCAGATATAGATTCTTCATTTAAATTCTACAACAAAGACCCTATAGCTCATGTATTACTTTCTCACCCAATGTTTTGACAAGTTGGAAGATTTACAGGTTATAAACAGATTTGGACTTAATAAAACTCTCCTTCTTACATTTCAGCAAATAACTTGTTAGCATACTTTATCCCAGAGACTACATAACTCCTGTGAATAATATTAAGAAATCATAAGCATTTTTAAACAATGTTTTCACATCTGTATGCACAAGCCAATGCGCAATCTAAAAGCTTCATAATCAGTGCTTTGTGAACAGTTTCAGAGGTTTACAAATATAGAAGCATATCCAGGTTCAAACTAAAAAAATAAAGTTTAAAAACCTTAGCACTGTAAGTCCCACTGCAATCCAATGTAACTGTAGTTATGCATGCTTTTTACTAAAGGTTCAGGTTATTTTCTACATATATATTTCTTATACATATATCTATATATGCATTTAAGAAAAGGTTGTCAGTGTATTATTTCTGTCAAATTCTGTCTTTTCATTTTCCTTCTGGTTAAGGCTGTTTCATCGGGGGAAAAAAAAAAAAAAGAAAGAAAAAAAAAAAAAGTGATTAGAAGCTCAGTCTTTCAAACATCACCCAGCTAAGGTATTTATTTATTGCAGCAGAGGCTGCAGGTCAATGGAAGAGATCAGCCACTCCAGAAAAACACAAAGCACGTGTGCTTGCAGGATCAGTCCTCTTCTCTGAAATGCCCTTTCTCTAACTTTTAAAGGAAATGTATTATTGACAAATGCAGTCTATCAAAAAGGCAGTTACCTCATGTGGTACATGTCTTACAGCTCCAGTCTCTGATTTTGCATCTGCCCTGACTATTAGGTCTTGTTTGTTAACTAGCCAGAAGTTGGCAGTGAGAAAAAAAGTTGGAAAGTTAAGGAAATGAAACAAGTTATCTTTGAAAGTGGCTCAAAAGCCCTCTTGTACTAAGTACTTATTTTTTCTCTGCTTCCCAGAAAAGATCCTTGAAGGAAATTACCAGATATACTGGTAGCTGGTAACATTACATTCATTTAAAATGTTGCCTTTAATTTCAGTAGAAGAAGCCAAACACTGTGCTTGTTGCATGTAGTATTGCCTCAGCTGACTCTGTATTGCCATTATACATAGGAAATCTCATCTCCTTTGCAGTTCTGAAGTGGACCAGGAATTTTTCATTTAAGTATTTTCTTCCACATAAGTCAGTTTGCTTGAACAAAATCTTTTAACAGAACATATTTGCTTTTAGTCACTTTTAATCTGGAAGGTTCCTTGAATCCAGGAGGGACTGACTAGTGGAAACGCTGAGAAGGATGGACAGAACAGTTTTGAATATGTCTCTCTTTGAAGACCAAGATGGAAACTTACTCCAAGTTTCCTACAGTACTAAGGGAAGCCCCACCTACCAGGTAATTAACTATTTTCAGCTGTCTCTCTCTTAGACGCTATTTTCAGCACAAGCTTTGAGAAAGATGTCATCATCGATTAGCATCACAGAACAAACTGCCAAAGATTGAAACTTTCTTTCAGAAAAAGTTTTTTCCTAGCCAGAAATGTGAAACCTACTCATTGAATGTAATGGTGGTGATATGACCTCCCAGAGCCAGGGCAAGCAATCAGCACAAAAATCCTAAAGCTGAGGACTAGGGTGGAGGATGTCTATTTGATGGGCAACCACGGAGCTTCAGGTAGATTTGTAGAGGACACCTTTTGCTCTGGAACACTCATCGGCACCTGCCTTTTATCAGAGAGCAGCTGCGACCCACAGCATCACCTGAAGTTCACAAACAAGCCAGAAGACTGCAGGTGAGGTGTCTGTCCTGAGGGGTTCATCATCATAGAATCACAGAATGGCCTGGGTCGGAACGGACCTTAAAGATCACCCAGTTCCAACCCCTCCTGCCATGAGCAGGGACACCTCCCACCAGACCAGGTTGCCCAAAGCCCTATCCAGCCTGGCCTTGAACACCTCCAGGGATGGGGCATCCACAACCTCTCTGGGCAACCTGTTCTAGTGCCTCACCACCCTCTAAGTGAAGAGGGTTTTCATAGGCCTCTCTCCTTCTTGCAAATCCAAACATTTCAGGAAAGAGCACGGTCACAGATAGATTGAAGTAATTGCTAGGCATTTTTCTTTGGCTTCTTACTAGTGATAAGTCAACAAAAGATTTAAGGCTGCATTGGCCCATAGCAGTTCTGGTCAACAGCAAAAGTGCTTACACTGAGGATTTCTGGAACAAAGAACAAAATCATGCCTGCTTCAGAGCTTCTTGTCTGCTACATAGGACACAAGCTATTTCCTATTCATTACACTTCCACTAGAACCTCAAACATTCATCAGAGCACTCAGGATGAAGAGGCTTTTGACATGCTTTCTGTAGAAAGAGTGTTTGTGTGCGCATGTATGTAAAATGAAAGATGGGAGAATGCTATGTGGGTGGAGGTAAAGTGTCAGGAATTTGGGAACTGCTTTTGCAAACAGCTATGTCAGCAGACTGTGTATTTGTCCCATTAAAGCAAATTAGATTTTGCTCACATGAAACTCCAAAGTTTTTACGATTACCTAGGAAAAAATTAGATCTTGAGTCAATTTTTATAAAGTTTCTGAGATCACACAAAAGCAAAGATACAATGTGCTGTGATATCTTTGCACCTGCCTACTTGAAAAATATACTTCATTTCATGAGACTAGTTAAGGGCACAGTGCCATAAGAAATACGCCTGTTCACATCAAAAGATCAAATTCTAAATGATCAGCTTGTTTCAACCCTCATAGCTACCTAAGTGCACACTTCAGAAGTTGTTTTTCTCATCCAAACTCTGCTTATCAGAGCATGTTCACGTGATTGTGAGTCTATTTTAAAAAGTTTTTATCTCTCAGCTGAGGTACAGATAGTGAACTAATGAGCTGTTGGGCATCTGCAGCTGCCAAAAAAAAAAAAAAAAAAGAAAAAAAATGGGGTTTGTTTAAGTAGTCTACCTTTACTTCTTCTCTGTGCAGTGTGAGAACGCATCCCTTCTAAAAAGGGATAACTTGTTTGAATGTATTAATTGAATACTTGCAGTCTTGTGACCTTTCATATCTGCCTAAGCAAGCCTGAAACATGAGAGACTCTTTGCAAGATCTCTTAGCATCAAATTCTTTCCTAATCACTTCTTCATCACTTCTAATATATTCAGATTTTTTTTTGTTGTCATCACTTTAAAACAACTAGTATACAAATGTGCCTTAGAAAGAATATTCTGGGTAAGAATATTTTTACACTGTACTCCTGATGGTGACTGGTGGACAAGACAAACCCTCTGGTAAGGCTTCATGGTTGTTTTTTTTTTTGTTTCTATTCAGATTGAGTTCACACATTAGCAGCACCAGTACCATATCTACAAGCCAAGTTATCAAACAGATCTTATGGGAGCCTAATTTGTGCTGGTTTAATGCACAGACATCATTTTTTCCACAATAAAATAACTATGTGATTTTTGAAAAAATTAAATCTAAAATAAAAAAAATAAAAAAGTACAACATTTCAGGAGAGTATCCAAAAGTAAACCAATTTTTTCAAGATACAACAATGAAAGTAATTTACTTATGTAACAGCAAAAAAGGGTGCATGAAAAAGCCACCAAATATCAGTTTGCTGGTAGTTCTTGCCATCAATGTAAAAGATTTTCAAACATTCAACTAAATTCTTCTCAGAATGAAGGATACCCTAATACTATCATTAAAAGCAGAGAATTCTGAGGAAAATTGAATCATTCAAGAAAAAAAAAAAAAAAAAAGAAAAGGCCTATAATAAGAACATGTAGAAACAAACAAAAAATGGTAAAATAAAAACTAAACCAAATTTAGCAGGAATTCAGTAGTACAGGTGAATTCATTTTACAAATAGATAGAAATTCTACAAAAGCGTCAATGTAAATACATAATGTCTAGGGCACTTCAGAAGCAGCTAAGGTCAGCAAAACATGGGAATGAAAAGGGTAATTTAGGTCCACAAACGCAGGAACTGCTGTGATCTGTTTACATCCATCACCTAAATGTGTAAGCAGGTAAATTCTCTCTCTACGAATTGCTGTGCACGTGAGGTGCCTGTGTCTTTGCCCTCAGACAGGAGTGTAATCACAGATAGCCCAGCGGATTTCTCAAGTACCTGTGGGACCACCACTAAGCAACACTCCTAAAGCCATGAGCCTGAGGGAAGTGAAACCATGTGTAAGCTTTTATACCGGCCAGCAGGTGGTTAAGTCCTCACCTGGAGGACAGGAAACTAACACTAAATTCCTCTTCTGTGTGACCTGGAATATTTCTTCCAATTCTTGTCACAATATATTTTTTTTGGGGGGGGAGGGTTCTGGAACCATTTCCAAAAACATTTCCATTACAGGTGACATCTCCCTGAGTTATAGTCATGGGTGGGTTTTTCTTCCAGGCACATGCTTCATCATTTTTAAGCCTCGGTAGGCTTTTAGCATCTACAGAGCCTCATGGTACAAAGTTCCCAGTACACCAACATGCTCTGCAAAGAGGAACCCTTTTGGTTTGAACCTGCAACCTATGGGTTCCATCTGATGTCTGCTAATCTTTGTATTGGTAGTGAATACCAGGACAGTGAATGAAGGAGATTTCTTCCTCTTGAAACAAAATGGTCTTCTAGATAAAGTCTCCTGGAAGATTAGAAGACTTGTTTTCAGACCTGCACTAAAGGAACCGTATAAAGAGGTGGGATGCTCAGGCTGGAGTAGTTACAGCCCAAGCACAGCCTGGGCTCTCTGCCACATCCTGGGGTGCTCAGCGCGCTTCTGTGCAACCTCCATGACCACCTGTCACTTGCACCATCAAGCCATGTCCTCGTTTCTGTTTGGGTAATGGACTTCGTTGCTTGCCATATGAATTCCCTTAAGCATTCCCTTATGTGCCATATGAGGGTGAATGATACAGTTTACTCTGTCACACTGATCCTGCTTTACATAACGTGTGAGTTCATAACTGGAGCAGGACTAGATACTGCTTATCCCAAATTCTGAACATGTGTCCTGGACAATAGATAGCAAATTCTGTCTCATATTCGCTCCAGCCCAGTGTGTATTGAATTATTTAAATGACATGAAAGACTTTCATTAGGAGGAACTCCCTCACATACTCTGTGCCCACGGTTATAAGGTATTGTAATTCTTCTGCAAATTAAGAGATCTGAGTTCAATTCACAGCATTTGCCATGTTCTCATACTGTTCTCTAGGCATCAGCTCTCAGGCACTGCCTGAGACACAAGACTGGACAAGACAGGACCCTGGCTTATCCAGCATAGCAGTCTTTATAGGATCATTCTTGTAGGAAACTGATATCTAGTTTGGAGGCCTAAATTTGGAAAGAGTCACAGCTGAGAATGCTAAACAAGGCGACCTGCTTCCCCATAGCCCTGCATCATATGCTTACTGCTTTTAAGGGCCAGCAGGATTTAGGCTCTTTTCTAAAGCTGGCTTTTCCTGATGGGTCCCTCAGGCAGCTCCCTATCATGGCTTTGGGGTGATAACATTCCTGGGTGACTGCTGCAGATGGACCCAAGTGACCCCTGTGTAAGCAACACTGAACTAAGAGCCTTGCATTTCCACCCCCAAATGACTCACAAATCCCAGTAGCCAACTCTCAGATCTCACAGAAAATCTTTTCTCTTCAAGTCTCTTGCCCTTGATCATTTCTGCTCCTGAGAAAATCCCTTGCTTACTTCATATTTCTGTAGTAGCCACATGTTGAAGGTAAGTTAAAAATCGATGTCCAAATCAATTTCAGTGAGACTTAGAGTTGTAGGTCATCATGGATTTGTGCAACAAATGAAATCCTGACAGCTCAGAGTCGCACTATCCATTCAGAGTCCATGCCAGTCACATTCACTCCGAATTCCTGTAGTTTGTGGTGTCATACAGTTTGCAGTGTTTTCTCCAAAACATCTCTGTTAAATCTGCCTACTATTTTGATACCAGGTTTCACTTCTGGAAGTTAGCATCTCCTAACCAACTTTAAATAGTGATCATTTGATCAGCACATTTTAAAGATACATCAGCCATCACATAAGTAATACCACAAATCCAGTTTCAACAACAGCAAAAATACTTTACAGGTATTTAATTCTGATGGAAACATTCAAAATTGATTTGTTCTCTTTGAAAGAGGAAAAAGCCTTGAATGATGTTGAATCTGATTGCAACATCTTCAATTGCCAATGAAATTAATTGTATGACAGTATCTCATAAGAAAATTTTACCTTTGAGGCATTTCATATTCAAACCAATAAATACTGAGCACGTCTATGGTTAAAAAAAAAAAAAAAGATTATTGCCTTCTGAAGGAGATGTTAAGGGCAATACTAACAAGTGAACTGAAGCAATATGCAATAATCATATTACTGTCAAGGAAAATGTCATGAAGAATTCAATGTGATAAGTATGTTAACGCATACCAAATTTATTAATAACATCAAATCAAGAATCACAGGTCAATGTTTTGAGCAGTTGATGATAAAAGTGACACTGGTAATAGCAGTATCACTTATCAAACATGCATTAATGTCAGTTTACTTCTGTCACTGTCAACGGCTGAAATGTATAGTGATAATGCACTGCATATGCTACCCGACTCTCTCTGCCAAATACATCTTATGTCAAATGTTTTAAAACACACTAATCAATGTGGTCTGCTATAGAAAGTTGATATACTGAAGCTATCTAAGTTAAGAAGGTGATGAATAAACAATAATAATAAAAAATCTTCAAGCATTACAAGGAAGCTAAGGTTCCTCCAAACATAGATATCATAAAAGACTGGCAATGATTGAAGTTGGACTTTCAAATAATTTTTATATTAAAAAAAAAAAATCTCAGCTTTGTAACACCACATATAGCACCTATTAATATGGTAATTGGAATGTAATAGAAATATTTGATTATTTATACAAGACCTTGAAATAATTTTACAGATTTGCTGCCAGGGATGTTTTTATGAGTTAAAGAACGTTTAATCTTTCATTATCAAAAGAAGATACCCAAAAAAGGCCTTTAGTACCATCAGTCTAGCCTAACTACTCTTTTTCAGCTGCAAAAGCTTTCATAAAATGAAAATAGAAATATCACTTAAAGAGCTAATATGAGTGCCAATGGATTTTAAGTGTCATCTTCAGGAAAGGTAGTCCCTAAATCTCTAACTTGGAAGTACTCCTATGTTCCTCATCTGTATTTAAATGAGTTCCAACAAACATTGCCTACAGTAGTGGTAACAGATGCTCACATCATGGTCACAAACCTCCATGTTTTTGTGTCATTTGGATGGAAGGGTGCTGACGTAGCAATGTATCTGCTGAAATTGGTGAATGATTGAGGTTGGGAGAGGTGGGATGGAAATGCTGGGACCACAGGTACTTCTGTGATTTTTGCTGTTGATTTCAGTTAAGAAATAACTTGTCTTCTGATTTTGGCCAAAGTAATTCAATGAAATTGTTTAGGCAAGGCCAAATGGAAACCTATTGTTCCTGTTCTCTTTCATGAGAAAATAAAACATAGGGTGGACTTGGGCTGTGTTTTGTCATAGGATTTTTCTCTACTTCCATACTAATTTTCATTTAGCTATGAAATTAATATGATGGTATTTTCTAATGGAAACCTAGTCAAATACTGAGCAGCATCCTCCCAAATCAAGAGGCAGAGGAGTACACTGCAAACAGAGCTAGACATTATTATGGTGCTGCATTTGGATCTGATTGTACAATACACATTATATCTGGCTCTTTACATGAGTCTCCAGAAAACAACTGTTTGTTTTGTTTTGTTTTCACATGTATATCCATTTCCTTAAGTAAGACACCTGAGCAAAGCTTACAGACAGGTGCTAAAATATTTGAAGAATCACCACTGATAAGGTGTTAAGAATATCATTACCTCAAGAATTTGATGCTTTAAAGAGTTTACATGGAGTCAGCTTACAAGATATTTTCTCCATGTCTTCCAAAATCAGAAGCAGCATGTCTTGTGGTGGCTGGAAGAACACCATAAGTATTACAAGTTGTCAGAAGTAATGTATTCATTTTTCAGATTCCAACATGGCTTCTTAACCATGAAAAACAAACAAACAAATAAAAAACTTATTTTTATCAACAAATTGCATCAGTTAGTCTTTACTAAGTACCACCTAAAACCAAGTTTTACATTTACACTGATTAGCATAAAGTTAATCTCCATCAGTCAACTGCAACTGCAATAAAATACACTGAGAGCCCTTGAGCTTACTGTATACAAGACTGCAAAAACAATTATATTTCCCCGCATGTTGTGGAAGTGAAGATTTTGATGACAGCCAGTCAAGCTCGTACCTCATGATACAGAATACCAGTGATACAAAGGAAACATTCTCAGGGATCTATCTACCCGTTATCTCCAAACAGAATTAATTTCATGTTTATATGTGTTAATGTTAAATATATATGCATATTACTGCACCTTGTTGAACCCTAATTCTCTAAAAGCATTTCCACAAAACATATCTGGTCTATGAAATAAGTACCTTAATGAAACAAAACTTTAAATAAAACCAAGTAGCCTCAAAACTGACCAATGACACTGAGAAAGAGGAATGTTAATGATGCTGTATTCTTTGATTCAGGTCACATGATTCCTAGGCAATTCCTAAACTATAATGAAACATGATACAGAAGGAAAGGAGAAAACATCTTTCTAGCCACCAAATCACCATAATATTAACTCCTTTGGGATGGATAAATTACAAAAGGAAAACAAGCCTAAAAACCTTTGTTCATTAGCACAAATCACTGGGAATATCTGATGAAGGTCTATGTTCAGAGAGTGAGCAGCTAGTAATCAAATTTTTTATCTTCCTATGTTTTGTGGTGAGATATAGCCCTATACACTTATATACACTATATACACTTTATCACTATGCACTATATACACTTTGTCACAACTCCTGTAGAATACCTTGCTACAGAGCAGCAATTCAGGAGACTGTAAAACGCTGTTAGTCCCTTCCTTTTTCTTGAAAGCTGTCTAGATATATTAGCAGTAGTAAGCAAAAAAAATAAATCTGACACCACTTTTATTAGGAGAAAGCATTAAAATGATGATGGGGCAAAGTTATACTGATCTAAAATTGTGCAGTTAAACAGAATGATTCTTATGGCTTGAGGAAAGCATAAAAAAATCTGAAGTATCTGAAGAGGAATTAATGAAAGAGGGAAGACTCATCTCAGGCAGGATTAAGGGACTGTGGATGCTTCTTCAGTCACTGTGAACTGGCATCACTCCCTACATCTCATTGTGGATTCAGTGGTCCACATCACGGAGGCAGGGAAAAAAAACAGAGCAGGAAAATATTTCAGCTAGGTATCAGGAATCATTCCCCTGTGGCATCTATCACTCTATGAAGTAATCTCCCAGGACAGTAATGCAAGTTCTTTGCTAGACTGTTTTAAACCCAGATTTTAGAGATCAAGTTTTCAGAAACACAGGAAAGTAGGTAAGACTCAAAAAGGTATTTCCTACCTCAAATGTTCATGAATCTATTGTAAGGATTACTATTTATTTTACAATTTTTTTCTTTAGCTTATACTCCATTTCTAAATTCCTTTCTAAATCTTATTTAGCATACAAAGAATATCTTCCACAAGCTATTTATAACTTGTTTGACTTAATAAGCATTTGCAATTCTCATCTACTCTTTATATTTCACGAGCGATGAGGCTGACTATACTGAGATGGTTATAATACTAAACGTTAAGACAGGTGTGTAATAAGGGCAGTTGGATTTTTTGTTAGTTTTTTTTCCTTTTAGAACAAGCTTTCTGTGTAAAGTCTGTATTTACCCCCCAGTATATGTAATATATACCCTGATGTATTATATTTATATAACATGTATTCCCCAACAACTAGGCAGGAGGCCATTCTAGCAAGATGCAGCACTCCTTCCCCCTCTTCTATTAAAGCCACTCTATATTTAAAAATATTCAGCATTTATGATTCTTTTTTTGGTCTTGATAATAACGGATGAGATGTCAGTTTGGGGATGCATCTTGAGTCTGATTCAAACAAATTATTCAGTCACTGGGTCTCCAGGATGCTGGAGGCCCCTTCCCTCCAGCCTTGCCCCAGTGGTTTGCCTTTTTAAAGGGCATGACTTCTCCTTTCAATCTGTATCAAACAAACAGCCACCCATTACATCTTCTGTTACTTAAGCTTGGATCAGACCCACAGGTTTGATGAAACACATTAGAGGACTTGCCAAAATAACTGCTACTTTCTGCATTCATGATGGGTCCACTGTTTCAGACAGATGCCAAAATATTCTGAGTATACTGTAAAACGGTCATTAAAGATGAAATTGATGTGTTTAGGTAATTTAAATATGAAAAAGTTTTGAATGCCCTTCTGTTGGTAGCTGCACCAGGACCTGAGGGAAACCAAAAATGAACTTTTCCAGAATTTTGATTAAGACATTAAAATTCTGTCTAAATCTTGCTGTATATGTGAAAGGCTTTCCAGCTCTGGGTGCAGAGTAGGAAGGTGTTCCTTGCTTTGCTCTGCAGTAAGCCAGCTTGTACTACAGGTTAGTCAGAACCATTTATTTTTTTGTCTTTTGCCATTCCTAAATACAGAATTCTTGTATAAATATGGAAAATAAAGAAAATACCAGATGTGCTTTAGATTAAGCAAAAAAAAAAATAATAATCTACCTATCATAATACTGCATGAGCTCCTTAGATACACCACTGATACATAATTTTAACTTTTTTTTAAGATCCTCAGAATAGGGTTTTGTTGTTGGCAGGGGGAGGAAGAAGAGCAACCTGATCATCCTGACAGCAAACCAGTCAATGAACATATGATGTTCTGATATAAGTGTACTGAGCATTTCTGTCTGGTGGTGTGCAATGGGCCCTGGAGATGCTCAGTATGTCTCGTCAGTTAGAAAACTTGAGATAAAGGCCTGCACATCCCTACCCCACCCAGCTATTCTCTATGCACTGTGCAGAGGAAGGGCTGTGGTAATCAGTAGCAGAAATGCTGTTCAGCCAACCAAGGCTAATAAAGAGCACTTGAAGCCACTTTCATCTTGCTTATCTACAAAAGCATTGCCAGGAGATTTTGCGTGCCTGTGAATCTCCTCTCAGACAACATGGCCAGGTTCATTACTCTGTGTGTGTGTCTAAGAAAGTAATTCTGAAATGTAGCCACCAAGGGCTGCATGGGCAACTGCCGTGTGAATGCTTATTCACTTGCAGCTTGGCTTTAACTGTCAAAACTGATATGACTGTGGATTTACTGCTGCGGTTTGTGCCCATTCCTTTTAGTTATTTTTTCCCCTTATGCAACCATTGTCTCCCCTCTTATAATACTGAGCTGAATTTAATCAGTAAAGGCAAAGTTTGGCATGCACAGACTCTGCTTGGGAAAAACCGCGCTGGAAAGTCCTCCAGCACCCTTATACCATCAACACCTTCACCAGCATGTGGGGTGCGTGGCTGTTTTCCCATGATGTTGGTAAAGGTTTGGGACACATTTGTCCCTACTGTCCCATCTCATTGCCAGTAATGTGCATCATGTTGAGCCTTTGTGTTCCTAAGGATCAGGTTATGAGGTCAGACAGAAATGAAGATGTACTTCCAAGACTTCCATTTTAGTCTGTGAATTATATAAATGTCAATGTCTTTTTACAAAGGTGGGGTGGGGATGTGCAGAGAGGTGAGATAGCTGACTTCTTGGTGTCACTTGGGGTCAAGTGAAGGTACAGAGTTTTCTGGAGAGCCTGGAGTACCTCCACATCAGCTTTCAGTAAAGCTGGTTAATTTTTTTGATAACTTCAGACCAAAGCAAACTGGGCTAAGAGTTATATATATACATATTCCCACATCATACTACTTAACCTTGGGCCATCGCTCAGCTGAGTCAGCTTGATTTGCAGACCTTGCAACCCAGTGAGAAATGTGGATGAGAGAAGCATCAGCTTCCTTTCCACCAGCCCTTCTCACTGTGCCTGCACAGCTCCTCGCTGGCCTGGCTCCATGCATGTAGGCAATGTGCTTTCTTTAGTGCCACTGTCCAGCTTTCTGCCTTTCCTTAAGCAATGCAGGTTTTCCCTCTGAAGAATTATGTTCTCTCTGTGCAAAACAATCCACCAAAGAAAACATACTGCCAGTGACTCCTGATTTATCTCTATAAGAATATATCAGGAAGGAAATCAGATGAAACTTTAGCCCGGAGCTATGAGGCAGAATATCTGGTTAATTTATACAACTACACCTCCTGGATTTCATTCCTGTCTGTGCCACTTTGAATCATTAGGCAAGTCATACTTCAGCTTACCCTTTGGACAACCAGGTCTAGCAGAAGGTGTCCCTGCCCACAGCAGGGGGTAGGGAATTAGATGATCTTTAAGGACCCTTCCAAAGCAAACCATTCTATGATTTTATGATATAAAGCATTTAATTTTTCTTGTTGGGGAATTTTTGGGTTTGTAGAGTGCATCAGTCTTGGTGATGCAGCCACACAGCCTATATAATGTGTACCAGGTGAGATATAGCCCAGTCCCTCTCCCTCCTACAAAGGAATATCCTTACTTCTCCCTTTCTCTCTCTCTTGACAGAGAACCCTGTGTGAAAATTTATTCTTTTTAAATGATGAAAGCAATTATTTCTGTTCAGATTTTATAAGATGCTTTTTCTTAAACTGAATTGTTCTGCATTATGTTTTTCTAACAGAAATGGAAAAGTAATTGAGAACAATCAGCAGGCTCCTCTGTTGCTGTAATTACAGTAAATTCTTGCAAGAAATTATGCATAAATTATGCACAGCTCCTGCATAATTTTACTGCTTGAATTCATACTCCATGAAGCCACTATGGAGTTAAGTAAATTCAAGCAGTGACATCTGCCTCACTTTCATAAAAAAATGAATAGGAAATTTCTTCACTTTCATTGAAACTTTCACTGATTCATTGAAGGAAAATGAAGTGACTGGTTTGACCTGTGAACACATATTAGCTAAGTACTATAATCTTCTGACAAATTACTACCAGGAGAAAAACATTTATTAAATATATGTAATGTATCCCATTAACACCAAGAACTTTTCTCTGCATTTCTTAATTCCATTTTCCCAAAACAGAATACAATTTCTAAGGAGAAACCTTTTCTGAACATGTGATTGCTGTCCCTGAAGACGTCATGTTCCTTGGCCTTTTTTTCTTTCCTGACTCGTGTCTACTAAATCATAGACACTATTCTGGACTCACAAATACAGTAAAGCGAGTAACCTTCCAGGACTGTTCTCTTTCACAAAACAATAAAGAAACATGCAGGTCAAATCCCACTGCAGTAGTGATGCCTAAATAGCAATGTTGCCTACTAGGAAGGGGTTATGGTTATTACAACATGGAAACTCAAGTACATAAATCTGCATCATTAAAAGTACAAATGGAATGCCTTCCATTTCATTCGTTATTGTTCAGGTGAGAAACATTAGCAGAGCCTTGTTAATTTGTCAACTGTGCTAGAAAGAATATTCAGGACCTAGTAGAATATTTAGCCTGTTTACATGAAATAACGACTCCAGGAAACATAAAAGTAAGACAAAACTATGGAAGAGAATAAATGCAACTGACATACTTAATACACTGAAAGTCCTCTTTCACATTTAAACAACCCTTCCCCCCAGTCCTATCAATTAAATAGAATGGCTCTTAAAATATTCTAACACTTTCCACAGAAGCAGGAATGTCACTGGCTTTTTCCTGGGACTCTGCCCAGATTTCTGTCTACTTTTTCTCTGCATTCTTACTTGTGTACATCTTGAGCTGCCCGTCTAAACTTTTTTGGTTGATATGTCTGTTCCACATCACAGATAACTCTGAGTGATAAACGAAATAATTTGAAAGGCAACAGAACAGCATCACAATAATCTGACAAGCCAAAGTTTCAGCAGAATTAAATTGTAGTTTCCTGCACAGGTAATTAAGGAAATATAAGTACTTACCACATCCACATTTGAGCTTGTTCAAGACTCCATTATAGCCAATGAAGAGGGAACAGGCACTTCAAAGAAAATGATTTATTTTGTCATAAGATAGGCACCCAAACTATGCCAAAGAATTATGCCTGAGAAGTTCCTGTTTCCATCCATTGATTACAACAGGAGCCTGGACAACCTGTTCAGATGTAAATGAAGCTGTCTAAACTGAGGAGAGAGAAATCACACCCTATTGACTAGCCATGTTAAGCAAAGTGAGAATTTCTATATGCCAGTTTTAGGAAAATGAAGATTAGGCAATTAGAGAGAGATCAGAGTTTAATTAGTAGGACAAAAAGGATTGCAGCTTCAGGTCTACCCACACTCATCTCTGATTATTCCTGAAGACCATTTAAATCTATTATAGGCCTCAGACACTTAGAGCTTGGCATCTAGATCTGAAGTTTTTAGCGTTGGTCTTAAATAAACTTAAAATGGGACTCTGATAGTTTCTGAAATCTCATGCTGCCACCTGAAAATTTTATGTGAAGGAATACTGAAAAAGAATTGTGTATGAATGTCCCGTTTGTTTGTTTTGAAGAAAGCATACCAGAGAATGCCAAAATGCACTACTAGAAACAAAATATCATTTACTGTTAGTTATGGAAACTGCAAAACCAGGGTAAGTCAAATGCCAGAGGTTCTTAAATGCTTAACTATTGTCTCAGTCTCAGATGGTTTATGTCCTTGTATCAATTTTCCTCTCCTATCTTTTCATTGGAAAACAGTTAAAATCAAAATATCATTTCTAGTTGCCTAGTGGAATCCAACACTACAGATTTGGCATCAGGATCAGTAAGGAGTTGACTTCAAAAGGGCAACATCAATCGCCAGTCAGTATGTTTGTGCCAATGTGTGGTATGGAAGTGACAGATTCCTCAGTCATCAGGGAGATCAAATTTTTGGAATGGATTTGGGATGGCAAGCTCTCAGCTAAAGGGACATAAGCTGAGTCTCACTATCTCCCGGGTGCAGAGACTGACTCTCCTCTCCCCGCTGCCCTGGGGAGAGTCTTAGATCTCCTAGCCTCCAACACACTGTACATCATGTGAGGGTAACATTTACCTGGCACCTTGCTTAAGTTAAAGAAGCAAAGGGTTTTGTGTTTTTGTTTTCACCTTGCCTTGTGTTTTTTTTTGTTTTCTTTCCTTTGTTGGATGCCAAACACAAATGGCATAGTATTAATCAAAAAGCTCTGGGTAACCTTTTAAGAAACGCTGTGCTACGAAACCTCTTTAAAGTCCAAATGGAACACTTGCATCATCCCAGAAATGGGCTGTCTTTAAATTAGAAACAAATCTTTAAATAAATAAATAAATAAATTTGTGGGCCATTTCTTTTTCTACTGCACTAACATCTTACTTACCACCTGCCCAAAGGGGATCTGTGTAAGACCAGTGATTAAAATACACTCTACCAGCCTTTATCTAATGAGTGATTTCCTAAAGCACAGTTGTTTTCCGGGATTATACCTGTTCTTTCTTCCTTAGTGAATGACCTCAGTTAGAGTGACAGTCATCTGAACAAATGTAAAGGTCTCCACAACAGAAATCTAGGTTTGAGTTGTGCTCTTTTTATGAAGAGAAATTGACACTTCTGAGATGCAGCTCATCCTACCCAAAAGGTATATGTCTAAAATGGATCAGGTTAATCATGCTCTAAAATACCTGTGTTTGTTGTTGTTTGTTTTTTAATTGATTGTAAAATAAACCTAGTGTGACTCATCTGGATGTACATTCTAGATATCTAAAAGAGGGAACATGAATCCTATCTAAGCAATGTTAATTGAACCACTCACGCACAAGATTCCCTGTAACCATGAGCCTGTGGTGCCAAGGGCAAGGCTATGCCTACTGCAACATTTTGTAGGAAAGCAGATATATACAAAAGTCAGATTTCCCTTCAGCACCATGGATTTCTTGCATAAGGCCAAAATTGCCATGAGGCACCACATGAATTTATCTTACAATCAAAAGTGGAAGGGTTTCATATAACATAATTACATTATGAAACTCATTGCCTCAGGAAGTTCCAGATGCCAAAAAGAAAAGCCAAGTTCAAAGACCAAGAAAATACATCCATAGCTAATAGATCCCTCAACTGAAATTCAGGCCAGGAAGAAAGGAAGGCATAGGAATATCTGTCCTTTTTTCCATGCCCTTTTTCCTTAAGTATGAGCTGTAGGCAACAGCCAGGAATAGGATACTTGGCTAGATGGACTTCCAATTAAGCCTGTATGTCCATTCTCAATATCTCACGTTCTAATACTGCCAACAGTTTTCCTGTGGCAAAGAGCCAAGCAAGGAATATTGTAAGCCTGCCTCACACATACTATTTTTCCTAGGATTACCGAATGCTGGTTAAGCCTTAGTTTCACACCAGGAAAAAGACACAAAGCACAAACACAAAATGAAAGCCATTACCCCACTTGCTTTTACAATCTTACTGCAAAACATTTGTGCATGGCCGAACTCTCTATTCCCAACATATTATTTTAGTACAGATATTTACTGGTGAGGACGGTTAGTGTAGGAGCCAAACACCTACTTGACATTATCCATTCTGTTTGTCATCAATATGAGTCATCATCAGCAGTTTCATCTTCCATCCTTTTGGGCAAGGTTGAAAAATTACTAAGAATAGCAGCAGAACTTGACTGCAGTGGGTTTTTTTGTTTGTTTGTTTGTTTGTTTTTGATTTTTTTTTTTTTTCCTGGGGAACTCAACTCTTAGGCTGTGACTACTGCTGCTAATTGAATTTTTACCTCCATCTTAGAGGAGGATGCAAACAGTAAGAGGTAATATTGCTTTTTATAATGCTTTTTTCCACTGCACTGTCCCTGTCTCTCCATTTCAAGGCAGTGACATATCTAATCCTTACACAAAACCCTCCTGAAAAATCCCTGCAAAAATTTTTCCAAATAATGGGGGTAGAAATCTGGAACTTGATGGTGAGCTTTTATCACAACACAAAATAGCACATAAGGTCTGGTGAAATTCTCTGACCTGTATGTGAAAAAAATATTTCATGTATGGTATTTTTTTCTCTCCCCCAAAAACATTTGTTTTAAATTAGCCACCAGATCAACTACTGTATTTCAGCAGTGTCTGTTGCTATGTATTACCAAGTCTGAACTCTTACAACAAACTGAAATACATACATCATATTTTTCTCATTAAATACTTCTTCTAGATGACTGAGAGAAGTAGATTAAGGAAGAAAATTTGTCACGTTAAGCTAAGACAATCTCTTTTGAGTCCTTATCTATCAGCTCTGAAAAAAAAGTGAAAAATAAATATCCAGATAAGCACCAGAATACTCAACATACTTTGTACTTAATAATTATCACTCCACTTTCCACATATGAATCCAAAGAGCAAAAAAAATTTACTTTTATCTACCAGTATGATGAGTGTAAATTAATTATCATTTCAAAACTAGTTACAAAGAGACACATACACACACACCCCAAACAGGAATGTTGAAATGCTGATATAATCTGTATTCAGTAGTGGTGAGCTTCGGAAAAAATATTTGAAGTTTTGGTATTGTTATTGTTTTTTTAATCAAAACAGAGCAGTAGCATCTCAGCTGCTTTGGCTGCATTTGTAGAAAGGAGCCACACCAAGCTGAGCAGTAGCGAATAACAGCGAAAGTCCCTTTTCTAACAGCAAATGCAGTCAGCGCTTTCATTCATCTCTACATTAGCAACCAGTCACACAGTGCTTACAACAATCATTGCCATGGAGTTATCAAATTTTTCAGCCACAAATTCTGATCCCTAAAGAGATTAAATCACAGAAGCAATCCAAACAAAATCAGTGGAGTGCAGCTAATGAAGTGCATGCACAGATTTGCACAAAGTCATAGCCCCAAGTATTTATCAGCCAACAACTGGGCTAGTAACCAGATGCCAAAAGAAAAAAACAAAAGGAAAAAAAATAAATAAATAATTTGTCAGAAATGAAAGACTAATACCAGTCAGCTTGTTGTTGATGTAAATGACAGAAAACAACTGAAACAAAAAGAAAAGAACCAAAACAGAAGAACCAAAATATAATCTCGGGAGATCAATCACACAAACAAACTGTGCAACTGCACAATCCAGTTTATGTTATCTGATATTACTCTAGGCTTCTCATAGCTGAAAAAAGGTTATCTCTAGACTCAAATGAAGAACAAATCACTGGTCTGAAGAGAGCTACAAAGCTGTGGCTCATTATTCTGCCCAAAGCTGCCTCGTGTGCCTGGCATGCAGCATGCCAGGGTGACACCAGCCCTGGAAGCACTTCAGAAGACATGGGAGAAGAAGATATCAACCAAAACCATGACATATTGCCTGGCACTGATGTGTGAGAAGGCAGCCCCATCACTGAGAGAATAGCAGCAAAGAAGGACCATCTCCTGATGCCAGTGAGAGATTAACTGAGGAAATAAATAGAAAAATAAATCAAGCAAAGAGCTGAGGACTTCTCACTTGAAGGCATGATGGAAAGTATAACTGCTGGCTTTTTGAGTAGAAGAAATACATCTTCTAGAAATACACAGCCATCCTGGGACATAAGTCTTCTTTGTATCTGTCTACATCTGTTTACGTAGATCAATATAGAATCATTTGGGTAAGACTGAGTAACAAGTGCAGTCAAGTGCTTTATACAAAAGTGCCAGAGGGAAAGGAGGGAAATCTTGTTTACAGTTCAGCTAGGCTCAGGCATGAGAGTCCATGACAAAACCAGTTTGCATGGATGGAAAAGAGTTATCCCCAAGATCAGTATCAAACCAACTGGAAAGCTGTGCTGTTGAAGTTAGCAAACAAATCCTCATACATTCAATATCATGAAGGTTTTTGTCTTCTTACTGACATCTCATATACTCCTACATGTGATAATGCACGTGGCTACACTCCACAACTAAAATTTTATTTGGAAGAGGCTTTTAAGTGTTTAGGGAGGGGTTAACAGATGTTAGGAGAATCACTGCGTCAATACGAAAGGTTGTTACAAACACATTAGCAGAAGGAATTTCTCCTGTTAAGCCAGGCTTACAAACTACCTACAGGCATTCTGGCAAGTAATATGTGAATTCTACAAGTTCGTTCACAAAAAAAATAATAATAATAAATAAAATAAAATAAAATAATAAAACCTTACATTAGGTGCAAATGACAAAGTATTAGAGCAATACAATGCAACAATTCACTTCACGCACATCACTATAAAAAATAAGGCTGTGGGACACAGCCCATAAGATCCCTTATTTTTTGTTCTCATTCCCTTTTCCCATGTTTCTTCAGCTTTTCTTCTTCATGTTTAATTCTTTTCTATTTAATTTTCTTCCTTTTAATTCTGTCCCACCAAATTTTTCTCTTTTAGTGTTTTTCCTTCATTTTTAATATTCATTCTCTTTTTTTTTTTTTCTTTCATTTCTCCCATTTCTGACTTCTCACACTTTTCTGTGCCTTCTCACTCTGATTTTTAGGGCTCCCTACATCTTCCTTCCTACTATCAGCTTTCTTCTCAAGCCTTTTCCAATGTCTACAGCTGCAATGATAAAATGTTCGTGGTATACATCCCATTGCGTGGGACTGCAACCAGAATAATTCAGCCACTACCACTGCAATTTTCCCATCTTGCTGCAGCACTGCAGAGTAAAAAGACTCGTCCAGACCCACTCCACTTTTTACTTCACCAATAACTTTCTCTACAGCACCAATTTCACAGGCCCACATAGGAAAGGAGTAAAAAGATTTGTCCAAGTCTCAGTGTTTCAGGAAACAACTGAGTGCTGAAGCTCCCACCGAAAGGAGTTTAGGAATTCACAGCAGCATTTACACCTCAAAAGGGCTCATAGGTTCAACTTTTCAATACCTCCTCCTCTTTCTGTCATTGTAGAACACTTTTCTGCATCTGGAAAAAGACATGTACCTAAACGTGGGACAACAATGTCCTTAACTTATGCTTCTGCTAGTCTAAAGGTGCCTTGGCTCAGCTCAACATCAAGGTGCTCAACTCATGCCCAAAACCAGCCCATGAATTAATAATCAGGTGTTGCACACATACATCTCCTGATGGGCAACATTCAGTACTCAGGAAAATAAATGAAAAATAAAAAAAAAAGAGATGTTGCTTTGCGAAGCCAGGTGTTGATGAGCACACCCAGAAGCCAGAGGCATTTCTTATTGCGTGGCATTTCTTATGACATTGCTGTTTGGCTGAAGGAGGGTAGAGCTGGATGAAACATTGCATTGATGGACCGGAAGTGTAAACTTAAGAGGTGAGAATATAAGGAAACAAATTTGAAAATAACAGGCTGATGAAAATACCCTTCCCTGAGAAATAAATGGTTGTTCTGTGTCTATTCTTGAATGTTAAAAAGTAGATTTCAATGTATTTGTGAGTTAATAGTTCTTAATAGTTCCAAATACCTTACGTACTCATCACATAATACCTAGCTAGTCATTTCAGTCATTTTCTAAATAACTGATTTCAACACACAGATAACAAACATAAAGGTACTTTGTGACTGTTTTGTCAGATATATTCATTCCTCTGAGCATAAAAGCATTAACCAACAAAACATCTTAAACTTATGATATAATTTAACTTTTAAAACTTCATTAAAATTGCTTTAAAACATAATAACTTTTTCCAGGAAAAATGCAGACATAAATTGTACTATATAGCAATGGCTTTATAAAATTTACACATTTAAAATAATAAGCATTTTATTAGAAAACTATTTCCTGAATTCAAGACTAACAAATTTGGGATGTCTATTCATGAAATAAAAGAAAAAGCAAACTGATGACAGTCTTCCGAAGATTGTTTCAAAATCATATGCAGTCGGGCCTTATATATATTCAATAGGAGCTTAAAATAAGCTTCTGAAATTGACTTGAATAACATTTACAAAGAATTCAGATGAAGAATTTAGTGTACAATAGCTTGTGCAGTGTGTTCTGGAGATGGGAGTAGTCATTGCTTTCATATTTGCTCATAACCTTGAGCTAAGAAGCCCTGATGTAGATAATTTATGGGTGAAATTGCACCATACATCATATAAAATTACAATATTAATGATGTTTATGATGATGCAGAGATAATTAATATTTATGCTACATTACAATGATTTTGATTTTCCATTGGTTTCCAAAATGGAAACATCTTGAATCCTGAATATTTTCTGACAGTTTACTCTGTATTCAATAAACTTCAGCACTAAAATCTCACTCTAAATTCCCATCACCCCCAGATAAAAAGCAAATGTGGCTAAGACATGTCTCAGAATGGCAGGTTTATTTCAGAAGACCCCACAGCCACACTCAACAAGTCATGGTGTCTTTTTTTGAGAGCAAAAGCTATTGCACTGAATTCAGAAACCCCTAATAATACTTCAAAATGTTTGGATGCAGTTTCAAAGGTGAAAGCTTTCTTCCACAAATGCTTCCCACATCTGCATAGCCAAATACAAAATAAATAAATAAATAAAAATCTACATGGCTTGGTATCTTTTCTCCTGTAAAGCAGTATTTCATTCTTATGCCACACAGATCACTTTATCTAACATAGTTCATATGGAAGAGGAAACATATGTAAGTAATTGCAGATTTACTAGAAAATTATCAGCCACTCAGACTTTGATTGGAATGGATTACCTGCTTTTGAAGTTACTTAAATCTTTTGGGGTCATTGAATAACCATCTAATATATTTACACGCAATGAATATTTGATAAATTGTTGCACTACACATATAAACTGCTGGATATCTGTTTAGAAATTGTATCTTCTCACAGATATTAAAAATAAGACAGCTACTATCCACTGACCATGATATATCTCTGCACTTAGGAAGGAAAAAATAAAAAAAGGAAAAAATAAAAAAAACCTACAGAACCAAACTACAGCTAGCTTGTAGCTATCTCAGTGAGATAATTATTTGTTATTAATGCACACATTTCATGTAAATGCCAATATTTTAAAGATCATTCTTCTATTGGGACAAATTGCTTTTGTTTAAGAAGTCTAAAAGAAGACCACTGAAATATTTAAACCTTCTCCTGCATCTTTAATGAGGGAACATCTAAATCTGTAATATTTTGTATGAGAAACAATAAAAAGGGAACACAGGAACATTAATTGTAACAATATACAATTTCATAGACAAGTAGCGTTTTACAAGAAATCTAAGTTTTCCGATAAGCAATAAAAATAAGGTTATATGAGTAATTCTGTTCTTAAATGTATTTATTATCAAGAAATATAAGCAGAAATAGAGAAAAGAGATGCTTTCAGAATACTAAGATCAAAATTTTAAATGAGATTATGTTCTGAATTTTATGAAGTATGTAATAGTAATTGCTACACTGCAGTATATTCTGACAATCAGCTTTAACCATCAAAGCTCATCCTGCTACTTCAATGCCTGGTCTCACACCCTTCTCAAGCCTAAAACTGCCTGGAAATTAATTTCATGATGATCTGCATTTTCATGACTCTCACATCTGCAATACTCAAGCAATTCACAGCGTTCCTAGGGAGCCAATTATTTCCATTTTCTAGGCAAAGAACTAAAGAACAATGACTAATATCTACAAATGCTGAATTTACGGCTTTTAAGAAACAGCCTACTGATGTCCCTAGTTTAGTAATTTTGAGATTGCCACCCATGCACCTTCCTGCTGGTGGCTAATTTCTCAGAGCAGAGTGTGTAGAGCCATTTTCTCAGCTCATCTCTTTGACTGGCATTCTGTGGGAGGGTGTAAATGCCAAGTTTCCTTTTCTTTGGACATCTCAGCCTCTTCGCTTATGTTTTCTGCATTTGACAGGAAGCACAAGTTCTGAAAAATGTAAAAAAATATTCACCTGGAAACAGAAGGATGAAATACTAAATTTTATTTAACTGAATTTTATTTATAAAAACACTGAGGATAATTGTGGTTTTGTTCAGACCACGTCATATTCCAAAGTAACTGGTGGATGTGATTCTTAAACAGGATAATAATTTCAGAATAAAGAAATAAACACTAATCCTGTTATTGACATTTGTGTCATAGTACTTAGGAATAAAGCAAAGGGAACATTAAATTTGCTCAGATAATCATGATTTCCAAACTCTAAAGTGCATTTTTTCAGAGGTAGATTCTTAGAATCTATAAATGCTGGAGTTTCTGAAAACCCCAGGCAATCCATTACATGATGCAGCATTGAGTCACTACAAGTCATTGGCAAGGCTGGCAACCTTGACCCCCTCAACCCTGAATTCTGCTCCTTAGAAACTGGGGAAGAACTGTGGGTTGACTTGGTTACAGGAAAAATTTATCATCGCAGTCCTTCAGCATATAGACTTTCTGTCCCAGAAAAGACAGTATAAACTAGCTTGCAACAAATAAGTCTAACAAGAAAGGTTGTGGTTTTTTGGTTAACTGCTCCTCTCCCAACAAATAAATCACTGACAGTTTCTTGATTTATTTTTTTTAATGTATGCAAAATCAGTGTCAGTTCACCTAATAACATAACCAGAATAAAATCTCTATTTTCAATAGAGATCAATTTCATAACGTTAATGAAAAATGTACCTGTTAAAGAAAAGAAGAGAGACAAATGATGTCATTTTCTCTGCTGGGATTTCAAACACAAATACTTATCTTTGCATTTTTCTATTCTTGTCTCCAACTGGAATAGAGAACACAGTTTTGGCTCAGGAGTTTTGCTAAGAATTACCATCTCTTTGCTTGATTATAAGAATTACCAACTCTTTGCTTGATTATCACTTAGTTCAGTTGATGTTCGGCTGTTGATCTAGAATCACTTCAAGGTACATTTACTAAAGAAATATTAAATGACACAGCTCTTGCTTGAAGCATGTTTATTATATAAAACCCACAACAACAGCTATATTTCAAGTAGAAGTAAAATGGTGATAAATGTGCTGTCAGTAACTTTTTATGAGATATATGGAACCTCTACGAAAACAATTTTAAATCTATTGAACAAGGAAACAAGTTTTGATGGCTCTTTCCAAAATCTTCAACTGTAAGTGACTCAAGTGAGTCTGATTAATTTATTTCACATAATTTAAGAAAATAACATTTCAAAATCCCTACCATTTTTCCCATGCTTGTTTTCCAAATTTTCATCATGAACAAGACAGAAAACACGAAGTAGTAAAGACAGAATGCTAATAATTCAATTTCTGTCTCACAAAGACATTTTTTTTTGATTTCTGTAAATACTTTAGTTCTAGATTATGAATACATTCATGTATAATTCAAGATAAGAAAATCATCATTCTGTTGCTTTACATTTTTCAGAATCCTGACAAGCTAAAAGCTGTTGAGCAAAATTAATTTTTCATTTAAATTCAGCAAATCTGCTTTTGTTGCTAACCTGGGCAGGCACAAAAACCTGGATACAGTAACTTACCAGGCAGGGATGAATGTAGTAAAAAATACCATCAGAAAGTATTTTGGAGTATTTATTGCATGTCACCATTAGTTCTTTGGAAAACTTACCAGTTAACTCTCAACAATTAAATATTTAAT
Organism: Cygnus atratus; assembly: GCF_013377495.2. Taxonomy (NCBI): domain Eukaryota; kingdom Metazoa; phylum Chordata; class Aves; order Anseriformes; family Anatidae; genus Cygnus; species Cygnus atratus. The sequence goes on along the minus strand of NC_066364.1, from coordinate 25,465,517 downwards.
ACAACAAAGGTTTTCTGTATGACCGTCATAAGGAAACAAAATTAATCCTATCTTAAAACAACATAGATAAATCTGATGCCAGGGTGACTACTGCCAAAACAAAAAATACAGTTTTTGATACTGCAAAAAACATCTGATAATTCAGCTATCTCATAGAAATAAATAATAAATAAACAAGAACAAAAATGTTTTGTGAAAATGCAGAATCGCCATTCAAAGCCCACTACTTCCAAATAGACATTCGCCTGCAGATTTGGCTAAGCAGTACTATATATGTTTTCATGGCATTTGCAGAGCTGCATTACAATAACCTGTCTTGCTTTGGCACACCAAAATCTGCTCCCTGGTCTCTCTACTATTTGACTCTCAGAAAGACAGGGAAGGCTGAAGAATGCTTAACACAGAATTTAGCATGCAATGCAGTGGGTTAATAAGCCAGAACATTTTTTTTTTCCCCTGCCATAGACAGTCTTCTCGTCAGCTATCATGGTCAAAAGCCTTTGTGCCAATGTAAGCTAGACTGAAAAAATGGGCCTCTTTTCCAAATACATGTGAAAAAAACTAATGTACATCTCAATCTCCTGTGTCAGCAAAATCAGCACATTGCATGAACCCATGGTGTTTTCTATGCAAACTCAATGAGAATTGAAGGGGAGGCTTTACTATCTCATTTACAGAAAGAGGCATGGCAGTGAAACTATCCAAGTACAACTCCCTGTTTTGCCCGAGTCCATGAATGAACTGAAGAGATGAACTTGACATCCCAAACCAGCCTTGGGCATCTGCTGCCTGCCAAGTATAAAAAACAGTCCCCATCCTTCCTCCTTCCAGCATCATACTTCAATTCACTCCGGATTTCAAGAGAAAGATATTTGGAGACACAATTCCATTTTCAAGAAGACTAAAAAGAAGTTTATGAAATCTTGAAAACTATTGTAGAACTGAACTATTACCTTACCCACAGCCTGACTTCTCACTGCACTGAGACACCCCTAACAGCTCACACCTTTCAGAGCCACTGAGCCAAGAATGTCACAGTTTCAGTGGGTTTCACTTGCTGTCACGTCCCGTTGAATCTTCTCTTTGCAACAACAGTGGTGAAACCACTGATGCATTTTAACATGAAAGCTGAGACTCTTACACTATTAAGCGATTCTAGAGGACTTGTAATACCATAACAGACACCTGTGTCACAGGATCACAGCTCTAAGAGCAGCCCTACTATGTGTGGTCTCTGGAAGACCATCCCACCAATGCTAGATGCTGATAAAATAACACAAGGAAAATGATGATGCTTGTTCCAGCTTTAATGCTTAGATCAGCTAATAATGGTTCCATAGTGACAAAAATAACATCTCAAAATGGACTTTGATTCAGCTACAAGGGCAACCACAAAAGCATAACAGCATTCACGTGGCTTCTTGTATCCCAAGAAAAAGGTCTTATCATGATGTCTCCTACAGCAGGCATCCAGAAGACCACTCAGGAAAGAAGAGCTGCAGCTCTGCTCCCTTGATACAACAGAACTTGGGCAGCGAGGGTAATGCTCACCACTAAAGTAGAAACATCAGTCAAAGGTTTTGGATGGTCTAGAAACTAAGGACTACCAGACTTTGCTCCATTTGTTATCCAGTTAGGAAGTGGTGGATACTTGACAGGACTTCATCATTTTTCTACAGCACAAACGCATTCCACACACAGGTTGCGTTTCTCCAACCTGTGTTTGTTAACATAAATGCATAACAGACTATATTAAAAAAAAAATGCTACCCTGCTCCTTTTTTTCCTTATCTAATGGAATCCTGAGAGAAGAAATTTAAAAAAATAATAATAAAAATAAAATAAAATAAAAGCATTACTCAACAGAGACTTGATTATTAAAATAAGTCTGAATAATACATCAGTAAAGAGTATAAGCATGTTTTTAAAAAGAGAGTGAGAGAAGGGAAAAAAAAAAAAGAAGAAAAAAAAGTCCCCACTGCCTTCCCTGGGAGACATTTTGGATAAAATACCCCGATAAAGTTAATTCATTCACTTTTTGGAAAAATACTTATGAAGCTATTGCATCATTGCTACCACAACACCAGAATTACTTCAGAAACAAGCAGAAGAACAGATATCCTGATATTTGGATCCTTTTCCTTTGAAGTAACTTTTTCTTTTTTTCTGGGTAAGTTAGCATCTAAGGTGTTTAGACTTGTTTAAATACTTAAAATGCATTTAGGAAACTTAGTTTGAGAAGCAGTCACTAATTACCATTAATTTAATGACATATCCAGGGAGGACAATATGAGTAAAACATATTGAAATATTATGCATTCCATACTCAATACAAAGCAAATATGGAAACATATTATTGTTTGTCTGCTGGTTGCCCTGAAAATCTAGCTCATTTAAGGTCCACCTTCTTTCTCCCTTTCTCACGACTCACTTCTTTCCTCTTATTCTGTTCATTGCCAAGTAGCTCTATTTTCAAGAATTCGTATCAAAGTTACAGATTTAATGCCACTGGTGTATTATTGAACACTTTCAGAATTTAAAGGGCAGTGAATTGAAAGCAGTATTTTTATATATATATATATTTTTTTTTTACAGAAGAATGAAGAGTTCTAAACGATGAGCATGGTCTCATTATGTATCAGCGTTAAATGTGTGAAAGGTGCCCTGCAGATGGAGAAAGTTGTTGCCATGTTTCCTGAAAAATATATTGGTGCTACTTCAAAATCAAAGAATAAAAGAAATGTTACTTGCAAGACACCTCCCAGGGTCACCCAGTCCAGTCTGGCTCAAAGCAAGACTACTGCCAAAACAAGGCCAAGTCAGCCATGTCCTCACCTATTTGAGTCCTGAAAACCTCCCAGGGTGGATAGACCACAAATCTCATTGTTGTTCCAGTGCTGTGCTACCCTTCTAACAAAGGAGCTTTTTCTAATGTCCATCCTGAATTTCAGTGTTAGCAGCAGCAACGGACAGCATATGTTTTCCCAAGTGTCACCCACAACTCATTCCCACGTTCCTGAGGGATATTTTCCCTCAGGAAACATATGACTTTTCTCAATCTTATTTGTGAAATGGTCTTTGTCCCATTCTAACTCTTAAACTATACACAGGTATATATCATCAGATGACACCTCTCCACGACAGCTTTTTCCACTGATGCAACCAAAGCCCACCTCATGCATTCTAGCAATGTCTCTGTATGATTGGCACTAGATTAAAGAAAAGGTAGTGTAAATTGACGTGAGGCGAGAGCTACGTGTCAGGGATTAGAAAAGAGGCCAGAGCAGCATTCTATGTTTCCCCCTTGCTGTGGTCCTGTTTAATGTCACGTGAACAGTGACAAAATTATATTGCTTCTTGCAGCCTCCATGTTTAGTCCTTCCTTCCTTGGCGATCACTTGCTGGAGCAATCCATGCCTCTGCACCTCACCTCTAGATAAGCAAGAGGAAACAGTGATGCTCTAGCTGCAGCAATGTCTCAGCCACCACGTCACTCCTGCACAGTGAGGAGAGATTGTATCCATGCTAGGATCTTATCAGTCTCTTCCTGCAAAGCCACTGCAAAACCTCAGTCCTGCTCTTCAAAGCTCAAGGATATCTGAAAGCATCTCCCATGACCATCCCTTATAGTAAGAGGCTGCCACAATCTGGGACAAGGTAGCACAGAACACCTGAAGCATGGCAGCCCACCCTGCTGAACCTGGTTGCATGACAGACTCTCCCAGAGGTCACAAAGAACCTGTAAAGCAAGAAAAGGGTAAATAGGAATGAATTAAATGTATACACACAAAACCTTCTTTAATAGTACACACAGAGTTTCCTAAGCTATGCTGAAGATGAGGGTGATGGTCACACTTCAGCACTGAATTATCAAACTGAGGATTGAATTCAAGCAATTAGTGTATTTGTAGGAGTTTCTCTTCTGGGTAGACGTGTTTTCATGGGAGGCAGGAGTAGAAAAGTCAAAGCAGCCTCCACAGCCACCAGCCTCCTGCTGGGGGAGAGCACAGGCAAAGGGGATGAGGGTTTTATACCTGGCACAGTGAGTAACCTGCTGAAGCACCTCTATCTTTGCACTCCAGGCTGTATCACTGTATTTCACCTCCTCTAATCTCTGCCACTGTCCCCCACAGCAATGGTCACCTCATCTTTCCAAAGAGAAAGAAAATGCATGGCTGACCCGAACAGTGCTTTGCTGTGCCCTTACACTGCCACCCTGGCTGCACATGTGCATGCACGCAGACCCTGAGCCATACACGGATGTGAGATACCTGAGCCACAAGGAAGGTGTGGGCCTGCCCTGCTAACCAACTCCAGAGCAAGCACGTCCCTCCTATCTCCATCTCTCCGGGCTCCCCTCAGAAAATGGGCTGCTTTTTCATGGGAGCCTTTAGCACAGCAATTCGCACAGAGAGAACCTTGTTCTCAAGGATCCTTCTGTTACTACCAATGTACAAAGATCAATCGTTGTTTCACTTGGGTGGGTTTGATCCAAACTATCTCACTTTGTATGAGTTGTCTCTACATGTTGTTTGTGAAAAGCAAATAATAGTTCTCTGAACTGTACCGCAGACCATTCTTGCAGAGTACATCCTGTCAGACAAAAACTTAGCTTAATGGCATTTCAAGTGACATATGGTATTCTTCCTGATCCATAGATTGTTTGGTTTGGTTATTTCCTCTACATGACTGCTCTTTTCATTATCACCATCTAGTGTAACAAGTTAAAAACAAACAAACAAAAAACATATAACGCACACTAAAGTATTAAGACTGAATGTTCTGTTACTATACCAATGTAAAATTATTTTAAATGCAATACTTCATGCGTTGTGTTTTCATGGAGGGAACAGAGATCAAATAGGAAACAGACAAGTGTGAAATATAATTAAAATCATTTCAAATAACAGAGGCAATATGCATTAATGGAGGAGAACTTCAGAATGTAAACAGACTACTTTGAGCCACGCTGTCAATTCAATAGGGAATCACTAGAATTATTCTGTCCTTCTGAGCTCTTCTAAAATCAAAACTATAAAAAGGAAAATCTGGTTCATCTGTTTAGTCCAATCTATTTGATAGTGAGTCATTCCATTTTCCCGTCACAAAATGGGACTTCCATTGTCTTCCATTTCCACAGCCAGCTCAACACAAAGACTCTCTTCAGGATTCTGGCTGCCAGAAAATCTTCCTCCAGGAGGCAAGGACAAGAACTCTTTAACAATAAATTTCACAAATATTAAGTGAAATAGCCTGAAGTGGTAGAGAATTTTATATTATTTATCTCATCCACAGAAAGCAGTGAATGTAAAGGTACAATGCTACACAATAAAACTATCTGCAAGGCTGTCCTACATAGGGTAGGATGTGAGCATGAACTGGTATCTATTTAATAGACACTCTTGAATCAGAATATTTTCAGGATGATACAGACTAGATTAGGTCTTTGTTCTTTTGAAAACAGGTAGAAATATCTGTTAAAAATAAGAAGTATACAAAGCCCATTTTTATCTTATGCACAGAAATATATGTTGGTCACAGAACTATGACATTGTAGAAATAACTAAGATGTGGTGGGATAACTCACACGGCTTTAGTGCTGCAATACAAGACCTCCAGAAAGACAAAGAGGGAAGATAAGGAGCAGAGGATCCTTCTGCATGAAGCACCAGCTCAGATGTGAGAAGCCTGAATATGATTTGTGCAACAGTGCTGGGCAAGAGCTTGTGGGTCAGGATCAGAGGAGAGGTCAGTAAGTGTGGCATTGTGGTACTGTGTTGCAGACAGCATAAGTGGGGTGAAGAAGTGGTCACAAGGGATTATCCTCCTCTATGAGGCACTCAGTAGATCACATCTATAATATAGCATGCAGTTTTGGACCCTACACTAGGAGAAAGACCTAGATAAACTGAAGCAAACTCAGCGGAGACCAGCAAGGCAGTGGGATTTGGAGCACTTTCCCTGTATGAAGGGGCTGAGGGAGCCAGGCTTGTTCAGCCTGGAGAAGAGATGGCTTCAGGGGAACCTAACAGCAGCCCCAATGTCTATGGGAGGTTACTGAGGAGGTGGAAGCAGGGGTCTTTACAGCAGTGCATGGCAGGAGGAAAGAAAAATGGACATACATAGACTGAAACAATAGAAATTTTCAAGAGAAACAAGAGGGGGGAAAAAATAGCTTTTTTTCTCCCAAAAGAACTGCCCAGCAGTGGAGCAGGATGCCCAAGGAGGTTGAAAACCTCCAAGGACGGGTATGGCACGAGACCCAACTGGATAAAGCCCTGAGAAACCTGGCCTGACCCCGTAGCTCCTTTAAGCAGAAGGTTGGGTTAGAGGCTTCCTGAAGTCCCTTCACTCCCGAGTTATCCCATGCCCCTATGATTTATATAAAAATATGCATATAAACTACCATCTAGTTACACACATAATGTATCATCCAGCTAATAGCATATAAAACTGAAAACAAACATTTCCTGGTGCCTATAATACTAAATAGCTAACATTTGTTATGCTGAAGTTAAATAAGTGAACAAATATCAACAACACATGTACAAATAATATCTGTACCCCAGATTGACACTGCTCCCATGCAGTGTCTGAATATTGAATGGACCTGCATGTAACAAAGAGAAAAGCGCAGAATCAATAAAAGCCCAGGAGGCACAAAACCGGGAAGAACATGGGGACAAAGTGAAATCCACCTAGCAATCAGACAGAAAAGCGTTAAGACTAAAGAGGCAAACAGAACAGAGGGAAGCAGGGGAGAGAGGCGATAGGGGCGAGGATGGAGCTGGGCTGGAAGGAGAAAGGTGCGGGAAGACGGGCGCCGAGCCAGGGCATTCTTCTACTGTCGGCAGAGAGACACAACAGACACGAGATGAGATGGGGCCTCCTCCACCCCCTCACTGACCACCCGCAAGGATGTGACCTGCCACTGCTGTCAGCGACTTCTCTAAGCTCAGTGTGTTTTTTTGAAGCAACCAGCCAGCCCCACAGGTGACCTGGGATGGGTGTTAGCCCAGCTCCAGTCAGTGGGGTTCCTCTTTGCTCCAGTTTGCCATTCTCAAAAGTAGTAAATGACACACACAATGTTGTCAGATCATTATGGTCCCAACCAAAGCACTCTGCATTTTGGAAAAGCCTCAGTTGTGCACTTAACTCTTTGTAAATCAGGATGCAGCCTGCAGTTAGATAATCACGCTATCTAATTACACTGCTATGCATTCCCCCCACACATGAACCTGTGCAACATGTCAAAGGTTTCCTTTGAAAGTCTTCCTGAAGCTTTTGTGACTTGTATCATTGCTTTTATTTTTGAAGCATTTTCCTTATATTTTATGTACCAACCACAAACAAAAAAAAATAAGGTTTTCATTAATTTATTAATGAGGAAACAAACAGGTAAAATACCAGATAATATTCATACTTTGAATTCATGCTTAAGCTTCAGCAGTGCCCTTTCACATATTACTAAAAAAAAAAAAAAATAGTACTTGAAGACAAAATCTTTATTTTGTTTCAGCACTTCCCAGATTTCCTACCCAATGCACCCTATTTAAAACTATTCACTAACACACCAAAGTTCCCGAAGTCTAACTTAAATGAGACTAGCAGAGGCAAACATCGCTAGCAGAGGCAAACACCCATGGTTTTGCACCCATGGTGCTTGCCCACCATGAACCAAAAACCAATCCAACACCACCACTATGTAAGATAACTGCTAAAATATTCAGTGCTAATTTGTTTCTTAACAAGAATGATGGCCACCTTTCTTCGCAGCTGTGTCAAGTCAATAACAAACTGCCCTTTTCATGATATTAAGAAAATAACCTTGTTTGTGCAATGCACATTATAAACTGTGTTTCAAGACTACACTAATTACCAACGAGCTGTGCTTTGACTGTTTTCACTTTCTCTTAATAACTTATTTTGGTCACACTTCTTTTCAGTAAGCTCCAGACGCAGACAAATTATTTCCTCTACCATTTATCGACTTAAGGTTATGGAATGCAATGTGCAAAGATGTGAAACAGTCCCTCAAAATAATACAAGAAAAGCACAGACTATTGCAGTTGAACTGGATTGCAGGTTTTGCCCCTCACATGCACCTCATAAAATGCATTAACAAATTTCCATAATGCTTACAGAAAGGTATCATCTTAATTAATTTAACCTACACAAATCAAGTTTTAATCTTCAAGGTCACTGGCTAAAGGAATTAGGCAAATATTCCTATGAAGTACCACAGCTGATTTACCATGCCTTCTTGTCATTAAATTAAAAAAAAAAAAAAAAGACATCGACGACCAACATTTCTCAACATATCTTACCATTTGCTTTTCCTCTAAGGCTTCTCTTCCTGAGACTTTCCTTTCATGTTTTCCCAACTCCATTTCCCAGGGGAAGGAAAAAAAAAAAAAAACTCTAATATCCCGAGCAGAAGCGATTTAACCTGGCTACATGTTAGCTGTCACTGTACTTTTGAAGCTGTGAGAGAGAAGTCTCAGGCAGTGCTGGTGGTGACTTCTGGTCAGCATGTGTTTCCATTTATAGCTGTCAAAATTCACGACTAGGACTGCGAAGAGAGGGCAGGCAGCTGCCTCCGATAACAGTAAACACGGTTTTGGCATCGCAGCAATTTGTTCAGGAGGGATTTTGGTTACTGGACCCATTCACTCCATGCTCGCCCTCTCCCCCCCCAAAAAAAAACTCATACTAAAAAGCCAATGAAAACAAATGGCTAAAGAAGTTAGTGCCTCAGCAGCACTAACCTGCGCTCACGAAGATTGTTAAGCAAGTAAAATGACAAATACGATTAGCTGCTACCACATGTTCTGTAGAGACAGAAAGTGTACAGAATATTTAAAAATGGTGTTTTATTGATCATTCCCCATTGAGCATTTGGGGCTGAGCTACCCTAACATGCATTCACACAAAGCACACAATCTTTTCTAATACCAGGATGTGATACCTCGGATTTTTGAAATGCAGAAGGGTCTGCAATATTTTCAGAGGGCACTGTGAGCACCCCTAAGCACAAGCAGTGGCCAGCAAGCACACAAAATGGAGCGAACACCCCTGCAGAAGATGGTTGCGCACTCTGACGCTGGCCATTTACTCTGGCAGAGTAACTTGGCCCCAGTTCAGGGTGACAGAGTCAGGAGGCCAATATTAGAAACAGGGGTGGGAGGGGACCTCCCCGCGGGTGCCGAGGTTCGTCGCACAGCCAGCGGCTGCCGCACCAACTGGGCTAGCTCGTGCACAGCGCCGAGGGACGAATACGCGCTCTGCTCTGTCTGTGGTTTGTTAAGAAATGCATACCCCCTTATAAAACTGGCAGTTTATGCATCTCACTAAATCCTTAGCAAAGGCAAGATACCTCTTTTCCCTCTCTTCCCCTTCAGCACCCTGGTAAAAAATACTTCCTTTAACAATAAATGCATAAATATAAACCTTTCCCATCAATCATTTTTCGGCTGCCTGTGTGGAAATGACAGTCAAAACTAAACACACTCCTTTCCACTCTGCTTGCTTCTTGATGGATACTGTACTCACACGGTCTTTAGAGCCTTGGATGGGAAGAAAAGGCAGCTGCAGAAGTCAATACACAGCAGTCCTTACAATTTATATATGAAAAGCTGACCAAAACACACAACTAAAACAAATAACAAAAAAGCAACTTATGGTTCTGCCCTGAAACTTTGTTCAGAACGAAGAAAAAGTTACTCCGGTTACAATTATTTTTCTTTTGTCTCTCTTTTACCTTTGTTTTCAGCAGCATAAGGCAGCCAGCAGTAGAGTGAGTGCTGGAGGGCAAGTACAAAGAGCTAGTCAAACCTACAAGGGCTGCAGTAGTAGAGGGAATAAGTATGTGCTTGATGTCACAGGAGTAAAAATACACCCTACTGAGTCTCCTGGAAATGCTGGGATAAAAGGATCGAGAAGTGACACAATACCCAGAGGAAAGCTATTGGACTCCTCTGTTCTTCAGCAGGAACACAAACGGTATCAAGCAGTTGGTGTCTCCAAAATCTTCTTTGTGAGGCTGAAACTCATCTCTGTGGTGGGGGACCTACATGCCTTTGTACCACTTATGTCTTCAAAATCTCCGTTGTGAATACCCTTAAGTGGGATTTTAATAGCAGCTTATGTTACGCTGCTAAAAAGGGGTGGATTAGTCCCCAAGTCATTAACCCCTCCATGAAGCAGCACTGCAAAGCAAGCACAAGAACACAGGTGGCCCTTGTTTTCCTCCAGGTCATTCCCTAAACAGATCATTCACAGCTAAGTGAATGATAAAACTCTACCATCATTTCTGATATTTCCTACGGCACACATACACACACAAAATAACTAACTAACTAAATAAAAAGCTTTCACTGATCTGTCAGTCTGCAACAGTTTTCCGTCACTGACAAGAACTGGAGCATCTCAGGTGAAAGTGTTCAGCTAGGTGCGCTCAGCCTGCTCTCCAGACCTGTAACAGGTGCCTGGAGTTCCCCCTGACCTCCAGCAGATTTCAAAACAGCAACTTCCAGGGGAATCACTTTTAGTTTGTGCTGTTGAGCAGGTACTTGTGGTGGTAAAAGAGCAGGGTGTCAGGGATGCAATGAAACAGCAAACTAAGATTCAAAACATGTAAGTCCACATAGACTTAGACCAGCACTAACAAATTTTATTTGGAGTTTTTGCTATGTTAGCAAACACACTAACTATCCTAAAATTGGATCTTTAATCACTTTCATACACTCTACTTCCAGTCTTCCTGTTTTTATGTGTCAGTTCACCCACATGAACATCAAAGGCCTCCACAACAGGATGACCCAAGGAAGGAGCTCTGAAGTGACCTTGCTCACAGTAATTCCAGCTTGAGATCCTAATGAAAGCAGTCAGTTTTACAGGTGGGTGTTTCATAATCATTCTTGTAATGGGTTTCTAATAGTGCTCACAAGGAAAAAAAAATCTTCCCTTTTCACTGTGTCTACCACAAGCTGAACATGGGATTCCATCAGGAGAAAAAAAAAAAAAAAAAGTGAAAATTAAAACATTGGGATAAGGAAATACCTAATCGCTTCATTTCTCATTATTGGTAATTTGTATTCTGAATGCATCATGCTTCTGATGGTCCAAATACTAGGGAGCTGGAGCAGATTGCACAGAGCAGAAGTTCCCCTGCGGCCTGTGGAGAGGCCCCTGGTGGAGCAGGCTGTCCCCCTGCAGCCCATGGGTCCCACATGGAGCAGATCTCCACGCTGCAGCCCGTGGAGGAGCCCCCAGTGGAGCAGGTGGATGTGGCCTGGAGGAGGCTGCGGCCCATGGAGAGCCCCCGCAGGAGCAGGCCCCGGGCCGGAGCTGCAGCCCGTGGAGAGGAACCCACGCAGGAGCAGGGGGTCTGGGGGGAGCTGCTGCCCGTGGGGGACCTGTGCTGGAGCAGTTTGCTCCTGACGGATGGACCCTGTGGTACGGAGCCATGTGGGAGCAGTTCTTGAAGAGCTGCTGCCTGTGGGCAGCCCCCACAGGCTCAGTTTGGGAAGGACGGCATCCCATGGGAGGGACCCCACGTGGAGCAGGGGCAGGGAGTGACTGCGACAGAGTGGAGGAGACGAAGTGTCAGGGACTGACCACAGCCCCCATTCCCCTGCGCTGCTTGGGGGGAGGAGGTGGAAGTGGGAGCATGGGGAGGAATGTGTTTTTGGTTTCTCACTGCTCCAGCTTCTTGGTAATAGGTAATAAATTACATTACTATCTGTATGCTGAGTCTGTTTTGCCTGTGACAATACCTGGTGAGTGACCTCCCTGTCCTTATCTCAGCCCTTGAGCCCTTTTCCATCATATTTTCTCCCCCTTTGCCTTTGAGGAGGCGGAGTGAGAGAATGGTTGTGCTCGAGTTCAGCTGCCCAGCTGCGTAAAACCACCACACAAGAAACCTTGGATGCAGGGCTCTTCCACAGCCTGGATGCTGCCATACCAGGACCTTGTAAATAGCATGGCAAGGCTGTCACCACCCTTTTGTCTACCACACCTGACATTGCATGCTATTTCAGCATTATACCTGGGGAAATACCATGGTTTCAACCATATAAGAATTTGGCTTTAAATAACTATGTAAGTATATTTCTTATTCCTACATAGAAATAATGGTTATTTTACTCTAGGGAATTTCTAAGACACTGTTAATATGGATTTATTTCCTCTTCTACTTCGCAGTGGAAAACACAGTAAACAGGTGCTAAGTAAAAAGGATGTTATAGACCGCCTCAATTACTGTGCTATTTTCAATTACTTCTTTGTACTACAGTCACTGATCTCTTGACACCTGTTTTTCTTCTCAGAGCAGGACCTTACAAGAGGCCAAGAGATTAAGCTGACGGGGTTAGGCTTGTGGTTGTTTTCTTTGTTTGTTTGTTTTTGTAAGAAGAAACTGCTGAAAATCCAAAATAGTAGTACTGTGTAAATAAACCATTTAAGCAGATGTATTTTCTGTGCCCACTTAATCTGCTCTTCTTGGAAAATGAAGCAGGTGACTGTCACAATGTCTGTATGCCACTCTGAGCTATGTTTTCACACATACAGCGACAGCAGTTGTGGTTTTTGGTGGTGCTGGTGGTTGGTTTGTTTGTTTTGTTTTTTGACTTTGCAAATTTTCATTCTCAGCCTGGCATTGCTGCCACCTGGGACTGCCAGCTGATGCATCACACATGACAGAGCCACACCACTTCATTCTTAAGGCAGTAGTTTTCATTTGCTCGGCATCAAACACACCATAAGCAGTTCAAAGCATTAATTCTGCCCCTGACATGTTCAATCACGTTATGCTCAGTTGAAAACCACCTACTTAAGTCACATGTATCAGCTAAAAAAATAAAAAACTTACACAGAAATTACCTCTGCAGTGAGTTTTTAGAGGTATGATTTGGACAGATGGCTTCCATCACTTACTTAATACGACAAAAAGGGAAAAACGGGGACACCTTCCCTGCCAAAAGGGAATATCTTTTGGTCAGGTTGCCCAAAGCCCCATCACACACACACGCCTGTTAACACCAGGACCTCAGCGGCTTTCCTAGCAGCTATTTAGTGGTATGCTCATTGCAGGGACGAGAAGCATGCCAGAGCTGCCACGGCTGCCTGCGAAGCCAGCTTACCTTGCAAGCAGCAGGGAGCCGAGGGTGGGAAGCTGATCCTTAGGAGAGGCTGGTCCACATTCCTGCCGCAGCGCCCGGCAGCTGCTGCTGTCGCTCCCAGGTCCACCCTGCTTGCTCTGTAAATACTCACAGAGCAGGAGGTAGCAGGCGTGGAAAAAGAGGGGAACATTACGTGCACGGCCAGGCTCTGCTTTGCATGTGAGGAGGTAGTTACGGCGAGCCTTGCATATCACGTACAGGGAGCAGGAGACTCCCGGACAAATTTTCTCCAAAGGGTCAAGCTGGAATACTTCTGAAGATAAAAACAAGGAATGTTATTTTAACATTACAATAAATTGAGCCTGAGAGATCTGAGCCTGCTCTGACACCGCAGCTTGTGGAAGTACTTTCTTCTCTTCATGAGTTTTGACTTTTTTGACTTTTCATGACTTTTTTCTTCTCGAGTTTCACAACTTCGTGACTTCAAGCCAGTTGTTTTAAAGCAGACTAGCCAAGGCAACGTTGTGCTGGTGAGGTCCTACATCTGCTGTCCTCCAGCAGTACAGAGAGCTGTGGAACAGCTGAGCTTTTTTCTGCTGAGTATCTGTGATTTCAGCTATATACATGCAACGACACTAAATGTTGCTGCTATATCGCAGCAATGTAAATGATTCCATGCTGGGAGATACACTTCAATAGATGCATCACAAAAAAAAATCACCCCTCCCCATATTCAGTGGTGCTGTTCACCTTGCCTTCTCGCACAACCAGAAATTCATGGCACTGATGACACGTGGCTAATGAAACACATTAGGAAAGCACTTCATGCCTTCCCATATATCTTACAACTGAGGTGTCAGCTGGGAACAAGGAGAAGCCCGCTCCCCACAGAGAGCCTGTGATCTCTGCACAGGCGGCAGTGGGCTTTTCCAGGTTCCTCCGCAGCAGGCACCAGGAAGCAGGATGTGAGCTGTCACGAACAGAACAACTCCCACCGCACCTTGCTTTCACCTTCTGTCTCTGCCCACTCTTATCAAACACAGAACCTGAAAAGAGACATTACTCAGTGCTGATAAGGACGTCAGAATCTCACCTCCACCTGTGTTCCTCCTCTGTAGGAGGAAAGTGAAATGTAACCACCTGCCCCAGCACCTCCCATGGAAATGTACAGGACATTTTGCTTAAGTAAAGCCTGAACAAATGCGTAGCAGAGGCTTTGGGTGACATGTTTTGCGGAGTGACGTGCTCACCCACAAGCCATTGGTTTGTTTGTCTGCGCACTTCCATCATTCTCTAGGGTTCATTTGTCTTTTTGCATCATTTCCGGCCCACACACAGTGTTACCACCATAAATTTATACCCACAGCAGAATTCTCTACACTGCAGTATGAAGTCTGCCTTTAAAACAAATTCAGCTGAAAAGAACAGACAAAGATCCGAGTGTTAAAAAGTTATCTGAATACTGACAGCATTTGGTTAAGAGCACCTCATTTTAATAGCAAAAGTTTTCATTTCTAAACCCACAAGCGGAGTCCCCAAACCAATGCACATTGTCTTGCCGTCTTGCCAAACAATCACTACAAGCAAAATTAAACTCAAAAGCCTTATTAAATCATGGTCCAGCACATGCAAGGTAAACTAACACAGCACCTCCAACTCTCAAGCATTTTGGAAAATAACTTACTGTCTAGGGAAGAATCAAAACCACATACCTATGCATGAGGAGGAAAAAATAATGAAATTCTAGAGTTCTCAGCAGACCTACTTCATTTCACTCGCTCAACTACAGTTTATTCTGCAACCCAGGAGATGACTTATAACAGTGGAATGAGATTACTTTTTCTGCAGTCTAGTAAGATATAATTAGTCAACAATAAACTGCACATAACTAGCTGGATTGCCAAAGCATTTACAGGTTCTGAGCTTGATGATATTTTTGCAATATGCTTTGATCAAACATTGTATCATGATGGAGAAACACTGCTTGTTTTGGAGCAACAAAAGGGATGGGAAACATATTTTTAATATAATTTCTGTTATTGACATCATCTAAGGTAATTTGAATTGAAATGTTTATGCACATAATATAGTCTTTATTATTAAAGCAATAGCAGATTCTAAAGTAATGTTTGTTTTGAAAATGAATGAAAAGTAGTTTAATATTCCTACTACTGATAAATTATCTTCAGTTAAAATGCTGGTGTACAGAATAATGAAAAAGCTGTAGTGGATGAGTTAAGAGTCAAGAAAAATCTTGATATCATACTGCTATTGCAAACCCATTTTTTCAAAATAAAATAACAGTTTTACCAGTAAAAAATATTGTTCCAACCACATGATAGCAGTACTCTCCTGGGAACTTCCTTTTTCCTGTAAAGCCAGCTACTAGCACACTCAATTCAAGTCGTACATGAACAATCGTCTCAGAAATCTTTCAGAATGTGAAAAAAAGATGAGGATCTACCAGGTCATTGATTTATGATATATCATATTATATTTACAGGTGAAGAAACTGTACACACATGGTAAACACTGTCAAAGCACGCTTTATGCGCATTAAAAAATATCATTACATCCCTGTCTAGCAGGACAAGACCCCACGTCTGAGTTAAGGCAGCACTGCAGAGCCCCAGACTGTTTAATCAATTCCCAAAGGTTATTTGTAGGTACCATAAAATACATTAGAAACCTGAATATAGCAGTGAAAAGAATTAAAGGATTCAACACTATTGTACAAAAACATTTGTTTTTTTTTTTTTTCAATGCTCACCTATACGTATTTATACATGAAATACTGCTTATCACAGCAAGGCAAATTTAAGGTGTTCTGTTTATGTGCAACTCAGGAGGGGAAATGAAAGTCTACGAAAAAACATCAAGGGTAAGAAACTGCTTCTCAGTTCAGTCTCAGATGCATAGCTGTGTAAGGTGATTTCTTCATTTAGATCTAATAAAAAACTTACAGGTCCCATTCAAATCTGAGATACTTGGAGAAACCATTCTTTATTTCACTCTAATGAAATATAGAATTCTAATGTAAATAACTTTGCAGGAAAAGGAAAAAAAATAAAGCACTATTTATAATACAGAAAAGGATTTTTATTCTTATAGAAAACAATATTAAAAGGGGCAATTCAAAGGAACCTGCAGGTACACAGAAGGGTAAGCTACATAGACACAAAATGGACACAAGATTTAAAAAAACAGCTATACAATTGTTTTCATTGTGTTTCCAAATGGGTAGCGTACCCTCTGAATAAAAATCATCAGTTCTTCCCATCGTTGCATTTAGCTGCTGTAGAATGCACTTACAAGAGGGTATTGAAGCACGTAGGGACATTCACATAACCTCCCCAGAGCACATTTCTTCAAGTGCACAAGTTCTGGCTGAAGGCAAGTTCAAGGCAACCAAAGACAAACACGGATTGTGCTCCCCCTGTCCCCAGTTCAAATCCATCCTCTGTGTAATGGTTTTACCCACAAATAAGGCATAGCGGTTCAAGTACTACATTAAATGTCATTAAATAATTGGGGGGGAAAAATTGTGAACTCTTTCCAAAAAAAAGTATTTTATTAGGGAGGATAAAAAGCGCTGTTCAGACAGTCCGAATAGGCATGGCTTTCTGTGCCATTGGGCTCCTCCGGCTCAAGGTCCTCCGGATCCGGGGGTAACTGGTCGGTATCTTCATCAGAAGTTGAAGGGCGAGTGAGGATTATTCGAGGTATCTTCAGGAAGATGCAAGAGATTGCAGAGAAAAAGAGTAAGATCAAGAGAAAGGAGGTATTTAAAAGTGGTGCTTTAAAGGTACAGGGGAAGCAGGTGATGAGCAAAAACATGCCAGAGATGTAAAGCCACAGGGGTTTCTGAGGGGTGATCTGATCTATGCCAAAAATTGCAGCGATAATTAAAGCAAAATTCTGATGAATTGCATTTTCCTCTCATTAGCTAATTTGTAAAGAGGTTCTATAGGGGAAAATAAGATAAAAGTTTTTAAAAATAGACAAATAAATATGAAAAATATACATGCACTTTTATTTAACGTCATGAAATCCATGCACTTGAAAGCAATAAAAATTAATTAAGGACCAAAAGGCATATCAATTACCAAGCTTTGAAAATTTTCATATTTTAGCTTAGTTACTGACCAAACATATTTAAGGGAAACATTAAGACAAAACATCAGTATGTCAATTCATTAGCTGACCAATGTGCACACATGGATTGGATTCATAGTATCAGTTACTCAGCTGAGAATTTTGCGTTCCTTGAGAGCTATGTTGTAGTGGTTTTAAATTAATTTAAATGCTGTAACTGAGAAAAGAAGAATGTTAGGTTCTTTATGTATAGCCAAATAATGTATCAGCAACGGTTTGTATCAATGAATGGATTTTACAAATTTAACTCTGATGCATGAGAAGCCCTACTTTTTACTAATATTCCAAAAAAGTTTAACACATAATAAAAACATAGAGCAGTGAGTTCACGTATCTAACAAGCAAGCAGTGATGTATAATAAACTGTCCACCTTACCAGTACTGTGAAATTTTCAAGAAAGGCAATATTTCTTACACCCTAGTAACTTTGTTGTATTTCCTCAGACATTATAAAAATGCTTAATGTTGACACCACACAATTCAGTCATTGCTGCGTTATTTCCCTGCCATACACCATTTGATGTGGGAAATGACACAAGCACAGAGATGCTCTGTGGCTGCTCAGCTGTGCATCCAGCAGGTTTCTGCACCTAAGCCACAGGAATTCTTCTCCAGGCTCCATTGCCCACATCAGCTACAGCTCCGCCGGCTGCATGGGACCTGGCACCCCCAGCTCACAGGGGGCTGCTCCGCATGTAGACACCAAAACACCGGTGTCAGTCTGGATTCTCACCCACCATAACTGTAAACTAATTTTAAAACCAGGTGTACTTTTTAGTTATGTTCCCCAGTCTACTGAACAGCCGCTTCTCTCTCTTTCCCCTCCCATCCTCTCGCTTAGGCTAAGGATGACGCATTACTGGAAGCTATAAATGATCTCCATAGACCAGAAGTACTGGCCACGCTAATATCTCCTGGGAAGATTTGCTTCTGCCATGCACACCTGACAACATTTACAAGCTCTCCACCCACTGGATGTTTTTCTTGACTGTGCTCATTGCTAAAAGATGTTTCTTCCTTAGTGATAGCCAGCAGCTTTGTGCTACAGCAAATGCACAGCCTGTACATATAGGTTCGTGTCCTGGGTCATATTTTGGAATTCCACCACCTCTAGAACTAAAGCTGAGGTCTGTGCCTTATTTGAAGTTATTTGCAAAGATATGCAGTGATGAGCTTTGTATTCCTCTAATAAAGCTTTTCTTTAAACATTTCATAACTTCTCAAGCCTGCTTCTTGCATACTATCTTTCAAATACTACTATAGGGCAGTCTTACAGTCACAAAGTGAATTTCATTTACTTAATTTAATAAAGAAAACTGAAAGAAACCCTAGCTGTCGGTGAGGGATAAACCCCAAAATTTCAGCTAGTAACATGAAGTTCTTGTGGGTCATTCTATATTCCACAACAATCACCAAGGTGCCAAAAAATGTCTTCTTTTTTTTTTTAATTATCTAAATCTGAAAAACATAACCCTGAGATTGTAGCAATATTGCCACTGTAAAAACAAATCCCACAGGATGTTCAAGTTCTGGCATGACTCGCCTTTTGCATCTCTCTATATGTTTGTTCAATACACTGCAAGCTGTATCCAGGCTTTCACAACTTTCCCGAAAACTTACCTCATTTCCTTAATGACACACTCTCTCCCCTACGCCCACGGAGGAATTGTGAGGTCTTTCAGACCGCGTGGCTCCAGCACCTGAGCTAAAGCTGAGCCTCTGGAGGACATCCCAGCCCTGCCGACAGCACGACGGTCTGCTGAGGCCTGTTGGACACCCACCTGCTCACACAGCGTTTCTGTGGGACACGTATCGACTGCATTCATGAAATAAGTGGGGTTCGGGAAGTCTTTTGTCTACTTTTTCATCCTGCTGCACATGAAGAGGAGCTGGCACCAAATGACTGATCGGCTTTCTGTGGTGAAACCTGAAGTGTTTCTCGGCCCTAGCAGGCTGCAAAGGCTGAAAATCTCTGAGAGGAGAGAAGAGGCTCAGCTCTGATCCAGGCCTCACAGTCCCTGTGTGCTCTCCAGGCAGATGACAGCTCTCACACACCCACTCGTACCGTTTTGGAGACACACCACTGAGTTTCTACAACAAACCAAATTTTCTGGTCCAAGTGCAGCCATCTTCTCCGTCCCTCTGCTTCCTGCACATCTCCCTTACCATCTCCAAAACCCCCCAGTAACCCATACCACGGCCACCCCAATCCCACCACTGCTCTGTCCTCTGCAGCTACTTGCCCTGTGCTGTGTCCACCTCCCTGATGGGATTCAGGAGCCCCAATTTCCTCACAGCTGAATCATAGGTACCAGTGATGAAACAGCTCTTGGCTGCAGGTTGTTCCAACCTATGCAACTGCAAACTGGGAGCAAACTCAATTAAGAAACAGAGGTGCAACATTTCCATCTTCACACAGCTACCTCCCAGGAACCCAGAGCTCTCTGTCACTGCCTTCACATTCACCCTGGCTGCAGCAAAATCATGACTTAAGTCTTCCTTTCCAATTCCAGTTTTGGTTTGGTTTGTTTAAAACAAAATAAACACAACAAAAGAGAGTAGGAAAACTCAGCCACAAAATTTGCATCACATTCTTTGTCTTGTGTTCAATCCTTTTCTCACACCAGGTGCTTCTCGTCCCAGAATCCCAGTGGGATTCCCCGTGCTTTCAGATTTCTGCGTTTATCTTCACTGATCACAGCTTCCCCCCGTTTAATTGGTAAGCTTTGCTTTTAGATCTTTTTTTTTTTAGACAGGAGAACACATATCACACACAAAATAAAATGTCATAGCAAGTGAAGGAAACTATTTCCAGTGCCCGTTGCAGACAGGACAAGACACAGAAATTTGGGATGGGAACAAGGAAAATTTTCCAGCATGGACAGCTGAGCTCTAGAGTCGCTTGCCTAAGGAAGGTGTGGAACTTCTATCTTCTACCAGTAACTCTTCAGAAAACGTTGATTCAGAAAACGTTGATGTTGGTGTAGGAGGACAGTTTAGGCAGGATTCTGCAGTGTTCCATTGTTTTACCTCACTAGTTTTACTGAACAGCGCCTGAACTTGTCCAAAATATTTCTGCTGAAATTGCAGAGTCCTCCTACTCACTTTCTGTCATCATGAACTCATTATTAAAATAACACCTGAAGCACTGGTCAATCCAAAACCATCAAATTATATTAAAAAAAAAAAAAAAGAAAAAAGAAAAAGAAAACTGTGTAATTGACCATTTGAAACCAGTCACTATCTTCCTTTTTTCCTTAAAATATATTTTCAGTGCCTAAAAAGTAAAATTAAAAAAGGACACATCCTTCACCAAAACCAATGCATTCACTGTAGGGATTTCTTTTGTTGCTCTGTTTGCATCTTTCTTACACTTTGTTGACATAATAACCAAAACTTAAAACACTAAAAATGAGTAAATTTCATTTTTGTTTATAATCAATCATAGATAAAAATCAATTTCAACACCCATTTTATGGCATTATCACCCTCCACTGAAAGCTGGAGTCCTTCAGCTGAAACACAGACATGGGCTGTGTGCACACTCCTGGTCCACACAGAAACAAACTGATCTAAATAACCCAGGGCAATTAATTTGCAGTGTTGGCTGCAAAAATGCATTCATATTGACATGAGATAGGAATAAACACACAGCCGGCTATGATGCTTCAGCTGAAAGTGTCTTCTTAAAGCATAGTAAATGACACAGCCTGCAAACACATGAACATCTGATAGTTGTTAACTTCCCTTTATACATGTATGCTTTCCTTTCCAGTTCTAACTAAATGGTTGTCCAAAAGGTTACAGAACAGCCCATAAATGTCTTTATGGCTATCACGTTTATTATGTCTTTTAGAGCCTTTCAGGGGGGAATAAAAAAAAAAAGAAAAAAAAAAAAGAAGAACAAACCCCATCATCTTGTTTTGCATTTTTCAGGGTTTGTGTAAACACCATGAATCATTTCATGATTTCATATTTCATCTTACTTTGTCATCATCACTGGGGATAGCGATACTATTTTAGACTTCAAGCAAAAGGAAATTGAGGCTTCTTGCTAAACAATGAAAACATGCCCTTACTAGATGCAAAAGGCTGTATTTGATAATGACTGTATTCATAAAAGGAACTGCTTAAATCAATCCTTCTTCCTTGGCCTGAGTGAAGGAGGGCATTTGGGCAGGCCTAAAAAAAAAAACATTACACACAGCTGGATTTTTAGATAACTGTTTTAAAAAGAAGATGCCAAAGCATATCCAACAAAACCAGGAGAGTTTTAGACAAACTGGTATCTGTTGTTTTTTTGATCAGGCTTTGTCCATGAAAAAGACAAAGGATCAGAGATGATGACATGATGATCCTCGTCATGAGTTGAGAGAAGATGCTGAAAACTGTTAACATTCTCCATTCACTGTCGGACAAAGTCCACTGGAAATTTCAGTTGGGACTTGAACACGAATATTTTGATGGAGAAAAATTGTGTGGAGTTCATTCTGTGTTTGAGAGGAAGAGCACAAAATAAGTAGCAGACGGAGAAGACAGAAAAATAGAGAACTGGAAATAAAGACTCCAGAATCCAAGCAACATTGCTTCTCCAATAGTTAGCATGTGGCACTATTGGCAAAGTTTGGTGGTCTGTATCACTGATTTTTCTCTTTCCTGTAGTTAACATGCAATATTTTACACAAAGGATGCATGTAGATAGTGATATCAGTTGTGGCTCTAATCTGTTATGTTTTGATGCACATCTTCATAGACATACTCATATTTTAAGACTACCATTTTGAAATCCAAAGACTCAATTTAAGCTCAGTTAAAGCATTGTATTTTTATATGCACCTACTAAACAATCTAAAACAAACAGATTCTGTATTTCTGAGATGTGATTAACACAACTGAAACAAGTCTATAAAACACTGAATGTAAAAAAGTACTTAATTGTAATTAAAGTTCTGGAGCCTCTACAATTCCATAAAATCATCATAAGTTAAACCGAGGACAATTCTAATTTTTCTTTTGCAAAACAATGACTCAGAGTGAAAGAAATTTTCATTGTCTGTCCAATTAATTACTGATCACTGAGATCATACTGGTCATGAAATCTTAAACCTGGCACAAAGGATTTGAATTTATTTTTTTTTCTGGATTAGTTAACAAGTCAAATGATTCTTTTAGAAGACCTTAAAGCAACCAAGCACATGAAGAACAGAGGGGTAACCTTAATCTGGCAGAGGGATCACCCTTGTAATGTCAGAGTGGAAGGCCTGGAGATAAAAAGGAAAATGGCAAGAGATGTCTAAAGGACCATGGCTGGCAAATGACAGACAGCAATATTATCATAGATAACATATGCAAAGAGGATGTTTATTAAAATTCATTAAGAATAATTAGATGAAGACAGATTCCCTGCTGGAGTGCTGGAAGCAGTGATGACATGGAAGAGTGGGAGAAGGAATACAGGCACTGTACCAGCTTATCCGGCACATAATTCAGCTGTTACAAGAAGAATAATACAAATCTTTGGCTTCTTTGCCACTATACTTTCCTCCTGACCTCCCTTGAAGTAGCTGCACCCATCTTCTCTTTAAACCTAGTCACAAATAGAAAGGAAACAAACTTTCCTTGATTCCTAGCAAAGGAGAAGATTCTGTTGTGCTTTAAAGAACTACTGCCATCAGCTTATCTGAATGTGCAAAGCATGTCTTCCATAAGAAGCCAGCACTGTAAACATTTTTCAGGTAACAGTTACTGAGGAGGAAGATGAACTTCATCAGAGTAAAGGTAGAGGGAGACCAAATGAGACACTGACCAGTTCCTGAGTCAGCAGGATGCTCCTGAAAAGCCCATAACCCATAAGACTGACAAATGGTGCTTTGGGCTAAAAGGACATAATATGCAATTTGCTACAGCAAAAAGATGTTGAACAGAAATATGAAGGTTTCTCCAGAGAAGAACTTTCACACTGCCTCCTTTCAAAAGCTCAAACATCTTCTCTGGGCACCTTGTTCTGAGGTAACTACCATGGTCTTATCTGCCTCCTCCTCTCCTTGCAGCTTAAGAGCTTTGGAGAGAGGCAGGGAAACTTGCTGTGTTATTTTCCAAGAGGCACAAAAAAATGGTCATTTCATTTTTTTGGCTGAAAACACTAAAAGTCAGGTACTTCTGCAAAAGATTCAAGCCACTAGCACTGCATGAATCAACCCCGCCAACAGAGATTCCTCTAACTGGAAGCCTTGTGCTTCCTGCCATGTGAGTTAAGACCTTACAGAAACAGATACCAGGCAGAGTTGGACCAATAAATAAATAAATAAATGGTGGAAGCATTTTCAGTTGGAAAATAAAACTGGTCTAAATATTTCACAAGATGATGAGAAAACTCAAAAATAAGTTTCTCTAAGCAACTAAATAGAGAACCTTTATTGGTCTATCTCATAGACAAAAGCTGCAGTGTAAGCTCAAGCCTTCTTGAATAGTAAACCACAGAGAAAACCAAAGGAAAACAGACTTACATGGTCTATTTGCTTATTTTTCAGTTAACTAACAAATTATATTATTAAAAAAAAATGGTTAGCAAAAAAACCAACTGTATGTGGCCTTCAATTATAGTCTTATGTAATATGTGAACTTTCTCTTTTTTTTTTTTTTTTTTTTTTTTGCCATTAGCTGGTTTGTGAGAGTTTTTTTCCTGGAAAAGGATGAAAAAAAGGCTGAAGAAGAAGAATCAAAGCATTCCTCTGGCATTTGCTGTAAGAGAAACCATTGGTGCTGTCTGGTACTTCAGACCTAGTTTAAAAGAGATGCTTTTTTACCTTAATAATTCAGATACCTTAATCTTATTGTATCATCCCAGTAAAGCTAGAATTTCAGGTGTGCAGGCAGATGACTGTGATTGGGGTAGGTCTTCAGACAGTTTAACTTTTTACAGAAGCACACAAAAGTAGGTCAGAATTGTAATAAACCCTTTGCATGCCCAAACATTTCCTTTTGTGACATTTACGGTAGGCTTAATGTTGTCTGACATCAGCCACCTAAAATATGGGCACACGGTCTTAGCCTGTCATGCAAATTCCCCTTCAATATGAAGGATAAAATGAGCACCTCCAGGTAGCAGCTCAACTTCTCCCTCCTACAAGAGACACCCCAGAGATGATGCTCTTTCCATCAACTAGAGGGGGAGTCCAGGCAACAGAATAAATACTTACATTGGAGGGAATGGACACCACCCTTAGTGCTCCCAAACTCAAAAGGTCTGATCTGCTAAGCTATTGCTTGACCAGGAGCAGAGCTCCCCCAGGTTGCACCCTGGGTGCAGTGATAGCCACCATAAACACACGGTCACTGATCGTTGGTACACGTTTTCCTTTTACACAGCCTCTCACGAGCTTTGTGCCAGTCTTCACGATCCTTACTAGCATTAATGACAGACAATACAAATTATTTAGCTAAGCAGGATTTGTTACTTGCTGTGTCCACCATACTTACTGTTATGACATGGTTTACTGTCTGGAAGGGGCTGCCTTTAGATGAAGCTTCAGCAGGACCAGCGTCATGGGCATTGGGTTCTGAAATGAGGGATCCCTTTAAAAGAAGAAAGACATTTTTATATTCTGTTCAAGAGGAGCAACTCCCTCCCTTTCAGGTGAATGTATGAACACCTAGCCCTTTTGTTATACGTGGTTGCACAAAGAAAGCAAATAAAATTACAATTCTTGCTGTTCCCTATCTGCTGAACATACTGTACATTTGCATTGTTGAAATGGTCTGTTCAAGAACAAAAATTTGTAACATAAAATACCAAGAGGAAATGCTGGTTATTTGCCCACAGATTAGGCCTGTGGTCAAAACATCAGGACCCCTACAGCACACCTAAATGCATTAATTCCTTCTCATCTCCCACACATACAAAAAGCAGTTTTATTTTTACATTCTTTAAATAGATGAATGATTCTGCCATCTTGTGGGAGACAGAGAAAACATATCTATTTGTAGGATAACAATAGCGTGACTGAGCAGTATGGAACAGATATACAAACTTACCTCACTATTTATTAAAATAACAGACATTAGCAGCTAGTATATTTCAAATAGCACACAAAGTAAGAACGAATTACAGCCTTACAGAGGAACCCGAGAAAGTTAGTATCATAAAAATCAACTGATTCAATCAGAACCTCTGCTTAGAAATTACAAGTGCAACAACTAGAAATCTTGACTTTTTTCCTGATTATCTGGTGATGTGAAATATTTACAGACTTATTTTATTTGCTATTTCTCACATATGTTACAATAAAAAATAGATATTTACTTTTTTAAAAGGAAAAGGTTAAACAATCCTGAGAATATTCTGATAAAATATATAAGGATATACAAATATAAATCTATAGCATAGTTGTAAAAATTGAGAGATCGATCTGTGATGCATTTGGCTGTGTCTGATATAGATTGTATCCTTATTATGGGCAGCTTAACTGACATAAAAGAATCCTTGTTCTACCCTACCTTAATTTAACAAGAGGTATGCTAGAGTAAAAGCTATCAATTTAAGCAAGTACAACAAAAACTTAAGAGCACAGGAGCTGAAAAAATAAATAAATCATAGACTACTTTAATCTGAAAATAATTTTGCAGAGGTTCCCCTCCCACTCTACCTTTCGCAGCTGGTAAAAAACAAAGAATAGGCCATAGTGCCAGAAAAACATACATGATCACCACAGTGGTGGTAGACCTCCTGAGTACCTCTGAGACTTCACAGAAAGGCTATCGCTAGGAAAGATGAGACTTGAAGTGGAGCAGCCAGGGATACACATTTATTCCTTGGCACTGTAAGACTCCACCGACGTAGTTACTTTGAGTTGTTCTCTCTCAGCCAAAAATTACCTTGGAGAAACAAGCTGATGTAGTTTATATTTTTTTCTGTATCAAATAAAGTCATGTAATACATGACCAAGACAATGCCATAAGAAACTTTCCTGGACCAAGTGCAGCTGCATTTGTGCTAACGAACGCCATTATTCTCCTTTACAAGTCAGCCATCAAAGTGAATAATATTTTGTTAAGCACTTTGAACAGAGAGATCAGAAAAACAGAATATAATAAAAAGGAATACAAAGACTTAATGTCATTATAACTTCTTTATAAAGTACTTTGGGAAGAATCCAAAAAGCTAGGCCTAAATCTAGATCTCCAGCTCCCATATCTAATTGAATTGAATTAAAGCTTACATGAAGAAAATGTGCTCTACATTAGCAAACAAACCATCTACCTCTGCCGCTCTGTCTCCTGCTTGCACTCCCACCATGTCTGCCGGACCATCTTTTGGTAGCCGAGCAATCAAAATTCCCTGGTAACACAAAATACACATTTCAGACATAACACAGTTTCTTCTACTGTACTCAGTTGTTAAAAGCAAATAAGAAGTAATTAATTTTCAAGAGATATTGTTCTGCTCCCTCTATTAAAATAGAAACTAAAGCATCTCAGCATATTAGCAGGAAAAAAAAACTTCCATGGCTGACTATACAACAATGAACAGAAGTCATTAATTGTTTACAATATGCCATGGGGGACAGACTGGGAAACTAGGATTTACCTAAATGATAATTAAGTGAGAAGATGCAAGAAATACTTCTCTCAAATCAAGTTAACTCCTGGGAATGAGCAAATGGGATGGGAGAGGCACGTGGATTGCAAATGGAGTGACTTCAAATAGAGCTTCCTCCATGAGCTTTCCCATCAAAATCTACTGGCGGCTTCTACTTTGGGAATAAGTTACCCATTTTTCCCCTCATCAGCTGTATTACTAAGATAGCAATGTTACATTGAGGACAACCTCAGAAAGCAAAAAACAAAACACAATCGCTGCAAAGAACTGCTCATCAGTTTCCTTCTAATGAGTACTAGATAAATTTTGAGTAATGAAATGCACCTCATCATTGTCTTTATATGGAGATGAGCCCTTTCCACCAGCAATGCTAATACCAAGACTCCCCATTTGACTGCACACAGTAATGGTTATCTGGAAAAGAATTATAATTGATAAGAGGCCTGATTAATCAAAAGTATTGCCTATTAATTACACAAGCAATGAAAATCTAGCTCCCATTCTGAACACCACCAGACTTCCCCCTATACACCTCAACCCAGAGAGAAATTGTGCTATTCTTCAACACCAGCACATGCAAGCCTAATCTGTAATTTTCAATAACATCAAGAATGCATTATTTACAGTCATGTCAAAACTTTATAAGGCTTTTTATTAAGAGTACTTTATTTTGCCCACAGCTTCTTCATCCTGAGAATTCTTTGCCGTCTGGAGAACTGCTGACCAACCCAGTTGTTTCATAAAACCCACCAATTTATTGAGCATTCGTGATGGCCACAAAGCTAATATACACAAGATGTGACGAGTAAATATTTTGGGGTACATTTCTAAAAACCTTTGCTTCGGATCCTCATCTACAGTCTGATTACTTACTCCACTCGAGAGAGAGAGAAGGTAATTGAGTTTGAGCACTACTACAATATCTTCTTTAAACAGGCTTTCTGTGTGTGTATGTGTTGCTCTGTCAAAAGATTCAACAGTAACTATTGACTTTAAAATAAAAATCAGTACTTAAATATTTTTAAAAGCAGCATAAATTGTAATCCATCTAGTCTATTCTTAGCCTGCTAGTAATGGCAAAATTTCAGAACAACTGCTCAGTACCTAAGACGATTTTTTGAATGTGCATAATTTACAATAAAGTCCAAATAAAATCAGCTTCATGTTCCAAAGACAACTTATGTTTAAGAATTATTCCCAGAAATGATTTATTTTTCTTTAATGTATCATATTCTTGTTATTAAATACTTTGAAAATTGCTAAGACAACAATCAGATTAGATTTAAGGAACACCTTGCTGTACTGTAGTTGAACTTGAATGCAAATCACATTTCACTTCTTCACATAAGCAAAATGCTTGTACTGTCATTGATTTGGTTCATCTCACTAAGACAATTCAGGCTTGAACAACTTTGTATATTTTATAATTAAGACTATTTCAACACAGCTGTGTTTTGAAAATTGACAAATGTGCAGTTACTCTTGCACAGATAACATACTCATCTGAAACTCCTGATTTAAAAAGGCATGAAAATACCCTGTCAGTCAAATGAAAACCACCCTGCCAAGTTTAGCTTAGATTTAGCATTACCCGCAGGCCCAAGAATTCATGAGTAATTGTCAGCTTTGGTGATAAGACGCCACCACGGCTGTCCCACCAGGTGAGCTGTCTTCTCTGGAGCTGTATCCCCGGGGTCTTGGGCTGCAGCAAACTTTGCATTTCTGTTATTACGTCTCTCTAAATCCCATACGGTATGTTTCCTCCTCATGTCCTCTAACGCATGTTGAGATGTGATGTACCCACTGAATTCAGAGTGTGTAGCTTTCTCTATAAATCTCAGCCCAAATCTTGCAGCTCCCACTGATGAATCTCCACCTGAACGTTGCCACCCATTGTCATGGGATGGAGACTTCCTCACGCTGTGAGGGTAAGGCCATGTCACTGCTCCTAAACCAAGGACTAAGCATTCACAGGTGAAGTTGTAGCTGCACACACCTTTGGCTTGACTTTACGAAGGTGCAAAGCTGGCTATGCAAAACAAGACAGTGCTGAATGGCTGCAGAGTGTGGTTTATAAGGATAACCCACTGGGAGCAAGGACAAACCCCAACTTACGCTCTGTCAATGGCTGTCTCATTACAACTACCAGGCGAAATCCCCCTTCTTTGCATCCTTTGTGAAGATGCAAAGGTGTCTTGCACAGAACACAGCCCCGGACATGTAGGCATGCCTAGGGTGGTTCGTTACCTTCAGTGGGGGCTGTGTCCCATCGGCAGCTCTTGAGTCCTCCAGAAACCTGCTGCTCTCTCCGGACAAGCTGCCCACTGCTGAGACAGGAGCCTGTGCCTTGCTGTTAGTCCCTGGGAGAGTTTTCCCCTTCACTGCTGACTTGTGCTTCTCCTGAAGAGCTGTTCTGGTATTTCTCTGATCTCTTACGCTACCATCAGTATCAAAAAGGCTGCCAGAAAACTTGGAAATAGGTTCCTAGGGGTTAAAGATCAAACAGGTAAACAAAGCAACACCAAAGAGAAGAGCTATCTGACTCCTGGGTGCTACATGCTGTAAATTGGATTTGCTCCTCTTTATCACACTAGCATTTGCTTCACAGAAGACAAAACTGCAACCTTAAAGCAAATGTACACGAGTATCTTTTTGTACAGTTATTTCTCTGGGCACAGTTTTCCCTCAATACGAGGGCAGAGGTTATAGGGACGGGATTCCTACAGCATTCCTTTAGATCCCTGGACACTCACAAGCACGTGCACCCTCACCATTCCCCAGCCACTTCCAGTGATGCCCAGTGAAAAGGAGGGAGCGTGGAAACGAGACCACTTTGGGCAGACTACAGCAGCTCAGCAGCACCAAATCCACTTCTCAGGGCAAGGAGCTACACATGTACAGCAAAGGAAAAGGTTTCCCATGCAGAAAATAAAACATTTCTCACAGCTCCTCAAGGCTCATCTATATTTGGGAGTACAGGTGTGAGAGGGAAGGTGAGCCTGACCTTTGCATCTGTATCTCTAAGATTTTATTCAAATGTTTCAGTGAAAAAAAGAAGCTGGGTTGACTTTATTGAGCTTCAAACAGTAGAGGGTGGGGACCTGCAAACTTGGTAACAGTCTGGTGGAAGTGGAGCCTCAGAGGTGAGGCACCCCAAAGACAGCCTTGAAGCCTGGCTGTAGGATGTAGCTGTTCTGAGATGTAGAGGAACGGACAACGTCACCCTACGCCGAGTGAAACCACCAGGGCTTGAGATTAGAAATACATAAACCAGTCTTACTGAAAAACATAGTGAAGCTTCCCAGTTATCAGCTTTGTTTGGCAAGGTGTTTAAATGAAATCCAGCCATGATCTCCAAACTCTGTTCACATTGTATGGGTGCTTTGTTTATATTTAGCTGATTTTTTTTTCCTTCTTAATTTTGATGGGTAAGGTTGAATCACACCTTCATATTACCATAATCCTTACATCTTCTGTTGGCAGTAAAATGATGCAGCAAACAAAGGTCAACACCTTTGATAATAAACCCCATAAATGCCTTTCTAAGCTTGGTGGTTTAAAACAGAATTACAAAGGCAGTGGCATTACCATGAGCAGCTGTTCAGAAACCCCAGTGGACACTGTCTTTAAATCTGTATCGGAGCTCTCCCACGTTGCCTTTTTGGTTGGGATGAAACGAAGCACCACCAACCCTCAGGAGAGCAAGCATGGAGTGATTGTTTCCTATTTCTACTTAAAATTACAAGGGAATTTGCTGAGCTTCAAGTCACGTAAGTAAAAAAAAAAAAAAAAAAAAAAAGACAGCCCAGGGCTGAGTAGCCCAGGTAGATCCACCCGATCGGACTCGGTGGTGGCTGCCAGGAGCTTGGAAGGGAGGTGAGGTTGTGGCACAGGAGCAAAGGAGCAAGAAACCCAGTTCCCCCTTCATTCCCACCAGACTTCTGGAGGAAAACCTCACGAGCAACACCCTGCAAGGCTGAGAAAGTGCAGTTTTCCTCCACCTCCTCCACAGCTGCCTCCTCCAGTGCATGACTGAGCTTTGAGTGCTGTGAACAACCCGCTCACCCTAAAGAGATGGAGGGATGCTGATAACCAGAGACACAAGTAGGAGTAACATCTTTTTTTAAATGTACCCATCTCATCATTGCACTGGTTACTTGTCTTGCACTGTCCTCGTGGGGGTTGGGATCTTTTAGTTGCAAGCAAAGGAACAAAACATTGAACATGATTCTGTCCTGGCTGACACAAAATGTAAGCAAGGATGTGAAGGTACACAACAGAGCTTCGGGGAGGTGGCAGATGCAGCCTCCCACTGACCCAAAAGCACCCAGCCTTCCTGTCAGAGGCACTGAGCATTGAATTGTTGGTAGTTTCTTGATGGACACACAACATTGTCTCTCCTGACTTTAAGAAAACCACCTACATCCTCATCAGGATCCTCCAGTTCCTCCGCCTCTTGCTCGGGGCTGATCCTTCCTTCCCTCCATTTTCCATTGGCAGAGCTGAGTTTGTACAGGTTGCCACCATGAAAACCTTCCTTTCCTTTCAACGAGGCCCAGTGAGAGCCCTGGGAGCTCCAGTTATGGCCACTGTACAGTTTAGGAGACTTGGGAAGCCACTTAACAGAGCCCTGAGAGGAAGAGGACAAAAAAAAAAAAGGCAATTAATAGATTTTAAGAAAGTGACTGATGCATGTGCATGCAGAAATTGTCCGGCAAGTTCTCCAAGGTATTTAAGCATTTATTTATTTAAGACTGGGTTTCCCCTTTTTACCTTGGGATGTACCTTTAGTCCCAGGGAGACAATTAATGGTGCTACTGGCGATACAAAGAGCAAAGGCTGCTAACGTTAGTGGAAGCCTCCAGTGACTTACATGAGCATGGAGCCAAGCCCACCTTCAGCCTCATAAAGAAGAATTACATGATCAACAACAGTCTTCAATAATGTTATACCCTGCACTATTAAGAAAACAAACAAGAATTCTTAGACTTTTAGCGACTTTCATCTCACGTCCTGACTAAAAAATAAAATAAAATTGTCATCCCCCTCCTTCTACACTATTCATCGAATAAAATGCTCTGTTTGCTGAACAGTACCAATCAAAAGCACAATCCTAAAATAATACTTTAAGGTTTGTTGATTTAGAAAATTACAGTCCAGTTTTCCCCA
Organism: Cygnus atratus; assembly: GCF_013377495.2. Lineage (NCBI taxonomy): Eukaryota > Metazoa > Chordata > Aves > Anseriformes > Anatidae > Cygnus > Cygnus atratus. The sequence goes on along the minus strand of NC_066364.1, from coordinate 25,433,474 downwards.
AAATGTCAGTTACTTATTTACATCCAAAAATCCCTCCTCTCTGCTTCATACACAGTTCATACATATCAAGTCGTGTCAAGGTTGCCTATATACCTTAATTTCACCGAACTTCAGAAATCATTTTTCACAATAACCTTTAACTTTCACTGAAGCTTTATTTTAAACTTCTCTTTGCATTTCCTTAAGGTGATACAAATCCAGCAGCAGAAAGCAGCCTGATGCCATATCAGTAGGTACAGTAACATGCATGCTCCACCAGGGCAAAGAGATAGAGAACACCAAGTAATGAAAAAAGTTATCAACAAGCCTATGGTATTATGGTATGGCAATCAGCAGCACAGTGGCTTTGATATTGTTCAAACAGATATTTGATTCAGATCTAACACTTCTTTAAGCCTCTGCTTTTTCCCTTTTTAACGCAAAATGGTTCCGTTCATACAAACACAGATTTCTTGCTGTGACCAGCACCCCAGAAGTCACCACCTCTGTTAGACCTAAGGATGCGAAAGGAAGGCAGATAGCACAAGGCTGTCCATCCTGGACGTGCTGATCCATCTTCAGCTGCTGAAGGAGCTCCCCTTGGGATTCTTCATTCACTTTTAGATTTAGTATGACTATAAAAGACTAGGAAATGGACACGCACAATATCCCAGCGAGTCTTTGGAAACAATTATAAAATTTTCTGTGAATTTTTAAAAGAGCGTAGCCCAACCAGAGGATTATTTGCATTGTGAATCGAACGAGTGATCAGCCTCTGTAAGAAATTTGCTGTTAGATCACATTTTGAACTGCACCGATACTCAGCAATATTGCTGTTCACTGATAAATGGCCAGGATTTGTGGTTATTCTAAACCACGCAGCTCGGGACACTCAAGCTGACACCAGATTTAGTTTGTCAGTGAACTGAATGCATGAGCAGCACAAACGATCGTGACACGTTAGTGGCTCCCATTCCTGACAATTGCAAACGCAAGGCAAGCTATTTCTTCACATTTGCCATGAATAAGGAAACATGGGGTACTCTTAAATAGAAACTCTGTTTCCTATGAATATTAATTAGGACAGAAATTCTAATCAGATCGTGAAAAATATGCTAGCTAAAATTATTTGCTATTGTTTGGGTTTGCTTTATTTCAGGAGAGCTAATGTGACAGCGTAATTTATTAATTCATTCTTTATTAGATTTAATACTATAGGACCATGCTTTGAGACTGAAGAGGCTACTGACAAATATCTTAAAAGAAAAAACATTAGTCCTCCTTACAGAATTTTATAGATGCTAACTGGTATTCTTACTATTCAGGTAACAGCTGGAAGTTTCTTTATCTATTTTATACCCAGGGAAGCTGAGAACCAAAAGGATTTAGACAGTCAACGTTTTAAGTCATAAGCAACAAATACCCAGTGAGGCATGTAGTTTTACATTCTCTTTAAAATATTTGGAATAAAACAAATGGAGAAGAGGGATTCAGTACTTTTTTAAGCTTCGTGGATATTTGGACTGTGTTACACTGCTGTTTTGTAAATGTAGAAGAAATGTTTGGGGAAAAAAATATTCATCAGCCTCAGCACTTGTTACATCCCATGGAAATACATTTTTAATCTCCCTTCATTAGTAACGATTTTATCGTATTGGTAAACAGATCATTTTCCTGTGATATTTCACCAGCAAGTCAGGTGGGCTCCCTTTTTACCTCCTTCCAATCTATTTTTCATGTTTTCAAAGGCAGTCTCTTCAAAACATAAATATTCCTCTGTATCATACCCCTGTATATTAAGAGGACAAATTGTTCTCATAAAGTACAAGGTGTCTGTTCTGATAAGATCTTGCTAATAAATCCTCTAGAGAATGAATTTGCTTCAGGCAACAAAGGTTTGCAAATGCTATATATCACCTTAAATCATTCTGGCAAACGAAAAAGAATCCCAAACACTCTAATATTAAAAGAGAAGAAATGAAAACCACCCACATTTCTTAAAAACCATACTGAAACCCTAGAGTGACAAGGAAACACCATGCTTACTGCAGTAACCTGGTAACCACCTGCAAGTACAACCCAATGTAAAACTGTCAGAGCTTTCAGTCACCCAGAATTTTTTGATGGCAATACACCTGCCACTGCATTTCAACTTGAAACCCCAAACACACATTCTTGTCTATAAACACCTTAAGTAATTAGTAAAAATGGGAAAGAAAACGTCTTTAAAGACGTATTTCCCACAACATAAACACTCTTTTCAAGTACAACTACACATAACATTCAGTATTCCAACTGGAAACTATTTCAGATTCTTTCTCTTTGCAAAGTACAAAAAGCTAAAAGAGCTTTGTGTGATTCGGATGAAATAAGAATGAAGGCGAACCAAATTGCTGCAGAAACAAAGGCATACTTGAATATGCTTTCATTGTAGAAGAGGCAGCAAAACAGCTGTCTGGACAGATTATTGAAGCAAGACTTGTACAGGGAAACTTTGCTAGCAGTAAGTAGATGACTTAACTTTAAACTTAGATGTTCAAGTATTAATTAGCCAGAACCCATTTTTCAATTTCCTAAACATACACGATTCTAAAAAAAACATGCTGTAGGTTATGCTGAAAGCATCCACTATGCAAATGCCCTTCAGACTTGCATTTTTCTCCCACTTTGATCAGTAATATTCAAATATTCACTCTTTTTTTTTGTTCAGATTTTGTTTTGATTTTATGTTGCTTGGTAGAAGTACCTGGTGTCATCAATGAATGATACATGCAGAGAAATTCACTCGCGTTCATGATCTTGTAGTGACTTATTTAATATTCCAGAAATTCAGGACAATCACATTTGCCAAAAGCAATTGCAAAATAGTTTAATGCAGCTCATTTATTCTGGGTCTGGGTAAAACTGGCAAGTTACTGGGAAAGATCAGAGAAAATCAAACTGTTTGCATCACTAGTACAGTCCCATAGTTTGCTTGAGTGCCAAAATAAGGTGGTTTTAGTCTGACACGAAACTAGCTTCAAAGCAAAGTCCTATCTCTGCGTTATTCTGGGGATGCTTATAAACTGAAATTGAAGCTGATGATGATTTGCTGGTATTTACAAGCTGCATGTGCATCCATGGATTTTGAAGAAAGTTACCACAGTCAGCACTCATCTACTACAGAGAGAGTTGGGTTTGATTATGATTGTTATCATGCCTTCAGCTCCAAATCCAGAGATATCAGTTAAAGACAACCACTCTTCAACAACAGACGAGCACTAAGAGAACAAGTGCCAAAGGTTACTGAACATCAGTTGTCAACTTCCTGGTATTTACTGAAAAGGAAGTTTCCTATATCCCTTCCCTGAAGCATCACCAAGGAGCTACAGTCCTTCCCACAGACAGTACCGATGCCTTCCTTACCAGCAGAGGACCTTTCCTATATAAAGATAAGTGGCCTCTTTAAGATCTCAGTGTTAACACTGATGTTGGTACACTATTAACAGGCACGCCCTGAACAAGTCACAAATTTGAAACCAGACTGCTACAAATGCTTCCTCCTCATTTACAGAATCATAGAATCATTCCAGTTGGAAAAGACTTCCAAGATCATCTAGTCCAACCTATAACCTAGTACTAAAGTCCACCACTAAACCATGCTACTAGGTTCTACATCTACATATTTCTTGAAGGCCTCCAGGGATGGTAATTCAGTCGGGCACAGCACAGTCCAGCCACACACACTGAGCTCCTCAGAGCTCTCTGCCCTTGCTGAATCCAAGACTGGCCATCCTGTTGGCACAAAAACTGCAGAAAAAGGGATAAAATGCATAGCGTCTCCAACACCTACCAGAAGAGCGGATAAGATGGTTCCCATTAAGCAGCTCACAAAGCTGTCCTCAAACCAGGTGTCTGCTTTTTCACTTGGAAAATCTCACATTTTTCATTAAGCCGTTTCAAAGCTGAATATGTTCCTGAGCTCAGAATGAAAGAGGAAAGCAACATCCCGCTGAAAATGTCACAAAGTGTTCAGGAGGAAGGGAACACCCAAAACATTTACTGATAGCCAACACCAGTCCACTTTACTCATCTTCTCTGACCTCAACCTAAGCATGGGAACTGACTCCTGCATTTTACAGAAACTTAAGGTGGGAAACATTCTCATCAAGACAACTGAAAAACTGAAGTAATTTTATTTTCCATATGCAAGGTGAAGAAAGGCAGTGATTCTCCATTAACAAAAGGTCTAGAAATTTATGATAAAGAGCACACGCCAGTCTCAGTGGGAGGGACGTGTTCACAGATAACCGTACATTCAATTTTCAGGCTATATCAACTGACCATTAAAGTATATTAAAATAATTTACTTTACAAAAATTAAATTCCCAGTGTCATTACTCTCTTCCCAATAGCTGAATCTGTGAGCACCACGTAGTGAAATGCGTTAAGTCACTAATCAGCTACAAATGGTTCGCCCAACAGTGGTAAAGCACTCCCATTAGACAAAAAACAGTCTGATCAGCTTGTCCTGGACACAGGCAAGTCATTTCCTGGAAAAAACATTGGTATGCAAGTTTCCAGTACTCGCTTTACAACAATACACCGATTATCAAAAATATGGAATGCGAGCCAGAAAAATAATCGTGACATATAAATTATATGGAAACTGTGGAAAACGCCTGGGGCAAGACAAAGGGGATGGAAAAATCTGTTGCTACACCAACTACTGCTTCTGCTTTCCTAAGCCTATGCAATTGTGACTTTCAATAAAGTCAACTCGCGTGTAATAACTGACAGGTTAATATTAAACCCGCTCCACCACTATGGTCAATTGGTTTTCCCTCGTTAACTGTTCGGCTAATAAAGCAGCATGCAAGTACTGCAGGATTTCTTCCCTTCCATTAAACCACCTCCCAAAAGAGTTGCAAAGCAATTTTAAAAAGCAGAAAAAGTTTAAAGAGGGAAAAAAAAAAGTTATGCTTACAAGATTGTGTTCATTACTCGGGCTCCTCACAGCGTCAGAAAGAAAGCCAGAGACTGGGAAGGGAGAGCTCATGCTTTCAAGGACAGACAATTTCAGCATAATAAATAGCACCAGCTTTTTCTGCCTATAAAACAGAGTTAAAATTGCCTGGAACCTTATCAACACTGTTTAGAGTACAAGTATACCTAAAAATGCTTTATAAAATGGCACGCATACAGGCCATTAGGGAGATCAGAGGGACTATCACTGGTCTAGGCTGCTGGTGTTTTGATCAGGTGGAATGACAGGGAAGCCCCCCTTTTATGATAAGGCTGCTGTCAACCAAACATTTAGGTTTTGGGGGAGAGAGAAGGCAGGGGACAGTTACAGAATGGTGTCCCGGTGGACATCAACTCCCCTAACCTCTAGCCAAACAACTGTTGAATTATATTCGGAGCTCATTTTACTCTCTCTTACAAATCAGTGGAAGCAAACACCTTCAACAAGCAGTTCATATCACCTATCTTAGGCTTGGATGACCACAGGGACACTAGAGTAGCCATCCAGCTTCTGGCAGGCTAGGTTGAAGGAACCTGAAGCCATCCCAGGGGAAAGCAACAGGTTTGGATTTCCCATTCACTGCTGTCCTTTCATATGTAGCTTACACGCCAGAGAAACCCAAACCATTATTCCTCCCACTACTCAAAAAGATTCCAAAGCAATTACTTTATGTCAAAGCTGACGCAGCACGTGCTGCCTGCCTTCTGGCTAGTTTTTGGACTGCAGCACAGTTTCCACAAGCCTGCCAGAGTGTACAGAAAGAAACTACCTAATAGAACAGAAGAGTTTAGTTTCAGGAAGGAGCCTTCAGAGATCATCTAGTCCAACTGCCTGACCACTTCAGGGCTAACCAGAAGTTAAGCCTCATTTCTACACTCTAAGGTCTCCTTAGAGGGACCAAAAAGCTCATTTTTAGAATAGAATAATGACAAAGCACCTAATCATTAAGCTATTGCAAGGTTTATGGATTATTCTGACTTCAGCAGGAGGGAGTAGGTACACACGAGCTGTTAATTATTTTCATCTGACAGCACGTTAGGCAAGGCCCAAATCCAAGCTTTACACATTCATTTCATCTTGCTGATTGAGCTCTCTTCTTTATATCTGGAGCAGACGCTAAAAAAAAAAAACAAAACAAACCACAGCCTCTGAATGAAAAACATTACAGCTGTCACCACAGAGTACACAGTCTTGTTGCCTTTGTCTTTGGTCTGTCTTTTTTTAGGAACTAATTTCCCTCTCATTTAAATGGATTTGCTGAGGTTTACTTGGACTCTCGTTACAGTTTCCTATCCTTTTTAAACTTTCGGTTGTGCCGATTCCAGTAACTACTTTAAAAGGAAAGTTCTACCCAAAGTTGGAGTCAACTGTACCAAACCCTCATTTTCTTTCTCATTTTCTTTTAATAGCAGCTTACCAAGAACAACTGGCAGAACTCTGCCTTGGGAAGAACGAAATTGCACTGTCCCTGCCTGAGCTAACCTAACACCTATCAAACCACAGCAGCTCCTGCAAAGAGCTTATGCCTCAAAGTGTAAATGAGGAATGATTGGGGTGAGAAGAAATAATGGAAATCTAATATATTTTGCCAGTTTAGATTTGAATATTTGGAGATGGCTTGCAATACCTACTTGCTTGATTTCAAAAAGAAAGAAACGATGTTTGTAAAAGCCTCAAATTAAAACTTAAGAAGTTAAATTACAAAAATTATCAAACACTACAGATTGTTAATTTTAACACAGAAGTTATCGTGACTTCCTTGATCTCCTCCTTTCCCATCTTCTCCCCAAAACTCTATGCAACCAACATTTGCTAGAAGAAATGTCTGGCAGAAGGACGGATGCCGTTAGCCACACATGCAGAAGTGTCCTGTCTTCCATTTTGTTGAAATTTGGGTTCATTGCATTAGCTCACACAAAATACGTCAAATCTTTGCTCTGAACTCAGACTGCTCAAGTCCCCATGCTGAACAAGTTAGAGATCTTTGTTAGTTCATGGCACACGCAGAACCCATAGACACCAAAAATCAGTCTTTATCAGCCTTTTGCAAGATTGTTATTTACTGAATTAAGCTCAGTTAATACTTACCGTTGTAAACAAACCAGAACCCACAGATATAATAAGACCTTGAAATCAGCATTGGACCACTGGAAGTGCAACACAGTAACAGTGATAGTAAATTCCAGTATTAATCCATACATACTTTAATTGTTATTTTAATGATACAATAAATATACCGAAGCTTTTAAAGATTTTTTTATTATGGTTTTATATAAGTATATAAAACCACCAAAGCACTTTAAAGAATCATGCTTTCTTATGTAATACATAAAACTACTTTCATACTGTGCTTCTGAAAGTCTATCGTGCTGTTTTTCAAGTTATTTTACAGATGGCACGTTTAAAAACAACAATGGAAGCATGAATTTCTAGTGACAGCAATGCAACACTGCATCCAAAACAAGATGTTTCCTTACAACTAAGTTAAAGTGTGAGTGCATTATGTAATAAACAATAGCAGTTTGGTCATTTTAATCTTAATTCCGTATACAACAAAACTAACATTTGTGTTTCACGAACTAAAATCCCATGACTTAAACGTAAATTCTGTTTTGTAAAAATCTCAACAAATTACTGTCTGAAAAGAAAAACGTATCTAAAACAGAAGACCAAGTTTAAATCTACTCACTTTCTTCAAGAATTTCTATATTTAAGACTAGTATGACATATAAGACACAATAAGGCACAATGGGTGGTACAAACAAATGAGTACAGTTGTCCATGAAACTTGTTCTCTTCCACAAATACTAAAATATGTACCGCTCAAGATAAATTTTCTCTTAAAAATGAAATACATCATTTTGTTATGAAAGTCCTATACAAAATTTTAAAATTTACACCATCTGAGCTGCCAAAAAAATAAAAAAAATTGTATCTTTTTCCACAAAACTAAATTTCTCACCAGCACATCCAGCCACTGGGAAAAAGATATCCCAGCACTCTGGAAATGAAGAGCATTATTTCCCCTGTGTTTAAGACAAAAATATTGTATTCTGCATACAGTAGTGTATTATACTTTAAAAAGCGTAGTATTATTAAAATTACAATATTGATTTGGAAATTATTGGTTCACTGCCTGGATGAAATAAGGCACTTTCTTCCAGTGGGCAGCACTTTTCACATATATGGAGATGATGAATCAGGTTCTGGTTAAAAACAAAAAAGGGGCTCAGTGAGGTCCCAGGAGACGACAGGAACGTTTCAACAGCAGGGGAAGACACAGGAGGTAAAACCTGGAGATGAAATTCTACACAGAAGTGGTCACTCTGTCAATGGCATTATTGACCTCGTTTTTGTTTGAATCCAGTCCTTTAGCAGCATTCATATCATTCCGTAAATTCTCCACTGTCTTTTTCATGTTCTTTAATTCTCCAGGGTGTGGAGTGGCTCGCCTTAGAAGTGTTCTCTAAAAATAAACAGTGCAATAAGTGGTTTTGCCTTCGTCTCTTTGAAAAACAACATACACTTTCAAGGCTTTAGCATTTACATACCAAATATTAGCTATCGATTTAAAAAAAAAAAATCCCCCACTTTTCCTTTTCAAACTACTATGCTTAATTTTGAAAGTTTTTTCCATAGCCGCTTGTTTACGAAGACAGTGAAAGAGGTTTTAAGAACTGTCTAGGAGCAAATATTTTTCCCTCTTGACCTACAAATCTGAAAGCCACTCAAATGAAGTACAAGTTCCGAAATGAAGATTCTTTCTTTAACATGGTCGGGATTTTTTTTTTTCCTCAAAACCATCCAAGTGATTTAAGATTACATTAAAAAAAAAAAAGATTCAGCTGGTTTTGAAAGAATCCAAAGAATCCAACAAGATCTCTTTACAATGTCAATTACACGTTTGTATGGAGATCTGTATGCTTTCCAGTCAGTTTGGTTCTCTTATCAATTGAAAACAAGTATCTTGAAAGCAAGAAGAGGGAACATTTTTCTTGCATCTTAGACACAAGACTATCTAACATCACTGTGTTGACACTTGCAAAGAAAACAAAAGTTACAAAAACTTCAGTTGGCATCCAGATTAGGGACCCACAGGACACCAGGAATAATTGCACAATATGCATCAGCATAATAGATATACACATGCAATCACTTTTCAGTGGCATATATGTAAACTATGTGCAGTGGAACTGGTAAACTACCTATAAATGGATGGATTGGTCCATTAGAAATCCCACTGCCCCCAAAAAGGATCATAGCCTTCTTTTTCTCCAAAAAATATTCTTGCCTCAGGTCAGGCTGTAATACCATGACTGAAAGCAGTTATCATTACCACCTGAGCCCTGGTAAGGGCATTCTCAGGTTGCTACAGTGGTTAACAAGCACCATTCTGAAATCCTTTATCAGTTAATCTAAAAACCATGCTTGTCAAAGACATTTAGTTTCTGGTACTTTAGACTAAGCATCTTACTTGAAAACTTAAATATTCATTTCCCTACCAAGAAAGAATCTTTATAGTCATTTTTTAAAGTAAGACCAGGCTTGCAGTGTGCAACAATCCACAGAGTGCTCTGAACTATCTCAGGCTGAGCTCTAATGAGGACCACCAGGAAGTTTCTAGAGCATTAGAAAAGCATGCTGAAAATTTGATTGAAGCAGTCTTAATCTTTACGTAGATATTTAATTGTTAATAGAAGTTAGTAAAGTTAAAGACTGTTGCATTTTGATCTTCAGGACATGCAAAGCCCAACTTAATGGAGAGGTCTTATAAGTACAGTGACAGATGTTCCCACATCCTTTAAGTGGGAAACTAATGAGCAAAATCCTTGCTGTTCATGGACATTATGGTTATTTCAATGCAAACGGTGAAAAAGGAAAAAGGGAGAAATACAGAGAAAGATAAGAAATAGAAACAAGAGAGACAAACAATGTAGCACGGTAGCAAACTTGGTGGAGACACATGCCAGAGTGCTGGAATCCTAAATTAGGCCCTATAAACTTTCAGGCAGTAAAGCTTCACAGAGGCAGAGGAAGATCCTATCTTGTTTCTGGAAAGCTGGAAAGAAAACATCCTGAGGAGACACAGGAAAAGAAAACAAAACAAAGATCGCCCTGCATCAGAACTTAAATTCAAAACAGAAAAAAAATAACAAAAAAACCCACACATTTTAAGTTTATATAAAAAGTTTCAGCAGTCAACATGAACAGTTTCCACTACAAACACGTACAAAATGCATGCAGTCACAGCTGAAATTTACAGCAAGACAGCTCAGACACTTTCCACACTTTTGCATTAAAGCCACAGTGCCTGCAGGTCTCCAAAACATACCATTTCATTATCCTCTTCATCTTTTTCATCTTCTAAGAAGCGAATTGCACTGACTCTGTTCACTGCCCGCTCATTCCACGTTTCATCTGACATTTCGTTTACCAAACTCTCCAACGCACCACATCGTGGCAGGTTATCTGTTAAAACAGCAAACGTAACTGAAGATTCGCAGCAAGTCTAGAATGTCAGCATGTTATGAGTGTTAATAACTGCAACAGCCAACCAATCACTCATCCAAATTTAGAATTGGGTATTTTTATATTTTGCAAAGAAAACAGAAGTTTCTAATGAATTAATTTTCTGTTATCAAGTGTATACAAAATATAACTTCCAAATAAATGAGAAGTTTCTGTACCTGGGCTGTTTCAGGCTTGCAGTGGTTTTACAGTGTTGATTACATACTTTAACATACTTGCCCTGATAAGTGTTTTTCTTTCAGATCAGGCCTGCCACTTGATGTTAGCCTTTACCTAAATGGCACTCCATATCACAGTATCATTATTTTTTATCAACCTTGTCCTTTTACTGTTGCTATGCACACGTGTCAAACAATCTTAATTGCAATCTTCTGTCCTTGAAGTCATAACATTCATTTGGGGAAGAGGAAATCTGATTTCCACTACTCAAGCCTTTAAAGAAAGTCAGTCTGTCTCTGCTACTCTTCTTGCTAATTTTCTCTAAATCTAAAGGGGCTTACTTATTTACTTCTTTTAATTCTTAATGTAACTTGTATTCTCTTAAAACTCAGAAACCAGAACAAAACAGCCATTTCTACACTGCTACTGTTTTAACGGTTTCTATTTGCTCCAGTCCCACAGTACTGAAATTACTCTCACCTAAGTATGGATACCTATAACATAGATATCTACAACTGAGCTTCTCTCCTCAGGCTCCCTCTGTACTCGGTGGAGTGTTCTGGGATAGGATGAATTACTGTCCAGTGATTACAGTAAGAGTTTAAATATTAGCTCAGATGAACCCCATTCAATGTTCACACATTGCCATAAAAGCTTCAGAGGACAAATAACATCCAGAACTTAGTGGAACAGCAAACCGTGAAAGAGTTTACAGTTCCACCTGACCAAGAGGCAAGTTTCACCATAAAAGGTAAAAGCAACTTATCATTACAATTCTGTGCTTGTTAAAGAATATAATAAAGTACCGTAAGGCAGGCCTGCTTGAAAGAAAATTCACTTGCTAAGTAGTACAACATCTCCTGCTTTTTACTATTTAATTATTTTTCTGATAAGAAGATTGTAGTTGGAAAACCACCAGTTTTCATCATTATATATATATATACACGTAATTTAAAACGTATAAACAATGTATACAAATATAGAAACCACTACTTGGTCCACTGGAAACCTCAGAATAATGATACAATTAAGCCATTTTCCTCCAGGTCTGTATTTCATGTATTGTACCTGGTTGCATTTTATTTTCAGTAACACGTCTGGGAGCGTTTTCAAGTTATGATTACAAAAGAAAAAAGCTTACAAGTGAAAATTCAGCCATACCTGTGCTCAACAGAGCTAATACATAGATATCAAAAAGTCTGTTTTACAAACCTTTCCAGAACAGAAAACACAGTAAACAAAGCAGTAGTATTTCTATACATAATCAAAAACTAACTCTAAGCATTTACCTTGGCAACCAGGCTCAGAAGGCATTTGAGGAAGTAATACACATGTTAAAATCTTTTCTCCTGTTTCAGGGTCTGTGTCGGTCTGAAACGTCAGCAAAGGTTGGGACTGGTTATCAGACAACCACAAAGCCTTCAGCTTTAAGGTAGTCAGTGAGAGGGGAAGATACGTCAGTCTAGTTCAAAAAAGAAAAGTAAAAAAAAAGTCAGGGTAATCTCCGGGAGACTTAATCGATGGGCATGAAGTTGACTCATAACTATACAACTCTGAGTTGGAAGAGGCAGGAGTGACATAATGCCTCATATCAGAGGCATTACAGTATTCGTCAACTCAAACTATCCCATTCCTTTAAAAACAATCTGTAGCTTAACTTTACACTGTAATTTTCTATAGCTGTGAATATCTGCTAAAATAATGCTGAGCTTTTTCTCCTGCGATAAACTGCCCTGGGAAGGCAGACTGCTGCTTATATATAGGCAGACCTTATATATACAATTGCCAGAACAGAAATGCTTATGAAATAATCATATTGCACAGACGAAATGCCATTTGCTGTTCCTCTATTTTAACTTCCTAGTAAGCAACTGCACTAATTTGCTATTTTATGCTTCAATCTACCCCTTTTTGCACCTTGATTTATGAAGCGTATCAGCTAAGATTCATGAAAAGCTGCAGAGTCAAAGTTGGATTGTTTGTCACTTGCAATGTTATCCCTAAGATAAGACACTCAGTATTAGTGACACTTGTCATAAAGATAGGTAGTTTCAGCTGAAGCTCTACAGAAGTGCCTAGATTATCAGTTTTAATTCAGAAATACACAAATCCAGAGTTTTTCCTTAAATCCTACCTTTTCCTTGGGGTCAAAGCAATCCAGAAAATCTACACATGACAATATGCAATTTATGCTTATTTTGGGCCAGAGGGGAAGATTGCTTTGACAGTTTCAAGAGTAATGAAAAAAAAATAACAACATAACAGTTATAATTGGGGTTTTGCTACTTCATTCTTACACCTAACGTCTTCTGTCATTAGAAAGAATTACGTAAAACCAGCAAAAGAATGTGACAATACAAAAATCCCACCTGTTTCCTGCAACGTCCAGGACATGAAGTTCAGTGGCTTGTGAAATTTCAGAAGGAATTCGAGACAATCTGTTGTCACGTACAGAAAAGACATTAAGACTGCAGCATCCCCCAATCTGTATTACAGAAAAAAAAGGGAAGAAAAAAAAAGAGTATTTTTACTGCAGTACTGTAATACAAACAAAGACATGCAGTGTGGGTCACATAAAATGTCATAGCACATTCAAGTTACAATGCCTGCACCCAGAGGTACAGATTGCAAACAAGTATTAACTTAAAAGAAGCCTGACCTGAAGCCGGTATGTTGTAGCAGTTTCTTGAACAGCTTTATTTGTGAATAATGTGTATCCTGACAAATACATCAAGTTTTACCTACTTTTTATAGCCTTCCAAGCCAGGAAGACGTCAGTAATCACACAGATGTCACTTTGTAGACTACCCTCACAAAAAATACTAGCTGTAATGTTCCATATTTCTGAGCTCAGTATTTACCTATTAATTCTTTCTTTCCTCGTGGTAACTTTATATACAAACGAGTGCAATGGGGCTTTAGGCAATACAAAATGCTAAATAAACCAATCAACTCCTGACATTTATTGAGTCAGCAAAGAGTAACGAAGAGTTCACAGAAAGTAGGCTTTATGAGTAACATCTCTGACGCCCTGTTTTATTAGAAGCATCTAATTTCAAAATAATTCCCATCTGAACTGGCCAATTCAATCTAATATCCTCTGTCTCTACTAATTTATCCAAACCTAAGCAGCTCCATTCCCAAGATAGTTTTGGGGTGCAAAAGATGAGATTTCAGTTTTACCCTTGAAGTATCTGTAATTTACGTCAAAGGTACGTATATTTCAGAAAAAATAAACCCTCTAAATTCAATTTTAAAATATTGCCTTTTTGTTCCAGATGGCAATTACTACTTCTACAAACATAAAGATTAATAGTTTTAGCAACTTGAAAGCTGCTTCAAGTAACTCTTTGTTCCTAGTCACAAAAGAAACTTACCTTTGTTTGCTTATCTTATGTAGCTTCAAAAAGCTGTTGTTTGTTTTCCAGTTACAAAACTCACAAGAGTGGAAAAAGTTTCTTCCCTTACTTCAAATATTAGAAGAAAAATATTCAAAGCCTTTTGAAGCTTTCAAGTCAAGCAGACTTAAAACTGAACTAAAGACAGCAAACCTATTAGATGACCTTAGCTCAAAAATTAGGGACTTCTACAGCTACACACATGTAAGAAGCTTCTTGTGTTACAATATAGCCAACACCTCACTTAATCTAGGTCAGAAGCAGCCAAATCTGAGCTGAAATTACTTATGTGTTCTAGTTAACTGTCAGATGTGTCCCTGTAAAATCTGCAGCTTAGTCCAAAATCAAGTTTTAGATTACAGGCAAATTCCACAAAAGCTTTTCTACTAGTCAAAGCAAAAATCATTTCAATTTAACCTATGCTATTTACCAAGGAAAAGGGCATTTTAAAAAGGATGCCACTATGAGTTAGAAAATAAAACAATCAAATGGAGCAATTATACCCCACTCACCTTCCTTTATTTCATAAATACATTTTAATGGAAGAAAGCAGATATCAGCTGCTCATGGCTTCTGATTCACAAGCTATTTAGAGCGCAAAGTTACAGCACAACATTCTGTTGACAAAACAAAATCTGGGTTGGTTTCTTTGCAATCACTGCCCTCTAAGATGCCACCATTTCACAAGAGTATCAGCTTCTCAGAGCCTGTGTGTACACACGAGCAGCAACCTTGTTAGCTATTTTAGCTTGTGAATCAAAGCCCTTAGAAACCAGCGCTCAAACCACAAGCAAACACTTTTTAGTACAAGAATTCCGCTTGTCACTTGAAAGCATGTAAAGGTTCTTAAATAATGTGCCTTGACACATTCGCAGGATACGGAGTGCCATACAGGAAAAAAAACAGTACATAAACTGTCTAATTGGTATATCTAGCACAAGGAGTCGTGAAAAGCAAAAGATAAAGTTGTGTGGATGCTGATGAGCTGGCAAGTGATGCCCTAACTGTACACAGTGTTCGCTTTTCTATGAATGAAGTTTGCATTATTCAGTCTTGGAGCATGAAGATCCAAACAATTTAGGCAAACAAACAAAGTAAGCCATGCAACCCTGATGAGACTGAAATTTCTGTTACTTGTGACAATGGAAAAATGCAGCAGTGGAACCAGCCGGCCTGAGTCGTCATGCATTTAAAGCAGTTTAATGAGAGGTAACAGTAGAACCGTGGACTGAATAATACTTACAGGGTTATCAATTTACCTGACCCATAATTTTCCAAGCGGCTAACAATTAAGAAAATACAAAAGATGTTCAATTCATGTTTCTTCATCCATACTGGACAAGAGCATGCCAACAAATGGAGACAGAACATACATTATTCTACTTCTAAACAGGGTTAGGACTCACAAGCTGCTGCTGTCTTCAGCTATTTTAAAGTTAATGGATAATTGTTCAAAGTTTGTTTCATTCAGAGGTAGAGTTTTGGTTTTTTTGGTGATTTTTTTTATTTGAAGAGGGCAGCTGAGGGGCATAACAGATAATACAGAAACCTTTGTATGAAACTTTTTCAAAAACACAGGCAGCATCTAACAAGCAGTTAGCATCAGGCAGGGTATCACAGAGAAAAAAAGACAGGCTGACAGTTAAAAAAAACTAAAATCTTTGTCGTTTCAAAAAAGATTGGACTCGTTCAGCAGTACAGAAAGACATCAGGTCCAACACTTGAAAAACCAAAGTGGTATCATTGACGCACAACGCACACACCAAACGGCAAGCTGAAAGAAACACATCACCGTGACCACTATGAAGTAGTACACTATTGGAACTTTGCTGGTTTGGCTTAAAGTCATCGACTGACAAAGAGCCAGGCACACTCTGCTCATGCTTTCCCTGGGTGTGATCACATGCTTACAACAGACCTCGCCAAACCGTGACGTAGGCACCAAGTACACATTTTGGACCACAAGCCCACTTAACAGTTAAGCACATCGTTCATTTCGAGCACAAGACTTTGTTTAATGGACAAGCATGTGCTTAGTTCTGGGCACGTGAATAATTGCTCCAAAGCCTGGAGGTTTAATAGGTCCTCACATCCTTCTGAGGGGAACTGGACATCAGGAAAATGTCTCAAATGACTTGTGTTTGTCTAAGTCATACCACTTTAAAGAATTGTTGCATTCTAGCCACTTTTGCAAGAGTTATTCACTTGTCTTATCTCACCATCTCCAGAGAACAGTCAATTAAAACTCCAGGTTAAAAACAAAAACAACAAAACAATGGTCAGACTGAATCTAAGGTAGAAAATGATCGTTAATATGAAAGGCTAATTTTGCGATCGTTGATTTTTGAAGTACTGTAAAGTCTCAACAGAACTGCTTATTTGCATCTGGTGGGCTCTCTGCAGAGTATGAGTGTCACTAAGACCTCTGTAGGTTCTACACAAAACTCTACCCTTAGAGAGGCTTTGGTGGTTATGTTGTTCTTCTGTCTCACTCTGATATTCATCTTTCATCAGCTTCTTTGTTCTGGAGAAACAGTAAGACTTGGACGCACACAGAGAACAAGTTAACTTGGCTGCTAAAACTCCCCTCTATGTTCTGAGAACGACCAGCATCCATCACTTCAGCTTCCTGGTTTTTGACATCCACGTACCTAGTACCAGTTCATCTTAAACAATCCCCCAGAACTGTAAGTTTAGCACATCACTTCTCTGCTGATGTTGCTGATGACTCCATTTTTCTACTGCAGACAGGTTGCTGTTCTAACACCTGCATCAGTTGCATATTTTTTTTTTATCATATGCCTTTAGCTGCACTTTTCTGTTACGATAACCTTGTGGTTGCCATTTGTTTTTTCCTGCTGGTGACACCACTGCACCTGAATTGTAGCTTTCTGTGGATAAACCCATGAAGAGTTTACAGGTTCACCTCTGTCTTCCCTTTTAGATCCCTCCCAAGAACTCCCTTTTGGTTCCTCTCGAGCCCAGCTGAGCAGCTACAGCCATTCATCATCACTGACCGAATCTCACCGATTACTATGACACATCCTCATCTTGCTAGTGCTCTAAAACCAAAGCACAGATTAAAGGTGGGAAACTTAAAAGACCTTGAAGTTACCTTAATTGAATAACACCTTTTGGTCTCAGCATCTGTTAACTGCTTAAATGCTATGACTCAATTCTACTGTCCTTTAACAGTTAGACTCTTTCACACGGGTATAAAAAAAATATAAAAGATACACCGTTGTGACAAATACTACAATTACATTTTAGTACATGACTAGTTGAGGCCCAGTGACATCTCTTTTATTTAACTCTCAGTACAGCTGACAGCATCAAGACCTCTCACCAGGCTTTTAGAACTCAGATAAATGTACTGGAAATTTAAACACAGTTCCTGTTTTGTTGTAAAACCTTTTCCAGGGTGTCATAACCAAAATTTTGTTTGGATTCAGAGCAAAAAATGTCAGAATTTTCCGTGGCCCCAGATAACATGGATTAATTCTTTAATGGCAAGCACAGGATATATTTAGACATGGAAGAAACTGCCCAATTCACTATAAGTAGCAGTATCAACTATTACTAACATTAAATTGGCTAGGAGAATCTTCTACAGACACACTTTAGTATCTCCTGCACCACCAGTGAATACTGCACGAGGAGCACAGCAACAGAGCTTCCCTGCCATCTGCTTCATGACAAGTTTTCCTGCATTTTTCCCTAATGCCTTTTTTCTGTTCGAGAAACACATTTACAGAAATGAGGGGAGAGACATAGGAAGTCAAAAACAGAAACAACAGAACAGCCCCAACTTGCTGAAAAAAATAGAAATGTAAAAAGCACGGTTATTGCCAAGGAATCCCTACAGTTTCACCTCCTGTAGTACTAATTCTCAGCCACAATACACCTCAGAGCCAGGAAGGACACATTACCAGATCTCTGCAAGTTGTAGAGACTCATTAATGAAAGCACACGAACTGGAAAACATTCCAAGGAGGTTATTTATGTAAGTGCCAAAATCAACACACCAGTTTCACCAGCGTTCCAGTGCCAGGGTGGGATTTCAATACAAAAGAGTCACCAGGCAGGTCTTTCAAGTAGAAGGGGAAAAACATTTGTAACTACGAACAGGTTTAGACATACTCTGTTCTTGCTGAAGTCTGTTTCACTACTCAGTTCACCGAGAGAGGGATCAAGCTGCAAGATGAGATACTGAAGATGAAATCTGTGACTCAAGCCTTTGTCAGGCATTCAGCTGTTTCACATTTTGCCTTATATACCAACACCACATCCAGAAGAACCTTTGAACCAGGAACTTTGAAGCGAATTCCTCAATAATCCCAAGTCAAGAAATGTTACACCAAAAGGTGGAGACCGGTTTTACAAGTGTGCACAGAAGCAATCTGACAGTGTAATGGTTTGCCAGGCTGACCCAAAATCTAATCCAAGTCAATTGCTAAAAACGAAGAAAAAAAAAAGCTAGAATTCATAAGTTATCTCACCAGACTATATTATAATACTACAGCAGGCACACAATTTCTGCCATTACACCTATAAACATTCTCTTTGCTACAGGAACAATTCTGGATGGAACAATAAAGATACCAGTGTGTAAACATGATATCAGTTGCACGCGTTCTTCTCTATAGCGTAAATCTCCACTTTTTCTACATGCATTTTACAAGACCCTGCATCTTTGCCCCCTTTATCCAAGATAAATCAGTAAAACCATGTCCCACACCCATTTTTTATAAGGATAAAGACCACAGCTGCACAGCTGGTCTAGCAGTTCTGTAAAGCTCAGAAAGGAAGACAGAAAGGAAAAGGGAAAATAGAGGAATATACCAAGCAAGAGTATCTGTAATGCACACTCCACTTTTATACTTGACTCTGCTTCTGTGAAGGGGGAACCAGCATACAACTACTAATCCTGATGGACATGTAAAGGTCTGAGACCCCAATCTTCACCACACCATCTCAGAAGACATCTTAAGCAACACACAGCAGGCTAGTGGCTGGCGTGAAGTATTAATTAGTCAGTTTGAGACGGAAACAAATGGTAAGGACAGTATGCTTTCTCACTATCAAGCAGAATGTTCCAAGAAACAAAAAATGGTGGTGTGTTTTTCAGTTTAGGTGCTCTGTCAATGCATTTTGCTTTAGTTCTTTTTTTGTTTTTTTTTTTGGCAAGTCAGTAATTATGAGAAGGAAAGTAGAAACAGAACATGCCACCAGAACACCAAATTGTTCCTCCCTGCCACCCAAAGGGAAAAAGATCATTTGCCTCTACCACTGCACCAGCTGTTGATATATGTTGCCATTACTAGCTCGGAATTCAAACCAACTGATCCAGAGGGTGGATACAACTCTCCAGTTAGAGAAGGACTAACTTCCTTTAACAAAAGCAAAACATACTTTAATGAAACATTCTGTTACATGTGATCTCAAAGTGTTTGCTCAAATGAGAAAGACATTTAGGTGTGGAGACTTTACAGAAAAACAAACAAACAAAAAAACCACAACAATCTATTTCAAAGACGTGGATGCCAAGGAGCTGTTTCCTCTGTTTTTCTGCCAAGCTCGCGGTGAATCACCCCCTCCTATCTCTATTTCATGGACACGCTACAATTTCTCAGCTCATCTCATTCCAGTTACCACCTTTCGTTTCCTCATCAGCCAGCTCCCCCAAACACAGACTTGTCCCCTACTTTATGCCACCCCCTGTGCAAGTGCCCCCTCCCCTTTCTCTCCAATACCAGAAGTCCTGTGTGCAGGAACGGTCTCCACACACATTCCCGTTCTTCACTTCACCCTTCCTTATCCCCACTCCTTCACTGACTGGGCAATGCTTTCTGCCTCTGCCATCCACTTCTGATTCCAAGTCCCCTGTTTCTTGTTCAGCACCAATACCTTCTCTTTCCTGTACCAAACCCTCAATTCTGTTACCTCTCCCAAACAGACATGCCCCATATTTATCCTGTTTTAACTGAGTCTCAATCCAAGCCTC
This sequence comes from Cygnus atratus, assembly GCF_013377495.2. Lineage (NCBI taxonomy): Eukaryota > Metazoa > Chordata > Aves > Anseriformes > Anatidae > Cygnus > Cygnus atratus. Next base: position 25,413,400 of record NC_066364.1, on the reverse strand, counting down.
CTCCCCTATTCTTGCCCCTGCTCCAAGCCACACTTTCTGCCCTAATACACCTTCCCCCTTGCGACAGGCCTAATACACTATCTCCAAGACTCTACAGATACCACCAGTTTCTCTTACACGTTGTCCCCCACAGGATAGCAAGTTCCTCTCCCTGTAGAGCAAATAGATGATATACTGTTTTCCCTGTGATGCTTCACACTCAATGCATCCTAAGTTTCATCAACTCGCTCTAAGTACGCATGCATTATCTGGAAGATTTCCCCTCATCATTAACTAAGAAAAGTGCTTACACACTACGTAACATATTAATGACCAACCACAGCACACCAGTAAAACCTCCCACACTATAACAGCCCAGTTCTGTTTAAAGCTACACCAGACACAAAATTGTACAAGGCTCAAGTACAGATTGCTTAGGACACTCATGAAATGTATTAAGGTCTTTGTAAAGACATGGAAAGCTTTCTGCTGAATGAGCACAAGATCAAACTGTCATTAGATCCCAACCCAGAAACAGTTTTCCCAAGATCCCGTCGCTTGCTAGCATTTATGCAATCCGTCTGGGTACGCCCTCAGTAATTTTCTCTTTAGAACTAGTAGCACCTCTGCGGAGGAGACACTGTCCTGCCAGGGAAGCTGTAGTACTCACACCTTTCTCCTCCCTCCCTCGCCTCTACTCAAACACACGTTTACAAACCAAACCGGAAAGGAACATTAAGGGCTATCGTGTAGCCCCTTCTCTGTAACCAACCCAACGAAGCTCACACCTTGGTCATTGAAGAATTACTTGGACAAAAACAACAGAGAAACAGTAGTGCAAATGGAACTAACTCTCAATCACGTGCTCCAACCTATCACAAGTATGCTGCTTTCTCTTTTAAATATCAATCCTATCTCTTTCCAGAACTTAATGCTGAACTAAACTCATAAGGCCATCATTATTTTTAGTTTCACATCAGAAATTCTAGCCTCATTTCACTCCATACACTGTTACGATGGACAAGAAGCACTTCAGGGAGCACTTTCAGGTAGCACTTCTTTACTGTGAGAGTGACTGAGATCCAGAGATGTGAAGTTTCCCTCCTCACAGATCTTCAAGTCTGCTCTAGGTAACTGTGCTTGAGCCATGAGGCTGGACCAGATGACCTCCTGAGGTTCCTTCTAACCTCATCTGTTCTGTGATTCTGTGAAGAAGTCCTAATGATCATAGCTGTAACATTTCAGGTATCAGTGATGCGAGTCCCCACGTTTAAAGGTAAAATTAGTCTGAGATCTCCAAAACCAAGAAGACTGTCAATCATTTTTCAGAATTCGAAACCATCCCTCCACTCCTGCTCACAGGAGTGAGGCTAGCAAGACTCCTGGCAGTGCTTTTATACTACCACTAAACATATCTATGTTTAAGTGTATTCACTCAAACAGAACTTTCAGTCCTCAAATAGTGCTGGACCTGACATCCACATTGGGAATTACCAGTTACAAGTTGATTAGATCTGGGCCTTTTTGTTAAAGTACAAACACATTTTGCACTTCCAAGCCACCAAATCACCACAGCTACTCTTCAGATTTTGCACTGTTCAGAGCTAATGGAGAAGTTTCTAGCTGTGATCTTTCTGGGAAGAACATCCAGTGGTTCAAAGCTGCCTGTTACTTCTTGTAGGCATGTGAAATCAGAGTTTTTTGTTTGTATAATCACATCTATTAAAGTTAATTGCACAAGACTTACCTCTTTGGGCAAAGATGTTAATTTGTTTCTATCGGCATTCAAATTATTCAGCTTCTTTAGTTTCCCGATGCTCTTCGGCAATGTCTGTGCCAACAAAAACAAAGTAATAAGCAAATTAATTTTGTAAATTCACAAAGTCAGAACAAAAAGCTTATCTCAATTTAAAAACGAATTAAGAGACTGATTGATTTTCAAAACTGGCACATAGCTATCCCCAGCTATGAACATGCCTTCCAAAGTTGTTCCAAGGTCTTATCTTGCAGAGGAAACATTCAAGAATTTCAGTTTCTAACTCATGAGTGAATTCATGTTATCTCTGCAGTAAGATGACAGATGCACAACAGCTGTTAACAGCAGCATGTATGCAGGATGTCCGTATTACCTAACTTCAGTGTCACTAAATAGCTAACTGAAAGGCAAACCTCTCAGTTAGGTGCTATGAACTGACCTCTGGAGAGGTGTCATTCCAACAGGCTTAAGCTCCTAATTTCCCCAAGCACCAACGTAACTTAAGAAATGCTCAAAGTCAGTTTCTTACAAACAATCCTACTTTCAATTTCAAGCGTCAGCAGCATGTGAAGGCAATTTTAAAATAATGGAAGGAAACACCTAGTGGAAAGGAGTCTGAGATTCCATTTTAATTGACCACATGTCATATTTGTCATATTTATCTGGCTGGAGTAGAACAGCAGAGCAAGGAACAGTGCAACAGTAGCTCTGCAGCACTTGGGGTTTCTATTCAGTTCTAACAAGTCTGATCCAGGTAATGCACAGCAAAAATTGGCAAAAGCACAATGAAGCACAAACTCCACATTAAAAACACAACAAAGTAACTGATACCTGCACTCCAGGTGCTCCAATTCCCTTAGTGATCATGAAAGATTCAAGAGTGAATATGTAATTGCTTAGATCTTTGGTGGGAGAATTTTTACTACACACAACTTGATCTTCAGCATTCATTGAACAGGTTAGAAATTATATGCATCTAAAGGAAGCTTGCTACTTAGCAAGTAGTGATGGTGATTCACTTCCAAGCTAAGTGAATCAACACTTCGCAGCAGGTCTTGCTACTGCCAGCAATTTGATCAGCCAAGACCACACTTACCTGCAGTTGGTTTTCTGTTAGAACTAGTTCTGTAAGGCTTTCACAGTCTCCAATTGAATCTGTTAGTTGAATGAGTTTGTTCTGATCAACCTTCAAAATGGATAGTTTCCTCAATTTTCCTGGACAGAAAGAACACCACATTTGTTCGGCTTAGTGACCTCAGATACCCTGCTTTAATTATAGAAAAATCGTTCTGCCGTAAACCTGTCAGAAATTCTTTAACCCAACGAAATATTTTTTTCACGTAATAAAAATTTGAGCAGTGCTTCACTTGGCGCTTGTAATATTTTTGCAAGTTTGTTTATCTTGAATATGAATTCAATGATGTAATAGTCATATTTCAGCATATTAAGTTGTATTAAAATTGCAATCTGAATGGTACTCCATCTAAAGGCAAGGACTAAAAGTTAAGTGTCTTCCCAAAGGCCTATAAACAGGGGAAAAATTTGTTTTCCCCCTCAATTATTCCATGTTTACTAATAAAGGAGTGTTTAGAAGATCACCTGTCTATTCACCCATAATAACAAAGGCTTACACTAAAGCGAATGCCCAAACCCAAACAGAATCAAGTCTTTGTCCTAATATACAACAAAGTCAGTCGAACACAAAACCCAAGTTTATTTTTTGGAACAGAGACCAAAGTTCTTTGAAGGTCGTCTCTCCAGGAAGGCCAAAATACTATCTCAGGGCAGAAAGCTCCTTTATGCCAGAATGATCCTTCATGAGCTGTGCAAGGCAGAGCTGACTCAGGCAGAGCCCAGGGCAGAGAATTCAGGAGACATTAGTTGCTGACGCCTCCCTGCTCATCCCCACTGTCCACAATAGTTCCAATAGGACAGCACATCAAACTTGCTGCTGATGCTAAATCATGAAGACACGGCTGATGCACGGAAAGGCAGCCACCTAAAAAGAAAACCTGGAGTCCAGCAAGGTGATGCACGGAGCTCTGCACCTGGACAGAATAACCTCTACAGGCTGGGAAGTGACTGGCTGTACAGGAGCCTTGCTGGAAATGACCTGAGGACTACAGCAGACACCAGGATATGGATTAGCAGTGAGATGGCACCAGAAATGAAGTAAAAAGTAAATGGGCTACATTAGGAGGTAATTTCAGCCAGCAGATCAACAGAAGTTACTGTATTCCATCTCCTGGGCACTGTTGAGGCCGCAACTGTAAAAGCAGACTCAGTTTTACATCACAGTGTGGAGAAGGGGATGGGGGCCCCACACAAAGCTGCTGAGGCAGCAGGGATACAATGTGAGCTGCGGACGAGGGAGCTGACTTTGTTTACTCCAGCAAAAAGGCAGCCAAGGAGGCATCAAGGAGCAGCCCACAACTACTCAAGGGACAGGTACAAAGATGACAGAGCCAAACTTTTCTGCAGTGCCAGGTGAGACAGCAATGGCCACAAATTCAAGCGTGGGAGGTCTCAGTGGGACATCAGGAGAAGCTTCCTCAGGGGGAGGTGGTGCTGCACTGACACAGGCTGCCCGGGGGGATGCTGGAACAGCCCTGGTCAGGGGCTTCAGAGACCTGGCGAAACTGCTACAGCTGGTGTGACTTACTGGCAGTGGTCAGAGCCCTGCTCTGAGCAGGAGCCTGCACCAGACGACTTCTCCAGATCCAGCAGTCCAACCAACAGTTCAGCAATCAGCTGAGCTCCTCCCAAAAGCTTCCCCAGAGACCAGCGAGGTTTGCATCAATCACAATGCCAGATTTTCTCAAATTCACTTGACACATTCCAGTATTACACAAAAAGAGTGAGTAGTGCAGCCCTACTCAATTTTCCAAACACAAGTAACTTATTATAGTCACCTAAGTAGCACATTTTTTGTGCTTATGACAAGAGCACATTCAAAAAAACATTACAAAACTGACGCAAATGAGGCCTGGCCCTTCACAGTCACCTTCCCCAGCAACAGACCTGCATTTAACAGGGTTCTCAGGAACAGGCAGCTCCTCTTGTCCACCAGCTGGTGTTACAGACAAGCTCCCCTCTTGCAAGCTGCGTGCTCTGTACCCTCTCAGAAGATAAAGCACCATTTCTGATGTACAAAACTGTACTGCCAGCTCAGGTCATCAGAACGGGCTGCTGCAGCCGCCTACCAAGCACACACTAATCAACTGTAGGACCCACAATACTCACCCCACACCCCTAGATTTAATTTCTAGAGAAACATTTATCTTTTCTCAGGCTTACACAGCATACAGAGAGAACGGGGAGGTCTGTCCATTCTTTTCCACATTCTCATTTAAACCAAATTCACAAATCCTCCTTCCACTACCTTTTTGAAAAAAGCACCTGGCAAGGAATACTCTTCCAACATGGAACATTCTGGAAAAACAGCTCATGAGCAGTAAAGAAATGTGTCACTAACTACTGCATGGGCAAAAATATTTGCCTTTAAAAAGGTACTGGTAATGCTTCAGGAAACATTCCTCAATTACTAAACCTGTTATAAAGGGTCAGGCACAGAAAGGTGGTAATTTGGATCCTCAAGGGTGAAGGCTGAAGCTGAAACAGCCTTTCACTGGGTTCAGTACAGGATTAACCACATTGTTCAGTTCAAGATAATTACACATCCCACTAAAGAGGATGTCTTTTTTGTAGTGATACTGTCAATCAATGTTATCAAGGGACCTACAGCATGTTACAAGCCAGAATTTTACACTGCTGAAGAGTTATGACTGTGACGTGACACAGTAGGAACAGAGAGGACATTAACTTTTATTTTGTTCTGGTAGCTATCAAGTGCAGGCCAAAAAAGAATTAAGAGGTACTCATTATGCTGACAATTAAAATGCAAAATTAAGAGAGCTATGTATTTCACACTAAGGAAAAAAAAAAGCTAAGAAAAACTCATCTCTTACACAGAAAGAGAAGACTTCAAAAGACTTAAAAACAAGCAACTTCCAATTTGCAGAGGATTAAATGGTTCTGCATGGCAACGTTCACCTTGTACTTACCAATGCCATCAGGTAGGACCTGAATTAAGTTCTGAGAAACAAGCAAGTCTGTTAAAGAAGTCAGACCATTAATTTCTTCAGGAAGGCATTCCAATTTATTTTCAGAAACATCCAGACAAAGCAGGTTTTTCAGGTTTCCTACTTCCTGCGACACAAGATGAAATTTAAGTCGTGTTCAAACATGCAGCAAAGCAATTTGAAAAATGTACTATCACAGTGAAATTCCAGAAAGAAAAGCAATTCTTTGCGTGACCTCTAAGTGCTGAAAAAAGGAGGTAGCTAAATTTTCCATGATAAACCAACCGAGCGATTCAGTTGGGGTTTCTTATTCTAAATATTACAACTGGCCTCAGTAATCAGACAAGGTATGCGAAGCACACCTAGGCAAGCACCAACCCAAACTGGAGTTTTCTTCACGTAAAGACTGCAAAGTTGTTTTTTCAGAACTACAGATTATCAACCTCCACATAATTAAAGTCTGCCCCTCCCAATTAACCCTAGGCAAATTCGGATTAGTCTCTCCTGGCTGATACAGCAACATGCCATGACATCTAGGGATTTCCTATCTTCACATCTCCCTGCTGCAACAAATGTAGAAACAGGAATGGGAGTGTTGCTCTAGCAAGCATCTTCCAAGTGACAAGTTACACTGCTTTCATCTACAATTATTAGCGATTACTAAATTTTTACAGTGATAACCTGGCAATTAGCTTGAAAGTCTGACAGAGAAATACCGTTCTCCCTATAAGCTATCAGAGCACCCTCCCTTTCTCCACGTACACACACCCCCCTATACACGTTCTAGAATAGCTCACATTTTATTCATCTAAATCATCTGCAGGGGAACAGAACAGCAGGGGAATGAAGGAGGTTGTCCTTTACTCTTACATATATGCAATTTTCATACAGGGACAGCCTTGATCCTAACTCCCAAGATCACTCCTTCTGTTTATAAAATGTTTGCCTCTCAAGAGAATCTTTCACGTAACACACAGCCCTTATTCCTACAAGTTCATCCTTTGGACATTACACAAAATGCACGGTTATGGCCAGCTTCAATGAAAACAGTTGCTGAAGTCACGCTTGACCTTTTATGAATGATTATCGGCGTTTAAGAACGTGCACTTCAAAATTGTTAGGCCAGGCCAACAACAACAAAGTCACTAACCTATAACCAAATTCCAAGTTACACTGTTGACAATGAGATCAATACAGCAAATAACAGCAAGCTGCACAAGCAACAGGAGAAAACAGGTTTTGACTTGGCTCTGAAGGAAGAAGAAACCCTTCCACACGTTATCCTTGGTCAGAGGAAGGAGACTTTAGAGTGCTCCAAGATTTAAATGCTAAGGCCCCTCTCCTCCCAACTGATGTCAGATGGGGGATTTGCCTGCACAGATCAAAATTTCTATTCGTGGCAGCAGTTTTATCACTGAAAATTTCAGTTTAGATAGATATAAAAAAAATAATAATAAAAAGTGAAGGTTAGCTCAGCCAATTAGTGGTTCCCTGATCATTGCACCGGGATTGTGAACAGAGGATGTGTCATTCTATAAACAGAACAAAGTGTCTATTATCAAACAACTCCTTTGTCGAAACATCTAAAAGAAAGTGTCTGACAGCACAGTATCATGTATAATCCTTTAAAGAGGAAGAGAAAACCCTTAAACATCCAAAACCAAACCCAGACAAAGTGAACTGCGAAAACGAGTCAATTTTAGATTGTCTCCCTTTAGGTATAAAAGACAAGGTTTTCTTTTAAAAACATCTTCGATACAATATCGTTGGAGCCCATCTTTACCTGAGGTATTTCAGCTAATTGGTTTCCATCCAACCAGAGGTCTTTAAGATTGAAAAGTGCACCAATTGTTTCTGGCTATAACACAAAAAGTAATAATGTCAAACAACACGGGACTTTTAACCAAACAGCCATCCCATAATTACAGCTTGAGTAAACCAATCCTTACTACACACACTACAGCCCAATGCAGCAAGAGTGACTGGAAGCATTTGGGAACTCCACCAGACAAATTACCTGCCATAGCTTAACAAATTGCATGCAAACTCTTCATCTACTGCAAATCCAACATTTGATTGAGTCAGCTTAAAGGTGACGTATTTTCTGGTAGACCTGTCTGCCACAATTTAAGACACTGAAACCCCAAAGTTTGCCTCTGCCCTATCCCAGAGATTCCCACTCCCCCCCTGGAAATATAGCAGAGCATTTATCTGTGCTCCCCCCTTCCAGTTTCCAACAAATGTTCATGTGTTCACTTCAACTGCAAGTGCAGTTTGCGCCCTTCCACGCTTTCATTTTTTCCATTGAAAAAGTCTATGGAGCGCTCATTTTCTAGAGAGCAGGTGCAGAAATTGTTCAGGCAAAGTAATATTCCACTGAACAAGATGCAGCAGATATGGGAAGGTCTATCTCACTGCCAAAATTTATCTGCACATATAGAAAGACTCTCCCCTCCACATATTCTTCTCAGTTTCGGACATCCCATGGCCTGTTTAATTTAAATTACGCGTGAAACAAGACCAATGTGCACTTTCAGTGGCATGTTCTCTTACCAAGTGATAAAGTTCATTGTTTCCTAAATCAAGTTCTTCTAGTCGCTGCAGCTGGGCAAGCGATCTGTGAGATAAGTCAAAACAAAACCGCATCAGACTAAACCAACAGAAACCAAACGTATTTGAATGAGCTCATTTTACTGAAACTCGTATTTCAAATTACAACACATTGTAGGCAGACAGTTATTTTACCGGGCATGGACTACTTAGAGAAATATCTTACTTAAAAAATAATTTGGTTTGTCAGCATAATCGTATGCCTTTGAAACATAAAACATAGTACAGGCAACCAAATCATTATCCTTGATTTTATCTATCAGTCTTTGGGGTGGACAATGCCATATAGTTTAATACAGTTGGTTAGATTTCTTTTTAGGGAGCATTTACAGTTACACAACTGAATAGAAATCCCACATAGTGGCCACATGTGACAGTACCTAAACCCCAAAAGGATGTAAAAGAGGTTTTCTGAACACGAACAGACACAGAGAAGAACATGAATAGATCCTTTCCTACTTCAAAAGCATTCTTCTTCTGTAGAGCTTTTGCTTATCTGCTCCAAAGCTGCAGTAGCACGAAAACCAGAGAGCTGTCAGTTACATTACTGACACACCAAATTTTCCATCCAGTAGCAATAAAATTGCCAACATTTACGATAGGTTAATTCTGACACTGAATGGAGAAACCTAGCTAGCAATTCATAACTTCTGATCATTGAGATTTAAAGTTCCTTGTGGTTCACGGCTATAAACAACTGCAACAGAGATACTGGGGAGATTGACAGGACAAAAGGGACCCAAATGTAACTAGGGAACAGATTCTGATTAAAATAGCTTACGTATATTACATTATACTCTAGATGATTTAAAAAAGCTGAACAGAATTCATGGGAGCTCCTGCAAGAAGCAGCCAGGCAGTGAAGAAAGGAAATTACTTCACTACAGAAATAAAAAGCTTCTTCCAAGCAGCCAAAATGGATCCCCAAACTGTAACTGATTAGTCTTAAATAACTGATTAATCTTATGAAAGAGCACCAACTCCTCAACCACAATGCAGACAGGATAGAGACATCTAGATTTTTTTCCCCAAAAACCACTGGGGGTGGAGTCGGACTTCAGACATCAGTAGGCCTGTTTTTTCATAAAGGCTTTGATCTCCAGGTTTTTGAAGCTTTTGTTTACTCAAGTCCCCAAATGAATGCTTATTTAAATTTCATGAAGGTCCATACAGCAATTCAGAATTGAAAACTCTGAGATCCCATTATCCTGCTTTCACAGTTATGAAATTTCAGCATGGGAGCAATCCAAACTACCCCTCCCACTGCTGATGCATTAGTTCAACGCATGCAGGAAGAAATGTTTGGTGCTGCTGTATTTTAGACAGAATAGTTACAGAGAGAAGAAACAATCTACACAGACTGCAGATGCCTGCAACTAATCAATTACAGCTAGAAAGAATGGATGTAACTAAGTGTTATTAAAACAAAGCTGTATCCCATAAACGTTGTCAGTCTGCACTGAGTATTTTTTCTAGCTGTCATTCAGTTTCAGACGTTAGCAAATTTTTAGAATAAGAACATTTTACACTAAACATAATCAAACATTCAAAATGTCACTTACTCAGGTAAATATGTCAGCAAATTTTCTCTAAGTTCCAGTGAAGCCAGGTTATAAAGACTAAAAAATAAAATAAAAAACACATTTTAATGCAGTCTTTCTTTTTATATTCTACGCTTTCAGAAAAAAAAAAAAAAACAGTGTTTACATAGTTTAAAACAAAAATCTGCTGTGAGCTGTTTGGTTTTTAACTCGATCAGACCGTCATGTGAAGCGAAGCATACCAAGAGGGGAAGTCTTTGCTTGTTTTTCTGCAATACTTCAAAATACTAAAGCTAGAAAGTAAACAGACAAAAGACAATTTTCCACTTGTCAAAAGGCCGATAGTTGCAAATTACTAAACGGAGCATATGCATGACACGAATTTACGTCTTTGCTTTCAGAATCTGTCACGGGCTACAGAAGGTGGAGAGCATCAGGTAAACTCATCATCACTGCTCTAACTACAGCACGCTCATTAACGTAAGTGACATTATGCTCCTAAGCAGCTCACTACTCCATATCCCAGGCTTTTACTAACATCACCATAGCAACATTCAGATTTTTCAGGGTTTTATTTATGACTAAATGGAACACAAGGAGTCAGACATTATCCCAACACTATAATCTGCTCTAATCCTTCAGCGTCCTAGGGAAAAAGACAAATCAGATATGGTGACTACAAATAAGCAGTTCCCTACAACAGAATATGTTCTGCCTTGGTGTGCAGGGGAGGGGGACGATGTCTTGTGCCTTAAATAATATCTAAATGAACATAAAAACAATTCCACCAAATTTGAAACACCTGTTAAATTCAAAGCCAAAATGTTTTTGTTTGTATGCCTCAGAAAAACAAAAACATGCATTAAGGCCACATAAAATTGGAATTTTGTTTCCACTTCAAACAATACCAACATACTGAATCACTCAATCACTAGTTAGCTCTAGTAGAAAAGCAGCCGATACCCTGAATAAAACTGAAGAAAAACCTTCATTTTCTGACTCCAACGCAGCTATATAAGCAGGGAAGGGAACATAATCGATGTAATGAGCTATGAAAAGGGACAGAAGATTTTTCACAAATTGAATTTGGATGGTGTCTGAAAAAAAAAAAAAACACACACCTTACTTCAAGCACCAATTTTGCACTGCATTCAGAAAACACTGAATGAAACCACAAAGGAGCTTTGATTACATCCTGAACAGCCCTCCCCAGCTTTTAAAATGAGCAAATTTTACCCAAAGGACTCTGTGTTCCTCCAGAAGAAAAACAGTTAAAATGCACCATATGGGTGAAAGCATTTAAGTCGAAGCTTATTGCAAAATCAATTAAAAGTGAGAATAACTCAACTACTGCCATTCAAACTCATTTGACAGAAACTAGGTAGCAAGGAAGCCATCTCTCCAGTGACACGAGACAGGGCTCTCACATAAAAATTTTAACCTTATAAAACATGAGGGAGGATGGGACACATACCTGACATCCTTGCATAAACCAAACTAGTGGAGGGGGAGAGGGAAGCAGCGACGGAGAACCATTTTTCTCCACAGGTTTCATAATGTGGGTCTGCTCTTACCACCACTTGCAGATTTCAACAACAATTTGCTTTACAGGTTTCCTTTCCAGAAATCTATTCCAATAGATTCCAATTCCTTCAGATTTTGCTCTCTCTTCAAGCTTGTATTAGGTCGGTCCCACGAACCACTTTTATCAAGAGAATACAAAAAGGATGCACACACCACCAAGCTGCAAGTAATCTCGTGTTTACAAAGCATCCTTCATCTACTTATCTCCCTCCCCATCACACTGAAGTGTCGATGAGTAAAATGGTGCAATCTCTTAATTTCTCTTCTTACATCAGACACCACTTCGGCTGTGGTTAAACAGAAATCTTTGTCAGCAAAACCACGTTCAACAGCAAGAACCTGGGAGCCACCTCCTCAGCCTGTCTCACTGTATCATTAAACTGGGACAGGGCAGTGAATCGGCTCAGGAAATTGATCCTCCTTAAAAATAACCCAGCAAAAAAGAATAATACAGATCCCTAATCCAACGTACTATAAATCCCCTTAAACACCTGGGTCAGTACAGCTGCCAGAAAGGTGCAAGGAGGGCATCTGTGCTGCCTCAGCCAGCAGTACCGTGGTAGTCCCTGGGTAGCTGTGGCCCTGCAGATCCCTGCTGATAGCTGGATTTGCACCCAGCTGCTGATCGTGTGCTTTACAGCAGCTGTGGCTGACCACAGGTCGAGGTTAGACTTCTTATGGGAGTCCACTACCTGTGGGATTATGTCTTCATGCCCAGTGACACAGCTTTCTAGATGAGAACTTCTTTATTCTACAGCTGTTCTTACTCCGAGTGCGCTTACAATTACAACTTCACCCGGGAACAAAATACACTTCCCTCCACCCCTTTAATCTATCCTTTGTACTCCTTCCAGGTTCTCAAGTCCAGTCCAAACACAATATAAGCAGACCCCAATAGGCAAAATGAAGTCTTGTAAAATAGAGACTAAGGCTACAAAGTTTACATCAGCAAAGCTGTTCCATTAGACTGAACTATTATGATTAAGGTGGATCCTTCCAAAACAAGAGGCCAGAAAATATGAGGAAACTCATTAGCCTTAAATTTCTACAAGTTATAGGATCCGCTCCCAGCAAGCCTATATTGCGATTGCAATTTAAAAATTGCATGGGAAAACATTTAGAGTATAAAATAGCAGGCAAAAATGGACAAGGCCTGCTGATGTACTGGAGCACCGATCTGACACATTACAGAGCAGAAATCTAGCTCTTCCTTATACTTACCAAGGGGTTCTTAGTACATTATATGTTCACTAACACTTTCCCACTGTTAAGTTATGTAAACAGACAGGATTTTTAGCCATTTGCTATTGTGCAAATACGTTTTCTGATTTAATAACACATTCTTTCTGGAAAGTGTAGTTGTTCCTCTTCTCAGGTACAAACAGATTTTTCACAGTATAGTGAATGAAAATTTTTTTCTTTTCCCTCTGCCATTAATTTTGTGGATGCACTGTTAATAAAGAGTCTTTCTGAAGATTTTCAAAGGAACTAAAAGAAGCAATACCTTAACAGTTCCAGAATCTTTCCCTATTCCTAGCTTTAATCTAGGAGAGAAATAACAGTCACTATGTTTTTTTTTTTGTTGTTGCAATCTGTAAAACACAAAGGCGATGTAGCCTGCTAGGGCAGGAGACACAGTTCTGGCAGCAGCTGCTCACCAACCGCATTTAGAAATACAAACACGCTGGAGAGCATTGCAGACTGCTCTAGAACAAAGCGACAAACAGTCCTCTCCCCCTGCAAAATCAGAAAATGTACAAACAAAATGTCATCTGCACTCTAAAGGGGGGGGGGGGGGGAAACGGAGTGCCTTTCCAAGGCTACTATTGTAAGAAGCTACGAAACTTGTAAAAACATTAATATTGTAATCATTCTCACCACAAAAGCTACCACACACACTGAATGCTGAGCATGTGCGTGAAATTACTGAGCGCAAGGCAACAGCAAAACCAGCCAGAGGATCCAGTAATTGAAATAATTACCAAGTTTTCCATTTTAGCATTCCAGACGATTTCGGGTTTAAGGGTGGAACCAAGCAGAATCTAAAGGTATGACATGGCTAAAAATGCCACTTTCAGTACAAACCAGGTAAGTTTATTCAGTGCTGTACTTAAAGTAACTTTAGGTACTGGTGTTCATCACGAGAGCTGGAAGAATGAAAAGAAGAAATGTGAAAAAGCAATAATTGAGAACAAAACTACGAGGAATAAAGTAGTCTGTAAATGCTGGAAACATCTTTCCTGAGCACACCTGCCAGGATTTCGGAGAGAAACTCACAACCTAACATGTTCAACAGAAAAGGATGTACCTAGGGAACTCTGCGAATACTCCTTTATGTCAACTACCCTTCCAAAATAAAGCGAACAGTGGAATGAGCCACTAACACTGGGATTAAAGCACGGTTTTGTTCTTCCAAAGCAAGGCTATTTTTACTTGGATTAATTCAAAAAAAAAAAAGCCTCAGTAGCAACATATCCTACAAAACAACCATTTCAAAAGCAGATAGATGACTGCGGACAACAACAACGCACTGCAGTAAGCAAAATACTATCAACTGCAGTTACAAAAAATAGAACACCACAGAAAAAAAGACAGACACATTCCCTAATTACCTTGGATGAAATTGCACCTTTTTCAGCGTATCCTATACGTTAGATACTCTGTATTGTAAAGTTATAAAAGACAAAGCTGAGAAGAGTTATGCTGGTGCTTTAACACCATAGACAGCCGTATCATTCTCCTACTTAAGACAACAGAAAGTCAGCCCTAAGACAACATTATCTGCCCCAATTTATCTCACCCCTTGCCACAACAGGACTAGAAGTGCTCAAGCCCTTGGGTACACCAGCAAAGGCTTCTGAGGAAAGAAAGGGGAAGCAGTGACACTCATAGTATTTTCTTATGAAAAAGAAGCGGAAAAAAATAGAAAGGTGGAAAAAGCTGGGAGAAAATGAAAATGCAGGATGAAAGGACTAATATGAAAGCTAATGTTCTTAATAAAAAACCTGAACAACAGCCATCTCATTTCATTAGCAGAAGCCTCAAGTATTTCAATCCTATGTGAGGAGCACGACACAGTTGAGCACATAGGAAAAGTCAGACATTGGGAAATAATGGAGCAAAATCGCATGAGATGAAGATATAAAGTACTTGCAGAAATGCAAGGCCCCATTTGCACCTTTCTAACAGGCTTCAGCTGGTTGTTGAAATGCAAAATCCTCAACGCAGTTTTGGTAGCAGCAACCTATAAAGAACGACCTTTTCCTCACATTAAGATTGCAAAGAGAAGCAAAAGACAAGCAAGTTGGCATGGTCCTTGTATTTATATGGAACAAAGGCAAGTCCTACGCAGTAAGGATGGTTCTGGGCACAGAAAGAGTCACCAAAGGGCCTACAATAAGCAAGGTCCATTATGCTGACAGGAAAAGGAGGAGTGGCGATCTGGGAGATGCTTTGAGCTCTGTTATCTTTAATAAACTCTGTAGCCTAACACATCACAGGCAGTAAGAGGAATGGTTTCATTCTAGACTTCAGAAACAGTACGATTTCAGAATTAATCTGTCGCAATACTCAAGGCATTCAGAAAGAGTTGGGAGAAGATACAGATGAAGAAACTATGAATTTCTTCTCTGAAAGCAGTAGTACCATACAGGTGGTTATTTTATCTGGGAATGATTTCTAAGAATATGCAGAAAACTCTGCTTTTCAGAGGCTAAGGTAAGAAACACAGTAAAGACTTGGTATTGGTCTTGGTCTGGTATTACATTTTTTTAATGCAGCTACGGCCATGGCTACAGAACACAGTGTAAGGACACAGCATGCAAAAGTGTGACGACTTCTGCTTTCTGGCTATTTCCACCAATTCCAAAGGCTTTCAGCCTGCTGGGCCAGCACCTAAAGGTTACTGTTACCTTGATAAGGTCCTGCCCCTGCGCCTCTACACAGCACATACATTTTGAAACATCCAGCAGGACACTGGAGTAGGAAGGAAAGGCGTGTAAACTTGGCAAATCAATTTCCTTTTTTGAGCAGATAAGGAGTAAGCCAGTCTTCCTGCCTGACAAGGGTCTTCTTCCAAGAGACGAGAGGGTAACTGGTACTCTGGCAACGGGAAACAAGATGCATGAAACGAGGTGCACTGAGATACACTGCAGCCCATTCCCGCGTCCAAAGGGGACACGCACAGCCCTGCCCCAGGACATGCCGGTTACGTGTGACTCGTCACTCACCTGACAGGATCCCATTCAGCTACTCCCATCCCACGAGGCTTCTGGCTGCAGCCTGACAGTTCACTCAGAAGCTGACGTTTAGCTGGGTTTTTTCCCAGGGAAACGACGGGGTTAATCAGGCGCTAGCCAGCTCTCAAGTACAGCTTACACCTCCGGGACAGGCCCCTGTCCTAGGTCACTCCCTGAAGAAGTCTCCTTCACTCGCCCCCTCTTCCTATGAGGGCTGCAGAAGCCTGGCAAGACCAAACTCCAAACTCCAGCACCTAAATTATTCACTGAAACTCAGAGGGTTTCTTGAGCTTAAGGACATTTCCAACACAAGAGAAGCAATATTACCTCTGTAGGGAATTATTACGCCTCTCAAATTCCCTAAGTTTCCACTAACACGTAACCATGCACCTCCCAGTGCATGTTTTACCCCCCTTTTTTAGAAAGCTAAAAACACCGTATACTTATTTTCCTTCCAGCTACTGCTTAATACTGACATAATTAGACAAAGTTATCATGAAAGAACCTTAAAATTTATAACCACTGTATGGTAACCTACAGATAGTATAGAACTGCAGCTAGTTTCCTTTCTAGCTTAAGCTTAAAGTTGTTTTTTTTTTTTTCCCCTTCCAAATATCAGTTTAACCAGTGTCTCACCTCCTTGTTTGGTTCCCCTTCAGTTACAGAAACCTCCTGTACAGCGTGAACGACAAAGAATTTTTGCAAGACTAATCCAACAGAATTTAAAGAGAGACCTTAGGCCCACATCATGCAATAAGGGAGAGTGCTTTTTGCAAAGTCTTAGTTACTGAATCCTACAAACTCCTAAGTGAGCCAGAAACTACAGCATGAATTTATTTCCTAAATGAGGGCACTTATCCTTTCAAAACATGCTATATTCACACACACGAGGTCCTACTCTTTTACCTCTGAATGTAAGTGCTGCTATAAAAATAACTGCAAAGCAAGGTAGCTAGATTTCGTTTTGATGAAGCTGTTATTACGTCTCCTCCTCAGCAGGCCTGAAGACCACTCTTCCAAAAGTCACCTTCGGGACCATTCACCCCCCTCCCCTCTAAAGGCAAACCAACTTGAAGCAACTTGCATCTAAGCTCAACACTATTTTTTCCTCTTAAGTTTACATGTATAATATACAAGGGAAAGGCAAGTGAAGTTGGTTTCTGTTTCCCCCTCGTCAAGGGTGAACTTATGAAGGGCTGCCAGGGCTTCCTTGGAAAACCAATTTTAAGTAGGCACAAAAGAAAGTAAAGTTGATTATTTTGTCGTCCTAGACTTAAACAGGAAAGACATTGAAAGCCAGAGGAAGAGCATTTGAATCATTAGTTACTTGTATCAAACTGTTGATACAATTAATTGGCTCGTAAAAGAGCTACAGGTCTGCCACAAGGGAAAAAAGAAGGATAGAAACATATCTGTATCTTATCAGCCACTAACTGGAGGAACGACTAAACAGACAATTCAGTACAAGTCGCATCCAAACTTTAGAAAAGGAGCAAAGCAGTACAGCTTATGAACAAGAAGCTCCTTAAATCTGTAACAGAGGTAGTCTAAGCTGCTAACTAGGAATAGTTTTCTACATAAGCTTGTTTTCCAAGATGCTGTATTCAGTTCTCTCTCACACACAGCAGCGAGCATGGTCCAAAAGACAGA
Source organism: Cygnus atratus (assembly GCF_013377495.2). Classification (NCBI taxonomy): domain Eukaryota; kingdom Metazoa; phylum Chordata; class Aves; order Anseriformes; family Anatidae; genus Cygnus; species Cygnus atratus. The sequence continues at coordinate 25,395,960 of NC_066364.1, read as the reverse complement.
CAGGGAAACTGAACTCAGTCTGACCTTCAAAAGGGATCATTAAGAGATAAGAGAGATTTGTAATTACAGTACAGCCTGTTCAGTTTTGAATGCTTTCTTCAATTTGCTTATATAGATTACTGAAACAATTTGGGGAAGCTAAGCCAATTCACTATTACAACAAGATTTCATTTTCAAAACCTCTTCCATTCCACTCATGCAACAGTAGTTTCCCACTACTTAACCAAAATTGTGTATTTTTATTTACAAAAAATAATTGCTAAATATATGTTAAGTGCTTCTTCCTTGTACAGCATACAAGATGCAGCTTCTCTTATTTAAAGGCCAGATGGTACCGCACTCACTATTCCATTGTTCCTGAAATAAACTTTCGAGTTCCTTAACGTTCAGTTTTGCCATTTAGCAAACAGCTGTGATTAACACCAAACACTCCACCTACTCAAACTGTAAATATTACTTGTCATGCTAAATTCAGAGTGAGAACTTCTAATACTATATATAGTCAGCCTAGTCAGGACAACTACAAATAGTTCTTCTATGTGTTTGCAAGATAAGCCTCCCGACTTCTGTTATCATGTAAGACCATATTATGCTAAACCTTAATATTGTCTTGTTCCAGACAACTTCTAGAGCTTTTCACACTCTGTACAATGCTGCCAGATGTACAGTCTACACTTGTGACGTTCTAGCATACACTAAGAAAAATACAGCCAAAGACTCGCCCAGGAATCCATTAGGAAAATAAGGATACTATTCTGATCTGCTTCTGGACCATCTGCATTAAGAGTACTGTCCCTGCCTTTGAAGACCTTGTATTCTCCTGCTACTCCTATTCAGACCAACATTAAAGATTCTGAATTCAGAAGTTGCTGAAAACTTCTAAACATCTAGAATTAAGAACATATATATTAAAAGACCATGCTCAGCAATTTTATTTCCCTAACATGAAATCTCTGGATACTTGTGGTTCTGTGACTCTTGAAAAGCACACCTATAACACATCTAACATTTGTTCTGCTCTCTCCATTACGTTCATTTGCATTACGAAACGCATATGCTAGCTGCAGACATCAAGAGGAAAATTTCTCTGCTTACCTGGTAATTCCCTCTCAGTAGTAAGGCCCTCAGATCCACTCAGCCCGCTTGCAAGCTTGGGGGTAAACCAGACTCTTCAGTCATTGGCATCAGAAGAATATCCCTCCCGTCTAAAGAAACTCTCACCTCCCCATTTCAAAGGTTTCTAAAGCCAACATGAAGCTACTCTACTTTCTTGCATCACAGACTGTACAGTTCTCTGAAGAAAGGGCTGCAAATCACGGGGACGCTACAAATCATGTCTTTGTCTTTTTCAGACACGGGCAAGACAGCTGAAAAAAATGGTGAAAGCTAAAGATTGGATAAGAGAGAGATGTTTTGTATACTGATGGGCAGCAGGCCTTAAATCATAATTTAAGCACAGTAGTAAAGCTACGCACTTTGCTTCTGCCAGTAAAGAAAGTTGTACTTTCTGATTTTGCTGTCCCCATACAGTTTGACAAAACTAAGTCCTTTCAGCATGAAATTAATACTTGAATGTTTTTTTTGGTTAGTGCAGATTCCTTCCGAAGCACACATCTGAAAATCCAATGCTAGATTAAACATCAGATACTCACAAAGTACTTAAAACTAGATATTTGGACTTCATTCAGGCCAAAGAGCCATAAATAAACAAATATACAATGGTGACACAATCTGTCTTCTTTCTAGAGGTCAAACCATGAGAGCACAGCATGAATCTCTAAGTCCCCAAATCTTTGTTGGCAAAAAGCCAACATCACTCTGTAGGATGCGGGGAACTAACCCCAAAGCCAACACTACTGAATGAACACGTAAGGACAGAACGTGCTCAGGACAGACGTGCACCTGATTATCCGTATCACTGTAAGGCATGCCCCAGGAAGGCTTACATGCAGGTACAAAGAAACACCCTGATTTTTGAATTTCAGGAAAAAGTTATGCCCCTGTGTTCTGGATGTTAAGTAAGGAGCTATTGAAGAAAAACCCTGGAAGCAAATGGAAATTCCTAAATGCTACCCATGGTGGGAGGAACAGACTACACCTGCTCGTCGGACAGCTCTGCATTCACAATCCTGGTGCTGCAGAATAGGCAGGGAAATTAGACTTACTTCATTAGGCTGAGAAACACTGAAAAAGACACTCCCACTAACAGCTTAAATTGTATAACCTGTTTCTCTGAATGGTTCAGCTAGATAACAGGACAACTCCTGTTCCTATTCAACTAATTATTAGCTTAAATATCTCACACGCATTAGCATTCACTGTTCTACTCCACACCATGAGTTAAAAGACCGCAGAGAAACACTAAAAAAATAGCATTGGTAATATTAAAATACCTAGTGTGTTACCAAGTCTCAAAGCAGAGCACAGCAAAAAGATCTGTGACACGCTAAAATTACAGACAAGGCACGGGCTTAAAAAAGAAATGTTTTTATCTGACAAGGGAAAACTTGTAGCACATGTACCAGCACTGGATATGCAGATTGAATTGGTCACACAGAAGAAGACGAGCTGATGTACACTGAGTTTGGCTGTGTACAAGCAAGAAGACAAAAGGGAATAGAGAGGCATCGCCTATGTTCTTCAAACGCCCACCTGGGAGCCTCGTGTACACTCCACTTTGGCAACACAAAGGAAAAGAAACATTCGGAAGGACTGCGCAGGAGAATTCTTAATGGCACAATAAAAATATAAACAGCAATTTTACATATCAAAAGCTTGAATGAATTAAGATACTCACCTGAGACAGTGAAGCTGATCATTGGTATTCATCTTACACATCAGAGCATGGGAAAACTGGAGTGAATATCTGGAAGACTCACTTCCACCAAACGCTCCCCACAAGTGAAATATAAGATTATTACCTACTGTCAGGAAGAACTTCTGAACTAACCTCTGAAGTACTGCTGTTTGAAAAAATGAGCCAGTGCTTTTGCTGCTTTCCTCATTTAATGCAGGAGGGCAAATCTGTGGTGCCACAACATTTGAAGTAGGTAGTTTAATGACAGATATATATATAGAGAGAGATATATATATCTATGTATTCATTAAGTACATAGTGATCGCTATACTATACTAAGGTGAATTAGAGATTTCGCTGGCTGTATTAGGCAGTTTCCCAGACAAGATTCTAAGACTTCAGGATGTTTTTCCCTACGTTTCCACATACTCTGGTGGCCACAAGACCAGTAGCAAGCACACGGATGTCAAGTTTTTCCCGAAATAAATACAGCTGTAGTAGAGTAACTCACCAAATATGTACTTCCTTGCTCACTATTTGACACATCTCACAAAGCACATAGGCCCAGCGTACTCCATCAAATAATAACATGGATCATTATCCAAAGCACACAGGAACGCCAGTAAGGCATTTGCAAACATCCAAACACCTGGAAGAGCCTTTTTTGGTCTCTTCAGCCATAATGATGATAAGCATTATCTTCTTTTTAATACCCAGCATTTTGGGGGTCCCAGAAAGTGCAGAAGAAAGAGAACAGACAGGGAAACAAAAAACACGAGTATACAACATTTAGAGAATCCACCGAGTATTTCACTGCTTTTATCAAACATAAGGCAGTCAACGGGACCATCGAATTCACTTAAATTATGGTTTCACACTTAAAATAAATGATGAAACTTGTGTGAACTAAAAGAGGAGAGCTGCACCTGTTGGTAGCTAGACAGAAAAATAATAATTTATTATTTATAGATGTAATAGTATTCAAAAATGTTGGTAAAATTCACTCTCAGTGGAAAAAGTCATGTAAGGACTTTGTGCTGCAGTCCTAATTGGCTACAAACAAGACTTCTCAATCATTTCCAACTATAATTAGAATACCTTTCTCTTCATCACTGATGGCTGAAATTCCGTAGTCTGAAGGAGCGAAAAGACAGAAAAGGAGCCCTACTCTTTTGTTACTGGTCAAGACGTGAGATGTATTAAAAAAAAAGAAAAGTCATTGGGTAGGATTTAGGTCAGTTCAATGTACTCCAATGCAGATCAACATTCCCCACCAGACTTCAGGAACAGTTACATTTCTGTGGGATATGTCAGTAGTTTCCCTCCTGTTATGTTAATATTCTTCTGAGTTGGAAAAGCCAAAGCTTACTTTTGAACTGCCATATTCCTATCTATTGTGAATACCTGATGAGCCAAAGAGAACAGCCCAACACACTTCTATCTGCTTCTTTAAGCATAAACCTGACTAGCAGAAATATCTGCTAAAAAGAAAAAAACACACCTGGGTTTGTATAAATAAAATATGCATATTCTTAGAAAGCTATCCTGGGTGTATTTTTCAGATCAAAGCAGGCCTATCAGATCTGAATAAAAGTCTAGCCCTCCAGGAAAATTCACCAGGAACACCAAGACAAGCATGATTCTTCCTGAAGCAAGTGAAGATCCCTGGTTTTTCGCTTCAATATTGGGAACTGTACACAGATTTTGAGGGTTATACTGCTGTATTCTGCAACAGCTCATATAAGGTTGAAATAGTTTCGCTTCATCTCCTTGGACTACTTAGGGATCAAAATTTGGAAGATTATTACACTTATTTTTGCACAGCTGAACATACTGACATCTCTGCAAATGCCTGATATCCCTATATGAACCAAAATTGTTTCTATTCGTTTGCTCCAAAATAGAGCCACACGATCAAATGACAGGCAGGGTAAGCAAGGAGGTCGAGTCACAGTAGGCAGTGACCTGTCAGGGAAGCCAGTGACCTTCCTCCAGATATTATTTGCAAAGCAGCAGTCCCCCTTATATTTTGGGAATTGTTTGAGCTTGTCATGTTTCTTGTATTCATTTTCAAAACCAGGCAGGATCCAGAATTTTATCCCTAGGTTTTCAGTAACCGAGAAGTCCGAACAAGCCTGTTCTTAGCTGCCAGTGCTGAGAAAAGCTGCAAGAAAAGTTTTGTGAACTTTTTATAGAAAAGAAAGAATGTTACAAAAGCCCCAGCCCGTGCAATTTTTAGTAAGACTTTGCCGTAGTCAGTGGGCACACATTAGCTGTACCTGTTAGTGCTTGTGGAAGGTTTCAAAAGGTATTTTCTACTTCTGTTGGGCCTGGTGCCAGCTGACAGCTTTCATATACACGGGAAGTGGCTAAAGCAGTACTGGTCTGGACTTGACTACAGTGCAGGAGCTCTTAATAAGATCCCTTCTGGAGGGCTCCTCTATTTAGAAACGGTTGGCTTTTAATGATCGTTAGAGACTATGCTAGCTCCCCAAAGAATCCATGTTAAAAGTCATCCACTTTATGAAAGGATGTCCAAGATTAATAGGCTTCTACTGTTACACAACTCAACATCCAAGTTGGACACAGTAACCAGAGAGAGGGAGAACTATCAGGTGCTGCAGGAAATTTCTAATTCTCTAAAACGGTAAGTTTTCCAACAAACGTAATAAAGTTGAGCTAAAGCACAGATCTGATCTCTTCAGTTCAGTGGAAGCTATTTCTGGAGCTGGAATAGTGAGCTAGACTATTCAGCCTGAAAAAAAAAAAAAAAAAAAGACCTGGGGGTATCATAGAAATCTACGAAGTCAATGGCAGACCAAGAGCATAGGGATCAACTGTTCACTGTCTCTTCCAATACTAGCAAAAAAAAGCAGCCAGACAGGTGGAGTCAGGCTCAAAAACAAACAAACAAAGGAAAACCAATGCAATGGGTAATAAACTTTTGCAGCTATTTGCCAGGGGCAAATACTAAAGATGTCTCCATAAACTCAATGAGAAACTGGACTAGTAAGTGGAAGAGGGATTCATTATTGCTGCCATTAGACTAACCACAATCCAAAACTCAGGAAATCCCCTGAACCAGAGGATGGTAAAAGGAGTAATCAAACACACACTTTTCTTCTTAATCCTCACTAGGCATCTACTTAATACAACTGGAGAAGAAAGTTAGGCTAAATGGGCCCTTAAACTGAATGAGCAAAGCCACTCTCACCTGTTTAATTGAGGAGACACGAAAATGCCTTTTCTCCTTCAAATCAGAAGAGCTACTCTTCTCTCCACTGAGAGAGAAGACATTCCTGTTTGCGAGTGTGGATGTTTATTACAGTCAAAATGAGACAGACATGAAGTACCCCTTACTTCTCATGTGCTCCACTTTGGAATTCTGTCCCTGCAATCACGCTCTACTTTCCAGAGCTAACAAACATCTCAAAAGCTTATCAAATTTCACCTTAAGAGCTGTTTTGTGAGTTTCCATCTCGACAGTTCCCGCTGGAGTTTTTTCAGAAGCAGATTGCTGCTATGATTAGGAACCTTCTGATTTCCATCCTGATCATGGCCAGCTTTTACCCGTTTGTTCTTGTGCCAACACTGTCTGGTTCTGAGCTAAGCTGCAAGCTGGCTGACATGTTTACAATAATGGATCAATGGCCTTTATCACAGCGAAGGAAAGTAAAAGGTCAATTCTGCATCATAAAACACCTATTTAATTCTGCATTTAAAAATCCAAGTTGCTCCAAATCCCTGAGAACAGAGCATAAGCATAAACATACATGATTCAGATTCTGCGTTAGCCTGCTAAAGGTAAGTGAAAATGCAAAGTGATTTTTTTAAACAGATCAATATAAAGAAAAAAAAAGCAAACCTGTAAATAATTGTATAGGTAATCACATTATTTACAGTTATACTAGTCATTTATACAGTAGATATAACAAGATAGAAAAAGGAAGATACCAATAAAGTTTAAAAAAAGAAAAAACTTACTTCCCAATGTTTTCAGGTAGTGCTTGCAGAGAGATGTCATTTACTGAAAGACATGTTAGATTCTGTAATTCAGGAAAGCTTTCGGGCAACCTATGGAGATATTAATTCAAGTCAAGGACTTCCAATGTAAGTATTCACATTAATATAATACACAGCCAAAAAAGAGAACGTGTAGCAGAAAACTAAAGTCTATTTAGCCAATGTACACAGAAAGGGGAGGAATGCATAGACTCCAGCATGGCTCCCAAAAATTCTAGGGATCATAGTAAAAAAAATAAATAAAAACATGGCTCAGGGACTTTAAAGTTTCCTCTGTGCCAAAGTGCAGGTAATATCTGTCTCCTGACTCCGCTCTTCCCTGTCTCCAATTTACAGCTCCAAAAAGCCATATGACTTGAGAGCATACAAGGCATTTCAATAAATTTAAAATTAAATAGAAGAAAAAAACTATTGGTATTATCCTGCATCACCTATATGGTAAAATAATCAAACAAATTAGTTTCATGCATGTACATTCCGTTGCCTACATGCTTACAGCAGGGCCATTTTGTGTTAGCTACTAGGCTGTTCTTCAGCTGCTGCGTTTTGAAGAAACAGTCTGTTTGCTATCAGGACAATGTTCCGTTGTTACAGCACTCCACGTTCACTGCTTCACAACACAACAGCACGTAATCCCTCTCCTCTTTCACTATAAAATGCAAGCATATGCAAAATGCTCCCCAAGTCCCAAAGCCTTTTGGTTCAACATCGTTTTTCTGCAATGCTTGGCTTCCCCCTGCTCACTCCGAAGGATCCCTGCACCCCTGCTCTCTGGCAGCCAGGGTGCACCAAGCAGCTCCGCTCGCAGTGCGCAGACACAGGAGACAGGTAGGGTAAAAGCAGTGGTGATGCAGGGGAGGAGAGGTCCTTTGCTCAGCCGGCCACCTTCTGCATGACCCTCAGAGCCTGCAACCTAAGCTCAGGCCGTAGCATTTGGTTTGGTTCCTGCTCCCCACGTCCCCCAGCTCCAGGTACACGGTGCAACCTGCAGACCTCTAACAGGAGACGTGGTGCGCAGGCAAACAGCTGCACGTGATGGGGAAAGGGAAGCAGACAAATGACAGTAGGGGGACTTCGCATGTGCTCAACCCCGTACTGCACTGTCATGTTCTGTACATTACTAACAGAACCCACTTGGTGTCTCTACAATGCGAGCTGTACACCCCCCTACCTGTACAATAGTAGTAACATGCTTGGAAGCAGCAGTTTTACCATTTAGGCTCTAATACTCTTAAGACTAGAGTTAAACGTTCTGATTATCTATAGCATTGTGTATATCTATTGTGGTCTTCTAGTCTAACCTACAAAAATGGGCCTCCTTTTTAATATAAGCCCCAAAATCATCTGAAAGCAGCTAAAAAGCAGCCAAAAAGCAGCCACTTTTAATACTGCAGATTCATCAGCCAGTAAATTTGACAATGAGGCAACGTACTGTATTAGTGGAAGGGCATTGATTGGGAAGATCTCTGACTGGCTTTTAAGCTTAGTGAAAACAAGAGCAAGAATCAATAGCTTAAAAAAAAAAGTTCTAGCATATCACACATAAAAGGAAATGAGTGCTAGGCTTTATCACTCTATCTGGGCTAATTAGTGCCAAGACCTACATGCTGTTACACAGGTAAAACTGAAATTCTGGACCTCATCATAGGAAGCACCAGGCAACCGTGTGTAAACAGCTTCTGTTATCTCTGTTTTCTAACTTACTAGGTTGCTTGGAGTGATATTTTCCAGGACACACACATACTTTGGAGCCACTTTATCAAGAATTTTTAAAGTTCTCCTGCAAGCACCAACAAAGAATGATGAGATCTATTTCAACCCCATTAAAAAGCCTTTCAATTCTTTTGTTAATTCCTCTCAGCTGAAGTTATGCCTTACAGATGCTGTTGAAGGAGATCCATCGCTTGGGCCTCAGGCCTTATTCAGTGCACAAAATGGAGAACAACAACAGCTAACATGCTGCTACTTTTTTTTTTTTTAATTTTATTTCATTACCATGAGATGCAGCTCTGTGCTTTATGTACAGCGCACTCATCTCTGGGAAAAGGCTGTTCAGTGAGCCTCATCACTTTAATATCTAAACACCAGTTCAGCTTCAGTTTGCTTTACCAGATTTTTGTGGTATTATTATCCTCAGTATATAAATGGGCTACAGAGGCCCAGGGATTAAGATCACAAGTGTCCCTTTAATGCTTAGAGATCCAAATTTCCAGAGAACTTAGAATGCACTATGCGCTATATTCAAAGCGCAGCTCTGAAGAATCTCAGCTGCCTATGTGGGAGAAGCTGTCCTGCAAAACCGCTGCAGCGGCTTAAGATATTACAGACACTCAGCTGTTTGTTACCACTCATGCACTCCAGCCAGCCAGCTAATCATGCAAGTATTCCCAGCCTATCTCAGCGCACAGCAAAGCAAGTCGGTTAATGCCCACTGTGAATACTCCGGCTTATGTGAATTGCTCAGCATCACAAAGGAGCTCTGTGGCACAGGCTGGTTTAGGAAATCATTCTCCAAATAGTGTTCAAAGGCCTTAGCTGGCAGATCACCTCTTCTCTTCCTTGCTATCTCCAGTCTCATTTCACTATATAAATTCCAAATTGTCAGCAAGTGGAACAGAGAAACGTAAACAAAGCTCCTCTTCTGTAGATGTGTGTAATCCCCAGGCCCCAGTTCATCAGAACACAGACCAGGAGCTGCAGTAGCAGCCACCAACGTATGCGGTACATTTTTGCCACATGTTACTGCATGTCACTGTGTCCCAATTGATGGGAGAGTGATGAAACACTAGTCCAAGCTTTAATCATTAGAAAAAGCCATTATCTGCAGCGGCTGATCTATTCCAAACTGTCAGGCACCTGGGTTTGTGCCAATGCATTCATGCTAACCATTGCCTTATCTCTCCCAAGTATGAGCGTGGTTATCCTACGCATTTAAGAGGAGAAATGAAAATTGAGAGAATCAGATTTACATTTTTCCTGGTTGGCTAACAAATTTCATCCCCTCCCAGTAAAGATGCACATCGCTTTTTAAATCTGAACTTTTGCTACAATCACTGCCAGAGACAGACGCTGTTGGCAAGATTTCATAGAGATGCTAGATCACAATTTTTAAGGGCTTATTTAAAATTGTAATTGTTACAGCAAGATTGTAATTCTGGTATGGCAAGTACTAAGAAGAAGGTGGAAATTACCTAGTCAGTGGATTCCCACTGAAATCTGCTACCTGTAGTGCTTTGCAGAATGAGATGCTTTCTGGTATTTCAGGAATATCTGCAGAAGAAAAAAAGGGAAAAAAAACAAACATCATCAACAACTGTACTGCATCTACACTGAAACTATTGCCTCATTACATTCAGTAACTTGCTACTGCAAGGAGTTATCTTGGTATCTTTCAAGACATTTCAACATGCAAGACTGTTTCATGTCCAAGTACTCATACGTCAAATGAGAGCAAGAGCAACCAGCAGGGCAGAGCCATTTTGTGCTTTTTCAAATCCCATTTCCCTCTCCTGCTCCACATGCTTTTTACTGAACCTAAACTACTCACCTGTCCTTGAACCGATCTTTATCAGTCTCTGTCCAGAAAATAAATAAATAAATAAATAAATAAAAAGATTCTCCACATCCTAAGACTGTTCTAAAGAACCAATTAAAGTCTGAACCTCTTGTAATTTGATCAATACACACCCACAATCTGTGCTGGCAGAAAGTACAGGAGGAGGGAAAACAAGGAAGGGAAGAAGAGAACATGCAAGTCTCTCTACTCATAACACACACATGGGAACAGAACCAGCCTTCCTCACAATAAAGACAGTTAATTTGAAAATATTATTCAAATTATTCAAACAACAGGTCCCAAATAAGAGCTAGCATACTACTTCAAATTGCCAGAAATTTGCCAGAAAAGAGATATTTCTGTGTCAAAACATTTTTTTTCAGGTATCTTCAATATTACACATTTATCTAGCGAAGCTCGTCAATGCTGTCTTAAAAATAAAATGCTGTTCTGGGCCTCTTACTTCCAGCTACATTTCTATGAGTAGCCTGTGGGCCCTCTGTGTAAGTCCTTGTTTATTGCCATCAAGATCCAGCAAGAATGGAACAAATATGCTTGGTTTCCTTATTCAACAACTTAGATTGTTATGATTCACTTGGAAAGGAATTCAACAGAAAAGGCGGTAAATCTTAAAATAAAAATCAGTCTTGTGATCAGGTTTTCCTATTTCCATTCTTTCTACGGAGTATTACATCTATTCCCTCTCCCCTTCCTGCAATTCTCACCACAAATAATACTTCAGGAAACGTCTTCATAGATTTTCCTCATGTAAGTAGCACCACTGACTTCAGCAGCCATCAGTGACCTAAATACGCTTAAAAAATATTTGGAAATTAGGTCTCTTCCTACCTAGCTGAGTAGCTCAGAATTGAATGCCTATATATTTCATTCAGCTCTTCTCCCCCTGAGCAGCGTGATGGGAGGCACAGGAGGAAAGTACCTGCTCATCAGGCTCCATCTCCTGCCAGGTCATCTGAGCAAATGCGCTTGTTCTGACTCATTCCAACTCAGAACTGGATCCCAAACCAGCATGAACATCTCCCAACCCCCCCCCCATCACCAGGTGTGAATGGTCAGTGAAGGGTTGGTACAAGAACATCTCCTGGGAACCCTCTTCTGTTTCTTAAGTGATTGGGAAGGGCTGGAGGGACGGAGGTGGACAGGCACCACCCAGTGGGTTTCACTGCATCCCAAGTGGTGCTCTCTGAAGTGCACGAGTCATGCCCTTCTCCCAAAGGAAAAATAAACTCTATCACAAACCCTAGTGCTCCCTGCATATTCACCAGGCACAGGTCTGAAATTAGCCTAAGCAGTTATAAAGCCTAAGCAGGATAAACGATTCCTGAAGTTTACAAATAGCTCTGGAGTGGACCATTTCACCAATCCCAAAAACACACTGTGCCTTCAGATGATGGATCCGCTGCGAGCATTACTAAATATCAAAACAATTTATGAACAACAGAGATGAACATCCACAGTGCAGCACATGGAACAACAACAAAGCTGCTCTTCCACAACACCAAACTGCAGGGCCAAAGCCACTCAGTGCAAGGTTTACATGAAGTGGTACGCAAGGTACAAAGTTCATTTTATGGGGTGGTGAAGATATACTCCTTTTAAAACTACACAAAGCCTAAGGTCTGCCATTGGCACCAGCTCTCCCATACAAGAAAACAGATTATTTTAGAGACAAACTACTGTCAGAGATGCTTTATATCTCTCACAAAACTCCTTCATAACAACTTGGATACCTAAGGGTAAACATTTGATATTAGAAATCCAGTAACGGCAAGATAAATCATAGAAACACAGAATGGTTTGGGTTGGAAGGGACCTTAAAGATCATCTAGCTCCAAACCCCTGCCATGGGCAGGGACACCTCCCACCAGACCAGGTTGCCCAAAGCCCCATCCAGCCTGGCCTTGAACACCTCCAGGGATGGGGCATCCACAGCTCCACTGGGCAGCCTGTGCCAGTGCTTCACCACCCTCTGAGTGAAGAATTTCCTCCTAATCTCTAATCTAAATCTACCCTCTTTTAGTTAAAGCCATTACCCCTTGTCCTATCACCGCACCCCCTGACAAAGAGTCCCTCCCCAGCTTTTCTGTAGGCCCCCTTTAGGTACTGGCAGGCCTCTAAGGTCAGAGTGAAACATTAGGTGAGGCCTTTAAGGTTAGAAAGGATGGGTAAAACGTAGTCCTCAAATCAGGGTTTAAGAAGAGATTGCTCCTCTGTAGCGGTTCACCTCACAAAAAGACCAGTCTCTCCTGGCAAAGGGCCATGCAGGAGCCTGCAAAAACAGGCAGGGAGCTGTGGTGTCATGGCTCAGACACCTATACAGGGGACATCAGGCAGAGGAGGAAGCAAGCCTCGTGGTCAGACTCTTCAAGCTTCTTCATGGGTTTCGCTAATCCACGCCCAGCCAGAATACATTTCAGTGACACAGTCGGTGAGCAGATTCTTCACCAAGAACTTTGGAAGCAGCCACAAACCTACTTCAGAAGGAGCCACAAGAGCTGCTGAATGCAAGGGAGGGACACCTGGAACGAGCAGCCTGTGTCAAAGTGCCACGAGCACACCCATCTCTGCTGACCTTTCTTCTCAGTCAAAAGCTCACACTTTGTCCCTACCATAGGAAAGGACTAAACAGCTATGAATATTGATTTCTGAATAACCATAAGGAGGAAAAAAAAAGAAAAAGAAACCCACATTAAGATTGCCAGATTAAATGATGAGGGTGTGATAAATTCTGTGATAAAGTGATAAACTGTTGCAACACATGAAATACTTAAAACTATTTGCATGCCGCTAATACTCCAGAAAGTAAAAGCACTTAAGTCATTGCAGGGACGGTGCTCTGTCTGGCAAAGCAGATGGCAAGTGATTTTTTTTTTTTTAAGAATAAATAAATAAATAAAAAGAACACCAAAAAAAAACACCACCCACACGCTCATGTAAAAAGCACTCACTTTTAAAAGGGTGCTCTAAAGGAACTCAAACAGTACACAGACCTGGAAACTTTCCCCTTCCCTATATGCGATATATGAAATCAAAACAAAATCAAAATTGCACTTACAGACACAGACAGCAAAGGTTTTATTCATTCCAATCCTCGATGCGAGCACTGTCTGTATAAGACTGAATTTACACTAATGGATTATTGACGACAAAGGTCCTACATACACTCAACAGACGTTGGAACCTCTACCTGCATTGCAGCAGTGCGAAACACCGATACTGAGAGCCCTGTTTATCAGCACTAAGTACAGAAGTTTGTCATTCACTGTCCATTTATTCCTCCTACCATCCTCCTCTGGATAAAATAGCTGGAAATTAACAGAAAAGCAGTGGCTCACTTCTCCTATTTTTTAATATCTTTCTCTCTCTTCTTACCCTCTGCCCCTCCCCACATCAAAATTATACTTAACATTAGCCTTAACTAACATCAGCCTTAACTAGTTCAGAGCAGATCTTTGTATTGAACTACAGGAACCCATGTAGTGTTTGTCACTGCCTTATGAGTCCTCAAATGGACATCGCTATTTTGAAGCTTCACAGGACTCTAAATAACTTGTGTCTTTGCAACCAAGCCAGTGTCCACAACTTTTATACATGCATATATGCACAAAGAAACACACCCTTCAGATATAGATGCACACTTGCTGTGTGAATCCTTCTCCTGGATTAAACAAAAAATAAACCAAAAAAAAGCTCAAGTAATTATTTGAATCTGTTTTGAAAATACATATATATATATATACACACACACAAAACGTATAAAGCAGAATATAAACTTAAATTTTTGATGATGACACAGTTTCTGAAACTAATCATACTACTGATTTCCTCTACCAATGTGTGGTTTCATTGTCATACTGTAAATAATTTCTTTTCTACTACTATATAATGGGCTACAGGGAAAAGAAAAAACAACAACAAAATACGTTCTCAAACCAAACTATTTTTATACCCTCCTTGTTTTACAAGGCTCAGGTATTATCTACAATAACAGTTAAGTATCTGAGCTAAGTAAAAAATTACTCCAGCATATGATACTACTTGCAAAAAAGCAGCATGGACACTGTAGCTTGTATGTGTTTGCAAATGACAAAATCTGTTTTGAAAGTAAAGTGTGCCTTCCCAGCCTATTTATTCCAGACTATGAAATCATTACAAGAGCAGAAATCTTCAATAAGAAAGCGTAATGGATACAAGAAAAAAGGGAAATACCACCCCCCCCCCGCCACGATACCTTCACTATTCTTTTTTCTCCTCTACCTAACAAAGGACGGACAAAAATTGTGCCTCTCTTTGAGCTGAGTTTCATTATACTTTTAGTAAGTAAAACATGGTTGAAAAATGAAGATTAAAGAAATTTATCAGGCAAAACACAACCGAGTTATGACACTATCACTACATGGGAAGACAACTATAGCATTGTTTTGAATAAATGACCTCAGAAGAAAAAAAGGCAAGAAGCAGTTTAGTATATGACAAAAATTCTGGGGTGATTGTTATAGCAAAGGAGATGATCGTCCATAATAGAAGCATTGGCATAATCAACTGAAATGCAACACAGGATATTAAAATACGTAAATAAGTCCTTCTGTCTCTTGACGGATTAAGCAGCTTTTGCCATTACTGTTTACTACTAGATTTTGCTACAGACATTATCACATACATCTCTGCCAATATTAGAAGCAATAAGGTTGAATGCTGTTCTTGCCACTGCTGGATAACCAACTCAAATCCTACTTAAATATCTAGGATTCTTCTAATATCACATACTGACGAATGCTCCACATTTACAGGATGCCCCAGATGTTCTGGCATACAGATTGTGCAGCATTGCTAATAATAAAGCTATGAACCAAGCATAAGCCCTGTGACGTATGACAATACAAATACAGTGGCAGCAAAAAGTCATGCCAGCAAAGTAGATGAAAAAAAAAATCAAGCTTGGCAGTCGTGTACATAAGAGGGTGTATACATATATACACACACACACACATTTCCGCTCAAGATACCTCTTCAGATATTTATCATTCTAGTTTGCACAAGAACTTGTGGTATCAGGTAATGATCTTTCAAGCACCGTACACATGACTTAAGAATCAAGTGTGATACTAGGGAATTCTGTACTGCCTGAATGAGAAATTATTTCCAAATATCCTTTTGTTTGGTGCTAATCTATATACGATGAAGATTTTTACAACAGTAACATGCCTCAATCCCCTTTCCTTCTCTTCCCTTCCTCTGACGACTGGGAAGGTGAGGGGGAGGCAGCCTTCATTTTAAACTGATAAAACCTTTCGTATGGAGCATTTTTACAGCATTTTTCTATAAAATTTCAAAAAATATATATTCTTTTCTCTACCAAAAGCCTACATGTCCAGCATTCTTTACATATTCTGCAACAGAGAACATAATTTCTGATGCCTGGTACCTAGGCCGCAGCCTGGCATGATGCCCTGCCAGGAGTGCTGCACGCCCCCCAGCAAAGGGAACCCCACAGACTGGCCTATAGGCTGTCAGAACAGAAGGCCCACACTACCTTACGTACCCTGCATAACGCTTAGTGATTGCTAAATCATTACTGTATTGAAGAGTTTATGCCAATTTTTTGCCCAGTAAGGCCACTCCAGACTATGAACCAACGCAGCACTATCCCTCAGGGGACAGATAACCAGACCACATCCAACCAGTTTGATACATGGAAGAATTTTACCCCTGCCTCCTCTTGAGTATATACTATAGTGTTGTATAATATGCATACATGCACACATTAAAGGTCCAGCTAGCCCATTAAATCATGAAGCACTACGGTGCTTGAGGGATTCAGGAGTCTCGAGGCTCTCCTGTCATTTGCAGGGGGTCCCTGCTGCCATCCATGGCACAGAGGCACTTGGAGAAGCCTGGCTTACGTGGGCTGAAGCTTGCCCTCATAGAAGTCCTCCCTTCCCACTCACCACCTCCTCCACCTTCTAAACTGAGGAGGAAACTATCCACTTAGTGAAATGCCTTGCAAGAAGGAATTTGTGCTGCAAGTATTTATTTGTCTTTGCAAAGGGCTCTTCAGCTGCAGAGCCCAGCTGAGGAGGTTGGTACCTCACAGAGGTCACCATCACGTCCCCCACCTCTCCCAGGGCAGCGACCTGTGGCTTCCAGGGGGTCTGCTTCCTCAGGGGGCTGGAGGAGGGTTAATCCCCCCTCTACTTCCACTCTGAGATCATGGCATGCACCATGATGTGTCAGGCTTTCTCCTTGTTTTCTGTTCCAAAAGCCAGAAGGTTTTGCTGCTAGCCCCGAAGGCTGAAGTAATCAACCTCTTTACCTAAAGTGTTACAATTTCTGGGACAAAATGTGACAGGAGTCGTTGTTCTTGCAAAGACTATTATGATTAAGTGGCTCTTGTACAGGTTGTAACATTTTCCTCTTCAAACTCTAAGGCGGAGGATACACAAAGAACAGATTGCTCTTTTAAGAGCCGCCTTCACAGCTTTACAGAAAATATACAAACAGGTTCAGGTTGGGTTTTCTCAACCAAATCCCTTACCGTATAATTAACAAGAAACTGAAGTGAGGCAAGTATATCCCTTCCTCTTCCTCCTCCTGGTTTCTGTACGCTTCCCTTTTTCAAGGGAGGAGTGGAGCAGGAAAAAAAAAATGTTCACAAAAGAGCATTTTACAGATACATAGATAGTAGGCATGTTACTTAAGAGGCAACTGTGTAAAGAGGCAACTGTGTAAAGACTTAAAAGTGAGCTGTTTTTTGAATAGCTAGCCTGTGGTAAATCAACAGCCCGTCCTTCTCAGCTGCAGAAACAAGCACAAACATAGGATCACGAGCTGCTAATTGTAAACATAAGGAAAAGGGCCAGGGAGAAAGCTCAAAGATTAGAGCACAGGGAAACAGCAGGTCCAGGTGAACTAAGTGGAACAGCCCGAGTTCAGCAAGGAATTTGGGTCTTCTATATCTTTCAGTAGCACTTAACCAAAAAGAGAGAGAGTTAAACAAGGCTAGGAGACATTTTTATGAAGATTTCTGTCTTGGACTTCAAGGCTAGCAAGAATTAAATACTTAACAAAAGAGAAAATATAGCATTCTACCTATGAAGCTGTGGATGACAGATACTGTGTAAGCATTGCAACAGCGAAGTTGCACTTCTATTGGATCAATTCTTCAGTAACTTTATGGTCATCACATCTAACCTTCCCTAAGAAAAACCCCAAGTAACACTGGAAAAAAAGAGCTAGCAAAGCCTGTTTGCAGATTGTAATCTAGATTACAGATCATAAAAATGACAAAGAAAATTGAAGTATTTAGTTTATGTCACTCCCATATGAACTGATGTTTAATGCTTGACCAAAGGTTTGTTTCTAACTCTTTCCTGCTGATTTCAAAAAAATAAAAATAAAATAAAATAAATAAATAAATAAAAAATAAAAAACTTCAAACTCATCCACAGCCTTCTCTTGAATTTGGATGAAGTCAAGTACTGGGATGAAAATTGCTAGATATGTACACATGTCATATGTACATGTGTACATGTACAGCATGGTTCCCCTAGAAAAACAGCTAAATCTGGCAGAATATGCCATGATAGAAAAATCACTGTGTTGCAAAAAATCTACTTTTCTACAATCCATTTACAAATAACACCTTCTAAACTTCCCTAATTAGATCATTCCACCATGAGATTTCACTTATCTTCTTTCCCAATCACAGCCAGCACTTGCTGTTTCTTTTCTTTCCCCTTCCCTGACAGGCTTTCTTCACTGACTAGGTAGGGTCTTGTCTCTCTCACCTTGCAAAGCTCACCTCCTCCTCCTGCAACTTACAGACATCACATTCATCTCAATTTTAGCGACGGAGATTCACAAATTCCAACTTGCACATCACTTCTTCAAAGTGAGCAAGAATTTCTACATGTCTATGGGGTTCAGCAGTGCTCCACATCTGAAAGCAGTTTGCAGTAGATGTTTTTCTTCCCCAGTACTCTTCTTTGTGTATCGATACCTAAACTTCACATTTAAAACATGAAGATGATACTGTGTTTTAAACAGTATCTTTAAACCAACTTCAAGAGAGGTATGGGAGATAATACAAAGAAAATATGTCACTAGAAATTAGTATTAACATACACACAACTGCCAGCAAGCAACCACTTGAAAGAGTGAAAAATTGTGTTTTCTCCTAGTCTACAACAAGGGAGCCTTACCTTCCTTAGTGCACACACAAATACAAGTCACTAGCCTGACATAGGCTAAGGTTTTTCATCACCTGCGTGGTGTTTTGCCACTACACAAGCAACAATATCTCTGATGGGATATCCCATGGTTTTCAGGTGTTCACATTGAGTGTTACAGTGAGAGCATTCATAGGATGCTTTCTTGTATCAGGTAAGAACCATCTACGGCAGGAAGTGGAGAGCAAGTCTTTAAGTGCTCACCTGAACAGAGAGCAGTTCTGAAGGTGAACAAGAAGCCTACCAAATCTAGCAGCCATATATTTTAACAAAAAAAATATCCATTTGCAAACTCTACTGCCTCACCACACATCTTGTTTCCCTCTTTTTCTTTCTCATCCACCAAGCAAGTGTAAATTTAAATGTACTTCCCAGCAGTCTGGGTTTTACCATTTACTGCCAGCATTGTACCAGCACATTTGTGATGGGGCAGCTGGTGCCAGACTGAGAGGGAGATGGCTTCATGGAGGAGGTCTCGTTCAGATGCTAGAGAAGCGCAGCACAGGCAGAGAGAAATCTGAGGTTAGACCAGAGGTCAAAAGGCAGCATCTGGTAGATGAGGGAGCGTAGCCTGAGTGGAACTGCAGGACAGGATCAGAAGCCTTAGAGTGCTTCTGCCTAATTAGCTTATGTTCTCACTGTTAAATGGCCGGGTCACCAGCCCAGGCTGTACTGAAACAAGTGTTCAAGCCCTTTCCTCTCAGTCAGTACTTCTAGTCTGAAAACACTGGTTATCTTGCTTTTTTTGTGGGGATACTTACCCATTTTATGAGCAGAAGGAAGATAATTCTAGAGAAGGGATGACAGGTATGTATTTGATAGCAGACAGCTGAATTAAAAGGGAAAGCATGGGTGTGCATGCTGCAATACAAGCGAGATGACACTGAGAGAAAGTGAAGCACGGATTACACACCACTCTCCTGCTGCATTAACTGACTGACACTCTGTACATCAGCTACGTGTGCTCCGGAAGCACCCTAAGGAAGCTTTAAAATACTTCTTTGAATAAAAGTACATATCACGCAGCATGCAATGAATGTGGTGTTCCGAGGATGACTAAGACCTGCAAACAGACTTTTAATTAGACTGTAAAGCAACTGAAAAGAATAAACTTTTCGAATACAAAGCAGTAATATCAAACTGCTTGCAACTGGAAATGGAGTTTAAATATTGCTGCTCTTGATTTCTGAAACTACAATGATAACTGAAGACAGTATCAACTAAAAATGTCCAAGTCTACAAATATAATGCATTTTGGAAGGAGGAAAATGTAAAATAAGGCTCACTGCATTTGGGACAATGGCTTGCAGCTGCCAGAAGTTGACCTGAGGGATGCTAGGCACTGGTCAGACTGTCAGCCTTTAGCAGCAGTAGCTCTCTCCTTACACTACAGCGTTACTACTATTTAGATGCTTCTGAGGAACCATTTCTACTCCTAGGGTAATCCTGAAGCAGCATATTTATCGTTTGTGAAACATGCAATTATTTGCACAGAAACGGTAGCATATTTGCCATAATGAGGCAACTGTGTTGAGACAGGATTTTTGGAATGCAGATCCTGATTTCATGACACTTGTATCCAAAGCAACTGTACTATCTGTAGTCGTGAGCTCAGTTTAACCAGAAACTGCAGAAATAGGTAGTAACTAATATATAGCCAGAGTCTACAGTAGGTATCCAAGCTCACACATTGAACTGAATATTATTATTAAGTGATATCAAAGCAAAGAACCGTTTTGAGATTCTGGTACCAAGCACCATGCTGAGTCAAATATGGCTTGACAAGGCCTGCCCACGCACAGATTTCTTTAGTAGCTGCCACAGCAAACCTGTCACTCCTCGGTTCACCACATAACCGATCACAGCTCCACGGAGACCGGAGTCAGAACAGAACCAGCACAAACCCACTACAAAGGTTTTAAGAAGAAAAAATAATAATAATCCCAAACTCCACACTACATAAATTACTAAGAGAAAGTATGTGGGGTAGAAACTTCCTTCAGACAAAAATACTACAAATAAGTTAACACCTGTGGGGCGTTTTAAGGAATATTCAACGTGACAAAAACATATCAGTGGAGTCTAGAGGATTTAATACTTATCAAAGGCAAACAAATAAAAACACATTCTTGTAGAAGAGGGACAATAAAAAGGAATGCACCACGTCTGCAACAGTACAGCACACACATGGCATGCATAATCCCAAATATCAGCATGCATTACGTTAACTACAGAAACTTCGTGCTGCACCCCTCCTGTCTGGAAGAAGCTACAAAACAAGAAAAGCCATTAACATTTTAATGAATCTGGGATGGCAGGGCCCTAAGCTCTACGAACTTAGCCCCCAGGGGATTCTGCGGGTGATTTTGCAGAAAAGGGGGTGGGGAGCCACTGCAGGAAACCTCTGCGGGAGGAACAGCATGGGCAGCAAGCAGCCTGCTGCACTTCCAAGGGAGTTCAAACAAGAAGCACTGGAGTGAGGGAAGCTCAAGCGCAGTGCCTGCCGAGGCTCCAAGGAAAAGCTGCAGAAATTTCATAGCATCTTTCTTCCTTGGGATTGTACTTTTCTCAATCACAGGGTCTTCAGAGACTGAGAGCTTGTCCTGAGTGCCGTGGGAAAACAGCACACGCACATTTCTTATTCTGCCTAGAGCAGGATCTCTCCTGTACCACCCAGAGCAAAGACTTGCTCTGAAACTCGATGCAAAGCACAGGAGCCCTGCCCAAACTACGTATGTTTGCTTCAGCAACCCCAAGTTCACCAGCGAGGTGAGAATCCTGGACGGGATTTACCTAACTGTGGGGAGGCTGAGGGAACCAGCAGACACCTCAGACACACAGCAGTTGAGCAGCAGAGTCCCGTGCCTCAGAAGATGCTACAGGGAATACTCCTAGTCTCAGACACACTCTGCCAGCAACCCAAAAGCTCCAGCATCCGCTGTCAACGTCCCGTAAGTCAGCTTTCCTCAGCTTCAGACCCGGTACATCAGCTTTTTGAACAACCTGAGACCTAGGGGCAGAGATAAAGTGCATGCCAAATAACCTTCAAAGTGTTCACCCTCGCTGTGATGTTCATTCAGCACAGCCTTCCTCTGCCCCCGATATTCCCATCTTCGATTCACCCATTCAGCCTTTGCTCAAATACCAGCCTCATCCGGACTAGAAAAGCATGGTGGGGATGCTTCCTATGAAACCTACACATCCTCACAGAGGAGTAAGAAATAGCATCAATCAAGGAAAAGTTGAAGATCACATGGCTCCTAGCCTTCTCCAAACCCTCTTCCTTCTGCACTCTGCTGTCTCGCCTTATTGTCACCAGACCTCCCCCACGTACACCACCCCACAACAACAGAACATCAAGTTCACACCTGCTGAAGATTCTCAAGTTTTATTTTGAAGGATTTTTGTAGTCCTATATTCACTTATTAACCAAAAACTGCTTAAAAGATTAGCTGTAGCACATTCTTACCACAGATGAACGCGTCTTGGGCATTTTAAAACACTTGGGAATCTAAGAAAGCCACACTCCAAGAGTTTCCCCGTTCATTTTTACTGAGGGCCCATGATCTAGAGCTACACTTAGAGAATGTAACGCTGCACCGCACAGGCATCCAGAGCTGGCCCCGAAGGGTCAGCAGGGATCCCACTGGAGGGGAATCGACCCACCTCCAGACACAGCTCCTCGCCACTGCACAAAACACAGCGGGCCACGGCTGGAAGCATCCCAAAGTTCAGCCATCCGACACACGCACCAGCTCACGCAGCTTCCGAGATCACACGCGGACCAAAGGATTAGAAGGCAATGAGAAAGGAGGGCATGTTGCTATTTTACTAAGAGGGAAATGGAAGCACTTTGTTTATTCAAAAGCCTTTCGTCCTCCTCCTTTGAAGAGAGGTTAAAATATAGAGGGCTACTCCTCACACAGATCACTAAATGCATTTATATTTGCATTTTTAAGCTCTTGAGGAAACAGAATGGCCAGAACTGAAAGCAATTAGTACAGCGAACCAGACAGCTAAAACAACAAAAAACACAGAACAATGATCTCTTATTTCCCAAGTTCAGATGTCACCATCACGCTTTCCTATTCATGCCGCATACTGAATTTTGAAAAGCTGGGCTGTTTTTCCGTGCCTGAAAGGAATACAAAGAGTTCTCATTTTTTTCCCTAAATAGTTTTTTAATTAGAAAAACAGAAACTGATAAAGTGCAAACCAGGGAACAGGAGAAATCTTTGGCAGGTTGTGAATCTAACATATTGGAAGTTGGGTTCTAAATACAAAGCTAAGAAACAAAAATATTATAATAGCCAAAATCTCATGTGAGAATTTCCCCCTGCAGCATCACATATGGCGTGTGTTTTGCCTTTTAATTTGGAGAGCCAAAGGAGTTGTGAGACAACCAAAAAAAGACTAAACAGTGGAAAGTAACATCAGCCTTCTTCTGCAGCGGACCCCTGTATCACCTCACAGGGCGTCTTGTTTTCAGTTTGAGTCGTGTAGTATCTGCAACGTGATTAAGCAGAGGACAGCAGTATCAGTCACCTTCTGCAATGAACCACGGAGAAAAATAAGCAACGCAATAAAATGCATGATTAACATTGGACTTTGGACATCGCAAAGAAATTGCTTCCTGCAACCTGCATTAGCCCAACACATCACTTTAGAAAACACTTCCTGGTGCAGTTACTTCTAATGACACATGCATCTACCCAACCATAAATGTTCACACCATCTGTTCTTGTTACAGTTCAGCTCTCAAGCCAACTTTCAAGTCAGGCTGACAATAGTTCACATGGCTCTGATCCATCAGCTCTTTTGCAGCTAGTTATTCATTTGCAAAAAGAGTTACTAAGCCAACACAGTATTTCCTTTTATAAGATCTGTCATAGACAGCACCCATCTCAGCCAAACTCAGTAGCCAAAATACTGCGTCAGTTAATCCTCATGTATTTCTAAAATATTTTAACTAATGTGTCTCTTCTGTTTCTTAGGTGATTTCTTTCCAGTTTTCTTCTTTTATGAGGGTTGCAGAAGTGCATAACATTATATGGTTCACAGGTTTTTTTTTAGACACTGCCTAGAGTCTCATTATGCTTCATCAGATTACCAGATCGCATTAGAAGCACCAAACAAATACAAAGGAAAGATGCAAAATTCCAATAGTTACAGGAAGGCGAGGTGACCGCTGAATATTCTTTGGCAGCACAGAGCCAACGTGATGTTGAACCGTCACAAGAAAAGGCTTCCCAATGCATTATTTCTTCTCCCAATATTCAGTTACATCCCTCACTTATTTACAAGGCTGCACAGCCTTGGTCTCTCCCTCCCCATCCGTCACACCTCAGAGAGCATTCTGTGCATACCCACTGAATGTACGGAGGCAGAAATAGCTGACAGTTGCTCTAATTCCGTAACACTGATTCGCTTTTTCTAGACCACTGGGTCATAAGGCTGCCTAAAGGTGACCCACCAGGCCCGAACTTCTTTCGGAACGGCTAAGTTCACCAGGTCACCAAAAAAATAAAGGGGGGGAGGAGGGCAAAACCCAAGCTGATTTCATTCCATCACGGCTTAAGACACTATAAGAGCAGCAGCAAACTTTACAGCAGAGTGGTAAATCCACATGGTTTCCAACAACAACAGATTTTAAAATACAGTTTCTCCCAGCATCCTTTTCTAAATTTCTCTCTGCAAGTGATAAGATTGATTTTTCTTCCAGAAGCAAAACTAGAAATACAAGCACTCTGACTCTTGCTAATCACAGGTAAAGAGGACAGCAGAAATACAGAACTCAACTTCTAACCCAGAGGCACCCTTGTTTTGGGCAGACAGGAGCTTTATTCTTTCAACCTCTTTTTTTTCCCTGAGCTCTCCAAATGCCTAGAATTTAAGAAAAAGAGGTTAAACATAGTGACAGATACACATAAAAATAGGATTTAAAGTATTCTTTAAATTGGAAAATAAGGCAAACTCTCAGAAAAGCAAAACTACAGTTAAGCATTATCTTTTTACTGTATTTCTGCCACTGCCTCTCCTCTGCTCATTCCCTCCTTCCCATCTTGAACTACAGGCAAATCCATGCATTACACAGAAGAGCATTCTGCAGGACGTAGATAGCAGCTTCAGAGACAGAAAAACCCTACTAATCCAGCTTTGTAGATCACATCATGTGACAGTATAAAAATCAAACAAATTAACTTTGTAACTTACCATTTCGAGATAAATCAAGTTCCACCAGCTGCATGAAATTTGCTATTTCTGGAGGAAGTCGCTGGATTTCATTATCACTAAGTCCAAGTTTCCGTAACTTCACAAGTTGGAAGAAAGGCTGAAAGAAAAAAATACCATGTCAGAAGATATTCATAAAACTCAAACATAAACCTGATAAACAACAGCACAATGTATAACTTAAACTGGAAGCCGTTTACAGAATTCGAGCTGAAGTTATTGCTCAAGATCAGTTATGCAGACCTCTTTCAGAACCGCATCAGAAGGAACGTTTTGTTTTATTTTCTACACGCAAACACTGTATCTGTAAAGCCAGCTATTGAAGATCACAGCAGACAGACACTAGTGAAATCCAGAGTGCCTGCTTTAACATCATTAACGGGGTGAAGTTACCCATCAGGGTAATTGAAAGCATCCTAATTACACACCAGGGTCACTGGGAAGTTAATGCACACAGACACTCTACAGGATGATCCAGAAAACCCACACAGAGGGGCTGCCAAGGTCTTCTTAGCAGGCGAGCACAATAACCAACTAGGTTACAGAGCTGGCTTCCCCCAGGAATACTTTCCTTCCAGCCTCATAAATCCCATGTTCCTGTCTGCAGACCGGCCCAGTTTCAGAAGGACTAATGAAAGTTGTGTGTGATGCACATGATTTCAAGTCTCTCCAGCATGAAGAGGAGCCGAAGCACGCAAGTGGCATCTTCAGTGCCAGGCAGCCGCTCAGGAGCAGGCACTGCTCCTCAGGTCAACCTTACAGGGCACGGATCAGGTGCTAGGAGCAGCTGGTGGCTGAAAAGCAAAATGAGCTTTAAAAAGCTACTAAGATGTAGGCGTCCCTAGGACAGGCTGAGGGCCCTCATCTCACCACAGCCTTCCTTTCTTCAAGCTAGGCATTTGGCTGAGTGTGACTGCAAGCAGTGGGGATTTGGGCAGCACCCAGTGCTGTTACACACACATAGTCTTGACCACGACTGGCTGGACTCCTCAAATTTTGAGGGTTTTGGGCCTCTGGGCTGCACAGGCTTTTTTACACAGCACTCAGAGCCTGCCCATCCCATCCACCGGCCGCACGCGTGCATGCCTGCACCCTCGTGCTCTCTTCGCCTCTGGAAACTTTTGGGGCAACAGGAAGATGCTAGCAGGGTTTTGAGCATCAGCTTACATTTAATTACCTGCAATCCATTCTTAGAAATTAGCACCTGTTTTTGTTTGTTTGTTTGTTTTTTTAAAAGGTGCTGTAGTGAGTTTTCTATCAGCCAATTCTACCTTAAATCGCCATGACAAGGGGCAGTAAGACAGGCACCTTGCTAAGATACAAGGTAAAAGACAGTCTTCTGAATCTGTTATTATGGTACAGGTTTTCAATCTTAGTTTGAGTGTCCTATGCCCAAGATCATAAATCAGGTTTTAACTATAAGACTTTGCAACCCCAGCACAGTTTCAATACACATTTTTGTTCCTTGTCTCAGAAAAACAGAACGTGATTGAAATTAATGTTTTCCTTCAAAACCATGGCTTCCTTGCAGGGATTAAAAAGGACAGAGCTCTGAAAAGTTTCTAAACACTCAGCAAGCAGAAGGTGCACTAGATGTGAGCAGGATAATTAAAAGGCATTTTGAGAATGGCACTCCTCCCCTGAAAGCATTAAAGGCTCTGATAACAGAGTTAAAATTTTAAGTGGAAGATGAAACGTAGAATTGTAAGCAATTTTAAGCTCTATAAAAATATGTGTTACGATTAAAATAGACACAAATCTGTTTCTTTTTTTTTTAATCCTTCTTTGTCCTCACCAGATCCCTAACTGCATTTTCCTATCACGAACGTATTATCTTCTAAAACAACTGTACCCCTTTTGCTCAATACTTGTTAATACGACAAAAGCAAGAATCCATCAACAGCTGAGAAAAGCACTTAAAGATACTTTTGTTAAAATACAGGAGTACATCCCACAGAGGAGATCCTAATCCGTCCCAGCGCTGGCCAAAATAAATACTCGGCAAAAAGCACCGCCAAGGTGTCTCACTGCAGAGATTTTCCCAGGCACTTTGCAGCTGCTGAACTACAGACCAGTTACAAACAGTGCTGCGCTGATACCAGCCTTCTCCATAAGCACCTGTTGTCCTTGCCAGAGATCCTTTACAATTGCAAGTGAGAAAAAACAGAAGGAACGTAATTAAAAGATGGAAGGAACGCGCTTAGAAGCCAAAACGGTGATCAAAAAGCTATCAGGAGGTGGGCATCCCTTGGCAGGTTTCAGGGCCCTCACCTCTCCGTGCGTCAGGGTTGCATACGTTCACTAGATGTGCAAAGCACACACGTGCAACAAACAAACTATGTAATATTTAAAGGCATTCTTGTTTCTGTACCCGACTGCTTCAAAGAAACGTGAACTGGGAGCTCTATTTCTAGTTTGCATAACAATTTTTAATGAATGACACCATTTGCCAGATAAAATCATAAACTGCAGTTAGGTGAATGGCATTTCTTTGAACTTCTTGCTTTGTTTTTTTTTTCCTTTAAACTACAGAACTTAATCACTCCTGGATGGCTAGTACATCCCATCTCAGCAACGGTTCATCCTTTACCAAGGCACGGTGCTAATGCGCTCGAGTGCTCCTGGCGAACCAAGCCGTAACTCTTTTTTTGCTGTATTTGTTTTACCTGTCAGGAAGTCCACAGGGAAGAAACAGAACCAAGAGCATGCAGAAGAGAGATCAGCGAGTGGAAACACACAGATCAAATCTGTTACGGCTCCAGCATACGCCAAGCAGAGACGTGCTCCTCCTGTGATGCACTGGCCAGAGCTCAGCCCCCGCTTGAAAAGCTGCAACAAGAAGCAAAGCGCCTTACAGCCGCCCGTTAGCTGGACCCGGGTCACAGGAGAGCATCCGCCCCGCACGCCGTAATAGCAGGGTTTGATTGCAGCCCCGACGGCTCCACGGGTAGCTTGGCAACACTCTTAATGCCGCTCGGTTCAGCCAGCCTAATTAGCAGGGCCTCCATGAGACAAATAATTCCACGAGCATCAGCACTGAAGAAGCCTACAACTTTCTATTTAGAGGCAATTTCCAGCCTTAAATTGAAGCTTTTCTTGCTATCAAAGAATGCACAGAGGTTTCTCTTAGGGGGATTTTCTAAGAGCGCACGTCCTGAATAGAGCCCTTCTCCCACTGGAAAATTAATCAAGTCCCCGCCCAGCCATATAGTAAAACAAAACAAAAATCCCAACAACTTCATTCTGACAAAATTGGGTAAATATCAGCCAATGGAAGAAAAAAAAAAAAAAAAAAAAAAAAAGAAGAGATGAGCAAGTGACTCATTGAAAAAAAAAAAAGTGTGATCCCACATTCACTTTTTTTTTTTTTTGGTCTTTTACAAATACCATTACTGTTGGCACTCTCCATCCTAGAAACTGAAGTTAACAGAATTAAGCCAGGCCTGTTGGATTGATAAAACTCAAGATTTTCTCCTGGGAAAGTGGCCAAAACAACACATGTCGTTGGCTTCCTTTGAATGATCCGCTCCTGGAACAAAACCATGAATGCCCAAGAATGCTGTCTGAATGCTTCAGCACCTTTCCTGGCAAAAATAAATAAATAAATAAAATGGAAATAGATGAAAACAACCGGAAACTGAAATTAAAAACAGAGGAGGGCACACAGACCTACCTGCAGCTACAGCAGTGCTGGAGACACAGCAAAGCAAAACTCCAAACCGTTTGGCACAGGTGGCACAAATAAATGATTGCTGTCTTCAGCAAAATGTTTCTATTTAAAGGGCAAATGTTTACTAGCAGCAAAGAGAACAAAAACTAGAGACTTTAACATAATCTACAGCCTAATCTTCAGCAGAAATAGAAACAAGAGAGAGGGGAGGAGGAGGAGGAACACTGCAAATTAACTCTATTTCCAGGGTTGTATTTACACAGGCTAGACAGATTATTTTTTTTCTTTTTTGGCGTGTGCAGCTGAGCTGTTGTTGAAAAGCTTAAAAATTTCTAAGTACTTGCTCTTATGTCATGGTTTCCTTTGACACCAACAAGGACTTTCAAAATATGCAAGCTGCCTCAGTTTTTACGGCTTTTTAAAGTAACTACAGTATTATATTCAAACAGTAAGTAAATTACCAAGACACAGTACATGACCTGGTCCGGATTCTTTAACCACCACCTCTATTTACTCCACCCATTTTCCAAACGTGTAAATGCCCAGTTAAAGCGTATCTGCATTTTAAGACTAAAACGTAGCACAGAGTAATTTAAAGGCAGTTTAACGCCTATTTGCATTCCTGCTTCAAATCTTTCTTCAGGCTTCATTTTCTTCTCCTACACTGTAAACAAAATCAAGGGGAAAAGCCTTGGCTTTATTTGTTCATCTCTGTTGATGAGTTAACTGTATTCTTTCAATACCTAGGTAGCTAAAATTGAAATCAGTTTCCTCCACCCCTTTTGTACTGCTTCAGGAAGATCTCATTTTTGGTAAGCTAACAAAACAGCAAACAAGATACAGCATTAAACCCATGAGGTAACTTCATGACATGGCCAGCACGACTCTCTCCACCACTCCACAGAATCACAGAACCGTCTAGGTTGGAAGAGACCTCCAAGATCACCCAGTCCAACCTCTGACCTAACACTAACAAGTCCTCCACTAAACCATATCACTAAGCTCTACATCTAAACGTCTTTTAAAGACCTCCAGGGATGGCGACTCAACCACTTCCCCGGGCAGCCCATTCCAGTGCCTAACAACCCTTTCAGTAAAGAAGTTCTCCCTAATATCCAACGTAAGTTGGTGATTCAGGACCTTACCGGAGGTCCCGAATCACCAGCCTACAAATGACTTGCTTTTTGTCCCTAGCAGTCATTTTTTTGTTTGCACCATTGCAGGGTTTCAGCAAGAGAGCAGGGGAAACGCAACCTTTCTTTAGGCTAACATGCAGCTGGGTGGTCAGGACACCAGGAGGCAAAGGTTCAAATCTCCTGGGGCAGAAGCAGCGCTGAATGCTAGCGCACTGCTTCCCGGGGACGTGTTTAGTAAGTTCTTGCACAGGCACACATACAAACACATTCCTCATGCTTGCAAGAAGGGCAAGCACGAGGAGGAAAGGGCAACATCTTCCTCATTCCTTTTCCACTACCCTTTAGGGAGGGATGGGGAAAGAAGTCGTCTGCAGTCAATCCTTGGAAAGACGATGCACAGAGGTGATTCAGCACTACAGGTCCCAAGAGAACAGGACACATCGATGCCATACCTTAACTAACACTACATCCTAACTAACTAACTAACCCTCTACATCCTCACCTTAAATCCATCCCAGAGACTGCTGCCAGTAACGTGGGGCAGCTCCTGGACTCTTCCCACAAAACCCACTCCTGCAGCCCCCCCAGTACCAACGTGCTTGAGAAGCACAGGCAAACGAGGTGCGCAACAAAATACTTAGGGAGCAGGATCCTCTTCTGGATTTATGAGGTGTAGTGAGCTTCTGGCAGGCTCCAGTGAAGCCTTGTGTGGACTTCACCAAAGCTTGCTATAAACATCCGATCAGGATCCCTCCAGTCACCTCAGCTGCTTTCACCTGTGAGCAGGGACAGCCCCTAAGAGGTTTCACAAATGCTGATCCCTCTTCCTCCTCCGGGACAAACAGGAGCTGATTTTCAAATTAAGTACCAAGCAAACTACTGAAGCGATTTCTGAGGACAGGGACTAATTAGCAGTGCAGAACAGCAGAGTCACCATGCAGCTGATGCCTCTATCTCGGAGCATTTCTGGAAGCAGCTGCTGGATTTTCTCTGGAGCAATCGATCTCCCTTCAGCAGCCAGCTCAAAGACAGCAAACGTACACCTGCTCCACGCACCTGAGGTCTCTCATTCTGTCCTCCCGTGTTCCGTGTCAGAAACTGAATTGCTACAAGTTTTTGGCATGGTAAAAGACTTTCATATGCTCAAGCTACAGCTGTAGAATTTGCTGAAACTGCACTTTGGTATTGCAGCATCCTAGCACCAAGTCTGCCGTCATGAATAATAATGGAACAAAGCACAGGGGCAGGCATTCAAGCAGGAATCCCCAAGAAACACTAATAAAATGATTAATTGTCATGACAAAATAAAGGATTAATGAAAGCTCACAGCCCATCCTAAGCAGAACCAGATGTTACAACTGCAATCTCCCCTTCCAGTGACGCTGCAAAGCCCAACATGAAGGGTCAGCCAGGCAGAAGGGGTGCGGTGAGGAAGGGTCTACAGGAGGGAGAGCAAAGATGACAACAGCTGCCTCGCTGCAGCTGGCATTCAGCACCTCCCTGCCCCTCTTCTGGCCCCTATTTTCAAAGGGCCTGCCACTTTCTGAGCTAGAGTCAATGATGGGCTGGTTCCAGGAGCTAGCCTAGGTTGTTACCACTCACCTTCTCCTCCTGCTGTACAGAAAAGAACCAAAATGCTGCTCCACCGAGCAATGAACAGGTTGCCTCGTACTGTTTTCTAGTTGGCAAGGATTTATTTTCTCCTATATGTTGATTAAGCAGAGGCAACACAGCTTAACAAGCATGCAATGCCATGGCCATTAGAGTACCAAGATAGGAGGAAATATCGCTGCCTTTCAGAGAGGCCAGAAAGCATCTGCTACAACAAAACACGGATTCATTGCAGTTAAATGCACTTGCCCTTTGAAGAGAAGAAAAAAAAAGCATTTAATCTCACTAATGAATTGGTAGCATGCATTTTTCTAGTATACAAGATTGTTGGCAGGAGGTAACATCTTTTATTAGACCAAACGATATAATTAGAAAAATAACTATGTATAATCATAAAACTTATTTCAAAGCTACATTTGTATAATTTCTGCCCCCAAACCTTGTCTTATCCTTGTATGTACGTCACACGGAGAAGGGGGCTCTACCAATCTTCTATAACAAAACACCCTTTACAGGACAAAAAAAGTTGGAAGTACTGAAACATAACCACCTCGTTACTTTCTTCCAGCTGAGGTCAAAAATCACACCTAGTAACAGCTGAGTTCTGCTGATGTTGGGAGAAATAAATTTAATAAATAAATAAGCAAATAAAAATGCCGTTAGGAAATACTTTCGACCAAGCAGATTTCAAATAAAATTTGCCAAAAAATGTGCCACAATCAACCTCGTGGTTGTTAACAGCAAAGTCACACTTTGTGGGGGACACCAGAGTAAGTTTTTACTGTGTTCCCATCTGATCACAGTCTTTCAAATCTCATGTCAAAAGGCACAGTACTTTTTTCAAGTCTTAAGCAGTACAACAGAAGAATCTGGATGCTAGCAGAAAAAAATAGAGAGACAATTAGCTGATAATAAACTTATGGGGATCCTTCAACACAGCAATCTGTATTTATAGGGGCCTGGCTAAAGGCAGGACAAACAACGTCCACTGCTTCACCCTCATCCACTCATCTCACTGGAAAAAGCTATCAGGTTGGTTAAGCAAAATGTCTCCTTCGTAAATCCACGTCAACTACCCCCAACCACTTTCTTGTCCTTCACATGGCTGGAATTGCCTTCCGGGAGGATTTTCATCAGCACCTTCACAGGTGAGGCTGATCAGCCTGTAGTCACTCCTATTTTCAACAGGAAGATCTGGGGAACATTTGCTTTCTTCCAGTTCTGCGGATCTTCTCCTGATCACCAAAACCTTTCAAATATAATCAAGAGCGGCCTCACAGTGACATTGCCCAGCTCGCTCAGCACTCACGGGTGTCTCCTATCAGGTCCCATGGACTTGTATATGCTCACATCGTTTAACTGTTCTCTAACCTGATCCTTACCTAAAAGTAAGTCTTCGTTATTCCAGACTTTCCTCACTTGGCTCAGGGACCTGGGACTGTTAAGGGCCAGTCTTACCAGTAGAGACCAAGATGAAGAAGGCTTTGGGTACCTCAGCTTTTTCAGTGTCCTCTGTCATCAAGTCACTTGCCCCACTCAAATGCAGGACCACATTTTTTTCCTTTTGCTGCTGAGGTACCTGCTTGTCTTCTTGCCCTCATCAGCCCTTCCCACATCCAGCTCCAAACAGGCTTTGGCGCTTTTAACCCCATACAGTGTCCCTGGGTCACCTGTCCATGCTCCAACCTGCTCTACACTTCTTTTTTTGTGTCTGAGTGTCATTGAGCTCTTTTTTATCCTTGTACACTTCCTGTCACCTTTGCTTGATCTCCTGCTTATCAGAATGGTCCTTCTTGAGATTAGACGCAATCGATGAAAGTCAGCCAGCTCTCCTGAACAGTCTCCCACAGATTCCCCCAAGCAGATTCCTGAACACACCGAAGTATGCTCTCCTGAAGCCCATGGTTGAGATTCTGCCTTTTGCTCTGCTCCCTCCTCTCAGGATCCCGAACTGCACCATCTCAGGACCACTATAGCCATGGTGCCCCTGACCTTCTCATCCCGATCTGTCCTTTCTTGGTTATAAGCAGAGGCCCAGCACAGCACCTCTGTTCTTTGACTCCTCCACCACCTGTGTTAGGAGTTATCACCAATGCACTCCAGAAACCTCCTGGGTTGCTTACGACTGTCCTTCCAGCTGATGTCAGGCTGGTTCGGGTCTGCCGCAAGGACCTGGGTCTGCAAACACGAGGTTTCTTCATCTACTCATCTGAAGAAGGCCTCACCTACTCCTTCCTGATCAGGCAGTCTAGAGCAGACAGCCACAACCATGCTACCCCTGGCTGCTCTCAGCTGGCCCATCATTTATCCTTCACATATCCCCTCTGCTCTGTCATGCAAACTTCAGCTCCCCCTCCTTGTCTTCCCGGTCTCTTCTTACAGAGCCAATATCCATCCATCGCAGCACTCCAGCCGTGGGAGCTATCACGCCACAGCTCCACGATCCCAATGAGATCTATAAATTTGAAAAAAGTAAATAAAATGCTCTAGATGTTTACATTTTAAGAAGGGACAGTTACAACCCATAAGCACAAACCTAAAGAGAGGTTTAGTGTATCATTTCTTTCCACAGCTGACTACTGGCCATCAACCAAGCGTCTTTCAGGCCTATGGTTGCATAATGGAAGAAACTATGGTAGAACACCGAAATTTCGTCTAAAAGAGGGTATTTTCAAAAAAACAAGGTGTGGTATGGGAAGAACAGAGCGACTTTTTTCCATAGGGAGCCTTCACAAGATTTTGTTACGATAACAGCACCCTGGATTTCAACACCACACATAATAAAGAGACGCACAGCCGCTGCCGAGCTGAGTGCTAAGCCTGGGTTTCTCTCACACGGAAACTGGGGCACGGGAGGTGGCCAGGGCCTAACCAGGTCTCCCGGAGAAGTGGTCTCACATCAGCCAAAGAACTCTGCGGAGAAGCATTAGCATATAGCACCGAGAAGAAAAAATCACAAACGACAGACACAATTACGGGTAAGCTCAGAGAAGTGCAATGATTCAGAGTTCTATCAGATTATGTCTACGAACACTACATAAAAATAATCTCCACAAGAAGAAAGAGCTCAGCAGACTCTCAAGCTAAACTAAGTGCATACATAACATTTTTTTTTCTTTTTTTTTTTTTTTTCCCCCACTGGAGTTTTCACATAAACAACATCTGCACAAAGTCTCATAGGAAAGTGGTCTTTATCCTTTGAGGAAAACAACGTAGCAGTCACGAGACAAAACAGCAGCGAAACAAGAGTCAAGCTATTTCCACTACTCACCAAGGCAAAAAACAACCCTAGTGATTTAAGATAAAAGCTACATTGTAATACTGCATTCAAAGGTTCGTAAGAAATTCCAATTTTCTGCAAAACAGGGAAGAAGAAAACAAAAACAATGCAGCAAATTCCACAGACAGCAAAATTAAGCTGACAGGATGTCCTGGCCCTTAAATTCTAACGCACAGGAGTAGGAGACAACATTTAATGGACGTCAGACTGATCTATAGAATTGAAAGCACCCTATTTTTACCTGATGCTTTTAATGAGATTAGCTATTGAAATGCATCATGCAGAATGTGTTATTTCCTTCCATCAAAGCAATTTGCCAGAAAGTCTGTTCTTCAGTGAAGTCTAATTCTTGACACGTAGCAAATGATACGCTACACATTACAGCTTAGCCTCCAAGTTTTCACTCAAGGAAAATAAAACTGATCCAGGCTTCAGAAAAAAAAGCACAGACTACATCTTGATGTTGCTCTGTGCATGTTGGTGACCACATGCTTTTTCCCAATCAAATCAGATACACCAAAGATTCACTGCAAGGCACTTAGATAGGATAGCCCGCATCCAACACCGATGAGGATTGCTTTTTTTTTAAAGGAGAGCCACCCTCTGCAAAACTGGCCCTAGACAAAGCCCTTCCTTTTGAGACCGAAGGGTGCAGCTCTTTAATTTGTCTTGTAAAGCAGAAGCGGTGAGAAGCATGCTGACAGCTAGAAATTGCTGTTCTGTGGGAAAATATCCACATCTGCCAAGAAGGGATATAGAGACCTCAGTATTGTGGAAAACCACCAGCAGCTTAATAGTACAGCCTGCTCCTCCGGCACATCCCACCAGGCTGGCTCATCCTGCAGGAAGGGCAAGAGCGGGAGATGGAGTCTGCGAGGCTGGAGAAAGGAAGGGGAGAGAGCAGAGTGCAAAGGGGGAAAAAAAAATAAGGGCAGTCAAGAACCAGGCACAGAAGGGATGTGAAAGAGAGGAAGCAAGGAGCAGAAACAGAAGGCAGAAAGAGCTGTTTAGACTGAAGGAAGTGAGCAAGATCCTGGGACGCTGAAGGACAGGGGAGGAAGGGAAGGTACGTGCATGCAGTGGTAAGAGAGAAGAAAGGTCACTGTCAGCACGAGCACAGGCAAGGTCTCTATCAGGTCACTGGGGAGTGGAAGGAAGAAGAAATCTGGGGAATGGGGCAGAGCAGTTAGGGAGGCCTGGGAAAAGAACAGGAGTACTTACTGAAAAGGCAAACCAAAAGCATTGCTGTGCAGTAGCAAAAAGCTTTTTTTTTTTTTAAGTTACCACACAAATCAAAATGATTAACTTGTATTTCTATTCCTGAGAGGATGACTGGTATATACAAAAAAAAAAAATGTAGGGAAGAGTGGGTCAGAGAAGCCAAGTTTGGCCATTCTTGTCCTGGTCCACGTGTGTGTTAACACACAAAGGAGAAAACAAGGTGAAGAGCGGAAACAATGGGGAGCTGAGACATCTCTTCTTGGACATCTCTTTTACAAATGTTTTCCAGATCAACCCTTCTTGTCCCCTCACAAACAAGTGAAGACTTCTACCATACGTTTTGGCCAGCCGACACAACAGAAATAAACCCAACAAAGTAATTCTTTCAAAATAATTCAAGACTATTTCCTGTTTCTCCTCTCCTAGGAATAGCTCAGATGACTCTCATAATGCACCAGTGTTTTTGAGTTTCTCTGCTGGTCTTTTCCAATCACGACACTACAGCACTTTTTAAAGCTGTTTTCTGTCTTTTGGGGGCTTTTTGAGTTTATTTTGTTGGGGTTTTTTTTGTGTTTTGCACAGGATCTCAGCGTGTGCCATGCTCTACTGCCCTACAAAAACAGTAATAAGCACGTTAGCAAACATTGCACATTAAACAAGCCTCAGATTGCTTCTGTACCTCAAAACAGGGGTTTTAGGGCGTGCTGGAGAGTATTCTTTCATTGGTGTAACCAACCAACCAAAGCTGGTACTTAACACAGATGGGGACAGGGAGAAACAGATGATAAGGGGGGAAGTTTGTGCATCCAACACAAGCTGCCCCATCAACCTGACAGAAATCGGCAGAACCTTTCAGCAGTTATTACACCCTCCTATAATAGACCCTGTTAGTACATACCACAGGAAGGAAAACAAATGCAGAAAGTCCATCTATTCCAATGTGCCACGTGCTGATATTTATCTGCCTTGGAAAGCTTTAAGGGGCAAAAAAATGCGCAAGTGGAAGGAAAGCAGATGTCTAGAGATAAAATAGGCATCAGTGTCTCGGAGCTGCTGCATGGCCAAGCCAGGAAAAGATCACACCGATACCTGCCTGGCTCCAGAGGAGTATTCACAAGACCTCCTGCCTGCCGTAACAGCCATTTCAGACTGCTCCTCCCCACATTAGGAAGATGAGGTCTAAACTACAAAAGCACAGAATGAAGATCAGGGCAGCAGTTACGGTTTTGCTCATTCATTCCACTATTGTAACTTCCACTGTGAGTCAAACAGCCTACGGAGTGATCCTTCCTCGTTATTTCATGGTGAGCCTTTACAGCAGAAATTTCCTGAGGAGGATCACGAACATCTCAGCAACATGAATGCCTCACTGGTGTTACGGAATACATCACGGACGGCATCACCAGTCTGCAGATGATTCACTGGGAATCAGCACAGATCGCTGTGAACTTCAGGACTTTGTCAAGTATGGGAATCTGTCTAACGAGCAAGTCACCAAGAGTTAAACAAGTCTCCAGAGGTACTAAGGACCGAACTGAGCCTAATCATGGCTTCATTTTGCGTTGCTG
The DNA here is from genome assembly GCF_013377495.2 of Cygnus atratus. Taxonomy (NCBI): domain Eukaryota; kingdom Metazoa; phylum Chordata; class Aves; order Anseriformes; family Anatidae; genus Cygnus; species Cygnus atratus. The sequence continues at coordinate 25,358,618 of NC_066364.1, read as the reverse complement.
CCTTTATCCACATAGATAGGAAACTTAAGCAAGGTAAGGCCATTATAATGCACCGCAGGAGATTAAGGGCCTCATGACTACTAAGATCTATGCTGACCTAACAGTTTGTTAATTACACACCCTCATGATTTCCCTAGTGTTTTCTGTGCAAGAGGTATGGTGTGTCCCTGCTTTTCGTACATATTTCCAGTTCTGCACTTTTCCTCACACTAATCTTCTAATACAGAGAACCAACAGTTTATCCTGTAGCTAACTTTCAAAGAAAAATCTTCCATTATCCTCCCGAGCCAGATTCCTATAGGAGAATTTTGAAACGTATTTGCTAGCAGAAATTTCAAGCGAGGTTCTTCCCATCTGTTTCCAGCTTCAGTAGATTGGTATCACATCCAGGACTGCAGCTGTATTTTTTGTACCTGAAATACCTACAGAGTCAACATTTATCTGAGGTAAAGGCACTATATTCCACTTATCAGAAACCACTAATAAGGAACTGATGAGGAAAGTTCATAGGTCACTGCAGAAAGCCCTAATAAAAATGCCTTCCTATGTTGCAGAGAAGGCAGAATGTATTCCGGACAGATAATGCAAGTATGCTTCCGCAGTTGTATTTCACTGGATTCCTCCTACCACAGCCAAAAGCCCACAAACATATTCCTACAGTATATTTAGGCACTACTGTAATCTGATCCTTGCACATAAGAAGAAAATCTTCAACTTTATTTCCTTGATTCTACTACAATGCCAAGGACCCTGGTCCCCCCTCCAGTTTGTTTGTTTGTTTGTTTGTTTTTTACATGTACAGGACTCAATATGCACGCATATCTAAGTAATGGGAAGAAGTGGTCTTCTTTAGTCATCGTGGGACAAAAAAGGCCATTTCATAAGTTACAGTTCAAGCAAGAAGAGAAACAATGAATAGCTGCAGTCTATTTTCAGAAATAAATTGTATGTAATACCACGAACAACAGACATATCTGCATTCATCATTTATATTTGTACACAGTTGGGGGGGGCTTGTTTTTTTCTTTTTTTCAAAGGGAGAGCCATAGTTCGCAGTGGGATTCAAACCACACACATTCAGTACTCCTATAATAAAAAGGGTACAAGCTTGAAAGCCAGCACTATGAAAAAAGTCCAGTACACACACACAGGAAAAAAAAAAAAGGCTCATGCGCCTAGCCTGTGCACAAAGCCAGCAGAAATTGCTGGAAGTAAAAATAGCACCCACACTGAGGCTATGTAAACCAGTTTTGCTCTACTTCAGAAGGATAAAGAGCTCAGTCACAACAAGGCACAAACCTGTTTCTGGGTTTTTCAGAAGAAAAAGCCAAATATATAATAAAGTCATTTCAACTAAACATCTTTACTGCTGTCTGTACAAGAACTTCTTCCTCATACTTACTCTTATTATGTGAGAAGAAGTTTACGTAAGAGTAATGAGTGTTTAAAAAAAAGTAATGCTGTTTAAGTTTTAGCGTGAACAGACCAACTTTGGTTCAGGTAGAAACAAAGGTGCTTTTGAACATGTTTCTGGCTACTAAGCTCAGTTGCTCAGCTTCCAAGGCAGTAAGAGTTTCACACTCCTAGGTACAGCTTCTCGATAACACTTCCCCTCTCGTGTTACCAACCACAGCTCACGGCGGCTTGTGAGGAGCCTGAAGTTTAAAGAGGAAGCTCTGAAAAACGCCCTTGGTTTACCAAGCCAAGCGTGGATCGCGCTTTGTAGCTGTCGGGTTGAGGAGTGTATCTCATTAAGAGTTATCCTGCGATAAAGTTTCTCCAGCAAAGCCACCAGGCGACAGCCTGCACGTCCCAAACGCCGTGAAGCTGGGTTGAGAGAAGCATCGCTTTTTTATTACCAAAAAGCTGTATGAACAGGAATGTGGTTGTTTTTTTTTTTTTTGGACGAAGCGAGGCACTGACAAGTAAAGGGGGATTGTGGCGATGAAAGGAAGAAGCGCAAGGTAGTTCCTGGGAGTAGCGTAGGGAGACGTGCACGTTGTTATCTGCCAGAGGGGGGTGTTTTAAAGTGGGTAGGGCGGATGAGGGCTACGCTGGCTCAATTCCCCTCCTTTATGGGGTCGGGGTAAGAGGATCCGCTCGGGCTGGGGCAGGCCGGGCCGAGCCGAGCGGTAACCGCTCGGCTCGGCCCGGCCTGCCCCAGCCCGGCGTGAAATGGCCGCGCTGCCCCCTCCCGCACCCCGCTGCCACCGGGCACCTGCCTGCGGTCCCCACCTCCGCCCCTAAACCCCTAAACACCCCCGGGGGGGGTGTCTTTTCGCCCCCCCTCACGCTGCCCCCCGCTCACCTTGGGCAGCTCCCGGAGCTGGTTGGCGTCCAGCAGCAGCTCCTCCAGGCTGCGGCTGTAGCGGTAGATCTCCTCGGGCACGGCGGCCAGCGAGCAGTGCCGCTTGTCGATGGACTCCACATGGCGGTTGCAGCGCCACAGGGGGATGCAGTGAAACATCGCCGCGACGCCCCGCCGGGGGGGAAGCGGCGGGCAAGCCGCATCCAGCGGCGAGGAGCGGCCCCCGGGCGAGCGAGGCGGCCGCCGGAGGGTGGGAGAAGGACGGCCAAGGAGCCGGAGCCGGAGCCGGGAGCGGCCGCCCCTAGTGCTCGGCGCCGGGCCGCTGCCGTCCCCGCAGGGGCATTGCGGGGCGCCGGGCGCAGCGCTGCTGGCGGCCGCCGCGCATTCCCGCGCCTGACCCGGAACACGGCGGCCTCTCCCCCTCCTTCCCTGCCTTCCCTCCCTCCTGCTCTCCCTTCCCTCCCTCTTTCCTCCCTCCCCCGTCCCGCCTGACATCAGCGGGGCCCGCCCCGGGGCCGCGGCGTGCTGCCGGGGGGTCCCCAGCCGGCCCTGCCCTGCCCTGCCCTGCCCTGCCCGCTCCGGGCCGGGGGTCGCGGTCGGGTTTGGATTTTCCCCGCTGCTTTACGCCAGGCAGGGTAACTGCAGGTACGGGACGCTGCTGCTGTTGCAGACCGTGCCATTAAAAAATATTCATATGCTGTTATCCTCAAGGCTTCCTGAAACCTCTACGAGTACCTGAAAGGAAGCTGTGGGGAGCTGGGGGGTCTCCTCTTCTCACAGGTAACCAGCGATAGGACTAGAGGGGATGGCCTCAAGTTGTGCCAGGGGAGGTTCAGGTTGGAAATGAGGAGATATTCCTTCTCAGAAAGAGCAGTCAGGCATTGGGACCGGTTGCCCAGGGAGGTGGTGGAGTCACCGTCCCTCGGGGTGTTCAAGGAAAGGTTGGACCTGGTGCTTAGGGACATGGTTTAGCGGGTGACATTGGTGGTAGGGGGATGGTTGGACCAGATGATCTCGGAGGTCCTCTCCAACCTTTATGATTTTGTGATTCTAAAATCCCCTTCCCAAACCCCCAGCCGCCCGGCCGGAGCATCCCCACCAGGAGGCTGCCCAGCACTGGTCTGGGGAGCCACACGGGGACACAAAACACGCTCGGAAACAGGCATTTGACGTCAGAGTTTCTCTTGAAATACAGCTATTTTCTTGCCTAATTATAACTGCGTGCAGATACAGGAACAGGGCAAAGGGGGAAGTTCATCACAGCAGCCTCTGCCCCTGCATGCTGCTCAGAATACCTAGTCATAAAAGGGCAATTTTCTTCTTAACTGATAAATCTTGCAAGATAAATTTGTGTAATTTCTGTGGGAATCGCAGGGGTCTGCCCATTTTTAGTTGTTAAAAGGACATTTTAGGACAGTGTACTGTTGCAGATTGCTACGAAACTTTTAAAAAGTTACCACTGATATGCATTGTTATATAATAATACATTTCACACATATGTACCTTAAGGATCTGTCAGAAGCAAGAATTTCTTGCTTCAACCAATACATTCAATAATTTAAAAAAAAAAAAAAAAGGAAACTCCCAATGTATCTAAATAAAGTGTGTAAAGAAATCTGCTAGCCTGCTTGCAAAAGCCTTTAAATATTGCTGACCTGATAACGACTAAACTGCAGAATTTTTTGGAAATCCACAGGAAATGATCAGCTACACTGATTTCTGACTTTAACATGATTAAAAATGTGTGTTCGAGAGGAAGGGTCAGCATTTCCCCTCCAAGACCCACAACTGGGTTTCCAACATAATTTTAATCCAGTGCAAGTGCATGAGATGTTTATAGCACACACACACAAAAAGAGAGCTGTGACTGATCTTCATCTTGCACGTGAAAGAAAGGAGGACCTTCACCTGATGGTATCTTGAGCAGGGCTTCGAGATCAGTTTTCTCACTATGTGCCCCCATACTGTGGGCAAGCAACTCTGCAGTATTTAAGCCAAAGACTTGCTCAGCTTCTGCAGCACCCATGAAGTTCATGAATGTGTCCACGTGTGCTTATAAACAGGGTGGGTGTGCACCAGCATTCTCAGGCTGTCCCAACCCCTGGCCATGAGATTAGATAACCACAGGGCATAGAAGACAGGAGAAAATCAAACAAACGCATTGAGCACCAGCGCAGGGCCTGGCAAAAGCAGGGATCCAGGGCTTTGGCCCCAAGATCTCAGAGGTGGAGATGAGGAGGAGCACATCCAGCCATAGTCCTCGGCGGGTCTCAGCTGGTGGCCAGCCACGCACTACCAACCTACATTCAGTGACCGTGGAGGCTCCTCGGTGGCTCCCTTTCTAGGGAATCCTTCAAAGAAGCAGGACTATGTGGGAGCCATGCAGCAGGGGACTTGAACAAAAGAAAAGGTCCCTCCTGTGGGAGTCACTGCAGGGGGTGCGGAGCTGGTGGGTACAGAGGCCGGTGTGACAACAGATTGGTTGTCCCTGGGGCTTGTTAAGGGCTTGAGCCTTTCTGATGTGACATGGACACAAAGTTTGGCATGAAGTGTCACTGGTGTAGATGCTGTCATGTGTCTCATGACTGGGTCTCACTGTGACAAGTCTGGACAGTACCGGGAGGGTGACAGTGACTGTGGGGTGAGCCTGGGTACTTCAATGAAGAATTAAGCAAAATGTTTGCATGCTTCTCATGAGTGTCAGGCAGTCCAGGGGATAGAGTGATGACAAAATGCCTCAATACTGTTAAGCTCTGCCTTCACCATATAATACTTGGGAGCTTTGGACATCAAATTTGTGACAGTGGCCCTGAAGATATAGCCTGTGGCTAAACTCATGGTATGAAAACAGGCATCAAGGAGGCTGAGAGGCAAACCAGAACCTTTGCTGAGGAAATAGTATTCTCACAGCTGAAAGCATCATCCTGAACTTCAGCTTGTAAATAAACCCATCCAGCTTTGGGAGGTGTAATGAGTTACTAGTCTCTATTGTTCTTTTGTGCTAAGAAATAGCAGCAATAAAAAACCCTTCCCTAAAATGAGGCCAGTTCTGTATCCCGTGTGCCCAGAAGAAAAGTGACTTCATGTTGGGGTAAGTTGTTGTGTGAGAGGTCTTTGAAAAGGGGTGAGAAAGGAAAATTGTGTTCTAATAAGGAGACTCTTTAGAAGCACTTGGGAGAAGCTGCATGCCTCAGTGAGCAAGCAGCGGGGGACAGCAGGTTGCCAGGATTTGTACCAGCACGTATTTGACAAACTTCTTACTTGGGGCAATTTTCCCCCCCAGGGCTCAGAGAAGTATTGCCCTCTGATAGCAGCGACCCTGCTGGTTTACACAGATCCATGGCAAGCCAAGGTGTGGCTCGCCTACAGAAGGAAGTGAGGGCTGTTGCTCTCCCAGTTCTGCAGGGGATTACCTGGCTCCAGACTGCCATTTGATAGCCATTTGGTTTGTCATATCTTCACTTTTATTCTGAGCTTTTTTATTTAAGTCTTTCCATCTTTCTTTCTTTTTTTCCTTCTTTCTCTCTCTTTCTTTCTCTTTCTCTTTCTCTTTCTCTTTCTCTTTCTCTTTCTCTTTCTCTCTCTCTCTCTCTTTCTCTTTCTCTTTCTCTCTCTCTCTCTCTCTCTCTCTTTCTTTCTCTCTCTCTCTCTCTCTTTCTCTCTTTCTCCCTTTCTCTCTTCCTAGTGCTTCTCCAAGTACTTCAGTACCATTGTATACTGGTTGGCCTAATTTCAGTTCCTTGGGACAAACGGACTTTATTTTATAACTGTCCCAACAACGCCCAGAGCCTCTGAGCTGTATGAAATCTGTAAGAGAGGCAATCCCATTGCCTCCTTTGCTAGATAAATTAATGTCAGGAGCAGCTTCATGGATCTTTCTTGGCAGGCTGCTTTATCCAGCCTCAGGTGGACGCAATCAGGTTTCTCTGAACTCAGCTTCAGGGTGGAATAGATGAAGTCTGCTCTCACCATGGTGCCACAGTTCACATCTCTTTCTGGTGTTCACACTGGCTGGGCAACCTACATCGGGCTTTGTGTCATTCACCATTGCTCTGTTAAACAGCATTAAGGTATAAACACAGGGGAATTTGTTATCAGATACATCCTTCTTCTAAAGAGGATTGATTCCTGAGAGCACCCCCAGATATTCACAGCACAGGTACAAGAGCAATCTCTCTGTGCAGGACTGCTGGTGGGGTTGCGTTGGATCACCCTGTTCTCTGCTGGGAATGGCAGCAGGGTATCAGCTTCACATACAGTCACATCATAATTTAAATTTGGGAGAAAGGTCGTGACCGAAAACTTAATGTCTTCTAGGCTATCAAACAAACTGCCATCATTCAGCCACTGCCGGATTGGTCTGGGTACACAGGCAAGAACATCAGTGTTGAAAATCTCTGTTTCTCTTTCTAGACACAGTCCTTCTATGTGCTCTTCAAGAAAAAAATAGTTTTATGTGAGTTTTAAGGATCTCAGGCAGTGAAATGTAAAATACAGATTAGGTTATGCTGACCTCAGGGAGAATTCCCCAAAGTTATTATTCAAAAGAAGTGAGAGCAAGGTCACGCTGCAGATATTCCCTCCTCAGCACTGATCGGGCAGAAAGCTCTCTGGTTTTTCAAAAGGAACACCCCATTTGTTTGCAGTGCAAGCAGGCAGCATCGTGTTTTGAGACTCTTATAAAAGGCCATATAGCACAGATATCCATGGGTTGGGGTGAGTGTGGAGGAGGTGAGTGCTGCTCCAGTGGAAACAGGAATATTCAGTTAGAAATCAGCAGTAAGGAGCATTCTGGGATGAGGAGGGAGAAAAAGAATGGAGAGAAATAGTTCTTAGCATCAATACAGTGTAAGTAGTTCATAAAGTTCAGAGTTCAAAACGCACTTAAATTAACACTAGGAAAAATAATTAAAAAAAAAAAAAAAAGCAGGGCAAGTTCCTGAAGTCTCTTCTGCATTAGGGACTTTTTCCCTCCCCCAGCCACATTTCCCTAGTGCCCTTAGAGAAAAGGAGACGCAATTACAGAGCATGAGGAGGCTGGGGCAAAACAAGAAGGGCATGAAGAAGGAAAGATTCAAGTACTGCAGGTGACAGGAGCAGGCTGAGGTGCAATAACCCAGCGGTACTCTCCATATACAGGCTCTGATTGCTGCTGGAAGTATCTACCCACCCCTCCGACCAAATTAAACACGAATGCTACCGAGCCACCAGCAAGCAGAAAGCCTGCAGAGCTGCTGAGAGCCAGGCTTGGCAGTGTGCTGGAGTTAATTAGCACTGACATACTTTTTCTCTCAGTTTTGCTGGCTGAGGACTCCAACCACATTTATTCTTCAGGTTTTGTTTAAATTGTTTAGAGGGGGTTGTACAAGCAGCAGGTAGGTGTAACTACGAAGCATTCCTGTGTTGATTATAGAGCTACAAATTCTGGTTACCTAGTCACAGGCCTCACATCTACAAAGCTTTTGTGCGTCTGAAATAACTGGTATGGAATAATATGAACGTATTATTCCTATAAAGATCTACCTAAGAGTTGCAATGAATTATCACCCTACAACGCAAAGCCTCAGTGGCACACGCTGGCGGCACTGCCTTTTAACACATTCGGTGTTTCTGCAGCACTATAAATAGCAATCACTTTGAGCAAGAGCTGCGGCATCTCTCCACCCCCACCCCCAAACAAATCGCTTACGATAACGTCACCTTTTATTTGAACACAATGAGCTGTAATCACATGAGGTATTACTCTGATTTAATCCTATTTGCTTCAGTTTGGTTTGCAAGGAGTGGCCAGTAATATGTGGCTGCGTTGTATCCTATGGTTTCTTATTTCACACCAACTCTCGAGGGCTGACACCCATCATCTTCTTTGGCCAGAAGAACAAAGTAATAGGTTCTGGCAGGTAAGGAGGAGCCAGTGGCTGGGATGGGTTTCTTCCCTTTTCCTTTATTTTCTCTTTTTTTTTTTTTTTTTTTTTTTTTTCCCCTTCCTGATTGCTGGACTCGCTATCACAGCTGATGGTTAGATTTTGAGCACCGAATACTTTTTCAGGTTTTCATTATTCTCGCTGGGTTCAATAACCGGTATGAACCTCTCGCAGCAAATTTCACTTCTCCAGCCACTGTGAAGCAAGCGAGTAGAGACACGAATTCAGGCCTGTGTTTATTTTTTCTGAATCAACACCATAATTTAGCTAAATAACACTCCACTGTGTTTGAGCGCAAGTTTGGTGCTCTGTTTCCCATGCCCAGCAAGCTGCTGGATTTGGCATTAAAATGAAAAGGCAGGTACCAGAAGCAGGTAAGTCACGCTCCCTTTCAGACCTGTCAGAGAAGGTTTTTGGGAGGCGTTACACCGCACCTCCATTTTGTGCTCTTTATCCTCTGGATGAGAAGGGACCAACAGCTCTCCGAGCCAGCACTCAGCATCACCCAGGGCAGGAGAAGACATAGCTCCACTTGGGAGCTGGCTCAGGGCAGGGATGGGGCAGGATCATGCCCATGCCCTTGCAGGAGTGAGGAGCATCGCTCATACCAGGACCATCCTCGCGTCCCACAGCATTGGTACTGATCAGTGGAGAATGTTGTATTTAGTGAGCGATGGGAATGTTGTATTTATTGAGCAGCTAGCACTGGGGCTAATGCAAATTCGACGACAATGAAAAATATTTTAACTGACTCTTAATTTTTATTTTATTTTTTGGTGTGTGGTTCCTAATTTCCTTCTTCCTCTCATCTTAGCTGGAAGGGAAGTTTAATGCCCTTCGAGTAATCACATGGGGTCTTATCTACAATTGCAGACGCACATACAATTCCACATTTGGTATTCATAAAGGGAAGTTTCAAAGTTGATTCTACTCTTCACTAATTTCCTATAATAGTTATTTAGCTCATATAGTGCTTGTTAATTAGACTGCTGTACTTTAATGACTTTTGCCATAGGATATTTTTTTTTCGTGTTATAAAATATCATGTTAGAAAAGTGTTATTGATCTTCAGTAAAAAGACCGATGAAATTTCTGACATTTCTCCTTAGACAAAGAGGAACAGGTAGACTATGAAAGTGGCTTATTTTATGAATCAGACCCAGGATAAAGGAAATATAACCAGAACATATTTAGAATGCCTAATAGAAAAATTGTAGCGAGCAGCTGCACCAGGTAAAATATTCTTTCTGCCTTTAATTATGTCACAGCAACAACTGCAGTTAAAAGCAGACATTTGAATCCAGTGAGAGATTAGGTGTTATATAGCAGTGCAATGAGAAGCACAATTGTCTTTAGAGTTAAATGCCTTTCTGAAGAGACATCCTGCTGAATACCAAAAGACAAATTAGCAATTTAGGACATATATACAACAGTTCAATCTTCTAGTTGCGAGATACAGTTGGAAAAAAATCAGTTAACATTATAAAAATAAATAAAATAGAAAAATAACTGCCTTTACTGTTGATAACAAAATGGCAGAGCTTGCATGTCCAGGTGACGGCATCTATTAACCAGCTACCCGGTTCTGTAAAACCTGAGTTACAATTGTCACAAACGATTGTTTTCAGAAGAATTCAAGTCAAGAAAATAGACATCATGTGGTAGACTGGGAAGTTTACGGGGGCACCTCAGAAGTTCTGCAGGCCAACAGAAAGTAAACAGAAAGCAGAAGGGGCTGGAGTGGGACCCCGGCATGCCTTTCATGAACTCCCAAAGGCAAGGAACCTATACCCATCATCATCCTTTCTATGAGACACAAGTCTTCTTTAGTTACCAATGCACTCAGTAAACACTGCTTTGGATTTGAAGAAGGTATTGAAATTAATCTGATTATGTGAAGAGATGACTGCAAACACTTGAATATGTGCGTACCAGAGAAAGATCTGATGTTTCTCTAGGATTCAAACCTAAAATATAGACTTCTTCCAAGCCTCAAGTTGCACCAGGGAAGGTTCAGGTTGGAAATTAGGAGACATTTCTTCTCAGAAAGAGCAGTCAGGCATTGGAACGGGTTGCCCAGGGAGGTGGTGGAGTCACTGTCCCTGAGGGTATATACGGAAATGTGGTGCTTAGGGACATGGTTTAGTGGGTGATACTGGTGGTAGAGGGACGGTTGGACCAGATGATCTCAGAGGTCCTCTCCGACCTTAACGACTCTACGATTCTATCATATCAGGGGTGCAGTGTACACCTGGTCTTGCCCATTTGTGGGAACCCTCACATGGGAACACCATCAACCAGGGTGATGGTGGATACTGCTCAGTGTTCACTATGGTGTACCACTGTTTGTTTACCTCATATGCAAACACTGACCTCAGGCCTGAACATCTTATTCAAGCTTTTCATCATTTATTTATATTTTCAGTTTACAGATGCCCCACAGACCTCATAGACAAGGCTGAAAGCAACACCTTGGCCTCCTTCCTGGCATGTGCTCCTTGCAGCCACACAGCTGGCAAGAAGAGATAGTAATTTTGCTGCTACACATCCACCCTGTCAGCATGAGGTGCTGGGCTCTCTTGGAAGGAGCAGTGCTCACTTACCTGATGTTGGCTGTTTGTATCAGCAGAGGAATGTCTTGCTGGGACATCCCAGCCCACACCTCCTCAAAGCATCTCTTGGCCTGAGGATGGTGATGGGCTCTGTGGAAACAGCATGGGCAGGAAGGCAAGCTCCAAACACAGCCCAGCCATCTCCGTACAGGTGTCTTTCCGCTTGTGGCCCTTTGTTGCCTGCATGAGGAGAAAATTAAAATCCGTTAGCTTGCTTGAAGGCAGCAGCGTTTCATAAACTGCTGGAGCTGCTGGTACTCTTGAACAGGTTTGAACCTTTGGACGAGACTACGCGAACTCACATTCATTTTAGTGGGCTCACTTCTTTGAAGCCTTTCACGTGTCTTCAGGTTTCAGCCTGGAGTCATACAGACGTGGTTTGCTCAGTGTTGGGCCCATTGCAGATGTGGCTGGTCTGTGCAATTTCTCTCTGCCTTCCTCCCTGTATATCTCCTACAAGACTCTTGTGAGATCAAGGCATTTATTTTCCATTAGGTGGGAAGCTCTGCTCAAGAGCCTGAATTAACCTTGCGGCTGGAAGCTGAAAAGACGGAAAGGTGAGAGGACACAACAGCTGTAAGTGAAGCCAGAAACAGAAGTATTTCACACTTTATAGTTTCTGGAGAAACATGGTAAACACTGAATGAGTGGCTTCTCCCCTCACCCACAATACCCAAATGCTGAAGGTTTCTTATCTTTATATGCTTCCCTGCTCATCCTCCTCAGCTGAAATTTCCTCAGACTGAACACAAAACCCCTTTCTTCACATTTTGAAACCTCTCTAAGAAGCAATGGGAGCCTTTTCTCCTTCTGTCATCATGAATGATGAGAAGAGCTGATAATCTCTATTGCTAGCTGGCCCAGCACTTCCTTTTGTGAGATCTAGTTTCTACTTGCTTACAGCCTCACCAGACTCTAGCTGTCAGGATCATGTTTTTTACCTCATGAGCCTGACTCATATTCAGGTATTTTCAAGAAAGTGTCAACTAAAACAATCACCTGTTTCTGAGAACGTTTGCCAGAAAATACAGTGTGCAATAAATTGAAAAGATGCAGGCAGTCTTGCTAACAAGATCACTTGCTTTGGAAAAAGTCCTTCTAGAAGAGAGGGTAGCTTTATATTAGGTTGGAAATGTGCCTTTTGCTGCCACAGCCACAAAATTTGGTCAAGATCCCTCCGAAAAAAATAGAAAAGTAAAAAATCAGCTCACATATATTCAGCAGCACATAATAATATTTACCACCTAAAAACCCACCGAATTCTCCTTGAACATAAGCCATCAGTGTGCCCTTGTCACTAAGAAGGCCAATGGTACCGTGGGCTGCATTAGGCAAGGTATCACCAACAGGCTGAGGGAGGTGATCCTTCCCCTCTACTCAGCACTGGTGGGGCCACACCTGGAGTGCTGGGTCCGGTTCTGGGCACCCCAGTACAAGAGAGACCTGGACGTACCGGAGAGAGTCCAACAAAGAGCTACCAATACGACGGGGACTGGAGCACCTCTCCTGTGAGGAGAGGCTGGGAGAGCTGGGACTGTTCACCCTGGAGGAGACTCAAGGGATCTCATCAAGGTCTATAAATACCAGAAGGGAGGGTGCAAGAGGACAGAGCCAGGCTCTTTTCAGTGGTGCCCAGTGCCAGGACAAGAGGCAATGGGCACAAACTGGGACACAGGAGGTGCCACCTGAACATCAAGAAGCACTTCTCTACCGTGCAGGTGACTGAGCACTGGCACAGGCTGCCCAGAGAGGCTGTGAAGTCTTCTCCTTGGAGATCTTCAGAAGCTGCCTGGACATGGGCCTGGGCACCCTGCTCTGGGTGGCCCTGCTTGGGCAGGGGGTTGGGCCAGATGCCTGCAGAGGTCCCTTCCCACTTCAGCCATTCTGTGATTCTGTGACACCACCTGTTCCTTCTCAGGAAAGGGGACAACTTGGGTATACTTGTAGCACCCCACAGAACCAGGTTTCCAGCAGCAGGTGACGTCCTGCAACACGTCCAAGGGCCCTTGCCTGCAGCAGGCCTCAGCGGGTTCCCGCAGCCGGGACCTGCTCTCTGCTGTGGAAATGTGGGGTGTCCCACAGCACAGCACTGGGAGCAGAGACCTTGAGACGTGCTCCTTGCAAGACACTTTGCTCATCAACCAGACGAAGCAAAAGTGAAATTCTTCTCAGATATGTCACAACATAGCAGTGAATTTTCTCTATTTAGGGAACGAAGGCACGTGGCCTGCAGCCTGGCGTGGCTGCACAGCCTGTGATCTGTGACACCGAGCAGCGAACAGGGGGAATCATGTTTGTTTCCTCAGCCTCATTCTACATTATAGCATCTCACAAAAAAAAAAAAAGGAAAGGGGGGGTATTTTTGATTTTTGTGACCTTACACGTCACATCTATGTTGCTTGCTTTGAGGCAGATTCGTTACCCATGCAAGCTACTCTGTGCTGTTTAAACAGCAGCTACAAGCTGCTGTTTTTCAAGAGGTAAATCCTGGTTGCATCCTGAGCTTTAAAGGACCCCACGCTTATCTAACGAGCTGTGTAGCAGTTCAGCAGCTTATCTTGTCAGTCCTCTTACTGGAGGGAAAAAAAAAAGGCCCCCAGCTCATTCCTAGAAGGGACCTAGCATCTCCTGTGAGATGAGAGCAGATGTATTCACAGGCAGACGGAGTACAAGCTGCTTAAAAGGAAAATGTGCACACAGGGATAAGGTTTCCCAGCCTACATAAATGTTGATGTATCTGTAAATGGACGTAGATCAATTATTGATTTTTCATTTCAGCTGCATCTGAGTTCTCATAGTAAGCAGAAAAAAAATCCTGTGTTCTCTGTAAATCTAGGGTTTGCTGCTTGCAAAGCCTTTTACTTCTTTCCAGCACGACAAATCAATTCTCAGTTTTCACAATGACTAAAAGCAGCATCCCAAGTTTTCCAATCAAATCTTCAAAAGCTACAGGAAGAAAGAGCAGGTGGGTCCCCCAAAATTGCAGTGGGCTTCAGCTCTTCAGGGATGACCATGGGTGCAACAGGAAAACTTGCAGCTTGCTCAGGTTCTCAGAACATTGGTGGTGGGCTCCAGCCCCACTTCTCATGCATATTCACCACCACTGTTAGCATGGCCCCAATTGCCCTTGAGAACAATAGAAAAGGGTCAATAAATCTGTTCTTTCAAGAGTACATCATCTGAGCATGCTGAAGATTGTCACCACTTCCAAGCAGTTTAAAAGCAGAATTTTCTGAGAGAGAATACTTTAGATGCACCTTCAGCATCATTAGCCTAAGGCAAGCAAATTTCACAGCAGCGTTACAGTTTCTAGGGCAGAAACATGTCATTTAATTTGTTCCCCTGGCCTGATTAGTCCCACAACAGAAGCAGAGATGGCTCATTTCCAGCCAAGCACAGTGACGAGACTCTGCAGTGGTTCCTCAGCTGCCAAAGGATGGGAGAACTCCTTGGAGATCTTCAGAAGCCACCTGGACATGGGCCTGGGCACCCTGCTCTGGGTGTTCCTGCTTGAGCAGGGGCTAGACCAGGTGATCTCCAGAGGTCCCTGCCAGCCTCAGCCATTCGGTGATCCTGTGACTCTGTCACACAGCTCCTTCTGAAGCTGCTCTCCATTGCTCACTGTGTCCACAAAGCAGCGTGCTCCTACCACACTCTGCTAGTTTCCACCTTAGGGAAGCTTCAGTGTGTACTTGGGGTTAAGGCAATGACATCGTGACCCAGCATCACATTCCCCAGATCTGCCACGGGGGCTTTCTTTCCTCCTCTGTATTTTCTAGTCTTCTGAACTTTTCTCCCCACTTACCTGAATGCCAGGTTTGTTTTAGAGTCTGGAAACCGGCATGATTATCAATTTGGACTCTGAATCCTGGGATTTGTCCCCTTATGTGCACCTTGGGTCTCTGCCCACATGGGAAGCTCTAGGTGCCATTCCTCTTCCAGTGTATAAGAACGAGTCTCCTCAAGGACCTAATCAGTCCTGCAGAGCTGTGTTTGGAAAGATAACGTTTACCTCTTTCTGAAGCTCTCATCAAATGCTGAACACCAAAAAGAGAGATTACCAAGTAGAAAAATAAACACACACCTGGTCACCTTAGGAGACTTGAGCAGTTATGGAGGCTGATGCTTACTGGAGATAAGCCTCATGCACCGGCATGGGAAGAGCGGAACTACCATGCTGGTACATGAAGCAAACATATCTGGTGCAAGTATGTCTGTTTATAATAGAAGAAGAGTTTTCTTTATAAGGAAAAGAAGTCCAGCCTTAATTTTCCTACCGAGTTTGTCCTCTGGCAAAACTTGCTGTCACAATTTCAAACGTGTTTACATAGCACAAGCTTCCCCATTGTTGGGAAGACAATGTGGTTTAACAGTGGCTTAAGTTAGAAAAATTAAAAGGCTGAAAGCTAAGTAGATGATTTTTTTTTCTTGCAACTTAAAACTGAAAAAAAAAAAAACCAACAGTGAGATTTTTCATGAGCATTTTCTTCACATTTTATGAACAAACATGAAATCCATGCGCAGCTACAGACATCCCTTTGCCAACCCTTCCCCCAGCTTAGATTATTATAAACTGTTGGAGAGTGTTTGACAAGCGATATCAAATAATAATCAGAAGACAGGAATGTTTGGCAGGAAGGATGATCCCATCAGATCTGCGAGAAAGAGGAGGCTGGGTGAGTGCTTTAGCTGCAGGGGAAGCTCGGGCTGAAGCACCCTCCGTGATGGTGCAGGCACGGGAGCCTGCAGCAAAGAAAAGGTGGGTGGTGATGTCTTGCCAGCTGCAGGAGGAAGGAGGCCTTCTTCTGAGAAAAACAGAGGCCTGGCTCTCATGGCAAGGGCAGCAGCGGTCCCTGGTATGGACGGAACGTCATCACCTATCACCAGTGATGTCCTCATGGGGTCAGATCAGGGCTGCCCACGGGTGCCGGCACTGCTGCTGCTGCTGTCAGCAACACCGGCTCCTGCCAGCAGCGGGGTGCACCCTTGAAAAGGAATTTGGAAAAATCGAGCTGTGGCCAGAATGCACAGTAAAAGCTGTGGGAACCTCTAGCAAACGTAGCATGGAAAAGAGGAAGAAATGTAGAGCTTTAAGCATGCAAGAGTCCTGCAAAGCAAGCTTTTACATAAATAAGTAGTTCAGTCATCAAAAAGAGAGAAAGACGGAGCAGACTAACACATGCTCTGCATGCAGTAGGGGTTTAATAGCCCTGAGAAGTGAAACCCAATTTATTGCTTTATGGGTGGTAAGCTTGGAGTTTGGCAACGTGCAACTCGCGCAGAACATCTTCATGCAACGCTCTGCAAACCGTCAACAACATGTGGCTCTCCAGCCGATCAGCCGCTGCAGACCTTTGAAAACGAGGACATCCAGTGGCTGAACGCTATAGCAGGGATTTTCACGAAGGATTTGTGTTTGTAGCAGAAACACCTGACCGTTTACGCCAAATTTCTGCACTTCACAGAGACCTAAAGTAGGTCGCGTGGGGAGTAAAGGCTTTTACATAAGCTCTCTGCACTGGGGTAAATTCCTCATAATAAAAGGCTTGTGGCTGCAGCAAGCTCTTTGGGGCAGTCTCGGTCAGTATTGCCCAGTAATTGCCAAGAATATTCCTTCACCTTCCTTTCTCTGCTTCCCTGTGATGACAGACTTACACTTTCATTTACATCTTCAAGAAAATAATAATAAAAAGCTACAGATAGTAAACATGGTTGTGAGTGTTAGAAATCCCTTAGTAAGTACCCAGTCCCTCTGGAACCAATCAGTACAGCAAGCAACCTGCACCACAGGATGAATAATTTAGCCTTAGATGCACCAGTTAGAATATTTACACCTAGCTCCTATTACTGTCATATTTATAGAGCAATTGTAGCAATTAATCACATTTCCAAATGTATGTTGTAGGAGACAAACTAAAATATTAATAGATCGAATTCATGCTTTGTCATGAAATTGCAATGACTGATAACTCAGAAATATAACACCCCAGGACAAGAAAATTGTGCCCTGTGTGAACCACAGCAGAAATAAAATGAAGATATGTAAAGATTAGAGTCACTTCTAGAGGAAGCGGACCACTTCTGCACATTTACAGGGCTTGATTTTCCCTGGAGATTGGCTGTACAATGTTGTTGTGCGCAGTAACAGCTCGCCTAAAACCAGATATTGCAGAATTGAAAAAAAAAAAAAAAAAAAAAAACAAAACCCTCAACTTCTTCAGAAGTTGATTTGAACTAGTGTCACGTAGGACTATATTTATACGTCCCAGAGAAATCCCTTGAAGATTTGTCAGGTAGCTCTTCACACAACTCGAAGCTCTGAACCCACGAAGTCCAGTACCGAAGGCACAGGGAACAAGAGAGCTCCAGACCTTCTACCACCAGCAGCTTTCGGCGTGGTGTGCATGGTGCAGGTCAGAGGGCAGAATCATAGAATATCCCGAGGTGGAAGGGACCCACAAGGATCATCGAGTCCAACTCCTGGCTCCACACAGCACCACCCAAAAATTCAGACCATATGACTGAGAGCACAGTCACAGTCATATGATATAGGGACTCGTGTGGTCTCCACCTTCTCTCACTTTTCTTTTTCACTTGGGCTGACCACAGTAGTCGGTAAAGCCAGGTACAAACCGCTGTCAGAAACTGAACCCAACACCTGTGTGGTCAGCAGAGGCGCCAGCACAGCCTGAGGCTTGCCAGCACAGCCCGGGACACCTCTCGGAGGGCTTCAGGTCACTTGGCCATCCCAAGCCATGCTTCACCCCAAGCCTTTCAGTTGTAAGCTGCTGCCAAATAAAATGCTCTTCTCCTTCGTCTCCCCTTGCCCAGGCTTTCCTGTGCATTGCCTGCAGCAGCACGGTATTTCAAACCAGTATGAAAAACATAAAAAGGAGAGTTTTTTATTTCATTGACTTTGAATGCTGAATCAACATACCGTGTACTACAAGCGCACTAGATCTGATTCAAGAAAAGAGGTGGAAACATTTGGTCAGCAGTTTGAGAAGGTTTTTTTTTTTTTAAAAAAAAAAAAAAGCCACCAATTTGGCTCACTGCTAAATCAGGAAAACCCTCAACTTGGTGCAAATAGGGGCCCAGGAACATACGGCAAGAGGGAAGAAACTCTGCAGCAATGCCAGTTTTGATGAGCTCACATTGCCATATCTTAGAGTTTAAAAATGTACAGCTTTAGCACTTGGAAACTATTTAGAGCTCAGGGGAAAAAAAAAATAGAGAGAGCTACAAGCCTGGTGAGCACTGCCATTACTCTCTTTGAAGGAGAGCTGTAGTTTTCTAGGACTGACTCTTCCAGGATTACAGCACATTTTTCTTCTCTCGCTTGGGGCTTATGAAGAGCAGAATGAGAATCCCATCACGGATTTCTGCATCCTTATGTTAAAAGTTCCTGTATTATAGGCAGTATTTGGGGTGGCTATGCCTTCTGGCTAACAGCATATAAACTCGTGACATCCTTCATGGCGTAATGTGGAAGCGAAGAGCAAGAGTGAGAAATTCAGGTTATTTTCCCCATTACTGTTGCTGTTCTCTGCCTCTCTAATATCTCATATCCGTTCTGGGCCATTAGTGCCATACACAGCTACTGACTTGATTTTACTTATTGGTAAAAGGCACATTGTTTTGGGAGCAGATGCTTAAAACAGCGCGCGCAGCAAAGTCGAGTCAAGGTTCCCAGTCAAACTGAATTGCTTGCCTTTCCTCTTTGTTCCTCTCCAAATGTAATTTTAATTACATAAACTTCGTAGACCAGCTCATGAGGAGCAGCTAAATTACAGACAGCAGGCAGGAACAGGTGGGGAAAAGTGGCTCGGAGCTCCAAGAGGTGTTGCAACCTGTGCTGCAATGCAAAGGATTGCCAAAGTCAGTGAATATCGTCAATACAAGAGCTTCAGGGCTCGTTTTGTCCTACAATGGCTCCATGTGCCGAATTTTTGACACAGAGCCCCTGCCCGCACACAAGAACTTCATCCTGAAATTAGAGAGATCTTTCCAATTAGCTTAATCTTACGGCTAGATTGTTCTGGCTTTGTACAAGATATCTGCATTTCATTGAATTCGTTATGAATGCAACCACGAAGCATGTACTTATTTCTCCAGAGGCTGACTCAGATTATATGTTGACAAATTATATATTGACAGATTACATGGTGACAAGCAATTCATCCTTCCATTCCTTTCACCAGTCCATCAAAGACAGAAACCCTACTGTATGCAGACTGGAAATGACAAAACCACCACATTAGTTCCTTCTCATGTGTGTAATTTCTGTTCAAATGCCTGCTTTCAGCTGTGAGGCATAAGGGCGAAAATATTCTCCTCTCTACTTCCAGTGAAAAAAGTTGTTTGCGTAAGTAGCACAGGTAAAAAACGACAGAAAATACGTATTTCAGTATTACCAATTGTACAAAACTGACATAGCCACTACTGCCAGTAGCATCAAACTCTTATGTCTGGGGAGGTACCAAAATACTCCTCCCTCCCTCTGCTCTGTAGGGCACTAAAATGTTCTTTTTAGTTAAATACCTTAAAAAAAATTGTAACACTCATGCTTCATCTTCCATAGGTTGAAAAGGAAGAATATGGATTTTTTTTTTTATGTTTTTTTTAAACAAGCTAGACTCTACGACATCATTTTCTCTGAATCACCCTGAGCCCATCAGCTGGATGAAAACCAGCTGTCCGTAATAAGACAAAAAATATAAGGCTGAGAATTGCTGGCTGATTCCTGCTGGGTTTGAAAATAGCGAGGGGATGTATGCTGTGTTTTGAAGAGATTTATCTAACTTTGACCAGAGCGGCTTGCATTTTGAAGTCCTACTGAATGCAACCATCCTGACCATACTGAGAAATAACAGATGCGTATCATGGAGCTTTGTTTTTCCAGATCGGTGACAGTGGATTTTTTGTACAACTATGGGACTTAATGGACTGCGAATATTGCAAAATAAACAATTTGCCTGATTGCCTAAGTGGATATTGCTATTCCTATTTTTCTCAGGTTCCAGCGTAAATCTTGCAGAATAAATTGCAAGTGCTGAATTTATTAGCATAGATTGAAAGGGTTCTGCTTATTTTTTTGAGTTCAATCCTGCACACAATCCTGTTGATCCTCCCCCATCCATCCACAGCACAGCTTAGGAGTCAACATCTCCACTCATGTTTATCCCAAAGTCTGAGGGATTTAATGGATAACTCCCATGGATGTTCCCATAAAGTGAGCATGCCCACCTCTGTGGCCCGGCAGCATCAGGTTTCTCTGACTTTCTGAGCCACCTATTTTGTCGTAAGCATTGTCTCATGCAAGCAGGAGACTTTCAAATGCTGTTTGCTATTCAGAGCAGGTGAAGAGGAAAAGCACAAAGAGCTGATGGGGCTCCCCACGAAGAGAAGCAGCAAACCTCACAGCCCCAACGCAAATGTGCGGCGGCATATCTGGAAAGCAGCGTCACTCTCCTTCAGCCTCTCATGCTTACATTTTCCTAAGTGGAAAGTGGCAGAGCATCATCAGTGCTCCCCAGGGAATTGCTGCCTCACCCTGAAGGAAATGGGAAGGCTTTCCTGCCTGCTGTGGCCATGCTGCAAATCACAGGGCTGCACCGCAGGATCGGGTGTGACAAGGGGATGCATTCAGGTACCCCAGATGCCAAGCAATGATGCTCTTGGAAGGCATTTGAGGAAGTCTTCCCCCTAGCAAATCCTCCTCCTATTTAACAATAACAAGAAGTGATGGAGAAACAGGCATGGGTGATACCTGATTGAAGCTCAGGAAATGATTTCCAGTCCTATATGCGTCTACATGCCCAGAAAGAAACACGCCACAGCCACCAGACCTCCAAAAAACTGGTCTGGTACTGCTCTTGTAGGGAAATCAGCATGGCTAGCACCACTCCAAACCATCTCATCTCCACTAAATAAAATAGCATAGAGGAAAAAGTCTTTTTAAAAAGCTGCAAAAAGGCATCCGAGCTCCCGGCATGATGCTGGCAATGCTCGGCTCAGCCTCCCTGCCTCCCCCACAGCTCCAGCTCCTCTTCAGCCTACACACACAGGCTTCAGGAGAAAAAAAAAAAAGTCCCATTTTCAAAGACTAAATCAGATGTTTTGAGTCTGAGTTTGAGCCTGGCATCTGCACTCAGGAACACAACCACCTATTTCACACTGAACGTCAAACCGGCTAGTCAAAGTGTGAAGAAAACTAATTTAGCAGCCTGAAAAAGTAAGAGCAAACACTCAAAGATAGCAAACAGCCTGGTTTTTGAGAATTTCAACAGCATCCTGATTATTTCAGGATCCATTATGCAGCAGGCAGCTGAGTCTCTGAATTGGGAAGCTTTGACCTCCTCTAGGAGCTCTCTGCAGAAGGGAAATGCCACTTGAAACACATTTGTAAAATTACCTGTGCTGTGGAACAGGGAACGTTTTCAACACGGGAGCTAAGGCAGCACCCTGAAAATGAGGGGTATAAAAGAAAAGCAAGTGTGCTCAACGTGAAAAGAGGTAGAATACATACTAGGGCACCCTGCAAAGGTTTTTCCTTCACAGAGCATTGTGTTGCCATACTGCACCAGGAGCTGGAAGAGGAGAGGTTACAACATGACGAAGAGGCAGGGAGCAAGAGGGAGGAACAAAGAGGGGAAGGGTGATGGCACCACAAGGGTTAATCAGCTTTTCGGTTCCCCAGAGAGGCTGGGAACACCAGGAGGTTTTGGGCAGAAAAGAGGTAAAACATCTCACTCAGTGCTACGGGGAGAGCTGGCAACGCTAATAGCTCCATTAGCATTTTGGATGGCAGTCCAAATAAACAGCGTTATTTTTAATCTCATGGCTGGGGATTAGCCTGATGTTTCTCTGATTTTTAAGATTGCCCATGCTTGTGGTTTGGCATCTATCTTGAGGGGAAAAAAAACTTGCAAACAGCATGCCAGGGTGCTCACACGGGGGTTGTTAGGAGGAAATGATGTGGACCTCCATTTGCCTAATTGCTCGAGGGAGCTGCAGAACCAAACCGTGACGAACTTCAGGAGGAAGCAGGAGCCCAGCTGCCAGCTCTCCTGAACTGCTCAAGCAGGAGGCAGACGTCCAGGCCCTGCTGACCCAGGAGGGCAGCTTCCTGCAGGCCTTGGGGCAGTGGCTGGAAGGACGGATGAGCAGAGGCACGAGGTGGGCTTCACGAGGTGTTGGAGGCACCAGCCTCCCTCCTCATCCTCCTCAGGGCTGTGCTCACATGGCAGTGCAGTCATCTTCCTGCTGTCATAATCCTTGCCAAATTCTGCTGCCTGGAAACTAGAGTATGACAGCCTTAAAAAAAAAAAAAAATCACCTCTAAGCTTAGGTAAGCAGGCCATAGCTGAGGCTGCAGGGAGAAGGCAGCTCACAGGGCAGAGTTTCTCCATCCCAGCAGCAGCACACGGATCGCTGCAATGGGCTGGCAGCCCCACTCTGTTCAGAGCAGGAAGAAAAAGCCTGGTAGGACAAATAGTTATCTTATCCCTTGCAAGCTCAGCAACTCGGTGGGTTTTAACTACCAAAAGCCACGAAGAACGTAAAGCAGAGTGCCAGGCACAGCACAGCACCAAAAGCACGGTCTGTCACATACTTGATTTTTCCTCAGAAAATCCTCTCTGTGCCATAAGTGCCATAATTTGGAGGAAATTATACTGTTTTCAGTGTTAAATGCAAAATATAGCTCAGTCTTACTCAAGCAGCTGAGACAAATGCTTAATGCACGTCACATGAGTTCTTCCACAGAACTCTTGATACAGATTATAAACAAGGTACTCTGTCATTTTGCACTGAAAGTTTTGATAACGCTGAATGATGAAGTAACTCAGCAGCAGACCCAGCCCAAGGTTTTCTCAAGGATCCTCTTCCCTGAGCCTCTCCTGTTAGGCAGGCCAAGGCTTCGAGCCCTTGGTAACAAAAAGCAGGTTACTGCATCGAACAGCAGGGGAAACACACCGGTACAGCTCTCCAGACGGGGCGACTCCTGGAAATGGCATTTGGTAGAGATTGAGGACACTGCCTTTGTTAGGCACCAGCATCTTTCTGAGAACATTAAATTTTAACCTCTTCTAAAGATCATTATGAATCCAATCCAAGTCCTTTATTAAGACTCCTAGAATAAAGCAATTTCTTAATGTTTCTACTTTCTGCCTGTTCTAAAAATATTTGTCCTCCAAATAGTCGCGGGGAAAGCAGGTTTCAGAAAACATACCTTTCCCAACTCATTAGGCCCAAAGAGAAGAGTAGGTGGCGAGGCCTGAGCAGCAACATAAGCCTTATTTCTTCACGTATTCCTCTCCTCCTTAAAGCACAAAATCATTTTTGCTATGAAAATACAGGTCAACGAGGCTGCACACCTCCCAGTGATGTGATGCCCCCTTACCAAAGAGGGGAGCTTGGAAGGCTGCTCAGGTGATCAACTGGCCGGTGGTGACCATCCAAGTAACATCACGACCTTGTACCACAGGGCCCTTAGCTCCTTGCTGTAATGAGGTCACCGGCGTATTCATCCTTCAGCTTCAGAGCCACGCAGAGTACTTTCTCCTTCCCGGTACAAAAAAGACAGGGATCTCCTGAAAAGAGTCCAGAGGAGGGCAACAAAGATGATACAGGGCCTGAAGCATCTCCCCTATGAAGAAAGGCTGAGAGACCCAGGTCTGTTCAGTCTTGAGAAGAGAAGACTGACGGGATCTTATCAATGTTTACAAATACCTGAAGTGTGGGAGACAGAGGGATTTGGCCAACCTCTTTTCAGTGGTCTGTGGGGACAGGACAAGGGGCAATGGCCACAAAATGGAGCACAGGAAGTTCCGCACCAACATGTGAAAGAACTTCTTCACAGTGAGGGTGACGGAGCACTGGAACAGGCTGCCCAGGGAGGTTGTGAAGTCTCCTCTGGAGATATTCAAGGCCTGTCTGGACACCTGCCTGGGCAGCCTGCTCTAGGGAGCCTGCTTTGGCAGGGGGGTTGGGCCCGATGATCTCTTGAGGTCCCTTCCAACACCTACAGTTCTGTGATTACCTGAGTCAGGGTCTGTACTGTTCACCTCTCAACAGCACAAGCAAGCTGAGGTCTCAGGCTCGCTGGAAACGTGGAGCTGCTGCTTTGTGCATGAGCCCCTGGGACCTCTCTGCAGCATTTCATTCTCTGCCTTGATTTTCTCAACGCCCAAACCCAGATTTCAGCTGTCAGCACCACTCCGGCACAATACTAATGCTCTGAGAAGTCACACTTCAATGCACCACTTTAGTGTTTATCTAAATTTCAGACAGACTAATTGTCTAACTTCCAGCCTGAAAGGTCTGAAAGCACTGAAAAGCACGCCAACATAGGTAACTATGGGAAATGTATTTTGCAGAGAGCTGGCTGGAGCACATCCGTGGGAGAGAAAAGCAGAGAGCTCACTGAGTGTTGTGAAGAGCTGTAAGAAGGGAAAGTGCCTCATGCAGGGGAAAAGGGACAGGAAATTTAAGGAACAGAGTGGCACGAGGACACGACTCCAACTTCTTCCCCTCAGAGAGGTCAGCACCTCAAAGAGAGGTAACGCAGCTCCCCAGCCATGTCTCAGCAGCTTTCTCCCCTCTTGAAGGAAAGTAGGCTCCTTCCTTCTCCCAGAGGCAAGCAGCAGCTCGCTCCTCCTTGCTCCTGCCCGCACACTTATTTTCCTGCTTCTGCAGGCTCTGGCAAGCAGCACCTCCTCTCCTGCAGGCTCCACCATCCTGCAAACAGCCAGGGATAGGGACAGGAGAAGTGGCAAAGAGCTTTGTCTCCCGCCTGCAGTTCCGTAGGACAGCCATGTAACCATTTCCAGAGCCGTGCAGCCCCCTCCCTGAGCTGGTGCCTTTTTTAGGTCTGTCCCCAGGGATGAGGATATGCAACTTATCTGTAAACAGGACTCACAAAACATACTCTGCTGAGCACTTCCTCTAGTGCCTCCCACAGCAAGCACACCTTTTGGGGCTTAATCTACAAAGGTGATGCTTGTGACTTTTAGTTTCATGTTTAAAGCAGGGATTTCAGTCTTTGATCTCAAGGGAAAAAAAAAAAAAGAAAAAAAAAGGAAAAAGGCTTCCCCACTATCCTGACCTGAATATTTTCTACTTCTGAATCCGAAAGACTTTTGGATGCTGAAACCTTTAAAAATTGTGTAATTTTCTAAACGTTAGATTCTTCATTTCTGGAAAACTGACAGCCTCATGCTATATTTTATTTGACAGTCCTGGCAATTCTGAGCTTCACTTTAATGCTGTATTTGTCTAGGACTACATTGGTGAGGGAGTTGAGGAGGGCTGGACGTACATGACCTTCAGCCACCCGATTCCAGGATGTGCCATCTTACAGAAACCAGCTTTTGCTGATCTACCTGGTTCCAGGCTATGAGATTTAGGCTTTGTACACTCATCTGCAAGAGCAGTCTTCTCAAGTCTTCTGGGATTAACACGCTCCTTTGCGTAGCTGCAAAGGTTTATTCTATTGTTGTTTTGAATCCCATTTTACCACAAATTAAATCAATTTTCTGAAAAGCCTGCAACTCCAAGTCAAAAGTGTGTCCCTGACTGAGTCAGCAAATCAGACGGAAAATAGCTTGGGGGCTAGAGAGAATTGTTCATATGAACATTACTGGGAGGGGAAATGCACCGTATATTCAGGCTGTAAAGAACAAGAAGACAGGCTATTTCTCCCAGAGCTGGTGAACCAGGAGAATAAGCTCCTCCTTCAGCTGCCCGGCAGTATTAAGCTTGCCACAAGCAAACATTACAGACCTAGAGAAAACTAGACCTGGTTCCTCTGGTGGCGATACTTGTTGCAAGCACAGCAGAGACCTTGATAAGCACCGTTGTAGAGGCACTGCCCTCGGCAGCTCTGCGGGAGGAGGGAGACCTCTGGTCAGCGCAGGGGGTTGCTGCAGGGGAGATGGGAGGCCATCTAACCACGGCCTCCCATCGCCCTCCCAAACATCTTGGCTGTCTTAGGGGAAGGGCAGATAGCTGAGGCAAAGCCAGTTCACTATATCTTTTTATTTTTTTTTTCTTCCAATGAAGTAAAAAAAAAAAGTCAGCCACATTTTCTTTCAGTACATGCTCCAAGGTGCACTCTTTCTTTCTCTGCAACCCAGCGGTATTTTGCACCACACTAAATCCTGGCAGAGACACTATCCTGAGCTTTCAGAAGGCAAGTCTGAGGTTTACATCATGTGAAGGGGATCCTTCTCGCTCTGATGAGACTATCCCATGGCTACCAGAAATCTGAAAAACCGAAAAAAGCCCCAGGTACAATGGCAGTCATGCAGCACATTAGCAGCACCTCAAACACTGATCCTTGGGACAGCAACAACTGAGGAGACTAGGCATAGGGCTCTGTGTTCACTGAGCTGTCTAAATTCTTCCAGAAGGTCTTCCAGAAGGATCATGACAAATCCTAAACCCCTTCCTGGCTTTAGGATAGGACTTAACCTAGAATTTGAACATCTGTGGTCCCTGGAAGAGCTCAGCTCCTGGAGCTTCACACCCCTCTGAGCAAGGTCTCTTAAGAAAGAAGTCACCTCAAAATCGGGTTTTCTCCCCCTACCATAAGGTCTGTTATAAGTGTAAGATCAGGCATCCTTATTTTAAAATGGAGCAGCAGTCAGGCTGAGCTTTCTGCTTGGGCTCAACCACTCAAAGCATTCAGAATATTTGTCTTCTGTCCTGTGAAAGATTGGCAGGATGTGGGAAGTGGGTTTTAGACATGAAATGGACAGTTTAAGAAGTCTCCTTCATTTGTGGTCTTCTCCACAACAACAGGGCTTTCCTTTCACAGCCATGTTTTTTCTCCCGTTACTTATTTAATTTGCCAGAAATGAACATGGAACTTGCTCTTGACAAGGAGGAAAAAGCAGTTTTGCTGCTGGGATGAAATGCTGCTGAGGGACTCCAGAAGCACGTGGAGCTGCAGTGTGTCCTTCTCTTCCTTAGAAGCATCGCACACTCAGGATGCTTCCACTTTCCATCAAAGCAGCCGCTTACCTGATGAGGATCTTAGGTCATCTCCTCCTCCAAGCTGCCCTCAGTCAGGCTGAGCTCTCCACCTGGGAGCTCAGAGCCGTAGGCTGGAACACAAAACAAGTCGAACACACAACAGGAGAGTACAGGACTTATCAGGAAGAGAGATGTGAGAACCAGACTGGGGAGCAGATAACAAGCAACAATGTTTTCCATGGATCCAGCAGAAGGAAGATGATCTGCCACAGGCCGATATACTCCAATAACACTGTATTGTTAGGTAGATGCTAAGAATATGCAGAGCTAAGAACTATTCTTTAGTAGCATAACTGCAAACAGCATGGAAGGTAAGAGACTAAGAAAGCATCAACATTAGCATGTTAGTTCAGATTCAAAGGGTATGCTTTTGCAGCAAGCTTTCTACTTACCTCTGTGCAAACTTTGATTTGCACCATGAAGCAGTGTCAAACCACAAAAAGAGGAAGACACATTCCAAGAGCGCACCTGTCTGAGCTGGGCAACCAGTCCACAGGAACAGATCAGAGCAAGTCTGAAGTGAAACAAAA
Organism: Cygnus atratus; assembly: GCF_013377495.2. NCBI lineage: Eukaryota > Metazoa > Chordata > Aves > Anseriformes > Anatidae > Cygnus > Cygnus atratus. Next base: position 25,331,206 of record NC_066364.1, on the reverse strand, counting down.
GCCCTAGTCTAAAATGACTGTAGCACAGACTACCTTGCTTTAAAGAGATTTGCTTGGCTGCAGTATTCTCAAATATAGAAATTGTCAGGAAAAAAGTCTGACCGTACAGTTACCTTCTTACCAGAGATGGCTCTATGCCCTTTGAAGTCAGAGAAAGCAAGGAGATCTGTATAGAGATTCTATAAAGATGGATTAAATTCCATTTATTCTTAAGTCAAATTCGCCCTCCACACAGCTCTGCCATCAGCATCAAGGATAGGAAGAGTTCTCCTACTTCAATTAGCCCTGCAACTAACAGGCTTACCAGTTAAAACAACCATTTATCTTTAACCTCCTGGGGCTGCAGTCCTGTCATCTACAGCTGCGCAAAGTGTTGGCTTAACAGCTGTGTCCTTTAAAGCTCAAGTCCAAAAAAAGGCTTTGTTATGGCATTCTTGTCTCTTGTATAAAAGGATACCATTAACATCTATAGCAAATAAAAAGCGATTCAGGAAAAATAAATAAATAAAACCAGAGTTTTTCCAACAACTCACACTGTGATACAAGCCTGTAGTTGAGCTAAACTTCTGCCACCAACTGATTAGCAACTATATGATGACCAGAGTGTTTTTGATGGACAACGGGTGGTACACTGACTGTTTAGCCATCCTGAACAGCTCCTCCCAGAAGTTTTTACTGATGTGGATGAGAAACACTACAGCCCTCCTACTAGTTGATGCTTATTTGAGTCCAGAGACAGAAAAAACCCCGCACAAGAGTTTGCAGGTCAACATTCCTGTTCTCATCTTTCATTCATTGCACTAAAAGGGCAACTATAACACACAAAGAAAAATCTGTCCTTGTTCCGTTGCCCAATAAGCCATGACACACTAGCACACCTGCTGACTTAAAATCCCTCTATAAATAGAGCATTTACACAAGCTGTTATGTATGGGTGACTTACCTTAGCAGACTGATAAGAGCCAATTTTAGCAGCAACATTTTTTCTTTATTCAAAAAACAAGAAAAGAATATTGAGGAAATTCACACATAAGGTTTCCTGAAAAAGAGACAGCTGCTGGTTTCACGACAGTCTTACCCTTTGTTTCAGCATGCAGAGCCCTACAGAAGTATGAGATTAGAAACAAAACCTACTTGCTGTCTATAGAAAGAATCCCTTCATGTGAAAGCCATGCCATTAAGACAAAGCCTAACTTTCGATTCATGCAAGTGAACTATTTTAAATGAAGCAACTAGAAAGTATCTCATTCCTAAAAGCAAGCCCATTCATAGACCAACCCCAAACCTCAGCAGCCTGTAACTCCTGAAAGGACAGCTATTTAACACCTGACAGCTTTTCACTTCAAATGCAAGGGGCCCATCCTCAAGGTTGTGAGCTAGGCCTCTTCACAGCATACTCAGAGTAGCAGATCGGAGCATAACACAAACCTTCTCTGATCTCCAGACTCAAAAGGATTATTCTGAAGTCAGTAAGATTCCTACAAGGTGACCGTAACATCAAGCTGATGACAGTGATGGCTTCCCTCCCTTCTGCTTTTTTCCCCCAAAAACACTATTACCCACACAAGTTCTTAGTGCCTTTAGTGGGTCTCACACTGAGAGGTCTGTTTTTCATTATTGTACAATATCCCAACCAGAAAGAGTCCCTGAATGACACGTGGCTTCTCATTAACTCACTGTCATGGCCTGCCCTATCTACCCCAGAAGTTTATACATCCTTATACATCCTGCTTTAAAAAAGCAATTCAAATTTAACAGTTTCCTCCCACCTCTCCTTTACAGACTAATTGTCTCTCAGAAACTAGAAAAAAACCACCATTCGCTGTCCTGAGCGGCTTCTTCTAGCAGGTCAGAAGCAGAGTTCCAGGAGTGTCTTATACGACAGGCTGTCTTCATCCAGAAGAGGAAAAACTAAAACCCAACCAAACCAGGTGTTAACAGAAAGAAACATACAGAAGTCTCCCTATGGAAACCTTTACAGCAACAATTATACCAAGTTTCCAAAACACTCTTGTGCTGGAGACACCAAAACCTCTTTGCAATTGTATCTAAATATACCTTGTGGCTCCTCCTAAAACATAAGCCATGGATGTATTTTGCCAAGGTTGGTTAAGTGCTTTCATCAAAAGCTTACTCAAATGTCGAAACAAACTGATAAAGACAGCATCAATAGAAGTCCATACAAACTGATTTGCCACTAGCAGGTACTGACCTTATTTCAATTCAGTTTTCCTCATTCATGAGGAAGGAAGCAGCACTACAAAGGGAGTCCAGGGTTTCATTTTTATTGAAAGTCATTTGCTCCTGCAACACTTGATAACTATTTTAACTACAGTAATTCGGGGAAGGTTTACATTAATGTTATTTCCATTAGCTGTAGCACGATATACAAATATTCACGTAAGCTTCCAATATGCATCCTCGTTTCATCGTCGTCCTGCTCTACTCTTCAGTGCTTTCAAAGTTTTCCTCATGATTGGCGCAATTTCTTTAACAGCAACAAAAAAAGAAAAGAAAGATCAGTTAGGATTAACAGCATAATGTGAATGACAAAGTGATAGTAGCGTAACGTTAAGCATACACTGATAACCAGCAAGTTAAAGCAATTATTCTGATAATTTCAGGAAATTCCACTTACTTTTGATAGACTTCTTTCCATCTTGAGTTGTTCCACTTGAGCTAGAGCTTCCACTGTTGCTAGGAGCATTCGGATTTGATGAATTACTGTTTCTGTCTCTGCTTTCTGGAATCCGTGTTCTTTTAAAACCATGAAATAAAGAAAATTAACTTTTTCAAAAAATAAAATAAAAACCTACTATTTGCTCCATCTCATTTTGATAAAAAAAAGGTCACAGCATTTTAACAAGTCTGTCTCCTCATCAGTACTGTGATACATTTAATATCATAGGATAATTCAGGTTAGAAAGGGCCTCTTGAGGTCATCTAGTCCATTTCCATTCTTGCACAATTTTTCCATTCATTAGATGATACCTCTTATTTGTCTTTAAAAGAAAATGATCTGAATTTACGACAGATGGAGCTATTATGACTCATAATAGGCTGTTGGCCTGTGTTCTAGTTTGCTCTGTGATTTTTTTTTTGTTTGGTTTTGAATACAGCTGAACTACTAATTGTCTCTCTGCCTGAAAACTAGGAAAAATTCACACTCAAGTTTTCAGGTTTTTTTTTTTCCTCCTTTAAGTTAGAAATGCCTAGGAAAAGGCACAATAACTAGCTTGGTGTTTCCAACCTAATATTTAGGGCAACAGGACAAGGACTGGGATGGTTGCAGTAGGCATCAGCTCTGTGTAAAACAGTTAAGCCAACACAGCATTTAACTGCCCAGCAATCTGGGCAGCCTCGTACGCCTTGGAGCCAGTCACCGAGGCCTGCTGCCAGTTAACATAAACCACTGCATGCCAAACTGTAAACAGCCTGCTAGGGATCTGTACATGTGCCACAGGACCTTTTTAGCTCCTGCAAGACCAGCTTCACAAGTGAAAATTTCAGCTGTACATAGTAAAACTGACAGGTTTTCAGAGGATATGTTCAAAGAAACAAAGAAGTTAACTCATCATGTCTAAACAAAGTCTTGTTTCTCGAGAAGGCAAACCAGTGACCCTCCTTGCAGCTCCTTTCACACAACAGCAGTTTGTCCTAATTTAGCATGTGTGAAAAAAAAATATGCAGGGCTTTGAGTACATCAGGCAGTTACTGGGACAGAAAGGACACTTACACTACTGTACTGAAGCACCTAAACTGGAAGGCTAGTCTGTCACAACAGATACAACCTCCCACAGGGTAACCAACAGCAGAAGCCTAACTTGAAGTGCCTTAAGCTACTGCGTTGGTGTTGGACCATCTTTTCACCAATAACAGCAACAGTCTGGAAAGAAGTTTCCTAATTTAATCACCTAAATGTGCAGCTGTAAAAAGATCATCTGCAGCATAAAAGCTGTTTTTAAGGATTTCCTACATGTGGGCTGTCATTCCTGCCTCATACCACCACGGTCTTGAGCAATACAGTAGGCTGCTGAACTGTAAATCAAGTTCCTGATACCAGCAGACTTTGTGTGTATATATATATATATATATATATATATACACACACACACACACATATATATAAAAACATTTATATATTATATATAAAAGTATGTTTATAGACACACTTCCCCAGGTTTTTGTTTGTGTGTTTTCTCCCCTCTCCCATAAGCCCAGGTCAGCTCAGTCTTAGGCACGTGAAGAATTACTCAGCACAACTGCAGACGCTGCAGCACGAGGACAGAAACTACTTACGACTGCTGACATTTTCGGTTACTGTCAGTCAGTCTTGCATCATCTTTGCAACAGCTTAAGTTTTATACTCCCCAGTTACCTGTCACTTTCCACTTACATATTTGCCAGTCTGCATATCTGCTAATTCAAGAGTAATCCAGATCAATTAGAACAGTTTTCCCCCCCTCAAAAGGATCATTTTTGACAGAGGTAGCTGCAGAACAGTTATGCCAACAAGGGAACACTCAAAGCTATGGGGAGAAGGGAAGGCACAATGCTCCTCACAGTGAAGTAAGTGACTGCTGCACAAGATGCCCACATCCAGGCAGTGTGAATAGTCTCCACTGCTTTTACAGTCCAACTGCTGATACACGGACTTACCAACCCATGGGGTGCTTTTAAATCAAACTGCTGATTTTCTTTTGGACAAGAACAGATATATAAACACAAAAAGAGTCTCTCCACATAGTTGAGAAGAGAAAAGGGGGTGGAAGTTGGTGCTACAGCTGTTTTTTCTTCCTGTTGCAGCTATTCTCCTGAGTCTAAGAGGAGTTCATCAGGCCAGCAGGAATGGCAGGACAAATCCCACATCTCTGCTTTGGTTCCCATGGCTGCTGAACTACCCTGAATGAAGTTGTCAGGAGGAGACCTTGGTTTTGTGCTGTACAAAGAAAACATTTGAGGAATCCCAATTTTCTGTTCCTCCAGTGATTAGTGTTGGCTACTGCCACTGACTGGCTGTTCCAGACACTCCTTCAGGCTGCCAAAGTGGAAGCCCACAATCCAGCGTATTAACAGTTGCTGAGATTCACTCTGGTCAGCTATATCACTCTGGACAGCTCACTGGGGATTTTATGAAAACAGGAGAACACGTGAAACTACTAGGCAGGTTTATAAACACCAAACATCAACACTGGGATCTCCCTCGGATGTCAAGCAGCATTAATGTAATCTGGAAGAAAACAACAGAGGCTGCTCACTCACTAGCAGGGAAGATGAATTCATCCCTGGCACTTGGAGAAACACGTGGTGACAGTGCACACACAGCAGAGGAGCATACAAGACTTAAAAGGCAACTTAGCTTCTAGCTGCTTAAAAAAGTAAACCAAGAGCTATTTATAAGAGCAAGATATTTTGCCAACAAATTTTAGCACTGACAGAGATGTTTAATCTCATTAAACGCACAGTACAGAACACTTACTTGCACTTCTCCGTGGGATGAAGCTGGGTGACAGGTCCTGCTGTCCCATGGATTTCTTGTTTTCGGCGAATATTCCTGGGTGGTTTTGCTGCACTAGTCATGTAAGCCATTTTCACTTGCCGACCTAATACAGAAGCAAGGAGCAGAGGATGTGATTTTTCCTTACTTATGTTTGAAAGTCAGTTGAGAACGTTTGTGTGGCAATTTCTAGGTTTAAATACCAAAAAAATCATTCAGAAAAAAATAATACGGTACCAAAGTAGTAACTGAACCACAGCAAGTCGCATACAGTATTTCTTCACATTAACTTTGATATTTGTAATTGTATCTGTATTTTTTGGTATTTGTTATTAAAATTGCACTCTGTATGATTGCCTAGAATCCTCAACCTAACCAGTAAGGTAAGATTCGTGTACAGCATGCTGCAAGCATTATGCATTAACGTACTGTATTAATGTATATGTTCACTTTGTGTGCAACCTGTAAATTAAAAGGAACAGCATCCTTACCTGATGCCTTCTCCCTCAGACACAGCATCAGTGATCAGTGCAAACAAGCCACTAATCACTACACAGTAAGCGTCAAGAAGAACAGAAGAGACTGGGTTTTGAAAACCAGAAGGTTACCCACATATTTTTTACCTTTTGGTTTCTCAGACTGAGCTGAAAGAATGTTTTTTGTAAGCGTCTTCAGTTTCTCTTCCCTCTCATTGAAGAGTCTCAAGTACATTTCACGCCAAGATTCATATTCCAGGAGGCTCTCATTTTTAAAATCCCTCTGGCAGTGTTTCTTCCACAAGTGGTCAGACACTTCTGTAAATGTCTTAGTTTGAACACAAGGTATTTTAAGATCAAGAATTTAAGAGTAACATTTCCAAGACTACTTGCTTGGCTGAGCCTGTCGACAAAGCCCAATCACCCAGTGGAGGAAGGTGCAGAACAAATCCCACCTGGTGCCCTCACTGGTACCCCCACCATGAGGCGTGACTGTGCCACACAGAGATGTCAGCGTCAGTCTAGAAATCACGTAGCTTCAGAGAGCAGAGCTCTATATTTGAGTCCATGAGCCATGCTTACAGGCTAGATTTGTGTTTTCAGCACAGGCTCAGGCCACGCCAGCTCTCAACTTCAGGCATGCAGAGAAGTGGCCAGCTTGCACTAAGGAGTGCCACGCATTCAGAACATCAATGTCCAAATGCACCATGGAGCTGAAGTCTTAACACTACAGATAAGAAATCTACCAGATGCAAATTGGGAAATATCTGGAGTGAAATTTCATGTATGCTTGGCAGCCTTAACAGTTTTTAAGCCTGAAAACATTTGTTCTTACTGTGTCTAGCAAATATTCTTTGTTGTTGTTTTCTCTTGTTTTCAAAAATAGCAACACTTCCACCCACAGTGGCTTTCACTTAGTCATCAGTAATAATTCTCCCAAATGCTTTACATCCTGACAGTGAAGAGAGGGAGGCTTGATGACAGCTGAACTCAAAGAAATAGGTATACAAGAAACAAAAACAGCGTAACACACAGAGAATCTTTATCAAGAGGGGTGCAAGGAAAGCAGAAACAGATGCCTAAAGTCCTCCGTGGTTCCCTGAATTTAGCAAGGCAGAGTTTACCGGATTACATTCCTCTATTCGAAACAACTGCTCTGGTGTGCAGCGTGTTAGCACAGGCTCAAGAATTTCAAAGGGCACACCTCCTACTTCATGTAGTGCTACAAGAGAGGACAGTACTTTTAGTAGCTCATTTGTTTCACTTGGTGTGTAACACCACTTACCAACAGTTTAAAAAATAAAAATACAAATTAACTTCAGCAAATACCAACAGAACACAGGTTTTGAAGTCAGGGTATGAAGCTATAAATCAGCAGTTCATAACTGAATGGTAGTTTTTATCTGAGGATGGAGAAAGCATCCTGGAATAGCTATTGCCCCATCTTTACTGATCTGTATCAGTCTCCTCTCTGCCTACACAAGGGAATAAACAGTTTCTTGATCACTCATTCCAGTTTACGTGAACAAACACTTTGGAGGGGCAAAAAAAAAGGCTTTTTGGCTTATACTTCATAGGACATTATATTTTAACTGAGAATTGGAGCTTTAAAAGAGGCAGGCCTCCAAACAAAACTGCATTTCAGCGTGATCATAAGTTCAGTTTTATAAACGCCTTTTGACCAGCTCCGAGTCACTGTCTGTAGGGAGGAACAGTATCTTCTAGTAGGCCAGCATGGAGGAAAAAAAGAAATCAAATAGTCTTTCAGTACAGCCTGCTACAAATCCCTTAAAGTACTCACAATCAATATTATTCTGAAGCACTCGGATGCACTGCTCATACAGTGTAAGCATCTTTGGAAGACAGACTGGTTTAGACCCGGAGTAAACCTGCATTTTAGAGTTCAGTCTCCGTCCCGTGAATTGAACTGGTTCGCTGACTTGCTGGGGTGCTTCCACAACAGGCGCTAAGGAAATCAAACAAAACATCAGGTGGGGTTTCTTTGGCTCCTGACATTTTACAGGGCTTTAAACATTCAGAGAAACATGCCTGGCAGGACAAATATATTCTTGCTTCTTGAAATATAATGTTATATAATGTTATTATGCTAGAGTTTGATACCTTACAGGTACTCTGTTACAGAGGTCCCCTCATACACCTAACAGAAATACAGGAACTACATTGCAAATGTAATTTTATCTGCATGAACCCAAACCAGCCTTACATTACTTAGCCCAGGTCTACACAAGTCAGATTCACATCTAGGCTGGGCCCTTAGCCTTCCCCTTGCAACAGGGATACTCATTGACATCTAGATACTCTCAGTTACCAGTCCACCACATGCTACTGATGCTACAGGGTTATCCTAGAGAAGCTGCAATAGCAATGATGTCTCTAGCCCACAGAGACGTGAAACTACTGAAACCTCACAGGAGCTGCAAGGGAAAACCACTGGCACTTTGTGCCACCTATGAATAAGAATACTAGCAGGTTTCTAGGCTGAAGCTACAGCTGGTGACAATTTCTACCACAGTTGCATAAGGCATAGACAGGAATAAAGACAAATGGAGCCTGGAGAATGACTACAGGATCTACACCTCCTCTACATCTGTGGAAACCTTCTACAGCATTTCTTTATTTGCAAGCTGTAAGACGGTAGCCTTTATATCTCTCCTCAGATTCAAAACGATTTCTACAGAGGAGCAAGTGAAGACATTTCTTTGCCACAGACAGATGAGTTACTATAGTTTATTAGGAAATAGGATGAAGACTACCCTAGATAGAGCTGTAAAAACATGCACTGCTTCACATTTATCAGCCTCACATACTACTTACCCTTAAAGTCAGCAGCATATGGGGGAGATGAGATTAAAATGCTTGGCAGAAATTTAGGCAGTGGAGTATTAAGAAGATCTTGGAGGGACGCCACCTTGGTCTGCACACAGTCAAGGAAACATTGCTTCATTGTTACAAATTCAGATTTACTAAGACTTAAAATAAACTACAAAATAAATTAAGCAAGCCCCAAAATTACCTAGGATAACCAAAACTACTGCTTTTCTGCACTAAGATTTGCTCCTGTATTTCAGCATAGTCTTTCATCTTCCGCTTACCGATACTACATCACAAAAGGAACTTAGTGGGGTATCTGCAATCAGTACATAATAAGGGATTAAAGAAAGGAGCAGATGTGTTCAGCTAACAGGCTTTCAGATAAATCGCTGCTGAGGTTAGAGGCATGCAGCAAATGAGACAAAACTGCAGGATGACAAAAAGCAGAGTTAAATGTTTAAAGGCAAGCTAAATGCCATCCTGAAAGACAAGAAACAGCTTTATACCTGGTTCTACCTCGTCTCCTGCATCGTGCTGGATAAGCAATACAGTCTTCCAGATATCGCCTTAAAAAGTGACTTAAAGATTCAGGAGTCTGGAAAGTGTTCCTGCAAACGCTCAGCATTGCATACAGTATCTAAATTAAGTCTTGGGTGTCTTCCAGTCGTAAGCCAGGCACTTACAACATAAAGCTTGCATCTCCCTAAACTTCATTTCAGTATCTGTAAGAACTTTTTGCAACTTCAACAGCCAACATTTTCCTCTCAATTTTACCAAGATTTCCCTCAATTCCCCAGTTCCTAGATGCTGCTATCATGTAGAAGCCTCCCTGTTAATATCCCTCTATTTGGGATAGAAGACATTCCTATCGCAGATCTTGCACAATAAATAAAGCCTGGAGCTTTCACATCACAGCAAAGATAATAGACTTGAAGAGACCTCTAATTCCCTGCGTACAAAGGGCTTCATTTAAAAAGTCTAATTAGTAAGCATGTTTACATCTACCTCAGCTCAAAGGAGCTACTTAAGCTTTCTGCCACTTCAAGGGACTACGATATTTCACTTTAAGAATTCATATAAGCTCCTCTTACATGTAATAATGTGGTTTACTTTAACGCATTGAAAGAAGAGTCTGTTCATTTCCACTACAGACCGTAACTAATACAGAACCACAGCTTCCAACAAAACAGCTGTGCTATGCCAACATCTGCTAAAGTCAAAAAACAAGCTGGTCAAGAATGAAGTTAGGGGTAAAAAGTCGATTAGCTGATACCAATTAAAGACCACTGCTACATAGGCACTTACCATAAAAACCATAAGAAACTGATTGTAAACTGTCAGTATGCTGTAAATCTTTTTTGTCCCAATTATAATTATTTGCCGTTGCCACGTGGCCTATGTCAAAGCCACACATTTGTTGCTTAAATTAATCACAGATTAATTCTGCTGGAAGTAATAGACCAGAACACTCCTTTGCCTGCAGTTTATTTGCTATTATTCCAAGCATGCAGGGGTTTACCTTTTTACTGGGAGTTTCTGACTGATCACCCTCACAGTTTTGGATCTTCTCTTCTCCCTCATCCGCGTGACAAAGTTTTGAAGTCTTTTGCGGTATTGAGCTACTCTTCTGTTCGCTGCGCTTCTTTGGACATTCACCTGTAGAGCAAGCTCTCCTCTTTCTTTTTTTTGTAACCTGATCATAATTAAGATAAGATTCAAAAGACATAGTAGGGGGCTCAAATTCCTCATCGCTAGGTAATTTAGCTTTGCTTCCCGTGACGAGCTTTTGTTTTGGTTTCTTCACGTGCTTAGGATCTCCCTGTTTGGGAGCATCCTTACTAGGCCTTTCCTTCGTGGGGGATACATCCTTACTGGCTACACAGGAACGCCTCTTTTCTGAGCCTTCCTTGCTGCCCTTGGAGGCTCTCTCTTTCAAGTCCCTTTCTTTAGCTTGAGGATCAGTACCCTGGGAACCATGTTTAGAACCACTGCTGCTACATTCTTTACTATCACATCCTTTTTGAGACTCAGAACCTGTATTTCGGTGCTTTTTTTCAATACAAGTATGCTGCTTATTCAACTTTTTAGAAAGGGGAGAGCTATTGGAGCTTTTGGAGGCCAATACAGATGCTTTGGACTTATCTGAAGGCTTAGTTCCTTTGGAAACAGAAGATTTTGTCTCATCTTTTTCTTTTTCAGTATTTTTTCTTCCTCTGTGATCACTGCAACACAAAGGAAAAAATACATCCCACGCTACATCTGATGCTAAATTCTTGAAGAATTAATCTTTTTATTTACACTAGTGAAACCAAAAACTTTAAATCACACCACGTGGCATAATTCTTACACAACCCAGAACCGCACTCTGTTGTGCTCTTATTTTGCTTCCACATCAGCACAGAAATCTGAGGGAAGTCACCATTGGGTCCAGCGCCACTAACTACTGCAACAAGAAACTGAGAGCAAAGCAAGGGGAGAGTAAGGACATAAGCATCAGTAAGAAAATATGTTTGACATAGTACTATTTGTTCAAAATGCTTTTGATACCACTGCTTTTACACAAGTTTCCCTGCATGCTATATAATACAGAGATAGTACCTGAAATAACTAGGAGGCAGAATTTAAAACATGTTCTGTAGGTGGTAAGAGTACAAAACATCAGCCTGGATACTTTGTTATTACCCATGTGCTCTGGTATGCCACTTTCCTGTTGTTTCAACAACTTCAAATTTAAAATGCACTGCTTAGTCAACCTGAAGCTTCAGCTTTCTCAGATCAACTTCTCCCATTGCCAGAGGACTGCAAAACACCTACAGCACAGTCAGCCTGCTGATGGCAGTGGAGGCGGACTCCTGAGAAGGAATCACATCTCTTCGAGTGTGACTGCCCTGACACACAAAACCCTTCTCAATCTGCAGAAATACAGTAGGGAAGTCCTGTATACAACCAAATCACTAGAGAGATGCTTCATTTAACAACAGCCTCATTGCTGAGAAGAAAAAGCAAACTTCCTACTTTTCTAGAGGAGTGGAGAGCACTGCCCATCGCTGGCTTAGTGCTGCTCACGCCAGTTGGCACCTAAGAACTTGTGCTGGTCAAAAAGCAGGTGAAGTTTGAGTGCTGGCTGGCTAAACCAACACTGGTTGCTTTGATCTGTCTTCTAGTAATTGATAAGAGACTCATTCCTACCGTTCATGTATATTTCATAATGCATATTTGTCATTCCAAATATTATTCTAATATATCCAAGTAGTATTTTATTAAATTAAGCAACAGCACAATTAATCCTTTAGAAAAAAAGCCCATACCTACCTTTTATTTTCTGGAGGAATAAGTTTTTTCCATCGCTTCACCAGGGATTTAGCTACATTCCCAGCAGTGGCATGTTTCCTAAAGCTGTTCACTGTTTTGCCTATGCCAGTTTCCTGTTGAAGACAGTGCAAGAAAGATGGGTGGAATAAATCACAGCTAACATCCCAAGTAGAACCTTCTCTAAAACTGCTACAAGCAGCATTAGCATAGCAGTCTGAGCAGTCTTACAGCAGCTAAAGAAGTAAACACTTCTCACCCTACAAACAGAACTGAAAGAAAAGCATATATTTATAACAAAATACTGGGAACAAAGTGCAGCCTTAATTCATAAAAGAAGCTACCTTTCTCCATTAAATGCATGTATTTCAGAAAGCTCACTTGGCTTGAGTGCTTACGCTCACAAAACGCATACTGCTAAAGCGAATTAAATTAATCAATTTGTTTCCTTTAGGCTTACACCGGTACAGGTTAGTGTGTTAAAGAGCACAAATGATCAGTGTATTGTAATCTAAAAGCCTCAACACGAAGCACCATGGGGCAGAGGTGCCAGATGAGCACAGTTCATGTGACTAAACTCAAGTCTCAGCCACAGGAAGAATCCCCTGATGTTTAAGATGCCATGTTAGCTGTTCTGTTCACTCACCATACAATTATTTTCACATTATCATTGTCTTCAAATCTTGCTCTAATGATTTCTAGATTGTCTAAGCAGAACTACCCTGCAGACTTTGTGCATATATAAGTATCACAGGTGAATTTTTTAATCCTGTTATTAGTATCTCCAGCTCACAAACCCCCATTTTTAAGACACACTTCTGTGTGCAAACCCTGGAATTTGCAAAGCCAACAGCAACCTATTAATGCTCTCGCTAGCCAGTGAAATTATACTCCTGTGAAGTCTGAGTAAGAGCTATACAAGTACTACTCCTCCGGGCTCAGCTCAGGCGTTAGAAGGGAATTCCTTAAAGTCTCAGAAAAATAATTTTGCTTTAAAAGAGATTCAGTTTCTGTATCATTCAGAAGCACTGGTTTGGAGGTTCAGTGTACTGCAAATACATGTGAGAAAACTGGTGGGAGGATTTCCTAAAGCTATCCATGTGAGAAATTTATGTTCCTAAAAATGTTTTAAAATATGTAGAATCCTCAATTTTAAGACATCTCTTCCCTCTGTCTCACTTGAAGACTTCCATCATAGTCTGCCACATTGTAACATGAAAGTATGCTGAGAACATTAATTATCTGAAGAAGCCCTTTGTCATTTTTAACAGTTCAGATGAGATTACTTCATTTCTCATTAAAAATATTGGTGGATTATAGTAGAGGCCCATCTGTTTTTAGGCAGGCAAGTGCCTTTGCCCAAATAAGCTGGCCAAATATTCCAATTACCGTATTTTTCTCTTGCTCTGCAAAGAACCATCTCAAAAAAAAATTCTTCTTCCCAAAACATAGATACATTGACCATAGTAACCAGAAGCTTCCCAAACACTGAGAATTTCCGATATAAAACATGACAGGATGCACCTTGGCTAAGGATACAAATCACAGGTATTCTTACTCCATGACTTGGGATGGCTGCTCTTTAGATGCAAGAAACTCACCTTGACCAGCTAATAAGAGACAGAAGATTTCGACAACTGGCCTGAAGAACAGATCACCCATATTTGGGGTATCTTAAGCACTGATTTGAAAGCAGATTTAGTAAGAAGAAACCAGCCTTGAGTAAGAGTATTCCCTATATGTTCAGATCCCTGCTCACCACTAACACTTGTCACAACGCTGAATTTGTTAGGTTTTAAGCCCAGCTTCCAGCTGGTTTTTGGAGAAGGCTCCATGGCTTCTTATACAGAGCTTTAAATGAACCATGCTAAGAGCCAGAATTCCCAAATGAAACAATGCCCACTGCTTCTGGGATTGCAGACCCCATAAACTCTTTTTTAGTGAATGATTGTGTAATGTATTACTGGTCACTTACCACTAGAATATCCAGCGATATATCCAAATCCTGTAGTACCTCAAGTGCTTTTAGAATCTGGAAGGAAACATTAGATTTTGGTTTTTTTTTTTTTTTTTAAGATAACATATTCATAAGTATCATCCTGCTTTTCTCATCCTCATTCCCATGCTTATCCAAAAAAAAAAAAAAACCTTGACAGAAGGAATATCCAGTAACTCCAGGAAAACATAAGCACTCCTTTACTGTACACAAGGGCTATGCTTGAAATTTGTTCTGCGAACCAGTGCAGCTCTGTGATACCCCCAGCAGCAGTAACACCAGAAATCCCAACAGGTTTGACTTTACTGCTACACAGATTACATTAAAGATCAATAATGCAGCAGCTCAGGCTACACATATGCCCCCACTCCTGGTGTACCAGTGACCGATCAGCACCGAACCGATTCAAAGGCTGCACTAAGCAGAAGCAGCACCCTGAAAAAAAAAAAAAGCAAGTTTCCCACAAGGTCTCCCAGCCAGCAGCACCACTCAAGGCCAAGAATTAAGAAAAAAAAAAAAAGAGCCTGTGGGAGTTCAGCTTGCAAAGACTATCAGGTTTTGAAGCCTTCACTGCTATTTGTACATTAACAAGACCAAATCAAGCTAGAACAGCTGCTTTGTTTCACGCTGGCAAAGTATATAAACCTTTGATTAAAATGTTGAGTTTTGTAGAAGCAGAAGAGTATTTTTCAAATATGAAACTGCTTATCTTACTCTGAGAGGTTTTTTAATAATACAAAAGTTTCATTTATAAATAGTATGAACTTATTTGGCAATGGGTGTGCAGCACACCTGAGTCTTGCAGTTGACTACACACAGTTTGCATCATTTTTGACGGATTTCTACAGAGTTATGTTATCTAGCTGACAGAATTAATGTGTAACTAAAGTAACAGCACTTCACAGGGCTCTAACAAAGCCTGGAATACTTATCAAGTTTTTTCAGACCATTACCACTTCTAAATGCAATGGCAGGAACCTCCTGGGATGCAAGACAACAACCCTGAAACTTTTTAAACTTTAATAATTGCTTTAATAATAGTCACTTCTCTCTATAACAGTTCTAATTTTCACTGTCCCTGTAATACATTAGAAGTGGAATCCCTGTGAATTTCACTGGGCTCCATCCATACGCCTGGCATGTGGTTCTCCTGCAAGGCATCAGCCCCGCAGTAGTGGCACTGAGACACCCAGAGGTGCAGGAGAAATACTGCACAGCCAGCTCCAGAACCAACACAAAAGCCACGTGAAGTTCTGCTCATCTCCTATTTAAAATAAAGATATTCCTTGACCCAGCAAATTGTGTTAAACATATGCACAATTAAGTTAAAACCAATTTTGCAGCTCTAGGAAGTGACTCTCCCTCCTGAGGACAACACAAGCTTAATATTTAACTTTTCCCAGACACTTCACAGGCATAGACTACACATTTTACAAGATGAAGACTTTTCTTAAATAAACCCCATCAGGAAGAAAATACACTGCAAAGATGCTTACAAAGTTAAGTGGAAAAAAAAGTATAAATAATATACCCACAATGTTAATGACAAGCATTAGAAACTAAGGTATCAGTGTCAATTTAGTTAATTTTCTTTCTAAAATGATATTCCCAGGCATTTAACTCATTTTGCAATCAGAAGGAGGCAGCCCATTGCTAAGTGGATGGACTTCGCTGTGTAGGATGACTGGCTACTCAAGCAGTGCAAACCAACTGGGAATAAATCCCACAGCCCAGACACAATCCTGCATGTAAGAATGCTAAAAGATGCTTTCATCAAGCTACAGAGACAATGAGGATTTTGAGTATTTCCTCTTGATGGGTTGTGGACCAAGTTAGTTCATGAAGCTGAGTTCATTACAGAAGAATCTTTAAAATGGGTTCAGGAAGCAAGCAATTACTATTAATGCAGCTTCAAAACAGCAGGGTAAATTACAAAAATACCTGGATGACAAGCATGTCTGAGAGCAGTCAACACATTTTAATGTAAGACAAAACTCTTAATTTTTAAGCCAAAGCCCACGCTGTTCATTCTGCTTTCCTGAAATGTGTATCCCATTTGGCGAATTAAGACAAACATAAGGGTTTCATTAGGTAGAAAGCAGAAAGCATTGATCAACCACTAACAATCCCGTTAAGAGAAGTGATCCCCATCTCCCAAAAGCTGGGAACAGCTCAGCTTGCAGTGAGACCAGCAGCCATGCCTGAGAGGGGCTGCCAAAGGAGAGAGAGCCCCGTGTGCCTGTGTGTGCAGCACAACCAGAGCCTCACGGACGAGCACACACATACCAGCCTGAGACACAAGTACGGGGGCCAACAGGAGCAGGAGCAAGATAAGATGAAGGGGAGGAGGGAAAGCAGACAGGCATTTGGGAAGCAGAGGGCCCAGGCAATGAATAACAGCAAGAAGCATGTGAGCAAGCAGCTCTCCAGAGTGAAAGCTGAAAGCAGAGGGATGATATGAAGAGGCCCAGCTGCGCCAGGTCTGTGTCTTCCCACTGCACCAGCGCTGCTCCAGCCTCGAGGTCACCTCGCCTCTTGTAGCTGGGCCCTCGCTCAGGCAGGATGGGACCCAGCAACCCAGCCGGGTGGTGAAACCCCACCAGGTCCCTAACTCAGAATCGTCTAGATTGGAAGAGACCTCCAAGATCACCCAGTCCAACCTCTGACCTAACACTAAGTACTCCACTAAACCATATCACTAAGCTCTACATCTAAACGTCTTTTAAAGACCTCCAGGGACGGTGACTCAACCACTTCCCTGGGCAGCCCATTCCAATGCCTAACAACCCTTTCGGTAAAGAAGTTCTTCCTAATATCCAACCTAAACCTTCCCTGGCACAACTTGAGCCTGTCACCAGGCACGTGGGAGAATAGACCAACCCCCACCTCGCTACAGCCTCCTTTAAGGTACCTATAGAGAGCGATGAGGTCTCCCCTGAGCCTCCTCTTCTCCAGGCTGAACAACCCCAGCTCCCTCAGCCGCTCCTCGTAAGACTTGTTCTCCAGACCCCTCACCAGCTTCCTTGCTGAGCTAGCCACCTTGTCTGAAATAGTATCAGGTCTCTGAAGACAGCGCTTTAGAAAAGTCTTAACACAATCCCAAGCAAGTCACTCCTACGTTCGGTTGCCCTCAATTTAAAAAAAAAAAGTTTCCTTTAAAAAGTCTGATTTTGTTTTCAGCCACTGAATCTCATCATCTCTTCCTGCTAATTAACGGGAGTCCTCTCTCAAATATTTTATACAACCCACAAATATAAACACTAATCATGCACATTGGTCTTTTTTTGCATATTGGTCACCTCTTGGTCTTTTTTTTTAGGGCCAACCAGACCAAGTTCTTGAGCTTCAGTAAGTTATGCTGACCAGAGCTCTAGCCGTTGTGCTGCTGTCCTAAAATCTTTCCAGCTCGGCAGCCTTGTTTTTAAGAACAGCCCCCAAAACAGGACATAATATTCCTGTAATTGCCCCTCTCATACTACATAGCTGTAATAACACCACCCTGCTAAGCTACCCGAAGATAGCAGTTATTCCATAAGCCACTGCCTCGTACTGCAATTTCATGCTCAACTAGTAATACACCAGAGCTCCAAATCATTTTCTGAGTCAATGCTTTCCAAAATACAGTCTCCTATCCTGAGTGACCTATATTCATGGCTCCTAGCTGTGACTTTCCACTGAGCCATGCTAAAACGCACGCCGCTCAAATGAATGTAGCCTAGCACATGACCAAGGCTGCCTTCTAGAAGAGTCCTCTTCATTTGACACAAATTACTTTGGTATTTGTAACATCTCCCCACACTGCTTGCTGTCTTCTAAATTAAGAAAGATTTGAGTAATGCCATGTCAAGATGAGATGGATAATTGCTCCCCCTCCTATTCCCACACTCCCAAAAAATAAACAGCATTGCTTTCTGATAAGGACTGTCACTTATTTTTGCTGAGTGTAATTTCAATCCATCTTGTGGATGTTACATCAGGCCTGTAACACTGCTACTGTAATCAGCATCATACAGCAGCAAGTGAAATTCCTTAAGAGACTTATGTATATTTATGACAGCTAGTGTCAGCTGAATATAATTTAAGATGAATTCAAGATAAATTTAGCAGTATATATCTACATGAAGTCTCGTTGAGTGCATTGGCTCCTGGTACCATCCTTTATTTCTACACCAGTCACATCTTACATGCAAGATTTTGCAGCTGCTCATTGCATTGCTTCATGGACTTTAGGGACAGGGCTCATTTTGTCTACCTGTATAAACAGAAGCACGGTAATTTTTTTTCAGAGCTGCTGAACTTCCCTAGTATCTTGAGGATCATTCAACCTCTAAATCATCAGTTCTGTTCATTTTTAGTCAGTTGCCTGAAAACTCACCAGGTAGCTATTAAACCTCGCATATTAAGAAGCTGTTGATATAAACAATTGATGCTCTGCGTCTTCCCTGGTGCCTATCAAAGTATCCAGTAGTTATTAAAAATGTGACATGATTAGACAGAGATTATTCTCAACTATGAAGCAGAAATACTTGACAACACCAACATATGTATCTGTAATAAGGATTTAGCACATCCTTAAAGCCTCTCTTTGCCTTAAACGTAACTACATGTTTTCTACTAGTAGGTTTATCTTTTATTAGTAGTGCATTTCATGACTGCCAATTTACAGTTATCAGTTTCTCCCTTCCCTTCCACTCCTTCCCAAAACTATTTCTATTTCACTAGACACAGCTTTACCAGGAACAGTGGAAGCGCTACAGCACCACCATTAGACCTACTTTATGCAGCACCTGCTTTTGGTCATCCTACAAACACGGGGCATCTCCTTCTTTAACAGAGCCAAACCTGCCAGGCATAGTCATATTTTTCTCCTTAGTCTAATGTGTTTTTAAGTTTAATGCTTTGGGAGAACTTAGAAATAATTCCAGAGATAATTTTTTTTCTTTTCCTCTTCAATCTCCTGTTCATAATAGCATATCATCACCAAACATAAGTATTAAAAGATATATTAAAGAGTAAAATCTGATCACTTCTAGAGCACAAGAAGTTTTAGTTTTGCTGAATTGGAAGGTGTAGCACCTCAAGTGGTACCTGCACTCTGATATTTGCATTTTGGACAGATAAAGCCTACAGCACCAGCAGAGGAAGATAAACCTTTACTGGCTAAGAAAATCAGTATTCCTTGCACATGCATAAACACACACTTCAAAAACACACAGTAGGTATGAATGTAGTAATAATCCCTTTTAAGTTTTATTAACTACAAAGTACAAAGCAAGTTAAATGATATGCCTGCCCTCTGTTTGCAAACACTTCCACTAACTTGCATCAAGTTATAACACTTCAGAAATCTATCACGTGAAGCATGTTCTGTACTTTCAAGAAGAATTCAACCCCTCAAAAAGAAGAAAAAAGCTCCTTTAGAATACGCTTTCTTTGGTCAGACATGATTCATTAGCAAACAGTAAGTCAAATTTGGGGCTTACTCCTCTGCTGGAACAAAGTGCCTTCCCTCCCGCTCATCTCCTTCCCTGCACCTTGGTACCTTCGAGTGTCAGGCTCTGCCTCCTTGGGCTGCTCTGCCCCACTTCACAGAGGACATTTTCTTGTTTCAAGCCCTCCTTATCTACTTCTTGCAGCTCCCGAGGAGAGCCCTGCTCTCCTACAGGTCACTTAATTTATTTCAGATAAGCGCAGCTTTGCTCTTCGCGTACCAGGAATCGTAGTGCAGGATGCGGTGCCCTCTGTGCACGACCACAGCACAGCAGAAACACCTATTTTGCTACAAAAAGCTCTTATGGAGCTCAGCACCTCAGCTTTGAGCTTCTGGCCAGGACAAGACATGTAACCACCAGCACCACCCATCAGGTGGTTTGATACATAGTGTTATATCTAGCTTCAAGACACAGATCCTTGTCACCTCATCCTACACTGGGCCCCCTATATATGACGCCATGCAGCCAGAGCCCGGCCACACACCGACCTCAGGGTGCCAAAGGGACCTGAGGCACATCGTCCCCCCCATGCTCCCCAACCCGGGGACGAAGCCCCGAGGCCACCCGGGGGGACCCCCGCCGGCCCCCCGCTACCTCCGCGGGCTGCTCCGCGCGGCCCAGGCGCTCCTTCAGCTCCAGCACCCTCCTCAGCCTCATCTTCCTTCTCCTCCCCGCCGCGCTCGGCCCCTCCGCCATGGCCGCGGGCACGTAGCCCTCACGTCCGCCATCTCGGCCCTCTTGTAGCGGCGCCATGGGCGGCGTCCCGCGGCCGGCTGCCTGCCGTGCCCTCCCCGGCCTCTGGGGGGAGCGCCGCCTTCATCCCGCTCCTCCATGTTCTCCGTAGGCTGCCAGTGCCGAGATCAGGCTCCCGGTTGCCCCAGCCTCAGCCCTGCAAGGTCTCATCCCCACGTCCTGCAGGGTCTCATCCCCCTGTCCTGCTGCTGAGGGCACAGCCAACAGTGTCCTGCCCAAAGCACCTCAGCCCCACGGGGCTGGCTGCAAGGATGGTGATTGTGGTCGACCTGGTTGTTCTATTCCCAGCACATGTTTGTTATCAGCATGTAATATGGACTAGATGCTTTGCTTTGTGCTGCCTCTCTCAGGTTTACCTTTATTTAAACACACACTATGGTTAGTACTTAGCAAACACTTATAATTCAAGTGTGCCTGCAGCTCTGAGTCGGAGAGCAGCAGCCTGCCCCACGACCCGTGGTGGCCCTTCCACATGTCCTTCAAGAGCACCAAAGACGAATCCATCAGTATGGCTGGGGCAGCGTCCCTGCAGGGGTGTGTGGTCATAGTCCCCACTACAGCAGCTGATGGATGGGACGCAGCATCAGGGGCAGTTACATTTGCCCACGCGAACTTGTTCGGTCATCAGCAGGTCATTTCAAGGCCTGTGGTGTGTCCGTTGTCCGTGCGTGGCTGTAAGGCTGCTTAGTGGCTGCTAAGTACGATGGCAAGCGTAGCAGTAGCAAGGCCAAGTGCATGAAGACGTGCCCAGCACCAGCAAGCACACTGCTGCAGTCTTAACCCCCAGGTAAAGGTAGCAGCCAGGCTGAAGAAAGCATCTTATTTGTCTTTCTGTCCTACCTTATTTATAGCCTGATAGTTAATGCAACTGTTGCAGAAGAACAAAGCACTTTTGGGCCCTTCAACTTGAAGCATGGCTTCTTTGAAAGGTACATAAGGTCACAAAAAACATTGGGCAGGGAATCTGTCTTTGTCTACTGTGAAAGCGAAATAGGATCTCTGGCACAGAGTTTACTGGGGCTCAGCACTTGAAAGACTTGAGGCTGAATGAGTCTTTCTGAAAAAATCTGTGGGTTTGCCATATTTCCTCGGAGGTTATTGTAGATATAATTAGAATAGTTAGATACGTAGGTCACTTTTCACTCCTTAAAACAGCATTTGGGAGAAGTGTTAAAAAGAGTGTATCCAGTCTAAATTACAGGGGAATTTTAAGTAGGCAAAAGAGGATTACCTTTATGTCTGGTATTGGCACATTACGTTGCAAAATAGATCTCATTACAGCTTGGCACAGCGTGTAGCAAATTTATCAGTAGAGCAACCAAAACAGGCAGTAGTGCAAAGCAGTAGGTAGAGCACTCGGGTTGGATATGGAAAAAACAGATCCAGTTTCCTGTCAAGGACTGGCTCTCCGGTTCACATCCTCATCTTTTATTTTGCAGAAATAATTAGCTCATCTTCGTTATGTATACAGTCTTCATTAACCCTACCCTAGAATCAGCCACCCACAACTGGTTGCTCGCTCTTTTTTTTTTTTTTTTTTCTGGCCCTAATAATATTCAATTACTTACACAAAGTGGAATTTGTGCAGAAGAAAATCTTGAAAGAGATTCAACCCACAGCAGCATTATGGTTAAAGTCATCTTTGAGTAGGGAAGTTGAGACTCGGGTCATCATATGAGTGATGTGATTGAAGCTGGGTTTCCCGTACACTGTATGAAAGCCTTAATTATCAAGCCGCTGGGTTTTGTGGAATGAAGAAAATCTCCTTCCTGTGTTTCTGCACAAATCTTCTGAAAGATCACAATTTCATGCCAGTGAAGAATAAAATATTTAAGATCTCAAAAACATTAATAGAACAAGAAATATGTGTCTTACCCAGGCGTAACTAAAAAACATCTCATATTACTTGTCATAATTTTTACAGAGAAAAGTGACAAGCCTACTTGGTCCTTCAGAAAGGCCCTCCAATGCCAACTGTCATGAAGATTTGTTTGACTGCAAAGAGGAACTCCTGCAATGAAGAAGTGGGGGTGCTGCACACAGGCTAGCTCTGATAATTGCTCTGTGTCACTACCTGCCAGAGAACAGTGGTGTGCTGCCAGCTGTGCTCTTAGGAAACTGTGAATCAGGAAGAGAAGTTGGCTTTGCATGAGCTAAGAACAGCTAGGGAGGAGTTCCAAGGGCTGAACTGATGTGAGAGATTTGGCTGAGCAAAATTAGGCAATGATCAAGTATTATGGGAGCTCTCTGTGGTTGGGGAGATTTGACCGACCAAATAGGTGTTGGTTGGTTTACTGCACTCAGTTTCTCTGAGCCACCATCCATGAAATCAAAGCCTGGTTATTTGATTCTACACTATGATGGTTTATCCTATGTTTATTCTGTTGCTTACAAAGAAAATGTATGTTTCTTTTCCATCATTTTATTAAAAAGACTGCAGTTGCAACAGAAATTCAATATGCTTTCATGGTATCTCCAATCTGCAGAAGGAGCTTCAGCCTTCCTGAAGTCATTATGGGTGAGATTACTCAATACATTCAGATTAATGCATTTAAAGATATCTTTCATAACTAATTATCATCATTAAATAAATATGGGCTTTTGAGGTGCATAATACTTGGCTGAGTATGCACAAAGGGTTCAGAGCCAAGAAAGCAATAATAATCTAAAGCTGAGCCATAATTTTATTAACAGTTTTAGTTGAACAAGTCTCCATGTAGCCATGGCTGTGGTGCTAGCATTCCACAAACACATTGAGACATGCTGACATTAGAGAAAAGGCTTTACATTTACCAGAAAGAGTGCAGTAGTGATTGCACATGGATTAGAAAGGATATAATTGCTGTAATTGCCTTGAGGCCTATGTTTGCTGATAAAAGATCCTTCCCTATTGCTAATTCTGGCTCATGTGTGTGGAGCAGATAATAACAATTATTCTTGCTTGTTGGGCTATGAGCAAATCTCTTGAAACGTTTGTGTGTTTTTTTTCCCTAAAGAATGTTAAAACATTACTACATGATGTGCTACTGCTGCATGGATTGATTGTATTGTCCTTAGTCACTCACACAGCTGCTTATGGAGCAATTTTATTTTATTTTTTCATTTTTTATGAGATTTACTTATAGCTAAAAAGATACATATTGACAAGCTTAAAATATTGCCAAATATGTACTATCCTTTCTTTTAAATGAGAAAATCATTTGTAACTAGTTTGCAGGGACTTACATTTTCTGTAGACAATTATCAAAATATTTTCATAGTAATTAATTTCTATCCCATTGGAAAGGAAATAATCAGCAAGATAGAAGGTCATTTGAAGGAAATAATATTAAGAACATCTGTTTAACTATAACAGCATCTTAAAAAAAATATTGAAGTCTGAATTTTAAAAACGTATCACAATGCCAGGCTAATCCTAGTACAGTTTACCTGTGAAGAGACTTTGCTGTATGCAAATTAATGGAAAATGAGAATGACAGGTTCCAAGATCAGCTTGCATGCTGTGTAACAGCTACGTGTGGTATCAGCTGTGTTCTGATCTTGAAGACCAAGTAACTAAAGTTTTTGTGGTTTTGCCCTAAGGTACAACCAGAGTTTCAGAAATATGGGAGATGTTTGACTGTGTCAGCATTAATACACTGAAATGCTGAGGCATGCCTCATGTGATGCTTATCTCTATACGGCACAGCACAGCTCAAAGCATGTTCAGTGTTTTCTGGAAATTAGAAATTAGTTTTGTATTCTCAGGGGGGATACTTCCTTTTTGTAGTTTGTGTGCTTTTTTTTTTTCACAGTGAATCATATAGGGATGCTGGAAATACATTTTTAGATTCTGAATTAGACTTAAATTTATTTTACATCTTGCAAATATGTTTTTATGATATGGTATTAAAATTAGAGTGATCTTTTATTTTCTACAGATCATGATAGCATATTCACTCTGGAGAATAAATGCCCCTTTTAATGAATAAACTAACTGAAAAATAACAAAGAAGATATTCCTTCTCTGAAAAATGTTGGCTTTTTAGGGCATCATTTAATTACACAAATTGATAAAAGTCTGGCTGTGAGCTATTAGAAGTAGTTTGACAACATCCTACTCCCCGTTCTGTTTTTTCATATTTGTCATGTAACTACACTAGCGGAGCAATGCCCTTTTGTTCGAAACGACAAGTGTTATTTTGCAGCAGTTGCTGTAAAAGCCCATCCAAGCCAGAAGCTAATCTAATAAATCTATCGGATTAAGCATTACATGAAGTCCAGCCAAGAGAAAATCTTCCCTTTCTGTGCTGTCCGTATCCCCCGATGTCCCTCCTTCCCCATGCAGTCACCCCCACCCCCTTTATCACCCCCATGGTATGAAATTCCTCTGGGATGTGGAGACTTGGCTTTAAATTTTTCCTGGGGATTTCTGGCCAGAGGTCTTGAAGGTAAAACACTCCGGTGTATTTTCTAACCCACAAGTCGGGATACCTTCTTGAGAGACAGATCAGAGCTCAGATCTCTGCGCAAATATATCAGGGGTTGTGAGCCAGTATCCCTGAAAGCCGAGACAAGCCTATATGGAAGCAGTGAGCTAACGCCGAGAAATAGGACATGACAGTGAATCCCTGTCAGTCTGCTCCCTTCCCTCTGCCTGGAGGCAAACACCTCATTCCGATGAAAAGTGGAACTAAAGTGCCAACTTCTCCGTGGTGTTACCTGCTGGTTGTTTTAGACGTGTCCCCCAGAGCATACTGGCTTTTGCACATCCCACCCTTAAACTTCACCGTCTCCCAGCATTGCTCAGGGAGCCCGGGCACCCAAGGATGGGGAATCTGATGGTCCACCCTACGCTTACTTGGCACAATCACTGTCTGCTGTGGGTCTGCCATTTTCATCTACCTCCTTTTCTGCCTTGTACCGGAGCATTTCAAGTATCCAGGTTTGTTCCCCTAGTTTCTGAAGGCCAGGCAGGCCAGGGAAACTTAACTCCCGTGGCTGGGCAGAGGCAGAGAGCAAGGCACCGAGAGGAGGGGTCATTTTAAAGAGCACCGAGCACAGGCTCCGGTCTCTTTTGCTCACTGTGGCAGAAAAGGGTCACACTAGAAACCACAAGCTGGGACATACCAAGTGGCCTCCGATCTTTCTCCTTTCTTTTTACCACTTTTCGTCTCTTTGTCTTCTCATTTTTTCTTAGGAAGAGGCATTTTCACTGACAGCTTCTTGGACAGCTCTGGGACAACATTTTTCTGAGGAGGGTAAGGGGTTTTTAACGCCTCACTTTGATAGTGTTTAGAAGATAGCATATTAAAGGGGGGAAGGTTGTGTGTTTGAATGCATTGGTTTGGGACCCTCAATGTCCTTTGGCATAAGTTGTTGTAAAGCAAAAGGAAATTAGGGGAAGGCAAACAGCTAGAGGAAACCAAATCGTCCAGGGATTTCAAAGCTCAGTAACTTGGATTTGTTACAGGATTGCTTGATTTGTTTCACTGGTTTTGCATTTCCTGTCACTTATGCACTTATACACTAAACTAGCTAGTGCAATTTCTGCTGACAGAAAAGTAGTGTTCAGGAAAAAACTTTGGAAAGTGGACATTTTTTAACAGAGAGCTTCAAATGACACATATTTAAATGTGCTCCGCAATGATTTAGTGAGGCAATAAACACTAAGTGGTGCATGCATTAAAATTTTTAAGTTATGGGTCTCTAAAAATACATAGAACCACAAATATGACTGCCAAACAAATATGCCCTTGCCAGCTATGAAGTTGTGGCTATTAATATGAAAAGCTATAACTATGTGGCTGACATACAAAGACATCCAAAAGTTCTGTTCTGCTTTTATTCTGTGTCAATAATCATACACTGCAGGGGAGATAACATAGTTTTATTGCAAAAAGTTGCGTTAAACAACGAAGCAGACTGAAGCACCAGATGCACCTCCGATTGAACCTGTCTTAAAATGGCAAGCTGCTAGGAGGTTGCTATTCTCGGAGGTGACTCTGATAGCTCTCAACAGATGCAGCTCTGGGAATGCAGCCGGAGCGGGGGGAGGCGGGGAGCAGCTGACCCCTGTGCTGGCACCCAGACATTCAGGGCCCGCAGCTCACGTCAGCTTGCGCTGACACTGACACTTCCAGCACACATGGATGGCCTTCTCCCTCTGCTGCTCTGCACGCAGTCATCACCCGGTAAAAGAAGAAAAAAAATCCTGGTACTCGCAGGCAGCAACCATTCCTTTCTATAATTAAATTACTGTTTTGTTACATGCTGCGGGCTTAAGGGAAAATTGATGTGCTGAGATTTCAGACTGAAATGTGACTGCATTGAAATATGACTTCTGATAAATTATCTGAAGTAATCCAGATTGTTTTATCATTAAGTAACAATACTTCATCTTCTGTCTTTTGTGAGCACAAGGATCACAAAGAATGTGTAAATTCTTGTGTAAGACAAGACACAAAAAAAATCTTGTGTAAATTCTTTTAAAATCAATGGATATCAAAGAGAAATGCTATATTTGAACAGGTTGCATGCTGATCTCAGCAATTCTGTTTTAACTCTGTTATTGAAGACCAACATTTTCCTTCACTGTATGTTTGCATACACATATTTTTTAAAATAAGCCTTTTGAGAATTACTTAAGAGCCATCTCACATTGTGTTTGACAAAAACCTGCGTCTTCATTTCAGCAAAAGCTGAACTTGCCTAGAGTTGATAAGTGTGGTTCAAATATCTCTTCTAAGATAACTGTATGTGAACAATTATTTCCTTCACACATGAAGAACCTGTTTAAGGTAATACATTCGGCTACAGTTTGCACGACATTTTTTCCAGATAAAAGTTAGACATCATCTCTTCTCCCTAAATGTCCTCAAAATCCTAAAAGGAAGGTTAAGTTTAATAGTTTCAAATTACTGACATCGAAAAGCAAGCAAAGGGTCTATAAGTAGAAGGTATTTGCAAATCTGTCATGGGAAACAGAATATCATCAGTCTCATAAATCTAAAGTTATAAAAATTGAAGCAATTTGGAGCAGATCCTAAATCTAAAATCAAGATAACGTTATACCCAGAATTCACTTTCTCCTTTATGTTTTACTTTACTCTTTCTTTAAGTATTTCCCCAACTCTTAATATTTCTTGGTCAAACTCTGAATTCACTTACCTGTAAATCTGTATTAGCCCTAGAACAAAGCTGGCCCATATCTTTCCTATGTTTCAGATCTAGAGCCTGGCTGACTTAAATATATATTTCCAAAATTTTACACTCTGGCAAACTTGTTTAATGTTTAGGAAGATAATTTAACTCTTTGAATGTGATGACAATATGGAAATATTATTTTTATGATCTTGTTATTAAAAAAGGAAAATTACTTGTAGTTCTATTCTTCGTAATTTGAGTATCCATTGTTATGAATAAGCAGCCACATTACAATTTAGGACCATATAATAGCTTTTAGAGAGGTAGATTATCCCACGTGTTTTATTTTTGTGGCATTTATATGTATTGACAAAGGTTAGCTTTGTTGCATAACCACTCAGATACTAAATTTCACAACTGCAGTGTAGCTCTAAACTTTTTCATTTTATTTTTAGCAAGCTCTTGGCTGTAATATTTCATTGCAGTCATGGCACCTAAGAAGAAGAATGTGAAGAAGAACAAAGCAGATATCAATGAAACGACTATCATTGTGGAAGACGGTCCCCTCAGTAAACTAAATGGCTTGAATGGACTCTTAGAAGGAGGCAATGGTTTCAGCTGCATCTCATCTGAAGTTTCTGACTCATCATATAGCCCTAATCTCTTGGAAGGTCTAAGCAGGATGAGACAAGAGAATTTTCTTTGTGATTTGACTATCAGTACCAAAACCAAATCTTTCAGTGTTCATAAGGTGGTGATGGCTTCAATCAGTGACTACTTTCACAACATCTTAAAGAAAGATCCATCCACCCAAAGAGTAGACCTCAATGATGTGTCCCCATTGGGTCTAGCTACTGTTATCACCTATGCTTACACTGGAAAACTTACTCTCTCGCTTTATACAATAGGTAGTATTATTTCCACAGCAATTTATCTTCAGATTCACTCCCTTGTAAAGATGTGCTGTGATTTTCTAATCCAAGAAATCAGTGTTGAGAATTGTATGTACATTGCCAATATTGCAGAAACGTACGGACTAAAAACGACCAAGGAGGCGGCACACAAATTTATTAGAGACAACTTCATTGAATTTTCAGAAACAGATCAGTTCTTAAAACTTACTTTTGATCAGATTAATGAACTTCTTGCGGATGATGACTTACAGCTTCCTTCTGAAATTGTTGCATTCCAGATTGCAATAAAATGGCTGGAATTTGACCAAAAAAGAGTAAAGTTTGCTGCTGATCTCTTAGGCAACATCCGTTTTGGTACCATCTCGGCTCAAGACCTTGTCAATTATGTTCAAACTGTTCCAAGAATGATGCAAGATGCTGACTGCCATAAGCTCCTGGTGGATGCCATGAACTATCATTTGCTTCCATATCATCAGAATACACTGCAGTCCAGAAGAACAAGGATTCGTGGAGGTTTCAGAGTGTTAGTTACTGTTGGGGGACGCCCTGCTCTAACAGAGAAGTCTCTTAGCAGAGACATCTTATACAGAGATCCTGAAAAGGGATGGAAGAAGCTTAGTGAGATGCCTGCTAAAAGTTTTAACCAGTGCGTGACGGTGATGGATGGATTTCTCTATGTGGCCGGTGGGGAAGACCAGAATGATGCCAGGAACCAAGCCAAGCATGCAGTCAGCAATTTCTGCAGGTAACTATTTATTTAAATTTATTTATTTATTTATTCATTCCACACAGTGCAGGGAGAAGACTGAGCTGGGTTGTGATGTGCAATGTGATCAGATCAGGTACCTATAAGGAGGACAGGGTGGAGGAGGTATGGATGGTGTTCTGTACTGAGTTTGAATGAACAGAAGAACGCAACTGAAATATGTAAAAACTTCACCATGGATACCCATGCACAATGAGAAGACGGGAAGACTGAGAAAACATATTCCAAGTGGAGGAAATAAATGGGAGAATAAACAGGAGTTCTAAGAGTTTCTAAGGTAACATTTAAATGCATGAAATCAGGCAAGGTAAGATTTTTTAAATTTCAAGAGCTGATGATGCCTCACAGAAAGTTCCAAAAAATTCTCTGAGTTATTATAATCTTGTCTTTCTGTGCACCATTCACCATATTTTTAACAGCTCTTGTACTGCATTTCATATCCTTTGGCTTTTTTATTTATGACGAGTTTAGAAACTACATCATAGCCTCTTGAAGGCTGTATTTCTATCCTCCAAGGTACTCCAAACAGTACCTTGCTTACAATTCTTATCTGTCATCATCTAACAACCATACTGGTGATTGCAAGGGCAAAAGAGTATGTAGCCTAACGTGCAGTAGTCAGATGAATGGTACTAGTTATTGATTAGTTCAGGCTAAAAGCTGATGGCACACAGTAGCTTGAAGCAAAGGCTGGAGGTGAGAAAACTCATCTTTTATCTAGTAACAGACCATGTAACAGGCTATGGACAAGCAATGCCAATATGCAGCCTACCAGTGCTTCCTTTTCTGCTCCCAGAAAAGAACATTAAGATAACTTCTCCCAGAGAGGTCCACTAACATATAAAGATAATGAATAAGGGAAATTCTCTAGGTCATTTCTATTGTGTAATCTGCTTTTTCAGAAAAATACATCACTTAAAGGAGACTATACTGTTGCTCTCCCAACCTTCTGCCTCGAAGCTATGCCTCACATTCTCCAGCAAGTTGTGTGCTCGCTGCACACCCAGGTTGTGTGAAGGAGGTGGGGGAATCCTTGTGGTCCACTTGGTGTTCTGCTCCCTCTTCAGCCTTTATTCCTGACAATGTCAATTCACATCAGTGTGTCTGTGAACTTACTTTCAGAGCTACCGATAAGAATGCCATATAACAGCTAGCGATTACTCTTCACTTCCTCATAGTCTTTTTCTTGTGTGATTCTCTGGTCCCTTCGGCATGCAAAGGGAAAAATGTATAGGTCTACTAATGCACCTCACCCAACTCCTTGTCCAAAGGAGTTGTTATGTTCTATTTGCTACTTCTAAATTGCTTGTTGAAATGTCAGGGACATAGAATATTATTTCACATAGGTTCAGAAACAAAGATATCCTCTCCACATAAATATTACTTGATAGGAGTGGCAGGGAAAGAACACTTACCCTTACTAAAAAGGAGCAAATATAAACCACCACCTAACACTTTTTAAGACTGTCTGAGTAAATTTTGTCATCCTTGCTGTAGGCATAAATCGCAATCATTTTAAAATTTCTATTGTATGTTAAAATTATTGCTTTCCAATATTCTTATGAGGTTATTATGCAAACTCAAATTACAGAAAGGAGACAGATTTACTTTATTGAAATAATATTGGATGTGGATGGTACAAACACAGTTTTCTCCAATAAAAAACTAAATTTATTCTGAAATTTAACAGGAGTACCAGTGTCATTCTACTGACTTCTGCCAGGCTAAAGAAATAGCTGAACACAATAGTGATTTAGCATTCCTCAGCCACTGTAGTAGTGGGACAGATATAGGAGTTGTAGAACTTACCATAGCTGCACGTGGGATGGTTACCCTCTGTTTTTAATGCTTTCAGATACGATCCCCGTTTCAACACCTGGATTCACCTGGCGAGCATGAATCAGAAGCGTACCCACTTCAGCCTGAACGTGTTCAATGGCCTCCTTTTTGCAGTGGGTGGTCGCAACTCAGAGGGTTGTCTCTCCTCGGTTGAGTGCTACGTGCCTGCCACTAATCAGTGGCAGATGAAGGCACCCCTGGAGGTGCCCCGCTGCTGCCACGCCAGCGCTGTGGTGGATGGTAGGATCCTGGTCACAGGAGGTTACATTAACAGCGCCTACTCCCGTTCAGTGTGCATGTATGACCCCAGCAACGATAGCTGGCAGGATAAGTCCAGCCTTAGCACTCCACGAGGGTGGCACTGCGCCGTGTCCCTGCTGGAGAGGGTCTATGTCATGGGTGGGTCGCAGCTGGGCGGGCGAGGGGAAAGGGTGGACGTCCTCCCCGTGGAGTGTTACAGCCCTTACACGGGGCAGTGGAGTTACGTGGCGCCCCTTCAAACCGGAGTGAGCACGGCCGGCGCCTCCATGCTGAACGGGAAGATTTACTTGGTGGGGGGCTGGAATGAGATAGAGAAAAAATATAAGAAGTGCATTCAGTGCTATAACCCAGATCTCAATGAGTGGACAGAGGAAGACGAGTTGCCTGAGGCCACTGTGGGAGTATCCTGTTGTACTATATCCATGCCCAACACCAAGACAAGGGAGTCCAGGGCGAGCTCAGTCTCTTCTGTACCAGTCAGTATTTAAACACTGGTCAGACCAGCAACCGGTAAAAATGTTTACCAGCACAGCAGTTTAATTAACCCTTTAAGTAGCATTTTTGTGCTTATGTGGAAAAAAATAATTGGCTTTGCAACAATTTTAACAGTGCAAATTGGCCATTTTTCCTGATCTTTAAGACAAGTGGCGTGAAACAACATATTAGGGATAAGATGAATTTTCTTAGCAGGAAAAGAGTTAAGCCATAACAGTAGAGAGAATTTTATTCTGTTCCTGACTTTGCCACTGACTCACTGTGTTATCTGTGGCAAATACTTTATTTGTGACTTGGTTTCCTTACCTGTAAAATAGAGATAAAGTTGCTTCAGAAGATTGTTGTGAGGCTTTTTTAATACTGAGTTTTAAATGCTTTCAGAACTCAAAATGAAAGCCAAACATTAGTAGTAATAAATCTCAATATACATTGGAAATGTGCCATGTCATTATAAAATTTATCAGTTTTGTTCTTTTCTAAGCATTTTATTTTTTGAGAAACAAGCCAAAAAAAAAAAAAAAAGAAAGAAAAAACAAGAAAAAATTGCATATAGCATGTGCATACTTTCCGTTTGGGGCAGTGATATTCACAGAATTTTTTTACAATGTTTTCTCCTTCAGAAGCTAGAAAGAGATCCCTATCTTCTGCAATGAGACATTTCAATCCTCTTCTCTAATGCTGTGACACGGCTTTATCAAGACCTGAATCCACAAAATACATTAGCTCCTGTAAGCCTTATGGGCCAGCCCCGAGGTCTGCCTTGGGTGCCAAAGACCTCTTCTGACCCCCACGTGTACACCAGGGAGCAGACCGCCACCCTGTCCTCCTCCTCATGCCAGGGAGACTCTCCTGTTACTCCCAGAGGAAGGTGTGAAGGCCATGCAGTATGTCTCCTCCTGTTCCTGCTCTACCCATCTGTGTAGGAATGTACCTCGGGGTTACTTCTGGCTTCTGAGAAGCCAGAAGCCAAGAGGGGCAAAATCTAGAAGCTGAGTTCATGCCAGGAGGCACCGAGGCTCGCGGTTTCTGAGGGTGGAGAAGACGCACAGAGCATCTCTCCTACTCAGTATTATTCTGAAAAATTCCCAGTGCAGTGAGGAACAAAGTATGTATAAAGACGGCAGGATCTGCCTTTAAGCATAGTGTATGTATATGGAGAACATTGAATAATGGGAAAGTGGATGAAATCAAAGAGGCTTTCCTTAGAAGTGACAAAGAGGTACCTTAACACCTTTCTTATCAGATGTAGACACAACATCACCCAAACTAACCTTTCTCTAGACATACTGTTAGGTACCTCCTTTTGAAGCCTTTGTTACAGCCTCATTTGTATTTTGAGGAGCTCTAACTCAGGTTTTTCCAAAGGCTAGGCTAATGCTGTGCTTGTTGAATCCTGTGGAGTTTTCCCAGTGAGTGAAGTCTCTGATCAACTCAGATGATTTTCCAAGAACTCTTTTTTCCCAGTCTCAGCATGCAGTGGAGGAGTGAATTATGAAACCTAATCCTACTCGCTTAAGCAAAGGGACATACAGCCCATAATGTCCCCTTAGAACTTGATACCGAAGGAGTGCTGTCAGTACAAAATGTCCACATCCTGCTGTTTGAGAAGGAAAGAGGCAATACAAGGAACTAAAATGATTTAATATAACCAAAACAGTAGAAGTTCACTCACTTCAACCAATTCATAAAGGCCTTGCATGCAGTTTCCTTGGATTATAATTGACACCTCCAGGCTCCAGTGCCAATAGGAAGGCATACTCTTAGCAACATTTACAAGGCAGCCAAACTTTCATGTCATTTGCAAAAGAAAAATGCTATAAAACTGTCTGTATGTGCAGACTTTTGTTGAGACAAATATTTACAGGACTTTGTTACAGCTACATACTGAGCATCAGCAATGAGCGTGACACAGTATTAAAGATGATGTGATTCACCCTGTCCTTTGGGATTACACTGCATGGTACTCAGTCCTGTTTTCCAGTTCTGACTTAGAATTCATGTCTGCATCCTGACTACACAAACTTAAATCCCAAATTCTATTTCTGAGTACTGCATGCTATTAGAATATACTGCATTGCGATGACTTGTAGTCAGAGTAGCAGTCATATTGTTCTGATTAATTTAATTTGCATATAGTTATCCTTTGTATTTTCTAATCCGAATAATAGGAATTCAAATCCGCAGTCACAGAACAAAACATGGAATTGTATAACAGAGTAGGATCACTGTGTTTTAAATACAAAAATGCTGTTCCTGCCCACTCCAGTCAAAAGCATTCAGAAGTTGGAAGGGACCTCTGCAGGTCACCTGGTCCAACCTTTCCCAAAGTCGTGACCACATGTTCTATATGGAAATATTTAAGATGCTCTTTAAAAAATCCATCTGCTCCAATAATTTTTGTAATATTGTAATACTATTAGATGTAGTTGCCTATCCACCCAGGTCAATAAAGACACACATACACAAATTCATTTATATCTGTTTAGATGCACTATTTATTTAGCGGTTCTAAGATACCCATTAAGATGGCATTTAGGAATTCAATAAACAGTCATTTTGGCCTCAGATAAATATGGGATAAGACTGTGTCATATGCAAGTGTCACTTTTTTCCCTTTAGGACTTCAGTTCCAAAATGATACAAGTAGTCAGATGTTGCTGCACGCTTTCCTCTTCTATGAACCAATGCTTCCTATACATCAACACTGATCTTCTGTTTTTGGATAGAAAGTTATTTGTGGATGATGGGCTAAGTGCAATGAAACTATTCTCTTAACTACTTAAAGGGTTAAAAACTTTGGGGGCCAAATCCTTTTCATCTTACTCACAAAAAAAAGTTCCATTGACTTCCCTGGGACTGTTGAATAAGATGTATAGGATTTCAGACTCTTGGCCAAATTCCGGCAGAACAATACATACAGATGCCTGCCAAAACTGTCATACCCATAAGGAAGACTGATCTCTCAGCCCTCACTGCCCTTGGCCACAACAAATCCATAAGGAGGTGTCCTAGGACAGGAGTCAAGCACCACTGGCCACATGTTGCTTCCATTGCACAAACTAGGTACGTGCCATAGGCCAAAAATCTTAGGTAGATTAAGAAAAGGTATTGTTATCAGTATAGCACTTCATTGTGTTATTTTCATTATTTTCTCTAAACATCTGTTTAGGCTTCAACTGCACATTGAGCCAGGATTTGGCCTTTAATATATGGCAATATCAGCTGAACTTAATGTTGCTATGATCATACCAATGTATTGAGCGGTGTGACATTTTTATGTACAATCTCATTTTGTTAGAACTGTAAAAAGTGGTTTGTATGTTATGTGTTATGGGACAGTGCTCTTCCGTTGTCCAGTACCATTCTTTCAGTCTCCAAATATATAATAAGAACATTTCACTGGAACTTAAAATATTGTATACGCCGAAAAGAAATTTTAAAATGCCATTTAGGAAGTACTGGACATGATAATATTAAGTAAAGCAGAACTTCCAACTGTATGAGACACAGGTTGCTAAAACACTACAAGAATCTTCTTTAATGCTATACAGATAGAAAAGGAAAAAAAAAAACTCTTCAAAATTCCTTATGCCTATGCATTTTTGGGTCTACAACATCTGTGCTTCCAAGGGATTCAAATCTGAAAATGACCTTTCTTCAGCCTGTGAATGAAACAGTTTGATAATATTTTACTTTCTTGTTTAATTGTGCTTGTATAGGTGCATGGGAGAGTGTGTTATGAGGTTGTGTGTGACGGGGTTGCAAAGTTATGCTGAAAGGAATTTTTTTGTGCATAGTTCTTAATCAAGATGAGACCACGGTTGTTTAATCTTTTCCTGTAGTTAAGCTGTAAGATCATCTATGTATGAGTGAAGAGTCCAGTAAGATTAAGTGCCAACATCCAGCTGGTCAAAGAGGGAAGTGGACGAAATTAGCATCAACCAAAGCTATAAAGTGTTAAAAAGCGTTCTGTGTCGAGATTTTTAAAAAGCAGTTCTTGCAGGGAAAAGTACATAATGAATGAAATGACTGAGTAAGACTATGTTACCCTGAAACCTAGATTCATTGAGCCTACAGTTTTAACTCTCAAAACTCATGCTGGGTTTAGAGGGAGTATTTCCCTACTAATGGCTGGGTTTGGTTGCAAACCCAACAGTCATACACGTAATTGTATGAGCATGCAAACCATCTTGAATTCAGTGGGGCTTCTCTTACATATAGTTATTCTTATGCATTTATGTTTGGCAAAGTAAAAAACAAGAACTACATCCATGGGGAGACAAGCATCAATACATGAGGAAGGCCAACGTGGAGGTATTAGACTGATACTCAGTATTACCGTTCAGCTACCTACTTATCATGCTGTACCTGAAATTTTTAGGGACTAGATTTCCCCATAAGGGTTATTTCATTGGGGTTAACTGCTTAGTAAAATCCTGTGTAGGCTCCAGGGACTTCATTGTTTTTTGGGCTTACCCAAGCTGGGAGATCTTTTTTTAAGTTCTGAATCTGCCTGCTTGGAGAATGCAATAGTCCTACTACAGTCCCCTGGCCTTTTTGTAATGAATCTTCTCATCCTTTTGTCAAAGGCCTACTTTGTATAAGTAATCAAAAACATTTTAATGAATGGATTTGTACCTCTGACTCCTCCATGCAGGAGAAGTATCTCTTATCCTAGAATCATAGAATGGCTCAGGTTGGAAGGGACCTTAAAGGCCATCTAACTCCAATCCCCCTTCTGTAGGCATGGACGCCACCCACTAGATGGAGTTGGCCAAGGCCCTATCCAACCCAGCCTTGAACACCTCCAGGGATAGGGCATCCACAACTTCTCTGGGCAACCTGTTCCTGTGCCTCACTACCCTTACAGCGAAGAAGTTCCTCCTAACATGTAATCTAAATCTATCCTCTTTTAGTTTAAGACCACCCCTCCTTGTCCTATCGTTGTCTACCTGAGCAAAGAGTACTTCTCCATCCTTTTTATAAGACCCCTTTAAGTATAGAAAGGCCACAATGAGGCCATATCTTTTTAATTTTCTCTTCTCTTGTCCGTAACTGAGTGACTCTCTCACAGTCCACCAAAACAGATGTTTGTAGTGCATGGAGTTGTAGAGCTCATAAAAGCTCATCTGTGAATCTAATGCAAAAAATCTCTTTGCTGGTGGCCACAGGAGAGAGAAGATCACATTCTGAAATGCCTGTTGGGAAAAAGGGGTAAATAGTGAGTCGCTGGAGCTCATTTGAAAGTGTGGCACTGCTCAGAGCTCTGTTCCCAGCAGTTCCCTGAAAAATAAAGGAAAACACATGCAATTCTATATAGCTTGAGTGAGAGTTTTACCAAGCAAAAGACTAGTATGAGCTCGTTGTGTCAATGGAAATGAAATTTTCAATAACAATACAGGCAGTTGGTATACTTGTGAGGAAGACATAGTTGATATCTGTTGGTAAGAATGGGAACACACACATTTAGATACACTGGATGTTACACTAGTTGCTGCCTTGGCAGTTTTGTTGTCAACAAGAAAAGTTTAAAATATAACTTATTTGTGCAAAGCATTTCCCTGGCTTATGACTATTAGACATCCTGCTTATACAAATAGCTTTTCTAATCACACACTTTAAGGATGGACTGTGATAACACAAGGGAACATATTTCAACAGGAAAATCTATACATGTCATGTGAGAATGTTACTACTTAAAAATTAAAATATGTGGTGCAGCAGTTGTTGTTAAGAGGAATAAACCAGCATGTCAGTATTTTTCATTGTATGCTTTAAATAAAACTGTTGACATGTAGAGCAAACAAATTATTTTTATTGTCACGTCAGTTTGAAACTCTGAGACTCTCTTTCTGCCTGGCTAACTCCTGGTTCCAGTTCAAATCTCCTTTGTTTTCCGAGCCCCGTGCTGATCGCTGCTTTCAGAGCAGCTATTTGGCATTTCTGTTAGACCCTGGCTGTCAAACCACCGTCACAATGAGCCACACAGGATGACAGTGAAGCTACTTTTATCCTGTCTTTTTCATTTTTTCACAAGGAAAACATTCTTTTAACAATGCATTTCACAGTCATTTTTCGTCATCAAAATGCCTAACAAGACATGAAAACAGAGTAGACGTCTGATTAGCAATTAGCAGCTTGTCTCCTTAGGTCGCCTGAAAAGATGCTACCTGCCTGCAGGTGTGCTCAGCTGTGCATCGAGCCTGAAGGTCAGGAATCAAGTGTCTGAATGTTCCCCTCGAGTCCTATTTGACATGTCCTGGTCTGTCCCACTAGTCCTTGGTAACTACAGCATTTCAAATGTGCTGAAGCTCTTATCCAAAAAGGTCTGGTAAATTATGTGTTATAATAAATATAACTCACTGTAATTACCCTACATAAATCTATCATCAAAATTTGCATTGCTGTTCTCCCCATCCTATCTCAAATCCTAATAAGAAAGCTTTTCAAATGCTAAGTGCAAGCATTATTTCCTTCAGGGAGAAATCTATTCGAAGTGGTGATGTCTGAGTTTACCAGTGAAAATAAAGCGGTGTTCTTAGGGAACAAACGTATCCCCAGAGCTTGCAGCTTTTATTTCACCTGGTTGATGGTGTGGAGCAGAAAGCAAAAGATTCAGGGAACGTGAGCGCAGAACTTCTTCTGCCCAGCAAGCATGAAGTGTTGATGTTTATCCGTAAAACTTTTCCCAATGATCCTCACATATTGGATGTGAATCTTTGATAGTCTCAGATTTGTCTCTTCGTGTGAATGATGTTGCTGGAGAAAAGGACAGTGTTGATTTGCCTGGCCTAAGGAAATTTCTTTGTATGGAGGCATAAGCTTTAGAAAGAGACCCAGTATAGGATGTGTCATTCACCTATTCAAGCCAAAGTTTTAACATTTATTTGTAAAGAAACATAATTAGGATCACAGCAGCCTGACAGGGATTATGACCTGTTCTTGTGCAGAATGGGAAGAGCAAGGCTCTCCCTTGATCTCTTGCCAGGGCTAGTAGCACACTGGTCCTGACCTCAAGGAGGGAGTGAGGCCAGTGAGGTATTGCTGTGCCCCCACCGCTAAAAGGCCGAACAATGTGCTGCTGGCATGAATCGCCGCTAGATGACTCCTTCCTGAAGCCAGAGAGGGGAACAGGGAAGAAATATTAAATTTCCAACCTGAACATCTACAGCATCACAGCTAGCCATGATCTGTTGGGAGCAGATCGTAAAACGATCATCTGGGGCTTGTCTGTAAAGGGGAAGATAGAAACTAACAGAGCATCACAAGGGCTTAGAAGCGGTCTCTGAATCGGCAGGCCCTTCGTCTTCTGGCTGTAATCTTCAAAATAGTCCAAGTAGCTGGGGTGGAAATAATGGTGTTAAGTAGTGTTAAAGAATAAAATAAAAAAAAAAAAGTAAAGAATAAAGTAATAAAGTAAAGAATAACGTAAATCATTGCCAGGAGCTAAAGTAGAGCAGATCAAAGTCCAGGCATGATTTTGAGGAAGCAAAAAACAGGATGTCTATGTCAAGCCATGGATCTGTGTGATAAAAGCTGCTAAAAATAAAAATAATAATAATAAAAAATAAACCATGGTATAAAAGACAAAGATTTTAAGCAAGTCTTGCCAAATGCATTATTTGGCAGTGTCACTAAAGTAAAAAGCATGGAGTAATGTAAACATTAGCTGTATCCTTTATTTCTTATAGTATTTGCCTTGTTACTTGAGGGTCTGAGAAAACTTTCTGCTCTGTATTCCAGATACATTTCAGAGCTTATTATGCCATCATTTTCCTTTAACATGAGTGAAATATTCACTTAGAGGAAGCTGATTTTCCCTAAATTATTCATAATTTAGCTGTAGGTCTTTCATACATTTGTGGCGTCTATTATGCCAACTTAAATCCAGTTTGTAAAGGCATATAAATTGGTATAT
Source organism: Cygnus atratus (assembly GCF_013377495.2). NCBI lineage: Eukaryota > Metazoa > Chordata > Aves > Anseriformes > Anatidae > Cygnus > Cygnus atratus. Next base: position 25,291,533 of record NC_066364.1, on the reverse strand, counting down.
TACTGCTTTCTGTGAAATGCTCACAAGATAAATAAGACCCAAGCCTGTGGCAATGCATTTTGTTTGTGCCTTCCATCGGAAGGACATCCTGCATTCGTTATGCAGAATCCCCCTGTGGCAATGTGAGAATAACCACGAGGATCAGTAGGGCCAGACTTTTGCTGTTAATTAGAAACAACCAAATGGAAAGGACTGCTTTTATCTTCTTGCTGTTTATGTGTGGGATTATTCTGAGCCAAGCAGTGAGTTTGTTGAAGTTACTTATCCAAACAAAAAGAAAAACACAGAATAAAAGCCTCACAGTCTGTAACTCACGTTCTTATCGTTTAAACCAGCCAAAGAACAAATCACTACTTCTCATCCCGTGTATCTTAATATTATCTTTTAAATAAAGTGAAAATGATTGTACGGTGCACATCTTTGTTAAGGCAGCACCCCAGAATAACCATTCAGCTAACACAGACACTGCACTGCTTTCCTGAATTAAAAGTGAATGCAGCAAGGCTTGTTTTAGCCTGGGTTAATGTCAGTTGGGTGCTTAAATTCCTTCCTTTTAGTCAATGGTACGGTGCTTATGCTAGCAAACTGCACTGAAACTTCAATTAAATTCAGTGTCTGATCCTCGTGTGTGTCCAATGAAGTATCGGAAAGCATGGGCAGGGGACTTGTCCCCTTTCTGCAGGGACTTGTTGCAGCGCCCCGTAAGGGTCCGGAGCACTGGAGGGCACCAGAAGAAAGGAGCTGGCAGCTCCATGGTGCCACTGCCTCAGGGGAGACATCTGGGCCACGCAGCTGCCTGTGCCCAGAGACGCTGGCACACAAACCACAATGCTGCAGTGACCTCAGGGAGAAGAGTGTCCAGCAGACACCTCGGGACAGCTAAGGGACAATCCAGGAGGAAAGCCATAAAATGCTTCTTTCGGGCAGAGGAGCTGGTGGCAGCACTGAAGTGGGGAAAATAGAGGAAGAAAGTCAAAGGCCATAGGTACATCATGTAAAAAAAATATTTCAGTAGTGTCCTGCCTGCTTCCCCTCGCCTCATGTCCATCTCCTGCCTGCAAACGTTTTGGGAGAGAAGACAGCAACTCAGGAGCAGCCCACAGAGTGGTGAAACGATCTGAAAAATGCAGGGGGTTATTCAAGGAGGATGAGCTGAAAAATTCTGTTTCAGTACAATCAATACTACGCAATAATGAACTACACAAAAATGCAGGAAGTTTGACAACGTTTTCCTGAAGAAAAGTTTTCTCCGGCATGAATGCCTGGCCACCACAAGAGAGCATCATCCCCACAGTAAAGAGGACGCCCAGCTTTGGCTGGGGAGGGCATATGTCTCCTTTATTTTCAGCTCTCACATAAGGAACTTTGTTCACGAATTCACATACGTGGTCCCAACCACCACCTTTTTGAAAGTTTCTCCATCTCCTCTCCCAGAGTTTGTTCCAGTTTGGCTAAACAATTAAATATTTATCCCCATCGCAGAGGATTTTCAAACGGATTTGCTTTCTGCCTCCCAAACCTGTGCCCTAAACACTGATCTCTTAGATGCTCCAGGACAACACTTGCGAATACATTTTATGCTTTCATCCCAGTGCAACACAGATATACATACTGGAAATTACCAAAGTTCAGGACATGGGAAAAACAATTCTTTCCCATGCTGCTGGGAGGATGGTGCAGCCAGCAGATTCCTGGCCCAGCTGCTTCTCTGAAGCTCTTACGCTGGTCACAGCATACACTTGAGAGTTCAGGCAGTGAATTATAGCTTGCTATAATAAGAATGCTCTGCTTTCCATTAGATCACACTCACTGGAACAATAGCAAAGGCACTGCAGCAGCCAGCGCGGCCGTCAGTGACATTTCAGGGTCTCTTTGCTTCATTGCTGCTGTCAAACAAGTTCTGGCAAAAGGACACTTTGGTTGCGTTGTCAGAAGTAACAGATCAGCTCTTCTGAAGGAGAAAGAGAGGTTCCAGGACAGGTGAACAGAAAAGCTGTTAGGACTGCCAAAGAATCTTAGCAAAACTGGGGGGCTGGGGGCAGATACCATAAATCATGTATTAAAACTCCGTGCAGAACTCTCTCGTGGTGTTATGTGAGTAATAAATAACACTCTAAGCTCTTAGCAGCAGCTTGAATACTTCATTATCAAACCACCCTTTGAAACTAAAGATAGGCATATGTCCAGGGCTGAATTGTTGCAAGGAGTCATGAAAAAGGGACTGGTTCACCCAGCGGAAGCAGGGCAAGTTTGGTCACACCAACAGAATTTGGATCAGTTCGTACGAGAAGTAAGTGTTCAAAGTATTCCCATGTGATCTTATCTCTTTGGAGGGGCAGACCACTTATAAAGGAACAGATAAGTCATGCAAGTCATGAAACTGAGCAGTCGCAGGCATAATCTGTCGGGTAACATAAATGTTTTCATATCTGCCACTGCTCCTTTGGAACAAGCATGCCGAGTGCTGTCAGCATTGCCTTTTAATACTGCAGTAAATTCAAGGTCAGGAAACACAAAATGTAGGCATCGATATATGCAGATGTTAAACCTCCGGTTGTAGTTGATACAGTCAAAGATAAAATATCAGCCAATAACAGCCATATCAAGTGATTTATTCAGTCACCCACAAAGTCCTGCTATAGGAAAAGATGAATTGCTCTTTAGGCTTTACTGACTGGGTTGGCAAGACACAAGATTTACCCGTAAGTGTCCAGCACTGCCTTAGCACTGGGGAGGTGTCTGGGCTGACATCCAGCTGCTCCGAAAGGGTATGGGTTTCCCCTCTATGTTTCCCTGCAAGTGCCAGCCATGTCTTGGACTTGTGAAATATTCCAAATGGCACCAACATTTAGGTGACTGAATCAAGCCGCTGATCTCCTCTGGCTGACCCATTGATCTCCATAGTCAAAACACAGCATGTTTATTTATACACACCTACAAACACACATGTGCATTTAAGGGTATTCATGTTGAACTGGATTCCTCTCTAGATACTGTATATCTGTACCTGCTCTTGCAGGTTTCTTTGGTTTGAAGTTTTGTTTCGAGGCTGTTGTGTCTTTTAATTGCAGACTCCCACCTGCTTTTGTTTCACCCACCACAAGGCAACCTGAACTATCTGTTCAGGGACAGCTTATGTTATTGAGCCTTACAACAGATGCACCTGCACACAGTTAGTTCAGAGACTCCTTTCAAGCCTTCCTATATCTGACTTACTCCAAGTGACTGAAAACTGGCATCAGCCGTGTTTTGCAAGACAGTTCTGGAAGGCAACCCTATGGCAAAGACTAAGAATAGTCAGATAGCTACAGGTGAAGCAGAAATGAAAATATGTGAGAGCACCAGACAAAGCAGCAAAGTAAGGACAAAGGAATGGTCAGTATTGGTACCCAAGGACATGGATGGCAGCAGTGAAACTGGAAAGCTCTGAGGGATGAGTTCTTCATTTATATCATGACCAGAAGACCTGTGTTTTGACAGCAAGAGGATGGCAACAAGTGCCATGCATGCCATGTGCCATGCTTCCTTCTGCTGTCCCACCGGGAGGACAGAGATACCCAAAAGGAGGAATCATGGACCATGGGCAGTACCCCTGCTGGAGATTTATAGAGAATGAAGCTTTTGCAGGTGAAGGAAGGAACCAGCATTCACTGTTTGTCATTCAGAGTACGATTCCAAGCCAAATTATGGACAGCATCAGCTTGGGACTGATTGCTCCAGTCCATTTGTTTTGAAGTTTTTCTCCCAGCCTGTATGACTTATTTTGATTTTCCTGGAACTAAATGTTGACAAAAACTGCCTACCATTCAAACTGCTCTTCTGATGAGTCACTGATGCACTCCCTGGCTTTGAGCAAACACCGAGCTATCCCAGTTTTGCCTTTTGAAAAGCAGGGCAATGAGTTACACTTTGCTGATAATGAAAAAGTGAACATGAATGGAATTATACCCAGAAAGTAAATTATTAAATAAATATGCATTAATGAGTGATCCTGAGAAGAGAACATGCTTGTGGGAGCAACTGCCTTTTCACCAAGGCCAACCTTGATTAATGCCCTGCTTTATTAAATGCAGAAAGTCACCGTGACAAAGCACAACTTTATGAAGGTTATTAGGGTGGGGATGACTTTTCATTCAGTGATATCACCGGGGTTAGCAGGCTCTTGAGATACGCCTTCTGTGTTCTTGTTTCTTCCTGTGAGATGTTGCTGTTGCCAGCATCTGCCCCTCCTGCAGGTATGGCTCGATCTTACTTCTCTGTCTCCTCATACAAACAACCAAGTGATTGAGTTTAACCAGACATTTCAGAGGAGAGTATATAGTGGTCTTATAGCAGCCTTGCAGTACCTAAAGGGGGCCTACAGGAAAGCTGGGGAGGGACTCTTTGTCAGGGAGTGTAGTGATAGGACAAGGAGTAATGGCTTTAAACTAAAAGAGGGGAGATTTAGATTAGATATAAGGTGGAAGTTATTACTCAGAGGGTGGTGAGGCACTGGCACAGGCTGCCCAGAGAAGCTGTGGATGCCCCATCCCTGGAGGTGTTCAAGGCCAGGCTGGATGGGGCTTTGGGCAACCTGGTCTGGTGGGAGGTGTCCCTGCCCATGGCAGGGGGATGGAATTAGGTGGTCTGTAAGGTCCCCTCCAACCCAAACCATTCTATGATTCTATTTTAGAGACATTGTCATAACAAGCCCCAGACCCTTAACTTTAGAATGAATGCCACCAACATTCATGCATTCAGAACAGAACCAGAACAGTAATGTATTCTTATTTATTTATTTGCATTACCATAGATTTTACAAACTTAGGTTTATTGACCAAGACTTCTACCACACACAGCAGTGAGAACTTGGACTGGGAGCCATCAAATGGACAGCAACAGGAAATGGAGATGGTCAGTCCCAGGCAGCAGTCTCAGCAGAGCAACCACTCAGTCATCATCAGGGCTTAGGCAGGCCTGGGGAATTTCAGAGAACAGAATGAGTTAGTTTGGAAGTGTTTATAGTGGCTTTTTCTAAGGAGAGAGAGCAGCTGTAAGGAAAAACACAGAAGTGTTTGTTTGAAAATTAGTAAGTTGGAAATGGAAATTGGCATTGTATGTTGATCAGAGGTAGGACTTGGCCTCTGGATGATGAAAGGGTTATTTTAGAAGTGGTTTTATCTGAGCAGTCACAGCCTGCAGAGTTGTGGTGAGTTCATGGGGAAAAGCAATTAATTCTGTGAGCAGTAAATCCGGTGAAGTCTTGTTTTTATGAACTCGTGTCTTATTTTCTTACCCACCCAACACAATAACCCTGACAGCTCTCCTGGCCCAAAAGCCCTGCATGACTCTCCTCACCCTGGCAGTGCACTCACCTAAATACCAGCTAGGTGAAGGGCACTGTGAGCTCCCTCCAGCTCCTGACATGGGGCACGTGCTCCCCAGACACTGCCGCTGCTGTGCACATGCTTCAGCTTTTGCCTCAAGGGAGACATTACATTTCCTTTCTTACCTACAGCCGGTCCTCAGAAGTCTTGTAGAAAACTCCACTATTAGCCATTCTTCATCTCAACCGATCATCCCAACTGAATGGTAGGTACGGAGAGGAAGGCAGTCTTAGTCTGTGATTCATCCCACCCCAAAATAGACGTCTAAATCAGGTCGCTTGAATCATGCTGAAAGGTGCCAGCTGGTCTCCACTAACTGTAAGGACAACCTAAGGTGACTGTCTCAGATGAGGACACTGATACCGTGTCTAAAAGCTAAACTTAGGTGAAATGAATCCTGTTCCAGTGCCTGTGAGCTGTGTGCCACACTATTGCACAATGCTAAAATTCGGCAGTTGATCTGAAAGTTGATTTAAAGTTGGTTTGAAAGTTACTAGAGGGGGACAGGTGGACAGATGTGATCACCAAAGACTTCCTTCCTCAGGATGCTAAGCTGAAAAATCAAAAAATACTGTGGAAGTGAGAGAAAATAAAAATAAATTTGTGTGTATTTCCACAGAGGAAGATGCTACGTTTAATGAATACATTATTTTTTGCATCACTCAATCTGTTGTAGATTTCAGGCCTGTACATCAGATTGAAATATTTAAGGTCTGATCTCCCACATGAAAAACTGCCAAAAGATGTACACAATAATTCCTGCATAAAATTCAGAACTATTCATCAAAGTAGAGAATATACTGAAAAAGATAGCATGTCTCAAATTGAGACACCTTCTTTCTTTGAAAAATTAAATTCAGAAAATTGCATTTATCACTTTAATAGTTTTTAAAAATCTACACAGCAGCTTTTCCAGACCTCAGGCCATTTTCTGCCTCTTTTCGAACCCTCCCCATCTGCTCAGCAGCTCTGCACATGTGTGTGCAGTTAAAACAAGGCATCCCAATGCTGGTGTCACCACCATCTTTCCAGCTGTTAAAAACACTGCACGTTGTTTGACAGCAGGTACCAACAAGCTGTCTTATCCTGCAAAGGTAAACGAGTTCACTTACCTTTTTGTCTTTGGCAAGCTTTTCCAGCAATTGATGTATGTTTTTGCAGTCATAGGTAAAGAAATAAGGTGATGAAAGCCAGAAGATGGAAGAGAAGTCACACAAGCATGGATTTCGACAAGATGATAATATTTGTTCTGTGTTACAATAATAATAATAATGATATAAACATAACTTGTAAAGGACCTTGAAGCTTTCTCTTACATGCCCCTTTCTGGGTTCAGCTTGGGTTACCTCTGTTTCTGCAAGCATGGAGCTGGCCCACAAAATCCCCACTGAGGTCTGCAGAGCAGATCCACAAGTGCTCCACAACTCTGCAGCACGTTCACTGAATTTCTTTCTCAACACACACACACAAAAGTCCTCTTTGTGCAACTCCATTGTGAAAAGAAGGGCTGAAAGACACAGTTGTGCCATAAATGCTCCTCCCTTACCTCATGCGTAAAATGCCAGGGCAGCTGGGGTGTGGACACTTTCCAGCTTGTCATCCTCATGGTGGCCCCATGCCCATTTCTTCAGTGCTGGAGGCAGCCCAGGAAATCCCTTCCAGGGCTCTTACTCAGGGGCCGTGTGCTTGCTGCTCCGGTGCTTCCCTCCTGCTGCATCCTGCTGTTGTGCGGGGCTTGGCGTTTGCGTGTGCACCAAGAGCAAGGGAGAGAGTGAGACTGAGCAAGTGAGGGAAGAAGCAGTGCTACATCTTTTGGCGCTGTTTCTTGCTAATGTCAGCTCACAGATACAATTCCTACCCCTGTATGGACTTCTCACCCTTGGCAGAACAGTCCTCCAGCTTTTTCTTCATGACTGTGGAGGGCACATGACTGCTTCTGTTACCGGGCTCTGCAAGTCATATGGTTTGCAAATAGCAATAGTTATTTTAAAACGGAATACAGACTAAAAAAATAATAACAAAATAAAAATCAGGAGAGGAGAGTCTGAAAGTATTCATTCCACCAGTTTTACGAAAAGCCAGACAAAGCAGTCAGCTGCCAACATCACATGGGGCTCCTCCTTCCAGCCCCCAGGACACACGGGCTATTCCTCACATGGGATGAGGCTAGAGCATCCCAGCTACCCAGACTAGTCCCTCTGGATGCAACTGCAAACCCATAAAAGCTTCTCACGAAGCTGGGGATCTCATGCTTTCCACTCTTCCAGCTCTGCTGAAAGGAAGTGTGAGATGTCGGCTCACGGGCAGAGAGCACAGCAAGGCTGTGTCCCATCCCAGTGAACCCCTCTGGTGTGAAGTACTGCTCAGAAATGATGTTTGTCTATGAGATGTTTGTCCAATAAATCCACTGTTCCCTGTTAAAGACCAATCTTTTGGAGACTTCCCCATCTCCATCTGCAGGCACCTGTCCCCCAGTGCCTTGGCCTCCATGTGCAGAAATACTGCAGCCAGGACTTCTGTACCTGGAGGAACAAGTGGGAGAAGGAAATCTTCAGTCCTTATGAAGCTTCAGAGGTCCTAAACCCCAGGGAACTGGCCCACATAATCCAGTTCAAGTTGCTGGGGCCACCGAGAGTTGCAGAAAAATGCCATTTTGTGGCAGTTGAGATTAGAGCACTAGGGAATTTTAGATGGGAAGAAAAGTAGTAAAATAAGAGAATTCCTTGCATTGTGTTAAAAAGACATAAAATTTTAATAAAATGAAGACTTTCTCCTGTGTCTTCGGCACTATTTCTTATTAGCCCAATGAAGGAGTGTCAGCTTTCCCGTGCTGATAGCAGAGGGGAGTTGTGCAATGGCAACCTGTCTCAGTGCCACGCGGCTATGGGCGTTTCATGCCCCGCATAATGTGCAAATACGAAGTTATTGGTTTGCTAGCGAGTTTGCTCATGTGAAACAGGGCCAACAGGGAATGACTGGACAGAAATTAAAGGGACTTTTCACAGTATGGAAGGGCACAAGGTACATGACCCTCATCACAACCTGAGAGCAGGGCTCTACGTTTTTGCAGAGAAGTGGAGGCTAACACAAAAATTGATCAGGGACCTCCTTCAGCAAATTGAGCACCATGTTATGAAGAAATTGTGTTTCCAAATTTAGATGGAATTTGCATTGAGCCTGATTTTCTTTCTTTCTTTCTTTTTTTTTTTTTTTAGAAAGTAGAGGACTTACTATATGGGTAATGGTATAGAGAATTGGTAGTGAGTATGCAGCTTGACAAATTCTCATTTCTTTGTGAAATTCATTAGTAGATTTGGGCCACACTGCTCACTGACCTGGGCATTGATCTGTAGCTCCTGCTACACTCTGAATTCCCTGGGAATTATCTCGAGACTGCCTCCTCCAGCCCCTTTCTGCCCACAAACAGGCATATGCTTCAAAAAGAAAGTCACTTGAGATTCCTATGAGTTTAATTCTTGCAGCTAATTTTTTTTTCTGTGACTACTGTGCAAGCTGTGCTGCCTGTAAGTACTGGGAGTCTGTTTACAGCTCGATTTTCCACTTGAAGCTTTTAGAAATAATTTACAGTGCAAAGGATTAAAACAAACCAACACACTAGTCAGAAGAGAAAATGTCATTTGTCACAATTATCCATTTTTTCTGGTTTATACCGCTTCCTACCACTCTCAGTAGGAAAGAGGCAAAGTCTGTGGCATATTTAATCTATTAATTCAAGTGAGTAATCTAATCATTTAGGAAGAACAGGTGCCAACTAGAAAACAAGCAGACAACTTAAAACTAATTAAGGTTAAAGATATTCATCTATTCACATTCCAGAAGGCTGCCCTTTGGACTTTCTTTGAGATAATACATTAACATCAGGATGAAATGTTGACATGCTGTCCAAACTTTTCACCTGATATTGAATTACAAGCAGCAGATGCTGAGTCACTCATCTTTCTTATTAGCACAGTGAGAGCATGACATAGCTCAGTCAGCACTGTGCAGAGATAGCAAATGGATCAATTTCCTCCCAAAAGAAGTCCATATCTTCCTGGTTTCATTTGTCGGTATGTCAAGGAAAAATAAAAGGAACTCATAAACAGGATCTGTTCATTTGTTTTCTTAAAGAAGATTTGATTCTCTTAGATTATTCCAAGTGTCATCGTATTCCAACTGCTAAGGAATTAAAGAACTGATTTTCACAGTACTGTTGCTGACTTACGCAGTAAGGTAGTTTGTCACTATAACCATATAACCATGGTTATATATGGCTACTTATAACCGTCGTATGGCACACAGAGACACAAAGAACAACCACAGGGAAACCCATCCTCAAGTTTTAATTGTTTTCAACCCCAAGCAGTCCCATGCTGAAGCAGAAAGCTGAGATTTTAGGGGGGTACAAGAACAGCTATGTGATGTCAGATGGAATTAGCCAGCTTGTCCAGAGAGCACCATGAGCTTTTGCTAAAAGACAGCAACTTATTGGATGGACCTGCATAAGGTGCACGTTTATCACAAAGAAATGGTGAAAGGCAAATAGCTGTGTAGTCCTGTGCTCGGTTCACATCAACTTCTTCTGGAGCCAGGAATAAGAAGGTTTATTTTACTGGCAAGTAATCTGTGAGAGGCAGTAGGAACATGTCTTAGTGTCCTGTGGGCATTGACTGACTCCCTGGGGAGGACAGCCTCTCTCAGTGCAGGTATTCAAATAGCAGAGGTCAGCACGGGAAATCTGAAACATCTAACTTGCCGATGAGCACCTAAGTGTCCACATGCTGGTATACACATAGCAAGCCTGTGTTTCCAGCTTCTCTCTTGTAAAATTAGGAACCCCAACATAGGCCTGCACTGAATGAAAATTAGCATTGCGAAGTCAATCCCTCTAACATCACATGAAATAACCAGAATTAAGTTCACCTCTAATGTGGCACTCTGTTGTGTATATATTAAAATACACCTTTTTAATGGTACCACTGCATTAGTGTTCCTTTCAAGAGATCCCTGCTTCATTCAGTGCACAGGAACAGCAGAGGTTTCTTCTGGAGAGTCTAGCCAGGATTTTTATTAACACTGTCATTCAGAGAGCTGCATCCTGCATTGCTTACTAAAGCCTTTCCCAACATGACCCTGAATAGAAAATTAAGAATGTAACACTTTATTTTGAAAGTTCAACTCCCCATAACATTCAGCTGCAGAGGAGTGCTAAGACTCAATATTCCAAGACAAGAAACTAAAACACAAAGACCAACCAAGCTGTGAAAATCTTGTTTTCAGGTCTTGCCTCCCGTAGGTTGTGAGACACAGCAATGTCCAGCTGCATTTGCCATGGCACTAGTCCTGCTTTCCTTTCAACTTCTGACCCAGCCCTGAAACCTTCCACGTTCTGCAGGAAATGCAGCCAAGACCCTTCAGGGAACAGCATCTTTCAGCTCACCCCCAGAAGATGTTCATCTTGTCCTCTCACCGGGCACAGTTCCACCAAAGACCTAAGGCTGCCACTTTTCTGACTGACTGTAGGAAATGTTTGTACAGAAAAATGCCCCAGGGTATGAGAGTGACGTGCAAAGTTGAAAACTTGCAATCCCCTCTGATCTATCCCAGAATTGACCACAATATCCAATGCCTATGTGCATGCTCATAGAATAATGGACTGCTCTCTTAGAAGGATCCTGAAGGTGAGCAGATGGGCCAAAACTCATGGAATAAGGCAAAGCTCTTCCCAGGAGACAACATGAAGGCTGTATTTGTGGTACCAGGAGCACTAGGCTGAGAGCCGCCTGTAAGGCAGTGGCAGCTGCACTACGGCACTTCCAATCTGCTAAGAGGTGCACTACGGCAAAGTAGAAAGCAACACAAACACCTTGTTTTTTAAAAAGAGGCTAAATTGGAAACCCATAATCCACTTAAAGTTGTCAGAGGAGAATCTGTTCAGGAAAACCAACAAGTGTTCTCTCTGTGAGGGTTACATCTTCCAACCATGACTTCTACATAATAGTGCTTGTATATATTCAAGAAAGATGCATGTTTTCATACATAGGTGCCCTCTTGAACACTCTAGAATATTGTGGCTAGCCTCCAGCTGCTAGCACAGAGGGCATGAGGGTCCATGAGGTCCTGTGTTGTATCTGCAGCACTGTGTGGATGCCTTGGCTACTTTCAGTAGCTTGTGTCCAGGCATCTGCCCTGTTCCCCACCAACCATTTCACTGAGGCTGTCAGTGTTTTGACATGCCTTTGGCATTTAGCCCATCTGCTTCCATATACCCGATGCTCCCACACACCTGCCCACCACACATGCCTATTTCATGCAGGGTGCCAAAGGCAACGATGAGTCATTGCAATGCTCACCCCGAGATGCTGTTGCGTGAGGAAGATGAGTTGTTCTTCCTGTGGTTTTGTTTTAATGAGCCTAAAGCTCCACTTCCTGCAGAGCTTAAAAGATGGAAAACTTTATATGACCTTTCAAGAGAAGATAGCTTGGGAGGTGCCTTTCTTTTAAACCAGCCTTGGCAGTAGTACGAGGAAACAGTCAGGTAAGTGTTAAAATGAATGATGAATCCACATATCAGTTATCTGATATCAGTTCTGAAATAATACCATACTTTATTATTTTAGGTTGAAAAAGAGAACAGTTCAGAATTTATGACATTAAAACTCCTCTCGCTGCAGCCAATGGAAATACTGGCTTTGACTTCAGTAGAAACAGAAAATGCCCGAGTTCATCTGGAAAACACTTTGAACACTGGAGTGATTACTACTTGCTGACAACCATTAGCTTTCTTTCTTTTCCTCTGACTGAATCACATAAAATCTTTCTGGGCAGCACATTTATTAATTGCTGTCTAGCTTCATAGTTTCTCTACAGATTTTTGAGAGGAATATGAGAAGTTTATTTTTGAAGTTTTCAGAAATCTAAGATACAAACAAAAAAACAAACAAACAAACAACAACAAAGATGGAGAAAGAAAGCCTACCTAAGTCCTGTGGAGATGGCAAGAGATATTGCAGTTATCTCTTGGGGGAAGCTGAAAGATGAGCTTACAAAATACCCAAATTTTATTGACCTCCTTCCCTTTGAGCAAAGCCTTCTTGCTGTTGTCACGCTGGCTAGCCTGTAATATTGCAGTCACAGTTTTATCCACATATAATCACTTCGTGAAAGACAAATCCATAAGAGAAAAAAAAAAAAAAAGTATGCAGAATAGTGCTAAGGGTGGACTGTGCATGAACAGAACTTGGTCCTTTGTTATTCACGGACAGTGGTACATTACAAAAAGAGCTGGTTCACCAGCTTGCCACTGGTATAAAGATCTTGTTTCCTCTTCCTCTTCTTCCTTTCCTGAGACCCAGACCCAACAGGTAATCCTAATCCAAATTAGCTTTGGTGCTCTTCAGTACCTTCATGGTTTGAGTCAAATAATTCCCCTTTTTAACAGTTTAATCTTCTTTTGTTTCCAGTAAATGGAATCAGCTTTGTGCAAGGTCAGAAGCCAGTGCACAAGCCAGTGCAAGTGAGAGGAAGAGGGCCAAGACAAGGAGAGCAGCAAGAAGGGCACAGAGCCTCTTCCTGTACCTGGAAATGAGCTCTTAGATCATGTTAAGACTGAACACATAACTTCACCCTTGGCAGCTTTGTTGCAGACACTAATTCTCTGTTATTTGCCCTATAGGCTTGTCTTAACAGCCATCCGCAGCCCGTCAGTAATTATACTGCCTGGCTCAGAGGGGTAAGCAACAGTGTAATATATGAAGAACATAAAGAACTTCAAGAGAAAACTACCTCAGAGCTCAGATATTAAATGTGTTTAAAAGCCTAAAATGTACAGTAACATCTAGTGAGGCACTTCCAAAGCACCTTGATGTCCCTTGAGAGCTGTGCATTTCTTTTTAGCTGTAGCACTTTTGTCTTCGAAGAACCTAGGCCTCACCTCCACACAACCTCCTTGGTCAATTAGGAGCATGTCTTTCTTTCTGCAACACGTTCTGAGAAACAAGTGTGGTAACACCAACAACACCACGACTGCCCATGGTTTATGGCTACATCTTCTAACAGCAGTGTTGATATGGCATATGGGAGCAGTGGTGAGACAGCAACCTGCAGAGCTCTTCCTTCACGCGATATGGTTTCTCACAGGTAGTAAGTAGCACTACTGAGCTCATAGTCCACCCATTCTTTTCAGGAGCTGAAGATCTTCCTAGGAATACAAGCTGCCAAAGGAAGATACAAGTAGGATGCAAAATTGGAAAGAGTCCAGTGGAGGTCAACAAAGATGATATGGGGCCTGGAGCCTCTGCCCTATGAGGAAAGGCTGAGAGACCTGGGTCTGTTCAGCCTGGAGAAAAGAAGACTGAGAGGGGATCTCATCAATGTTTACAAATACCTGAAGTGTGGGAGACAGAGGGATTTGGCCAACCTCTTTTCAGTGGCCTGTTGGGACAGGACAAGGGGCAATGGCCACAAAATGGAGCACAGGAAGTTCTGCACCAACATGCAAAAGAACTTCTTCACAGTGAGGGTGACGGAGCACTGGAACAGGCTGCTGGGGAGGTTGTGGAGTCTCCTTCTCTGGAGATATTCAAGGCCCGTCTGGATGCCTACCTGGGCAGCCTGCTTTAGGGAAACTACTTTGGCAGGGGGGTTGGGCCCGATGATCTCTCGAGGTCCCTTCCAACCCCTACAATTCTGTGATTCTGTGAAAATTATTTGAATACCTGAACCATTCAGCGGAAGACCAACACTTCTTTTTTGATCTTTTTGGTCTGTTTGTTCAGAATGGAAATGGCATATTGACATTTCAGCTTCATTAGTGTTTGCTGACCTAGCTGAGAACATGTTTTACTCATGAGATGTCTGGAACATGCTTTTGCTCACTAATAAATTTAACCTCCTGTTACACATAGTAATAAATAGGGTTTTATTTTGGATTTTAAGCAACTCCTACACAGTTAAGTTGAAGCCTTTTCCTTGGTGGAGTGCCACAGATTATACAGCTCTTGTGAAAAGGAAGATTAGAGCAGATTGGTGGAACAGGAGTCATGAGAAGTTTCAGAACTACAAGGGTTTCTCATAGGATGATCCATGGGACTAAAACCAATATACCAAAAAGGAGGTTAAAAGGTAACACAATTTCTTGTTTCAATGCCTGAGAAGAAAATAACTAGCACTAGATTAAATTATGTTGAGTATGAAGACTTTTGGCAGGTTATTCTATCTGCTGTGTGACTAGAATAGCCCACACTGTGTGACCCTTTCAGCCTTCTCTGCCCCTTTGTGTTGTGCGTGGACAGAAAACACATCAGCATCACTGCCTTGGCACTGCCCTTTCTGTCTCCACCCGGAGCAAGAGCACCAATGGATCCTATGGCCCTAGTTTTGGAAAGAAATGAGTGATAGCAGTTGATCCCATGGGCAAAACCGAAGGGAGTTCTGGTGTCAGCACCACCAAGCATGGGAGCAGGGTTTGGCAGGCAGATACTCTTTTTTACATAACTGTGCAAAGTACAGTTCCTGTGATAAAACATTACAGTACGTTACAGGTTATTTGGGGCAAGGGTTAAATTTCCTCTACTGTTATCTTTGTGCCCGATGCATTCTTTCACAGAAATGGGGATTTGGGCAAAGATTAAAGAAGATACATATGCGAATGACTGGTTTACCACACGGGTGCTGTATTATTGTTACTGGCAGTATTAGCAAGGATTAGAATCTGAGGCAAAGAATCATTTACAGGCATTGAGGAGAAACTAGGCAGTTATTTTCTATAAACCTCAAATAGTTGAACAACAGAGCCTTTAGGGATCTACTAATGCAAAGCTTGGTTTGGGTTCCAACTCTTACCTCACCTGCTAAGCATTAACTATTTCTTCTTGCTTAAAATGAAAATATTCAAGAATGCCACATGACAGGCATATATATGTTTGTGTGTGTGTATATATATGTATACAGAGTCTATGCTGAAACAGGGAATATGTACCTTGCACGCTTTTGCAATAAAGCAAGGTTATTAACGCAGACTCTGACATACAAAGGTGCAGCTCTATTTCAAGAGCTATTTGCGTATCTTTATTATTTTATAATCATTGCTTTAGTGTCAGTGGTTGAATGGCCAGGAGAATATGGTTTGTCAAGCCTCCCAAAGGGAACCAGTCTGAGAAGGGGTGAGGGGACAGAAGGCACACTTCATTCACCTGCTCTGTTGATCTTCTGCACCAGGAGACCAGAAGGTCACCATCAGTAGGTCCAAGTCCCACGTCAGGGGTTTGCTAGGGAATACGTGGCTTTGCCCGGCGGGTCTTTCATTAGTCCTGACCTTTACAACAGTCCTCTTTGGCATAGTGCTCTACCCTGAAAAGCTGACATGGGGCAGGGATGCCACTAACCAGTTCCTGGCTTCAGTTAGCTACACAGATGCACAAATGACTGTGCCAGTGCAAGCACAGGGGACAGGAGACGGCAGGATGGCATGCCATGTCCGCCGGGCCACTGCCCAATTCACTGGTGGTCCCAGTACCCATGTCCACATGTACCTCTTTCTACTCTTTCTTACACAGTAATTTCACAGCAGGCTTTATAGGAAACTTAGACTCTTACTCTAAGATACCTGGATCTGCCCCTGGAGCTGGGGGCCTACAGTAAAGGTAAAGCAATAATTATTCTAGGTACATGAAGCATCCTGGTACTTAAATAAAGCACCCAGAATAGCTTGAAATCTCTGATCCTTAATTTGTCTACTTGTATATAGAGAGCTGTTTATGCTTACTCCCACTTGACGGTTCCTCGGAGGTGCTATAAATAATAGAAACATATTAAAAAGTTCTATAGTGCTAAGTACTAGGCCAGCTTTTGAAATTGTATCAATTGCTCCACTTAGACAATTTTCAAAAAAGACATTTTCAGCATCTTCTGCTTTAATTCTCTTTGACATGGAGCCTCCAAAACATTTCCAACTTCTCTCTGGAGTATACACCTGTCTGGTGAAAACACTTTGGAGGTATGAATAGTGTTACGTTACAGAAAGAATATGTTAAAAAAATACTGATTTTTTTCTCTCAGTGTTTTCCTCTTTCAAGTTTTCCTCTCACTATTTTGATTTTGCATTGGGCTCTGCCCAAAACCTTTAGAAAATCACCAAGCAACCAGTTTCATCAAAGAGAAGAGGAGAACGCATTTCCAATAATTTTCAAGTTTTCAGTAGAACTTTATACTCCATATGAAGTAGATTACACACAATAAGCAATACGAAGTAGATGAGATGCAGGGACTTTGTAATTAAAGATTTGGAGATAAACTTGCAACTGAAGAAGGTGTAATTGATCTCTGGAGACTATTCAGTGAGCAACTATTAGTAGACTATTTTCTCCACACCTGCCACTCAAGGTATCCTGGTTTTCAATATGTTCCTGAAAAAAAATGCTTTGGTGCAAAATTATGTCTGAAAATAAACTATTCTTCACTAGCCATCAGAGCCATAAGTCATGCAGGAACTAAGGTATGGCACTCAATAAAAGTTTGCGATTGCTTTTCAACATTTTCACAATGGCAGCCACTACTGTCACTACTTTTAACCTATAAAAGCCTGTAGGTTGTTATTTTTCTTGCTATGTGAATGGTGGGTTAGTCTTTATGGAAAATGATGTCCTGGTTATCAGTAAAATACCAAAGGGTACTTGCTGACTGCCTCAGTCTTTCTAACCAGATGCAGTTCTTAAGATTAAGCTACTGCCTGGGACTTAAATGTTTGAATCAGATCATTTTTTGAGACTCTGTACTTTGCATTTAGGGGCTTGCAAAGCTTCCAATAAGGTTTTGAAAGGCTCTAATCTTAGAAAGTCCTGCTCTATCTTATTTTCCTCTTGAAGGCTAGTTTGTTTCCACTGCTGTTTTTATTAAGGTACAAATGCCTATATGCATGCCCATTTAAAACACAAGAGGATTATTGCCATTTGATTCATTGTTACATGACCAAAGGCTTCCAGAATGAACGATCTTGTCAATATTGACTACTCTCACCACAAATCAATCAACCATAATTGAAAATATAGTAAGAGAATTGAATGACTACGGGAGACAGAGCTGCAACACACAAAAAGCTGCCAGGCAATGAACAGCTACACAAAGTGGGGAAAAATGACAGACCCTCTCTTGGGAAATTTGTGATATTTCCAGCTTTGCAGATCTAATAATGTGACAGCTCAGTACATTGAGCTGGACCTGACCTGAATGTGAGTGGGTGCAGAAGAATGTGAGCTTCATGTTAGGTACCTACACACCTCCCAGGCGTCTGCTTTCCTGGCAAGGAGACCTGATTACAAGAGGATGCGTGAAGCTGCTGCCGGGATGGGACAAGCTTGTTGTCCAGGTTGCTGCTGGGCAGGAGAACACATCTCCAGGTGGGATGATGGAACCCAGGCCACCACCATTGCCTGCCCAACGGCAGGGCCACAGCACGGTCCTACGGCCATTCCACCCCTCTGGGGTGTACCTGGCACAGCGGGTCATGGGCTCTGCTTTTCTTTCCCAGTCTGGAAAACACTTAAGGTTGAAATATTGTGTTAAAACCCAGGTATGAGCTGTTACTAATGAATCTTTCTTAGCGATGATGCTATTTTCCACTATGGACCGGTATTTTATTCTTAGCTGCTAAACCTCTCCATATAAAATAAATATATCACAATTTGGGAATGGCAGGAAAGAAAAGGCAGTTAGTTGCTAAAGAGAAAAATGTGGTGTATTTATTCTACTTTTCAACTAACTTGTGAATGTTTCAACTAATATTCAACTAACGTTTGGGGTTTTTGTGGGTTGTTTTCGGCAGAAGTTGATTGTGGACTTGGGAGTTTTCAGTGTGTCTTCTTTCAATGCAAGAAAAGAGCACAGATCGACAGTCCTACCTGTGGGAGGACCCCAAATAATGAAGGAATTCAGCCACTTTATTAAACTGTACACGTCTGAATTCAATCCTTTGGAAAACTGAACTGTCAGCAAAGCCTTTGGAAGGATGTTGCACACAGCCTTTGTTTCAGGTCATGCCTCTATTGTTTTTCCCATCTTTTGCCTAAAAAGGACTTTTGCCGCTTCTCATATTCGTTGTGAATGAAATGACATGTTAAATAAAACAGCTTGGCATGCAGAGAGGACAAGAAGGTAGTCGGTCTTCTACTTCGTCACTGAGCACCTGGAATTCTTTTGTTTTACATTACACGGTTATTACTAAGAAAGAAAAAGAAAACAACTAGGTCAGCTTTTGGAGAAACAAAATTAAGATAGTCCTGTAACACAGACTCTCCAGCTTAGAAGATGCCGGAAACAAGATAAACTGGGAAATAATTTGGAAGTTCTTACTTTTCTTAGAAGCACTTCATATCTGTGGGTATCACCAAAGACAACTCTTTTTAGGAGAGATTAGGACACAATGATGAGTGATTTTTTAGGAGAGGGAATCTCCAAGGGAACAGATCATAGAATCACAGAATATCCCGAGTTGGAAGGGACCCATAAGGATCATCAAGTCCAACTCCTGGCACCGCACAGGTCTACCCAAAATTTTAGACCATGTGACTAAGTGCACAGTCCAATTGCTTCTTAAATTCAGATAGGCTTGGTGCAGTGACTACTTCACTGGGGAGCCTGTTCCAGTGTGCGACCACCCTCTCGGTGAAGAACCTCTTTCTGATGTCCAGCCTAAACTTCCCCTGCCTCAGCTTCACATCATTCCCGCGGGTCCTATCACTGGTGTTTACGGAGAATAGGTCACCTGCCTCTCCACTGCCCCTCGCGAGGAAGTTGTAGACTGTGATGAGGTCCCCCCTCAGCCTCCTCTTCTCCAGGCTGAACAGGCCCAGTGACCTCAGCCACCCCTCATATGTCTTCCCCTCTAGGCCCTTCACCATCTTCGTCGCCCTCCTCTGGACACTCTCCAACAGTTTAATGTCCTTTTCGTACTGTGGTGCCCAGAACTGCACACAGTACTCGACGTGAGGCCACACCAGTGCAGAGTAGAGCGGGACAATCACTTCCCTCGACTGACTAGCAATGCTGTGCTTGATGCACCCCAGGATGCGGTTGGCCCTCCTGGCTGCCAGGGCACACTGCTGGCTCATATTCAACTTGCTGTCAACCGCAACCCCCAGATCCCTCTCTGCGGGGCTGCTCTCCAGCGTCTCGTCGCCCAGTCTGTACGTATAGCCAGGGTTGCCCCGTCCCAGGTGCAGGACCCGGCACTTGCTTTTGTTAAACTTCATGTGGTTGGTGATCGCCCAGCTCTCCAATCTGTCCACATCTCTCTGCAAGGCCTTTCCACCCTCATCCGAGTCCACAACTCCTCCAAGTTTGGTGTCGTCGGCAAATTTGCTCAAAACACCTTCTAGTCCTACATCCAAATCATTTATAAAAACATTGAAGAGGACTGGCCCTAAAATGGAGCCTTGAGGGACCCCACTAGTGACCACCCGCCAGCCAGATGTGGCCCCATTTACCACAACCCTTTGAGCCCTGCCCATCAGCCAATTGCTCACCCATCGCATGATGTTTTTGTTTAGCTGTATGCTGGACATTTTGTCCAGTAGGATCCTATGGGAAACCGTGTCAAAAGCTTTGCTGAAGCCCAAAAAGATCACATCAGCTGGTTTCCCTTGATCGACTAGATGGGTGATCTTATCATAAAAGGAAATGAAATTTGTTAGGGAGGACCTACCCCTCATGAACCCATGTTGGCTGGGACCAATGACTGCATTGTCCCCCAGGTGCGCTTCAGTAACTTCAAGGATCATCTTCTCCATAATTTTACCAGGCACTGACATGAGACTGACAGGCCTGTAATTGCTAGGGTCTTCAGACAGTGGCAGGAGGAAAGGTGCAACAGGGCTAAAAGATGAACAAGATGCAACAGGCATCACTAGACTAGACTGTTCTGAGAGGTAGCAGTTCAGCAGTTTGCACACAGAATAACTCACACAATACAGTATCTGCTACAACCCCTACCAGCACTCACAACCAGATTAGATATGCCAGATTCAATAGACACCGTAATCGTATTGTGCATAGTCACAGCAAAAGAACATGTGAGCTAGTAAGAAACTAGAAATTCAAGTTCTTTGCAAGAAGAACAAGCTTGTTATGAAAAAAATATATATATCATTTTCACATAAACGCATGAAACTTTATAGACTGAAAGGCATGATTAATTCCCATTGAAGTGTATAAGTAAAAAATTCCAACCCTCAAAGCTAACTGTATGAATGAGAAATCCTACAAAAAAGTAGAAACCCATCACTCAGGCTCATGACAGAATTTAATCCTAGTGCAATAGTTTCCTTACATCAAGCAAGGAACAACAGGCTGAGAGCAAGAAAAAAGAAGAGTTTTAAAGCAATACTTGAGAAGTCACAACAGTGTCTTTCATACACTAATTGAGAAATTAGCTTGGAGAGGAATCAGCATCAAAATTTTGACTGGAATTGGTCTTTGTTAGTCGTCTTCCTCACTGCAGAACAGGAAGACCTTCATTTGAAGATCCTTCACTTGAAGCTTTTCAGTGTTGTGACTCTCCTCTTAACAGAAACAGATTATTTAGTTCAAGTTACTAGTTGGAAGACTTTCTGCATTGAGAAATAACTGCTTGAGCACAGGTCTCTCCAGTGCCTTATGCCTGGAGGTCTTCTAGCTCAAAAGAAGGCAGTTACCATATCTGCTGCTCACCTGAGTCAATACTGGACACAGGTGCACATCATAAATTATAGACCTGAAAGCATAAATTGGATCAAAAAAAGACAATGATTTTTTTCCCCTACCAAAGATACTATTCTAAAACTTTGAAAGTGGATTTTTCCTGCTGAACCCTTCAATGCATTCACAGAATAACACAAGATTCAGAAATGTCAACTCGATAATCACTTTGAACAATGCTACTCTAAAAATTTTCTCTGATGATTCATGAAGAAAACCATGTGTTTCTTTACTCCCTTCAATATCAGCCTCATCCCAAGACATCTACTTTTTTACTTGTTATGTCTAGTGACAGCTGGTAAAAGGAAGCATTCTGAGGGATGGTTCTTTGAGCAACGTGATCCAGTGGGTGTCACCCCTGCCCATGGCAGGGGGTTGGAACTCGGTGGTCTTTAAGGTTCCTTCCAGCCCAAACCAGATTTTATGACTGGTCTCACCCATGAGTATTTCACATCTCCCTGTAGGTATATTCTTGAAGCGCCAAGCTACTTTGTTTAGATTACGTGGCAGCTGATTTAACAACTTAGCAGATACCCAAAAGATGAAGTGGGTTGTACTCTAGGGAGTTTCTACGAAGACAGGAACATATAAACACGAAGGCTAACTCCTCTCCATTGCAGGTACCAGGCCATACATCCCCTTCCAACAACCTTCTCATCTCCAACTTAAAAATTCATGGGCTACTAATCCATGACTACTTTAACTGGAAAGCTCTTCCATATCTCTATTGATCTTCATCTAAATTCTAGTAGAATTTAGACAGCTTTAGAATGCTTTTCTTCTGGTTTTCAAGGCAAGGATAAGTAAGATCACCCATGATTTTGTAACTTCAGTGTATCTTTATTTCTTAAAATATTTTTTTTCCTAGCACAGGCCTTTCTGGGTGTTATGCTGCATCAATGTTATCATAAAAAAAAAAGGAAACAAACAAACAAAAAAAACCCAGCTGAATCTCACCTGGAAGTGAATTTTCCACCTCTGGAAAAAAAGATAGATATTTCCTTTTTACAACTGTATGCAAACAATTTGTGTTCCTTTTCATACACGGCAAGGCTCCTCCATCAAGTTCCTGTTCTAAATCAGAGCAAGGAGAACAAAAAGGAAAAGCTGATATTTATTTAACTGGACACGTAATTTGATTAGAGCAATTCTAATTGCTTCATCTGAGCCCAAAGTAAAACAAACAAACAAATTAAATATAAATAAATAAATAAATAACATTGAAAATGCACTAAAGCCACACTCCCTGGTCACATTTGCCAAATAAACGGTAATTTGCTGTTTGATAAGTAGATAGATACAGTTTCAGGAACTGGGAATAATCCCTAGCTGGGGCTGAAAAGCAGCTACTCAGGAGACAAGGAACTAATAAAGTGGTTTAGCCCAGTTATAAAACAGATCTTTTTGGAGCAAAGGGAAGGCTTAAGTGGAATTTGGACTGAGTCTGCCTTATAAAAATTCCATGTTGCTAAGTTTAGGTAAAGGATGTTTTTCAGGAGGAAGTATTTCTTCTCCATGAAATACTTTTCTAGTAAACAATTTGTTTCAAAGATGAATCCAGAAGATTTTCCTTTGGTCTGTCCGGAGTCATGTCTTGGGTCTGGGAATATTGGTTCCAAGCTAAACTCATCACATCATCTACAGCCCTACATGGATGGCTGGAAAAGCTTTATTTTTTCATATTATGTGCTCTGAAAGCAATTATACATCACTCTAAGTGTACTGGAAATAATTATACAACATTATGCACATATGCAGATATTACACAATAATTGTGTGTCTTGAAGTCATATTTTATGCTATGCATAAATGAATACTTCTGCATGTGATGTTGTGAGCATTAGAATAGCTTACACTCCTCCTCCATGCCACAGTCCCCTACAAAGAAAAAAGGCTGTATACACCCCAGCACTGCCAGAACACATACTTTTAGAACTGAAGGAAAAAAGAGCTTCAGCTGAAGACAGTAAACACCTCATAAACAAAGCAGATTTGTCACGCTGTTAGGCCAAAGATTATGATGTGAGAAAGCAGTTTACATTCTTATCAATTTTACTGGTGCAGAAGAAAAGTATCTTGGTTTTCTGTTATAAACAGTGTACTAGCTTGATAGTTGATAAGGCACACAAGAATGAGGGGGGAAAAAGTGGATAATGACACCGAACTAACTCAAGAATTAGCATAATATAAATAACTGTGGAGAGACAGCCACTGAAAATGTGCTCTTGAATTTCAGGACGAAGAGTAGCATTAGCGGCCAGCTGAAGAGATGAAGATACTGCTTAATAGCACCCTGCATTATCATAAGGCTGACTGTAGTTTGGAAATTTTGTGTATGTTGCTGGAAACGTACAGAACAATTACAGTCAATTATATACAGCGGCACACTCAAAGCACCTTGGGATCATAACAAAATACCCAATTCTTTCACAGACTTCTCTCTCAGCAGCACAGCCCTCAACCAGCAAAGTGAACTGTGAGCATAACTCCTAAGTAAAAAGGACAGGTTTGCCCAGATTCATAAGACAACAATCAGAGTTTGCTCTGATACAGTAATACTTGCTCCAAAACTGGGCCTGACTGCCCCAACAAAAGGGAAGTGGCCACTAGTAGACTCATTTCACACTACTTGGGTGCATTTGGGTGCATGGGGCTCCTCAGGTGCTCAGTTTGAACCTTAAAGTTATGGAAAAACTAAGATTAGGTGGCAGCGTGGTGGCACTGATGTGTAAATCTTCATCCTTTGGTGCAACTGGCCTCAAACACACAGGGCAGCGCATGAAGTCTCTTTGCCCTCTCAGACCAAAAATAAAGTAGAAGTTGCCTTTCACATGAGGGATACACCTCACCAGACTTTTGCTGTCAATAGTAAGATTTTTTGACTTCCTAATTTTTCAGAAATGAGAAATTTGTGGGATTTTTTTATCTGAAGGAAAAGATTGTTTTCTTTTCCTTCAAACTCAACAGGCCTTCTCCAGATCTACAACTGTACCAGCAACAGAATTGTTTTCAAGTTAGAGATCAGCAATGAAAATCTTAGCCAAAACCATGAGTTTTAAAAAAGTCATAAAACCAGTGCATTAGAAATGAAACCTGTCATTGTAATTATAATGGTCACAGCTGTTCTTTTTGTAATGGTTTTGCCAATGCTGCCCTTTTTATGCAAACTTTAGTCATTAAAAAATAACCCAAGATACAAAACATTTTAAATTCAAATGGGTTTACTTTACTATTTTCTACTTTCCACTAATGCATTTTAGATTTATTATTTTAATGTGTTGGGAGCCTGTACTATCCTTGAGGTACCTCATATCCTGGAATAAAGACAATTAGGCAATTTTTGTCAATAGTCATTCAGTTAATGAAATATCTAATAATATAATTAATCCATTAGTAGACCGTACCACATTTTAAATATTCTACTAATCCTCAAACCCTTAACTATGCAATCCTACTGCATATCAGCCATGCTTTTCCCTAAGGCCTACGAAGAAATAGCTGTGTATATAGAATGAAAAACTAGGGCTCAGGCAGAATGAATTTCCTTTTGCAGACTTGCTTATATCCCTCACTTTTTAATGGTATCCATTAAGGACACTCTTCTCAGAAGCGAGACTTTCTCTTCAGGTAACATTCAGTTCCTTTTTTTTTGTCTCTTCATTTAGAAAACACTTTCAATAACACTGATATAGCCTTTCTTCTATTTTGCATCAAATCTAAAATATCCAGCATGACGTTTCCCTCCTTCCTCTTTTCTGAGATGAACATTGTTCAGGTTCCCTTTGAGGCAGCTTTCAGATAATGAACTTATTTTTAGCCTCTTCATAGTCGGGCCTCTTCTTGGCACAAGAGGGTGCAGTCACAGCTCACTTGGGCACTGCAGCCTGACCAGAAACGGCTTGGGAAGGCGAGGTATCTTTCTGAGTCTTATTCCATCCACTCAAAACATCTGTATGCACTTTTTTTTTACTTTTCAGAGGTATGCTCTGATCTCTAACAAATATGTAACAGCTGTCTGTACACTGTCCACGTTTTAGGAGCTCTTAGTTGGGACCCTTAGCTAGGACTGTTGATAGGCCCTTTACCACAGAAGCATCCTTTTTCATCAGGACCATCAGCCTGGTCAAGGTGACACCCAGCAGATATGGTGCCTCCTGCCTACACACAGATCTACATTCCTGGCTGACCCCTCTTGCTCACATATCCAGGTTCACGGCAATGGCTGGATTTGGGACTGAGGAGGAAATTTTCTCCATGCCTAGCTGTGCCGAACCCGTTGCTTTGCAACCTGAGAAAAGCCCATCAACTGGAAGATCACCTGAGTATACCATTATTTATCGTGTTCTCTGATACTGCAGACATTGGGAGCACAGAATATCCCAAGTTGGAAGAGACCCACAAGGATCATCGAGTCCAACTCCCAACTCCACACAGCACCACCCAAAAATTCAGACCATGAGTCTGAGAGTGTTGAACATGTACCATATTGGAATTTCATTCTAAATCTGAAATATATATATGTATGTATGTCTCCAGAGGACTGAAGTGCTCATCTCACTGAAGCCAGTTGGCTGTAACATTAGAGGTTATATTGATGAAGTGCGTCGGTGCAGAAGCTCATCCGTGCAGGAGAGGGTGACCGTTCACCCATTTCTTGTCTTTTCGGGCGCCATTCGTGCCAGGCCCAGCCTGGCTGCTCTCCTTTCCCTCTGTCCCCAGCCAGCCAGCCCCTTCATCTCCCTCACACCCCCGCCGGCCACCCTCCTAGCAGAGAGACCACACACACAAGCTTCATTTCCAAACACCTTTATTCCCCCCTCCTTCACCACCAGACCAAACAACCGCGCTCACCCCCCCCCCCCGACTCCCCCCCCCCCCCCCGCTCGCCCATCCCCGGTCCCCAACGGGACCCCCACCGCGGCGGCGGCCGAGCCGGGGGAAGCCGGGCCCAGGCCTCGGCTCTCGGGCACCGCCACCGCGACCGGCGGCGGCGGCCCGGCGCGGGGCGGAGCGTGCGGCGCAAAGTGCTGAGTCACGGCCCGACGCCGCCATCACGTGTGGCGCCGGGCACGGGCTGGAGGCTGCCGCTTGCGCCGCTGCTTCTGCTTCTGCCGCTGCCGATCGCGGCTCGCCCCGCAGCCCCGCTCCCGTCCCCGCCGGCCCGGCATGGGGCTGCTGTCGCAGGGCTCGCCGCTGAGCTGGGAGGAGACGCGGCGGCACGCCGAGCACGTGCGGAAGCACGGCATCCTCCAGTTCCTGCACATCTACCGCGCCCTGCGCGACCGCCACAAGGACGTCCTCAAGTGGGGCGACGAGGTGAGCGGCATCCCGTCCTGCCTGCCTGCCTGCCCTCCTTCCTCCCCTCCTTCCTCTTCCTCCCTTCCTCTTCCTCCGGCCCCCCGGCACGGCGCAGGTGCCGCGGGAGGGCCTCGGGGCTTTAAAACGCTGAAATAATTCGGGGGGGGGGGAAGGGGAGAGCCCCAATTAACGTTGTTATTGTTATTATCGGACCCGGGGGTGCCTGGCCTGTCGCGATAGAGCCTCGGGGGGAAAGCTGAGGCCTCGCCCCGTCCCCGACATGCCCCGTCCCCGACATGCCCCGTCCCCGACATGCCCCGTCCCCAACGCGTTTTCCTTCCAAGCAGCCACCGACAGGCTCCGAGACATCAGCGAGGCAAGCATCCGAGCAAAGGAACCGCTTCTCCAGAGGATAAGTGGGGTTTTGGGGGCTTTGTGCCATAAAAAGCTGCCCTGTGGAGGGAATTGTATGGCAGGGTGGCCGCTCTGCGCTGTAGGGTTTCGCAGCCGGAGCGGTGTGGATTTGGGATACTTGAATACACAGCTGTCTGTCCCTGCCTGCTGTCCGTGTTCCTGCATCTGGTGTGGCTGAAGTTGGGCTGACAGCCTCATACACAGGCTCGGGCTCAGGAATAAAACTGGAGCAGATGGTGTCCCTGTGACTCTGAGACTCGAGGTTTTCCTCGAAAACGGGGCACTCGTTTTTCAGTGTTACTGACCAGTTGGCCTCGCTTTCCCAGGGTGAGGTTTCATCATGCAGCCCAGGTTGATCTGCAAGCGAGCTGGCTCAGCTCAGCTCCCCTCCCCTGGTGTTCCTGCTCCGAGGAGCCAAACCAGCAGAAAGCTGTTCCCCCATTCAGCTTTTTAGGCTGCCTTGTTTCCTTGGCACACCTTCTTGCTGTTTCCCTGAGATCCAGCAAATTCTGGTTAACGTGGGGAAAGTAACAGGAACTTGTGGAGGAAAGGGGTGAACAGAAGCGCCCCTTGCAGCAGCAGCTTGTTGTTGGTAAGCCTGGCTGTACAGCGGGACTGCACCCTGCGAACCTCATCCCTGCTGTGGCAGAGTTTACTGAAGCATTTCTGCATGGTAAAGGGTGATGCTCTTTAATGAGACTCACGTTTTGTCCTGTCCAGAGTGATAAGGCGAAAATTTAAGGGCAATATGATTTATTGCCGCGCTTCTGACGAGGAGCTTGGAGCCACGTTTGAAGTGCCTGTGAACACTCAGAAGTTCGAGTAACTGGGCTCATAATCTGCGTATTGCTTTAGCAAATGATACTAATCTTAGGTGTGGCAATTTATCTTTATTCTGCTGTATTGTGCAATTTTTTATGTAACAGCATTTAGGAGCGTATTAGCATGCCAGAGACTTGTTGCCAGTCTGCTGATCTGTGAGCACAGAAACATACCCGTCTCTACAACTTACTCAGCTGTGCTGTAGGTAGTGGGGAAAACAGTAAACTCATTTTCCATTTTTCTTTCAAATATCTAGTTATTAGATAGCCACATTTATATGCAGCTTAGATGATTCAGCTGACTAGCTGGACAGTTTTCATTAAAAAGCCTTTTGTGCCCTTCGACCTTCTTGTGTGAAGTCATAGCCTGAGGGTTTGCTATTGTCTTAAAAACTCTTGAAGATAGAAATCAAGAATGAAGATGACAGGCCTCACATAATGGTAGTGATGAAATCTGAGTAAAGAAAATTAGTTTTGTATTCCCAAGATGTTACTGAGACCAGGTTTGGCAAAAGGTACCTTGTTTTACTTCATTTTTAATGACTGCTAGGAGGACAACCCAACTTTCATAGTGCATGCTGAGTTTGTCTTCTACTGCAGACAATGTGGATATTTTAAAGATTGTCCCTATCTAGCCTTGTAATGCCTTGTAGTAGGAGAACCAAGGGATTTACCAAAACAATCTTGTTTTTTAGGGGGTCTGTTTTTTGGACTGTTTTCTACAACCACAAAGTTTTTGCAACAGTTTAAGAAAAAAAAAAAAGGCCACAAGCGTAGCACAGAAATAAGACTTTGCTTAAAAAGTCTTTCTAAAGGTCTCTTTGAACCTGCGTTTGCAGGTGAAGGTCCTTTGCCTCTTAATCATCCTTCTGCCTCATTTAGTTTCAGACTGATCGTTGGCCTCCCTGTTTATGCTTGGCTTCTCCTGGCTGTGGGAAATAAGAAACACCGGACTATTTTATTATCCCTCGTCAAACCCCTCCTTGCTATCCTTGCCTTGATGCCCACAAAAGTTGGGCAGCAAATAGATCTGATGAGGAAACCATCACGCTAGCCAGAACTGTCTCACGTTCTCCTTGTGTTTCCATCCTTCTCTCCCACCCAGGAGTGTATGCTTATCTGTGGGTTTCCAGAGTAAGGAGTCATTAGATTGTTTTTTAATACTTTTTTTTTTTTCCACATGCAGCAAATGCAAAAAGCTGCACCTTCTCAGGGCTGTGTTTTACAACTCCAGCAGAGGTAGCAGGTACTACATAAAACAATTAGTTTGGGATGCTCGGCAGATGTTAGTGGTACCTCTTTTGGTACCAAACTCTTGTTCGGAGCTTTTGAGAATAAGGCAAAGCCTATTCTGTTGCTTCCCAGCGTTTTTTCTGAAAAGCTGGCCTGTGTGCTAGTGCACAGCAAATCTCCTGCGCTGTGCAGCGCCTCGTGTCTGCTGATTGCATTCCTCTAGCCGACGGCTGTTGCTTAAATTTCCCTTTGCAGCTTAATGTGGATGCTGGGATCAGACAAGTGGAATGGCAGGCTCTCGGCTAACCCAGCTCCATCCCTTTGTGCTGTGTGTGTGCACGTGAGTGTGCGGGGACATCAACATGCACATGGGCGGGCACATACACGAGTGCATATATGGGATACTTGATGTTTTTCTACTGTGTTTTTTTACTGCTAAAAGGGACAGATTGACTGCTCTGCAGGCTGAATCCCTGTCTGGACTGGGAAGGAGAGTTGGAAAAGAGAATTTGAAGGGGGCAAGTACTGTAGAGAGGAAGGGAGAGCTGCTCCGGTGTGTGAAGGTGTTGAAAAAAGTATGTTAGAGGGAGATCCCCTCAGAAGGAAGGTTGTAGAAAGCAAGCATGGGCAGAACTTGACTTTATTTGAAAGTACATGTGAATTAAACGGCAATCTGACTTGCCCGGCCTTGTTCAGTGCAATTGGACATAATGACCCTTCTGTTGCACGGGGGCCTGGCTACTGTCAGCACTGGGGCACAGAACTTAACAGGCATCTTCAGCTTGTAGAAAGCTGTTGTCTTCATGGAAACTTAATGTGAAATTTGGCCGTCTTTAAAATGGGTTTGATGCTGAATTCCGTGAGGCATCGTGAAGAATGTGCCACCACTGCTTGCAAGTTGAAATCTTCCTGACTTTTTTTCTTTTTTTTCTTTCTGCATTTGTCTCTTTCTCAGTCCTTTCATGTTCTTTTGATCTGTATTCTTTCCTTATCTTTCTTCTTACTTTTGATTTACTCTGCTCCTTGTTCATTAGGTTTTTTTTTAATTATACCGTGCCAATGGATTAGAAAAAAATGAACACTTGCTGCTCAGCACTTCCAGTTGCAAGCAGCAAAGCAGCCTTTCTCAGAGGCTGCAAGAAGAGAAACCAAAGGGCTTCTTACCACAATAAGCCACGGGTGTTACTCCTGGTGAGACAATCTTTAAGGTTTTCTCCTTTTTCCTAAGGAAAGCCTGGGCCGTGGGAAGAACTCCTTTTCCTTTTGAACGATTTTTTCCCAGGGACCTAGCTACAGTATTAACGTCTTGCTGTTGTTTGCAGCCTGTATGTTTTTTTCAGGGCAGCAGCAGCACGATGTTCAGTGACACTGCGTCACAGCCCATGGATTTTCAGAGTGGTGAAATACTTGCTGCAACTGAAGGATAGGGTTTGGGGTTCAGACACGCACACACTGAGGCTCCTGTTTGATGTCTGTTACTCCTGTAAATCCAGAAACAGTCTAAAGTGTTTTTAACAGTGGTGAATCTAGCTCACCTACTGCATGAAATAAGTACAGTTCCTGTCCATAAAACACACAGGTGAAGTTTTGGTCACCACTCCTCTAAAAGACAATAAAGAGGCCTAGTGAGAGAGACAAACACACGTGCACAAAAGTGAATGCAAAGAGGAATTCAGGTGAAGATAAGAAAAGACAGTGACTGTTCAAAGAAGCAGGTTCAGAGAGCATCACGGTGTGCAGGAAAAGCATTCAACTTTTCTCATTTTACAAGAAGTTTGGGTAAGCTAATGGAGCAGAAGAGCAGCAGATGGCCTTTTAAGAGAATTACTTTACAAAGTCTAGATGCCCTGTGGAATAGGGTGCCACATGATAGCTTTAAAGCTACGGTGGACGCCGATGTGGATGACAAGCATACAGTTTATTATGTTTTTTATTCAATATGTTTTTTTAAATCCACGCAATGCAAGATATATGTCCATCTATCCAAACCACTTAGATAATCTTCAAGTGGCTCATGAGGTTTCTTTTAATGTTCTTCTGAAACTTTCCAACTAGCTTTTAACTGTGTATGTTACAAAGAAAACAGAAAAGCAATAAATATTTTTTGTATTTTCCTGGCTGTCAATAAGAGATGCTCTTTAAAAAAAAAAAAAGTCATTATACAGACTCACCATCAATATTATACTCTGATCATGGGGAATTTATTTTAGGAGAGGAAGCTAGCTTTAGGAGCTGGAAGTTTTTTCTTCTCGATATGGAGAGTAAAGAGGAAAGATCTCAAGTTCTCGCTTTGTCCAAACTGCTGCTACGTAGTGGTGTGCAGAAATTCCCCTTTTTTTTTTTTTTGAAGAATTTTCATGGGAACCTTGTGCTTGTAATACCACTAATGTATCCTCATATCTCTTAAAAAAAAATTTTTTTTTTTTTACATTTGAGCCCTTGTCACTTTAAGGCAATGGCTTCTGGTCTCCCCCTTCCCCCAGCAAAATTCCCCCCGCAGAATGCATTTTTCAATTTCTTTCATGCAGAAATTCCCCGCGATGGCCCCCTGCCAGATGCAGCGTGTCTGGATGCCTCTGAATGGTGGCTGTCTTAATCCGTGTGCCCGCCTGCCCGCCGCGTGAGGAAGGGCAGCACTCGTGAACGATTTGGTTATCCGTCACGTGTCTGCTTGATCATACTTTGAGCTTTGACTAGATAAGGGGACGGTGACGTTGTTTGTTTACAAATAACTTGTGCTTCCTTTATTTTAGAACAAACAGCAGGTGCGGCTACAACGGATGCGTCGGCTGATAGTCGTTGAACTGCATCTCTGCCCTGCCTTAATCCTCCTGTGGGAAATGTAAGGGAATGCCTAAAGGGAACTGAACCTAAAGCCTCCAGCTTTCAAAACATGAATGAAATGATAACCTCCTTGATAGCCTCTATCTAGTGGTTGTATCTTTGGAATTTCCAGATTTCTTAGCATGTGTTTCTATGAAGTTTCTTTATACCCGGTATTGCTGCAGTGGCCTGTCCTGAGCTTAAAACTGCCCAGGCTGCAGAAGAGGGGTGAAAACAGGAAGAAAACTGCAAAATACTTAATATCCACAAGTCTACAGCTGTTATGCTGAAGGAAATGCTTAGATTTAGAGAGAAAACATCTGAGAAGTTTAGCTCCAGAGCACCAGGAAGGGGCTGGGATTTGGGAAGCTGTCCCTGACTATTGGAGAAAAAAAAAAAAAAAAAAAAAGATTTGTACATCATGGTATTTTCTTTACCCCCAAAGTGATAGGAAAGCAAAAGCAATTCTCAACTCTTCCTATCCTAGCAAGTGAAAATGCAGATATAGATCCTTTGCCTTACCTCTTTTCCAGTCCTTGCTTCTGCTCACATTATGCTTCTACTTTTACTTTTCGTGTATAAACTGCTCTCTATTTGTTTGGAATTGCTTTCATAAAGTTTATTAGTCTAATCCTACTGGTATTCGGCTGAACTAGACTGAGCGTTGCAGCAAATAGTTTATAGTGGGATGCTTTTTTTAAAAGCTAACTTTGCAATTCATGGAAAACATTTTGGAAGGTTTTTTTAATTGCTTATTTTCCGTAAACAAGCTGTAATTTGTCATAAATAGCGACCAAGCCCCATGATATGCATTGATTTCCTCCTCTGCAATCGCAGATCTCAATAAGAGGAATTTTAATTATCTGCTGTTTGTATTTCAGATAGAGAAATATTCTGTTCACAGTGAACTTCCTGCCTTTTGTGGATGTCAAATGAATTGTTATAATCTTGTCATGGAGTTACTGTCTATTGCTTCAGCATAATTCCTCTTTTGCCACGGGACTTCCTCTTCTTGCTGTGCAGATGCATTATTTTAGTTAATAGTGTTAGAAAAGCTGAGTAGGAAGGATGAATACAGGAAGGATTTTTTAATAGTTCTTTTTTTTTTTTTCTTTGTGATGCAAGAGGCGACTTGGAAGCTTGCAACGTCTTGCTTCGCAGTTGAAGAAATGGTCTGTTATTTGTCTGTTAAAACATCTAGCTTGTGTGGATTAGAAAATAGTTGTGCCAAAAACACTCGTGCCTTTTTGTCTTAAATCTAAAAATCCGTGAGTGCCATAAATTTGCTTTTGCTACAGAAATCTAAACGTTATCCTAATCTTTTACAGTCTTACCTCAGACGTGACGCAGATCAAAGAGGAGGCACCTTGTTCCCTAATGTGCCACATCTTGTTCTGGAGAATCATGCAAGGAGTTATGACCTCTAGATTTAGCTTTCAGTAACCCAGCTTCCTGGTTTGTGGTATGTGCAGCACAGGACATCCTCTAGTCACGTCGTATCATGCAAAAGAAGAAGATCTGCAGCCCTGATGTCGGCAAGTGGGAGGGCAGCGGGCAGCAGCACTTCACGGGGGCTGGTTGGGTTGCCTGAAATGAGAAACGCTGCATCCTCTTCTGCATCTATGATCATCTTAGCGTGGTATAAAAGTACTTCAGTTTTGTACAAACTGGCAATGTAATGAACATCAGTTAAGCTGTTTTTTTGTTATTGGTTTCTAGAGCACGATTTTTGTAGGTTAGTTTCATGTAGAGCTGCAGACTGCTTTGGTTATTGCATTAGCCACTTTGAGTCTGCTCGATCAAAATTAAGTGTTTTGGGAAATACATTTGAGTAGCAGATTTAAAAAAAAAAAAAATTACAACAGAAAATAGCCATTGTAATCCCATGAGCATGGGAGTGCTTTGTGTTGTGCCAGTGAGCAGTTTGGAGGCTTGCTGATGAGAAATGGGGAAAAAGGCTTCTGCTGCGATCCCAGAGTTGTTTGCCTCCTAAGTTCACTCCCTCAGGGGTTAGGCTGTCCTTTGTGGGCCAGTAAACCTTTCATTAAAGGTGCATCACGATCTAGTTATTACTGTGGCTCCACTTTTTCTGACAGCGGTGGTGAGAAAATAGCTGTGTTTAAAAAACTCTACATATATTGCAAGTACACGTGCTTACAGAAGAATCTCCTTTTTGCATGTTAGCACTGAAGACTTGTGGTAGAGTTTTTCTGATGAGCAGTCAGATTATTAAAACTTTGTTCTTCTGTAGGCTGTTATTTTAATGATATGTGGCATTTTAATGATGCATTAACTGCCCAATAAATGTATCGGGGAATTAATTTTTTTGCTATGATGTAGCTTAATAACTAGTGAAATGAGCTTTGTTTTGTTTTGTTTGAGGCTCTTGAGGAGAAAGGTTGCCTTGTTTTGTTATTTATTGTGTGCATAAACATATGAGGCGTACTACGTGAAAAGATATGTATTAAATGTTGTAGTGGCTGCTGGGAACAGTCAGCAAAAGCCAAGTGTCAGGAAAAACCTCCGATTTTTCTTAAAGCTCCAGGCCAAGGGGAAAGCATGCATGAAGAGGTTGCTGTGGAACTGGCATTATAAGGTGACTCCAACAATTGCTCCAAATACTTGTGGCGGTGGCTGCCCAGTGAAGGCACCTAGGGAAGAAAGCATCACTAAGATTGTCTTCTAGGAAGGAGGGTCGTCTGTGAGTCATCCAGCACTCTTCTGTGTCTCCGGTGACCCATCCGTGATCAGGTTTAGCCTGAGGCAGACGATCAGAAGCCCAGGTAAAAGGCGAGTGCAGAGGGCTGATTTTCCCAGGAGGATGGACAAGGCAGAGAGCATGCAAACTTGCCTGCTTTCCTCTCAAAAGCAGCTCCTTTTCAGATAATTCTTTTTGACTTATTTTCCTCCCTTGTAGAATCTCAGCCTGCTCAGCACCTTATTTCTGACCTTACCGAGCTGCAAGACGAAATGCTTACTTGAGTATTTACGTACAGGCGTGCCTTGTGGCAAATAGTTGGTATGTTAAAAGCACCTGGGTAACGCTCTGGAGCAAAGGCTTTCGCCTAAATATGAGCCAGGCTTTGTTCCTAGTGTACTTAGCATAACGGTGTCAGTTGTGTGCTGGGAGGGGAGCTGATACCGGGAAACTGGCCACTGCCAAGGTGCGTATTTGGACAATGATACCCTGTTGGACTTGCATCAGCTTA
Source organism: Cygnus atratus (assembly GCF_013377495.2). Lineage (NCBI taxonomy): Eukaryota > Metazoa > Chordata > Aves > Anseriformes > Anatidae > Cygnus > Cygnus atratus. The sequence goes on along the minus strand of NC_066364.1, from coordinate 25,256,640 downwards.
AGTCCTCCTCAGCTCTTAGCATTGCTGCTGAAGAGTTGCTTGGCCGATTTTTCTTGTTTTAAGTAGCGTGTTCTCTGCAGGAAGAATACATGCAATTATGGTCAAATAAAACTCCGTGAACTCTAGCATTCAAACACAGTTTTAGACATGCTCGCCCAATTTCAGAGAACTATTAGCTTTCATGTTGCTGCCGGGCAAGTCCAGTAACAACTATTTGGCTTCGTGTGGAGAGAGTGGTTTGGCTCTTCCCCAGTTGAGGGTGATTCAAGGTCTTGTTTGCAGTCATATTTACAGAAGCAACATTAAGAATTTTGAAAGCCTGACATTTCTCCAGTAGCCAGCTATGAGAAGGAATCCTGACAAATGAAGCAAGGCTATTCTAGGTACTGTCCTGACAGCAAGCTGATGGTGAAGGCCTCCCTCTTAGAAGACACGGCCATGGACTGAAACTGATGTGGAAATATTCTGTAGTTGCAGTATGCTGCAGGTTAGTAGTTGAAGGAAGCTGGTAAAGAATAGGGTTTTTTTTGGCTCAGAGGTAGATGTGTTGCACTTGAATATTATTTATTTTGTATGGAGAATTTATTTGCCGTTTGAATGCATTTAACTTCTGACCTTTTTCTGGATCTGCTGTACGTGTGGAGGGATTTACAGCTTTCACTTCACAACCTTTCTGGCCAAGTTCTTGTTCCCTCTCCTGGTGAGGTGTCCACCACATTTTTGCAAGCTGGACAGACAGACCCTTGCTGGTCGGAGGGTTTAGTCCACTGAAACTGTGTTGTACACCCCTCTGTGCAGGGGGGAGCCGAGTGGCAGGCTTTTGTGCCTCCTCATACTGTGCACACTGGCTGGAGAAGAGAGACATCTAGGGTTTGGTTTGGTTTGCTTTGGGGCAAGAGCCCCAGGTGGACACACGGGTCTGTGGTGTCTGCCTTTCTTACAGTGGCAGGGTGCGCTTCCCTTACAGGAAGACTAGTTAAAAACAGGGGGAAAAGTGAACTATAAAGGAGTTTGGCAAAACGATGTATTACAAAGGCTGGGCGAAGCCCCACATGCTTAGCTTTCAGAGTCAAAGCTCTCATGGGCATACTGATGCTTTCAGCTAGGCCGCAACTCTCTGAACTTCACTGTGGATAAAAAACATGTGCAAAGTCTGTAAATGAAGAGCTGAAGTTAAATGTAAAAATGTGTGAACTGTGAATTTGTTTCCCTTTTTCTAGCTGTAGGCTAAATCTTTTGAAGAGCTTAAGTTAAATTCTTTAAGGATGCCCATTCAGTCGGTCCCTCTGTTGGCAAGATATTCTGTGGGTTACTTGGAATCGTTGGCAGCTGTCTGAAGCTTTCTTCTTTTCTCATTAAAATTAATGGCAGATCTTCTGTGTGTGAAGACAATTTTGAAGGTTTAGTCAATCTTTCCAGAGGCAAGAGTAGCAGTTGTTTCTAAAGCTGTTTGCATAAATGTATTCACTACAGCACTCAGATCATGAAACGTTTCGGTTTCTTTCACGTTGCCTTCTTGGCTTAATGCTTCTTTACATTCTTTTGGCTAATTTTCTTTTGTGAAACTTTTAAGCTGTATATAATACGGCTTATAGAGAAGTACAGTGTTCATGCTACCAGCTTATTGTAATTAGATTTGGAGAGGGATTACTAAGATAGGAGGCTAATCGCAGGAACATATAAATTAGAATAGTGGACAAATGTTGGTCTTTGGCATCTCTCAAATGCAGCTGCAACTCCTCTGCCCTTTTTCTGCTTTCAGTCCCTCCTGAAGGCACCATGAGGACAGCGTGGTGGGAGGCCAGGAGCACAGCGGGCTCAATACCCCGTCACACGTCTGTCTTTGTAACTTGGAGAACTGCAGTTATGTACATTCTCTAGTTTGGGCTGGGTCTGAGCAAGGATGAGTTGGCTGAAGCTTTTCCAAAGCAGGAGGAGATGGTGTTGGCTGTGGTAGGAAACCAGAAGGTGTGAAAGAAATCCTTTTATATCACCACTAATCATGGGTCAAGTGTCACTTGAGAGTGAGAGACTGACTGGTACTCGATAATAACTAAATCAGTGCTCGAGTGAGTTCTGGTTGACTGTTGTCTGTAGTTATCTCGAGTAGATTGTTGTGGCATAATACACACAAACCACAAAACATGCTGCGCAAAGAAATAGAGTCTTACACGAAAACTAGAAATCATTTTTCTTTAGGGGATTAAGATTTTATCTTAAATATTGAGAACATGCATAATTGCTCAATGAGTCCCTGCAGGATTTGTCTAATCAGATTCTGTAGAATTACAAACATTCTCGGATAATGCTGTTTCAGATTTAATCACAAATCCCAACAGAGGATTACATTCATTGTCACTGCAGCTAGCAACAACTCTTCTGTGAATGCCAAAGTAACCAAAGACTGGGAAGCCCACAAATCCACTTAGAGTGTGCTGGAAAACACCGCACAAGTTTTCCTGTGCTTTGGCAGGCTGTTTTCCTATACTCGCAGACTTCTGTACAAAAAGAAGTTGCTGCCAGCTTGGACCCAGCATCTCCAAAATCAGCGTCTTGGTGAGTCTGAGCCTCTGGCATCGAAGTAGCGGAGTTCAGTAAGTACTGCTGGATGCCGTCGTAGGCAAAGTGAGAAAACATAACTGAGTAGCGCAGCACAAAGACTGATAAATTCTAGCAGTGGAATTACAGTTTACATTTACAACTTGAGCTTGATATTTGCACTAGATTAGTGGTGAAAGTCGTGGAAGCAGGGGCTTGAGAGCCGCAAACAGAAAGCATTGCGTATCGCTGCTGGGCCAGCCAGGAGTTTTCACAGCCATTGCCCTTGTGATGCATTTCCGTGTATGATTTCTGATTTTACTTGGCAGGCGAAGCATCCCCTTCCAAATATGTGTCAGGAAATAGTTGTATCAGTAGGTATCGAAGGGTTATAATGTCCAGGCGGTTGTCAGGTGGTGCTCTAAAAGGCCTTAAGGGAGTTTTGATAGCACGTATGCGTCGAGATTAGGAGGTTTGAAATGGGGGTGTTCCCAGTCTGATGGCTTTCAGATAATCTCTGTTTGGCAAACCATTTCCTTCAGATCTGGGGCACAGCACTGGCACCGCTTTCTTCAGCGGCTGGTTGGGTTGAGTTCTCCACCGGTGTGGAGCCAGGAGCGGGTGGAGGCGAGAGCCCTGGGGACATGGAGGAGCAGAGGCCTGGAGCAAGGTGCTGTGGGGTCAGGAAGGCAGGCCGCGGGGCAGGGAGGCAAGGAGGGCTGTGGAAGCAAGGCTGAACCAAGAAGGGGTGGAAGCCCCTGTGCTGTACCAAGAGCTGGAGTTCATTAATAGCAGGGCTGGTGCCGTTCGTTACGACCGTGGGCTTTCTGTGCTGTAAATGAGGCTCTGCCACAGCAGTCTTTATAGCTCCAACAAGTGGCTGGTATAAATGGATGTCCTGTTTGTAAGTGAGGGGGTTTTTGTTGTTTTTTGTCAGCTGCAGAGACCGTAACCTATGGGATGACAGAGGCATGCTTGTGGTTAAGAGTTCGCATGGTTTTGTTTTTTTCAATAATGGAGGCAAATGCAAATTCGGAATCTGTGAAGTGATCACAGTTAAAAATGGAGAGGAGAATTTTCAAATCAGATTTCAAGGGATTTCAGTTCTTCATTCAAGATGAAACGAGCAAGCAGCTGTCTTCTCCAGTATAGTTTACTGCATTCATAGATAGCTATGGTTTTAAGCCTCTGTAGAGGTAAAGTTCAGTCTGACATCTGTCATCCCTTTATAGCTGATACTTAAATTCATGCGCCAGTGAATTTGTGTGTGAAGAAAATCTCATCCTTTAACTTTTTTTTTTTTTTTTTTTTTTTTACTTACAAGGTGGAGTATATGTTAGTAAAATTTGACCATGAGAATAAGAAAGTACGCTTAGCACTACATGGCGAAGAAGTTCTTCAGACGCTGCAAGACAAGGGGGAGAAGATAAACCCCAAGTGAGTAGCTGTTTCCTGCTACTTTTTTTTTTTCTTCCCGTTACGATACCGTACAGAATTTTGTACAACTAACTTAACTTTCAAGTCCGCTCTTTGTAAAACCATAAACCACCGGTACTAATATTTGCAGATTAAACTGGGGTGCAGAAAGTGAAAGGCTTCGGGTGCACCTGCAGGCGGTCCGTGCACCTTTCATGTTATGCCTTGTGAAAATGAAGGGTGTTATGGTGAGCCCACAGAAGGTTCGGTTTAAGTATTTGTTTTGTCCTGCTCTGGTTTTGTCTGTGTGTACACAGTAATTGTATACCAGACCTTCCTTCCCTGGTAAAGTGCATGTGTGCACTGAGCCATGTATCCCTGGCTACAGGAGCGAATGTGATCTGTATAAGAGAGCTGCTCTCTGTAGGAACACTGTCCCATTTGGGGCAGAATTAGGAAGGTTAGGCGTAAGATGGCCGGGCAGTTCTTCCCCATCCTCTCCTGTGGAGTTTGCAGTAATAAGATGATCATATCCCTACTCCAGCTAGGCAGGGAACTGCAGACTGCCTTCTGATTAATGGCAACAGATCTATTTATCCAGAGCAGAGGAATGAGACCAGAGATAGTGAAGTGTTTTGGCTGAAGAGAGCCAGAAGCTTACAGGAAGTTGGAGAAACCGCTGTGGTGATAAAAGGCCTTTGTGTCCTGGGCCTGTCTGCTCCTTGCTAGGCACCTTAACCCCTGGCATCCAGTAAGGCTTTCCTGTTTTTCTTCCTTGGTAGAGGGACTGTTGAAAGCCTACAAGAAGCAGTTTCTCTTCTTTTAAGACTTTGTGCTTGAAACTATTCCTGTATGGAGTGTAGGGACAATGCTGCTCTGCCTTTGTGCTCCATGGAGGTGGGGTGGCTTGTCAGGAAGGAAAGATGCTTTTCAGGGGTTAATGGTGTGCTTAAACTTCAATGCATTTCTTAGCCGGATACATTTGTGAAGTCTGACCAGGTTTCCCAAGGCAGTAGAAATAAGAAATGGAGCATAATTTGTTTGGCTTTGTGCTGTAGCATGTTACAACCCCAAGAAACAAAGTTTGAGACAGAAGCCAAAGCTGTCCGCCCAGGCAATTTCTGCTTACTGCATTATACAACAACACTTCTGGTGCAAAACTGTTCCTTAATTTCTCTTAACTGTCTCCAAGTGATGACATCCATTTGAAGGAACGTTGTGGTACTCTACTCCACCAAATAATTAGCTTTAGGAGGTTTTTCTTACAAGTTGCCTTTGTCTGAAATTTATGCTAATAATCTATCTTTTTTTGAAGTTGCATAAATACTTAAATAAATAATGCTGTTTATTTACTAAAGCCACCCAACACTCTGGCGACCAGAATATGGAAGCTATATGATTGAAGGGACACCCGGGCAGCCGTATGGGGGAACCATGTCTGAATTCAACACCGTACAAGACAACATGAGGAAAAGGAGGCAAGAGGCTGCCTCTGTGCTGAAAGAAAACGAGGCCGTTTGCACTGTGACATCTTTTCCAAGGTGAGATTGTTGTTTGAGAAGTGTAACACTGTTTCCTTTTCTCTTTATTCTCCATATATGCTTTTTTCTTTTTCACTATATAGCTAAACTGTACAATGAAACTGAGCAAAATACAATTCCACTAAAGTAGTTTGACTTAATGTTCCAGCCATGTTTTCTAAATTTTTTTATTGCTGTGAGACAGAAACAAATCTGTATCTTTTATATTTTTAAGCTGCTTCTAATCTATGATGGTTTTACAGTTGAAGAGAAAACCTGGTTATTCGTAATAAAGTATAGTATACAGA